>NC_134099.1:76633125-77883125 GCF_000715075.1 Nicotiana tabacum
GTTGTGGGGTGTAACAATTTAGATATAAGACCAACGAACAGAGAGATGGAAACTGAATAATTAACATCTATGAAAGAGAGCAAGTGAATCAACAACTGCACGGCACCAACGTTCATGCTTTTACTCTCAATTCTCACCAAAACTGTCAAATATAGTGCACGGCATCACCCTTCGTGCTTTTCCTCACATAACTCTCACATCAAGGCACGAAATGACCCTTCGTGCTCAAATAATTAGAGACATGGCACGGAAAGACCCTTCGTGCATCATTATCAAAACATGGCACGGAAAGACCCTTCGTGCATCATTATCAAAACATGGCACGGAAAGACCCTTCGTGCATAATCGCTCTTCCTCACCCAATCATCGATCACAACCAATTGGGGAAGGGAATATACAACAAGATTAAACATCCCGGCAAGGGAGAACAAATCAACAATAAGTCCCGGCAAGGGAAAAATACCACACTTCCTTCTTTAACTCATCTGCTTCTCAACTATCACTTCATAATTATATTAGCAAGTAATTAGCTCAACTGTTTCGCATCTTTCGAATTTAAAAGCAACTACGACTCACGGTCATGCTAGACTCCGGTGCATAGATAACCGTCACCATGCCTATACACCGTACTCCAAAGTTAACACGTAGCAAATAACATCCAAATTCTAATCCCTCAAGCCAAAGTTAGAACAAACACTTACCTCGAATGCTCCAAACTCAACTCATGCTTCTAGTATAGCTTTACCTCTTGATTCCACCACCAATCCGCTCGAATCTAGTCATAAGTTACTTAATCACATTAATAATTACTAAATGAATCACTCCCCATGCATGAAAATAAATTTTTACAAGGTTTTTCCCAAAATGGTCAAAAACACCCCCGGACCCACGTGGTCGAAACTCGAGGTTCGGACCAAAACCCGGTTACCCATTCTCCCACGAGTCCAAATATATGATTTGTTTTGAAATCGGACCTCAAATTGAGGTCCAACTCCTCAATTTGTAGAAAACCTAGGTTCTACCCAAAACACCCAATTTCACCCCGGAAAATCTTTGATTTGAAGTTGAAATTATGTTAAAAGATGTTATGGAATAAAGAAATTAAGTTAGAAATCACTTACCAATAGTTTTGGAGAAGAAAAGTTGTTTGGAAAATCGCCTCTTAGGTTTTGAGTTTTTGAAAAGTGAAAAATGACTGAGATTTTCCGAACTTGTATACCTTTCTGAGGACCTGGCACGGACCGCACAAAAATGCATCGCGGCCGCGCCGAGTGGGAGAAAAATTGGGGCTTCTCTGAACCCTTCCAGCGCGGACCGCACTGTTTTGGTGCGCGGCAACGCTGGTTAACCTGAAACCCTAGCCCTCAGACTCAGCCACGCGGACCGCACAGAAAGGCATCGCGGTCGCGCGGCTCCAGCGCAGACCGCATGGAAATGACCGCGGCCGCGCTGGTGTCTGCAACACCTGAACCTGCATTTTCTTAAGTTCAAGACCTCCCGTGCCCCATTCAAAACTCACCCGAGCCCTCGGGGCTCCAAAACCAAACATGCACACAACCTTAAAAACATCATACGGACTTACTCGTGCGATCAATTCGCCAAAATAACATCATATACATAGGATCAAGCCTCACACACATGATTTTCTTTCAACTTGCATAAAAACTCAAATTCCCCATTTTAAGTCCGAAACACGTCATATGACGTCCGTTTTTAGCCAAACTTTACAGATAGTGCTTAAAACATATTTAAGACTTGTACCGGGCGTCGGAACCAAAGTACGAGCCCGATACCACAGTTTTCTGATCAATTTTCTTCTTTATTTTCCTTAATTAATTTCAGAAAACAATTCCACACAAAAAATTTTTTCTCGGGCTTGGGACCTCGGAATTTAATTCCGGGCACATGCCCAAGTCCCATATTTTTCTACGGACCCTCCGGGACCGTCGAATCGCAGGTCCGGGTCCGTTTACCCAAAATGTTGACGGAAGTCAATATTATGCGTATTAAATATCAAAATTCATCAAATTTCTCGCAAAATTCGCATATTTCAACATAAAAGCTTTCCGGCTTCGCGCCCGGACTGCGCACGCAATATTGAGGCAACTAAAAACGATGTTTACAAGGCCTCGGAAGCACGGAACAAGGAAGAATTACGGTGATGACCCTTTGGGTCGTCACAGATATATATATATATATATATATATATATATATATATATATATATATATATATATAGCTATATATAAGCAATTTATACTAGTATATACATATATAGTTTACAAGAAAGTGCTTTATACTAGTATATACATATATAGTTTACAAGAAAGTGCCTTAGATAAAAACAAATAGCCTATATATATATATATATATATATATATATATATATATATATATATATATATATATATATACACACATATATATAAGGCACTATATATATCTCTAATACATATAAACTATATATATATATAAGGCAATATATATTACATAAGGCAATATATAATTATATATACACATAATACACCCTTATATATACATACTATACATACTATATATAAGCAATTTATACTAGTATATACATATATAGTTTACAAGAAAGTGTCTTACATTATATATATATATATATATATATATATATATATATATATATATATATAGACACACATATATATAAGGCACTATATATATCTCTAATACATATAAACTATATATATATATATATATATATATATATACTATATATATATATAAGGCAATATATATTACATAAGGCAATATATAATTATATATACACATAATACACCCTTATATATACATACTATATATACTATATATATTTATATAGCTATATATAAGCAATTTATACTAGTATATACATATATAGTTTACAAGAAAATGTCTTAGATAAAAAAAATTAAAAAAAAAATAGCCCGGAACAGAAAAAGCCCATTAGGCCCGCAGGCCCAGCCCATTTAACCCGGGACCATGTGGGCTTAGAACGCCGCAAGCCGGTTCCACACATTTAGCCCGTTAGGCCCGAGACCACCTCAGCCCAGCCCGCCTCAGACCCAGGCCCGTTTGGCCCAGGCCCGGACCACAATACAGCCTTAGTCCAAACAAAGAAACAGTAGGCAGGAACAATCACATTTAATAATAACGTCACATAAAGGGAGACAAGTAGGATCATGCTATTTAGATTTTCCAAGATCTTTCAGTATCCATTAGTAGATTTCTTTCCCTTTCCCCTCTCTCTCCATATCTACTTCAACTAGTACTATATATTTACTCCTTCCACCAATTCTGTACTGTACGTCCGATTCTATAAACAAAATATAACAGACCCATTTTTGTAGTGGAAAATATGGCTGGTGACTATTCCTTAAGTGGTGCACAGGAATTGCATGTTTTAGCCGTTGATGATAGTCATGTCGATAGGAAAGTTATTGAGCGATTGCTGAAAATCTCTTGCTGTAAAGGTTGTTTTTTTTTTATAGTTGAATTCTCTGTTGTGTGTCATCGCTAGTTGTGTGTTAAATTTTTCGGATGTATTTTGTTTGCAGTGACAGCAGTTGAGAGTGGAAGAATGGCTTTGCAATATTTGGGTTTTGATGGAGAGAAGAGTTCTCTAGGAATTGATGTAAGGACGATATTATTTCTATTTATAATCAGAAAGTGGAAGTTTCCTTACCATTTTGAACTAATGAATAAGAAAGTTTTTAAGTGGTTTCAAACTATAATGAGGAAAGATTGCAAATCAGAAAGTAGAAGTTTTCTCTACCATTTTGAACTAGGGATCATTGAGAAAACTCTGTTTGGTTTATTGTGAACGTTGAATTTGGCACTATTGAAGTTTGACTGGCTTTACCTAAAGCAATACGAATTTCTAAAGTAATTCATTGGTTTTCAGGAATTGAAGGTGAATCTGATAATGACTGATTATTCTATGCCTGGAATGACAGGATATGAACTTCTCAAGAAGATCAAGGTTTGTTTTAAAAGATGAGATTATGTTATAGTGTTTCATTTCTATAAAGCATTTATAACACATTTCTATGTCTGGTATAGTTGAAATTAAAATAAGTGATTTTGAATGACATATTTCTTATTTCTGAGCAGGGATCTTCGACGTTGAGCAAAATTCCTGTTGTGATTATGTCATCAGAAAAGATTTTAGCTCGTATTGATAGGTAAACACACTTTTATACCATCAATGTTTTTGTTTATTTGCTTTAGGTTTGGCCAATTAGATCGCCTTTTGTGTAAAGCTATACCAGCATTATCATCAATTCTCATCCATCCAAGGTCCTTCTAATCAAATAAATGTTCTTTTGCCTACGAATAGATGTTTGGAGGAAGGGGCCAAAGAGTTTCTCCAGAAGCCTGTCAAGCTTTCGGATGTTAAACGACTGAAAGATTTCATTTTGAGAGGGGAGAATGATAACAAGGAAACAGAGGAAATGAAACAAGTTAGTTGTCCCAGAAAGAGAAAACTTCAAGACTGTTCATCATCACCAAAATGTTCATCAACTCCATTATTGAAACATTCTCTGTTGAAGCACCCGAAGATTGCCTAAGCCTAACATGATTCATATGATTCCTACTTTTTATTTCTGATTTTACTAGGACAGTCGGTCTTGACACACTCGATCTGTATAAGGTCATTTTTGTTTGTATTACAACAAACACAATTTTGTACATCCTTTAGCTTATTACTACTATCTCACTAATTAGTGCATTTAAGCTACCTTTGCACTTGTCCATTTTACTTTTTATATTTATGCCAATGTACATGTGCTATTCAGGCTCTCGTGATGCTTCATTTGTAAGAAATTTATCTACGTTTAGAGTTAGGGTTAAAGAAACATGCGTTTATTGGTACAATAATCGACGGCTCATTTTAAGACCAACTTCAATAGTTAATGAATTTTACTTTACCACACATTATAAAATAAGAATCATATATTCACAATTCAGGTCAAGCCACTATCTTTCTCAGGTTACAATTAATCAATTTCAAGTCCAAATTCCATAACTGCCAGAATTTTTATCTATCTGTTGACTTGAAATATCCAAATCAAACTACTACCCCAAGGCTCAATTTGCAAATTTCAGACAAAAAAATAAAATAAAATTTCATTTGTTTGGATTAAATGGATATCTGAATTTAAAGCATTCAAATGTTAGTCTATTAAATGCATTTATTCTTTTTTTTTCACAGTTACTATTAGCTCTTAGTAAATTAAATCATTTAAATCTTGTATTGAGACTAATATTATTACACGTTCGCTTAAATTTTATGTCAAAGTAATCTTTTACCACCATTCTATTTTTTCTCATGGCCAATCACCACTACCGGCCACCTTTATGACCTGTTACCATCAACCACCTATGACCTAACTACCAACACCCTCTATATCATCAACTACCATCATCAACCACCATCAACAACCACCTCCACCACAAAGCACCGTCACCATCGATCACCACTGTCACTAGCCACAACCCTCAATCACCTCCTTCACTAGCTTTCACCGCACAACCATCATGCAACCACCACCAACGGCCTTTATCACCAGTTTCTATTGCACAATCACCATTACCAACCATCTTTACTACTTGTCGCCACCATCAACCGCCTCTATCGCCAACTTTTTGTTGCAGTCACCTCCTCCACCACTGCACATTCATTATCTCTAGCCACAATCGCCATCACCAACCTCCTCCATACAACCACGGTCACTACCAGTCACTACCTTAATATTATCATCCCTGACCACCACCATCGCCAGCCACCACCATTAGCTCTTAGAGTGTGGTTAATAAAAGTTACTCCCTCCGTTTAATTCATGTGAGGTAGTTTTGGTCGGCAAGAAGTTTAAAAACTCTTGAAAATTTATGGTCTTGAAAGCATAAAGGATAAAAAAAATTGTGGAGCCATTATAATTATATGATTGTAAAGAAAGAATTACAAAAAATACACTTCACTTCACACTATAACAAAAAATAACCCATATTTTTAAGTTTTACCTTACCTAGCCCATATTGTACATATTTTGAAAGCACTAGCAAATTCAAAATCTGTTTTCTTACGACCATTGCTTCTAAAAGTTATAGAGTTAAATCTATATTCTCACAACCATTGCTTTCACTCTCTTTTCTTCTCACATCTTCTACATAAGCTTCAAGAGGTCGTCCGCCATTACTGCTTCTTCCCTGTGTCAACTGGTTGCAATGTAAGAAAATTAAAGAATCAACATTCCACCATTGAAGGTCATTCAAAGTTTTGCTTTCAAAAATAAGATTTTTTGAGTTTGTTAGTTGTTTGGATTGGGTGTTGTTCCAATTGATTGAAAATATCAAAAGGAGTTCAAAATTTAAATTTGAAGTGATTTGGAGTATATTTGAGCAAGATTTTAGAATAAACACAAAGAAGAAGACCAAGTTAGTTTTTTGTATAATTATGTATAATATTGTATAATAGTGTATAAACACAATTTATACACTATTATACATTTTTATACACCTTTATACAAGCGTCTGTAGACGAACTACTTCCACAATTTTCAGTTGCAATTCTTGTTCAAAATCAGTCCAAATCTCCATTAAATGACTTCAAATTTTATATACAACCTCCTTATACTATTTCTAACAATTCTAGATAATACCCACTCCAAATTTCTCACAAAATCAAATTCGGAATCTAAACCCACATATTTAAGTTTGTTAAAAATCGAATTTTCACCATCCAAATAGATTTAGTTTGTTGAACTAATATTTGAATTAAAGTTACTGATTCGAAAATCTAAACTATATTAAAAGCACGAATGCCTTTAGTAAAATGTCGTTCGCCTTTTTTACCCCTTTAAAATAGAGTTCATATTGGACAAAATCGATATTTAAAATTGTTTCCTAATATTTAGAAATTTTAGATCAACTAAATTTTGTGCTTTAAATTCTTCCTTATTTGAACTAGGTAAGAAACCCTAATGTTTAGGACATTAAAATCAATTGAAAAATAAATTGTTAAAAAAAAAGGAAAGGAAAAACTATCAACAACCCCAATATTAGTGGTACGTGCGTTTAAAAATTGTTACTAATTTATGGGTTTTCCTTATATAGACCAACTTAATGCTACTTATGCTATTACGAGGAGAAAAAATATAATGCCACAAAGTTAAATGATGGAAACCATTGTAGACATGAACAAGACTTTTCAAATAAATATGAGAGAGTGATTAATTATTAATATTAATTTTTATAATTTATCTCATACTATAATATTAATTACACCTCAACAATTTCAATAAGTAACAATAAAAACATAAGAGAGAGAGGTGTTGGGTTGTTGGCAATAGTTAAAAAAACACGAATACCTTTGCAAATACAAATATCCAAACTTAAATATTAGATTGATTTATTATTCTTGAAAAATATAATTCTAAATAAATTATAACTATAGTCAAATATTTAAAACTTGTAATGAGTTAATATTATTAATTTCAATCAACAAAAATTAAATCATTTCTTTTAATAAGAATTAATATTAAAAATTTGAATTAACAAATTAAAAACATAAGTCCCATTCAATTTCTCTCCAAATTCATCATATAAGTAAACCCTTTTTTTTTTCAGTTGACAAAACTTTTAGATACAAAAATTAGATTTTTTTTATAGGAATATCATTTATGGTGGAATGAATAGAAATTAATGCAAAATCGATTATAATATAGTAATAAGCATCAACTGCAAAATTCTATAATACTCTTGAATAAATTTATACATATAATTTAATACATGGAAAGTTGAAAACAAAAAGAGTAGATTAATTAAAATGTAGCGGTTGAATTTACTTTTTGTGATAGTAATTTATTTTTTTAATATGTTGAAAATAATTCTTATGGTATTTCTTATATATTAAAGAACTAGAACAAATTACATTTTGCTCGTGAGCAAAAAGAAGGCGTCTTCTGTCAATTGAATGAGATGATTAAGAACTTATATGGGATAGAGTTTCTTTTTTTTTTTTTTTTGAGTTAGCTAAATAGGATCAACAATTATCATTTTTAGAAACTTACAATTTTTAACTTTACCTTTTTTTTGATAACTTAAACTTATATTTATTGAGGTAGGGTAACACGCGCAACGCGCGTACTCTAAGACTAGTTAACTTAAAAGCTTGAGCAATCTTTTATAAAATTAAATAGTAATTTTGAGAACCTATTGGAGTTGGATGTTGAATCTTAGTAGAGCCGTCAATATGCGTTTGGCCCGTTGGGCCAGCCCAGCCTAGCCCGTGATTTAGCAGGGCTAGGCTAGAATTTTTGGAGCCCGTTTAAAAACGAGGCTTTTAAGCCCGGCCCGAGTAAGCCCGTGGCCCGTGAGGCTTGACTGAGGCTGGGCTGGCCCGGCCCGTGGGCCTAATAAAATATTTATTTAAAATATATAAAAAATAAAAAGTATACTGCCTTTAGAGATGGAAAGTCAGAATTGAATCTTTACTAAGAGGAACCAAAACTTGATCTTGAGAAGTTTCAAGAGATGATATTGTCATGTATTGGAATGACTATTCTAGAAAATATCCCGATCTTTCAATGATGGTGCGTGATGTACTTAGTATTCTTATTACCATTGTACCATCGGAATCAACATTTAGCATTGGTGGCGTGTTCTACAAAATACACAAGTTGCATTTATTATGAAAATGTCCAAACACTTGTTACTACTTGAAATTGGCTGCACAGGTTTTTTCGAACTCAAACTGGTAATATTTTTTTTATGTGAATTTAAATATTATTAATTTTTAAAATTTAATTATTTTTAATATTTGCCTAATTAATATTGCATATGAATTGTAGATGAAAGTGAAGATGTTAAGACAACTTTGTCACAAGCGGATTCAAATGTGTTTAATGAAGCTGATGTGTTGATATCTCATAAGCATCATGAATGTTCTCTTGAACAGTTTGTTTTAAGTTTTAACTTTTAGTGAATGAAATATAGTCATGTCTTTTACTTTTTTAGTATTTATTGTGATATATTGGAACAATATAAAAAGTTATTAAGTTTTGCAATTTTTTTCCAATAAGATATTTTTTAACTTTTAAATAATTATCTTTTTTTAGGTTAGGACTTAAAGAAAAAATATAAAATTATATTTTTAAAAATGATGGGCCGACTCGTCGGAGCCCGCAGCCCACATAGGGCTGGGGTGGGCTGACCATTATAAGGCCCATCAAAATGGTGGGCTAGCACAGCCCAGCCCGTCAATTGCTAAAGCCCACGTGGGCCGGGTTGGGCTAGCTCGGTCCGGCCCATATTGACAGCTCTAAATCTTAGCCTATTATTTTTGGGCTAGTTGGCTGTAAATTAAAATATGGGCTATAAAATTAAAAAGTAGGGTTCCCAGTTGTTCTTATGTGAAATTTTCCCGATTGTAAAAAGTTTTTATTTAGGGTAAAATGGATAAAATAGAAAATTTAAAATTTTTCAAATACAAAAATATGTCTTTTTTTGGAAAGGGCGAATAAAAAAGTTTGTCATATAAATTGAAACGGATAGAGTATATAACACCATATAAATAATATTGTTTCAATATTGTATGGATATAATATTCATTAGTAATTTAATTTGAATATGTATTTTTAAATTTTAAATAAAAGATAAATTATCCACATCAAATGATGAAAAAACAGATAGTTTTAATAACTCAATTTTCGATCCAGATGCAAAACCTTAATATTTACGTCGTATTCAAATTAAGACATGATAATCTTAATAAAAACAAAAGTGCCTAAACAGGGGCGGCTCAACAAATTTTGTGGCCTATAGCCAAATATATTAAAAGGGCCTTAAATTTTTGGAAAATTCACATAATAATGAGATACAAAGCAAAATCTTAGGACTTTGGCCTAGTGGTAAGTGTACAACGCGTAATATATGAATTTGATGTTATTATATTGTGAAGGTTGGAGTTTTGTTCAACATAAGTGTGGGGTTTGAATTATGCGCACGTCACGATGTGGAACTCTATCATAAATGAAAATATGGCTTTTAATTAAGTGGAAGAAGGTAAAGGGGGCACTGTCACCACCCAAAAATTCCACCCTCGGGATCGTGATGGCGCCTATATCTATTATCCATTTTAAATAATTTTTCCAAATTAATTGACAAGAATGAAACTGAATAGTCTACAATAAGTAAATAAGCTAATAAGTGACGAAATTCAAATACAAATCTCGGAACTCGTGTCACAAATATATGAGCGTCTAAGACACTACAGATAATGGTCTAAAATAAATACAATTGTTTAAATCAAAATAAACACCTAAAGAAAGTAGAAGGGGACTTCAGGGTTGCGGAAGCCGTGCAGCTATACCTCAAGTCTCCTCTGAATAGCTGAATCCGAGCAAGTCTACTGAATGCCGCTGGGACCAGTATGAGTACAACCAACCCCATATACTCTTTAAGTGTCGAGCATAACATCTACGAAGTAGTGACGAGGCAAAGGCAGGTCACTTACATTAATCTATACGCAATAATAATAATAATAATAATAATAATAATAATAATAATAATAATAATAATAATAATAATAATAATAATAATAATAATAATAATAATAATAATAATAATAATAGAGGCATGAAAGTAAAGCAGTTAATTCATAACAACGAACTCCAATCCAACCAACATAGAGTCCAGAATAACTAGTTATATAAGCTATCTAGTTTACCGAGGCCAATCCAACAGTCACAAGAAAATATAATTCTAATTAATCTGTTACGGCGTGCAACCCGATCCCTCAATATTAACTCTAAACAATCTGTTGCAGCGCATAATCCGATACCACCAGAATAATATATTGCTTACTCCAGGACGAGGTATGGCTAAAATATGCGATATGTCACAGGGCAGTATTAGGGAGGAGACACAATAAAGAACATAAAAAGAAAAAGAAAGTTCCACCTCCAACTCCAAGGCCAAGCAGTGGGGAAAGATTTGAGTACTAATCCAATCAGATTCTTCTTATCTTCCACCAAATCATAAAATATATTAACAAAGAAGGCCACTTTTTGCTTAAATAAACTTTGGATACAACTTCAGATCGTCAAAATTCCAATGTTCCGTACCCACATTGAGTGTATACTATTCATTGTCGAAATAAATAATCCTATCGTTTTACCAGCATCTACTATCAACTCGCTGGGCCATTCACTCACGTAATTTTTATAATTTTTTGAAATAATAATATTTATGACATTTAAAAATTGTATTTTTTTGTATCAAAATGGCAAGTGTCTTTTAGAAAATTAGCCGAAATTTCTTTAGTTTGATTCTAGAGAGATGAGATGTGAGTTGTGACATACTGTATGTCACATACATTATGGACAAAACGTTACTCCTTTGTTGGCCTTCGTTTCATTTGGAAGTTCTCTAAAATGTCTGAAACTAATCCACTAATAATATTATTTTATAAATTTCATAGTTATAAAAAACGAAACTCATTTTTTTTTTAACGAAAAGGATATTATATTAAAATACTAAACATCCAACATATTACACAATATTAGCAGTGCTTTGCAAGGCTTCTAAGTTTCCCAAAGCAGCCAACTTCAAAAAACACTAGCACAAACATATTTAACAGAAGAAAAATCCTCCAGATCCTGTTGATACTGTTGTATCGCTGGTTTCGGTGGAGTTGTCAAAAGGGAGATTTTATTTATGTTGGTCTGCATTAGTGCCATTTTTTGCCAAGGCATGCGCCACCACGTTCCCTTGTCTGAAGCTATGCCCGAGTACCACCTGACCCTTCCTCCTTGTTTGTTTCATCAACCACCGGCATTCATAGATAAGGTTTGTGTAAGTAGGGTGATCATTGTCTAACATATTGATAACCTCTGATGCATCTGTTTCGATTTCCATTAGCGTTAAGTTGTGCTGCATTATAATTTGCAGACATCCTCTCAAGGCTTGGAGCTCCACTTGTGTTGCTGATAGGGTCGAAACTTTCATGTGAAATCCTAGTATCCAGCTTCCTGTGTGATTTCTTGCTACTCCACCTATACCACCTTGGCAATTATTATCATTGAAAGCACCATCTATGTTGAATTTGTACTAGCCTTTTGATGGTTTATGCCAGTGTATCTTGATTTGTTTATGGACTGTACTATTGATACCTTTCTTTGTTAGTAGGTTATTTTCAACATCATGCTTTATAACAGAGTTCCAATTTAAGCTATAATTTGTATTATTATAGTTATTGTTGTTCCTGTTTTTCCAGATTAGCCAAATTGCGAAAGGGTATATATCAGCCCATTTGAGGTATGTATGGTGAAAAGTATGGTTTGCATCCCTTATTTGGTCTATCCAGTGGTCTTTTGAGGTGTAATTGAGACGAATTTCAAGGTCAGTCCAAATGTGTTTAATAGAGGCACAACCCCAGAAAGTGTGATGAATAGTTTCATCATATAGTTTGCATGTGTGGCATTTAGGGTTAATGTTTATCCCTATATGGGCTAGTTAGGCCCTTGTGGGGATCCTATTATAGTAGCATTTCCAGATAAATATTTTTATTTTATTTGGACAGTGAAGATTCCACAGCCAGTTGTAATATTTTTCGCATGGTTCGTGTTGATCAATGAGTTTATAGCACGAAAAAATTGAGAACATCCCATTTGAACTAAGGCTCCAAATATTAAGAATTGGAGTAGTCAGAGGAGTATTGTATTTCATAATAGCATTTATGTTATTTAAGATACTATTTGGCAGCTCAAAAGATAACTTTGTGAGGTCCCAATTCTTCCCCAAAGTAATGTTACCAATAGTGAGTTTGTATTCATTTAGGTTTAGGGGGCCTTCAATAGAGTTCCTTAGGTTACTTATGTTAGGGATCCAATTTGATTCCCAAATATTAAGGTTGGTGTTGCTGATATCCCATCTGGTTCTTTTATTGCAATAATACCAACCTTTCAATATACTTTTCCATATGAAAGAGTGATGATTTTGATTCCTAGTACTCCCATATTTACTAGTTATAATTTGGGTCCATAGGGAGGTAGTGTTTACCAGTCTCCAAGTTAGACTGGTAAGTAACGTCAGGTTTTTGCTTCTAGCTTTCCTAATTCCTAGTCCCCCTTTTTCTTTATCTCTTGTAATGGAGTTCCAGCTAAGAAGGTGGATTTTTCTTTTGTGGGGAGTAGAGTCCCATATGAAATCTCGTTGAACCTTATCAATGTCCTTGATTGTTTTTGTAGGGAGATGAGAAAATTGCATGATATGATTTGGTATGTTATTGAGAGTGGATGTGACTTGAGTGCATCTACCAACCATATTTAGCCATCAAGCTTTCCAACTTCCCAACTTCATTCTCATTCTATCAATCACAAATTAATAGTCTTTGTGACAGGTTTCGAGTTAATAATAGGAAAGCCTAAGTAAATACCAAAATTATCACTAAGCTTGATGTTGAGGATGGAAGATAATTCTTTTCTAGCTATTTTTGAGCATTTTGGAGAGACAATTAGTTTTGATTTTGTTTTGTTAATGGATTGTCCTGAAAGTAGGTAGAAGTCATTAAGACTTTGTAGCATTGTGAGAGCAGTTTTAGTATTTGCTTTGCCTATGAGAGTTATATCATCAGCAAAAAATAGATGCGATAGAGTAGGACTCCTAGGGTTAATTTTTAAAGCATCCCATTTCTTGATGTCAATTTTGTGGTGGATCATGATGGAAAGCATTTCCATACATAGTATGAAAATGTATGGGGACATTGGATCACCGATCCCTCTTGTTGGAGTAAAGAGGTCTGATTTGGTTCCATTTACGAGGACGGAATAACTAGGAGTGGTTATGCAAGACATAATTAGGTTAGTGATTTTTTGAGGAAATTTGAAGTATTTTAATGTTCTATGAACAAAAGACCACTCAAGTTTGTCAAAGACCTTTTCAAGATCTATTTTAAGAATCATATGACCTTCTCTTGATTTTGAATTTCTAATGTAGTTAACTACTTCTTGAATTATTAAAGCATTGTCACAAGCTCGTCTACCCTTAACAAAACTTGCTTGGTGAGGACCAGTTACTTTATTAAGAAGGGGTCTTATTCTATTGGCAATGATTTTGGTAATAATTTTATAAATGGTATTATAGAGGCTAATGGGCCTAAAGTTTCTTAGGTTATTAGCATTTTCAAACTTGGGAATTAGGCATAAGTAAGTTTTGTTAATGATTGTAGGGATGAGTCGTCAAAAACTTTATGACAAAAGACAATTACACTATCCTTGATGGTATTTCAATATTTTTGATAGAAAAAGGGTGTAGACCATCAGGACCTGAGGATTTATAAGGTCCAAACGAGAATACTGCCTTCCTAATTTCTTAATCATTTAGGGCTAAATCTAGGCACGACAATTCTTTCTTAATGGTTAAAAGAGTTTCTTTAATATTTGTGTGCCAATTAGAATGAAAATGAGAGGTGGTAAAGAGGTCTTTGAAGTAGTTTATAGTATGAGTCATTATATGTTGATGGTCATCTATCCAATTACCCATGTCGTCTTTAAAGAAAACTATTTTATTAATTCTTCTTCTATTTGTAGCACTAATGTGGAAAAATTTAGTGTTTGCATCACCATCGTTTAACCACAGTACTCTGGACCTTAATTTCTAGTAATCTTCTTCCAGTTTGAGGATGTCATTATATTGTTGGGTAAGGTTATCCTCTAATTGTTGGAGGAAAGGGCTAGTATGGTAATTGAGACTGCTTTGTATCCCTCCTAGCCTGGCCAAGAGTTTTATTTTTCTTTTATGTATACTACCAAAGTTTTCTTTGCTCCAAGATCTTATGTCCTCTTCAAAAGAGCTAGTTGCATCTAGTAGTTCTTTGTTAATCCAGTTTTTTTCCACTAGATTAATAAATTTCGTATGGCAACACCACATTGTTTCTAATCTAAAAGGTTTGTCCATTTGATTTTTATTAATATTGTTTAAGGAGACTAGGATGGGGTTATGGTCCGAGTATGTCTTAGGTAGGTGTATTATAGAGGCTTATGGGTATTGGTCAAGCCATTCCACATTAGCATACACCTTACCTAATCTTTCCATAATTAATCCCTTATTTTTTTCTATGATTTTACCATGTAAACTTTGATCCTTTGAAACCTAGGTCAAGTAATTTACAGTGATTAAGGCTTGCTATTATTTTTCTAGCTCTATTTTGATTAACAGTTTTGCCACCAATTTTTTCATCAGTTCTAGTAACATCATTAAAATCACCCCCATTAGCCAAGCCCATTTATAGTTATCAGAAATATTTTTTATGTTTTGCCAAAGAATATCTCTATTATATCTATTAGTGCTAGCATAAATAGAGCTAAATAACCAAGATTTGTGGTTAGATTGTACCTCTATCATGACATGAATTTCTTGATTTCTTCTTGTGAAGTTGTTCACAACAACCTTGTTATGATTCCATAGGATCACCATCCCTCCAGCTTGCCCTTCCGTTGACACCTCTATCATTTTTGTGAAATTAAACTCCTCTAGAATGGATATGTGAGTAGCCATTCTAGTTTCTAGAAGGGCAATCATACTAGGTTTGTGAGTATCCATGATTTCCCTAAGGTTCCTTCTGAAGTTAGGGTTGTTAGAACCTCGCACGTTCCAAATGATGAAGTTAATTGGTTGATACATTGATGGGGGATTGAGAAGGTTGTGCCAGTTGTCCCTTATTGCCATGGCAATGTTTCTCTTGTGGGATGGAACTAGGATGACCACATTTTTCCTACTGTTGGATCGTGTGGGGGCCTTATATCGATTGAGCATTTCAATAGGGTCATCGGACAACTGATGATGCATTTCTTGTCGAGCCTTTCTTTGAAAATTAAAATTTCTACCTCGTTTAGGCTTGAGAATGCCACCCTTGGTTCCCCCTGGTGATGGATGTGTTCTTCCTTTTCCTCTAGACCTTGTTCTTGCTCTTGCATGATCTCCTGTGGCTGAGGTTGAACTTGTTCTTCTGCCTGAGCAGGTGGATTTTATTGTTGGACAGGAGGAGGTGGAGGGTGTTGCACATCCCAACTAGTGAAGATAGGGTTTACCATTGATATCTTTTCCGGAGCAAAGAATGGAAGATTGAGAGGAATGTTTGGTGGCATTAGGGTTTGTGGATTCCCCGGAATATTCCACATATCTTGCATGTTGCTTGCAAGGTTTTGGTTCATCGATGGTACTAGTGGCTGCAGGATGTTGTTCATCCACATTTGGTTGATGTAGTTGTTCATTGCTAGATGCATGCCTTCTGATATTAGTTTAGCCAAGTAGTTCGTGTTCTGGATGATGAGGACTGAGTCTTGGCCATTGATTTATAGGTTGAACGATATTGCATGGCCCATGAGGCCCAGCTCTATCCAAGATTGAGGTTGGTGGTTGGGTGGATTTAGAGGTTGTGCATAGATCACTGGTGAGGTAGGGATTTGTTGTGGTAGTGGAGGAAGGTTGTACATTGGATAGGGACGATGGAGATGATGGGGTTGAATCAATCTGTATCTTCTCCGTAGGGTTAGTGGTGTGCGAGGCATTTTGGGAGGTAGTGTTTGCTAATATAGGAAGAGAATCATCAACAATTATGGATGATGATAGGGGAATATGTAAGATAGACGGAGTAGTATCTATTTGCATGCAAGAGTGGATTGATTTCGTAGAGGATTTATCAAAATCTTCTGGAGATTTAGTATCCGATACTTGTTGACTTAGGTTTGCCAAGTGTTTAAATTTAGAGTGATCATTAGTTTGCATGCAAATAGTGTTAGGTGAATTTATTGAGATATCAATATGATTAGGGTCTATTATGTGAGTAGGGATATTATTAACTATAAGGTCATTGGTCGGTATGGTTTTTAGAGGATTTTTACCAGAGTTATTAGGAGAGGTAATCATTTAGGCGTAGGAATTAGGGGGTGTCTTTAGTGGAGACACGTTTCTTCCACTTGTCTGATGGTGGAGAGGTTTTGCATGGTTAGGAGTAGTGGTATTGTCAAAACCATTGTTTTTAGTGGAAACCATGTGCCCATTATGGTTTTGTTGATCATTAGTAGTAATTGTGTAATTAAGGGGTTCCTGTGCATCATTAGTAGATTTAGCCAAATCTAACTGGATATTACTAGGATTTTTAGTTTTATCAAAATTATCAGAAATGATAGAATTTTTGTCAATATATTTTTTTGGGTATTGAGAAACTTACCTGTTGTTGCATCGAAAATTCTGACGTTTATACCTGGTGCATTGAGCAGTTTCGTTGTTGTTGTCAGTTCTTCTCGATCAGTGATTGGCCTCTTCTTCTTTTTGGGGAAGGATACAGTCCGCCACTCGCTTGTAGTATTTAGTGCCCTTAGATTTTGATTTTGACTTGCCTTATTGGTCATAGGCAGGTTGTGTAGGTTTGAGATAGAACACTTCAAGGAAGAGTGACCTAGGCAACCACATGTTTTGCATAGGATATTATCACCCTCGTAAAAGATTGTTTGTTTGTGAGACCCAATTTTGATATATGATTGTACATTTTGTTCTAATGGGATTTGTACACACAACCTTGCATATCTACCTCAAATGGTAGATGATGTACATGCATCGATTTTGAGTAACTTTCCTATAGCATCCCCAATCTTTGCCAGGATAATCCCATCGTAAAATTCGGTTGGCAGCTGTGGCAATCTTATCCATATAGCCGTGTAGCTCTGAGTTGCCCTGGTTGCTACGAAATTTGGTGTCTATTTTTGGACAGAGAGAAAGAAACCATTGATGAACCATGGACCGTTTTGTAAAGCTTTCCTTGCGTTTTCCTCTTTGCTGAATTTAACTGTATAATAATCTTCACCAAGGTCTATTAGGGAGAAGTTCTCCGTTGGCCTCCATAGATTTTGTATTTTTGCTTTGAGGTAGTGATGGAGGACTCTTTTTCCTATTAATTTAATTATCACTGAGAATTTCCATGGTTCATAGATCTGTTGGATATCTTGATCAGATAGAGTTATACTTTTTATCCCAGTTTCTTCTATCTTTTGTGTATTTGGTACAGTGGAGGTGTGTGGAAGATCCATGGACATGGGTGAAGGAAGGTCTTCACTATGGATCTCATTGGGAGTTTGTATTTTTCCCGGTAATTTGTCCTTGTAGGAATTCGTTTGGTCTATAGGATTATGTTGTGAGGGAAGTATTGCAATGTCAGGAGGTTTTGGTGGAATAGGTATTCCCAGATTGCTGGTGTTTTGGTTGATGTGGGTCATGATTGGGAGTGTGGAAACAGAGCTCTCTAGGAGTCTAGTAAAACTAGATTTCTCTAACTAACCTCATTTAATTATGCCAAATTGAATATGATGATATTTAAAAGATTAACTGTTTAAATATATATAATTTTAAAAACAGAAAAGTGCCACATAAATGTAACTATGTAATCCTATTCCTAGCATGAATGTAATTATAACTTTTCTGTTTAAAAGATTTTCTTCTACTACAATTAATGTAACTATGTAATCCTATTCCTAGCATGAATTAATCCTGCAATAAATTAATATGTTTGGTTGTATGGATTAGAAAAAATCCCTACATATCGTGTTTGAATGGGCGTATAAAAAAAATAATCTTCCTAACCAATACTTACAATACACATTTATTACTCAATTATAGTAAAGTAATATATAATTTTACTTTAATTTTTAACTACTACAACTAAATTGCATAATTTTGAGTAAATATCGATGACACTTTTGTATGCACGAATAATCCTATTGATCATGGGATGGGCGGAGAACACTAATGCCTTACACCTTCAATCTCGCTTAGTTGATCAATGGTTCATACATGCAGGGCTACTTATCAGACGGATAATTACGCTTAATAATCGATTTATTTATTATCGGCTTTTAAATGTACTAATCCGTTAGCCAATTGATAAGATATTAATCGGCTCGGTATACGATTAGCAATGATCGGGCGATGTATCGACTAAATCCAAGCTTAAGAGATGATGAAAATTAAAATCACATGTCGTCCAACTTCCATCGATAAAACTAAAATAACAACTTCCAGTTCTTTTGCACAACTGCTTTTGCAAAGATTTGTGGTTAATCACAACTTTTAAGTTTGTTTATTCATGTTTTTGGATTACCAGAAAAAGCGAAGCGCATTATGCACATCCAGAAAGCACAACATAGGCGAAAGCAGTTGTGCACTATCAAGCATGCAACAGGAAATATAAAAATCCAAATACTAAGCTCCCGTTTGGCCATAGATTTTAGCTTCAATTTTTTTTAAAAATATTAGGAAATATTGTTTGTTTGTGAAATATGACCATGTTTTGTGAAATTTGTTTTCCAAAAACTGGTTTATGGCAGTTTTTGGGTAAAAAATTTTCTTCCACTCATAAAATTTCAACTTTTCTTCAAATAAAATACATGTCCAAACACAACTTCACTTTTCAAAAATTATTTTTGCAACACAAGTTCAAAAATTCTTTTTTCAAGTTTCAATCAAATCTATATCCAAATGTTTACTAGGACTAAGATATATTCACAAAATAGTCTAAGATGCATGCTTTTAATTTTTATGCAACAGTCAAATTTAACTATTACCCTCTGCAATTTGTCAATAGTCTAATCTAATTTTTACCCTCTACAATTTTTCAACAAGAAGTCCATTCTCTCATAGTTATTGCTTTGAATTTCATAGATATCTAGCTCAAGTAACTTTGATGCTTGAACTAATCTTAAACCAACACAAACTAGCATAACCTTAATATTTGAGCATGACAACATAACATAGGGTAAGAGTATAAATACAAAAATGCTTAGGGTTAACGGGTTAACGGTTTATCCAATAAGGAAATTGAGTAATCCGCCCCAAATCAATAAGCCAATAATTATAAGATTTTAATTCATTCACCAATCATTACTCCGATAACCCGGTATCAATAAGCCAATAAACCAACTTTGTAATTCGGTTAAGATTACAATTCGATTTTGAACAGCCCTACATACATGTGTTGCCCATGGTAATATTACTTTCCACGCGATCTGTAGTAAGAAAGCGTATGCAAGTAAATAACCAGTCATAGAAAAATTTCTTTCATTCACAAAGAATATTAACTAATGCAACGTCTGATTGCTTATAGTATTAAATAATACCGGTATTAAATTGTGCAAACGTCTAGTATATAAACCAAACCAACCCGACATTACATATATACATATCTTATATATTAGATAGGTAAAAATATTTATTTTACTAGCTCCTATATAATACTTTACTACATCCTCCATAACATCAACAATATTCTCTACACCTACCTCATATATTATTATCTAGTACATGTCAATCTCTTTATTATTATTATAACTCTTGCATATTGTATGGTTCCAAATTTGACCAATCACGACCAACGACGAGTACGACGAATGACGGGGTCTCCTTGAATCGATGGCCAAAGGGGAGACGACCTTAAGACAAACAAGAGACTGTACGACCCTTGTAATAATATAGGCCCATTAGAGAACATTAGGAATATTCCTTCGAATATTCCTTGTAATTTGTCTTTTACTGCTTAGAAGAGTGTCGCTCTTTGTATATATAGAGGAATAACCTTGTGAAAGGGGTATTCCGGAGGTGGGTGACATCGTTATTTAGAGAAGAGAGAAGTAGATCGTAAAAGAAGTCTTGTGACCCGTCCAGTGGCGAAGCCAGAAATTTCATTTAGGGTGTTCAAACTTGAAATAAGTAAAAAAAATTCGATAAAGGGTGTTCAATATATGTTATATACCATTAAAATCTAATATTTTACCTATACATACAGTGTAATTTTTCGACGCAGAGTGATTAGTTGACCACCCTTAGCTCTATGTACCTTCGCCGCTGGATCCCTCTTCTCTTTATCTATCATTCTTTTTAAAGATTATTATTCTCAGCTAAGATTTACCCTTTCATCTTTGATTGATTTGTTCAAAAAAGTTTCGATATCTTTTGAGTCAAACACATATAAATTTTATATGTATATATGTGAACCAACAGGCATTTAAGCTTTTATCTTACGAGTAGGTTATTATTTCTTTTATTTTAGGAAGTTTCATTTTCTATGAGGTTACTTGGAGAGTTGGCCATACGACTCTTTCTAAAACATACATTACAAATTAACCTTTTAAGTTCTAATTATTGTAAAATAGACCTTTTTCTGCTTAATTAGTGCTTAAATAGGATTTGGGTTAATGGTAAAATGAAGGGACGGGAGGGGAGTTCAGACTTCATTCCTAAAGTTTTAATTATTACGCATTGGCCCTGGCCAATATAAATGTAATATAGTCAGAATATAAAAAAATATAAAAAAACCCAAAACCCCCGTCCGATTCCCGCGTTTCAGTAGCTTCTCAATCCCCGTTTCCTACGACTGAGTCCTCCATTAAAGCTTTTTTTTTTTCCTTTCATTCCTCACACAAAGGCCGTCTCCCTTCTTCCCATTCCTCACATCAAACACTCCAATGACTCTGCCGAGTGCATACTCACCCTTGACAATCAAGCCAATTTCCTCAAATGCTCCAAAATAATAGTGTATGCATTCCACTGAATAATATCCTCATACGAAACACACGACCTCAACTCTTCACATAAGAGATAACCCACTGGCTAGACTCAAATCAACACTGATACCAGTTGTTGGGAATAAACCCCTTACCAAAATAATATTCACGATAATAAAGCGGAATAATAATGTAGCACCGAGATACGGTAATTAACAAGAATAAAAGAGTAACAATGACACCAAGATTTTTACGTGGAAAACCCTTCTGAATAAGGGGAAAAAACCACGACCCCGAGAGGAGCAACTGATATCACTATAGTAAGGAATTTTACACTTTATAGGTCGGAGATAAATACTCCAAAGACCACTACAACACTCAAAAGAAATAACCCTCTTTTGATATTCCCACCTCACTACAATATCGCTCACTCTCTATTTTCCTCACAGACTATTTTCTTATACCTTGTCTGTGAAACCTCACTCTTTCTTTCTCTCTTTGTTGGTGTGTAGAAATGAGAGTTGAAGCTCTCCTTTTATAGCCTAAGCTTCACCCTCTAAAGCCTACAATATTTGACAATTTACACACACTTTTCACAATTCAACAAAGTTGGCTACCAAACCAAACTAATTCAACAAGGTTGACTACCAACCAAACCAAGTCAACAAGGTTGGCTACCAAACCAAAGAAAACTCTTATTAGGCACATGCCTAATATTTCTTCAATGAGATGGACATCATCAATCTCCCCCTCCAGTCTCATTCATCCAGAGGAGGTAGCACTGTCTTCTAGTTTGAGTGCATGCCGACAAGTTCTTTGCATAGCTCGAACTTGTTCCTTGGTACCACCTTGGTCAGCATATCTGCAGGATTCTCATTTGTAGAAATCTTCAAGACTTTTAGAGATTCATCATCTACCATTTCTCGAATCCAATGATATCTCACATCAATGTGTTTGGTCCTTGCATGGTACATAGAGTTCTTGCTAAGGTCTATTGCACTTTGACTGTCACAATAGACGACATACTCCTTCTGATGCAATCCAAGCTCTTGAAGGAATCGCTTGAGCCATATCATCTCCTTGCCAGTTTCTGTAGCGGCAATGTACTCTGCTTCAGTTGTTGAAAGTGCAACGCACTTCTGCAACTTAGACTGCCATGATATAGCTCCCCCTGAAAATGTAAACAAATATCCAGTAGTGGATTTTCTGTTGTCAATGTCACCCGCCATATCAGCATCTGTATAGCCCTTCAAGATTGGATCAGATCCTCCAAAGCACAAACAATCTCCCGTGGTACCTCTCAGGTACCTGAGTATCCACTTGACTGCTTCCCAATGTTCCTTTCCAGGATTTTCAAGAAACCTGCTGACAACACCAACTGCGTGAGCAATATCAGGTCTAGTACATACCATTGCATACATCAAGCTTCCGACTGCTGAAGAATAAGGAACTTTAGCCATGTTCCCTTTCTCCTCCACTGTTGTAGGACACATCTTCTTACTCAACTTTAGATGACCAGCAAGAGGTGTGCTGACTGGCTTAGCATTCTTCATGTTGAAGCGTTCTAGTACACGTTCAATGTACTTCTCCTGAGATAGCCACAACTTTCTACTTGTTCTCTCTCGAACTATCTTCATCCCTAGAATTTGTTGTGCTGGGCCCAAGTCCTTCATATCAAATGACTTGGACAGATCTCCTTTCAACTTTGCTATCAACCCCTTGTCTTTTCCTACAATTAACATGTCATCCACATACAACAACAATATAATAAAATTATTCTCAGAAAATCTTTTGAAGTATACACATGGATCAGAATAGGTCTTTAGGTATGTTTGACTTTTCATGAATGAGTCAAACTTCATGTACCACTGCCTTGGTGCCTGCTTCAATCCATAAAGACTCTTATTCAATTTGCACACCATGTGTTTCTTTCCAGCTACTTCAAATCCTTCTGGCTGCTCCATATAAATTTTCTCTTCCAAATCTCCATGAAGAAATGCAGTTTTCACATCCAACTGCTCCACTTCAAGATCTAGGCTAACTGCTAAGCTCAAAATTGTTCGAATAGAAGTCATTTTGACAACAGGTGAGAAAATTTCGTCAAAATCAATACCTTTCTTTTGTTCGAAGCCTTTAACCACCAATCGAGCTTTGTATCTGACCAGCTTGCCATTTCCATCTTTCTTGAGTTTAAAGACCCATTTGCATTTGAGTGGTCTTTTACCCTTTGGAAGTTCAACCAGCTTGTATGTGCCATTTTTCTGTAGAGATTCCATCTCTTTTTGCATAGCTTTCATCCACTGGTTCTTTTCTGGATGGGACAACACCTCCTTAAGACTTTCTGGCTCCCCCTCATCACTGATGAGGACATACTCTGTGGAAGGGTACCTGCATGACTCTACCCTTGGCCTCTCTGATCTCCTCAGAGGTTGAGGTTGTTCTTCTCCCTGAGTGGGGTGCTCCACTTCCTCGACACCTTCATCAAGTTGCTCCCCCTGCTCAATAACCTCACCAGGTTGCTCCACCTGCTCGGCAACCTCGTCGGTTGTACTTTCTGCACTTGTGGGATTGTTAGAAGTAGAAGGAATAGTAACAAAGTTAGGAATTATACCATTCTTCGCCTTTTCTAACATGTCAGCAGCAGTTCCAACTTCACTTTCTCGGAAGACTACATCTCTGCTTCTGATGACCTTCTTCTTTACAGGATCCCACAGTCTGTACCCAAACTCTTCATCTCCATATCCGATAAATATGCAGGGAACAGATTTATCATCCAGCTTTGTTCTCTGCTCTTTTGGTACATGTGCAAAAGCTCTGCAACCGAACACCTTCAGATGCGAGTAGGACACCTCCTTGTTGGTCCAAACTCTCTCTGGGATTTCAAACGCCAACGGAACTGATGGACTCCTATTGATCAGGTAACAGGTTGTTTGAACTGCTTCACCCCAGAATGACTTAGGTAGTTTAGCCATTCTGAGCATGCTTCTCACCTTCTCCACAATGGTGCGGTTCATCCTCTCGGCTACGCCATTGTGCTGTGGGGTTCCAGGAACTGTCTTTTCATGTCTGATCCCATGACTTGAACAATACTCTTCAAATTCCCTTGAAGTGTACTCACCTCCATTGTCACTTCGGAGGCGCTTTAGCTTTCGACCCGTCTCCCTTTCTACTAGAGCATGAAATTTCTAGATAACTTGAAACACCTGATCTTTGGTTTTCAAAATATAAACCCATAATTTTCGTGAAGCATCATCAATAAAAGTAACAAAATATTTGTTACCGCCCATTGATTCAATTTCCATTGGGCCGTAAACATCAGAATATACTAAATCAAGTATATTCAATTTTCTTTCACACGATGTCTAAAATGAGACTCTGTGCTGCTTACCAAATAAACAGTAGTCACAAGGTTTTACAGTTGTACCTTTGGCATAAGAAATGAGTGATTTCTTGGCAAGAATCTTCAATCCCTTCTCGCTCATATGACCCATTCTTTTGTGCCATAAATCTACAGAAATCTCATCTTGTGCCGCGTTCAATTCACCTTGGCATATTTCTGCATTTGTCCTGTACAACGTGCCACGAGCAACTCCCTTTGCAATCACCAATGATCCCTTAGTGAGTCTCCACTTTTGATTTGCAAAATAACTCTCGTATCCATCTCGGTCTAAAGCAATTCCCGAGATCAAGTTCATTCGCAAATCAGGTACATGCCGCACATCCTTTAGAACCAATGTGCATCCGACATTTGTCTTGATACAAATGTCACTAATCCCCGCAATCTTTGAGTAACTTGTGTTACCCATTTTCACTGTGCCTAAATCACCTGCTACATATCTGCAAAAAAGATCTCTTACCGGTGTGGCATGGTGAGATGCCGCTGTGTCAACCACCCATTCCGACTCTGGACCTGACAGGTGCATGCATTCCTCTTCCTCATTTATAAAGAGGACAACATTATCATTATTTTGCACCATGGCGGCTGTGTTGTCGTCATTCTTCTGGCCACTGGTTTCACCTTTGCCCTTCCTTGGATTTGGGCAATCTCTTTTGAAGTGACCTGGTTGATTACAGTTGTAGCAATTTCTGACTCTTGATTTGGATCGGTTCTTTGACTTCCCACGAGCTCCGGATCTACCATAGTTGTTCGAACTCCTTTGATAACTCCTGCCTCTACCTTCTGTGATGAGAGTCTGTCCTTAATTTTCAGGCTTCTTTCTCATCTTCTCATTGAGTAGAAGAGCCGATGTGACATCTTTCAACTCAATAGTAGTCTTACCGTGCAGGATGGTTGTTGCCAAATTATCGTACGAAGATGGCAATGAGTTCAATAGCAAGATGGCTTTATCTTCTTCCTCGATTTTCACTCCGAGGTTGGCAAGCTGTGTGATTATTCCGTTAAACACATTTAAATGTGACAAAAAATTCGTACCTTCACTCATGTGTAGGGCGTATAACTGCTTCTTCAGGTACAATTTATTTGTCAGCGTTTTGGACATGTATAGGCTTTCCAACCTTGTCCAAATTCCACGTGCAGTGTCTTCATCAATGATGTTATTTACCACATCATCTGATAAGTGCAACCTAATTGCACTAGCAGCTCTTTCATCCAAGTCAGCCCAATCCTCAGCTTTCATGGTATCAGGCTTTTTGGAATCAACATCTAGAACCTTTGTGTAATCCTTGTTGGATGAGCAGATCTCTCATCCTTCTTTTCCATGTTGAGAAACCGTTATCTCCGTTGAATTTTGCTACCTCGTACTTTACTCCGGACATTTTTATTTTTCACCAAGTATAGTACTACCGACAGTGAATAGTATTTCAGTGAACGAGCAGAACCTGTGCTCTGATACCAGTTGTTGGGAATAAACCCCTTACCAAAATAATATTCACGATAATAAAGCGGAATAATAATGTAGCACCGAGATACGGTAATTAACAAGAATAAAAGAGTAACAATGACACCAAGATTTTTACGTGGAAAACCCTTCTGAATAAGGGGAAAAAACCACGACCCCGAGAGGAGCAACTGATATCACTATAGTAAGGAATTTTACACTTTATAGGTCGGAGATAAATACTCCAAAGACCACTACAACACTCAAAAGAAATAACCCTCTTTTGATATTCCCACCTCACTACAATATCGCTCACTCTCTATTTTCCTCACAGACTATTTTCTTATACCTTGTCTGTGAAACCTCACTCTTTCTTTCTCTCTTTGTTGGTGTGTAGAAATGAGAGTTGAAGCTCTCCTTTTATAGCCTAAGCTTCACCCTCTAAAGCCTACAATATTTGACAATTTACACACACTTTTCACAATTCAACAAAGTTGGCTACCAAACCAAACTAATTCAACAAGGTTGACTACCAACCAAACCAAGTCAACAAGGTTGGCTACCAAACCAAAGAAAACTCTTATTAGGCACATGCCTAATATTTCTTCAATGAGATGGACATCATCACTCATGACCCCACCATGGTCACGACAATTAGGCAACCGTTTAATACTCTCGAGTCTATACTCATCGACAAAATATAAGAATCTGTTTCATCCCACAAACGAACAACTAGAAGATCTATCAATACATCAGCATCTAAGCCCGGACAACACATCGCAATGGTAATCAAGCATCCGTAGCCCTTTCTAGCTCATTCGCAATATCACAAGTAGTTGGTGCACATTTGGTACTTGGTGCTCCGTATCATACACGTACGAATATGAAAAATAAAAGTCGCAAGTTTTAAGCTGAAACAAGGTCGCATAATAAGGAAAAATGAAAGTTTCCTAAATTTCTTGTAGCATCTCGAAGATAGGTATGGACGTCATTATATTGATCCTCAAGACTCTACTAAACATTTGCTCATGACTCGTAGAACCTACGAACCTAGTACTCTGATACCAACTTGTCACGATCCAAATTTTACAAAGTCATTATGGCACCTAAACCAACTGGATAGGTAAGCCAAATAATATAAGTTACAACTAAACTGTGGAATCAACAATATATATATATAGTAGAAACTACAACTAGTTTCAACACAACTGCCCCAAGGACTGGTAGTACAAGTCATGAGCCACTATGATTTAGATTTACAAAATCGATAAGAAAAATAAATATAATATCTTTCTGAAGTTTAAATTAACATATCTAAAATCCTAAACTACCATGAAGAAAAGGTAGCTTGAATCTGGAACGCGGGTACATCTTTTGTCACAATCCGGAATCTCCACCCTCGAGACTGTGATGACGCCTATTTGTTTACCTGCTGTTGATACCCAATTTTTTTCTATATATTTTAATATGCAAAATACTTTCAAAATAGCATATGTATGCATATATAAGTATGTACAAATGTTTTATTACTTTTCCTTAATGTTTAAAGATTTTTAAACCAATTTATTCCCCTATTTTATTCATAAAAACCCAATAATAATTCCCAAAATTATTATTTTGGCAATTCATGTATTGGATTCTTATATTTATACTAAAATATATCTAAGATATTCTTGCATATTTTTACAAATTTATTTAGTATTTTTAAAGCTAAATTGCATATAATTGCAATATTAGCCCCTTTTAAGATTTAATTGCGTTTATATTCATAAGAATTAAGTCTAGTATTTTTAAATTGATAATTATGTGTTACAAATTATTTTATTACTTTCAATTTATTTTCAAAATTTAATTTACTATTTTTTATAAAATGAATGGGAAAAATGGCTATTTAAAATATAGCCAGACTTCATTTCAATTGTAGCCTAATTCTACCTCAATTGAACCCCGACCCAATTTCAATTTAAACCGACCCAAACCCAGTTTCATTAAACCACCCACATATCCGTTTTAATACGGGTCGTTGATCATTCAGATCAACGGCCAATAATCACCTTTGCCTTAATTAATTTCGAACTACCCCCCCCCCCCCCAAACCCTTTTATTTGTTACTATACGCCGCCTATGAATCCCTCATCTCCCGAATCCTCTCTACAACACCCTCAAACCCTAACCACTGCCACCCTAATCTACCCTAATCCATAGCCTTCCGAGGTTATCGAAGACCTATACCAGCTTTCCAGGGCTTCTATGTGTTTGGTTCTATGGTCTCATGACTAGAACCTAAAGGGATTTGGCCCAGTCTTTGCTCGATGACCCTTCTCCGGTCATCCCTGACCTTTCTCCAGCCAGCCGTGGCCATTCAAGTCAGATCTTTGGCTCTTCTGGTTAGATTGGTAATTTTCAAGGCCTTTCTCATTGCTTTCGGTTTCTTCTGAAGTCCTAATCTCTAAGTCCTTTATGACTTCTTTCAGATCTACCTTAGATCCATGCTTGCCATGAGTTTTTAAACATCTTCTCGAAGCTTCTTTAACTTTTCTTTCAAAAAAAAAAAGACTCTTCATCTTTTCTGATTAGGGTTTTTTCCTTCAAGTTTTCTTTTCAAAATCTTTTTCTCTGATTTTAATGTGTCTGTGGTTTTACTATGTTTTGTTCATGTTATTCTCCTATCTGAGTTAGCATATGGAAAACCCTAGTTACTTTGGGTTCATTCGAGTTCTGAAACTGTTTGTTGGATAAGTGTTTGTCTGGTTAAGTTCTTGTTCGATTTATTTGATTATCATCTTTTAAGCTTGATTATTGTTGAAGGAACTTATGTCTTTGGGTTTGAAACTGTTCGTTTGTATACCTAACTCGACTTGAGGTTCCTTGTTTCTGAATCTCTTTTCTTTATGTGATTCCTCTAATTCTGGGATTTTACTATCTTTAAAACTCGACAATGCTTGAAACCCTAACTTTTCAAAGGGTTTCTCATCTATTACTGTGAGACCCTTTGCATGCTTCCGATACTCTATTTTTTTCATTATTGATTCAATGTAACTCGACCTATTGGACTATCATGCTTCGAATGTTTGCTATCTACTGAACTTTGTGCTACTATTGCATGCTTTTTCTTTTGCCAATAGGTTTGGCTTCACATGTCTAGTGTTTGTGTACTTTGTTTATATGCTGAGGTTCCTTCTTTGATTGATCTTCAATCTTGGGGATGATTTCAAACTTTTCTTTTGTGAAACTCTAATTTCACTCGCCTGTTAAAGTTAATTGATTCTTTCCTTATTTTGCTTTACTGACTCTTTTTCCCGAAATGAGTGTATTTCTGTACTTAGACTCGATTGCTTTCTTAATGTTTTACTACTTCTTTTATGGAAATAATCAGTCTGTATACAAACTGATTCTCTTTCCTTGTTTTGAATATGTTAGCCCCGTTAAACAAGTGATTCCTCAATTAAAGGGAAATCACTTGGTTGATTGATTCTGACTGTTGATTGTTTCTATATTTGTATTAAAACTTTACTTATTACCTTATTTCTCACTTGTTTTCAAAAGGCTATAAATACCCTGCACACCTCTACTTTCAAAGGGACGAACTACTTGAGTTCAGAACAAATACTTTACTCAAACTCTCTCTCTCTCTCTCTCTCTCTCTCTCTCTCTCTCTCTTTATCTGTTACTGCTTGTGTTGTTACCTTGTCTAGCCGGCTGAAAGCCAAGGCTAGGCTATGGGAACTTGCTCACTTTTCTTTCTGCATTTGCGTCTTTACTGGTATGTTCTAATTAACTTTCCAGCATCAACAACAACAATATGTTTTCTTTGCTATTTCCCTCACTCTTGCCTATTTCTGTTTGTGTTTTAATCAAGTTGCATTGTTAAGCATGTTGTAATCTGCCCCTTCCTTTTCTAAATTCATGTTTCCCCTATATATGAACTCTATCAGTCACTTATGAACCCCAAACCCCCAATATCCCCTATGTGTTTGTATTCCTTGGTTGGTTTGAGGGCATGCCAGCATTAGACATTACTGTGCATGACCCAAACCTGACCCTTCCTGATCACATACTTCATATCCTCTTTATATGTGTATCCTCTGGCTGGTTTATGGGCATACCAGCATCACTTATTGCTGGGCATGTCCATATTTTTGACCCCTCTTAGGGTCATAAACCACCTGTAATATATTCCCAAACCCCTGCCCCCTTTGTGCTATTACTGATGCTGTATAATTTTAGCTTTTACTACTACTGCTTTCCAAACTACCCCTCTCCCCTCTACATTTTCCACTCAGTTTTAAATCTCTACTCCTGCACTTCCACCATATTCTTAGACTTAAGTTATGCCCTTTTTATGTGAGCCTTGCCTTGGGACCCATGAGCTCCCTCTGAACTTGGACACATAAGGGTTGGCCCTTCCACACTGCACTCATCTCTATCTGGTTATGCAACTTGGGTGTGAGCACTGCCCGGGGTCCCCTTGAGACCCTTAGGGAACTTTGACACACTCAAGTCTGAGAAAGGCTTTGAAACAATGGCATTTGAGGTGGTTTATTCCATAACTTAGAGAGGAAGTCAAGAATCAGGCTTCCTCTGGTTGTATCAGGCTTCCTCTGGTTGTAACTTTTCTTTTATACTTCCTTGATGTAATTCATTATTCAGTTTGTAATAATTTGTAATAAACATTGGGGTTAGCTAGTGAAAAGGGCTGGGTAATTATGCATGCTTACAGGTAGAAATCATGCCTATAAGATATGTTGTTTTAAATTCTGCATGTTTAACCCTGCATTTAGGTATCATGCCTATAAGATCCGTTTGTTTAAATTATGCATGTTTAATTCTGCATTTAGATACCATGTCTATAAGACTTATTTTCACTAAAATTCTGCATGTTCTATATCTAGGGAACCTGCCTATTGGGCTTGCTTAAATTATATATGTTATTGTCACATTTAGACACCATGTTCTTAGGATCTAAATAAAATCAGATATCATGTCCATAAGGTTAAGAACCAGTACCCTTTTTTAGAAATCATGTCTGTAGGAATAAAATGAGCAATACTAGATATCCTGCCTATAGAATCTGAAACTATTTAAAATCAGTTCGACTCTGAACCAGTTTTTAACGACCTTACTCCTTTATTTAATGCAGTTTAGAGAGTATGCTTATAAGATTTCCAAATAGTTCTTTTAAAACTGTTATTACTTTGTCACATGCTGAATCAATAGTAGATACCATGTTCATAGGATCTCACCCCAAACGCTTAGGCGAGCGTTAGGTGATAATAAAAAAATGAAATCCGCCTCTATTAAGTAGTATTTGCTACAACCAGCAGGCATGCCTGATTCGAACTTCTTATCTAAGTTATGTAATAAATTGGTCTGCCTCAACAATTGGAACTCCCCTTTTGCCTTAGTATTTTAAATTTCAGATCCTAAATGTATGTTCAAGCCATGCTATTTATGTGTTTGTTTGAGGAGGTATACATGAGCCTGTTATTTGTTTACATGCTTCCCCTAACGTGCAGTATTATGTGTTTGTATGTCTCCTTAGATTTTTACCTTTTTAAATCCAAGTCAGCCTAATATCCCCCCCTTTAAGATAGTAGTCCTAAGTTCCTCCGGGACTGATAGGAATGGGACGGGTAATAGCATGCAATAGAGACCGAGACCAATCCGCGCTTTAATAGCTTGACGGGATGGGAAGGGTAGATATGAATATGATGATCGGTGAGCTAATACCACGTGTATCCCCTCTTTTGAGGAGTGTCATACCGGTTCATTGATGTGATCCATATTAAATATAAACCTAGGACACCCTTCCCCTTTTATTTGCAAATTTCTTTTCAAAACTCTTCTTTTAATTGTTCTTTCGACCTCTTATGTGTTTAAATTTAAATCCCCTACTATTTGAGCCTATACTTGTCTATTTGCTAAATTGCACAAATTCACAAGAAACTGTGTGGCCAGAAACCACACTAGTGGATCCTGAGGGGTGCCTAATACCTTCCCCTTGGGATAATTTCAAGCCCTTACCCTATCTCTGATTATCAAACAAACTTAGAAGTGGACCCTTATAGGTATCCTAATGCACCTTAAATCATTAGGTGGCGACTCTTCAAATGCAAAACCCAGTTCCTAAAAGGAACGAGTTGTCTTACACCCGCAAATGTCATAAACTCGATCTCTCGATTGCATAAGAGGGAAAAAGGGGGCGCGACAGCATGACGACTCTGCTGGGGATTTTTAGGCTTTTACCATTTTAGATTGTTCTTGTGAATTTATACCCTCCTTTATGTGCAATTACTTATTTAATTCCTTTAAGAATTCAATTTCCTTTTCAACTGCAAAACTGACTTGTCTTCTTTGTTTCTTTCCTTTACTACTGCTTTAAATTATGAAACTGCTGTATTTACTGCTTTCTGAATATGCAAATACATGTCAACATGCTTTAAATTATTGCATAACCATGCTCAACATCATACTCCACTCATGTCAAACAAATACCATAGCAACGCTTATAATGAGTGGTTGCGCTCTTCCTATATTATCACCCCTAAATCTGAAAAGGTATATTTGCGGTAAAACCAGTCGATCAGTGGTGCAGTCGACGGTTCCGTGCCTTCCCCCTTGAGTTGTCCGCTCAAGGGTACCAGTCTAGAACCCCATAGAAACCTTACTCTGTTCAAATTGTGCATGCATCATGGTCAAACCTAGCCGTGTCAGTTATATTGTCCACATAATGATCCTTTAAGATAGCCTTTGTCCAAAGTCCACCTGGTTTTCTTGAACCCAAACGGACACCATCACGTTCTCTGCATTTATTTGGAGAACTAAATGTTTTATGCCAATTGTTGATATTAAATAGTCGAGTTTTGTGGGGGTAAGGGCCTAACCCTTTTGTTTTGCAGAAATATGAGGCACGAAGTCCCTAGATTCATCATGGTCACCAACATCCACCCAAGACTGCTAAGCTGGTGGAAAGATCTTCACTCTAGTGATCAAACCCTTGTCCGAAAATATCTGGGAAATCTACTATCCCTTCTGGAGATCAACCTAATAACAAGATCATAGAAGCTGCCACACTGTTTTGGGATTGTGAAAGGGCTGTATTCCGCTTTGGGGACATTGAAATGACACCCTTGCTAGAGGGGATAGGAGGATTGGCCGGTCTAGTGTGGGAAACTCCGGGTCTGCTGATGCTTGAGAATCACAAAGGTAGGGGTTTCCTCAAAATGATGGGTTTAAAGAAGAATCCAGAATTGACATGTCTGAAGGAATCCTACATTCCTTTTGACTATTTGTATGAAAGGTGTGGTCACAACAAATCCTACCGTACCTACCTTGACGAGTTTGCCATCACATCTTTGGGGCACATCCATCAAAGGGTCTTCGTCTTCATGGTTTGTTTCCTGGGGCTGATCGCGTTTCCAATGAAGAAAGCAATAATCCACACCAAGCTGGCTATGGTAACTAAGACCCTAATGGAAGGGATTGGTGGGTAGCCATTCAGCATCGTGCCCATGATCCTTGCAGACATATATCGAGCCTTGGAGAAGTGTCAACGAGGAGCAAAATACTTCGAAGGTTGCAATTTATTACTTCAACTCTGACTCATGGAGCACCTCCAAAGGGGCGAATACCGACAAGAGATTCAACGAAGGGACTGGGATAATCACATCTCTTTCCATTATCCAAAGCGAATGAATTACATCCCCAATATGTTCGCTCAGCCGGGGGATGCCAAAGGATGGGTTGAGCTATTTGATAATCTGACTGAGGAACGGGTCCAATGGATGTTCGAGTAGTTTCCCACCAAGGAGTTCATCGCCCGATCCAGAGATGCACCTTTCCTAATACTAATCGGTCTGAGAGGAGCATACCCTACGTCCCTCTCCGAGTTATAAGGCAAGCTGGTAGGAAGCAAGTTATACCTAGGGTCGACAAGATGAGTCATTTCCGGGCTGACTTCCAGAATGATGATAGCCCTTACAATTGCCAAGCTCAGCATATGTGGCACTGCAAGATCATAATGGGGAAAGATACCATTGAGCCAGATAGGTATCATGCTGGTTGCGCTCCTTTCTACTCAGGTTGGTTGGAAGACAATCATGATGGTCTGGGCCAGCCAGGGTTTGCTCGAGGCCACAGGATTATAGACGAAATGGCCAACGCACAAGTCAAATACAATCAGCTGCACAAAAGGATCCGGGAGTACGAAAGCGAACACCGCGAGATACAAGAGTCCAACCAGAAGCTAATTGAGGAATGGAAGGACATGATTGTCAGTGCCAACAAACGACTGGGATACTTGGAGGGAGGCATAGTGGAGTTGGAAAGGAAGTTTCTCACAAGGGTCGAAGACTGCCAAAATGCTGAAGGAAACGAAGGCAAACATCTTGCAAGAGCCTACCTATTGCCGGGACTTCGCGAGTTGGTGAAGCTGTTCGACGGAGCCAAAGATGCCGAATCTGGGGAAGGTCCTTCTGGGACCAAGTAGATAGGAGTTTTCTCTTTCCGCTTTATCAAATGTAATAAGGCCAATGACCATTAGTGATTTTCGTTTCCTATTTATTTAGTGTCAATTTGGGATTCGTCTACTTTTTACCAATGAAATGAGGCATTTAGCATCCTAAGTTCTCCAAATCAATTTGTCGCTAGGCCTACCTCGGGCACAAAGAGGTTCCCAAATTAGGACACGTCTTACATTCCGCACTATGTGTTTAAATATTGAAACCCTTATTATGATCCTCACTAACTTGTTACCTTTGTTTTTTACTCTTTGTTTTATTATTCCCCTCCCCAAAGGTTAGTTCGTGCACTCTGGCAACATCATCCTATTCCACGAGATCCAAGGGTCGTCCACCCACTCCTTCTCTTAGTCATGTCACAAACAAGAATAAAGGAAAGATGGAAGATTCGAACAACGCAACCGAACGGGTAGAGGCCACCAATGTTCATGGTACTCAGGTTTCTAAGGAAAATGTATCCCAACTTGAATAGAAATTGCTGAAATTCCAGGAAGAACTCGATCAGGTTCAGAATCTGACAAGCTTGTCATTTAACCTCAGCACCCCGGATATCACCTTTCCCAATACTCAAAACACTACACCACCTCAAAACATCCCAAAGCAGCAGAATCATCCCGCTCCCCACACTGTTCCACCAAATACCCAATGCAATACTTGCCATACCCTAAATAACACTCTGCTACTCATCCCAGAACTCCAAAACTCCACAAATGACCACTTTCACACCCACCATAACAATCCCATTTACGTGGAGACCGTGCCACACTCCACCCAACCCATCTCAAGCACACCCGAGTCTGACGATAAAGACTTGCTCATTAGGAACCTGACTGAGGAACTTAAGAAATTGACTAGATGGATTCAGGGCATTGAGGGGAGCAAAGGAATCGAGGGGTAAACTATGAAGATCTTTGCATACAACCTGATGTCGAACTGCCCGAGGGGTACAAACCTCCGAAGTTCGAAATGCTTGATGGTACAGGGGATCCAAGGGTCCATTTGAGAATGTACTATGACAAGTTGGTTGGAGTGGGGAAGGATGAGAGAATCCGCATGAAGCTGTTCATGAGGAACTTGAAAGGAGATGCTTTGTCTTGGTACATCAGCCAAGATCCGAAGAAGTGGTCAAGCTGGGTAAGCATGGCGTCCAACTTTATGGACAAGTTCAGGTTTAACACCGAGAATGCGCTGGATGTGTTATATATTCAGAATCTAAAGAAGAAGCCTATAGAAACATTTCGCGAGTATGATACTCGCTGGAGGTCCGAAGCTGCTAAGGTCAGACCTGCCCTAGAGGAGGAACAGAGGAACAAATTCTTTGTCCGGGCTCAGGACCCGCAGTATTATGAACGAATGATGATGATTGAAAGCCACAAATTTTCCGACATCATCAAATTGGGTGAAAGAATTGAAGAAGGTATCAAAAGCGGTATGGTTACAAATTTCGAGGCCTTGCAAGCTACAAATAAGGCCTTATAGTCTGGTGGTGTGTCCAAGAAAAGAGATGTGGGGCTGTAATGGTTGTAGAGAACCAATTCTCCCATCAAATACCAAACTTACCCAACATCTCCACTCACATATCAGCCTACTCCGAACTACCAAGCACCCTCACCCTCTTACCAAGCTCTACTACCACCTTATCAATCACCACCACCTCCACCTCCTACATATCAGCCTACTTCGCCCAGATATTCCCAACCCGCACATGTCTACCAAACTTACAATGCTCAACCATCCCACTATCAGTCACTTCTTGCACGCCAAAACTTCCCTAGACCCCAGCCAAATTTTGATCGCAGACCTCTGAAACAATATATAGCCATCGCTGAGCCTATTGAACAGTTGTACGAGAGACTCAAAGCTGCTGGTTATGTCACCCCCATCCCTGCTGAAACTCCTAAGAACCCTTCTCAGTGGGTTAACCCGAACAAATCCTGTGCATACCACTCCGGCATGAAAGGGCACACCATCGACGAATGTCGTTCCTTGAAAGACAAGATACAGACTTTAATTGATAACAAGATTATTGTGGCAAAAGAACCTACTCAAAATGTCTGAAACAATCCTCTACCCGATCATAAGGGTATAGGCATTCACATGATTGAAATAGAGGATGATTGGGATCCCGAGGGATCAATCGGGTTGATCGCAGAAGGCGATGACCCAAAGACCAATAGTTACTCTTAATCCAATCATAGTCCAGATTCAGCCATCAGGGGACGCCGAGGTAAATATGTATGTGCCACTTGAGTTTGAAGCAATGTCATATGCAAAGACACTAGTGCCAATTAAGGTCAAATTCATGTCTCCAGCAAATGCACCCACACCGTTTGAAGTCGTAGTTTTACCACCCAAGGCACATGCTCCGTTCAGGGTAAGGACAACCACGCCAATCCCAGTGGAGATGTCGGCCATGACACCATTCCATACAAAGGCTATACCATGGGACTATACAGATGAGGCAAGAAGGAAAGGCAGGGTTAGGTTTGAAGAGACTATTGCGGCACAGGGTATGACAAGAACTGGTAGAGTTTATACCCCGGAATATCTGCTGTGTCAAGTAAGAAGGCTTCCAATCGTTCATCCATCATTGAGATAGGTATAGACGATCTTTGGAAAATATACAGGCCAAGGAATACTCAGTCATCGACCAGTTGAACAAAACATCGGCGTAAATCTTCATTCTTGCTTTGTTACAAAATTCTGAGGCACACAAAAATGCTTTGTTAATGGTACTGAGTGATTGCATACGTACTAAGCAACAACACCAATGGAGAAATGGCTAACGTGGTAGGACAAGTGCTGGAGAGTCATAAGATCACATTTCATGAGGACGAGCTACCACCTGAAGGGTTGGGACACAACAAAGCACTGCACATCATTGTTTAATGCGAGGACTACTTCATCACCAGGATCCTGATCGACGGGGGTTCCAGTCTTAACATTTGTCCACTGGGAACACTCAAGAAGCTGGGTAAAAGACAACACGAGATAAAGGATAGAGCCATCAATGTGAAAGCCTTCGACGGCTCCCAAAGGTCCACCATTGGGGAGATCAACCTATGCTTGCAAATGGGACCAACCTGGTTCGAAGTTGATTTCCAAGTAATAGATGTGCCAGCATCTTACAATCTGCTATTGGGACGGCCATGGATTCATGCTGCTGGGGCCGTAGCATCAACGCTGCATCAGGCCGTAAAGTTCGAATGGAACCACCAAGAGGTGATCATTCACGGCGATGGTAGCAACCATATATACAGTCGCCATACCATTCTGTCAATCGAAGGGAGAGGAAAGCTAGGTGGAGAGACTTACCACCACATTGAACAAGTGAATGTTGTTGACAAAGACAAATGGTAGGATAACAAAATCGAGAGCATACTGAATTGGAGTGGGTACGAACCTGTCAAGGGACTCGGAAAGAACCTCCAAGGAATCAGTAAGCCCATAAAACTCAAGAAACATGGCACCACTTTCGGTCTGAAATATGAGTACACCTGGGAAGAATTCAACAACTGGTCGCCACCATGGCGCGGTCCTTACTATCTGCTGGAGCAGCCAATACCACATTTGGAGCAGACTTTCCAGCAGGCTGACATTGTTTATCTATCAGAAGAAGAAGAAGCACTTGTAGCGGTAAAGAATTTGTTCCTGGAAGACAATGACATGAACTGTTGTGTTGTTCTCGAGGAGGAGGGGAGGAAGGCTCTTCCATACAGGCTGTAATCAGAGGGGCAGGCCTCAATAACTGGACCATCAGGACAACCAGAGCCCCACGAGCCTCGGGGTAGCAAGGCTAAAACAAGCACTATTTTTATTTGCTAAATGATTTTCCTTCCGCATTTTAATTCCCGCAATAAGATCTTCAATGTTCAAAATAGTTATGAAATTTATCAAAGCATTTCGACTTTTCTTATGAATCAACACTCATTATTATTTCTCTCTCTCATTACTTTACTTATATAGCATTACTATTACTTATCTTGATGAACCAATGATTGTGACATGCAACGAGACAATGCAATAAACGGACAATGATTCAGAGGAAGATGACATACCAGAAGAGATTGTTAAAGAAGTTGAAAATTTTGAAAACAGACCTAAGTCCAACCTAGACGAGACTAAGATTGTTAACCTGGGAGATGTATAAAACGTCAAGGAAACACGAATCAGCATTCACTTATCACCATCAGAAAGAAGGAATATACAGAATTTCTAAGGGAATATGAGGACATATTCGCCTGGTCGTACGATGACATGACTGGTCTGAGTGCGTCTATTGTAGCTCACAAACTACCAACTGACCCAACATATCAGCCGGTAAAGCAGAAGCTCAGAAAGTTCAAGCTTGATATGAGTTTGAAAATCAAGGAAAAAGTCACCAAGCAAGTCAAAGCTAAGGTTCTCAGGGTAGTAGAATACCCGACATGGTTAGCCAACATTGTGCCAGTGCCAAAGAAGGATGGGAAGGACAGTCTGTGTCGACTACCGGGATCTCAACCGGGCCAGTCCAAAAGATGACTTCCCTTTGCCAAATATACACATCCTGATTGACAATTGCGCCAAGCATGAGTTGCAGTCATTTGTAGATTGCTTCACTGGTTATCATCAGATCTGGATGGATGAAGAAGATGCTAAGAAAATGGCTTTCATTACGCTGTAGGGAATGTACTGTTACAAGATGATGTCGTTCGGCTTGAAGAATGGAGGGGCCACCTACATGAGGGCCATGACTACTATTTTCCATGATATGATACACAGGGAGATAGAGGTATATGTAGATGATGTTATCATCAAATCCAAGAAGGCCACTGATCACATGGAAGTTTTGAGGAAGTTCTTCAATAGATTGCGAAGGTACAACCCGAAACTGAATCCTGCCAAGTGCCCATTTGGGGTTCCTGCTGGGAAATTGCTGGGGTTTGTTGTGAGTCACCAAGGAATAGAACTGGATCCATAAAAAGTCAAAGCCATTTAAGAATTGCCACCGCCAAAGAACAAGAAGGATATGATGAGTTTCTTGGGAAGGCTCAACTACATCAGCCAATTCATAGCATAGTCTACAGTTATTTGTGAGCCAATCTTTAAGATGTTAAAGAAGGACGCCGCTACCAAATGGACTGATGATTGCCAAAAGGCCTTCGACAGAATTAAGGAATACCTATCAACACCACCAGTCTTAGTCCCGCCCGAGCCAGGTAAACCCTTACTACTCTACCTTGCAGTGTTGGATGGAGCTTTTGGCTACGTTCTGGGGCAACATGATGAAACGAGGAGGAAGGAACAAGTCATTTATTATCTCAGTAAGAATTTCACCCCGTACGAGGCCCGATATTTTTTATTGGAACACACCTATTGTGCTTTGACTTGGGTAGCTCAGAAGCTGAGGCATTACTTCTGTGCCTATACTATATATCTCATATCAAGGATGAATCCTTTGAAGTACATCTTTCAGAAGCCCATGCCCGCTGGCAAGCTAGCCAAGTGGCAAATCCTGTTGAGTGAGTTTGACATCATCTACATAACTCAGAAAGCGGTCAAGGGATAAGCACTGGTAGGCCACCTTGTTGAAAATCCCGTGGATGGAGAATACGAACCCCTGAAAATGTATTTTCCTGATGAAGAAGTATCATTCATAGGAGAAGACATTGCAGAATCCTATGACGGTTGGAGAATGTTCTTCGATGGGGCGGAAATTTTTAAAGGAGTTGGCATAGGAGCAGTCCTAGTATCAGGAACCGGTCAGCATTATCCGGTGTCTGCCAAACTCAGGTTCCCATGCACCAACAACATCGCCGAGTATGAAGCTTGCATCCTAGGGCTCAAAATGACCATTGACATGAACATTCAAGAGTTGCTAGTGATTGGAGATTCAGACCTACTTATACATCAAGTCCGAGAAGAATGGGCAACCAAGAACTCCAAAATGCTCCCGTATCTGCATCACGTACAGGAATTGAGAAAAAGGTTCACAAAGACAAAATTCCAGCATGTTTCTAGAATCCAGAATGAGTTCGCCGATGCATTGGCTACCCTATCATCTATGATACAACATCTGGACAAGAATTTCATTGATCCCATTCCAGTAAAGATCCATGATCGGCCAGCTTATTATGCCCATGTTGAAGAAGAAGTAGACAGAAAGACTTGATTTCATGACATCAAGGAATATTTGGCAAAAGGCGAGTACCCAGAACTTGCAAACCCTACTCAGAAACGCACACTTTGGATGTTGTCTAATAATTTCTTTCACAGTAGAGGAATCTTGTATATGAGGACTCCTGATCTAGGATTATTAAGGTGTATCGACGCAAAGGAAGCATCCAGGATACTAGAGGAAGTTCACACTGGGATTGCGGTCCACATATAAACGGTTTTGTCTTAGCCAAGAAGATACTCTGTGCTGGTTACTTTTGGATGACTATGGAATCAGACTGCATCCAGTATGTCCGGAAATGCCACCACTGTCAGGTACATGTAGACATGATAAAGGTGCCTCCAAATGAGCTTAATGCAACAAGCTCACTGTGGTCGTTCGCCGTCTGGGGAATGGATGTCATTGGACCAATTGAGCTTGTTGCATCCAACTGACACAGGTTTATCTCAGTAGCAATCGATTATTTTACCAAATGGGTCGAAGCAGCATCTTACAAAGCAGTGACTAAGAAAGTCGTGGCAGACTTTATCCGCGACCGCATTGTTTGTCGATTCGGAATTCCAGAGTCAATCATCACTGATAATGGCTCCAACCTCAACAGTGACTTGATGAAAGCTATGTGTGAAACCTTCAAGATCAAATACAAGAATTCCACAGCCTATAGACCTCCGATGAATGGAGCCGTAGAAGCCGCCAATAAGAATATCAAGAAGATATTGAGGAAAATGATAGAGAAACATAAATAATGGCATGAGAAGTTATCATTTGCTTTATTGGGATATCACACCACAGTCCGCACATCAACCGGGGCGACCCCCTATATGCTGGTTTATGGTATAGCAGCAGTCATTCCCGCTGAGGTAGAAATTCTTTCCCTAAGGATCATACAAGAAGTTGAGCTCGACTACGTAGAGTGGGTAAAAAGTCGTTATGAGAAACTAGCCCTTATAGACGGAAAGAGAATGAATGCAGTTTGCCATGGCCAACTCTATCAGAACAGAATGTCCAGAGCCTTCAACAAAAGGGTCAAGCCAAGATAGTTCACACCGGGGCAGCTGGTATTAAAGAAAATTTCCCCACATCAAGATGAAGCAAAAGGGAAGTTCTCTCCCAACTGGTAGGGTCCATACATGGTTCACCGGGTTCTGACAAGAGGAGCCCTCATACTTTCAGAAATGGACAGAGAAGTCTGGCCTAAACCAATCAATTCTGATGTAGTCAAGCGTTACTATGTGTAATCTTATGCTTTTCTTGTATGATGTAAATTGAACTACGCCTGACCTGATTCCCGTTTAAGAGGTGATAAGTAGGCAGCCCTATGGGTTCGGTCATAATTCAATAAAATTTTCATTTCCCCCGCAATTGGAAATTGGGGGAGAATTTTGAGGAGGACCCTCAAAATTCCGAAGTAATTTCAGTCGATCATCGCAAACACTCAGAAGCATCAACCCATCAAATTGGGGCAGAATTTTGAGGAGGACCTTCAAAATTCCGTAGCAAGAGAGGTTGCAATGTCCCGAACCGCGTCATAGTCATCGATTCATCTAAAAGTTATTCTTAATTATATACTTATATCATATTTTTACGAAATCATGCATGTTTATTACTGAAACTACCTTGTTGTCACGACCCAAAACCCGCTCTGGTCGTGATGGCGCCTCTTGTGAAGACAAGGCCAGCTAACAAACCCATATCACCTTTTTAATAATATAATTAACGGAAGCACAACCCAACACAGCCCTAACCAGGGTGTCACAAGTCACGAGCATCTACTAGGGTATAAATACAACTGAAATCCTGGAGTGTACAAATACAGACTAATGAAATGAGGAGAGAGAAAAGCAGTGCTGCGAACGTCGACAGCTACCTTGCTAAACCCTGATGACTCTGCCTCCGATCAGCCAAAACATACCTGAATCTGCACACAAGGTGCAGGTAGTAATGTGAGTACTCCAACTCAGTGAGTAATAATAATAAATAAAGACTGAAGGCAAGAAATCACGCAAAAACACAAGGTATTCCATACTGAAGCAGAAAAATCACTTTAAACAGTAAAGTAGTGAGAAATCAAGTGAAAATCCCTTTTTTCCAACAAGTAAAGCAAGTAGTTTACAAGTGAGTAACAAAAATGATAGAAATGTAAACAGCGGCAAAACATGTACAACAAACCGCCCCTCGGGCATAATATCAACAGAACCAGCCCCTCGGGCTCAATATTAGAACAATAACAGCCCCTCGGGCTCACTCTCAGAATAGTATCAGCCCCTCGGGCTACCTCACAATCACTCAGAACAATGGGTACCCGCGCTCACTATGGGTGTGCAGACTCCGGAGGGGCCCCTTACGGCCCAAGCGCTATATCAAGCCACCTCGTGGCATCATCACTCAGCATATCCTCACATCACTCAAGCCACGCAGCATATCCTCACATATGGCCCTCGGCCTCACTCAGTCCAAAAATCATCATAAGCCCCTCGGGCATTTGTAAAACAATAGTTCTCATCCCAAAATATCATTTAGAAATATCATTTGAGTTTCAAATCTGTATAAAAGTGGCTGAGTTTGTAAAATATTAATCATCAACAGGACTGAGTTTAAATATAAGTCAAAACAGTGAGGAAATAGTGATAAAATCCCCGAAGGGTTCAAATAATTGGCATGAAGCCCAAATATGGCAAACAACCCAAATCATGATGATAACAAATAAGTTTCAGTAAAATACGTAGTAAAATCATAAATCGGGACGGATCAAGTCACAATCCCCAGTAGTAAAAGACCCCGCGCTCATCATCCAGCGCGTGTCTCACCTCAATATAGCACTACGATGTGCAATCCGGGGTTTCAAACCCTCAGGGCATCATTTACAATCATTACTCACCTCGAACCGGCTAATCCTCTAGCTCGCGATGCCTTTGTCTCTCAAATCGACCTCTGAATGCCTCGAATCTATCCACAATAATTCGATTCAGTTAATAAAAATTATAGGAATTAGTTCCTATGAAATTCTACATTTTCCATTAAAATTCCGAAATTGCACTCAAAATTCGCCCGTGGGGCCCACGTCTCGGAACCCAACAAAAATTACGGAATATGAAACCTCATCCAACCACGAGTCCAACCATACCAATTTTACTAAAATCCGACATCAACTCGACCCTCAAATCTTCAAATTAAACCAAGAGGGTTTTCAAGATTTTTCCAACTAAAATCACCAATTAAATGCCAAAACTAGTAATAGATTCGGGTTATCTAACCAAAATTAAGTTAAGAATACTTACCCCATTGTTTTCTCTGAAAATATCCCAAAAATCGCCTCTCCCTGAGCTCCGGTTTGCTAAAAATGAGCTTGAATCTGTCCAGAAAATGTCGTGGGCACTGTTTACGTGTACGGTACTGTTCACGACTTTTCACGGGGCACTGTACACGGTACTGTATACTGGGTACTATTCATGGTACTGTTCACGAGGTACTGTTCATGGTACTGTTCACGGGGTACTATTCATGGGGTACTTTACACGGTACTGTTTCTGTAATTTTCCTTAAGTCCGAAATCACTCCGAGACACCTCCGAAACACTCCCGAGCCCTCGAGGCTCCTAACCAAACATATACACTAACTCAACAATATCCTACGAACTTAACCGTGCAATAAAATCACCAAAATAACGTCATATACCATGAATTAAGCTTTAAAATCCAAGAATTCTTTCAAATTTCATAAAACATCAAATTTTTTATTTTGAGTCTGAAACACATCAAACGACGTCCGTTTTCAACCAAACTTTAAAGAAAGTGCTTAAACCATATATAAGACCTTTATCGGGCACCGGAACTAAAATACGGGCCCGATATCATCACTTTCTAATCAAATTTCTTTTCCATTTTCCTTAAATATTTTCAAAAAACAATTTTACTCAAAAATTTATTTCTCGGGCCTGGGACCTCGGAATTCGATGATTCTTGTTCCTATGAGTCACAAATAATGATACGAACATATCCTTTCAGTCAAAACTCAATTCAGAGCTCATTTTCTCAGTTCAATACCCATTTCACTCGTTAAACAATTAACTCATGTTTCGTGTCAAAAACCTAATCGCGACTTGATGAAATTAGACCAAACTTTCCAGATCAGTCCTATAATTCATTATCAAAATTCCAGAAGTCTCGAAATCAAATTTCTATCTCTAGAACTAAAAATGGACCTTTGGATCATTACATGCTTATGCTCAAAACGGCAAAATCTTCCAAAAACTCTTCCAAAACTTATCCGAGCCTCATGGGACCCCGACCAAAAATGCCAACATAATTCATAACATCATTCAAACCTGCTCCAATCATCAAAACACCTCAAACAACATCAAATTACCCAAAACTCATTGAATTCAAGCCTAAGTTTCCAAAAACTTCCGAAATACTCTTTCGATAAAAAAACCCGACCAAACGATGTCCGAATACCTGAAATTTCACACACACATCACAAATGACATAATGAAGCTATAGCAACTCTCGGAAATCCATTCTGACCAATATATCAAAATCTCGCATATCAACCGGAATTCGCCGAAATTCATACCCTGTGAAGCATATATAACCTCTGTCAAAATTTTCCTTTACTCGAGCTAGCCTCGGTCTCAATTTCAGCAAGCCATAACTGATTCACCAGCACACCTCAAACTGGAACCAACATAGCACCTAACCATGCAATCACCTAATCAATAGCAGACTCCCCCACTTGGCTCGAAGCCATAGATAAACACACACTCAATAACTCATAACAATTATACTCTATTGATGCCATGATACCATAGTGAGATTAAACTCAAATCTTTTATAAGCTTGTGAAAACAAAGATCATCTAGAATTTTAACTCTTCTGGAAATCTTGCATTCCACTCTCGCAACAGTTACACCCACTCTCTAAGCAACCCAATTTAAATTGCAACATATATCCTTCACTCACAAATGAGATCTTCTAATAGACACATAAGGATCGTACCACCTCAGAACATTTCGCAGGAGACCACCCACCTGCTTTGCCTCTAACTAACATTTCGGTATACCTTCCACCGTCATAAACTATATACAGTCACTTAGTCTTCCTGATTCTGAACTCATACCGCAACATGAAATTTACTTCACTCACAACTGGGAAACATGAAAATATCATTCACACGCCCATAACTCAGGGCTATACTTTGAATCAAGATAGAATTCAAGCACCTAATAGTTCATCTATCCTCTAACAGACCTTCTCGTCGCTTTGAAATCATGTAGATACATCTCGCAGTACCAACATACTCATCACATAGTTATCCAGTTGTCACTTCCACTAATCTGGACAATACCGAACATACATACATGTTCAAAAATACTTGCTCATATAATCAGCACCTCGGTGCTCAAGCCATAGGCAAAGATTCGGCCTCAAGTCCTCCAAACTGACCCAGCATCAAACTCACAGAGATCACATCTAGCCCCTCGATCGGGGAATCACAAGCCATCAAGGCATATCTGATACTGAGCACTCATGCACGCATACGAACGCGTGGAAGGAATTTTCAAGAGTCACTTTTCAAGCTGAATCAAGGACGCACGATAAGAATTCAAGAATGTGAAGTTTTTCCTAAAGGTTCTGCAGCCTCTCGAGGATAAATACAGACGTCTCCATACCGATTTGCGAGACTCTACTAAACCTGCTCATGACTCGTGAGACCTATGTAACCTAGGCTCTGATACCAACTTGTCACGACCCAAACCCCGCTTCGGTCGTGATGACGCCTCTCGTGAAGACAAGGCCAGCCAACAAACCCATATCGCCTGATTTAATGATATAATTAACGGAAGCACAACCCGACACAGCCCTAACCGGGGTGTCACAAGTTACGAGCATCTACTAGGGTATAAATACAACTGAAAGCCTGGAGTGTACAAATATAGACTAATGAAATGAGGAGAGAGAAAAGTAGTGTTGCGAACGCCGGCAGCTACCTTGCTAAACCCTGATGACTCTGTCTCCGATCAGCCAAAACATACCTGAATCTGCACACAAGGTGCAGGTAGTAATGTGAGTACTCCGACTCAGTAAGTAATAATAATAAATAAAGACTGAAGGCAAGAAATCACGCAAAAACACAAGGTATTCCATACTGAAGCAGAAAAATCACTTTAAACAGTAAAGTAGTGAGAAATCAAGTGAAAATCCCTTTTTTCCAACAAGTAAAGCAAGTAGTTTACAAGTGAGTAACAAAAATGATAGAAATGTAAATAGCCCCTCGGGCAAAACATGTACAACAAACCGCCCCTCGGGCATAATATCAACAGAACCAGCCCCTCGGGCTCAATATTAGAACAGTAACAGCCCCTCGGGCTCACTCTTAGAATAGTATCAGCACATCGGGCTACCTCACAATCACTCATATCAGCCCCTCGGGCATAGTATCAATCACTCAGAACAATGGGTACCCGCGCTCACTGTGGGTGTGCAGACTCCGAGGGGCCCCTTATGGCCCAAGCGCTATATCAAGCCACCTCGTTGCATCATCACTCAGCATATCCTCGCATCACTCAAGCCACGCAGCATATCCTCACATGTGGCCCTCGGCCTCACTCAGTCCGAAAATCATCATAAGCCCCTCGGGCATTTGTAAAACAATAGTTCTCAGCCCAAAATATCATTTAGAAATATCATTTGAGTTTCAAATATGTATAAAAGTGGCTGAGTTTGTAAAATAATAATCATTAACAGGACTGAGTTTAAATATAAGTCAAAACAGTGAGGAAATAGTGATAAAAATCCCCGAAGGGTTCAAATAATTGGCACGAAGCCCAAATATGGCAAACAACCCAAATCATGATGATAACAAATAAGTTTCAGTAAAATACGTAGTAAAATCATAAATCGGGACGGACCAAGTCACAATCCCCAGTAGTAAAAGACCCCGCACTCGTCATCCAGCGCGTGTCTCACCTCAATATAGCACTACGATGTGCAATCCGGGGTTTCAAACCCTCAGGGCATCATTTACAATCATTACTCACCTCGAACCGGCCAATCCTCTAGCTCGCGATGCCTTTGTCTCTCAAATCGACCTCCAAATTCCTCGAATCTAGCCACAATAATTCGATTCAGTTAATAAAAATTATAGGAATTAATTTCATATGAAATTCTACATTCTCCATTAAAAATCCGAAATTGCACTCAAAATTCGCCCGTGGGGCCCACGTCTTGGAACCCAACAAAAATTACGGAATATGAAACCTCGTCCAACCACGAGTCCAACCATACCTATTTTACTAAAATCCGACATCAACTCGACCCTCAAATCTTCAAATTAAACCAAGAGGGTTTTCAATATTTTTCCAACTAAAATCACCAATTAAATGCCAAAACTAATAATAGATTCGGGTAATCTAACCAAAATTAAGTTAAGAACACTTACCCCGTTGTTTTCTCTGAAAATATCCCGAAAATCGCCTCTCCCTGAGCTCCGGTTTGCTAAAAATGGAAAATGGGAGACCTTGAATCTGTCCAGAAAATGTCGTGGGCACTGTTCACGTATACGGTACTGTTCACGACTGTTCACGGGGTACTGTACATGGTACTGTACATGGAGTACTATTCACGGTACTGTTCACGGTACTGTTTCTGTAATTTTCTGCAATTTTCCCTAAGTCCGAAATCATTCCGAGACTCCTCCGAAACACTCCCGAGCCTTCGGGGCTCCTAACCAAACATATACACTAACTCAACAACATCCTACGAACATAACCGTGCGATCAAATCGCCAAAATAACGTCATATACCATGAATTAAGCTTTAAAATCCAAGAATTCTTTCAAATTTCATAAAACATCAAATTTTCCATTTTGAGTCCGAAACACGTCAAACGACGTCCGATTTCAACCAAACTTTACAGAAAGTGCTTAAACCATATATAAGACTTGTATCGGGCGCTGGAACTAAAATACTGGCCCGATATCATCACTTTCTAATCAAATTTCATTTTCATTTTCCTTAAATATTTTCAGAAAACAATTTTACTCAAAAAATTATTTCTCGGGCCTGGGACCTCGGAATTCGATAATTCTTATTCCTATGAGTCAAAAATAATGATACAAACATAGCCCTTCAGTCCAAACTCAATTCGGAGCTCATTTACTCAGTTCAATACCCATTTCACTCGTTAAACAATTAACTGTTTCGTGTCAAAAACCCAATCGCGGCTTGATGAAATTAGACCAAACTTTCCAGATCAGTCCTATAATTCATTATCAAAATTCCGGAAGTCTTGAAATCAAATTTCAGTCTCTAGAACTAAAAATGGACCTTTGGATCATTACATGCTTATGTTCAAAACGGCAAAATCTTCCAAAAACTCTTTCAAAACTTATCCGAGCCTCATGGGACCCCGACCAAAAATGCCAACATAATTCATAACATCATTCAAACCTGATCCAATCATCAAAACACCTCAAACAACATCAAATTACCCAAAACTCATCGAATTCAAGCCTAAGTTTCCAAAAACTTCCGAAATACCCTTTCGATCAAAAACGCGAACAAACGATGTCCGAATAACCTAAAATTTCGCACACACATCACAAATGACATAATGAAGCTATAGCAACTCTCGGAAATCCATTCTGACCACTATATCAAAATCTCGCCTATCAACCGGAATTCGCCGAAATACTAACTTCGCCAATTCAAGCCTAATTCTACACCGGACCTCCAAAATTAACTCCAATCACACTCCTAAGTCACAAATCACCTAACGGAGCTAACCAAATCATAAAAATTTCAATCCGAGATCAAATATACATAAGTCAAATTTTGGTCAAACCTTTCAAATTTCAAGCTTCAACTGAGAACTGTTCTCCAAATTCATTCTGATTAATCTGAAACCCAACACCAATGATTTACATAAGTCATAATACACCACACGGGGCAAGTAATGCCCAAGAACTGGCGAGCAAAATGCAAAAGCTCAAAATGACCGGTCGGGTCGTTACACTTGTTTAGCAACGCTACCCCAATGATACATGTAGTAACACCAGATCAAAGCCGAGTAGGTCAAGCAGAGCCACCGGGGATACGAACTAACCTCCCCCCTTTGCAAAATTCACTATTGTTCCTTGGATGCAGGCACTTCGATTGCAAAATCACCAAACATACTATACACTCACGAGACAAACATTGTTCAAGAATACAACTCTCAAAACTGTTGCATTTACCAATATTTGCTATCCGTAGACACCAGTGACACTCCGTGTGTCACAATGTCCCCAGAAGTCACAATATCGCAATCTGCTATCAGCTAAGAAAGCTCTTTTACCATTTTCCATTTTATTTCTTACATAAGGCTATTATTCTGCCTTCTAAGACTAAACACTATCTCCATCTGCATTTCTGCACTGCATAAGGCTACCCTTCTACCTTCCGAGACTAAACGTTGTCTCCATCTGCATTTCTGTATCGCATAAGACTACTATTCTACCTTTCGAGACTAACGATGTCTCCATCTGCATTTCTACATTGCATAAGACTACTATTCTACCTTCTGATACTAAACGTTGTCTCCATCTGCATTTCTGCATTGCATAGGGCTACTATTCTACCTTTTGAGACTAAATGTTGTCTCCATCTGCATTTTCACATTGCATAAGGCTACCATTCTGCCTTCCAAGGTTAAGCTCTACCTCCATCTGTATCTGCATGGCTGAAAGATCGCCACCTACTACATTGCATGGCTGAAAGATTCCCACATTTACATCTGCATGGCTAAAAGATCGCCACATTTATATCTGCATGGCTGAAAGATCACCACATCTACATCTGCATGGCTGAAAGATCACAATATCTACATCTGCATGGCTGAAGGATCGCCTCATACTACATCTGCATGGTTGAAAGATCGCCACATACTGCATCTCATGGGCTGAAAGATCGCCAAATTATCCAAAGGCGTCATCATTCGGAGGCACCATTTTCATAGCCCGAGAACACCATGCCAGGGCCTGAGGATCCCTTTTAATATCGCATATCATAATTCAAAGGCATCATGGTTCGGAGGCGCCATCCTCATAGCCCGAGAGCATAATTTCATGGCCTGCGAATCCTTTGTTGCACGTTTCATGGCCCAGGACATCATGGTCTAAGGACGTCATCCTAACCGTCCAAAGACAACCTTCATGGTCCGACGGGAATTTGCATCATGTTTAAATTTACGCACAATATATGCAAGTATTGCTTATTTGCAGGTAAACTGGCGAGCAACGGCCATCTCGGCAGGAGTGATCCTGCTCCAGTTCCCGCAGCCATATCAGACCTTAACCATTCACCCTGTCCTGGATATTGCGTCCATTTTTTGGAAAGTCTCCATCGACATCCTCTGTCGACGGATCCTGAACTACATGTGGCCTGATTCCTGTAAAGCTAGGGATATGTAGGTAGCTCAGAAGTCAGGGCGCGATCTAAACCTCTTTGAACCATTCCGCTCGGTCAAAAGCTATCATATCTTTACCCGACAACTCTTTCATCCTTCCCGGGTAAAGAGGGGCAACTGTTGATACCCAATTTTTCCGTATATATTTTAATGTTCAAAATACTTTCAAAATAGCATATGTATGCATATATAAGTATGTCCAAATATTTTATTATATTTCCTTAATTTTTAAAGATATTTTAAACCAATTTATTCCCCTATTTTATTCATAAAACCCCAATAATAATTCCCAAAATTATCATTTTGGTGATTCATTTATTGGATTCTCATATTTATACTAAAATATAGCTAAGATATCTTTTTCATATTTTTAAAAATTTATTTTGTATTTTTAAAGCTAAATTGCATATAATTGCAATATTAGCCCATTTTAAGATTTAATTGTGTTTATATTTATAAGAATTAGGTCCAGTATTTTTAAATTGATAATTATGTGTTACAAATCATTTTAGTACTTTCAATTTATTTACAGAATTGGAAATAAATTTAATTTACTATTTTTTATAAAATAAATGGGAAAAAATGGCTATTTAAAATCTAGCAAGATTTCATTTCAATTGTAGCCTAATTCTACCTCAATTGAACCTCGAACCAATTTCAATTTAAACCGACCCAAACCCAGTTTCATTAAACTACCCACTTACTCGTTTTAATCCAGACCGTTGATAATTCAGATCAAAGGCCAATAATCACCTTTGCCTTAATTAATTCCGAACTATCCCCCAAACCCTTTCATTTGTTACCATACTCCACCTCCGAATCCCACATCTCCCAAATCCTCTCTACAACACCCTCAAACCCTAGCCGCCGCCACCCTAATCTACCCTAATCCATAGCCTTCCGAGGTCACCGGAGACCTATACCAGCTTTCCAGGGCTTCTATGTGTTTGGATTTATTATCTCATGACCAGACTCTGAAGAGATTTGGCCCAGTATTTGCTCGATGACCCTTCTCCGGTCATCCCTGACCTTTCTCCGGCCAGTCGTGACCATTCAAGTCAGACCTTTGACTCTCCTGGTTAGATCAGTAACTTTCAAGGCCTTTCTCGTTGCTTTTGGGTTCTTCTGAAGTCCTAATCTCTAAGACCTTTATGACTTCTTTCAGATCTACCTTAGATCCATGCATACCATGAGTTTTTAAACATCTTCTCGAAGCTTCTTTAACTTTGCTTTCAAAAAAAAGACTCTTCATCTTTTCCGATTAGGGTTTTTTCCATCAAATTTTCTTTTCAAAATATTTTTCTCTGATTTTAATGTGTCTGTGGTTTTACTATGTTTTGTTCATGTTATTCTCCTATCTGAGTTAGCATATTGAAAACCCTAGTTACTTTGGGTTCATTCGAGTTCTGAAACTGTTTGTTGGATAAGTGTTTGTCTGGTTAAGTTCTTGTTCGATTTATTTGATTATCATCTTTTAAGCTTGATTATTGTTGAAGGAACCTATGTCTTTGGGTTTGAAACTGTTCGTTTGGATACCTGACTCGACTTGAGGTTCCTTAATTCTGAATCTCTTTTCTTTATGTGATTCCTTTAATTCTGGGATTTTCCTATCTTTAAAACTCGACTATGCCTGAAACCCTAACTTTTCAAAGGGTTTCTTATCTGTTACTATGAGACCTTTTGCATACTTCTGATACTCTATTTTTTCTTCATTGTTAATTCAATGTGACTCGACCTACTGGACTATCATACTTCGAATGTTTGCTATCTACTGAACTTTGTGCTACTATTGCATGTTGTTTCTTTTGCCAATAGGTTTGGCTTCACATGTCTAGTGTTTGTGCACTCTATTTATATGTTGAGGTTCCTTCTTTGATTCATCTTCAATCTTGGGGATGATTTCAAACTTCTCTTTTGTGAAACTCTAATTTCTCTCGCCTGTTAAAGTTAATTGATTCTTTCCTTATTTTGCTTTATTGAATCTTTTTCCCGAAATAAGTGTATTTCTGTACTTAGACTCGATTGCTTACTTAATGTTTTACTATTTCTTTCATGGCAATAATCGGTCTGCCTACAAACTGATTTTCTTTCCTTATTTTGAATCTGTTGGCCCCAATAAACAAGTGATTCCTCAATTAAAGGGAAATCACTTGGTTGATTGATTCTGACTGTTGATTGTTTCTATATTTGTATTAAAATTTTACTTATTACCTTATTTCTCACATGTTTTCAAAAGGCTATAAATACCCTGCACCCCTCTTCTTTCTAAGGGACGAACTACTTGAGTTCAGAACACACACTTTACTCAAACTCTCTCTCTCTCTTTTTCTTTGTTACTGCGTGTGTTCCTGCCTTGTCTAGCCGGCTGAAAGCCAAGGCTAGACTGTGGGAACTTGCTCACTTTTCTTTCTGCATTTGCTTATTTACTAGTATGTTCTAATTAACTTTCCAACATCAACAACATGTTTTCTTTGCTATTTCCCTCACTCTTGCCTATTTCTGTTTGTGTTTTAATCAAGTTGCATTGTTAATCATGTTGTAATCTGCCCCTTCCTTTTCTGAATTTATGTTTCCCCTATGTATGAACTCTATCAGTCATTTATGAACCCTAAACCCCCCATATCCCCTATGTGTTTATATTCCTTGACTGGTTTGAGGACATGCCAGCATTAGACATTATTGTGCATGACCCAAACCTGGCGCTCCCTGATCACATACTTCATATCCTCTTTATGTGTATGTCCTCTGGCTGATTTATGGGCATACCAACATCACTTATTGCTGGGCATGTCCAGATTTTTGACCCCTCTTAGGGTCATAAGCCACCTGCAATGTATTCCCAAACCCCTGCCCCTCCATGAGCCTTGCCTTGGGACCCATGAGCTCCCTCTGAACTTGGACACATAATGGCTGGCCCTTCCACACTACACTCATCTCTATCTGGTTATGCGACTTGGGTGTGAACACTGCTCGGGGTCCCCTTGAGACCCTTAGGGAACTTTGACACACTCAAGTATGATAAAGTCTTTGAAACAATGGCATTTGTGGTGGTTTATTCTATAACTCAGAGAGGAAGTCAAGAATCAGGCTTCCTCTGGTTGTAACTTTTCTTTTATACTTCCTTGATGTAATTCATTATTCAGTTTGTAATAATTTGTAATAAACATTGGGTTGGCTAGTGAAAAGGGCTGGGTAATTATGCATGTTTTAGGGTAGAAATTATGCCTATAAGATCTTTTATTTTAAATTCTGCATGTTTAATCTTGCACTTAGGTATCATGCATATAAGATCCGTTTGTTTAAATTATGCGTGTTTAATTCTGCATTTAGATATCATGTCTATAAGACCTGTTTTCACTAAAATTCTGCATGTTCTATATTTAGGGAACCTGCCTGTAGGACTTGCTTAAATTCTGCATGTTATTGTCACATTTAGACACAATGTTCTTAGGATCTAAATAAAATCAGATATCATGTCCATAAGGTTAAGAACCAGTACCTTTTAGAAATCATGTCTATAGGAATAAAAGGAGCAATACTAGATATCATGCCTATAGGATCTGAACTATTTAAAATCAGTTCGACTCTGAACCAGTTTTTAATGACCTTACTCTTTTATTTAACGCAATTTAGAGAGCATGCCTATAAGATTTCCAAATCGTTCTTTTAAAACTGTTATTACTTTGCCACATGCTGAATCAATAGTAGATACCATGTTCATAGGATCTCACCCCAAATACTTAGGCAAGCTTTAGGTGATAATAAAAAAAATGAAATCCGCCTCTGTTAAGTAGTATTTGCTACAACCAGCAGGCAAATCTGATTCAGACTTCTTATCTGATTTATGTAATAAATTGGTCTGCCTCAATAATTGGAACTCTCTTTTTGCCTTAGTATTTTAAATTTCAGACCCTAAATGTATGTTCAAGCCATACTATTTATGTGTTTGTTTAAGGAGGTATACATGAGCCTTTTATTTGTTTACATGCTTCCCCTAACGTGCAGTATTATGTGTTTTATATGTCGCCTTAGATTTTTACCTTTTGAAATCCAAGTCAGCCTAATATCCCTCCCCTTTAGGAATAGTAGTCCTAAGTTCCTCCGGGACTGATAGGAATGAGACGAGTAATAGCATGCAATAGAGATCGAGACCAATCCGCGCTTTAATACCTTGACGGGGTGGAAAGGGTAGATATGGATATGATGACCGGTGCGCTAATACCACGTGTATCCCCTCTTTTGAGGAGTGTCATACCGGGTATCGCATTGATGTGATCCATATTAAATATAAACCTAGGACCCCCTTCCCCTTTTATTTGCAAATTTCTTTTCAAAACTCTTCTTTTAATTGTTCTTTCGAACTCTTATGTGTTTAAATTTAAATCCCCTACTATTTAAGTCTATACTTGTCTATTTGCTAAATTGCACAAATTCTCAAGAAACTATCTGGCCGGAAACCACACTAGTGGATCCTGAGGGGTGCCTAACACCTTCCCCTTAAGATAATTTCAAGCCCTTACCTTATCTCTGGTTATCAAACAAACTTAGAAGTGAACCCTTATAGGTGTCCTAATGCACCTTAAATCATTAAGTGGCGACTCTTCAAATGCAAAACTCAGTTCCCAAAAGGAACGAGTTGTCCTACACCCGAAATGTCATAAACCTGATCTCTCGATTGCATAAGAGGGAAAAAGGGGGTGCGACATTTGCTAGGCAAGCCAACATTAGCTATATTTATTAATAAAATTTTAAATTAAATGATAACAATAAAATTGAATAGTCTGAAATAAAATGATAAACTAATAAATGACGTAATCCAAATACAATCCCAGAAACTGGTGTCACGAATACATGAGCATCTAGAGTGCTACATATAATAGTCTAAATAAAATATAACTATCTGAATCAAAATAAACAACTAAGATGACATAAAAGGGGTCTTCAGGGCTACGGACGCCGTTCAACTATACCTCAAATCTCCACTAATAGCTGGATCTGGGAAATCTCACTCATCGATGTTGGGACGTACTCCGGTATCTTCACAAGAAGTGTAGAGTATAGTATAAGTATAACTGACCCCATTTACTCTGTAAGTGTCGAGCCTAACCTCGACAAAGTAGTGATGAGGCTAAGGCGGGTCACTTACAATAACCTGTATGTAATAATAACAATAACAAGAAAAAAATATGAAATGAAAGTAAAACAGTTATTTCATAAAAACGAACTCAAAATCCAACTACTAGAGAGCCCAGAATAACTTATCTCAAAATACCGAGGCAAATCCAACGGTCACAAACAAATACTGCATGTATAATTCGTTGAAGTGCGCAATCCAATCTCACCATATCATCATCTATCAATATAATAATTAGTCCTTATTCCGCCATTTCAATTCATTACCTTTTAATTTTCGTTGCAGCGTGCAACCCATTTCCCAAACTATTTCAAGCAACAATATCAATTCAACAACCAAAATTTACAAGAATTTCTACATCAAGAGAGTAAATGTACGAAGCAATGAAGAGTCACATAATAATCAAAGAATCTCTAACAACTCGAATGTCTCAATCTTACCAACTCATCGGTTTCTATCAATTAAATAAATCATAAAAATGGAACCACATTATAGAAAGCAACAAATATTACAAAACTATAAGGCGAGTAAGACATATGACAATTTATATATGCAAGTAAAGCAAGTAGAAATAAGTAGCAAAAAAGCATGGAATCATGGAAGGGATGGATAATTTAATACAAGAATAACCTAATGACAAGTAATGATTATGGTAAAGAAGTCAATAAAGCATGTAGCAATTAAGGCATGAAACAAGATATATCATGAAATAACGAAAACATGGAAGCAAGTATCATGACGGCGTATATACACTCGTCACCTCGCATATACGCCATTTCCCACATAATTCACATAACATGTAGTTAAAGTTTCCTCATTCCCTCAAATGAGGGTTATACCCAATAATTACCTCACTCAGCAACTCAAGAAATCAATCAACCACGACCTTGCCTTTTGAACAAGCCTCTAAACCAATCAAATCTAGTAATTTATCGACCAAATGATTCAAAATAAGTTTTAGAAATTACCCATTAATGGAAGAGGTTCAATTTTGATTATTTTTGAAAAAGTCAACCCTACACCCGCTTGGTCAAAACCCGAGGTTAGGACCCAAATCCGATTACCCATTCACTCTCGAGCTCGGTTTTGTGATTTGTTTCGAAATGTGACCTCAATTTGAGGTCTAAATCTTAAGTTTTACAAAAATCTCCAATTCTACCCAAATCCCTAATTTCTACCATGGAAATCCAAAATTTGATGTTGAAATCTCATGAAAAATAATGGGTAATTGAAAGGAAATGGATTAGAGTCACTGACCTTCAAGAGCCAATACCCACTTCTCCAAGTCCTCGCCATTCACCTCTTGTAAGTTCATTATGCAAGCTGCTAGAGGGTCTTTTGCATTAAGTGAGTAATACTCCTCTTGCATGATCACCTCGATCGCCTCTATTCGAGAACAATTTGCAAACTCATCGGGTCACCTCATGGACTTTTGCATGTTAAAAGTTATTTCCTTAATGTTTAGTCTCATCTCCATCTCCCTAGTTTCACGATAAACCAAAACTTTCCTAGTGGCCAAAAATTGCCATCCCAAATAATGGGAATCTCCTCATCAACTTAACAGTCCAAAATGACAAACCTGCATGAAACACAAATCTTTAAACTTGCACAAGTACATCATCAAGTATACCTAATGGCCTCTTCACCTTTCGGTCAGGTAGCTGTAATAACATCGAGGTGGGATTTGCCCTTCTAATGCCTAACTTATTATAGATAGAGAAGGGCATAAAATTTATGCTCACTCCCAAGTTACATAGCACTTCAGCAAATGCATAGCCGCCTATGATGCATGAATAGTGAAAATCCTACAACCAGACAAACTTCTCATCTACAGGCTTATAATCACAATACTACAAGTCTAAGTCAATATCACAGTGGCCAAGGTTTGAAAGCCAAACTTGCAATACATCATGTCTTTCATCGATTTAGCATATCCTATTATTTCTCGCAGGGCATTTATTAGCTGAATGTTTAGCTGAATCTGCTTCAACATCTCAATGAATTTTTTATACTAGCCATCTTTTTGGTATTTAGCTAACCTTTGGGGTAATGGTATTGAAGGTTGCTTCTTTCTAGCAACTTGAATTGGTTCCAGCTTAGGTGCCTTTTCTAACACTTTTTCTTTCACTTCTTCAGTTTCTATTGCCACCTATTTTTCCTTGCTTGTTTTCTCTTGAGCTTGTTGCATTGTTACCTTAGTTATATCAGTTGAATCATCCACCTCTAGCGGTGTTGGCACAACACTACTAATAAATCTGTTTTTAGCGATAGACAAATACTGTAGCTAAACAGAAAATCTGTCGTTAATATTATTTAGCGATGGATTAGTGACAGATTATTAAAACATTCTACTAGCTACGAGCAATTTAGTGACAGATTAGCGATAACGTTCGTAGTTAATTCCATTTTTTTTGTAGTGCATGTATTTCCACTGGCAGGCTAGTTTGAATAGTTTCTTGCTCTTGATCAAGATCTCTGCCATTTGTCGGACTCACAACCGTTAGCTGATTAGGCCATGCTCATTTGAGTTGATGTTTGTGCCCGCGGGTAATTTCCTTTGAGGGTGATTATTTAGAGCCATATATATTTTCCATTTCAACTTTAATACCCTTTATCGCTGAGTCATGCACTGCTACCTTTTCTTGCATCTTTTCATTAGCCCCAATTATTTGTTGCAGCATTCCCTTTATTTCTAACAACCCGTCATCTTGTTTGGGTACCTGTTGCTATTGAGGTTGTTAATAAGTTAACTGTTGTTGTGGCTTTTGATTGTATCCAGGTTGCCTTTGGTAAGGCACAACTTGAACCTATGATCATATTCCTCTAGGAATATTATTATATTGCTGATGTGCTGGCCTATATTGTTAATTCTGTTGTCCTAATGTTAACGACGTTGTCTTTGGACCCCAAAGTTATCCACATAATTCATATCTTCTGGATAGCCCTAATTTGATCCTTCACCGCTCCATGAGAAGACATTGGTTGATTAATGCAAGGATTGCATAACTCTTCATTTGTAGCATCCACTATGTGCAACTACTTCTTCACCGATTCATCAATCTTCTTAGTCAGGAGAGTCCTTTGAGTCATACAGGTCAAAAGGCACCGAGTGGACAATCGATGTAAGTGATGTTAAACTCAAGAATGCTCTGCCGGCTGAAGCATCTAAATTAGCTTTTAGGCTATTAGGTAATCCCATATAGAACTTCTTTCCCAACATCTGTTCTGGAATACCATGGTGAGTACACTTCACCAATATCTTTTTGAATCTTGTCCAAGTTTCTTGCAAATTCTCTGTCAATTTCTTCTTGAAGTGAAGTATCTCACCAATTTGCTTTGTAGTCTTATTGGACAGGTAGAACTTGTTCAGGAACTGCTTAACTAACCCCTCCCAAGTAGTTATGGAGTTGATTAGGAGAGAATTAAGCCAAGTTTGCGCCTATTCTACCACTGAGAATGGAAACAAAAATAATTTGATTTCTTTCAAAGTCACATTCGGCTGCCTCTAAGTGACACATATGGAGAAAAAATTCTTCAAGTACTGCTGTGGATCTTCAGCATGAGATTCAGAGAATAGTCCCTTGTTCTGCAGCAAGTGTAGCATGTCATTTGTGATTTGGAAAGTTTCTGCTTGAATCTGAGGAACTGTAATCGCGGTCGCCAAATTTTCAGCACTTGAGTGTTCCCAATCACAGAGAACAACTTCTGGAAAAGAGGTGCCACTTCACGATTTTTGAAGTGAAGTCATGTCGTTTTCATTGTTATCTCTGAATTTCAAATTCAATTTGCTCATTTGGATTCGGTTATTGTTTGTTCTTCTTGCTAGCCCGATTCAATGCCCTTAAGGCCTTCTCCGATTTTGATAATACTTCAAACAATTCACCATTTCTCAAGGTGTTCCTAGGCACATACCCACGGCGCACAAGAGTTCAACATAACAGTTTCAATGCAATAAAAATTAGAATCAAGAAAATTGATTAAACTAAGAATTCTAGCAATTCTTCTAGCTATAACTAATAACACAATTATTCTCCGGTAATGGCGCCAAATTAGATCACACCCAACTATGTCTAATAAAAAGACTAACTGTTATTGTAAATATAATCTGGTCTAAAAGTCTAAAGTCGAATCGCATAGAGTATTAACCTATCAATTATTATTATCTTTATCACAAGAATTTATGTAGTTAATGTTCAAAGTAGCAAATAATGATTTTTTTTATTGTTTTACTACTAATGGCAATTCATAAAATACAGTAAAAATTATCATTAAATAAACTGAAAGTTGTGAACAAGATTATGAAAGCCTAGGGTTATGATTTCTCCAATTGCCTACATCACCTATAATTTTATCTGAATTCTCTAATGATCATGAGCACTTTATTTATTATAATTTTTTCTCGAGTAACTACAATAATTTACTATCCTATTCTCTCAAGTTATGCTAGTTAGACTTTCTTGCCGATCACTAAAATCGCGTCAAGATTTATTATTTCTAAGCATACCTTTAAACCATCCATATTGATTTTTCATATACTTTAGAAGTAATGTTGTTCAACAATCACCTAAATATATACTCTTTCTCAAGCAATACATAATAAATAGGCACAGTCAATTGAGGACCCTTCAAACAACTAAGATAATCATGTAGTTGAACAAGTAGAGAAAATCCGCCAACGGCAAAATTTATATTAAATGTAACAAAAGTCATCCTCCAGGAGGTTCCATCAACCTCTAGATAAGAAAATTAGCTACTCATAACAGTCAGTAGCGGATCCAAGATTTTAAAGTTATGGGTGCTTGCCGATTAATGTTCTAAAAGAAGAGAAAAAATGAATTTAATGATGGGTGCTCACTCAATACTTATCTAAAATTTTTGATAATTACCTATGTAAATCTACTAAACCAGGTCAAAGACAATGGGTGCTTAAGCACCCATATAGTTCCATGTAGATCTGCGAATGATAACAGTTTGCATGACTATAATATTAGAACGCATCATCAATAACAAAAAAAGGAAGAAGAAAGATAAAAACTCGTTATTGAATCTTTTGCCTTGCTCCTTATTTGTTCTTACCTTCAAAGATGTTGTGTAGCTGTTCAAAAACGTCTCAAAGTTGTATTTATACATAATAGGGTTGATATGAGGCATCCTTGTGCTCCCCTATTTTGGGCAGGAGAATCTGAGTCGCGTGCCTAGGGTTCGCGCGACGCGAGACCCCTTGGCACTCTCCTAGTTTTTCTTGTTTTCTCGTGCAGGGAGTAGTGCCAAAAGTGCGTGCTTCACTTGATTTTGATTCACCTTCAAGGCCATGGTGTGCCTGCCTTTCATGCGAGGCTCCAATTGTGGCATACTTCCAACTTTTGCCTCTCAACTTCTTTTTCATCAAATCATCTAATTTTCGTCATTCCATCCAACTTCTTCCTGCACACAATAAACACATAATAAACATACTTCACGTTTGTAAGCAGATGATCTCCTGCAATTTACATAAAAAATAAAAACATACTTAAAACCGTATATTTCAGGTTATTTGTCATAGCCTGCGAATAAAAACCTTCAAGGAATCTGACTATCAATAGGAATCAGCCTTTTCAACTCAAACCAACTCGCACTACGAAACCACTTTCATTTTCTAATCAATAGACTTCAAGAGACAACTGTTTGTTAACAATCAAAATCAATTTAAGCTCAGCCCAAATACAGCGGTGCAGACTGAGGAAGGGAATGGAAGTAAAGAAAATGGATGTTGAGTCTTCTTCCAGTGGTGCACTTGAAGAGTTGCATATACTAACCGTTTGATGAGAGTTAGGAGGATTGGAAGGTTAGTGAGTAACTGGTGAATATTTCCTGTTGTAAAGCTTTGATTATGATTTCTGATAGTCTCATTCTTGTACGAGAATTTCAAGTTTGGTTTCCCCTTCCCAATACGTCCCCTTTTCATTTTCTTTCTCGGTTTTAGTTTCCTCGTTTTGTTGATATTCTGAAATGGGGGTTTTAAAAATTATTTGCAGCGACAGCAGTGAAGATTGGAATGATGGCTTTGCAGTATTTGGGCTTGGATCGAGAGAAGAGTTCCATAGGAATTGATGTAAGGTTTAAAATGTTTATATTTATGATTTCTATATGTTAATATTGTTGGAAAGAACTGAGAGGGAACAGTCAAAGAGCTAGTTTTGGTATGTCAAATTATTCGAACAACAATTTTATTAAGTTCTGCAAAAAGTTTGGGGATTGTTGTTGTTTATGGTTGAAAGAAATAATCAATCAGAATCTACAAGTTCCTTACCATTTTGAATTAGCATATATAAACTCTGTTTTTATTTTCTTATTATTTTTTGGGATTAGATAAAGAAAGAATTTGACGTAATTGAAGTTTTGGATTTGCATAAGTGATACAAATTTCTAAAGAAATTTTGGAATTCATTGGTTTTCAGGGATTGAAGGTGAATCTGGTAATGACTAGACTATTCTATACCAGCAATGGTAGAATATGAACTTCTCAAAAAGGTCAAAGTTAGTTTTATAATATGAGATTATGTTGTTATATTGTTGTCCCTATGCGAATTCATGTCTTCCTTCTTCCTGATCGGCAGGAATCATCAGCACTAAGCAAAATCCCCGTGGTGATTATTGTTTGACCAAAAAGTATAAAACTTTTTTGTTAAACTGATTGAGTAAAAAGATAAGGGGTTAATCCTAGTTAAAGATAATAACTTTGGATCTAAAACAGGTTTATGCGAATAACGTGGGGACCATGTGAAAACGGATTTAATGCAATACACCTTAAATATTATGGTTACTAATAGAATGACGATAATGATAAGCAATAAATACAATAAATGACACTAAATATAAATAATAAGGAAGATTCACCCAATATTGAATTAGGTGAATGATTCCTTCCTCTGACAATGATGAATGACAAGAATATAAGAGAATATTGGGCACTTTCTTGGATCTAGTGGAAATGACAATAGATAATCTAAAAATATCGAATCTCTTCAGAAAGTTGTTCTTTGTATTTATCTAGAGAGCGTACTTTTCAAAAGCGTTCTTATCATATGTAATATTACATGCCTTTTACTTTATCTCTCCTACTATTTATATGGAATATTCCCAAAAAACCCTAAAAGGTACAAGCAGAGGAAATATTCAATGGAATATTTCATTTGAAGGTTCCAAAGTTATACTAGCCGTTACTTCTGTCCATGCTTCTCGACCTCGGCCTTGATGAACCACTCAACGGCTTGTTCTATTGACCACTGATCGACCTCGGCCAAACTACCCATGTTGATTTACAGGTCACTCATGACAATCATCTCCATGTATCGAATTTCTCTAGTTCGATTTTGACTCATACAGTTAGTCCCTCCGCTTATCGAGGTCGTCTTTTGGTTGACCACGATGAGCGAACTTCATTAGTCATAGTTTGAGAAATTAAGATGGGGAGATCGAATGGCGAGGATCACGGCCGAGATGGTGACGTGGCATTTTGAGGACCACACTTAATGACGTTGGTTCAGAGAGCCGTCACGGCCTCACGCGTCTTCCCGATGCGTTGCATCGTTTCCCATGTCCCTATAGTTTCGATCCCTGTGCATTTGACGGTTAACTGTCTCGATCTGAGCACTGGTGTTCTATAAATAAAGGGGGAAAACCCTTTTGAGCGAACCTTTACATTTTCTTATCTTTTAACCTGCATCTTTTCTTCTCTTCTTCTGCATGATATTCAATATTGACTTGTTGGAGGACTCCACTTGCCCATTGCAAGCGGGATGATATGGCGTGGAGAGTATTCTTTTTGATATGCCATTTCTCGAAGAACTCGGCGATCCTTTCCAGTGAATTGAGGCCCATTGTCACAACTGATTTCTTTGGGGAGGCTGAAACGGCACACAATATTCCTCCATATGAAGGTGATCACTTCATGCTCGTGTATTTAGGCGAATGCACCCGCTTCCACCCACTTGTAAAAATAGTCAGTTAAAACTAAAAGAAATACATTAACTCGTCCCGCTGGGAGGGGTTCGACGATGTCCATCCCCCATTTGATAAAAGGCCAAGGTGAGGTAACTGAGTGGAGGTGCTCGCCCGCTTGGTGGATCATGAGGGTGTATCTTTGGCATTGTTCGCATTTTTTTTATGAAGTCAACGGCCTCTTTTTCATTATGGGCCAGTAGTAGCATAGTCGTATGAGGCATCTGACTTGGGCTCGATTGTCGGTATGAGCTCCACAGTGACCTTTGTGGACTTCCTCCAGAACACTGTACGTCTAGTTTGGGCCAAAGCATTTTGCTAGGGGGCCGCCATACGTTCTTTTGTACAATTCATTGTTGATGACATTGTACCAGGCCGCCTGCATTCAAAGTTTCTTGGCTTTTTTTTTATCGTATGGGAGCACCCCATCCTACAAATATGTGACAATACAATTGTGCCAATCCTAAGTTAGGTTTATAGTTCGTACCTCAAATTGATCAATCGACGAGTGGAGGAGAGTGATCACGTTCCCTTATCTGGTTATGCTTTTAATAGTCGCTGCCAGTTTGGCAAGGCCATCTGCTTCGATATTCTGTGCTCGAGGGATTTGATCGAGGTGGCATTCGTCGAACTCGGGTAACAGCTTGTAGATCTCGACATGGTATTTTTGTAGTCTTTGTTCCTTGATTCGGAAAGTCCCTGTGACTTGATTGACGACGAGCTGAGAGTCGCACCATTGGACGACTCACTTCGCTATGTACTTGAGTTCTAATTTTAGCCCTGCAATCATGGCCTCATACTCGGCCTCGTTGTTAGTATTATCTAGGCATATTATAGACTGGAGAATTACTTCACCTGGTGGGACATCGAGCATGAGTCCTAGTCCCGATCTTTCAAGGCTTCGACGCACTTGGAGTTCCATTGGAGTCCATTGTCTTTCTTGAGTATGCCAAAAAATTTATGGCATCCGTCGGAGGACTGTGAGATGAATCTTGACAGGGCGGCTATGTGTCAGTCATCCTCGGTACTTGTTTCTTATTGGTTAGGTTCTCTGGTATTCCTTCTAGAGCTTTAATTTTGTCGAGTTGACCTTGATGTCTCGTTGTGATACCAAAAAGCCGAGGAAATTTCCGGAGGTTACGTCGAAGGTGCACTTTTCGGGGTTCAATTTCATACCGTATCGTCTGAGTATGTCGAAGGCCGTTTTCAAGTGGTTGATGTGATCCTCTTTCCTTTTTGACTTGACCAACATGTCATCGATGTAGACTTCCATGGTTTTGCCAAGCTGTTCTTTGAACATTTTTGTCACCAACCTCTGATATGTCGCCCCCGCGTTTTTCAGCCCAGAAGGCATCCGTCTATAGCAGTACGTTCCCTGGTGAGTGATGAAAGTGGTCTTTTTCTGGTCTTCCTCCTCCATGATGATCTGGTTGTAGCCCAAGTAGGCGTCCAAGAAGCTTAATAGCTCGTGCCCGACTGTTACTGCAATGAGCTGGTCAATATGGGGTAGCGGGAATGAGCCTTTCGGGCAGGCTTTGTTCAGATCTGTGGAGTCTACGCACATCCACCATTTCCCATTCTTCTTTTTCACCATGACCACATTGACGACCCATTAAGGGTAATTCGATTCTCTAATAGAGCCATTTTCCAGCAGTTTCTCAACCTTCTCTCGGCCCGCGTCATTTATTGCAGAATTGAATTTTGCCTAACTTGCCACACTGGGGGTAAAATGGGCCGACGTTCAACTTGTGTGTCGCTAACTCTTTCGAGATGCCCGAGATATCTTCATGGGAAAAGGCAAACAAGTCTACGTTGTTAGCTAAAAATTGATGGAATTTACCTGGTTCCTGAAGTTTGTGGCCGATGTAGGCTTTTTTGCTGTGGTCGTCTTTGTCGAGTTGTACAGGGTGGAGATCCTCCACGATTAACCCTGTGGCCTCTACGATTTTGAGGTCCCTGATGACATCTATTCCTTCATCATCACCTGGGCCCGACCCTGTTAATTGCTATTCGTCCTCCGCCTTGCCTTTTAATTGTTGGGTGTATGTGTAGTCTTAGGCGATGTGATAGCATTCTCGGGTAGTGCGTTGCTCTCATCGAATGCTGAATACCCCCCAAAGGGTGGGAAATTTGTTGAATTGATATAGGCTGGAGGGGACGACTTTCATGGCGTGTTTAGGGGTGAACTATGATGGTGTTGTACGTTGTATCCTGGTCCATGATGTGGAATGTGGTCTCCAAGGTGACGCCACCGGTCAGGACAGGTAGCGTGATTTCTCCAGATGTCTGCTCAATTGCATTGTTAAAACCCGTTAGTGTGATACAGTGTGGCACTATCCTATCCTAGAGCTTCATTTGTGTGAGAGCTCGAGGGTGGACAATACACGCACCACTCCTGTCATCAACGATAATACGTTTTACATCAATATCTAAGATGCGTAAAGTAATAACAAGGGTGTCATAATGAGGAAAGACCAAATCGTGGGTATCCGACTTATCGAAAATAATACTCTCTCTGAGTTTGTCATACCGTTCATGAGTAATTGACCATTTCAACTTGTGGGTAGTCGTGAAATTTACGTTATTGACTGACTCGTCGTCGCCTCCTTCGATGATCATTTGGATGGTTCGAGTTGGGGAGGGTGGTTTTGGTGGACCCTGATGCTATTTGCATCCTTGAGCAAAGTTTACCCTTCCTCGATCGCTCAAAAGTTCCTTCAGATGTCCTTGGTGAAGCACGTTCACGACCTCTTGCCTAAGAGAGATGCAGTCCTTGGTTTTGTGGCCCCGTTCCTTATAGAACTCACAGAGGGCGTTTGACGGGGACTTCATTTTTGGGCCGAGCTTCTCTTCTGCGGCCACTTTACTTTTGGGTCGAGCTTCTCAAGAGCATAGACTATTTCTGAGGGAGAAACACAGAAATTGTGAGCAGATAGAAGTGGAGACATACCTCTTCGCTTCGGTGAATCCCTGTTGGCGGCCTAGATGGGCCGTCACCATGACGGGGAGGTCGTATGATGGAGGCTCTGACATATGGTTGATGTCTTTCACGGTTGGGTCGCGGGCTTGCATGGTCCTTTTTATTGTCATTTCTTCGGTCTTTCCTGAATTCCATTTGGACTGAGGTTAGCCGTTGAGTTGCCCAGTTGAGGTCGTCCTCGTCAGCTCGCACTTCGCTGTAGTAGGCATTGTGTATATCGTCCTAAGTGGTTGGGGGATATTTCATGAGTCGGCTTAGCAATGTTTTAGTCTCCCTCGAACCGTTCCTATTCAACCCGTTCTGGAAAGCTGCTACTGCCATTCCCTCTGATACATTTGGTAAGGTCATCCTCACACGATTGAATCGGGTGAGGAAATCTCTTAGCCCTTTATCGGGTTACTGTTTAATGGTAAAAATGTCATTCACTCTCGCCTCTGCTTTTTTAGCCCTAGCATGGGCAGTTACGAACTTATCAGCCATTTCCTCGAACGTCTCTATGGAGCATGGAGGTAGCTGTGAGTACCACGTTAGTGCTTCCCCCGGTGAGGGTTTCACCAAACTTATTGAGCAATATGGAAGATGCTTGTTCTTTGGCGAGGTCGTTGCCTTTTACTGCGGTGACATAGTGGGGGACATGATCCTCAGGGTCAGCCGTGCCATCATATATTTTCAAGTATAGTGGCATTTTAAAGGTTTTAGGTATTGCGTGCAACGGTTGCTCAATGAATTAGCCGACGTCCCCTTTTGGTAAGAGTTTTGGGGAGCCGAGTATCTTATCTACCCTTTCTTGATGTTCTTTCATTTGGTTACGGAGCATTTTGTTCTCGTTCTCCATCTCCTCCATCTTCCTCAAAATGGCCGTGAGGGTGTCGTTACATGCACTACTAACGTTGTAAGTAATACCTGTTACAAAAGGAGGGTTGTTCTGCTCGTCTGTCACTGGTGCGATGCAGACTCCCGCAGTTTCCCTGTTCGTCCTTTAGGCGCGCTTGTCGAGAATGCTGGTCAACGTGTTTGTCAACCACACCTCGAGCAGCTTTTTCACTATTGGTGGTGCCTCTTCCACTGTGGATATGGAGGCCCATTTACCGTGTGAGGTTGTGATGCTGCCATGAGGATGGGCGAGCCGTTTCGCCTGGGAGTTGTATTTGATGTTACGTCCTCACCCTCTATTTCATCAACTTCATTGATGGTGTTACGTAGATTAGCAATGAAGTCGGCTTTTGCTTTGCTCTTTTCCTCTCCGTTACCTGCCATTTTAGATTTGTGTACACAAGGAAGTGTTGTTTTTTTTTTGCATTTTTTTTTGTGTTATAGATCTAGAGGAAACTAAAATTCTAACTAGAAAATCCCCACAGACGACGCCAAATTATTTCACCAAAAAGTATAAAACTTTTTGTTAAACTGATTGAGTAAAAAATATAAGGGGCTAATTCTAGTTAAAGATAATAACCTTGGATCTATAACAAGTTTATGCGAATAACGTGGGGACCATGTGAAAACGAATTTAATGCAATACACCTTAAGTGTTACGGTTACTAATAGAATGAGGATAATGAAAACCAATAAATATAATAAATGACACTAAATATAAATAAGGAGGAAGATTCACCCAATATTGAATGAGATGAATGATTCATTCCTCTGACAATAATGAATGACAAGAATATAAGAGAATATTGGGCACTTCCTCGGATATGGTGGAAATGACAAAAGATAATCTAAAAAGATTGAATCTCTTCAGAAAGTTGTTCTTTGTATTTATCTAGATAGCTTACTTTTCAAAAGTGTTCTTATCATAAGGAATATTACATGCCTTTGGCCTTATCTCTCCTACTATTTATATGAGATATTCCCAAAGAACCCTAAAAGGTACAAACAGAGGGAATATTCAATGGGATATTCCCTTTGAAGGTTTCAAACCTATACTAGCCATTACTTCTGTCCACGTTGCTCGACCTCGGCCCTGATGAACCACTCAGCGGCTTGTTCTGTTAACCACTGATCGACCTCGGCCAAACTGCCCATATTGATTTGCAGGTCACTCATGACAATCGTCTCCGCATATCGAATTTCTCTAGTTCGATTGTGACCCATACAATTATGTCTATCAGAAAATATTTTAGTTCGCATTGATGGGTAACAACTCTTTTCTTCATCAAATGTTTTGTTTATTTGCTTTAGGTTTGACAAATTACATCTCTGATTTTAAATTATGATCAATTGTCGCCCATCTGCTGAGGTCTTTTATACTATTAATCTATGAAATTGGATAATTCAGTTCCCATTCGAATACAAAGTTTGCTACTATAGTTGTTGGTCGAGAAAATGATAAATATATTCACTAATGTTTGGGAGTTGGATTGCCATTCTAGCTAACAAAAAACTTGTTCTTGATTTTTCTGGTTTGGTTGTCTTCCTTTTACCATTTTCACCAAAAAGGATGTTCCCTGCAAATTCGCCTAAAACGCTAATATTAATGTTCTTGTATGTGCCTTGTGCTGCTGCTTCTTTACTACCCCAGCCTAAGAAAGTTGAACGAAATATGCTCGATAAGGCCAAGAGTATTTGGATGGAAAGACTACATTTGCTAACTGGGTGGATAGTATGCAGGAGAGAGGAATTGCTTTGTGTACACAATGACAATAATATAAGTCAGAAAGTATAGAAACTCGGATAATGTCCATCCGAAGGTGATGGGGCAGGAGGACAATAGATTCAGCTGCACTCGATAATCAACACAAAAACGTATAAGTATATAAATCATTATTACCACATAATGTGAAAAAAAAAACTGAAATATTGCTATTTCGGGCACGAAAATAATGAGCATTATCAACTATAAATGCCCTCATAAGAACAACTATACCGTATTGCTACACCTTATAGATAAATACTATATTAGTGGAGTAAATGGTAAGAGAAGCCAACCCAATCAAGTATTAAGGGTAGATTTTGCAATCTCGTGGTTTCCCCCAAGGACGGAGACTTTCTGGCCTGAACATAAAACCTCACATTTACCAATCTGTCAAAGCTCGAGAGTGAAAAACACTAGAAATAGAACAAAAATTTGTTCCCACTTACCGCATGAACAAAATTGAGATTCTACAACAAATAAAACTGAATAATGAATTTAGAAATTGTCCAATATAAAAAGCATGAAGATCCCATTAGGATACGAGTGAGCAGAGAAAGGATCCAGGATTTCATCACACCATTCACATAATTTACATGTCCAAGAAACTCTGAGAACATTTTGATGTTATATCATACAATCAGAATTTCAAACTTTACTATGTTGATAACTAATATCTGGGAAATGTAAAATGATCTCTATTTTGTTTGTCTATCTGAGCAAACCTGGACCAGTCTTAAACCACGCAATGCAGAGAATAGCAGTATAAGAGATGCCATTAACGGGAACATTTTCCATCCTACGTAAGCAATAAACTTGTAATACAGAAATCAAAGGAACAATAGGACATAACTGGCACTTTTGCTTCTGTAGAGAACAACATCATGCAAAGCATAAAATTTCAGCAACGCTATATTTTCTTGATAAGGCATGGAATCCCAGCAATATTATATCTCTTAGAAAGAGACTACAGCAGCTTTCATATTAACTAATTTAAGAACTGGTTCAATATTAACTGGCTTTTGGGTGGAGGTAGAAAGCCAACGTATAGACATTTTCTAGATGCTTCCTCTGATAACACTATCCCAAAGAAAGATTCCACTTTTAGTAACAACTATCATAATATGAAATGAACACCAGTTATATTCCCTCCAGCTTCGTATCGCTACCACATTTTCCATAAGGTTCTTATCCAATAGATAATCCCCTAAAAGGGTGCACATTGTTGAATGATACTTTGAGCCCGGGAATAAGAATCCCAATACATTACACTCATTAGTACCTTATAACAATTAGCAAGTCTTCTGAAGAGCTAATGAAAAGAACAATATATATTGGGAGTTAACTGCATCACGGACAAACTCCATAATATGGTGAGACTTCAGCCTCAGGTTGAACAAGTTCATCCGATATTAACAAAGAAAACTACAGCTTCCTGATGCACTTTAGAAGATTGAGATCAAGGAAAAAAGTATTGCTCGATGCATTGAGAAAGATTAAGACAAGGGACAAGAACCACAAAATGCCACACAACAATGGACAGAAAACAAAACAGTTGGCTACTAGTACTAGTCATCCTCATAACAAAACTGCAGACAACTGCAGTTGAACATGTCATAAAACAAACTACGTTCCTTCAACTCTCTCCATTCATTTTCTGTAAAATTCTTTCCATCTTGATCCTTTCCAAAATGATTTAAGACACTTACGTATAATGGAAGCTTTTTAAAGTTAACCATTCCCATTATGCATTTTTTTAAATCAGTAAAAAGAGAATATTTGCATTTTACACTTAATCACATGTTCTTACAGGAGTTTACGTGATATGTTGACCCTACTAGATACTATGGACACTAATGGGTATGTCATACTCCCTGTGTCCCAATTTCTGTGATGCAATTTTCGTTTTAGTCTGTCTCAAAAGGAAAGATACATTTCTATATTTAGAAACAATTTAACTTTAAACTTCCTATTTTACCCTTCATGAGTTGATTTATAGCCACACAATTATCTATAGCTTGTTTTAGACCACAAGTTTCAAGAAATCTTTTTTTTCTTAAATTTCGTGTACAGTCAAAATGCATCACATAGAATGGGATGGAGGAGTACATATTTAACTTATGTGTCAAAAGCATAGGTTTTTACTTAAATTGTATGTCCTTTTCCATCTTCCCTTTGCATGTGCATAATCAAAGTGAGAAGCAAAAATGCAAAACCATGTCTGTTAGTTTTCCTATCTTTAGGTTGCACATTAGGTGAAATATGCACTGAAATTGAAGATTGGATATAGATAATATGAGGACGTCTGACTACTATCTAGGAGTAGAGTGAAATTTCGAAAACTAGAAAGGAGATATGCATATTTATATGTTGCGAAATAATAAATGCATTTTTGAAATATTCACTATTTCCAACAAACCTTGAGAAGATTCCTCCAGCAGAAGCAGGCAATAGCACTATAGCAGTGTATTCACAGGACAAACTAAACATGATAGGAAATTAGCCAAATTTGTTTGAGGCTCCAATAGGGAACCAACCAGCCCAAGAAAGTTCCATGAAGTCTAACCTAAATTAAATATTAAGAGATCCTTGCAAATGATTTTTAATTAGTTATACTCTTTTTCCTCAAGTCTTTCGAGAGAAGGAATTAGCAAAAACATAGAACTGTCAGAAAGTCTTAACACCTAAGCCAGAGCACCAGAATATATATGACACATCAAAGGCAACATATTAACAATATGCAGTCAAAAGCAAGATGATAGAGTCGGTAATGGAAAAGAAAAGCTGCAAATATACTCAAATGGAGGAGTTAAATCAGGCAAAGCTTTAGAAATCTCCTGGTTGTTTCTCATTATTTATTCATAGTAATATGATAGGAAGGTGACAACTCTTTCAGAGAGACAAATTCAATGTATTTAACTATATACCACCTTATATACTCGCAATGTGCATTCTGCATCATCACAAGAATCATATCTATTATGAGCAAAATCTTAGAAAGAATCATAAGAATTTCGCTGTGCTCTCACACAATACGTTACTATATGAACATCTAATGCTATGAAAAATCTAACCCTAGCAGAGTCTAACAAGAGTGAGAACACACACAAACCATGCAGAGAAAGAGAAGGGACCAGCATACGCAACTAGGGGGAAACAGAATCTTCCTAGGACCTTGAGATCATGCTACAAGATCGAGCCAATCGAAACTTCATGCTGCCTCCATCTACGGTAGCCTCACTCTCAACTGGACCATGGTTGTACTGCTTCCTGCAACCTGGACAACGACCATCCTCCTCAAGAATCCTCTTGTGGCAAAAAAGGCAAAGTATGAAGCCACATGTACAAGGGTGAAAACTCGTGTCTGTAAGATCCAAATCCTCGCAGCATATAGGACATGATGTGGGTACCGATAACCTTTTACATCCCCATACAGCACCTCCACGGCAATGCCGCTCAGAATTCATAGGGAAACTATATTGCTTAGACAAGTTTGGCAGAATCTGTGGACGGAATGCATCGTCGGGCCTCCATGCCTTGCAACTAACTGGAGGTCTAGATGCCAAACCTCTGTGCTCAGACTTCTGCTTTGTTGTATCAATACCTGTAACCCCATTAGAAATGTTGGTCCGAGAACTCAAATGCACATTCTCATCCTTCTCTCGAGGCGAATCCAAACCAGGATGATGCTGCTCCAGCTTCTGATCAGTCGCAGCCAAAGCATCTGCAACAGCCTCCCAATCGTCCAAGCAGTCATCATCATCCCCCTGTTCATCTTCTTCACTCAAACTTCCTGAACAACACCCACCACTTCCACTGCAACTGCTAATACTACTGCTGCTGCTCCCTGCAAAATTGGCCGCAGAATCATTCCCTTCCATAATACTACTAGTATGGCTTATGGGACTGTTAGAATTCGAATCCGAATCGCTGTATTGGTTTGAGGAATCAATATTTACTTCATTGTCTTCCTCCGCTCTCGGCTTTATCTCTAACTTCTCTATCAACCGGCCCCTCTCGTTTGCAACATTAGTTGCCGGAGCCTGATTCCCTCCAACATTCATTTCATCCTTCGACCCTTTGTTCTTCACTATACAAAAACCCAGAATAACCAAGAATTAAAAACATACAAGTATAAAAGTTAAATAAATAATCACATAACCACTGTATAGTACTATTCTTGAATTAAAAAAGAATACTATATTTTTTAAAAAATCACCAAAGAGAATTACTGATACATGCAAGATATATGGGAAAGGGGGGATCTTTGACAACCTTGTGAAAGCCACTGCTCGCGTCGAGCATCAAGCTTGCACTGCTTCAACTTGGCCGACCGGTTAGCCTGACATTGGCAGAAGAAAATCTCAGGAATTTAACTCAATCTTTTTACTGCAGAAATTTAATTCAATAAGAAACTTCAAGAAATATTGATCCATCAACTTAACAAGAGTCAATTTCACTAATTGTCAGGGCTATATCCAACTAGATTAACTCATATTTTTACAATTAAAATTCAGTATATTAAATTCCAAGTACTATATGTTGCAATTTTGTCAGGAGCTAACTATTTTGGAGAATAAAGAATACTAGAAATTATACGAATTGGAAAAATTAAAGAAAAAAGCAAAAATATAATTTCCCCATATTACAAGAAAATACTATAAGTTGCAACTTCCCAATATCAACATGGTAAAAAAAAAATAGTGCCAAATATTTAAACCAAAAATTTAAAAGATATGGAAGAAAATAAAACAAAGTTACCCTTTTTTTCTTGGCGAAATCTTTGGGATTAGAGGAAGCGACAGGGATGGAAGCGTTAGGGATTGAATCAGAAACCATTGCTAGTGATTAATCGATTGGTCCAGAGAAATGAAAAACCCCTAAATTGATCAGAAAAATATCAAACTCAAGAATTTAGGAGAGAGAAGGGAGATGGTATTGGTGAGTGAATGAGAGGGGATAACAGAAAGTGGAGATTATGTGCTTCCTTCACTTTTTCAGACTTGTAAAACCAAACGTTAACCACGGAAGTGCGTATATATAGACTAATTTATGTCCAGAATTGACCTTAGTTTTAATGCAAATATCTCTGCGGCCAAAAAGATGACGCGAAGAGTAATTGAAATATCTAGGGGTGATAACGACTTTAGGGCTGTGAGTATCGAAGGACGGCAGAAACGACGTTGTTTGATGAATGTGCCAACTTTTGGGTAATTCGTTGGTCCCAATTAGGTGAGTGCAAGAAAAACCAAAAATTGAAATGAAACTAAATGATATGAAAAACTAAATCGGCGTAAAAAAAATAAGCGTGTACTTTAGTTTAGTATTATGATAATTAGTAAAGCACGATACGATTTAATATTCAATAAAAGCTATTGATAATATAATATTTTATAAATTTAACACAAATATCTATTTATTTATGTGGATATTTTTTAGAATTTTATATGACTCTTGCATAATTATCTTTCTTTTTCATTCTCTTTTTTGAGATGGTTTTTTTGCGTATTCATGACACTTACCTGCAATATTATGTTAATATATGACTACTAGTTTTAGTGTACACGAGCTGCGCATGTACCCTTGTATTTGTACCATGTATAAAGAAGAAAAAACTTTTTGAAAATAGCATAATTAATTATTTGAAAGAAGTGGTTGTGTTATATCTCTATTTTCACTATCTCAATTCAGTTCTGAAGCCAAAGAATTTGATAGCTCATGGTCTTAGATAAGTGAGGATAATGATTGTCGCGTAAATCTCTATAAGAAGTTAAACAATTGTTTCATGTAAATGAATTTATTTATTTTATTGATTTTTTGAATCGGTTACAGTTAGCTTATTTCTTTTATCATTAAAATTAATATTTTTTTTCGTCAATAGGAATTAAAATTGATATATTCAACTTCATATTATATTTTAGGTGTATCAATTTTTATTCTCGTGTCGCAATCAATCATGTAACCATATATTTTATACATATATTTGGTTCATAACATGAACCTAAAGCTCTGATACCAACTTGTCATGACTCCAATTTTTCACCTTACGATATCGTGATGACAGCTAGTCCCTAAGACTAGGTAAGCCTAACATGCATAGAGAAATAACGAAAATAATAATAGAACTTCAATTTAAACAATCTAAACTATTATAACATAGCTCAATAGTACATCCAACAAATAACTCCCAAAATTTAATGGAACTGAGTCATAAGCTCTACAAAATATTCTAGAACAACTTCTACAACACTGTCTAAATAAAAAAGTAACAGTAACGAGAAGATAACTGAAGATGACCAAGGCCTGCGGATGTCGGGAAGGTATACCTTGAAGCGTCCTAAAAGCAGCTAACCAATCAATCTCTAGTGTCCAGCAGGGACAGACGTACCAAGATCTAGACAAAGATGTGTATAAGCATAGTATGAGTACACCACAACGGTACCCAGTAAATATCAAGTCTAACCTCAGTAGAGTAGTGACGAGGCCAGGTCAAGACACTTACTACGACAAGATAAACAGAACAAAAATGTGACAACGGGAAGTAATGGAAAGAGGAGAAATGAATGATAATAAAGTAGTTTAGCAATGTAAACTAATGACAGAATTTTAAGCAACAGGAAACAAGAAGGAAACACATAATGAGAACCACAAATAATAAATTACGGACAAAACTAATAGGGCAATGAAGAACAAAAGCAACAAGAACTATTCAACCAATAAATCATTGCCATATGAAATGCACAATAAGAATTCACAACTGAGATGTTGCCTCGTATTCATATTTCACAAGTTCAATTGCAAACTTTCCTTTATATAACCGAGTGAGCCTTACATTTAGTTTTAAAAATTATTTTTTCCAAAATAGCTACACGCGTTTTAGCCCGCCTTATCACATTGCGTGACTTCAAGTAGTTCCCCTACTAGCAACATACATATCAAGCTTATCTTATCTCATAGCATGTGTTTCAACCCCTAGCCTTAGACCACCACATGCGTATCAATATCACAACTCGCACCACAAGTGCCCGTATGCCACAACTTGCCACAAAGTCAACAATATCAATCTTTTCACAACAAATAGCACATGGCTCAACCACAATGTGCACAAGAATTTCAATAAAAACAAAATGAATGTAAATTTCTCAACAATTAACAACTTCATCTCAATGTGATAACGGCTTTTACAACTCCAACACCAATAACTCAAAACAAAGATATTCCACGAAATAACAATTTTAACTAAAGTAATTCAACAATTAAAGATGTAACAAGACAATAATGAAGACAATAATTCCAACTAAAGCATATAAGAGCATAATAATAAGTAAGAGGTAGAACAAGTGTTAATAATGTCAAATAAAATATGTTAGAGTAGGCTAACACATGTAAGAGTAGATTAACAATGAGAAATAAAACATCTTATGACAATTCAATTAAATGCATAGAAAGAGTCTAATAACCTAAATCGGTCGAATACCACATATAGCCCATGTACGCACTCGTCACCTCGCGTACACGTCTTTCACATAACACAAATAACACACTCAACCCAAATACTTACCTCAACTAGGCTAACTCAACCCTCGGAAAAAGCTTTTCCCCTAAAATTCTCCTTCACACGACTCAAATCTAACCAAAAGTGATTTAATATCTTCAAACAATGCAAGGGAAAACAATTACAATAGATAAAGCTTTTATCTTTACAAAATTCCCAAAAAGTCAACAAAAGTCAACCCCGGGTATGCTCGGTCAAAATTCGGGTCCAAGGGTAGATTCCGACTACCCATAACCCTACGAGTCCATATATGTGTTTTGTTATCAAATCTGTGTCAAAGTCGACTCTCAAACTCAATTTTTCATTTTTCAAAAAACTTGACAAAATTTCTCAATTTGCCTATTTGATTCTCATAAATTTGATGTTAAATCTAAGATATAATCATAAAATATAGTTGAAAATTGACTAGAATCACTTAATGTTTGCAGCTGAAAATCCCCTCTCCAAGTCGCCTCCTACCGAGTCTAGGATTCTAGATATGAGAAATGAGACTAAATCCCGACTTTTCTAATTTTTGTTCACTTGCAGATGTCGCAATTGTGACATTGGGTTTGCAATTGCAGACCTCACAATTGCAAAGAACTTCTCGCAATTGCGGCACAGACAGACCAAGGGATGCATCGCAAATGTGAACCCTGTTCCCAATGCAAATGCAACAAAAATATCTCAAATGTGAAACTACGTCATCTTAAGTCATCTTCGCAATTGTGACCCACGTATTGAAATTGTGATATTTGAGACCCCCTGCTATAGTAGCAATTGTGATCAGGTGTTCACAATTGCGACACCAGAGGCATCAGTACACTAGTAGTTTAGATTTAGATCAAAACCATTCCACGACATGTTCGAAGCTCATCCGGGGAATCGGGGCTCCAAACCAAACATCTACACAATTATAAAAATATCATACGAACTCGCTCGCACGATCAAAATATGAAAATAACATCTAGAACTACGAATTGGACACCAAAACACATGAGTTTCAAAGTAAAGTTTGAAAACTTCTAGAATTGCAACCAAGCATCCGAGTACTATCAAATCAACTCCAAATAATACCAAATTTTATAGACAAGTTTTAAATAGCATAACAGACCTATTCCAAGTCCCAAAACTAAATTCTGAACCCGATAGCCAAAAATCTTACGGTCAAACTTTTAAACCTCAAATTGCCAATTTTTGGCAAGGCAACACAAATTAATCTACAGACTTCCGAATTCGATTCGGGGAATATGCCAAGTGCAAAATCATGATACGAAGCTATCGGAGCCTTAAAAACACCATTCCGGGATTGTTTTCACAAAATTAAAGTTTGGTAAATATTTATTACTTAAGCTTCTAAGCCAAGAACCAAACAATCTAACTCAACCTGAAAGCTTTCCAGAATGAAACCAATAAACCTCGTAAGTCATAAAACAAAAATTACACATATTTGAAGCATCAAAAGGGAAACGAGACGCAAATTCACAAAACAACCAGTCAGAACGTTACATTCTTGTATACGGCAAAATCGGAGGGTCCAATTCCTCGTCATCGAGGCACCTCAGAAGATCATCTTGAAGCCTCGAGGCTACAAGGCTATGGTCGAGTCTCTTTCCTAGAGGTTCGTTGATGACCGGCCTTGGGATAATGTTGACCATGGCTATGGTATAAATGGGGAGTTCCCAAGGTACATAGCTAGGACTGACATGACCCTAACCCTAAATCAGGGTGTCATCTAGCTGTCCCTTCTCCACTTCTTTGTCATTAATGTATTTTGTACTATGTTGGGATTTTCCTCCTATATAAAGGGGATCCTTATCATATTAGAAACCTATGTTGCTTCAGTTGCTCCACCAAAAATATACAAGAACATTCTCTTTGCTCTCTAACATATTCTTTGATATTATTGCTCCCATTTATTGTTTAATTATTGTTTTCATTATTGTTCTTCATTTATTGCTTATCATGGGCTATAAGGAGCTTACATTAGTTTTACTCCAACTGTTAGTCATACTTTAATTACCTTCGATAGCTCCCAACCGAACTCCAAAATCGACCTCGAGGCCCCAGAATTGACAAGCTCGAGGCCCCGATTGTTAGCCTATCGGTTTGATTATCACCATATCCTTAACTCTCATTTCGTTTCTAAGTCTCACATACATAGCATCAACTGCTTAACAACTAGCATAAAATTAGATCACGTATTTTTAGAATACCATAATCAAATTTAATTGTTATTACCATTTTCACGGTAAACAGTTTGGCACCCACCGTGAGGCTAAAAATAATAGTGATTTTTTTGCTGGTTTTACTACATAACGTAAGTTACCTTTCACGTTTTCTCTTGTCCAAGATCTTCGATTTCAGGTCGAAATGTCTAACTCAGTGAATGGAGGTGAAAACAACAATCTTGAGGACCACGGAGAAAATGGTGTGGCTGCTCCAAGTGTTGGTGTGCCACCACAAAACTCTGGGAATGCACCAGAACCAATCCCCGTGGACGCGGTCTCACGTGACACCCAACATATCAACATAAGCTCCCACACTGACAGGAGCATGCTCCAAGGGGATCCACAAGAAACTCAGAAAACCCTAACCAAGGAAGAATGAGAGGTTAGCCTTCATGTTATTTTTGAAATGTTGCAGACACAACAGCTGGCTATTGCTCAGCTGCAAAGTCACCAGAAAACTCCTAGCACAGTAGCACCGGGGACAGCTCCCCCAGCCGAACAAGTATCAGAGAGATCGAGCAATAACGGGTCAATAGTCGACCCTGTCATCGTAAAGATGCTCGAGGACCTTACCAGAAGGATTGAATCGGGCGAGAAAATGATAGAAGCCAACGACAAAAAGGTCGAGACCTACAACTCCAGGGTCGACCAAATTCCGGGCGCCCCCTCGATCCTGAAAGGTGTGGATTCGAAGAAGTTCATACAAAGGCCGTTCCCAGAAGAAGCGGCTCCGAAACCCATTCTAAATAAGTTCAGAATGTCAGACCTCCCAAAGTACAACGGGACCTCAGATCCCAATGAGCACGTTACTGCTTACACTTGCATAGTGAAGGGCAACGATATAAAGGATGACGAGATCGAGTCCGTCTTACTAAAGAAGTTCGGGGAAACACTCTCAAAGGGGGCCATGATGTGGTATCACAACCTAGCTCCTAACTCCATAGATTCATTTGCCATGCTAGCAGACTCCTTCATAAAGGCACATGCCGGTGCCATCAAAGTAGCAACAAGGAAGTCTGACGTGTTCAAGATCAAGCAGAGGGAGAACGAAATGCTACGAGAGTTCGTATCTAGTTTTCAAATGGAACTAACACCAATCCCCGATGACTGGGCAGTGCAGGCCTTCACTCAAGGTCTGAATGAATGAAGATCGGTAGCTTCAAAGTAGTTTAAACAGAGTTTGGTTGAGTATCCAGCTATGACCTAGTCGGACGTCCACAACCGATACCAGTCGAAGATCAGGGCCGAAGCAACCAGCTAGGAGCCCCCTTGGGCTCGGTATACCCAAGAAGGCTCCTAGAGAAGGATCCAAAGCCAAACAAATAAAGATATCAGCCATACACCGAACATAGAAGGAACACACTGAGGCGCAACCTGCCTTGTAACGATCGAAGGATAGACCGAGGACAGAATCATCGGGGACTCATCAACAAAGCGGGGTTCGATAGGAATGCGGGACCAATAGAGGCATCTCGCCTATCGGAATACAACTTCAATGTCGATGTATCGAACATCGTGTTCGCCATAAGAAAAATCAGAGATGTCAGATGGCCCAGGCCTATACAATTAGATCCTTCATAAAGAAATCATAACTTAGTGTGTGAATTCCATAACACACATAGCCAGAAGACCGAGGATTGCCCCCAGCTCCGAGAAGAGGTAGTCCAGCTACTTAACAAAGGTCATCTCCGGGAATTCCTCAGCAACCGAGCCAAAAATTAGTTCCGGGAAAGAGAGGCAACCAAGAAGAACGAAACGAATGAGCCGCAAAATGTCATCCACATGATCTTGGGAGGCATCGATGCCCCCAAGGAACCCGTGATGAGAAGGACAAAAATATCCATCACTAGAGAAAAGCGAACCCGGGGGTACATACCCGAGGATGCTCTCACAGTCAGCGAAGAGGACACTGAAACCTTGTCTCAACCTCACAATGATGCACTGGTAATCTTTTTTTCTCGTAAATACATTTCAAATAAAACGTGTACTCGTGGATCCAGGTAGCTCGACCAACACTATCAGGTCGAGGGTAATAGAGAAGCTCAGACTGCTTGACCAAATCATGCCCGCCACTCGAGTCCTCAACAGATTCAACATGGCAAGTGAAATAACGAAAGGAGAAATCACCCTCCCAGTCAGCATGGCGGGCACAACCCAGAATGTCAAATTCCATGTCATCGAAGGAGATATGAGGTACAACGCCTTATTCGGGAGGCCGTGGATACACTTTATGAGAGTAGTACCATCCACCCTCCACCAAATGATGAAATTCCCAACAAAGGATGGGATTAAAACCATCTACGGGGAGCAGCATGCGGTGAGATAAATGTTCGCTGTGCACGATGTGGAGTCGAAGGATAAGCAAATAGTAAAATAGCAATAACAAGCTACACTCTCGGCTACCCCCGACTAAACAAAGCAGAGGACCATACCGCGTCCTCATCACAAACAACTGAAACATATCAGGGCTCACAAAACATCGCCGACTCATCCCGCACAAAGTTATAACCATCTCCCTTTTTATTTTAGATTTCACACTAACCCTTATACAGGCACCTGACCAAAGCAGTCAAAGCGCTAACCTAACCCAAAGACCTTAAGGTTTTAAAGTAGTCGTTACACTCTTTTCCTTCGACTGAGTTTTTATCCCGAAAAGGGTTTTATCAGTAAGGTTTTTAATGAGGCAACCTTCACATGCTACCTAAGGACGACAAGACAAGTATTCAAGGCTTCTTTTGCAATCAACCTCGAACACTGGGGAGCATCCCCCCGGAAGGCCATCCGCTCGGAAAAGCCAAGAAACGCCAAATGGGGTCCCAATAGGAAAATGATGTACCGGGCCAAACGGTCAAACGAACCATGTCCGTATAGTAGGGACCCTGATGGCAAAAACATGTACACTTGTACCAAATAATTGAAGAATATCTGTTATCAAAGCATCTCACACTCCAAAAGAAGCTCGGCACCCTCGCAAAAATGACTCCTCCACCGAAAATGTCTCGAACACTTGGGGACTGGCGTCAATAATTCAACACCTGAACAACCTCTAGGTCGGAAGTCCAAACTTATAAGCCTCAATGAGGCAACATGAAAATCACGAAACGTCTCCAAGGCCTAAAGTTCCCCGAGCACTCGGGGACTAGCATCAAATTCTCAAAAATCGCATGACCTCAGGGTCGGAATCTCTGAAATCGTAAGCCCTTGTTTACTGTGAAAATGGTAATAACAATTAAATTTGTTGACAGGACTCTAAAAATACGTGATCTATTTTTATGCTAGTTGTTAGAGCAGTTGATGCTAGATATGTGAAGTTTAATGATGAAATACGAACTAAAACATGGTTATAATCAAACTGAGGGGCATGCTGTCCGGGCCTCGGACTGACCGATGAGAGGCCTCGAGGTCGATGCCTGGGCTTGGGCTCGAGTTATCAAGGATAACTAGGAAAGGTCTAATAGTTATGATATAATTAAAGGAGGCTCTTTATGGCCAATATCAAGCAATAGATGAAGAACAAGTATGAAAGCAATAAATGAAAGAGGTAGCCTCGAGCGAATGAATTAGAGAGAAAAGAGAGAGAGAGTTGTTATTGATCTCATGTATAATAGTCGGAGCGACCTGTTTACAAAGTGCCAATGATTCCCCTTTTATAAGAGGGGAAATCCAAACATAGTACAAGATACATTAAATGATAAAGGAAGCGGGATGAGACAGCTAACTAGCTTCATGATGTAGACGTAGACCAGCGTTAGACTAGCCTGGTAGACTTAACCGGCCCCAGATGCATTCATCGGAAGCCTCCCATGCCCGTCGGGGTCTCGGCCAACATTATCCCTAGGCCGGGCGTCGATAGATCTTGAGGGAGGTACCCGACCCGAGGTCTCGAGCCTCCGAGGCAATCTCCTGAAGTACCTTATCTACGAGAAATTAGCCCCCTGATTTCACCGTACACAGATAGTCCCCTCATTTCTTAGAGAGAAACTATAAGAAACGATTTTGACATCTCACTCTATGGGCTCCCATAATGACGTCGTGCTGATGACGCATGCCTCCGTGAATACTGAAACGTTTCATCATTTGATTTTTTAGGCCCATCTGACGCGTCGTGACTTCTTGTTCTTCAGGATCATAATGTCATCGTTGATTCAGATCCCACAAATGCATTGAATGCGCCTGTCGTTACATTTTTTGAGGGAGATAATGGAGCCGTCAGTTACTTTTCCCTTCTCTTCTATAAATGGGGCCTTTTGTGATCAGTTTTTCATCCAAGCATCCTCCAATATCTATCCATTCCTCCTTTCTTGCTACCTTTACTCGTTGTTGTTTACCATGTATGAGGCCCATGGCCTCAAGATTTTATGGCAACATCAGGCGTGTTACGACCTATCTTCCGTGCCTTCTTTGGTCGAATGAAGCTATGTTGCCTTTATGTTATTGTTGTTGTTGTTGTTGTTGTTGTTGTTGTTGTTGTTGTTGTTGTTGTTGTTGTTGTTGTTGTTGTTGTTGTTGTTGTTGTTGTTTTTGTCTCCGCTAGCTCGGGGCGATGAAGTAGAGGACTAATTTCCTCCGACCCAAAGAAGTATTTGGATTATACACCGCTGCTCAAGAGGGGGCTCAGATTATACACTGCTGCTCACCCTCCTTCCTCGGCTTGGCGCATTATACCCCCTTTGGATTCCTTGGGGTATGGATGCACTATCTACTAACTGTCGCTGTCACACCTCCTTTTTGCGCGCCTGCCTCGAAGGGTAGAATGCGCGAGGGAGTTTTTCCAATTTAAGTGACAATATTCGAAATGGGATTATTTATTTCAGAGTCGCCACTTGGGAAAGGTTTGGCTTTTGGTGTCCCAAGTCACCGGTTTATCTTGAATCCCAAATCGAGGAAATTTTCGACTCTCCAAATGAAGTCTGCAAACCATAAATTCTAAGTAAGGAATTCTGTTGACCCGAGGGAAGGTGTTAGGCACCCCCGAATCCCGTGGTTCTAGCACGGTCGCTTAAATTGTTATAATGGCTAAATATCTGATTTAAATACATGCTATGACTTATGTGCTTTTATTAAATTTAAACCGCTTTTATTATTATTATTTTTATAGAATTGCAACATCGTGAAAATGCATCTCGAACCACGTCACAATCAATGCATCCGTGGTTGTTAATATATTCCGATTCCGTCGAGATTTGAATTTGGGTTACATAAATGTGCACCCGAATTTAAGAATGTAATTTAATTAAGTCGCGCCTAAAGAGTCTAACGCGTTATTATCTTTGGGGAAGGCAGTGACATTCACTAAACAGTCCATCCCAAATTCTAAGTATTTATTATGACCAATTATTGAGGGCCCCGCAATTTGCATCTGTACTTGGCGAGGCTCGTCTCATTTTTGAAAGGATAAAACCTATAGTGACTACATTTCTATTATGTTTGTCTCTAGATAAGGAAAGGTCCTACTTAATTGCCGGTTTGAAAAGGGTGTAACTTCTTAGTCATTAGATCCAAACGAACATAAACGTGAAATTCGCGCTCAAATATGTACAAAAGATAGTCATGTCACAAACCTTTGAACCCAGCCCAAATGGAATTCTAATTTACAGGAAATGAAGATATGTTAAGTAGTTATCATGCATTTAGTAATCATCTAGAAAGGGTAGTGCATACCTATTCAAATTAACAAATACTGATTGTTTATTTCTAGTTGTACGTACAAAACTTCCTTCCTAATTATCTACTTATGGGTTTCGTAATGTTATTGAGAGTAAGAAAATGACTAGGAGATCATATTGAAGTTGGCATTGAGATTTTAATAAAATAAAGCTGATGTATCAACTTCCATTCATTACTAAGACGTTGTTACACGTAGGAATTACAAATTCCAAAACCATTTGCCTGTTTCAATTACCCTTTGATGTTCAACAGCTAAATGCACAAGAGCTATAAATGTAGAGACAAGTGGATGAATATTGGTTTCCTATTCTTAGTTTAACTACAACATCCAGCATGAATTTAAACTAAGAATCAGTTTTCAGTCCGTAGTAGTTTACTGATACCAAAAGTTCACAGCAAACCACTTCCTAACGAATTAAATATTGAACAACTGCAACTCAGTTGAATATCTATAACTACAAGCGTGTAGACATGCTCAGATCAAGAATGTGGCTTCATTTCATTCAAGTTCAAAGTTACATCAGGGTGAGCTTAAACTGTGTACCTGGATGTGGAAATAACAAGAAGAAGAAAGTAGAAAAATCAGCAGCATCAAAAGAATGGCAGCAGCAACAACAGTAGGAGCAGATTCAAACCAACAACAACCAATTCCAAAACAGAAAACAACACTCCAACAAAGCCCGGAATGAATTGTAAACCCAACAGCAAACAATCAACACAAAAAAAAACTCAATTGAACTTGAAACAAACTCTCTCTTTATACAGAAACAACTCTCTCTATATCCTTTTTCTGGTCTTAAAATCTTAGGTCTTTGCCCAGTTTCTGGTTCTAAATTCTTGGTCCAACCACAAATCCCCTCTATTTCTGATTCTTTAACTGCTGAAAACTTAAAGGGAGATGGATTTTTTTAGAGAGGTTTTGATGGCTGAAAACTGTCTAAACCCCTCTTTTTTCTGATTGTTCTGCCTCTCTTTCAACTTTTTTCCTTCCTCCTCATCCCTGATGTTTGCCCCCTTATATCCCTATAGAAAGGAAGAAAAACCCCTTTAAAAACAGGCTACCCAGGGCTTAAAATAAGCCTTAAAGGCTGTCATCTCCACTTAGGATTGTCTAGGCATGGGGTTACTTCTACTTTAAACTGCTGAAGTTCAGAAAAGCAGTGGATACCCTTCTGTACAGCAGGTTACTTCTGTACAGCAGGTTCCACAAAAAACATGAGTCAAATTATTATCATTCAAAGCTGAAACTAATTGATGACATATATCGAATCGACTACGCAAATTACAACACATTCAATCAATACCCAATGAATCAGAGTCGAACAGTATTAACAGGGGGTTCCAATTTCACTGCCCAAAACAAGGGTTGCCCTAGAAACTAATTGATCGACCAAATTCATTTCAATCGATTATGTAGTTTAATACGCATACACTCAATCAGTGAATCGAGAAAAACTTGACCAAATAAAAGATCCGGGCAAGATGGACAGAATAGTCGACAAAAATACAAAATAAATCAACTAAACAATTGAACATATGAACAAACATTTTATCATAACAAACAACATGAACTGACAAGGAAAAGAAAAAGAAATACCTTAAAGAATTGACAATCAGACGACCATGTCTTCGGATTTTGAATCGAACCTCTTTTGGGGTTGAACGGACTTTAATCGAAGTGTTCTCAATTGAGAACACTTCGATTAAGGTCTATTAGATCCCAACCTTCTCGTTTAATTGGACAAAACTTCAGATTCCGAATTTCTAGGGTTCTTGGGGCAGATTTGGGATTCAGGTTTTTCTAGTTAGATTCGGACCAAACCAAGCTTGGTTTGGTCACGAGGGAAGTCAGGGGAGTACCTGGCATGGATTTGGTTGGGGGGGTTTGGCATGGGTTGGGGTCCGGCTCGAATCTTCAAATGAAGATTCGAGATGGTGGGGGAAGATTCGAGACCCACGGCTTGTGGATCTGTGTTCAGGGGGTCGAGGTGCCCTAGGGGTGTTAGTCTGGGGGTCACCGGCGTTGTTGCCGCCGGGTTTACGGTGAGGGTAAAGGGGGCGGCGCTAGGGTTCTAAGGGGTTTGGGTTTGGTGAGGGAGACGAAGATGAGGGAGGGGGGGGGTCTGGCTTAGGGGGCGTGGGGGTAAGGGAATGGGTTTATGTAGTTAGGGGAACTTAATCTAGGCCGTTAGATCATCAAAAATCAATGGCCTGGATTGATCAGCTTAAATGGAAACAACGTCGTATGGGTTAAGTGAGACCGGTGGGTCTCTGGGTGAGATGGGTCGGGTTAAAACGTGGGTATGGAGATGTGATCTTGGCCGTTGATCATTCTGAGATCAACGGCCCAGGTCAAGCATGATCAAAACGAGGTCGTCTGGACGTCCCTGAGGTCAGCTGATCTGGACCGGGCAAGATAAATGCTTTGGGCCCGATTTGGGTCCAATTTGAACGGCACAATTCCAATTTCAAACTCATTTTTTTTGTTTTTCTATTTCTAATTAAAATCTGATTTACAAAAAATCCTAAATATATAAAAATATTAAAATTATATCACAAGACATTAATTGTTTCTTTAGTAATAATTAACACACAATATCATATACTATTAAACAAAAATCAACCTTTAAACGATAGAATGACAAAATTACCAAAGATAATATTTTTTTGTGATTTTTTAATCATTCAAAACCAAATATGATTTAATTAATTCCTAATAGTAGAACAAAATCTTAATTTTACATGTGACATATATTTTTGTATTTTTTTAATTGATAAAACTAAACAATCACAGATAAAAACTACAAATAACTATCAAAATTCCACGCAAATTCACAAAATCATACACAAATACAATTTATTATTTTTTTTCGATTTCTTTTGGAGTAATTGTTGCGTAAACAAAAATCACTTGCTCACAGCTGCCCCTCTTTGTTCGAAAACACGAAGGGTTTTTGTGCAAAGATAAAGTGAGCGGATATGAGCGATTTTTGCCTGTTGGAATACTCCGTGTGAAGCACATTTTGAAAGATTCGACCGAATCTTTGCTTCAAAGATTTCCTACATATCCTGAGCTAAACAGGAATCAGGTCAATGTAGTTCGGGAAGTTTTGGTAGCTGGGACTACCATGGGATTGCAATGCTTGCTGTTATTGCTGTTACTGTTGCCACTACTGCTTTACTGATCTCCTTATTACAACCAAAGGAAATTGAATTTGAACTAACTACTTATGCCTGTCAACCGCTAGTTACTAGATTCCTATCTATAATTCTTTTGCAACTTGATCTTGGGTCTTAGCTGATTCTGCTCGTAGACTTCGATCCGAATCTTGATGCTCACAAGTTGTAGGCGCTTGTTTATTTCTGCAGTATTGAGTGAAACGGGGTTGGCGGAGCTCGGGAATTTGATTAAATTTTGAGCGACTTGCCCTTTGTTTGTTCCAATATCTGGGGACATCTTCTTTTTGTTCTTTTTTCTTCTTTTATTCTGGATTGATACTCAAACCGTAGGTCATCTCGATCCATGTGCCTCGAGGTCAGACCTGCTGAAACAACAAAACAAACGAACGAAATTTTCTGCCCTAGTTAAAATTTCGTGAGTTAATTGCCATGAAACTTACAGAATTGATGAGAGGATTGGAAAACTCTAGTCTACAAAGCGCAACTCAGGGATTGGAGCCCTAATGTTGCAAAAGGTAAAAATGCGCAACTCAGGGATTGGAGCCCTAATGCTGGCTTAAAGAAAAATTGCTCAACTCAGGGATTGGAGCCCTAATGTCGGCTAAAGGAAAAATGCTCAACTCAAGGATTGGAGCCCTAATGCTGGCTTAAAGGGAAAAATTCTCAACTCAGGGATTGGAGCCCTAATGTCGGCTAACAGGAAAAATGCTCAACTCAGGGATTGGAGCCCTAATGTTGGCTAAAGGAAAGTTGCTCAACTCAGGGATTGGAGCCCTAATGCTGGCTTACAGAAAATTGCTCAACTCAGGGATTGAAGCCCTAATGTCGGCTAAAAGAAAATCGCTCAACTCAGGGATTGGAGCCTTAATGTCGGCTAAAGGAAAATCGCTCAACTCAGGGATTGGAGCCCTAATGTCAGCTAAAAGAAAATCGCTCAACTCAGGGATTGGAGCCCTAATGTCAGCTAAAAGAAAAATGCTCAACTCAGGGATTGGAGCCCTAATGTCGGCTAAAAACAAAACGCTCAACTCAGGGATTGGAGCCCTAATGTCGGTTAAAAAGACGATGCTCAACTCAGGGATTGGAGCCCTAATGCTGGCTAAATGGAAATTGCTCAACTCAGGGATTGGAGCCCTAATGTCGGCTAAAAGAAAATCGCTCAACTCAGGGATTGGAGCCCTAATGTTGGCTAAAGGAAAACGCTCAACTCAGGGATTGGAACCCTAATGTCGGCTAAAAGAAAATCTCTCAACTCAGGGATTGGAGCCCTAATGTCGGCTAAAAGAAAAATGCTCAACTCAGGGATTGGAGCCCTAATGTCGGCTAAAAACAAAACGCTCAACTCAGGGATTTGAGCTCTAATGTCGGCTAAAAAGACGATGCTCAACTCAGGGATTGGAGCCCTAATGCTGGCTAAAGAAAACATGCTCAACTCAGGGATTGGATCCCTAATGTCGGCTAAAGGAAAAACGCTCAACTCAGGGATTGGAGCCCTAATGTTGGCTAAAAAAAATGCTAAACTCAGGGATTGGAGCCCTAATGTCGGCTAAAAGCAAATCGCTCAACTCAGGGTTTGGAGCCCTAATGTTGGGTAACAGGAAAACGCTCAACTTAGGGATTGGAACCCTAATGTAGGCTAACGGAAAAAATCGCTCAACTCAGGGATTGGAGCACTAATGTCGGCTAAAAGAAAATCGCTCAACTCAGGGATTGGAGCCCTAATGTCGGTTAACAGGAAAAACGCTCAACTCAGGGATTGGAGCCCTAATGTCAGCTAAAAGAAAATCGCTCAACTCAGAGATTGGAGCCCTAATGTCGGCTAAAAACAAAACGCTCAACTCAGGGATTGGAGCCCTAATGCTGGGAGCCCTAATGCTGGCTTAAAGGAAAAACACTCAACTCAGGGATTGGAGCCCTAATGTAGGCTAACAGGAAAAATGCTCAACTCAGGGATTGGAGTCCTAATGTCGGCTAAAAGAAAAATGCTCAACTCAGGGATTGGAGCCCTAATGCTGGCTAAAGGAAAAATGCTCAACTCAGGGATTGGAGCCCTAAGGTTTGCTAATAGGAAAAATGCTCAACTCAGGGATTGGGGCCCTATTGTTGGCTAAAGGAAAAATGCTCAACTTAGGGATTGGAGCTCTAATGCTGGCTAAAGGAAAAATTGGGGATTCTAAACCAACTCTTTTTTTTTGAATTTTCTTCTCACTTCCTTTTCGTTTTTTTGTTATTATTTATTTATTTTTATTATTTTTCATTCATTTTTTTAGTAAAATGCAGGAGAGAATTTGGGGGAAGCTTCCCTTTTGGGTTGATTCCTTATTGCAAAGCTGTTTCTTGCATTCACGTATTTCTTTTCCTTTTGGGCGGCACCTGCTTCTCGCACGGTTGCTTTGGCTCGCACCTGTTTCAATTTTCCAAACAAAGAACAATTGTCAGTTTGAAAAAGGTGGTTGGTTCGGTGGCCTTGATTGTTCCAATTGCTCGGTCCCGTCCTTATTCATGTTGAGAAACTCTGTCATTGATTGGTTTCACAAGCGATCCCCTTTAAAACTGATCAGTCTCGCATTCCCGGATTTTGCGATGATTTGCCCGTGTAAGGCTTTGGTTCTTCCATCCCATTCTACTTGGGGATTTTTACCGAGGCAGACTCAGTGAGGATTTTTATTGGGGCAGACTCAGTGGGGATATTTACAAGGCAGACTCGTTGGGGATTTGATGGGGCAGACTTTTTGGAGATTTTTACAAGGGGAGACTCTGTGGGGATTTGCCGGTTTTTTTTTGCTCAGATCATCATCATGATCAGTCGGGATCGAACTGACGTACCGCTGAAGCGGGGTATTTTCTTCGCTTCTTATTAAACGGAGCTCCGTGAAACCGGTCCGGCCACCTTTCTTTCCAGTATATTTGGAATTTGGGGTTAAAATGAAAGGGATTCAAAGAAAGGTAAAACAAAGAGCGGAGAAAACAAATTTAAAAAGAGAAGTGTCCCTTTCGGGACAAGAAAGACTTATCTGAGGAAAACATGCTGACTTTAAATTGACATGACATGCTTTTTCAGACTGGATGCTTGACCTTCACGAACTTGCATTTCCTCATGAACCAAAACAGATCTATGTTTCCAAACCAGTGGAACCTTGCCAAGACTTTCTGAGGTGGAATCATCTTTTCGGCCGACAGCGCCCTTTGCGGGTTTTCGCTAGTCGACCTCTCTTATTTTTCTCCTTGCTGTCACTTGATAGCACTCTTTGCGAGTTTTTACTAAACAAGCTCTCTCATTTTTGATTTCTCTACTCCCGTCGCCTCACGGTGCCCAAAGGTTTTCACCGACAAGACTCTCTCGTTTTATTTCTTTCAATTTTGAATGTACCGGCATCCAATCATGATATTTCTTGGCTTCCCCTGCCTTTGGCAATTGATCCGAAGGACTTGTACTTGGCAAAAGAATTGTAGATGAAATTACAACTTTTGAACCATTTGGTGTACCCCAGTTTCAACTTCAGGGTAAATTGGATTTTATTTTTGGTGTGACTGAACCCTAGAGAGAGGCTGCCTACGTATCCTTTCGGAATCAAGTCAGACGTAGTTCAGGCTCAATCAATTGTTGGTCTTTTTTTCAAGGTAGCCAAAGAAATGTAACCGGCTCAAAAGTGGTTGTAGAGAGAGTTGATAGTGTTTGGGTAGTGGGAATAAAACCTTCATCATCTCAACGTGCCAAGACCTCACCGAAGTAAAACTCAGACATAGTACCTTTTGACTGCATCTGCATTCACTGCTGTTTCAGGATCATTTCCTTCAATATCACCCAGATACAACGCTCCTCTTGGCAGTATCTTCCTGATGATGTACGGGCCTTTCCAATTAGGAGCAAATTTTCCTTTCGCTTCCTGGTGATGTGGCAGAATGTGCCTCAATACCAGTTGACCTACTTCAAAATTCCTGGGTCGTACTTTCTTGTTGTAGGCACGGGCCATTCTTTGTTGGTACAACTGCCCGTGACAAACCGCGACCATTCGTTTCTCGTCAATCAAAGTCAACTGCTCCAATCGAATCTTAACCCACTCGCTATCTTCAATTTCTGCTTCGACAATGGTGCGAAGAGAAGGAATTTCCACCTCTGCTGGTATCACAGCCTCTATCCCATAAACCAACAAGTAAGGGGTTGCCCCTACTGACATGCGCACTGTAGTGCGATATCCCAGCAATGCAAAGGGTAATTGTTCATGCCATTGTCGGGAACTCTGGATCTTCTTCCTCAAAATCTTCTTGATGTTCTTGTTTGCTGCTTCAACAGCGCCATTGGCCTTGGGCCGATAAGGAGTGGAGTTCCTATGCGTTATCTTGAACTGTTCGCATACATCCCCTATCAAGTGACTATTCAGGTTTTCCGCGTTATCTGTGATGATAGTTGCGGGAATACCGAAACGACAGATAAGATTTGAATGTACAAAATCCACCACAACCTTCTTAGTGACTGATTTAAGAGTGACGGCTTCTACCCATTTTGTGAAGTAGTCGATGGCGACCAATATGAACCTGTGCCCATTTGAAGCTTTCGGCTCAATTGGACCAATGACGTCCATGCCCCAAGCAACAAATGGCCAAGGTGCAGATATATGATGCAGTTCCGTGGGAGGCGCATGAATCAGATCGCCGTGCACCTGACACTGATGACACTTTCAAACGAAGCTAAAACAGTCCTTTTCCATGGTCATCCAGTAATAACCCGCTCGGAGGATTTTCTTTGCCAAAACATACCCATTCATGTGGGGCCCGCATACTCCTGCGTGTACTTCATGCATGATTCTTCCTGCCTCCTCGGCGTCAACACATCTTAATAAATTGAGGTCCGTGGTCCTTTTATACAATACCTCGCCGCTCAAAAAGAAACCGCCCGCGTGCCGCTTAATAGTTCTCTTTTGATCTCCAGTAGCATGTTCGAGGTATTCTTATGTCTTCAAGAACCTCTTGATATCATGGTACCATGGCTGGGTACTTGATCCTGCCTCGACTACATTACAGTAGCCGTGTCTTTCCCTGATTTGGATTTCCAAGGGATCGACGTGGGCATTGCCTGGGTAGGGTAACATTGAAGCTAAGGTGGCAAGTGCATCCGCTAGTTCGTTGTGACAACGCGGGATATACCTGAATTCTTTCGATTTGAATCGCTTGCCTAGATCCTCCACGTGCTGTCGGTAAGGGATAAGTTTGACATCCCGAGTTTCCCATTCACCTTGGGCTTGCCGGATAATCAGGTCAGAGTCCCCCATAATCAATAAATCTTCAACATCCTGATCGATCGCCATATGCATACCCATGATACAGGCTTCATATTCAGCTGTATTGTACGTGCAAAAGAAGCGCAGCCTAGCTGTAACAGGATAGTGCTGACCAGAGGGTGAGATCAAGATTACCCCAATTCCTACACCTTTGGCGTTTACGGCCCCATCAAAGAACATCTTCCAAACATGAGCGTTTTCCGAGACTACTTCTATGGTGTTTATTTCTTCATCTAGAAAATAAGTACTCAATGGTTGGTATTCCTCATCAACTGGATTTTCGGCCAAATGATCTGCTAACGCCTGAGCTTTCATTGCCATGCGAGTGACGTAGACTATGTCAAATTCCGTAAGCAAGATTTGCCACTTGGCCAGTCTGCCAGTAGGCATTGGTTTCTGAAATATGTACTTAAAAGGATCCAACCTGCTTATGAGGTAAGTAGTGTGAGCTTGGAGATAATGTCTCAATTTTTGAGCGACCCACGTCAAAGCACAACACATTCTTTCCAGCAAAGTGTACTTGGCCTCGTAGCCGGTGCATTTCTTGCTCAAGTAATAGATCGCCTGCTCTTTCTTTCCGATTATGTCATGTTGCCCGAGGACGCAACCGAAAGAATTTTCCAAGACTGTCATATACAAGAACAAAGGTCTCTCCGGCTCTGGCGGGACCAAAATTGGGGGATTTGAAAGATATTCTTTGATCTTGTCAAAAGCTTCTTGACACTCAGCCGTCCATTTGATCGTTGCATCCTTCCTCAATAGCTTGAATATGGGCTCACATGTGCTAGTCAGCTGGGCAATGAATCGACTGATATAGTTTATCCTGCCCAATAGACTCATTACGTCTTTCTTCGTTCTTGGAGGAGGTAGGTCTCAGATAGATTTTATCTTTGTTGGATCTAACTCGATACCTCTCCTGCTTACTATGAAACCCAAAAGCTTGCCTGATGGGACTCCGAAGGCGCATTTAGTCGGGTTCAGCTTCAAGTCATACTTTCTCAGTCTCTCGAAGAATTTCCTCAAGTCTTGGATATGATCGTCCTGAGTCTTGGACTTGACTATCACGTCGTCCACATACACCTCTATCTTTTGATACATCTTGTCATAAAAAATGGCAGTCATGGCTCTCATGTAAGTTTCCCCAACATTCTTCAGACCGAATGGCATAACCCGATAACAGTAAGTACCCCAAGGTGTAGTGAAGGCAGTTTTCTTGGCGTCTTCTTCATCCATCAACACCTGATGATATCCAGCGTAACAATCTACGAATGACTATATTTCATGTTTGGCACAATTATCAACAAAGATGTGGATGTTGGGCAATAGAAAATTGTCTTTGGGACTTGCCCTGTTCAAATCTCGATAATCCACACACACCCGAGTCTTTCCATCTTTTTTTGGCACTAGAACTACATTCGCCAACCACGTGGTGTACTGGACTACCCGAATTACTCCTGTTTTCAACTGCTTGGTGATTTCTTCTTTAATCTTATCACTGACGTTAATTTTGAACTTTCTCTACTTTTGTTGAACTGGAGGACAATCAGGGTGAATTGGCAATTTATGCACCACTAGATCAACACCTAATCCTGGCATGTCATCGTATGACCAAGCAAACACATCTTTAAATTCCAAAAGGAGTTGAATTATCGCGTCTCGCGTTTTCTTGTCCGTGTGAATGCTTATTTTGGTCTCTCGGACTTCTTCAGGAGTTCCCAAATTAACAGGTTCAGTGTCATTCAGATTCGGCTTAGGTTTATTCTCAAAGTGTTCCAATTCTCGATTTATTTCCCTAAAAGCCTCTTCTTCGTCATATTTCGGTTCTTGGTTAATTATTTCACAATTAAACAGCTCGTTGTGATCTGGGCGTGAAGTCCGCAAGCATGTTATATTATTTAAAGCCGCTTTATTATAACTGAAAGGAAAAAATAAAGGAAAAATAGCAAAAATTAGAATAAAAGAAAAAGGAGGAAATACTAATTTTATTCCTTGGAATTGGTAGGATAACAAGGTTTATAATTCAGGAATTCAAAACAAAAAACTAAGGAAAAACATCCGAGTTACATCATAGGATAACTCGTGATGCAGGAAAGGTGGCAGGACAGGTCTACCCGGACTCCTGCCTAGTTGGGAATGGTGTAGCCTCCCAATTCTGAAGCTTGGCATTTGGGCCCACATATAGCATTTCAGCGGTGCTCGTGCCTTCTCCCGGTTGAACCATGTGAGCTTCGTAGAGCATTCCTCTCATTTCCCCACATATTTCCTCGATTTCTTCGGCCGTGAAAACCTCGTCGTCTTCTTCTTCAATGTATTTAGGTCCAACGAAAGTCTCGTATAAATTTGGCAATGGTCGAGGCAGCTTCCAACCCTCATTTTTCCTCTTCCTTGCCCACTCTTCATCTTTTGGAATGGGTTGAAAACCTATACCAAAAAGTTTCTTGGTGGAAGGCAAGGTGATGGGTTCCGTTATTCCTTGTAGCGTTCGTCCAAGCCCTTTCCCTGGCCTGAATCCATGTCGGATCATTTCTTTAGCCACCATGATTGAGGCGTTGGACAGGAAAGGTTGGGGGCAAGGTCTTCCTTCTTCATACTGCTCCGCTAGCACAACTTCGAAAGCCTGATAAACCGTGTGCTCGCTCCCTTCCCTTGCTTCAAGATATGGGATAGATGGGTCTCGATAAATAGACTGTTCGTCTTCTCCGTGGACCACAATTTCCCGATCTTCATATTCAAACTTCACCATTTGGTGAAGAGTGGAAGGTACAGCCCCTGCCGCATGAATCCAAGGTCTGCCGAGGAGAAAATTGTAAGACGTATCCATATCAAGCACCTGGAAAGTTATTTCGAACTCCGCCGGTCCTATAGTCAACATCAAGTCTATTTCCCCGAGGGTGTCCCTCTTGACGCCATCAAAAGCCCTTACGTAGACATTATTGGGGCGAATTCTTCCAGTCCCAATTTCCATTCTCTGCAGCGTGGAGAGCGGACAAATGTCAACACCTGAACCCCCATCCAACATTACCCGCTTGACGTAGTAGTCTTCGCACTTAACTGTCAGATGTAAAGCTTTGTTGTGAGCCGCTCCCTCTGGAGGTAAGTCGTTCTTGCTGAAAGAAACCTGATTAACTGCGAAGAACCTTTCCGTCATTCGTTCCAGTTGTTCAACTGAAGTCTCAGCCGGTATATATGCTTCGTTCAGGGTTTTGAGCAAGATCTTTTGATGTTCGGCCGACCTCATCAGCAGAGATAGCATAGATACTTGCTCGGGGCACTTGTGTAACTGATCCACAACTTCGTAGTCGGGCATTTTCATCTTTTGGAAGAAAACTTCCGCTTCTTCAATGCTTACAGGCTTCTTGGGTGGGAAGCGTTTCCGTGTGGCGTTGTTTAACTCTTGAGTGTTTGAATATCTTCCAATGAAAGTATTCTCCGGAAGTTCCCCCGTGACTTCTCTGCCTTTGTACGTAACCAATGTTCTTTGATAGTTCCACGGTACTATGGACGGGTTTGTCATCAGCTTCTGTGGCACGCGTCCGATAACCACTGGCTCATTCAGCCGAGGTGGTTGAATCGTCCCCCAGACCACATAGGCCCCTTTTGGTACGTACATTGGTTTTGCCCTTTTGACTTCGAATCTCTGCGGCTTCTCTGTTCGACCTCGTGGAACATAAAGAACTTCATTCCTTGCAGGCACCATTGTTACTGTCTTTGTCTCGACCTTCTCTTCGAGCTCAACCTTAACAGTACCAGTCTTCTTTTCCCCTTTCTCTAGCTTCGAGGCGGTTTTAGGCTTTTTCCCTGCATTGACGATGGCGATTATAGTTTTTAAGGCAGGATCAAACTCTTTGTCCTCACAAATCATTCCAATCAACGGCCCGTTATTGTGAGCGGGCAATGGATTGTTAGTCACATTTGGGACCTCCTCGTCCCTCAGTACTATCTTCCCCTGCTCTATTAAGTTTTCAACCACCCTTCTCAAAGTCCAACAATCATTTGTATCGTGCCCTTCTGCTCCCGAATGATAAGCACACCTAATACCAGCTTTGTAAGCAGGTGATGCCGGATTGTGCCTTGTTTGAGGGACTGGCTGCAGGAAACCCATCTGGACTAGCTTTGGGAATAAGGTAGAATATGGTTCGCCGATGGGTGTGAAAGCCCATCTTCTAGGTGGTTCCTGAGGGCGGAAGTTATTTTGAGGTGGCTGTGGATTATAGTGGTTCCGGTAAGGAGGTTGATTTCTAGGAGGTGGAGCTTGGCCTCGATTGGCTTGCTGTGATGGATGGACATAGGGTTGGGTGTTCATGACCATGTAGGGTTGAGGAGCATAGGTCACATTTTGGTGGGGGTAGTAATGTTGTAGGGTTCTTTCTAGAAAACGGGACCTGGGATTACGATATTCCCTCGCTTCTGATGCTGCCATGGACGTTTCTTCCTTTTTCTTTCCTCTTGCCATTCCTCCGGACCCACTTTGGACGGCTTGGGAGGTTGCCCTTATGGCTGCCTGACTTAAGATTCTACCCGTTTTCAAACCATTCTCTACCATCTCCCCGATCTTGATTGCTTCCGCGAAAGGCTTTCCCATGGCTGACATCATATTCTGGAAATAGTCTGATTCTTGAGCCTGGGGGAAAGTAGTGACCATTTCTATCTCGTCCATGGGAGGTTTTACCCTTGATGCCTGCTTGCGCCATGTAATAGCATATTCTCTGAAACTTTCCGAGGGTTTCTTCTTCAAGTTTGACAGAGAATTTCTGTCCGATGCGATATCAATATTATACTGAAATTGTCTCACAAAATCCCTGGTGAGATCATCCCATATATGCCATCGAGATATGTCTTGGTCCATATACCACTCTGAGGCTATTCCTACCAGACTTTCCCCGAAGTATGCCATCAACAATTCTTCTTTACCGCCGGCTCCCTGCAATTGGTTGCAATACTTCTTGAGATGAGCAATGGGGTCACCGTGCCCGTCATACTTTTCAAACTTTGGTGTTTTGAAACCCACGGGTAGGTGCACGTGAGGGAACATGCATAGATCAGTATAGGAAACACTCTTCTGCCCGCTTAAACCTTGCATGTTTTTCAAACTCTGCTCGAGGCTCCTCATCCTTTTTGCTATCTCATCTTGTTCAGAAGTTTTGGGGTTTTGATCTTGCCCAGGTGCAAACTCGTATTGAGGTTGTTGAGGATGGGTGCTGCTGGTGAACCGAGTTGGTTCCAGTGAGAAGGATGGTGCTTGAAATGTGAATGAGGACGAGTCAAAATTCGGCCTGTGTGTAGCGGGTTGTGCCACGACTGGACAGGGTGGTGCAGTGAATATGTTCGTAGCTACATCTGTTGTTGACATCCAGGGATAAGAATCAGAGGGTGATCCAGCAGAGTGGGCTGAAATGGCCGGGTACCCGAATGGGGTAGTTGGATAGCTTATGGGGACGTTGGAAGTCCCACTTGTCCTGGAGAACAACTCAGGAAACCCAGGGATTACACTCGGTGGATCTTTTCCGTTATTCCAGTCATCCAACTTTCCAACATGTGGAGTCGTAGGATTCTATTTTCCTCAGCAGTCGCTGACTCGGGAGTTGCGACGGCTGAGATTGAACTCTCCTCTGAGACAGGAATTGTCGGCAAAGGAATTTCTGAAGACATCTCTACACTTCCCTTTGATCTTGTGAAGTAAGTGTGGACACTTCCTCTCGACTTAACGACGGGCAGCTGAACACTTCCTTTCGACCTCGTGAAATATGAATGTGAGGCCAGACCTCCACCAAACCAAACCACCTTTTCTAAAAACCTGGAGACTTAGCAGCAAGCAAACGGTTAGTTTGAAACAAATAACAGATAGGTAATCTCACGTTGGGGCGTGATGCACCTATACAGTTAAGTGAATTTCTACATGTTTGCAACGAAGACATGCGTCATTCCGGCTTCTCTATAGGCTTCCCTTTATTTATCATGTATTTTTTTTATTTTATTATTTTCTATTATTATTATTTTTCATTATTTGCAGTTAAAAATGTGATCGGATCCGATGAGAATTACCTACGTATCACGATGCCACATGAATCAGATCATTACGTAGTTCAAAACAGACGAGTGTAAAAGAAGCACACATTTTATTACTGAAAAAATCTATTACAAACTAACATTTTTGAAAAAAGGGAAAAATAACAAGCCTAAGTACAGACTCAACAAACTAATACACCCTGATGCAAAAAGACAGACAGAAGATGCTAAAATGGAAAATACAGACTCGACCTATGAATTCATTAAAGTTTCGAGAATTGGCGCCTGCAGAGCATCGTTCGGCCTCGCCGTGGTCTTAGGTGTGAGGTCCCTTTCAAGTCGTTCCAACTCATGCATGGTCTGTTTGATATAAATCATCACTGCCTATAGTACGGTAACGCTGGTCATGTTTTCACATCGTAGACACCTTTTGATGATGGCATGGGCAATGGTCTTAATCTTATCCCTGGTTTGCCTCTTTTCTTTGAGTAGGTGCCCTATTTGATCATTACGGGCTGTCATAATCCGAGAATCCTGCAGGCATTGATTTTGCCACTGCTGAATTTCTACTTCCATTTGGGCTAAGAGCTTGTGGCAATGTCTATTTTCAGCTCCAAGGGTTCAGGTTTGCTCAAACGCTCTGTCCACCTTTCCTTTCAGATTGGCAATGGTTTGCTCGTGATCCCTTTTCAACTGCTGCAGGTACCGGTTACGCTTTTCTGTCCTTCTTGCCCAGTGTGCTTCGAGTCCTGCTATGGTATTTTCAAGATTTTCTGACTCACTCCGGCACTCCCTAATTTCCATCCTTAAACCCTTTATCAATCGTTCATCCGACCGGCTCCTTTGCTGGTTATCAGCGTCTATCCTCATCTGTTTGATCTGGGCCCTGAGCATCTCGTTTTCCTGAGTCAACCTGTTCTTTTCTCCCAGATCAGTAGCAACTTGCACGTTGTGCTCATATTTCAGACCTTCAACTTGTTGCTTCAATTTGCTGATTTCGGCACGATAGCCTCTTTCTTTTGCTAACCAATCCCACTGCTTTTGCGACGACTCGGCGAAATTCAAGATGTGGGGTCTTTTAGCTGGCCTTTCGTGTTCAAGTTCTCTTCTGTACCATGCAAGGTAACCTGGTGCCATTTCACTTTTGGCCCGATCCTGCACACAAGTATCCGCTTTCAAATATTGACATTTATTCCAGATCTGGCAGATTTTTGCTTCAGGAAATTGTCCGTCAGGGCTAATCTCAATTGTTTTAGCACTAAGATCTTCCTCGTGTGGCACTATCTGGCATCTCCCGAGTTGTCTCAAGACTCGGCAGGGCGTGTAAGGTTGAATGCTCTTAAGTCCCATCAGTAGAAAGTGAGTTCTAGCTTCTGGCATGTACATGACCTCATCAACAGGCAACCATCCCAGTGTCCACTGTATTTGGCTGGCAGTGAGAGTCTGAAAGAATGAAGTCCATGTCATAACTCCTTTGGGCAGACTGATCTCTTTGGTTCTCGTGTAAAACTCTTCTATGCAAGTTTTCTTCGAGGAACCATGGCTCAAAAGCTCGGAACGATGGCAGAGATGTTCAGTCATCCATATTTGTAGCAGCAAGTTACACCCTTCGAAGAAATTCCCCCCGGCTTTGCAGGCTGTGAGAGCTCGAAAGATATCAGATACCACCATAAACGCGAGAGTACTATCATTCTGAGTGAGCAAAGTACTGACGACCTCGGATATTTTCAGATCAATATTTCCGTCCTTTCTTGGAAATACTAGAAGGCCCAAAAATGTTATCATGAAAGCCACCCGTCTGTGCTCATCCCACTTCTGACGACTACCTTTGCTGCATGGCTTGTTAGTCGGATTATTGAATCCTCATACATGACCATACCTGTCGTATATAAAGCATGGATTACAAAAACTGGCGGCCAAATCTGGGTTATGGACCGTCCTGGGTATTTTTAGTCAGTCTAGAAATCGATGCACCGTGACAGCTCTTGGGGCAACCAGGTATTTTTGCCTTAATGGAAGTTCAGCATTTCCGATGTACCCAGCCATTTCCTCCAGAGTCGGGGTGAGTTCAAAATCGGAGAAGTGGAAAACATTGTGCGCTGGGTCCCAGTAGGTGACTAAAGCTCTTATGATATCTCCCCGAGGTTGGATTTCCAATAAACCCGTGAGACCTTTCCGATATTTCTTGACCTCATCTTGCCCTTCAGCACCTAGATCATTCCACCATAGCTGTAACTTGACAGGGAATTTAGTCATTATTGAAAAGTGTTCATTTTGCATTGTGCTCATCCTGCACATTTATTAAGATGACTTTAAGCAAAAAATGATTTGACTCAAAATGTTTTGACTATATATTTTTTAAAAGAAGATTCGATTTTCGAACACGGCCTTTCAGCACTTTGGGGATGAAGATTTTAAGGCTGTGAGGGTCAACCGATCAAAAACTCTAAAAGATGACCGAAAGTGGCCGTTTATACAAAATCAGCCTTCCGCCGTCCCTTTCGGGAACATATGGCTATTTCTGACAAAAACAATCACTTGATTTATTTATGACCTTTTTTTAGTAATGAACCAATCATGGGGAACACGGCCTCACAGAGCCTCGGGGACGAGGATCCTAAGGCCGTTGGGCAATTTGGTCAGAAAAAAAAATGACCAATAATGGCCGTTTGTGCAAAGTCAGCCTTCCGGCGTCCCCTTCGGGAACATTCGGCTATCCTGACCAACGGCATTACCCGACTCATTCATGACGAAATTAAAATTCTAACATTTTGGCTATTTTGAAAAGGGGAGGTTGGACCCGATGAGGGTTGCCTACGTATCTCGCACCCTGTGAGAATCAAACCGGCGTAGTTCGGGCTGATCAGAAATAGGGGAAACAAACTAAATCCCTTTTTTTGAATAAAATCTTTTAAAGGAAAGGAGAAAATATTTTTGGATTTTTATATTTTATATTTTTTTCTTTTATTATTTTTTGGAAAAGACTAAAGAAATATTTTTCTTTGAATTTAAGACTTTTTTTTTACTCTTTTTTGAATCTTCGAATTTTTTTTAAGGGAGTATTTGGACTATTAGTATGCATTCATGAAAGAGATACTACAAAAGAAAAATATTATATATTTTTTTGAATTTCTTTTTTTTTGTTTTTAAACAAATACCTTTTTGGATTTTTAATAAATCAAACTAAAAGACAAATTTTGTTTTCATTTTTTTTAGAAAATTCTAGCGAGGTTTTGACACTACTTGGATATTGCTTTTATTTTCCAAAAATAAGTAATTATCTCCCTACGCAGTTATTTTCTTTTTTTCTTTTTTTTTTAGAAACCGGTCAGCATGCAGAACTGAAGCAAATAAATGCGTCAAACAAACGGGATGCAGCAGGATGGTTTTTTCATTTCAGGTTGCCTGTCCTAGACGGACCCAACCCCTGTGTTGAGTCCCCTATGTCAAATGCAACATGATGCAAATAAGCGTTCCTACTAGGGATCCGACATGAGGTTTTGTAATACTAGGTTTATAACCTAGGTATATGTTCTAGACTATGTACCCGAGCGGATAACTCGAGTCGAGGAGGGGGCTACGTACCGGGGACCCGCGAGATCGTCCGGCTTTGTAACTTGTCCGGCCTCTTTCTTATTTCAGGTATTGACACTAACAGAATAGGGAGTCTCGACCAGCGAGCTTCTCCCCGGAGGTAAGAAGAGAAGGGTTTCGGCACAGTTTATATACAGTTCAGATAATATCAAAGCGGTAAAAGACAACATTTAGCACGTATGCCAATACATGTAATAAAGATCAGATAATAAAGCCAAATATAACAATTATTCTAAGCTCGAATTCTTGAACCCTGAACCAAAGGTTTTGGGTTATTCCCCATCAGAGTCGCCAGAGCTGTGACACCTCCTTTTTGCGCGCCCGCCCCGAAGGGTAAAATGCGCGAGGGAGTTTTTCCAATTTAAGTGACAATATTCGAAATGGGATTATTTATTTCAGAGTCGCCACTTGGGAAAGGTTTGGCTTTTGGTGTCCCAAGTCACCGGTTTATCTTGAATCCCAAATCGAGGAAATTTTCGACTCTCCAAATGAAGTCTGCGAACCAGAAATTCTAAGTATGGAATTCTGTTGACCCGAGGGAAGGTGTTAGGCACCCCCGAATCCCGTGGTTCTAGCACGGTTGCTTAAATTGTTATAATGGCTAAATATCTGATTTAAATACATGTTATGACTTATGTGCTTTTATTAAATTTAAACCGCTTTTATTATTATTATTATTTTTATAGAATTGCAACGTCGTGAAAACGCCACGTCACAATCAATGCACCCGTGGTTGTTAATATATTCTGATTCCGTCGAGATTTGAATTTGGGTCACATAAATGTGCACCCGAATTTAAGAATGTAATTTAATTAAGTCGCGCCTAAAGAGTCTAGCGCGTTATTATCTTTGGGGAAGGCAGTGACATTCACTAAACAATCCATCCCAAATTCTAAGTATTTATTATGACCAATTATTGAGGGCCCCACAATTTGTATCTGTACTTGGCGAGGCTCGTCTCATTTTTGAAAGGATAAAACCTATAGTGACTACATTTCTATTATGTTTGTCTCTAGATAAGGAAAGGTCCTACTTAATTGCCGATTTGAAAAGGGTGTAACTTCTTAGTCATTAGATCCAAACGAACGTAAACGTGAAATTCGCGCTCAAATATGTACAAAAGATAGTCATGTCACAAACCTTTGAACCTAGCCCAAATGGAATTCTAATTTACAGGAAATGAAGATATGTTAAGTAGTTATGTCATGCATTTAGTAATCATCTAGAAAGGGTAGTGCATACCTATTCAAATTAACAAATACTGATTGTTTATTTCTAGTTGTATGTACAAAACTTCCTTCCTAATTATCTACTTATGGGTTTCGTAATGTTATTGAGAGTAAGAAAACGACTAGGAGATCATATTGAAGTTGACATTGAGATTTTAATAAAACAAAGCTGATGTATCAACTTCCATTCATTACCAAGACGTTGTTACACGTAGGAATTACAAATTCCAAAACCATTTGCCTGTTTCAATTACCCTTTGATGTTCAACAGCTAAATGCACAGGAGCTATAAATGTAGAGACAAGTGGATGAATATTGGTTTCCTATTCTAAGTTTAACTACAACATCCAGCATGAATTTAAACTAAGAATCAGTTTTCAGTCCATAGTAGTTTACTGATACCAAAAGTTCACAGCAAACCACTTCCTAACAAATTAAATATTGAACAACTGCAACTCAGTTGAATATCCATAACTACAAGCGTGTAGACATGCTCAGATCAAGAATGTGGCTTCATTTCATTCAAGTTCAAAGTTACATCAGGGTGAGCTTAAACTGTGTACCTGGATGTGGAAATAACAAGAAGAAGAAAGTAGAAAAATCAGCAACAGCAAAAGAATGGCAGCAGCAACAGCAGCAGGAGCAGATTCAAACCAACAGCAACCAATTCCAAAACAGAAAACAACACTCCAACAAAGCCCGGAATGAATTGTAAACCCAACAGCAAACAATCAACACCAAAAAAAAAACTCAATTGAACTTGAAACAAACTCTCTCTTTATACAGAAACAACTCTCTCTATATCCTTTTTCTGGTCTTAAAATCTTAGGTCTTTGCCCAGTTTCTGGTTCTAAACTCTTGGTCCAACCATAAATCCCCTCTATTTCTGATTCTTTAACTGCTGAAAACTTAAAGGGAGATGGATTTTTTTCAAGAGGCTTTGATGGCTGAAAACTGTCTAAACCCCTCTTTTTTCTGATTGTTCTGCCTCTCTTTCAACTTTTGTCCTTCCTCCTCATCCCTGATGTCTGCCCCCTTATATCCCTATAGAAAGGAAGAAAAACCCCTTTAAAAACAGGCTGCCCAGGGCTTAAAATTAGCCTTAAAGGCTGTCATCTCCACTTAGGATTGTCTAGGCATGGGGTTACTTCTACTTTAAACTGCTGAAGTTCAGAAAAGCAGTGGATACCCTTCTGTACAACAGGTTCCACTACCATTCTCATGTGCATCTTCAGCCTTTTATTATTAAACTCACCTTACACCTGACTTCTCATCTGTAAAGATGTCAGCCAAGGTGTATTTGCACTAGATTATTCTAATGGTTCAACCATACTCCAAACTAGCAGTCCCCTTAACTCAAGGTCTAAAATTTTCATTAAAATTACAGCTATAACCAATCCTTAAATGATTTCTGATTCAAACTGAACAACTACAAGCAGCTATACTCAATTCTTAATTGGATTCAAACAAACTTTAGCAGAAAACAAAAAACATGAGTCAAATTATTATCATTCAAAACTGAAACTTATTGACGACATATATCGAATCGACTACGCGAATTACAACACATTCAATCAATACCCAATTAATCAGAGTCGAACAGTATTAACAGGGGGTTCCAATTTCACTGCCCAAAACAAAGGTTGCCCTGGAAACTAATTGATCGACCAAATTCATTTCAATCGATTATGTAGTTTAATACGCATACACTCAATCAGTGAATCGAGAAAAACTTGACCAAATAAAAGGTACGGGCAAGATGGATAGAATAATCGACAAAAATACAAAATAAATCAACTAAACAATTGGACACATGAACACACATTTAATCATAACAAACAACATGAACTGACAAGGAAAAGAAAAAGAAATACCTTAAAGAATTGACAATCAGACGACCATGTCTTCGGATTTTGAATCGAACCTCTTTTGGGGTTGAACGGACTTTAATCGAAGTGTTCTCAACTGAGAACACTTCGATTAAGGTCTATTAGACCCCAACCTTCTCATTTAATTGGACAAAACTTCAGATTCCGAATTTCTAGGGTTCTTGGGACGGATTTGGGATTCAGGTTTTTCTGGCTAGATTCGGACCAAACCAAGCTTGGTTTGGTCACGAGGGAGGTCAGGGGAGTACCTGGAATGGATTTGGGGGGTTTGGCATGGGTTGGGGTCCGGCTCAAATCTTCAAATGAAGATTCGAGACGGTGAGGGAAGATTCGAGACCCGCGGTTTGTGGATCTATGTTCAGGGGGTCGAGGTGCCCTAGGGGTGTTAGTCTGGGGGTCACCGGCATTGTTTCCACCGGGTTTAACGGTGAGGGGAAAGGGGGGCAGCGCTAGGGTTCTAAGGGGTTTGGGTTTGGTGAGGGAGATGAAGATGGAGGAGGGGGTCTGGCTTAGGGGGGCGTGGGGGTAAGGGAATGGGTTTATATAGTTAGGGGGGAACTTAATCTAGGCCGTTAGATCATTAAAAATCAATGGCATGGATTGATCAGCTTAAATGGAAACGACGCCGTATGGGTTAAGTGAGACCGGTGGGTCTTTGGGTGAGACGGGTCGGGTTAAAACGTGGGTATGGAGATGTGATCTTGGCCGTTGATCATTCTGAGATCAACGACCCATATCAAGCATGATCAAAACGACGTCATCTGGACGTCCCTGAGGTCAGCTGATCTGGACCGGGCAAGATAAATGCTTTGGGCCCGATTTGGGTCCAATTTGAACGACCCAATTCCAATTTCAAACTCATTTCTTTTGTTTTTCTATTTCTAATTAAAATCCGAATTTACAAAAAATCCTAAATATATAAAAATATTAAAATTATATCACAAGACATTAATTGATTCTTTAGTAATAATTAACACACAATATCATATACTAATTAAACAAAAATCAACCTTTAAACGATAGAATGACAAAATTACCAAAGATAATATTTTTTTGTGATTTTTTAATCATTCAAAACCAAATACGATTTAATTAACTCCTAATAGTAGAACAAAATCTTAATTTTACATGTGACATATATTTTTGTATTTTTTTAATTGATAAAACTAAACAATCACAGATAAAAACTACAAATAACTATCAAAATGCCACGTAAATTCGCAAAATCATACACAAATACAATTTATTATTTTTTTTTCGATTTCTTTTGGAGTAATTGTCGCGTAAACAAAAATCACGTGCTCACAGTCGCCTCCCATGCCGAGGCAACGTCTCAAGAAGTAGCTTTATAATAATAATACTGGCAGAGTTCATACTAGCCAGATTTTTCACCCAGCCACTTCTTGTCTCCTTTCGGCTCCTCCTTCATCACTTTGCTCTTCTTCATCGCTTTCCTCTTCTATATCTTCCCTTTTAAAGATGCCGTTCCGGGAGGGTCGAGATGAGACTCCCTAGGGGATTGGGCGTGGAAGATATTGTCTTTGAGGTCGCGCGCTTGAGGAGATGATCCTGAAGATGTCGCCATTGAGGACACACCTTTGGGAATAAGCCAGATTCTTAGGCTTTTATTGTATGTGCACCCTTCTGCTTCTTTGTTTCTGTGTAAGGATCCCCTTGTGGGCTTTTGTAATCATATGTAAGGACCCCTCGAGGGCCGTTGTAAGCAAACGTTTATGAATATAAAGATATTTTCTTGACTTCTACCTTTGATACTTGCCATATTCCTTTATGTTTGCGGAGACTCCGAATGCACGGTCCTGTTTATTGTTAATACTGAAACCGAATGTGAGTATTCCTTCCAGCCTTCAGTTAATGAAAACTGCTTTGCGCGGGGTCTTTTGCGATTCCTTAGATTGAACCTGAATAAGGCCGATAGACTCGGGCCGCCAGGACCTTGACTTCGCGCAAAATGAGAATAATGTTTTGGGCCTCACAGTCATGACTTACCAGTTGAGTTCCGTAATAACTTTTGAGAAGAATTTTCTCGGGGACCCGTGGGTGGGGGCTACTTTTGATCTCTTGAGAGCAGTCTCAGAGCGAAGATTTTCTCCCACTCAGACCACCCGGAAGCGATTTTTTGTGTGAATAACCTTATGGTGCTGTAGATAGATTTTGAAAGAGGGTTTGTCCGACCTTGGATGACACCCAGAGCCAAGCCCATACGGGTGACGTTCAAATACGCTCATCTCTTCGGAGCCGGATTCCCTTTGATGGGGATCCTCGAGGTCGGGTGCCACCCTTATGTTGGCGAAGGCGTCATCAGCTCCCTAGAGCGTAGCCTTGCCTTGACGGAGGTCCTCGAGGCCGAGTACCGCCTCGAGACTAGAGAGGATTCTATCGACTAGCGTTCCCGACTGGCTTTGAGGTAGGCGAATCATCGCCATCTTTCCCACATATAATATGAGGCTGTTTCCGCCTTCTCAGGAGTTATCCCGTTTTAAGCAGTTGTCATTTTCTTTCTGTGCCATGTTTTCAGTATTCCGGCATTAACACGCCAGTTTTGCCTATGGCGAGAGCTGGTTTAGTAGTTGCACCTTTCTCCCTTCTTCTATAGTAGTTCTACGGACGTCAGGAGACATTCTTGACCTACCAGGCTTGGTCTGAGGATTTGGTGGCCCACTCGACATGCAAGGAGCGCGAGTGGCAATCTTTGTCCCAGGGCAGATGGGAAGCAAAATATCATGGTGAACATTGCGCTATTCCTTCCTTGCTATCACCTTATACTACTTATTGAGTTTTCTTCTGTAGGCATCCAACAAGCTTGAGTCTAGACTACTTCGTTGTGGAGCTAGGCTCTGGAAAGCTCTGGACGAGGGCAGGTCCCTCGGGCTCCTTTGTAAGGAGAAGGAAGTTGAGTTGACATACTGACGATATGAGGCGTATCGGAGCTCAAATTACGAGAGCTATTTGATGGAATAGGTAATTTCTCGTCCCGAGTGGATATGCTTTTTGCTTTTTAACCTTTGGGGTTAACCTTTTGCCTATCCCAGTTGCAAAAAAAGACGGAGGCTCTGGAGCGCCTTAGAGGTGAAGTCGACAGAGTCAGGGATAACTGTTGCAAGCTAAGAGCTCGGGTGTGGGCTCAAGCTTCATAGGAGAAGGGTGCCTTAGCTCGTGACGACGCTTTAGTTCAAACGGATATGATTACGAAGCTCGAGTCCAAACTTTCGAAGGTCAAGGCTGAGATTGTCGATGCTCGGGCTGAAGCAGCACTGAGCAGGACTAAGGCTGATCAGGATATGGCAATTCATTTGAAGAATGCTACTGATGCCTAAGCCGAATTGAAGATAGTCCTCGATCGCGAAAAGAGGATCAAAGAATATGCTTATTGTAGATCCTGAAGAAGGGTTCTAGAGGAGATCGGCGCCAGGGGTTTTGTTCTCCCGGAAGGGCTGGCATGAGCGAGCGTGATGCTCGGTCATTTCTGTCCGACGTCGAGAAAAGTGAAGATGAGGCTCGTAGGCCGTAGCCTTTAGGGGTGGGGTGTAGACTTTGACACCTTGCATGTAATTTTTCAGAGCGCGTTTGTAGATGGAGAGTGCATTTTTGTGTATGTAAATACAAGAAAACTTGAAGCCTTTTTTTCTTATGTACCCCTTTTTGCTCTGCTTCTAACTAGGTGGGCCGGTTTCAGAGTTGATGAGAATTATTAGATTCGTGATATGGCTCCAGGGCTCATCAGGCAGGCCCAGGGGCTTTTACGCATTCGGTCGGTGCGACCTTTAGTGTAAGCTGGCATTAGAGCTCTTATGCTTTTGCCCAACTGTTTTGGGTTCAGTCTCCGAGTCGGGCTTCAACTTGAGCCTATTCGATCTTCAAGCTTTTGTGTTTGCTTGGGCGGGAGACAATGGAACTTATGCCTTGCCCTTGGGCATTTGAATTTTAACTATTTTGGGTCTAGTCTCCGTGTCAGGTTACGACTCGAGCACACTTGACCCTCAAGTTTTTTATTTTTGTAGACTGGCGACAATGGTTCTTACGCCTTGGGTCGAAACAACCTTTTATATATGTGTCCCTGAGGCTCATGAAGCTAGCTACGATGGCTCTTACGCTATGCCCTTACGTATGTATAGTTAACTATTTTGGATCCAGTCTCCGAATCGGGTTACGACTCGAGCTCACTTTGACCCTCAAGCTTTCAAATTTTTAAGCTAGCTACAGTGGCTCTTATGCTTTTGGTCGTTGAGACCATTTAGTGTGTGTGGCCCTGAGGCTCATTAGGCTGGCGACAATGGCTCTTATGCTTTGCCCTTAGGCATACGTAGGCTTTTTTTTCCTCTCGTTAAGGTCTTTTGAAATAATTTTGCCTGACCCGTCGTCGGTTCGGGAAGAACTTCGATTTCAAGTCGTTTGCGGTGATGTTCGAGCACCTCGGAAGGTTTAGCTTGTAGGCTGAGTAGCTCGAAGCCTTGTGATTTGGAGCTGACATGGTCGAAGCTCGTTTTCCTATCGAGAGTAGCCTGTTTAACCAGTTCTTTTCGAAGTATATTTGAAGTGATGGCCTTATGGTTTTATAGCAACAGTCGGGCGTCCCCGAGTCGCTTTAATTTGGCTGGTGTAGCCGTATTGATCGTAATCATTTGTGTTTGGCTGGAGCCATTTTTGATCCCGAGTATCGTAATTTAGGCGTCTACATCGAGGGTATGCCCTTTCGGGAGTCTTACAAATGTGACATATAGCCTAAACTTCGGGATCGAGTTTTATGCCTATAGTAAGGTCTTACAAAATTTTCATGCCTGTTGAGGTCTTATAGTTTTTTCATGCCCGTTGAGGTCTTATAGTTTTTTCATGCCTGTTGAGGTCTTATAGTTTTTTCATGCATGTTTAGGTCTTATAGTTTTTTCATGCCTGTTAAGGTCTTACAAATTTTTTCATGCCTGTTGAGGTCTTACAGGTTTTTCATGCCGTTGAGGTATTACAGATTTTTTCATGCCGTTGAGGTCTTACAAGACCGAGTTTGCCCGCTCGGGGTCTTATGGCCTCGTGTTCTGATGAGTCAATGGATGATGCTTTGACGGCAATCCCTGAGTCGTCGAGAGTTTCTTGACTTGGGGGCCATTTTACGTAAACTTCTCATTGCTTCATTACGTATTTATGATTTTGGAGACCCCGACCCTGGGGTCGTACGCTTTTCTTTTGAGATTTTGACGACAATCCCCAAGTACTCGAGGTGCTTTTTTGCATTGGAGATGTTCGACGATTTCTGCATTGCCTTACCTGAGGGCTTATGATTTCAGAGTCTTGACCCGGGGGTCGTTTTAAGTGTTGAATTGTCGACGCCAATCCCCAAGTATTCGGGGCATTTTCGGTAGAGGAATTGTTTTTGCGAAGGCCTTGAGTCTCTTTTGGAACGCAAGATGCCTTGATAGAAAATGTTCTTCGATTTATCTGATACAAGTGTACATGTATTCGCCGTTGGGGCCCAGCTATATGGACACGGTTATTTTGACCGTTCGTCCTGGTACATTACTTTCTTATAGGGAACCCCTAAGGTGTTTCTTGGTTTTTTCGAGCGGGTAGCTTTGGGGGGGGGGGGGATGCCCCTTAATGTTCGGGGTTGATTGCAAAAGAAGCCTCGAACATTTGTTGAGTTTCCCTTAGGTAGCATGTAGATGTTGTCTCATTAAAAACCTTGCCGGTAAAAACCCCTTTTAGGGATAAAATCTCGGTCGAAGGAAAAGAGTGCATTGGATGCTTTAAAACCTTAAGGTCTTCGAGCTGGGTTAGAATTATGACCGCTTCGACCGGGCGCCTTCATGAAGGTTAGTCTAAAATATGGAATTAAAAGGGAGATGGTCATACCTTGATGTGAGATTCACCGGTGATGTTTTGAGAATCGATATGTTCCAATTACTCGAGATGAGGACACGGTACTGTCCTTTATTTTGTTTAATCAGGCTTGATCGAGGGTGTGGCTCGATGACTTTATTGCTCTTTTGTGGGTGGGGGTGCGAGCACCGGTGCCACATCATGCACCACGAACATTTCCCTCACTGCATGTTGTTCCCTGTAGACGGTTTTGATTCCGTTCTTTGTCGGGAATTTCATCATTTGGTGAAGGGTGGATAGTACCGCTCTCATGCAGTGTATCCACAATAATCCGAATAAGGCGTTATACCTCATGTCTCCATCGATGACTCGGAATTTGGTGTTTTGGGTCGTGCCGGTCACGGTGACTGGGCGGATGATTTCTCCTTTCGTTGTTTCACTTTCCATTTTGAATCCATTGAGGACTCGAGTGGCGGCCACGATTTGGTTGAGCAGTCCGAGCTGCTCTATCACCCTCGACCTGATAATGTTGGCTGAGCTACCTGGATCCACGAGTACATGTTTTATTTGAAAAGCATTTACAAGGAAAGAAAATACCAATGCATCATTGTGAGGTTGAGATAAGGTATCGGTGCCTTCTTCGCTGAACATGAGGGCGTCTTCGGGGATATATCCCCGGGTCCACTTTTCTCTAGTAATGGATATATTTGTCCTCCTCATTACGGGTTCCTGCGGGGCATCGACGCCTCCGATGATCATGTGGATGACGTGTTGTGGCTCGTTTTCCTCGTTCTTCTTGGTCGCTTCCCTTTCCCGGAACTGATTTTTGGCTCGGTCACTAAGGAACCCCCGGAGATGCCCTTTATTAAGTAGTCAAGCTACCTCCTCTCGTAGTTGGTGGCAATCCTTGGTCCTGTGGCTGTGCGTGTTGTGAAACTCGCACACTAAATTGTAATTCCTTTGCGAAGGATTCGACTGTATAGACTTGGGCCACTTGGCATCTCTGATTTTACTGATGGCGAACATGATGTTTGACAGATGGACGTTGAAGTTGTATTCTGACAAGTGAGGCGCACCCGTTGGCACTACATTTCTGTCAAATATGGCTTTGTTGATAAGCCCTCGAGGATCCTATGCTCAATCTACTCTCCGATCATTGCGAGGTAGGTTGAGCCTCGGGTCGTTCCTCCTATCTTTGATGTGTGGCTGATACCTTTCTTTGTTTGGTTTTGGTTCATTTTCCAGGAGCCTACTTGGGTATACTAAGTCTGAGGGGGCTCCCAACTGTTCATCCTCGGCCCTAATCTTAGACTGGTACCGGTTGTGGACGTCTGACCAGGTCATAGCTGGGTACTCGATCAGATTCTGTTTCAGCTGTTTTGAAGCCACCGAGCTTCATCCGTTCAGACCTTGAGTGAAGGCCTGCATTGCCCAGTCATCGGAGACTGGCGGTAGCTCCATCCGTTCCATCTGAAAGCGAGACACGAATTCCCGTAACATCTCGTTCTCCCTTTGCTTGATTTTGAAAATGTCGGACTTCATCGTCGTTACTTTGATGGCACCGGCATGTGCCTTTACAAAGGAGTCTACTAGCATGGCGAATGAATCTATGGAGTTAGGAGCCAAGTTGTGATACCACATCATGGTCCTCTTCGAGAGTGTTTCCCCGAATTTTTTAGCAATACAAACCCGATCCCGTCATTCTTTATATCGTTGCCCTTTACCGCGTAGGTGTAGGCAGTAACGTGTTCATTGGGGTCTATAGTCCCGTTGTACTTAGGGAGTTGCGACATTCTAAACTTCTTTGGAATGGGTTTTGGGGCCGCTACTTCGGGGAACGACCTTTGTGTGAACTTCTTCGAATCCACACCCTTGAGGGTCGGGGTGCGCCCGGGATCTGATCAACCCAGGAGTTGTAGGTCTCGACCTTCTTGTCGTTGGATACTATCATTTTCTCGCCCGATTCGATCCTTTTGGTGAGATCTTCGAGCATTTTTACGATGGCAGGGTCGGCTATCGATCCGTTATTGCTCGATCTCTCAGGTACCTGTTCGGCTTGTGAAGCTGTCCCCGGTGCTACCTTGCTGGAAGTATTCGGGTGGCTTTGTAGCTGAGCAATAACCAGCTGTTGTGCCTGCAACATTTCGAAAATAATGTGAAGACTAACTTTTCGTTCTTCCCGAGCTGGGGTTCTTTAGGCTTCCTGTTAGTCGACATGTTGTATGCTCCTATCGGTGTGTGAGGTTTTGTTGACCTGCTGTGCGTCTAGTGAACCCGCTTTCGCTGGAATCGATCCAGGCGCGTTGTCGGGGTTCTGTGGTGGCACGCCAATAATTGAAATAGCCACACCGTCTTCTCCTGGTCTTTAAGGTTGTTGTTCTCAACTCTGTTCACTGAGCCAGACATTCCAACCTGAAATTGAAGATCTTGGACAAGAAGAAGTGTGAAAGATAACTTGCATTGTGTGATGAAACCAACAAGAAAATAATCACTATTATTTTTAGCCCCACGGTGGGCGCCAAACTGTTAACTGTAAAAATGGTAATAAAAATTAAATTTGTTGATGGGACTCTAAAAATACGTGATCTATTTTTGTGCTAGTTGTTAGAGTAGTTGATGCTAGATATATGAAGCTTAACGACGAAATATGAACTAAAACAGGGTTATAATCAAACCGAGGGGCTTGCTGTCCGAGCCTCGGACTGACCGATGAGAGGCCTCGAGGTCGATGCTTGGGCTCGAGCTCGAACTATCAGAGATAATCCGCAAAGGGTTAACAGTTAGGATATAATTAAAGGAGGTTCTTTATGGCCAATATCAAGCAATAGATAAAGAACAAGTATGAAAGCAATAAATGAAAGAGGTAGCCTCGAGCGAATGAATTAGAGAGAAAAAAGAGAGAGAGTTGTTATTGATCTCGTGTAGAATAGTCGGAGTGACCTGCTTACAAAGTGCCAATGATTCGCCTTTTATAAGAGGGGGAACCCAAACATAGTACACGATACATTAAATGATAGAGGAAGCGGGATGTGACAGCCAACTAACTTCATGATGTAGACGTAGACCAGCATTAGACTAGCCTGGTAGACTTAATCGGCCCTAGATGCATTCTTCGGAAGCCTCCTATGCTCGTTAGGGTCTCGGCCAACATTATCCCTAGGCCGGGCGTCGACACATCTTGAGGGAGGTACTCGGCTCGAGGTCTCGAGCCTCCGAGGCGATCTCCTGAAGTACCTTTTCTATGAGAAATTGGTCCCCCCCGATTTCGCCGTACACAGCCCTCAATGAGAAAATACAAAGTTTACAAGTAACGACTTCCGAGCCAAGATACCCTCGATGACTCGGGGACTATCGCCAATCACTATTCATTAAAAAACTCGAGGCCATAAGACCCCTAGTGGGCAGACTTGGTCTCGTAAGACCTACATAAGGCAACAAAAAACTATAAGACCTCAAGCAAGGCATGAACAATACTTGTACCAAGTATCCAAAACTGTAAGACCTCAAAGGCATGTAAAACTTGTAAGACCTTACTAAAGGCATAAACCCGATCTCAAAGTTTCGTCTATATATCGAATTTGTAAAACCCCTAAAAAGGCATACCCTCGATATAGATGCTAAAATTATTACACTCGAGACTTATAGGCTCCGGCAAAACACAAATGACTATGGTCACAAAGTTGTACCAGCCAAACTAACGGGAATCGGGGATGCCCGACCGTCGCTACAAAATCACAGGCCTTCAATTACTTCGAATATACTTCGAAAAGAACTGGTTAAACAGGCTACCCTCGACATAGGCAAAAGAGCTTCAACCATGTCAGCTCAAAATCACAGGCTTTGAGATACTCATCCTCCGAGCCAAACCTCCCGAGGTGCTCGACCAACACCACATAATGACTTGTAATCGAGGTTCTTCTCAAACCGTTGAAGAGTCACGCAAAAAAGTATTTCAAAAAGTCCTTAACGAGTGAAAAACAAAGCCTATAAAAGGCCGCATCGGCCCAAGGCGTAAGAGCCATTGTCGCCAGCCCACACTAAAAGGCCGCATCGGCCCAAGGTGTAAGACCCATTGTCGCCAGCCCACACAAATATGAAAACTTGAGGGTCAAATGAGCTTGAGTCGTAACCCGATTTGGAGACTGAACCCAAAATAATTAACTAAAAAGGTCGCATCGACCAAAAGCATAAGAGGCATTGTCGCCAGCCCGCACACACTAAAAGGTTGCATCGACCAAAAGCGTAAGAGCTACTGTTGCCAGCCTAAAATTCGGCAACTTGAAGGTCAAATAAGCTTGAGTCGATGCCCGACTCAGGAACTGAGCCCAAAATAGTTGGCCTAAATATGCCTAAGGGAAAAAGTGCGTAAGAGCCCATAGGCCAACCTAATGAGCCCCAGGGCCATATCACGAATCTAAGGATTCCTACCAACTGTTGACTCCCCCTTTTCCTCTAACCGTGGGGTCAGAAATTGGGTATACAACATTGGGAGGACAGTGCTATTCCCTTTCGAGAATTGGGTTTGGAAGTTGAAGAGTCGCCACCTAATGATTATAGTGAATTATGACACTTTGAGAAGGGTTTGAGATGAAGAGACCAGAGATTAGGGTAAGGGCTAGAAATTATCTCGAGGGGAAGGTGTTAGGAACCCCTCAAGATCCACTAGTGTGGTTCCCGACCATGTTACAATTGTGACTTTAAGAAGACAAGTAAGAGAACAAGTAAAGGTATTCACATAGCTTAGCAAACAAGCTTAAGAGTTGAAGAAATAGAGTGTTTAGAAAATTAGTCTTAAAAGAAAACTAAAAAAATTAACAAGTAAAGGGAAAGGGGGTCCTAGGTTTATTGATAATATGGATCACATTAATGCAATATCCAGCAATCACTCCTCAAAAGAGGGGTCGCACGTAATATTAGCGCACCGGTCATCATATCCATATTCTGCCCTTCCCACCAAGTTAAGGTATTAAAACGTGTTTAGTCTCGTTTACTTATTGCATGCTAATACCCGTCCCGACCTATCAGTCCCGGGGTATTAGGACTTCTAATCCTAAGAGGGAAGAAAGGGATGGGGCCTTTATGGGGTTTAAAGGTTAAAATTCTAATTGCGACATACAAAACAAGTAACAAATATAAGGATGAACAAAACAAATAGGTAAGGCTCAAGTAAACCCCTTAACCAAACAAACACTTATTTTAGCATGTCTTAGCATATACTGATTTGGTCTTAAGTTAAAAAATTAAGCGGCGAGCGGACTAGTTCAACACATACATTTAGACAGAAAGTCTACATTAGGCAACTCGAATCCGATTGTCAGAGATTAAGGTATTTCAAGCGAGTGATTACTGATTCTTTTGAAAATAGACAGAAAAGTTTTGAAGAAAAGGCAAGCTGCAGACTTAACAAAACGATGTAGAATAGTTCCCAAAAGACAGACCATTGAATTGCGGATTAGTAGAGAAAGAGCAATTTTAAACAAGTTTCAAAAGAGGCAGATTGTTTAAGGAGAAAACGAGTTCGAGCTGCAGAACTTATTAAAAAATGATAAAATACAGAAAAGTGATATGTAACTGAGTTGGAAATTGTTAATCAAACTACCGGAAAAAGGCAGTAAGTTTTAGAAAGCATGCAAGTTTACCAGATGATTACGTTTTAGAAAGAGTTGTACTAATCTGAGAAGAGGCTCAATGGTTCGGAGAACCACTGGATTTTGTCCGTTAGTTAATGAAATCGTTACTGCTTTTAGACGAGTGAGGCAAGTTTGATTTTAAAAACTTCCTATGGACATGGTCTCTACGAGTCATTTGTTTTAAACCATGTTAGCAAACTTGTAAATAGATGCTGATTTGATTAACTCTAAAAATTTGCCTAATATCGTGAACATGCACATTCCTATAGGCATGATATCTATATACAAGATTGCAGAAAGTTAAATATTGTCTCCTATAGGCATGATTTCTATGGGATTGGATCAGAAACATTAAAAATAATTAAAACCCTAAAGCATGGTTTTTACCCTTTGATGCAGGAAAGTAAAATCCCTCCCACACCCTTTTACTAGATTCCCCGAGTTTGTACAAGTTATTACAGACCAAAAGAAAAGATAAAAATACATCAAAGACCAATAGCTGCATCCGAGGAACCTAATTCAATCTTAATGTCTAATAATATGTAATTAACCAATTCCGAATCCAGATTTCCAAAGCCTTCTCTTATCCAAAGTGTTTCAGAGTTCCAAGGAATCTCAAGGATTCTCGGTATTGCTTATACCCAGGATACCATTAAAAGAATAGTGCAGTGTGGCAGAGCCAACCCTTAGGCATCCAAGTTCAGTGGGAACTCAAGGGTCCCAAAGCATGGTTTGCAAGAAGGGGGCAAAACTTAATTGCTAAGAATGAGTGTAAGTGTGAAAAGGGGTTGAGGAAGTCATAACAGATTGGTGGTCATACCCAGCCATAAGGCTGGCTGGCACACCCCCTAACCAACCTGTTTAACCAAACAAATGAGAGCAAGACCTATTAAAGGTCAGACCAGGGTCTGGACAGTGATTTGGACACTGCCAGACCAAGGTCTTAGGCTCAAAGCACACATAAGGGGAAAGGGGAAGTGGGAATTGGTTTGAGTTAAGGAGTTCAAAGAACCCAGTTCAAAGTCATGGGCAGCAATAACAGAGTGCTGTCATGGCTAGAACCATACTCTCATACAAAGAGGAAAAAGGAGAGGGAATTCACATAAGAAAAGTAGCCACAAAGTTGCAGAAACATAGTAAAGAAGAACATAACAGACTAAGAAGTAAACACATAGTGGAGGAGCATTATTTAAATTAAGAGTGACATACCAGTTGCAAAGTAAATAAAAAGCAGAATAACAGAGTAAGCAGACAACCAGAAATCAGCAGGAGCAGACTTAAGTCTTCAGCAAAAACACTTGAGAGTTCAAAAGGAACTCAAGAATGTTTTAGGCAGTAAAAGAGAAGAAGAGCAAAGTGCTCAGTATTAGAAGTAGAGAAAACAGTAGTAGAGAAAGTATTGAACTTGTGTAGTGTTCAATTGAAGTCTGAAGTGTGTGTCTCTTGTGAAAGTTGTGTGTATTGTCTTGTTTTTATAGTGCAAAAAACGAGTAAGCGAAAGGCAAGAAAATAGTTTGCAATCAATCATAGAAGGTCTCCCTAAGGTTAAGGGATTTGATTTCAAACGGGCATTAGACAATTAAGGAAAGAAGAATAATTAAAAACCTTTCTAAAGTAACATAACATAGGTAAATACATAGGGATTATTTAAGGCAAAAATCGCATGGTACATGATTTGTGAAAAATAAGGAAAGTAGATCAATCAAACAGCCAGCAATTTATTCGAATGAACTTAGTCAGAAAAAGGGTGAGGAAAAATTCAATTGGAAAATAAGTAACAAATCAATCGAGCCTTGTTAAAAGGAGATTGGAATCAGTTACAAGTTGGCAAATGACCTTTTGAAAGAAGAGTTTATCATATATAAAGCATACAGACATGTGAAAAGAGAGAGACTAGTATAGGAAAATTCAGAGTCATAACAAAGAGGGTCAAGCAAAGGTCCAGTAAAGGCAAACAAGAGGCTTAGTAAGAAAATAGCGAAGGAACACATGTAAAAGTATGCTGTAGGAACTAGTAGAAGAGATAACAGAGCACAAGCAGAAGAACATGCATAATAACGGCAAAATCATAAGAACATAAAAGAAGACGTGCGAGGAAAGGATACAAAACATAAGCGAGAACTCATGAAACATGGCATAAACAAACAGATTCACACAAAGACAGAATAAAAAAATAAGAAACGGAAATCTTTTTTAAGATATTGAAAAACCCTAAATTGAGCAGACAAATTTTGAAAAGAGAAATTTGGGGAAAAGCTTTGAAACTTCGAGTATAACATCATATCTATCATAGATCTAAGAAAACAAAAGAAAGAAAGAACCTCGAACAGCTTTTAGGGTTTCTCAGAAACCCTAGAAACGAGAAGGCTTGGAAAGGATCTGGCCTGGAGTAGATCTGAGCCTTATCTAGGCTCTTGAGGCTCGAACACGTCGGAACGGAGCCAGAGAAGCCACAGGAATACAAATCGCCGGAGGATCTGAACAGGCCTCGTTGAGTTCGAACCTCGAAATCTCGAACAACCATGATTTGGGGGTGAAGGGAGGTGAGCATAGGTCGTCCATGGCCTGAGAAGCCATGGACTCCGGCGAGAATTGGTCGGAGAAGACGAGGGAGGCGATTAGGGTTTCGAGTGTTAGAGAGCATTTGAGAGAAAGGGATTGTTTGAGGGAGGCAGTTCAAGAGAAATGAGAGGTAGGGTTAGGTCGTTTGAAATAAAAAAGGAGAGGAGGGATGTGGGCCGTTGATCAAAATGATCAACGGCCAGGATCTGAAGATACAAACAGGCGGGTCGGACAAGACGGGTAAAAAAATCGAATTGGGTCGCCGATTTGGGGCCTGATTTGAGGTCAATTGGGGGGGGTCAAGATAGGCTATAATTGAAAGAAATTGAGGCCATGATTGCAATAGCCAATTTTCCCTTTTGATTTTATAAAAATAGTAAAAGATGTTTTAAAACCAAATTGAAGGCACTAAGTCAACTAATAATATATAAATATTAATTCAAAAATATTGGGATCAATTTTGTAATTATAAAATGCTATTAAATCTTAAAGAGGCTAGTATTGCAATTATATGCAATTTAGTTTTAAAAATACCAAACGAATTTGTAAAAATATGCAAAAATCATGCCGACTATATTTTGATGTAAATATGAGAATGAAATAAATTATTCTCCAAAATGGCAAGCTTTGGGAATAATTATGGGATTTAATGGTGTAAAAATAGGCCATAAATTGGTTTAAAAATCATTAAAATGCCAAAATCTTTTGGTGTGCTTATATATGCACATATGTGTCATTTTGAAAATATATAGAGAAAAATTGGGTATCAACAACTACCCCTCTTTACCCGAGGAGGATGAAAGAGTTGTCGGATAAAGACAAGATGGCCAATTTTGACCGGATCGGTGATTGAAAAGAGTTTTGACCGAGCCCTGGCTTCTGAGCTGCCTACATATCCCTGGTTTTACAAGAATCAGGCCATATGTAGTTCAGGAACCATTGACGGAGTGTGTCGAATGGGGGTTCGAAAAGAACGGACGTGATGATTAGATTTGGAGTCGGACAGACTGTGGAGAACCGGAGCGGGATCGCTCCTGCTGAGGCGACCGTGGGCCAGCCGGTGTACCTGCAAATGAGCAATGCGGAATATATTGTACATAATTAAAACATGATGCAAGTTCCCATTGGACCATGAATGTTGTCTTCGAACGGTTAGGATGACGTCCTCAGACTATGACGTCCTGGGCCATGAAGAGCATAAAAATAAAGATTCGTAGGCCATGAAATGGTGTTCTCGGGCTATGCAAGTGGTGCCTCCGAACTATGACGCCTTTGAATAAGTTGGCGATCTTTCAGCCCATGAAAAGGTGGCAATCTTTCAGCCAAATGAATGCAAAGGGTGGCGATCTTTCATCCAAAGCGAGAATTTAAATGCAGGTGGCGATATTTCAGCCGTTCGAAAAATAAAGTGGCAATATTTCAGCCATGCAAGATGGAGACAATGCTTAGTCTCGAAAGGCAGATAAGTAGCCTTATGCAGGATGGAGGTAGAGCTTAACCTCGAAAGGCAGAAAAGTAGCCGTATGCAAAATGCAGACGGAGACAGAGCTTAGTCTCGAAAGGTAGATAAGTAGCCTTATGCAGGATGGAGGTAGAGCTTAACCTCGAAAGGCAGATAAGTAGCCTTATGCAAAAAATGCAGATGGAAACAGAGTTTAGTCTCGAAAGGCAGATAAGTAGCCTTATGCAAAATGGAGGTAGAGCTTAACCTCGAAAGGCAGATAAGTTGCCTTATGCAAAAAATGCAGATGGAGACAGAGCTTAGTCTTGAAAGGCAGATAAGTAGCCTTATGCAAAATGGAGGTAGAGCTTAACCTCAAAAGGTCGAAAAGTAGCTTTATGCAATGCAGAGGAATGCATGATGGAGACAATGCTTAGTCTCGGAAGGCAGAAAAGTAGCCTTATGCAATGCAGAGGAATGCAGGATGGAGACAATGCTTAGTCTCGGAAGGCAGAAAAGTAGCCTTATGCAATGCAGAGGATGTAAAAGAATGATTAGTAGTAAGATCTCTTGGCTGGTAGCCGATTACGACGATATGACTGCTGGGGAGATTGTGTGTGGACAGCAATTGCGGGCAAGTGATGATTGTAAAAAGTTGCATTCTTGGGAAAGTATGAGTGTTTAAATATATCTAATGATATTGCCAATTGAGTGCCTGCATCCAAAGAAAAATTGTGAGTTCTATAAAGGGGGAAGGTTACTTCGTATCCCTTGGCTCCTGACGTTACGTATCATTGGGGTAGCGTCGCTAAACAACAACAATTCGGATAATAGTTATGCATGATTTAGTAAATATAGCGTAAGTATATAATCGAAAATAGTTTTGTTTAGATGAACCAATGACTGCGACATGGTTCAAAACATTGCAACCTCTTTTTCTCCGAAATTTTGAGGGTCCTCCTCAAAATTCTGCCCAGTTTGCTGAGCGGACGTTTCTGACGGCTGTGCTAAATGACTAAAAAACATCTTTGGAATTTTGAGGGTTCTCCTCAAAATTCTGCCCCTGTTTGCTGGGCTGGTGCTTCTGGCGATGCGTGAACTAAAATTAACTTCGAAATTTTGAGGGCCCTCCTCAAAATTCTGCCCCGGCTCCAATAGCGGGGGATAAATGGAATTTTTATTAAATTATGACCGAACCTATAGGGCTGCCTACGTATCCCCTCTTAAACGGGAATCAGGTCAGGCGTAGTTCAAATTACACAGGGAATCATAAGTGGTTACACATAATATCGTTTCACTGCATCTGAATTGATTGGCTTCAGCCAGACTTCTCCATCCATCTCCGCAAGAATAAGGGCTCCTCCAGTTAGAACCCGGTGAACCATGTACGGACCTTGCCAATTGGGAGAAAACTTCCCCTTGGCTTCATCTTGATGTGAGAATATTTTCTTCAACACCAGCTGCCCCGGTGTAACTTTCCTTGGCTTAACCCTTTTGTTGAAGGCTCTAGACATTCTGTTATGATACAACTGACTGTGGCAAACCGCATTCATCCTTTTCCCATCTATAAGGGCTAACTGCTCGTAGCGACCTTTTACCCATTCTGCATCATCCAATTCTACTTCTTGTATGATCCTTAAGGAGGGGATTTCTACCTCGGCGGGGATAACCGCCTCTGTACCATAAACTAGCATGTAGGGAGTTTCTCCGGTTGATGTGAGGACTGTAGTGCGGTATCCCAATAAGGCGAATGATAACTTCTCATGCCATTGTTTGTGCCTTTCGACCATTTTCCTTAGTATCTTCTTGGTGTTCTTGTTGGCCACTTCTACAACTCCATTCATCTGAGGTCTATAAGCTGTAGAGTTCTTGTGTTTAATCTTGAATGTTTCACACATTGCTTTCATCAAGTCGCTGTTGAGATTCGAACCATTATCGGTGATGATTGATTCCGGAACCCCGAACTGACAAACGATGCGGTCGCGGACGAAACCTGCCACAACTTTCTTAGTGACCGCCTTGTATGATACTACTTCGACCCATTTGGTAAAATAATCAATTGCTACCAAGATGAACCTGTGCCCGTTTGACGCGGCAGGCTCGATTGGACAGATAACATCCATTCCCCAAGTGGCGAACCATGGTGAGTTTGTTTCTGATGGTGACAAATGCACGCTGATGCGCGTTTCCTTGATATTGGATGGCACTTTCGGACATACTGGATGTAGTCTATTTCCATAGTCATCCAGAAATATCCTGCTTGGAGTATCTTCTTTGCTAAAACAAAACCATTCATGTGCGGTCCGCAGGTCTTTGAATGTACTTCCTCCAATAACTTGGTTGCTTCCCTTGCATCGACACACTTTAGTAAACCCAAATCAGGAGTCCTCCTATACAGGATTCCTCCGCTGTGAAAGAAATTATTGGATAGTCTCCAAAGCGTGCGTTTTTGGGTAGCATTGGCAAGCTCTGGATATTCTCCTGTGGTCAAATACTCTTTGATGTCGTGGAACCATGGTTTCCCATCGGCTTCTTCCTCAACATGAGCACAATAAGCTGGTTGTACATGAATATTGACCTGGATGGGGTCAATGAAATTTGTATCTGGATGCTGAATCATAGATGACAAAGTGGCAAGTGCATCGGCGAACTCATTCTGTACCCTGGGAACATGTTGGAATTCCGTCTTTTTGAATCTCTTTCTCAATTCCTGTATGTGATGCAGATTAGGGAGTATCTTGGGATTCTTGGTTGCCCATTCTTCTCGAACCTGATGTATGAGTAGGTCCGAGTCTCCGATTACTAGTAACTCTAGAATGTTTATATCAATGGTCAGTTTAATCCCTAGAATGCAGGCTTCATATTCGGCCATATTATTGGTGCAAGGGAACCTGAGCTTTGCAGATACCGGGTAGTGCTGGCCGGTTTCTGATACTAAGACTGCTCCTATGCCAACTCCTTTGAAATTTGCAGCTCCGTCGAAAAACAACCTCCAACCATCATAGGATTCTGCAATATCTTCTCGTATGAAAGATACCTATTCATCGGGAAAATACGTTTTTAGGGGCTCGTATTCTCCGTCTATGGGATTCTCGGCGAGATGGTCCGCCAAGGCTTGCCCTTTGATTGCTTTCTGGGTCACGTAAACAATGTTGAATTCACTTAGCAGGATCTACCACTTGGCGAGCTTGCCAGTGGGCATGGGCTTCTGGAAGATACACTTCAGAGGGTCCATTCTGGATATGACATAAGTAGTGTAAGCACATAAGTAATGCCTCAACTTCTGCGCGACCCAAGTCAGAGCACAACAAGTGCATTTTAAAAGAGAATGTCAGGCCTCGTACGGTGTGAACTTCTTACTGAGATAGTAGATGGTTTGCTTCTTTCTCCCTGTTTCATCATGTTGTCCTAAAACACAACCGAATGCTCTATCCGATACCGCAAGGTAAAGCAATAAGGGTCTTCCTTGCTCAGGTGGAACCAAGACCGGCGGCGTTGATAGGTATTCCTTGATTCTGTCAAAAGCTTTCTGACAATCATCAGTCCATTTGGTAGCAGCGTCCTTCTTCAACATTTTGAAGATAGGTTCACAAATGATCGTGGATTGAGCTATGAACCGGCTGATATAGTTGAGTCTTCCCAGGAAACTCATCACGTCCTTCTTTTTCTTTGGCGGTGGAAATTCTTGAATGGACTTGACCTTTGATGGATCCAATTCTATTCCTCGGCGGCTCACAATGAAACCCAATAACTTTCCGGCAGGAACCCCGAATGCACACTTGGCGGGATTCAGTTTCAAGTTGTATCTCCTCAATCTGTTGAAGAATTTCCTTAGATCTTCCATATGGTCTGCAGCTTTCTTGGATTTGATGATGACGTCATCCACATATACCTCGATCTCCTTGTGTATCATGTCATGAAAGATGGTAGTCATGGCTCTCATATAGGTAGCCCGAACATTCTTCAATCCAAACGACATCATTCTGTAGCAATACATCTCCCACGGCGTGATGAACGCCATTTTCTCTGCATCTTCTTCATCCATCCATATCTGATGGTATCCAGCAAAACAATCGACGAACGACTGCAGCTCATGCTTGGCGCAGTTGTCGATCAAGATGTGTATATTTGGCAAGGGGACGTCATCCTTGGGACTGGCCCGGTTGAGATCCCGGTAGTCGACACAGATTCTAACCTTCCCATATTTCTTTGGTACCGGCACGATGTTGGCTAACCATGTCGGATACTCTACCACTCTAAGAACCCTGGCTTTGACTTGCTTGGTAACCTCCTCTTTGATTTTAAAACTCATGTCGGGTTTGAACTTTCTGAGCTTCTGTTTTACTGGCGGGCATGTCGGATCTGTTGGCAACTTGTGAGCTACAATGGATGTGCTGAGACCAGTCATATCGTCATAAGACCATGCAAAGATGTCCTCATACTCTTTTAGGAACTCGGTGCACTCTTTCTTTTCTGATGGTGACAAATGCACGCTGATGCGCGTTTCCTTGATATTGGATGGCACTTTCGGACATACTGGATGTAGTCTATTTCCATAGTCATCCAGAAATATCCTGCTTGGAGTATCTTCTTTGCTAAAACAAAACCATTCATGTGCGGTCCGCAGGTCTTTGAATGTACTTCCTCCAATAACTTGGTTGCTTCCCTTGCATCGACACACTTTAGTAAACCCAAATCAGGAGTCCTCCTATACAGGATTCCTCCGCTGTGAAAGAAATTATTGGATAGTCTCCAAAGCGTGCGTTTTTGGGTAGCATTGGCAAGCTCTGGATATTCTCCTGTGGTCAAATACTCTTTGATGTCGTGGAACCATGGTTTCCCATCGGCTTCTTCCTCAACATGAGCACAATAAGCTGGTTGTACATGAATATTGACCTGGATGGGGTCAATGAAATTTGTATCTGGATGCTGAATCATAGATGACAAAGTGGCAAGTGCATCGGCGAACTCATTCTGTACCCTGGGAACATGTTGGAATTCCGTCTTTTTGAATCTCTTTCTCAATTCCTGTATGTGATGCAGATTAGGGAGTATCTTGGGATTCTTGGTTGCCCATTCTTCTCGAACCTGATGTATGAGTAGGTCCGAGTCTCCGATTACTAGTAACTCTAGAATGTTTATATCAATGGTCAGTTTAATCCCTAGAATGCAGGCTTCATATTCGGCCATATTATTGGTGCAAGGGAACCTGAGCTTTGCAGATACCGGGTAGTGCTGGCCGGTTTCTGATACTAAGACTGCTCCTATGCCAACTCCTTTGAAATTTGCAGCTCCGTCGAAAAACAACCTCCAACCATCATAGGATTCTGCAATATCTTCTCGTATGAAAGATACCTATTCATCGGGAAAATACGTTTTTAGGGGCTCGTATTCTCCGTCTATGGGATTCTCGGCGAGATGGTCCGCCAAGGCTTGCCCTTTGATTGCTTTCTGGGTCACGTAAACAATGTTGAATTCACTTAGCAGGATCTACCACTTGGCGAGCTTGCCAGTGGGCATGGGCTTCTGGAAGATACACTTCAGAGGGTCCATTCTGGATATGACATAAGTAGTGTAAGCACATAAGTAATGCCTCAACTTCTGCGCGACCCAAGTCAGAGCACAACAAGTGCATTTTAAAAGAGAATGTCAGGCCTCGTACGGTGTGAACTTCTTACTGAGATAGTAGATGGTTTGCTTCTTTCTCCCTGTTTCATCATGTTGTCCTAAAACACAACCGAATGCTCTATCCGATACCGCAAGGTAAAGCAATAAGGGTCTTCCTTGCTCAGGTGGAACCAAGACCGGCGGCGTTGATAGGTATTCCTTGATTCTGTCAAAAGCTTTCTGACAATCATCAGTCCATTTGGTAGCAGCGTCCTTCTTCAACATTTTGAAGATAGGTTCACAAATGATCGTGGATTGAGCTATGAACCGGCTGATATAGTTGAGTCTTCCCAGGAAACTCATCACGTCCTTCTTTTTCTTTGGCGGTGGAAATTCTTGAATGGACTTGACCTTTGATGGATCCAATTCTATTCCTCGGCGGCTCACAATGAAACCCAATAACTTTCCGGCAGGAACCCCGAATGCACACTTGGCGGGATTCAGTTTCAAGTTGTATCTCCTCAATCTGTTGAAGAATTTCCTTAGATCTTCCATATGGTCTGCAGCTTTCTTGGATTTGATGATGACGTCATCCACATATACCTCGATCTCCTTGTGTATCATGTCATGAAAGATGGTAGTCATGGCTCTCATATAGGTAGCCCGAACATTCTTCAATCCAAACGACATCATTCTGTAGCAATACATCTCCCACGGCGTGATGAACGCCATTTTCTCTGCATCTTCTTCATCCATCCATATCTGATGGTATCCAGCAAAACAATCGACGAACGACTGCAGCTCATGCTTGGCGCAGTTGTCGATCAAGATGTGTATATTTGGCAAGGGGACGTCATCCTTGGGACTGGCCCGGTTGAGATCCCGGTAGTCGACACAGATTCTAACCTTCCCATATTTCTTTGGTACCGGCACGATGTTGGCTAACCATGTCGGATACTCTACCACTCTAAGAACCCTGGCTTTGACTTGCTTGGTAACCTCCTCTTTGATTTTAAAACTCATGTCGGGTTTGAACTTTCTGAGCTTCTGTTTTACTGGCGGGCATGTCGGATCTGTTGGCAACTTGTGAGCTACAATGGATGTGCTGAGACCAGTCATATCGTCATAAGACCATGCAAAGATGTCCTCATACTCTTTTAGGAACTCGGTGCACTCTTTCTTTTCTGATGGTGACAAATGCACGCTGATGCGCGTTTCCTTGATATTCTCTGCATCCCCTAAATCAACAATCTCAGTTTCGTCCAAGTTAGATTTAGGCCTATTCTCAAAGTTCTCGACCTCTCTGACAACCTCTTCTGGTATATCATCCTTCTCTGAATCTATATCCGTTTGTTGCGTTGCCTCATTGCAAGTCACAGTCGTTGGTTCATCATCAAGATATGTAATAGTAATGCTGTGTAAAATAAAGTAAATGATAGAGAAAAGTAATAAGAGCGAGATATGTAATAAACTTGCAAAATGGTTTCATAATTGTTTCGAATATCAGAGCTCTTTTCAAAATTAGAGACAATGCGGAAATAAAATCAGCTAGTAAAAAGTAAAAATGTGATGCACGGTGCATTTGTTTAGCCTTGCTACCCCGAAGCTTTCCGGGCACTGGTGGTTCTGATTGACCAATTGCTGACTGAGCATTGGATCTCTTACTGTATGATGATGATGCCAGAATGTACGAACTAACTTTTGGGGAGGGGAATAAAAATAAAGAAAAACAAAAAGGTAACAAGTTATTGTAGGTTATGAGAAGAAAATTGTTGCAATATTTAAACACATTGTGCAAGAATATAAATTGCGTCCTAATTTGGGTGCCTCGTTGTGCCTGAGGTAGGCCTAGCGACAAATTATCTTGGAGAACTTATATACTAAGTGCCTCATTTTATTGATAAAAATAAGACGAATCCCAAAACGACACTAAAATAGCAGAAAGTAAAAATGTCACTAATGGTCATTGTCCTTATTACATTAAAAGCGAAAAGAAAAACTCCTAACTACTTGGTCCTAGAAGGACCTTTTTCAGGTTGAATGTTCTCGTTGATCAAGTCCTCCAGCTCGCGCAGATTTTAAAGTAAAAATGCTATCGCCAGACGTTTTCCTTTGCCTTCCTCAACATTTTGACAGTCGATGACTCTTTTCCTCACTTTCCCTTCCAATTCCAGCAAGCTGTACTCCAGGTATTATAGCTTCTCACTAGCCTTGGTGACTCTCTCCTTCCATTCATTGATTTGGTTGCTCGATGGGAGGTTTCTCCACCAAGTCTGCAAGAGTGAAGGTATGTTTACCATACCGAAGTCAGGAACTTTGTCATTCATTTTCTGCAAAACAAAAGGGTTAAGACCTCACCCCCACCAGACTTGACTATTTAATACCAATAATCAGCATAAAAAGCATTTAGTTCTCCAAATAAATGCACAGAACATGTAGGTGTTCGTTTGGGTTTCAGGGAAACCCGATGGACTTTGGACAAGGCTATCTTAATGAGTCATTATGTGGAAACATAACTGACTCGGCTAGGTTTGACCATGATACATGCACAGTTAGACAAAATAAGGTTTCTATTGGGTATTAGACAGGTACCCTTGAGCGGACAACTCAAGAGGGAAAGGCATGGAACCGTCGACTGCACCGCTGATCGACTAATTTTACCGCAAATACGCCTTTGCTGAATTTAAAGGGTGATAATATTGGAAGAGCGCAACCACTTATTATAAGCGTTGCTATGGTGTTTGTTTGGCACGAGTGGAATATGATGTTGAAGATGTAGTTTACAAGAATGAAACAAATTGACATGTATTTTCACGTTCATAAGATAAATAATTACAATAATTGTAGTAATTACAACAGCATTGAAATAAAGCAATAAAGGAAAGCAGCTAAAGGAAAGAAAAGACATGAAGAGCCAAGTCAGTTTCGTAGTGAAAGAATAAAAGACAGTAAATAAAGCAATTAATGAGATAGTAAAGTCACAAGCAACATGCAATGGTAAAAGCCTAAAGAAAATCCCCAGCAGAGTCGCCATGCTGTCGACGCCCCCTTTTCCTCTAATCGTGGGGGTCAGAAATTGGGTATACGACATTGGGAGAACAACTCTATTCCCTTTCGAGAATTGGGTTTGGAAGTTGAAGAGTCACCACCTAATGATTATAGTGCATTAGGACACTTTGAGAAGGGTTTGAGATGAAGAGACCAGAGATTAGGGTAAGGGCTAGAAATTATCTCGAGGGGAAGGTGTTAGGCACCCCTCAAGATCCACTAGTGCGGTTCCCGGCCATGCTACAATTGTGACTTTAAGAAGACAAGTAAGAGAAAAAGTAGAGGGATTCACATAGCTTAGCAAACAAGCTTAAGAGTTGAAGAAATAGAGTGTTTAGAAAATTAGTCTTAAAAGAAAACTAAAAAAATTAACAAGTAAAGGGAAAGGGGGTCATAGGTTTATTAATAATATGGATCACATCAATGCAATATCCAGCAATCACTCCTCAAAAGAGGGGTCACACGTGATATTAGCGCACCCGTCATCATATCCATATTCTACCCTTCCCACCCCGTTAAGGTATTAAAGCGCGTTTAGTCTCGTTTACTTATTGCATGCTAATACCCGTCCCGACCTATCAGTCCCGGGGTATTAGGACTTCTAATCCTAAGAGGGAAGAAAGGGATGGGGCCTTTATGGGGTTCAAAGGTTAAAATTCTAATTGCGACATACAAAACAAGTAACAAATATAAGGATGAACAAAATAAATAGGTAAGGCTCAAGTCAACCCCTTAACCAAACAAACACTTAGTTTAGCATGTCTTAGCATATACTGATTTGGTCTTAAGTTAAAAAATTAAGTGGCGAGCGGACTAGTTCAACACATACATTTAGACAGAAAGTCAACATTAGGCAACTCGGATCCGATTGTCAGAGATTAAGGTATTTCAAGCGAGTGATTACTGATTCTTTTGAAAACAGACAGAAAAGTTTTGAAGAAAAGGCAAGCCGCAGACTTAACAAAACGATGTAGAATAGTTCCCAGAAGACAGACCATTGAATTGCGGATTAGTAAAGAAAGAGCAATTTTAAACAAGTTTCAAAAGAGGCAGATTGTTTAAGGAGAAAACGAGTTCGAGCTGCAGAACTTATTAAAAAATGATAAAATACAGAAAAGTGATATGTAACTGAGTTGGAAATCGTTCATCAAACTACCAGAAAAGGCAGCAAGTTTCAGAAAGCATGCAAGTTTACCAGAAAATTAGGTTTTAGAAAGAGTTGCACTAATCTGAGAAGAGGCTCAATGGTTCGGAGAACCACTGGTTTTTGTCCGTTAGTCAATGAAATCATTATTGCTTTTAGACGAGTGAGGCAAGTTTGATTTTAAAAACTTCCTATAGACATGATCTCTACGAGTCATTTGTTTTAAACCATGTTAACAAACTTGTAAATAGATGCTGGTTTGATTAACCCTAAAAATTTGCCTAATATCGTGAACATGCACATTCCTATAGGCATGATATCTATATGCAAGATTGCAGAAAGTTAAATATTGTCTCCTATAGGCATGATTTCTATGGGATTGGATCAGAAACATTAAAAAGAATTAAAACCCTAAAGCATGGTTTTTACCCATTGATGCAGGAAAGTAAAATCCCTCCCACACCCTTTTACTAGATTCCCCGAGTTTGTACAAGTTTTTACAGACTAAAACAAAAGATAAAAATACATCAAAGACTAACAACTGCATCAGAGGAACCTAATTTAATCTTAATGTCTAATAATATATGATTAACCAATTCCGAATCCAGATTTCCAAAGCCTTCTCTTATCCAAAGTGTTTCAGAGTTCCAAGGAATCTTAAGGATTCTCGGCATTTCTTACACCCAGGATACCATTAAAAGAATAGTGCAGTGTGGTAGAGCCAGCCCTCAGGCATCCAAGTTCAGTAGAAACTCAAGGGTCCCAAAGAATGACTTGTAAGAGGGGGGCAGAACTTAATTGCTAAGAATGAGTGTAAGTTTGAAAAGGGGTTGGGGAAGTCATAACATATTGGTGGTCATACCCAGCCATAAGGCTGGCTGGCACACCCCCTGACCAACCTATTTAGCCAAACAAATGAGAGCAAGACCTATTGAAGGTCAGACCAGGGTCTGGACAGTGATTAGGACACTGACAGACCAAGGTCTTAGGCTCAAAGCACACATAAGGGGAAAGGGGAAATGGGAATTGGTTTGAGTTAAGGGGTTCAAAGAACCCAGTTCAAAGTCATGGGCAGCAATAACAGAGTGTTGTCATGGCTAGAACCATACTCTCATACAAAGAGGAAAAAAGAGAGGGAATTCACATAAGAAAAGTAGCCACAAAGTTGCAGAAACATAGTAAAGAAGAACATAATAGACTAAGAAGTAAACACATAGTGAAGGAGCATTATTTAAATTAAGAGTGACATACCAGTTGCAAAGTAAATAAACAGCAGAATAACAGAGTAAGCAGACAACCAGAAATCAGCAGGAGCAGACTTAAGTCTTCAGCAAAAACACTTGAGAGTTCAAAAGGAACTCAAGAATGTTTCAGGCAGTAAATGAGAAGAAGAGCAAAGTGCTTAGTATTAGAAGTAGAGAAAACAGTAGTAGAGAAAGTATTGAACTTGTGCAGTGTTCAATTGAAGTTTGAAGTGTGTGTCTCTTGTGAAAGTTGTGTGTAGTGTCTTGTTTTTATAGTGCAGAAAACGAGTAAGCAAAAGGCAAGAAAATAGTTTGCAATCAATCATAGAAGGTCTCCCTAAGGTTAAAGGATTTGATTTCAAACGGGCATGAGACAATTAAGGAAAGAAGAATAATTAAAAACCTTTCCAAAGTAACATAACACAGGTAAATATATAGGGATTATTTAAGGCAAAAATCCCATGGTACATGATTTGTGAAAAATAAGGCAAGTAGATCAATCAAACAGCTAGCAATTTATTCGAATGAACTTAGTCAGAAAAAGGGTGAGGAAAAGTTCAATTGGAAAATCAGTAACAAATCAATCGAGCCTTGTTAAAAGGAGATTGGAATCAATTACACGTTGGCAAAAGACCTTTTGAAAGAAGAATTTATCATATATAAGCATACAGACATGTGAAAAGAGAGAGAATAGTATTGGAAAATTCAGAGTCATAACAAAGAGGGTCAAGCAAAGGTCCAGCAAAGGCAAACAAGAGGCTTAGTAAGAAAATAGCGAAGGAACACATAGGATGGACATGTAAAAGTATGCTGTAGGAACTAGCAGAAGAGATAACAGAGCACAAGCAGAAGAACATACATAATAACGGCAAAATCATAAGAACATAAGAGAAGATATGCGAGGAAAGGATACAAAACATAAGTGAGAACTCATGAAACATGGCATAAACAAACAGATTCACACAAAGACAGAATAAAAAAATAAGAAACGGAAATCGTTTTTAAGATTTTGAAAAACCCTAAATTGAACAGACTAATTTTGAAAAGAGAAATTTGGGGAAAAGCTTTGAAACTTCGAGTATAACATCAGATCTATCACAGATCTAATAAAACAAAAGAAAGAAAGAACCTCGATCAGCTTTTAGGGTTTCTCAGAAACCCTAGAAACGAGAAGGCTTGGAAAGGATTTGGCCTGGAGTAGATCTGAGCCTTATCTAGGCTCTTGAGGCTCAAACACGTCGGAACGGAGCCGGAGAAGCCACAGGAACACAAATCGGCAGAGGATCTGAACAGGCCTCGTTGAGGTCGAACCTCGAAATCTCGAACAACCATGATTTGGGGGTGAAAGGAGGTGAGCATAGGTCGTTCATGGCCTGAGAAGCCATGGACTCCGGCGAGAATTGGTTGGAGAAGACGAGGGAGAAGATTAGGGTTTTGAGTGTTAGAGAGCATTTGAGAGAAATGGAGTGTTTGAGGGTGGCGGTTGAAGAGAAATGATAGATAGGGTTGGGTCGTTTGAAATAAAAAAGGAAAGGAGGGATGTGGGCCGTTGATCAAAATGATCAACGGCAAGGATCTGAAGATACAAACGGGCGGGTCGGACAAGACGGGTGAAAAAATCGAATTGGGTCGCCGATTTGGGGCCTGATTGGAGGTCAATTGGGTGGTCAAGATAGGCTATAATTGAAAGAAATTAAGGCCATGATTGCAATAGCCAGTTTTCCCTTTTGATTTTATAAAAATAGTAAAAGATGTTTTAAAACCAAATTGAAGGCACTGAGTCAACTAATAATATATAAATATTAATTCAAAAATATTGGGATCAATTTTGTAGTTATAAAATGCTATTAAACCTTAAAAAGGCTAGTATTGCAATTATATGCAATTTAGTTTTAAAAGTACCAAACGAATTTGTAAAAATATGCAAAAATCATGTCGACTATATTTTGATGTAAATATGAGAATGAAATAAATTATTCTCCAAAATGGCAAGCTTTGAGAATAAATATGGGATTTAATGGTGTAAAAATAGGCCATAAATTGGTTTAAAAATTATTAAATGCCAAAATCTTTTGGTGTGTTTATATATGCACATATGTGTCGTTTTGAAAATATATAGGGAAAAATTGGGTATCAACACAAACTTAAAGACCAGTTCACCTGGCCAAATTCGAGACAGAAAGAGATACAGAAGAAATAAAGTCGGAAGGTTTTCCCTTATACACATATGCGAAAAAACACAATCTTCACCTACAAACATGCTTTGAAAATGCTATATACAGATGACGGAATCTATGCCCCCTGGGGGCTACGGTCTGCCAGCCTCATCTTTGCTTTCTTCAGCATCGGACATAAGTAACCGAGCATCACACTCATCTGCCCTCGCTCGCACCAACTCTTCTGAGAGGGCGAAACCCCTAGCACGGATCTCCTCGAGGGTCTTTCTCGAGATTTGCAACGAGCATATTCTTCAATCCTCTCTTCACGGTCTAGGATCCTTCTCAGATCAGCTTGAGCATCGGCAACACCCTTTAAATAGATCGCCATATCCTGGTCAGCCTTAGTTTGGCTCATTACGGCTTCAGCCCGGGCATCAACGATCTCAGCCCTGACATTCGAAAGCTCAGACTCAAGCTTCGTAATTATATCTATTTGAACCAAAGCGTTATCACGAGCTAAGCAAAGTTGAGCCTCGAAAGCGGGAAATTTAGCCAGAGCATCCTTCCCCTCTAAACCCTGAGCCTCCATTCGAGCTTTTAGCTCATTATGCTCATGCTTGGCCTGGCCAACTTCATACCTAAGGCACTCCAAGGCCTCCGACTTTTTTTGCAACTAAAATAAATGAAGCGTTAGCCTCAGAAGCCAGAAGACGGAATGCACGCTCACCCAGAATAGAAAATTACCTGCTCCTTCAAGTGGTTCTCATAATTCAATCTCCGGCGCACCTCATACCGCAAGTGTACCAACTCGACCTCCTTTTCATCGCAAAGGAGCCTAAGGTATCTCTCCTGGTCCAGAGCTTTCGGCAGCCTGGCTTCACAACGAAGCATCCCGGACTTAAGCTTGTCGAAGGCATGCAAAAGAAAACCCAATAAGGAAGGGAAGACACAAAGCTCGAAAGACCTGTGCCGAAACTTACCACAAAGTGAAGCCGCTGGGCTTCCTCGAAGGCTGAACGCACATCTACCAACCTAGTTCCCTTAGCTCTAAAAGGGTCGACTCCGGTCAAGGCACGGTAGCTCAGTGTATGCGGCCGCAAGTTTCTTGTATACCTCAAAGTACTATCAACGGAAAAAGAGGGCAACAGCAACGGGGAAACCATCTTTCTAGAACCAAGAACCATGGATGCAGCAGGCACAGATGATGCTTCCGCTCCGAAGCCTCGATCCCGTTTTGCCTTGCTTTGAGCGCAATCGCCCTGTAAAAGCATCTCTCACTTATTGTTGTCGTTATTTAGCCCAGAAGATGCCTCTCTATATAAAGGAAGGGAAAGGAAAAAATAGAAAAACATGCACCATGATGTTTTGGTTCCCATCTGCTCCGCGACAAAGCTCTCCACTTACGCTCATCACAGGTTGAGTGGGTTGCCAACTCCCGAACCCAATCCGGCAAATCAGAACATCGCCTGGTGCCCATGAAACTGCTGCAGTAAAAGAAAAGAAGGCACGGTCACGAAATTAGCTTTAGCCATAGACAAAACTGAGAAGGCACGAAATTCTCCACTTACGTGTATAATTCCATTCCTCAGGGAATGACATAAGCTCCACGGGGATAATGTCAGCGGTCTGCACTCAGACGAAGTGACTCATCCACTCCCGGTCTCCATATTCATCATCATCAACAACGAATGGCGTGGCCGATCGACATCGCATGGTTAGCAGACATCGATGGTGAAAGAGCCGGTACAGCCTAACCAGATGACTGAGCGTAAGTTCAAGCCCCACCTTCTCCATGAAAAATCTCATCATCAACACTGTTCGCTAAAACAACGAGTGGATCTGTGCCAAGGTAACCCGATACATTAAACAGAAGTCGAGCACAACCCTATCAAGGGGGCCCAGTGTGAAAGCATACGTGTACACATTCAAAAACCCATCTTCACGATCCTTGATGCCCTCATTTGGGGAAAATGTCTGTAACACTACTTTCTCCCCCATCTGCAGTATTTTCTCACTAACTCAAGGTGCTCTTCTCCTATCAAAGAAATAATCTTCAATGTATACTCTCGTTGATCTTGAATGCCAGAGGCAGAACTCTCCCCTCTCTGCCGGACAGACCCCGATGTATCAACCATGACTATGGCAAAATTAGAGAACTAAAACAGGAATCTGTGCAAGTGCGTTAGCACTAAAATAACGAAAGGCTTAACGTAGGAAAAGAAGGGCAACTACTTAAAATGGTGGGATCTCCAAAAGAGCAGAAACAACCCTATATATATATATATATATATATATATATATATATATATATATATATATATGGAAAAAACGGCGACTATCTGCCTGCCTTAAAGCCGATTAGAAACTCTGATCGATGTCCCCAAATCGCCTCAACAACTTGGCAACCATATCGTACATTAGGCAACGCCATGTAAATGTTTTGATAACGGAAATCCCTATATCATTGCCGGTCCCGAGGTGGTACACGACCTTGAGGGCCTCCATCGAAGAAAAGTTAGGATCTAAGGAGCCAATGACATCCTCATCAGTCCCGAGGTGGTACCCGACCTCGAGGACCTCCATCAAAAAAAGTTAAGATCTAAGGAGCCAACGACATCCTCACCAGTCCTGAGGTGGTACCCGACCTCGAGGACCTCCATCAAAAAGAGTTAGGCTCTAAGGAACCAACAACATCTTCGTCAGTTGTCGCGCCCCCTTTTTCCCTTCCATCGGAGAGGAGTCCGGGTTTCGACATTCATGGGAAGTAATGACTCATTTCCTTTCTGAGAATTGGGTATTTTGAAGAGTTGCCACCTAAAAATTTAAAGGTGCGTTAGAGCACCTATAAGGTTCAACTACAACTATATTTGATAACCAGAGATTGGGTAAAGGTTTGAAATTATCTAAGGGGAAGGTGTTAGGCACCACTCAGGATCCACTAGTGTGGTTTCCGGCCAGATAGTTTTTTGTGAATTTATGCAATTAGCAAGTAAACAAATAAAGGCTCAAGTAATAGGGGATTTAAGTTTAAATACACAAACATTTGAAAAAGAATGATTAAAAAAGGGGTTTTGAAAAGAGTTACAATCTAAACATGCTTGTGAATGTAAAAGGGATCCTAGGTTTGTTTGTAATATGGATCACCTCAATGCAATACCTGGTATGACACTCCTCAGAAGAGGGGATACACGTGGTATTAGTGCACCGGTCATCATATCCATATTTATCCTTCCCACCTCATGAAGGTATTAAAGCACGGATTGGTTTCGACCTCTATTGCATGCTGTTACCCGGCCTATTCCTATTCAGTCCCCGGAGGAATTTAGGACTACTATTCCTATAAGAGAGAGGTTTTAGGCTGACACTTAGGTTTAAAGGTAAAAATGCTAAGGCGACATACAAAAACACGTAGGACTGCATTTAGAGGGGTGAACATAGAAACAATTACAAGACTCATGTATACCTCCGCAAACAATGCATATAAATAGCACGACTTAAACCCAATTAAGGTCTAAAATTTTAAAAGATCCTAAAGCAGGGTGTTTGAGTCAGAATCAGTTTCATTATATAACTCAGAAAAGAAGTTCGAATCAGGCCTGCCTGCTGGTTGTAGCAGCTGATATTAATAAAGGCAATTCCAGTTTCATTTAAGTGGTTACATAAGGCTTGCCTAGGCGTAATAGTGATGTCCTATGAGCATGATATCTATATTGATTAGGAATGTAGTAGAGAAGTGATTAATTTTAAACGGACAATATTGAGATCCTATAGACATACTTTCTAATGGCAAAGAGGTGCAGAATGGTGTATATGCAGAATCCTAAGCATAATTTCTATATGCTCAGCTATTACATCGTTTAAAACATGATTTCCAGATTATGCAGAGATGATATGTTTGTTAACCTAAAATAGGAGCTCTAAGTGTGCATGGTAGTAGGAACATGATTGCAGAACACTGGTTATTAACACGTTTAGCGTAGGAATTTCTAAGTGATATGCTAGTGAAGTGAACATGCTGAAAACAGTAATTGTAAATCCTAAGGAATATGATCTCTAATGCATGAGATGAGTCTTAAGCATGGATTCTATTACGCAAGTAAGAATGTAAACCTTATGTCACGCTTTCTACCCTTTTGAAAGCTAAAACATGCATATTTCCCATTCCTTTTTACTAGCCAACCCCATAATTGTTTACAAATTATTACAGACCAAATGATTGCACTACAAAAGAAGTGTAAGAATAAAAATTTACAACCAAAGGAAGCCTGATCTTGACTTCCTCTCTGAGTTATGTAATGAACCACTTTAATGCCAATATTATTCCAAGGCCTTTCTCATATATGGGTATGTCAGAGTTCCCTAAGGACCTCAAGGGATCCCGGGCAGTGCTCACACCCAGATTTGCATAACCAAACAGAAGTAGTACAGTATGGAAGGGCCTGCTCTTATGTGTCCAAGTTTAGAGGGAGCTCAAGGGTCCCAAGGCAAGGCTCACACAAGAGAGGCATAACCTAGATTCTAAGAGTAGGTGAGAGAGCTTGACACATGTTAAAAGAGATTTATTTAAAAAGATGGACTAATAGTCCATTTTGAAAGCAATTAGTGACAGAGGTGATTGAAATCAATTGTAGTAGTAAAACTCAAAACTAAACAGAATCAATAGTCATTCAAAGGGGGTCAAAGGGATTTTGGGGATACACTTGTCTGTAAGCACATGAACCCAGTAGGGGTCTGGTTTGGTCATGCACATCAATAGCTGAAGCTGGCATGGTCACAAACCAACCAAAAGAACATAAACACATAGAGGGGATTTGGGGGTTTGGGATTCATAAGGCAGCACGTACACAACAAGTAACTGACAGAGTATGCTTCAAAACACACATAGGGGAAGCATTAATCTAAGGGGGAAGGAACATATTACATCATGCTAGTAATGTAACTTGATTGTAGAACCATAAGCAGGAGTGGTCAAGAATAAGGGAAACTGAAACAACTAAAGAAGCATGTTTATGTTGAGGCTTGAAAAAATTAACTAGGACATACCAATAGAGAAAGCAAGGAGCAGAAAGGTAAAGTAAGTAGGATTCCACAGTCTAGACTTGGCTTTCAGCTGGCTAGACAAAGCAGTAGCACAAGTAGTGGTAGAGAAAGTGAGAGTTTTGAGTGTAAGTGTATTTTTTGAACTCAGTTGTTCGTGTGTTTTAAAGAAGAGAGGGTAGGGTATTTATATTTTTGAAAATGAGTAAAGAATAAGGTAAAAAGTAAGGTTTTAACACAGACATGGAAATAATCACAATCAAAATCAATCAATGCATGTATTTCCCTTTAATCAGGGAATTACAGCTCAAACGGATACTAACAAAGTTAATTAAGGAAAGAAATCAGTTTGAGACAGACTGATTCTTGCCATGTAAAGGGGTAGTAAAAGTATAAGGTAAATATTTGAGTCTAAGTACAAAATATAATTAATTTTGGGGAAAGGATTCAGCAAGGTAAAACATCACAGTAAGGGAAAGGAATCAATCAATTTTAAACAAAATGAGTGAAATTAGGGTTTATAAGAAAACCTTGTAATTAAATCGTCACTTAAGGCAATCAAGATTAATCAAGAAGTGGTCTTGATTCTGCACTTCATCATATAATTAGAAAGGAATGAACATGCGTATTAGACATGTTGGGTCAATTATTTTCACAAAAGAAGCAACACAAACATAGTAGTAGCAGGTGTAAGCTGGGATTCAGTAGTAAAGGAAACCTACTCGAAGAACAGTAGTCAATATAGTCAAGTAGTCAAATAGAATCTGAGTGCAGAGAACCAAACTAATAGGTAAAGAAAGTCAGAAACAAGTAAAGAACTCACAACAATAAGTGAGGAAAACACTTTAAGAAATTTAGGGTTTATACAATAGTCTAGTTTTAAAAAATAGTAAGAACTCAGAATCAGATAAGTCAAAAAAGGACAAAGAAGTTAATCGAACAAGTATACATTCAATACAAACAAGGACAGTTTCAGAACCCGGACAGAACCAAACTATTTGGGGTTTTCAACATGCTGAATCAAGTAGAAGAAAAAGCATAAGTAAATCGTTTGAGCATAGTAAAAATCATGAAACAACACCAAAAATTAGAGAAGAGATCTTTTAAAAGAGGTTAAGACAAAACCCTAATCGTTGAAGACGAAGGGTTGTTATTTTTGAAAAATCGGAAAATTTAAAGGAAAACACTTGAGAGGTTCATAACATTCACAGATCTAAAATAGATCTAAAGAAAATTGAAAGATCTTAAAGGTTAGGGATTCAGAGAACCCAGAAAAAGGTGAGAAAGACCTTGAAAAGTTACCGATCTAGCCGGAAAAGCCCTGGATCTGACTTGAACGGCCATGGATGGCCGGATAAAGGTCATGAATAGAAGTTGAGAAAGTACTGGACAAGATCTCTTCGAGATCTGTCCATGAAATCACATGAACGGGCCACTAGAATATGTAGGAGACCGGTGTACATCTTAAACAGCAAAGGGAGTCCATGGATTGGGTTGGGATTGAGGTGGATTAGGGTGGCAGCGGCTAGGGTTTAGGTGAGTATGCAGAGATAATTGGAGAGTAAGGTGTTCAAGGGCGGCGGGTGATGAGAAATGATTTAGGTTAAAGGGTCGTTTGGGGTTAAAAATGGTAAGAGGGAATGACGGCCATTGATCTAAATGATCAACAGCCTAGATTAAAAGGGTAGGTGGGGAATCCGGGTTTGGTTAGGGTTAAAATTGGGTTAGGGTTAGGTTTAATTAGAATTGGGCCATGGAATTAGGTTTGATTTGGGGTTAAATTGAAAGCCAATTTGGGCTAAAATTTAAATAGCCACTTTTCTTTTTTAAATTTGTAAAAAATAGTAAATAGTTCCTGAAAATAAATTGAAATATGCTAAAATGATTTATAAAACATTCAACAATTTAAAAATACAAGACTCAATTTTATTAATATAGGACACAATTAAACCTTAAAATGGCTAATATTGAAATTATATGCAATTAGCCTTAAAAATACTAAATACAATTGTAAAAATACGTAAAATTTATCTTAGCCATATTTTGGAATAAATATAAAAATCCAATAAATGAAATATCAAAAATAATAATTTTGGACATAATTATTGGGATTTTATGGATGAAAAAGGGAAATAAACCCATTTAAAATCCTTAAAAATTACGGAAAAATAATAAAACACTTGGACATGCTTATATATACATATATGAACTATTTTGAAGTAATATTTCTTATTGAAAATATATAGGAAAAAATTGGGTATCAACAGCTGCCCCTCTTTACCCGGGAAGGATGAAAGAGTTGTCGACTAAAGATATGATGACCAATTTTGATCGAGTGAAACGGTTTTAAGAAGATTTTAGGCCGCACCCTGGATTCTGAGCTGCCTACATATCCCTGGTTTTACAGGAATTAGGCCGTATGTAGTTCAGGATCCACCGGCAGAATATACCGATGAAGCGATTTCAAGAACGGACGCAATATCCAGGGCGGTGTGAGTGGCAGGTTAACGGGGATGATTAAGGCTTGATATGGCTGTGGGAACTAGAGAGGGATTGCTCTTGCCGGGATGACCATTGCTCGCCAGTTTACCTGCAATGAAACAACACAAGCGTATTTTATCCATAAATTTAAATATGATGCAAATTCCCGTTGGACTATGAATGTTGTCTTTGGACGGTTAGGATGACGTCTTTAGACCATGATGTACTAGGCCATGAAGCGTATGATAAAGGATTCGCAGGCCGTGAAATGATGCTCTCGGGCTATAAGGATGGTGCCTTCGAACCATGATGCCTTTGAATAATGATATGCAAAAGATTGAAAGGGATCCTCAGGCCATGACATGGTGTTCTCGGGCTATGAAGATGGTGCCTCTGAACGATGATGCCTTCGGATGAGTTGGCGATATTTTAGCCCATGAAAGATGCAGTATTATGATGCGGACAAGACAGAGCTTAGTCTTGCGAATTGAAGGGCAGAGCTTAGCCCGTAAGAAAAGTGAAATAAATAATGTTTGGGATAATGTTTAGTTTCGAAGAAAATGGGAGGTAGAGCTTAGCCTCGGAAGGAAAAATGATAGCCTTATGCAAATGTGCTAATGTAGATGGAGGTAAAGCTTAACCTCGGAAGGTAAAATGGTATCCTTAAGCAGAAATGCAGATGGAGGTAGAGCTTAACCTCGGAAGGCAGAATGATAGCCTTATGCAAGAATGCAGATGCAGATGGAGACATTGTTTAGTCTCGGAAGGCAGAATGGTAGCCTTATGCAAGAATGCAGATGCAGGTGGAGACAACATTTAGTCTAGGAAGGCAGAATGGTAGCCTTATGCAAAAATGAAATAACGAATGATAATAGAGCTTTCTTAGCGGATACCAGATTGCGACATTGTGATCACTAGGAGCATTGTGACTACGGAGCATTACTAATGTGCACTGATAGCAAATGTTTGGCAAGTGCAACAGTTCGGAGGGTCGTATTCTTGAACAATGTTCGTTCCATGAGCGTACAACACATTTAATGACTTCACAAATTTAGTGCCTGTCACACCTCCTTTTTCACTACACCCCGTGAGGGCATAAAGGAGTTTTTCCAATTAAAGGACAATCATAACGAGATTTATTATTATTATTCAGAGTCGTCACTTGGGAGATTAATGGTGTCCCAAGTCACCGGTTGTATCCCGAACCGAGGAAACGTATGACTCTGTTAACAGTCCGCGAATCAGAAATCTGAGTAAGAAATTCTGTTAACACGGGAGAAGGTGTCAGGCATTCCCGGGTTCCGTGGTTTTAGCACGGTCGCTCAACTGTTGTATTTGATTTTATCTGATTTTAATACATGCTAACTTATGTGCCTTTTATTTGTAAACCGCTTTCTAAATTATTTTTTAACGAGAATTGCAACGTCATGAAAATGTGTCTCAAACCATGTCACATCAATGCACCCGTGGTTGTTGACACATTTCCACTTCGTTGAGATTCGGATTTGGGTCACATAAATGCGCACCCGAGTTTAGGAATGTAATTTTATTAAAAGCGCGTCCAAAGTGTCTAACGCGTTATTATCTTTAGGGAAGGCCGTGAAATTCGCTAAGAGCTCATCCCGAATTCTAAGTACTTAATTATAACCAATTATTGAGGGCCCCGCAATTTGTATTTTATTTGACGAGGCCCATCTCAACATTTTTTATTAAAGGCCAATCCTGAAGTGACTACGATTTTTCTATTTATTGTATCTCTAATAAAACTAAAAAGTCCTCAGACCTCGAATTCGAACCCGAGTTCAAGCCACGAAATAAGAAGGGAATCATTCTTGGGCCCAAAGAGCCCAAACTACACTATGTGCGTTGGTCTAATTGTCTTATAGCCACTGTCGTTGGTCCTGAAATTGGCCCAAATCAGGCAGACCAAATCAGACAGCGTGGACGGGGAAACGGATCGAACCTTATGAATGGCAAACCGATGGATTAGTTAAACATTTGCAAAAGGAAATCAATGTTCACTCATCCAAATCAGTTCAGATACCGACGTGTTGTATTTCAATTTCTAAATATCTCTAGTATGAAAATTAAAACAAAAGTTCAAAGCTGCCACAGTATTATTAATGCAAACTACTATTTTTTAAACCAATTTCAATGAACATGATTAGATAAGCTAAACTACTGAAGTCAACTGTTGAACAAGAAGTTGTATCTTCCACCATTCACATAGCTTAGAAACATGGGTTGAATCATTTGTGAAATTTCTCTTCAACTTAGCATGAAATTATCTACTCCTAAATGAATAACAAACTGGAAATAATAACCTTGTTGACGCAAGCAGATTAAACCCGTTTCTAGCAATTTTAACTCAACCTCCATTTTTGGCTAGTCCTATATTGTGACTATTGATTTTGCAGAAAACAAATTTGAATCCACTATGCAACAGTCCAATGAGCTCAGTTTCAGGTACATGAATCAACTACCAGACATATGCGTCCCACCAGTTTAACCAAGGGATATAACTACAATGAAACAACTAAATTACACATCCGACATATTTAAAAATCAATTCAAAGATCAAGTAATACTTATTTTATGACTCCACAATAGAAAGTTTGCTTCAATTTTGATTCATATTTCCAACGAGATGAAGATACATGGTGCCAACCTTCAGAGTATGTACCTGATTTCGAAATACAAGGAGAAATAGGATAGATCAGCAACAAAACACCGCAGCAGCAATTTACTGATGTTTAACACATCTTAGAGAAATATTAACAACCCATAGATGATTAGCTGACCCTAGAGCAATTTGAAAATTCAACTTGAACACCCACAGATACTCCAAATACCAATCAGATGACCCAGAAAATGCTCCAAACCAATCAATGTAGCAATACTTTTTGATTCTTCTCAAATATTTTTGTTTGTTTTCCTACTCTTTTTTTTACTTTTAAATTTCAAAACTGAATCTAAAATAAAAACTGGAGAGAAAATGCTATTTGGGGGAGATTTTTTGGCTTAATCCCCCAACACCCCCTACCCTCTAAAAGCATGAGAATGCCAATTTATAGGCAACACCAGAGTGAATAATCAGATTTTGGTTTTCTTTTTAGTCCCTCTTTATTTTCAGTTTGATCCTCCTATTTCTGCCTTGTTACTCAAGTTACTGCTTCTAAAAAGCTGAAAGTTATACCAAGACTCCCTTCTAGAAGGCCCTAAGGTGTTCTTTAACCTGTAGAATACCTATACTACCCTTATTTTGGTTTTGAAATTACTATTCTTTAACAAAACAAAACTTTTCCATGCCTAAACTACCCCTGAACTTAAACTAAAATTACATTTATAACCAAACATTTTCCTAAACTCTGCATCTATCCCGATTTAAACTCTTATTGAGTCTAGCAATTGAACTCAAAATTAATGACCAAATTAAACTATCAACTATAACCAAATTCAACAAATCATGACGATCAATTAAACTGAAACTGAACCAACTAATAATTAACCTAAACTAAAGGAATACCAGAAATTAATTCAAACAAAACCTAATAAAACTAGTTACCAAATTATCAAAAGCTTAACTAAAAATCAAACTAAAATCCGGAATTGGAACAGATTAAAAACAAACAACTAGGCTTGACAAAAATTAAAATGCAAATTAAACTAGACATTAACCATGGAATTCACACATGCAGAAAATCAGAAAAGGAGAAAGAATTGAAATAATAATAAAAAAAATGCCAACAAGAACTCACTGACAATAAAGAGCTTCGGCCAGTGGTTGTTTCTCCAAATCCCCCAAAATTTCTGACCCGTAATATCCCTAACCATGTGTTTTCATAAGAAAACACCTGGTTAGGGTTGTTAGGGTTCGAAATCATGGAGACTTTGCATTAGGGTTTTTGGTCGGAAACCTTCAATTTGATATTCGAGCTGTTCTAGGTAGATTCGAGAGATAGGGCTATGAGGGTTGGGTAGAGGAGGCCCAGGCGGTCACATGGTGTTAATTGGGTTACTTTGGGTTTTGGCCGAAGAATATTTGATCGAGGATTCGACGAGCTAGGGCGGGATTTGAAGGAAACGGGTGGTGGATTCATGATGAGGGAGAAAAGGAGGTCTCGTGGTGTTATTTTGGGGTAATTTGGAGTAGGTGTCGTTCACCGCCGGCGAGCTCCGATGAAAGGATATGTGGGCAGCTGGTTTTTAGGGTTTAGGTTAGAGATGGACGAGGGAGGGGGGGGGTCTGAGAGGGGTGGGTTGTCTTCGGACACTTATATAATATGAGGGATGAGTTCCTGGCCATTAGATCTGGTAACCTCGACGGTCCAGATCAATAAGCAACGAAACAACGTCGTTTTGGTTTAGTAACAGTTGGACCGGGTATTGGGGTGGGTTTGGGCCAGTTTCTGGGGTGTGTTCGGTTTTGTTTTTTCTTTTGGGCTGAGTGAATTTAATTGAAAGGGCCCAATTGTGAGCAGCCCTCTTTCTATTCTTTTTGTTTTCTTCTTTTTTTTTTCCTTTTCATTTGTTTCTTTTATCTAATTTTTGTATTTCATCTTGTATATTTTTTTTATTTTTTTCTAATTTTATAAAATTTCAAAAATTAAAATAAAGTCCTAATATATGTCAAAATTAAACTAATTGATTTCTAAAATTATTTTAAAAACTATTTCGAGACGAAATTACAATTAAACAATTAAAAATGCAAAAGTGAACTATTTTTGTTATTTTCTTCATATTTTTTCTATAACAAATTAACCCCTAATTAATACTAAAATATGAAATTAAATCCTAAATGCAAATGCATATTTTTGTATTTTTCATATGAATTAAAATGCACGGATAAAAATGCAACAATAAACAGAAAATGACACAAAAATTCACAAAATTTGTAAAATAATAAAGAAATTATTTTATTTGAATTTCTGGGAATAATTTGCTTTGGGAAAAAATCACGTGCTCACAGCTGCCCCTCTTTGCCCAGAAACACGAAGAGTTTTCGTGCAAAGATAAGTGAGCGGAAATGAGCGATTTTTGCCCGTTTGAATATTCCGTGTGAAGCATTTTTAAAAACAAGTTTGAACGCACCCAGCTTCAGAGGTTGCCTACATATCCTGGGCTAAACAGGAATCAGGCAAGTGTAGTTCCGGAGTGTTTGGTAGCTGGGACTACCAGGAACTGTGATTTTACTACGATTGCTGTTGCTACTGCTTGCTGACCTTCCTTATTACACCATGGTAAAATAAAAGAAGTTAAACTAAACTATGACCTATGAATTACAAAATCCTATCTAAATTCTTCAAACTTGTTGTTGTACTTCCTCGTTGCCTTGTTGTCTTGTATTTTCTTGGTAAAATCCCTTGTTGCCATTGCAAACTACAAACTGAGGTGTTGTCCCTTTCTTCAAATTGCTGAACTTGAATGTATTCCCTTATTGTACGGGTGGGATCTCGATTACTGAAACTTGATCTGTATGTCTTTGTTCTCCAGGCAGACTCCTGACTTCTGAACCTTGAACTTGAATGTATTCCTCTGTTATCCAGGCGGGCTCCTGACTACTGAACTTGAACTTGAATGTATTCCTCTGTTATCCAGGCGGGCTCCTGACTTCATGATAGACAAAACAAAGAATTTGAAAGCTAAAATTAAAATTGTACTCCCTTGTTCTCCAGGCGGGCTCCTGACTTCAACTTGAAATGTATTCCCTGCTTTCCCGGCTGGCTCCTGACTTCAACATAGACAAAACAAAAAATTTGAAAGCTAAAACTTAAATTGTACTACCTTGTTTTCCAGGCGGGCTCCTGACTGCTGCGCTTGAAAGTATTCCCTGCTCTCCAGGCGGGCTCCTGACTTCAACTTGAAATGTATTCCCTACTCTCCAGGCGGGCTTCTGACTGGTGACTTGAAATGTATTCCTTGCTCTCCAGGTGGGCTCCTGACTTCACAAAATAGACAAAAACAAAGAAAATTTTCTGCCCCAGTTTGGTAACTGTTTATTGACTGCCTTTCTCCACGGAGGGTTCCTATGAAACAAACGAACTTTTCTGCCCTATTTTAATCAAAGAAAATTTGTCAGTTCAAAATGGTGGTTAGTTGGTGGCATTCTTGCTGGATATCTTTCTGCTGCATTATTTTGTTCCAACTGGCTTCCCGAACTGGCCCTGAACCGCTTTGACTTTCTGACTGATCTTCGAACCCCTGACTCTGACAAACCAAGTGTTCTGTACCCATGTTGTTGTTTCACACATCTGACCCTTTTTCTGAACCTTTGCACCACCTACGACATTTCCCAATCATTCCACCGATGACATTTCCGGTGATTCCCTGTATTCCACCTTTCATCACATTGTTTTTGACATGCTCTGACCACATCGCGCTTTACACTTTCCAGAATCTGGTAGTGTGTTTTGAAATCCCTTTCCACTTGCTTTGAAAAAAACTGACATTGAAACATTTTAGACAGATAAAACCCCCAAAGAAAATGAAATGCAATGAGTTTACGAGTTAAGGATAAGAAGAATCCAAAACTGGATGACTGCTAAAAAGAAAAGGGGAACGAAACTTATCTGACCGGAACGGCCGGTGCCAATCGTCATGACATGCATTTCGGACTAATCGGCCCAATCTGTCCAACTAACCAACTCTTGGTCGCCACCCTTTGTTGCCCCAGAATTTCCATCAATTTATTACTTTATCCAAACCATAGCCTTGTTCGTCCTGTGGTGCCTCGAAATAATTTTCCACCAACAGACCTTTCTCCATCAATCATTTCTCAACTCACTTTCGCCTCAAGGTTCCCGCAAGGGTTTTCACCAATAAGACTCTCTCATTTTATTCTTTCTCTCAACTCTCGTCGCCTTACGGTGCCTGTGTAGGTTTTCACCAATAAGACTCTCTCATTTTTATCTTTTTGCTTTTCTTGCTTGAACTAGAGTGTTGCCCCAGACATGAATTACATTTACCTGCTTGACTTGGCATTTCTCAAAGATTGATCAGAAGGTCTTTCTTTAGACCGTAATGTGGGATTTGGACGGGGCTAGAAAGAAAGGGTATGAACGTATCAAAATAATTTCAAAATGAGTTAAAATTACAACTTTCGAAATCAGATTTCTTATAACGACCACGACTTCTGCCCCAGTTTCTTGCTTGGGGAATTTTGGATTTTATTTTGGTATGACTAAACCTCAAGGAGGCTGCCTACGTACCCTTTCGAGATCAAGTCAAACGTGGTTCATGTCATAGAGACTACGTTGTTGTTTTTTCTTTTCTGCTCTTCTTTTCCTTTCTTTTCTTCATTTTCTTTTCTTTTCCCTTTCTTTTCTTTCTTCTTTTCACTTTCAATTTTCCTTTTCTTTTTTTTTCACTTTTTTTTTTCATTTTCTTTTCTTCCGCACTTGCGTTTCTTAATGGTGACATTGATTCCGAAAGAGGGATATGAAAGAAAATAAGTAAGCCTCAAAGGGGATGACAAGGGGTAAAAGTGTTTAGATAGCAGAACAAAACGCCTTCATCATTTCAATCTTTAAAATATGCCAAATACAAACAAGTACAATCAAAATAAAGAAATCATACATAGTATCTCTTGACCACATCGGAATTGATGGCCATTTCTACACATTTTCCTTCCACATCTGTCAAATATAGTGCACCATGAGACAACACTCTGGTTACAACAAATGGCCCCTGTCAGTTTGGGGCGAACTTTCCTTTTGCTTCAACCCAATGAGTCAAAATACGTCTCAGCACTAACTGTCCGACTTCAAACTTCCTCGGACGGACTTTCTTGTTGTACGCTCTTGCCATTCTTTGCTGGTACAGCTGACCATGACACATAGATGCCAATCTCTTCTCATCAATCAAACTCAACTGCTCCAGGCGGTTTTTCACCCATTCATCATCATTGATCTCAGCCTCTACTATGACTCAGAGAGATGGGATTTCCACTTCTGCGGGTATCACTGCTTCCGTACCATACACCAAAGAGTAAGGAGTTGCCCCCACCGAGGTACGAACAGTGGTGCAGTATCCCAATAATGCAAAAGGTAGCTTTTCATGCCACTATCTAGATCCTTCCACCATTTTCCGGAGTATTTTCTTTATATTCTTATTGGTTGCCTCAACCGCACCATTTGCTTTAGGGCTGTATGGAGTGGAATGACGATGAGTAATCTTGAACTGCTCATATGTCTCCTTCATCAGATGACTATTGAGATTATCCCCATTGTCTGTGATAATCACCTTCGGTATCCCAAACCGACAAATAATGTTCGAGTGCACAAAATCCACCACAACTTTCTTGGTCACAGACTTGAACGTCTTAGCTTCCACCCATTTGGTAAAATAATCTATAGCTACCAGAATAAACCTGTGCCCATTTGACGCTGCTGGAACAATTGGCCCAATAACATCCATGCCCCAGGCAACAAAATGCCATGGTGCGGACATCGTATGTAGTTCTAATGGCGTAGAATGAATCAAGTCTCCATGCACTTGGCACTGAAGACATTTACGTACGAAACTGATACAATCTCGCTCCATAGTAAGCCAATAGTAACTTGCCCGTAGGATCTTCTTTGCCAAAACATATCCACTCATATGCGGTCCACAGACTCCCGAATGTACCTCAGTCATGATAGATGTGGCCTGCCTCGCATCCATGCACCTCAACAATCCGAGATCTGGGGTTCTTTTATATAACACTCCTCCACTAAGGAAGAACCCGCTTGCCAACCGTCGAATTGTTCGTTTCTGATCACCTGTGGCCTGTATCGGATACACACCCATCCTGGTATATTCCTTGATGTCATGAAACCACGGCTCACCGTCAAGTTCCTCTTCCACTACATTACAGTAAGTGTGCTGATCACGGACCTAAATCTGCAAAGGGTCCACGTAAGCCTTATTTGGATGGTGTAACATCAATTGCAGAGTAGCCAACGCATCGGCCACTTTATTATGAATCCTTGGAATGTGCTTGAATTCTATTGACTAAAACCCCTAACAAAGCTCATGCAAACATTATCGGTACGGTATAAGCTTTAAGTCCCGTGATTCACATTTTCCTTGAATTTGGTGTACCAGTAGGTCCGAGTCACCCATGACCAAGACTTCCTGGATACCCATATCTACAGCTAATCTCAACCCCAAGATACATGCCTCATATTCTTCCATGTTGTTCGTACGATAAAAACAAAGTTGAGCTGTAACAGGGTAATGTTGCCCTGTTTCAGAAATAGCACCGCTCCTATTCCCACGCCTTTCATGTTTTGCGGCCCCATCAAAGAAAAGTTTCCATCTTGGCTTCTCAACTTGTTCCAACTCTTCAACATGTATCACCTCTTCATCAGGGAAATAAGTCTTCAAAGGTTCATAATTTTCATCAACCGAATTCTCGGCCAGATGGTCCACCAAGGCCTGTGCTTTCATCGCAGTCCGAGTCACGTAGACAATGTCAAACTCTGTGAGCAGGATCTGCCACTTTGCAAGCCTCCCTGTGGGCATAGGCTTCTGAAAGATATACTTTAACGGATCCAAACGAGTTATGAGGTAAGTAGTATAAGATGACAAATAGTGTTTCAGCTTCTGTGCCACCCAAGTTAGGGCGCAACATGTCCTTTCAAGATGAGTATACTTAACCTCGTAGGGTGTGAACTTCTTGCTGAGGTAATAGATGGCCTGCTCATTCCTTCTAGTGATATCGTGTTGACCAAATACACAGCCGAACGAATTGTCCAATACCGTTAAATATAGAATCAAAGGTCGCCCTAGTTTTGGCGGAACCAACACGGGTGGATTTGACAAATACCCCTTTATCTTATCAAACGCCTCCTAACATTCGTTTGTCCACTTGACCGCAACGTCTTTCTTTAACAACTTAAAGATAGGCTCACAAGTTGTCGTGAGCTGGGCGATGAACCTGCTGATATAATTCAATCTCCCCAACAAACTCATCACCTCAGTCTTGTTCCTCGACGGTGGCAGTTCATGGATGGCCTTGAATTTTGATGGATCCAGTTCAATACCCCGGCGGCTGACTACGAACCCCAACAACTTTCCAGACGGCACCCTATATGCGCATTTTGTAGGATTAAGCTTGAGATTGTACCTGCGAAGCCTTTGGAAGAACTTTCTCAGATCCCTGACATGGTCAGATTGCTGTCTGGACTTCACAATCACATCGTCCACATACACCTCGATTTCCTTGTGTATCATATCATGGAATATTGTTGTCATTGCCCTCATATAAGTTGCCCCAGCATTTTTCAAACCAAACGGCATGACCCGATAACAGTATGTTCCCCATGGCGTGATGAATGCCATCTTTTCTGCATCTTCCTTGTCCATTAAAATCTGATGATAGCCCGCGTAACAATCCACAAAAGAACCAATCTCATGTCTGGCACAATTATCAATCAATATATGGATGTTCGGCAGCGGAAAATTGTCTTTTGGACTTGCCTTGTTAAGATCCCGATAATCGACACACACCCTGGTCTTTCCATCTTTCTTCGGCACAGGCACAACATTAGCTAACTAGGTGGGATACCGTGTAACCCGAATGGCCTTCGCATCAAACTACTTGGTAATCTCTTCTTTGATATTACACTTATGTCCGTTTTGAACTTTCTCAGCTTCTGCTTGATAGGAGGGAGTGCCGGATCAGTGGGCAATTTGTGAACCACTAAATTAGTAGTTAGTCCCGGCATATCATCATATGACCATGCAAAAATATCCTTGTACTCAAACAATGCTTTGATTATCTCCTCCTTGAGTTGGGGTTCCAGCTGAACACTTATTTTAGTTTCACGGACATTGTCTTGATCCCCTAGATTAATTGCTTCTGTGTTATTTAGGTTAGGTTTGGGTTTTTCTTCAAAGTGACTTAATTCTTTACAAATTTCCTCATAGGCCTCGTCATCGTCATATTCCACCTCATCATCACACTCGATTTCTTGTACTATTATTTCTGAGTTAGATTGGCTTTTAAAACTGGGCCGAAGATTCCTCATGCATGTCATGTCATTGATATTAGCATAAAAAGAATTGTTCATAAAATAAAAGAAAAAATGGAAACAAAATTAGGAATTAAGAAAGAAAAGAAATTGCATTTCATTGAATGTAAAGATAACAGGGTTTTAACTCATCCAAACGAACGGAACATAGTAACTGAATTACAAACCCTGGAATAATCTAGGTGAACAAAAGGAAAACAAAACCCACTACCGCGTCTCCCTCCGAGATGGAAGAGGAGTGGCTTCCCAGTTGTTGACATTAGCCCGTGGCCCGATGTACTGTATATCTGCTTTGCTCGACCCTTACCCGGCCTCAATCATGTTTACCTCAGCAAATACCCTCTCAAGCCCTTTCTCCAAGTTCCCATCTGCCCCATCAGTGGACCAGACACCTTTGCCAATAATTGCTTCCCGATACTTGGCCTGACGAAGGACCTGGACAGACGTGGAATTGGTTTGGGAAGAACCTAGACTCTTTTCTTCATATTGCGGGCTCGTCTCACATCCGCCCCCGTAGGCTTGAACCCCAACCCAAAAGTATCCAGATTCTTAGGCAAATAAACTGGCTGAACAATACATTGCAAATCAGCACCCAACCCTTTGCCTGGTACAAACCCGTTTTTCAACATTTCAGAAGCTACCATGATAGTTGCAGCTGTTATTCTAGGGACCGGGACGCTTTTCCCTTCAGGAACCTTTTCTACCGAGACTGTATCGAAAACCTGGTAAACCCACGACCCCTTATCATCATCAGTCTCTATGAAGGGTACTATGACATCACTTACAATGCTCATGCTGTCTTCCCCATATACTACGATCTCTTGTCTATCCCACTCGAATTTGACCATTTGATGTAATGTAGAAGGCACCGCTTTGGCAGCGTGGATCCATGGTCGCCCCAACAGAAGATTATAAGACACTGCCACGTCTAACACCTGAAACTCCATGGTGAACTCGACCGGACCAATTGTCAATTCAAGTATGATGTCACCCACTGTGTCTGTACCACCACCATCAAACCCCCGAACGCAGATGCTATTCTTATGAATTCTGTCATCATCAACCTTCAACTTGTTCAATGTAGACAAAGGACAAATATTGGCACTGGACCCATTATCAATTAGTACTTGAGTGACTACCGAATCTTCACATTTCACGGTCAAATAAAGAGCTCTATTATGTTCTGTACCCTCCAAGGGCAATTCATCATCAGAAAATGTCACTCTCTTTACCTCAAAGATTTTGTTTGCGATTTTCTCCAAATGATTCACTGAAATTTTATCAGGGACATGAGCTTCGTTCAATATCTTCATCAGAGCCCGGCGATGTTCATCCGAGTGGATAAGCAATGAAAGCAACGAGATTTGGGCTGGCGTTTTCCTTAGCTGCTCGATAATAGAATAATCTTGCACTTTCATCTTTTTCAAAAACTCTTCTGCCTCTTCCTCTGTAATAGCTTTCTTAACTGGCACCGGATTTTCTTTGGGAGCCCTGGCCTTTCTCAACTCTTCGGGGGCAAATCAACGTCCCGAGCGAGTTAAACCTTGTGTTTCACAGACTTTCTCTTTGATTTACTTCCCTTTGTAGGTCACAACTACCTGTTCGTACTTCCACAAAACGGATTTACTGTCAAGTACTGGTAACTGGGTTACTAGCCTTATAACAACTGGTTCTATGTGAGCCCCCTTCACGACTGTCGCAGGTGTGCTTGATACTCCCCGAGCCACTACCTTGATCGTCTCTGGTTTCTTTGCAACAATGGACGATCCTTTCCCCATCACCACAACTGGCTTGTGGTCTATTCTTTTCAATTAGAACGAATCATCATGACTGTCTGTGAGCGCTTCTTAAGCTCTGCTCCCTTATGTATCAGTTCAATCATGTTGGCCTCATGATGCGCTGACAACGGGTTCTGGTTGATATTGGGTGCCTCTTGGGACTGAACCTCGATCCTGTTTGTGTCAATAAGCTCTTGCAAAGCAGTTTTCAATCTCCAACATTTCTCAGTATTATGTCCAGGAGGCCCTGAACAATACTCACAGCTCACCGAATGGTCCAGATTTTTAGGAAGGGTATTTGGCATTTTGGCCTCAACCGGGTTCAACAGGCCTAACTGCCTTAGTTTGTGGAAAAAAGTGGTATAGGATTCTCCTAGTGGAGTGAATGTTTTCTGTTTTTGCATTCTCTCATTTCTGAAAGCTTGGTTTGGGCGGAATCCGGATCCTGGCCTATAAGCCCTCGGGTGTGGATATGTGTTTTGCGGAGCTGGGTATGTGTTTTGGGTAGTCGGCGCATGCCATTGCACGTGAGCTAGAGGCTGGGTATAAGTTTGGGCATGATGGACGGAAAAGTGTGGCTCTAGCGGTGGATAATAGTGTTGAGGAGGGCCATATAGGGTATACAGATAATTTAGGTGGTGGGGTCTGGGTTGGTTGTAATAGGGTGAAGGGCTTCTAGACCTGGACCATGCTCCGGATTCGACAGTTGCAACCTCTTCTTTCTTCTTCTTTCCAAGCACACCCCCAGTGCCGTTTTGAATGGCTTGGGTGGTTGCTTTGATTGCTGAATAACTCATGATCTTATTAGATTTGAGTCCCTCCTCAACCATGCCTCCCATTTTCACGACTTCATTAAAGGACTTGCCCACTGCTGACACCAAATGACCAAAATAGGTGGGCTCCAACGCCTACAAGAAATAATCAACCATTTCACTCTCTTTCATCGGGGGGTTAACCCTCGCCGCTTGCTCTCTCTAACGGAACCCATATTCTCGAAAGCTCTCACCAGGCTTCTTCTCGATCTTTGTCAATGACAATCGATCTGGGATGATTTCAAGATTGTTTTGAAACTGACAGGCGAAGGCTTGGGCCAAGTCGTCCCAGGTGTACCACCTGCTATGGTCTTGTCTAGTGTACCATTCCAACGCCGATCCGCTCAAATTTTGGCTGAAATATGCCATCATCAATTCATCTCTTCCTCCTTCTCCTCTCATCTTGCTACAGAATCCCCTTAAATGTGCTACTGGGTCGCCATGCCCGTCATACAAATCAAACTTAGGCATCTTGAACCCAGCCGGTAACTGAACATCTGGGAACAAACATAAATCTTTATAGGCCACACTTACTTGGCCCCCTAACCCCATCATGTCTTGGAATGATTGCTCCGAGCTTTTGACCTTTCTGATCATCTCCTACTGCTCAGGGTTTTTGGGCGGCTTCTTGGTGCCTGCCATGAGATCAACATGTGGGGTAAAAGAGTAGGGTTCTGGAACTTTGAAGGTAGGTTCAGGGGGATAATACTGGTTGTCGTGTGTCTGGAACAGAGGTTCACTGGGGGATCGGTGTAGGGTAGCAGGCGGAGGTGCTACACAAATGGGAGTGATTGGTGGAGGAGGGTATGAGACTTGTTTGGATGGAGGAGCCTGTGATGTATGAGAAGTGGTGCCTTGGCATTGTTGGTAGAGGGGAAATGTTGGAGATGAATTCACAGTGGGTGGCTCCTGAGGCTGAGCCAATGGTGGGATATAAGCGGGGTTAGTGGGATAAACTGGCGGTGGATGCCCCTTCGCCCAGGCTTGGTACATTTCAGCCATCTGTTGTTTCAACTTATACATTTCCTCCCTCATTGCATGAACATCCATTTCTTCTACTTCTTTAGATGAGTCAACAATACTCGTATCAGATTCTGGGCCAGTCATGTTCACTTTATCTTTAGACCGGGTGTTGTATGGATGAGTTGCCATAATGCCAAACAACTAACCAAATACCTGGACTCACACATTTAGACAACAATTCCGTTAGCGATTAGGCTTTAACAGATTGGGTAACCGCACATTGGGCATGAATGCACCTATACAGTTAACCATTTCTATTATGTATTTGTTCGGCCGTATGTGTCATCCCGGCATTGCCTTAGTTCCAACTGTAAGCTTTCTCTTTTCTTTTTGTCTTTTCTCTTTTCTTTTCTCTCTTCTCTTATTTTCATTCATTTTTTCCTCGTCTCTCCGCTTTTCCCTTTCTTCTTTCCCTTTCTTTGTTTTCTTTTCTTTACTCGGTTACGGTCGAATCCTATGTAGATTGCCTATGTATCGTGTCCCCACACGAATCAGACCAGGCGTAGGAATAAGTGCCAAAATAAAGGAACAATTTTTGGGAATTTTCAAGTTTTTCATTACCACAACATTCTATTACAAACTAAACATTTTGAAATGGAAAATAACAGACTCCAACTAACTCAAATACAAACTCCGAACATACTAGCATACTTGGACGCAAAAAGGAAACAGACTGACAAACAACAAACTCTAAAATAGAAAATACATACTCAATCTTATGAATACATTAGTGCTTCAAAAGTGGGTGCCCGCGGGGCATCGTTCGGCCTCGCCGTGGGCTTAGGTGCCAAATCCCTTTCAAGTTGCTCCAGCTCATACATGGTTCTCTTGAAGTAAATCATCACTGCTAAGAAGAAGGTAGTGCGGGTCATGTCTTCACATGCCCGACATCTCCTAAGGATGGCATGGGCAATGGTCTCAATCCTGTCTCTTGTTCGACCCTTTTTTATAAGCAATCGCCTTACTTGATTATTGCGAGCCTCCAACACATGAGAATCCTGAAGATGCTGATCCTGCAGCTACTGTATTTCTACTTCCATTCAGGCCAGCAAATCATAGCAGTGTCCACTTTAGGTCTCAAAAGCTTTAGCTTGCTTAGCTGCTTTATCCTCAAGGGTGACCACTTTTCATTTCAGACTAGCAATGGCCTTTTCATAATCCTTCTTTAATTGTTGGATGCAATGGGTGCGTTCTTCTGTTCTTTTTACCCACTGTGCCCGGAGTCCCATTATGGTGCCTTCGGATTTTCTCAGTTCATCCCGGCACTCACTAATTTCCTTTTTCAGCCCCTTTATCAACCGCTCGTCCGACCGGCTCCTTTGTTGGTTATTGGCAGCTATCCTTATTTGTTGGATTTGGGCCCTAAGCGCTTCGTTTTCTTGGGCCAACCTATTCTTTTCTCCCTGATCAATAGCAACTTGCACACTGTTCTTAAATTTCAGAGCTCCAATCTGTTGTTTCAGCTTGCCGATTTCAGCCTGATAGCCTTCTTCTTTTGCTAGCCAACCCCATTGTCCTTCTGATGATTCAGTGAAATCCTGGATGTGGGTTCTTTTAACTGGCCTCTGATGCTCAAGTTCTCTTCTGTACCATGCGAGGTATTCTGGTGATATTTCTCCTTTGGCCTGATCCTGCACACAACTATCTGCTTGTAGATATTGACATTCATTCCAAATCTCGCGGACTTTTGCTTCGGGAAACTGTCCATCAGGGCTAATCTCAATTACTTGAGCACTAAGATCTTCCTCCCGTGGCACTGTTTGGCATCTCCCGAGTTGTCTCAGAACCCAACATGGAGCATAAGGCTGGATGCTCTTAAGTCCGGCTTTGCAACTTATTCGAGCCTCTTTTTTATTTCATAACAGTAACAGAATAGGGAGTCTCAACCAGTAAGCACATCCCTGGAGGTGAAGAGAGAAGGGTGTCGACACAATTTATATACAGTTCAAACGATATCAAAGCGGTAGAATTTAGCATATTCAACACAAAACATACATGAAAATCAGATATAACCAAATACAAGAATTTATCTAAGCTCGAATTCTGAACCCTGAACCAGAGATTCTGAGTTCGATCCCCAGCAGAGTCGCCAGAGCTGTCACACCTCCTTTTTCACTACACCCCGTGAGGGCATAAAGGAGTTTTTCCAATTAAAGTACAATCAGAACGGGATTTATTATTATTATTCAGAGTCGCCACTTGGGAGATTAATGGTGTCCCAAGTCACCGGTTGTGTCCCGAACCGAGGAAACGTATGACTCTATTAATAGTCCGCGAACGAGAAATCTGAGTAAGGAATTCTGTTAACACAGAAGAAGGTGTCAGGCATTCCCGGGTTCCGTGGTTTTAGCACGGTCGCTCAACTGTTGTATTTGATTTTATCTGATTTTAATACATGCTAACTTATGTGCCTTTTATTCGTAAACCGCTTTCTAAATTATTTTTTAACGAGAATTGCAACGTCATGAAAATGTGTCTCGAACCATGTCACATCAATGCACCCGTGGTTGTTGACAAATTTCGACTTCGTTGAAATTCGAATTTGGGTCACATAAATGCGCACCCGAGTTTAGGAATGTAATTTTATTAAAAGCGCGTCCAAAGTGTCTAACGCGTTATTATCTTTAGGGAAGGTCGTGAAATTTGCTAAGCGCTCATCCCAAATTCTAAGTACTCCAGTATAACCAATTATTGAGGGCCCCGCAATTTGTATTTTATTTGGCGGGGCCCTTCTCAACATTTTTTATGTAAAGGCCAATCCTGATGTGACTACGATTTTTCTATTTATTGTATCTCTAATAAAACTAAAAAGTCCTCAGGCCTTGAATTCGAACCTGAGTTCAAGCCACAAAATAAGAAGGGAATCAGTCTTGGGCCCAAAGAGCCCAAACTACACTATGCGCGTTGGTCTAGTTGTCCTATAGCCACAGTCATTGGGCCTGAAATTGGCCCAAATCAGGCAGACCAAATCAGACAGCATGGACGGGGCAACGGATCGAAACTTATGAATGGCAAACCGATGGATTAGTTAAACATTTGCAAAAGGAAATCAATGTGCACTCATCCAAATCAGTTCAGATACCGACATGTTGTATTTCAATTTCTAAATATCTCTAGAATGAAAATTAAAACAAAAGTTCAAAGCTTCCACAATATTATTAATGCAAACTACTATTTTTTAAACCAATTCCAATGAACATGATTAGATAAGCTAAACTACTGAAGTCAACTGTTGAACAAGAAGTTGTATCTTCCACCATTCACATAGCTTAGACACAGTGGTTGAATCGTTTGTGAAATTTCTCTTCAACTTAGCATGAAATTATCTACTCCTAAATGAATAACAAACTGGAAATAATAACCTTGTTGACGCAAGCAGATTAAACCCGTTTCTAGCAATTTTAACTCAACCTCCATTTTTGGCTAGTCCTATATTGTGACTATTGATTTTGGAGAAAACAAATTCGAATCCACTATGCAACAGTCCAATGAGCTCAGTTTCGGGTACATGAATCAACTTCCAGACATATGCGTCCCACCAGTTTAACCAAGGGATATAACTACAATGAAACAACTGAATTACACATCCTACATATTTAAATATCAATTCAAAGATCAAGTAATACTTAAACTACGACTCCACAACAGAAAGTTTGCTTCAATTTTGATTCATATTTCCAGCGAGATGAAGATACATGGTGTCAAGCTTCAGAGTATGTACCTGATTTCGAAATACAAGGAGAAATAGGATAGATCAGCAACAAAACACCGCAGTAGCAATTTACTGATGTTTACACAGCTTAGAGAAATATTAACAACCCACAGATGATTAGCTGACCCTAGAGCAATTTGAAAATTCAACTTGAACACCCACAGATACTCCAAATACCAATCAGATGACCCAGAAAATGCTCAAAACCAATCAATGTAGCAGCACATTTTGATTCTTCTCGAAGATTTTTGTTTGTTTTCCTACTCTCTTTTTTTTTACTTTTGAATTTCAAAACTGAATCTAAAATAAAAACTGGAGAGAAATGCTATTTGGGGGAGATTTTTTGGCTTAATCCCCCAGCACCCCCCTCCCCTCTAAAAGCATGAGAATGTCAATTTATAGGCAACACCAGAGTGAATAATCAGATTTTGGTTTTCTTTTTAGTCCCTCTTCATTTTCAGTTTGATCCTCCTATTTCTGCCTTGTTACTCAAGTTACTACTTCTAAAAAGCTGAAACTTATACCAAGACTCCCTTCTAGAAGGCCCTAGGGTGTTCTTCTACCTATAAAATACCTATACTACCCTTATTTTGGTTTTGAAATTACTATTCTTTAACAAAACAACCCTTTTCCATGCCTAAACTACCCCTGAACTTAAACTAAAATTACATTTATAATCAAACATTTTCTTAAACCCTGCATCTATCCCGATTTAAACTCTTATTGAGTCTAGCAATTGAACTCAGAATTAATGACCAAATTAAACTATCAACTATAACCAAATTCAACAAATCATGACGATTAATTAAACTGAAACTGAACCAACTAATAATTAACCTAAACTAAAGGAATACCAGAAATTAATTCAAACAAAACTTAATAAAACTTAATAAAACATAATAAAGCTTAACTAAAAATCAAACTAAAATCCGGAATTGGAACAGATTAAAAACAAACAACTAGGCTTGACAATAATTAAACGTAAATTAAACTAGACATTAACCATGGAATTCACACATGCAGAAAATCAGAAAAGGAGAAAGAATTGAAATAATAATAAAAAAAATGCCAACAAGAACTCACTGACAACAAAGAGCTCCGGCCAGTGGTTGTTTCTCCAAATCCCCCGAAATTTCTGACCCGTAATATCCCTAACCAGGTGTTTTCATTCATAAGAAAACACATGGTTAGGGGTGTTAGGGTCCGAAATCATGGAGACTTTGCATTAGGGTTTTTGGTCGGAAACCTTCAATTTGATATTCGAGCTGTTCCAGGTAGATTCGAGAGATAGGGCTATGGGGGTTGGGTAGAGGAGGCCTAGGCGGTCACATGGTGTTAATTTGGTGGTGATTGGGTTACTTTGGGTTTTGACCGGAGAATCTTTGATCGAGGATTCGACGAGCTAGAGCGGGATTTGAAGGAAACAGGTGGTGGATTCATGATGAGGGAGAAAAGGAGGTCTCGTGGTGTTATTTTGGGGTAATTTGGAGTAGGTGTCATTCACCGCCGGCGAGCTCCGATGAAAGGATATGGGGGCGGCTGGTTTTTAGGGTTTAGGTTAGAGATGGACCGGGGTGGGGGGGTCTGAGAGGGGTGGGTTGTCTTCGGACACTTATATAATACGAGGGATGAGTTCCTGACCATTAGATCTGGTAACCTCGACGGTCCGGATCAATAAGCAACGAAACGACGTCGTTTTGGTTTAGTAACAGGTGGACCGCTTATTGGGGTGGGTTTGGGCCGGTTTCTGGGGTGTGTTTGGTTTTGTTTTTTCTTTTGGGCTGAGTGAATTTAATTGAAAGGGCCCAACTGTGAGCAACCCTCTTTCTATTCTTTTTGTTTTTTTTTCCTTTTCATTTGTTTCTTTTATCTAATTTTTGTATATCATCTTGTATATTTTTTATATTTTTTTCTAATTTTATAAAATTTCAACAATTAAAATAAAGTCCTAATATATTTCAAAATTAAACTAATTGATTTCTAAAATTATTTTAAAAACTATTTCTAGACGAATTCACAGTTAAACAATTAAAAATGCAAAAGTGAACTATTTTTGTTATTTTCTTCATATTTTGTTCTAAAACAAATTAACCCCTAATTAATACTAAAATATGAAATTAAATCCTAAATGCAAATGCATATTTTTGTATTTTTCATATGAATTAAAATGCACAGATAAAAATGCAACAATAAACAGAAAATGACACAAAAATTCACAAAATTTGTAAAATAATAAAGAAATTGTTTTTTTGAATTTCTGGGAATAATTTGCTTTGGGCAAAAATCACGTGCTCACAGTGCCTGCATCCAAAGAAAAATCGTGAGTTCTGTAAAGGGGGAGGATTAGTTCATATCCTTGCTGGCTTTGCTTGACCTGCTCGGCTTTGATCTGGTGATACTGTATGTATCATTGGGGTAGCGTTGCTAACAAAGTAGCTTCAATAATAAATATGCATGATTTTGTAAAGATATGACATAAGTGTATAATTAAAAATAGCTTCTAGATGAACAGATGACTTTGACGTAACCCGGGACATTGCAATCTCTCATGCTACGGAATTTTGAGGGTCCTTCTTAAAATTCTTCCCCAGTTTAATGGATTTCTGACTATTGCTTGCGTGATGATCGGTTGAAATTACTTTGGAATTTTGAGGGTCCTCCACAAAATTCTGCCCCAGTTTCCAATTGCAGGGGAAATGAAATTTTATTGAATTGTGATTGAACCCATAGGGATGCCTACGTATCCTGTCTTAAATGGGAATCAGTTCAGGCGTAGTTCAATTACATCATATAAGGAAAGCATAAAGATTAAACATAGTACCGCTTGACTGCATCTGAATTGATCGGCTTTGTCCCGACTTCTCCGTCCATTTCTGCAAGTATGAGGGTTCCTCCTATCAGAACCTGGTAAACCATGTATGGACCCTGCCAATTGGGAGAGAACTTCTCTTTGGCTTCATCTTGATGCAGAAAATTTTTCTTTAACACCAGCTACCCCGGTGTGAACTGTCTTGGCTTGACTTTCTTGTTGAAGGCTCTAGACATTCTGTTCTGATAGAGTTGACCATGGCAAACTGCATTCATTCTCTTTCCGTCTATAGGGGTTAGTTGCTCATAATGACTTTTTACTCACTCCGCGTTGTCAGGCTCAGCTTCTTGTATGATCCTTAGGGAAAGAATTTCTACCTCAGCAGGAATGATAGCCTCTGTACCATAAACCAACATATAGGGGGTTGCTCCGGTTGATGTGCGGACTATAGTGCGATACCCCAATAGAGCAAATGATAACTTTTTGTGCCACTGTTTATGCTTCTCTATCATTTTCCTCAATATCTTCTTAATATTCTTGTTGGCAGCTTCTACAGCTCCAGTCATTTGAGGCCTGTAGGCTGTGGAATTCTTGTGTCTGATCTTGAAAGTTTCGCACATAGCTTTCATCAAGTCGCTGTTGAGGTTGTAGCCATTATCAGTAATGATTGACTCTAGAATCCCGAATCGACAAATGATACGGTCGCGGAAAAAGTCTGCCACGACTTTCTTAGTCAGTGCTCTATAAATTGCTGCTTCTACCCACTTGGTGAAATAGTCTATGGCTACCAAGATAAGCTTGTGTCCATTGGAAGCGGCAGACTCGATTTGTCCAATAACATCCATCCCGCAAGCGGTGAATGGCCATGGTGAGCTTGTTGCATTAAGATCATTTGGAGCAACCTTTATCATGTTTGCATGTATCTGATAACGGTGGCATTTCCGGACATACTAGATGCAATCCATTTCCATGGTCATCCAAAATAACCAGCCCGAAGTATCTTCTTTTCTAGGACAAAACCATTCATATGTGGACCGCAGGTCCCAACATGAATTTCCTCTAGTAGCCTGGATGCTTCTTTTGCGTCAACACATCTTAATAGTCCTAGATAGGGAGTCCTCCTATACAGGATTCCTCCGCTGTGGAAGAAGTTGTTGGACAGCCTTCGAAGTGTCCGTTTCTGTATAGGATTCGCAAGCTCTGGGTACTCTCCTTTTGCCAAATATTCCTTGATATCATGAAACCAAGGCTTTTCGTCTGCTTCTTCTTCAACATGGGCACAATAAGCTGGCTAATCATGGATCCTTACTAAAATGGGGTCAATGAAATTCTTGTCTGGATGCTGTATCATAGATGACAGGGTAGCCAATACATTAGTAAACTCATTCTGGACTCTGGGAACATGTTGGAACTCCGTCTTTGTGAACCTCTTTCTCAATTCCTGTACATGATGCAGATATAGGAGTATCTTAGAGTTCTTGGTTGCCCATTCTTCTCGCACCTGATGTATAAGTAGGTCTGAATCTCCAATCACTAGCAACTCTTGAACGTTCATGTCAATGGCCATTTTGAGTCCTAAGATGCAGGCTTCATATTTGGCCATATTGTTGGTGCACGAGAACCTGAGTTTGGCAGACACCGGATAATGCTGACCGATTTCTGATACTAGGACTACTCCTATGCCAACTCCTTTGAAATTTGCTTCTCTATTGAAAAACATTCTCCAACCATCATAGGATTCTACAATGTCTTCTCCTATGAATGATACCATTTTATCAGGAAAATACATTTTTAAGGGTTTGTATTCTCCATCCACGAGATTCTCAGCAAGGTGGTCCGCTAGTGCTTATCCCTTTACCGCCTTCTAAGTTATGTAGACAATGTCGAACTCACTCAACAGGATTTGCCACTTGGCTAGCTTGCTAGTGGGCATGGGTTTCTGAAAAATATACTTCAAAGGATCCATCATTGATATGAGATATGTAGTATAGGCACATAAGTAAAGTCTTAGCTTCTGAGCTACCCAAGTCAAAGCACAACAGGTGCACTTTAATGGAGAATACTAGACCTTGTACGGGGTGAACTTCTTATTGAGATAATAAATGGCTTTTTCCTTCCTCCTTGTTTCATCATGCTGCCCTAGAACGCAACCGAAAGCTCCATCCAACACTACAAGGTAGAGTAATAAGGGTCTACCTAGCTCAATCGGGACTAATACCGGTAGCATTGATAGATACTCTTTGATTTCGTCGAAGGCCTTTTGGTAGTCATCAGTCCATTTGGTAGCGGCATCCTTCTTCAACATCTTAATGATTGGCTTACAAATAAATGTAGACTATGATATGAACCGGCTGATGTAGTTAAGTCTCCCAAGAAACTCATCACATCCTTCTTGTTCTTTGGCAGTGGCAGTTCTTGAATGGCTTTGACTTTTGATGGATCCAGTTCTATTCCTCAGCGACTCACAATAAACCCAAGCAATTTACCAGCAGGAACACCTAATGTGCACTTCGCAAGATTCAGTTTCAGGTTGTACCTCCGCAGTCTATTGAATAACTTCCTCATATCTTCCATGTGATTAGTGGCCTTCTTGGATTTAATGATAACATCATCTACATATACCTCTATCTCCTTATGTATCATATCATGGAATATGGTAGTCATGGCCCTCATGTAGGTGGCCCCTGCATTCTTCAGGCCGAACGACATCATCTTGTAATAGTACATTCCCTACGGCATAATAAAAGCCGTTTTCTCAGCATCTTCTTCTTCCATCCAGATCTGATGATAACCCGTGAAACAATCTACAAATGACTGCAGCTCATGCTTGGTGCAATTGTCAATCAGGATGTGTATATTTGGCAAAGGGAAGTCATCTTTCGGATTGACCCGGTTGAGATCCTGGTAGTTGACACAGACTCTGACCTTCCCATCCTTCTTTGGCACTGGCACAATGTTGGCTAACCATGTCGAGTATTCTACTACCATGAGAACCTTAGCTTTGACCTGCTTGGTGACTTCTTCCTTTATCTTCAGACTCATATCAGGTTTGAACTTTCTGAGCTTTTGCTTTACCGGTAGACACGTTGGATCAGTTGGCAGTTTGTGAGCCACAATAAACGTACTCAGACCAGTCATGTCATCATATGACCAGGTGAATATGTCCCCATATCCCTTTAGAAATTCGGTGTATTCTTTCTTTTCTGATGGCGATAGGTGAACGCTGATTCGTGTTTCCTTGATGTTTTCTGCATCTCCCAGGTTGACAATTTCGGTCTCTCCTAGGTTGGAATTAGGTCTGTTTTCAAAGTTCTCAACTTCTTTGACAATCTCATCAGGTATGTCATCTTCCTATGAATCAATGTCCATTTGTTGCATTGTCTCATTGCATGTCACAGTTGTTGGTTCATCAAGATAAGTAATAGTAATGCTGTATTGGCAAAGTAAGGGGAGATAGCAATAAATATTAAATCATGAGAAAAATCAAACATGATTTTGATAAATTGGATAATTGTTTTGAATATCGAAGATCTTATTACGGGAATTGAAAATGCGAAAAGAAAATTATTTAGTAAATAAAAACAGTGAATGATGCTTGTTTTAGCCTTGCTACCCCGAGGTTCGTTGGGATCTAGTTGTCCTGATGGTCCAATTATTAAGGCATGCCCCTCTGCTCATAGCCTGTATGGAAGGGCCTTCCTGCCCCTCCTCCTCGAGAACAACACGACAGTCCATGTTATTGTCTTCTAGGAACAAGTTCTTCACCGCTACAAGTGCTTCTTCTTCATCTAACCCATAAATAATGTCAGCCTGTTGGAAGGTCTGCTCTAGATGCGGTATTGGCTGCTCTAGCGGATAGTAAGGACCACGCCATAGTGGCGACCAGTTGCTGAATTATTCCCATGGGTATTCTTATCCTAAACCGAAGGTAGTTCCATGTTTCTTGAGTTTTATGGGCTTAGCGATTCCTTGGAGGTTCTTGCCGAGCCCTTTGCCAGGTTCGTACCCACTCCAATTTAGTATACTCTCGATTTTATTATCCCACAACTTGTCCTTGTCGATAACATTGACCCGTTCAATGTGGTGGTAAGTCTCTCCACCTAACTTCCTTCTTCCCTCGATTGTCGGAATGGTCTGGCGACTGTATATAGGTGTCACGACCCAAACTGAAGGGCCATGACTAGCACCCGACCACACTTGCCGAGCACCAACGTACATTTCATCTAACCTTCATTATTATCTTTTAAGGCTGACGAGATCAATATAAAAGGTAGACCTACATCATGGACAACCAGCAATAAAATATGACGGTATGAACATACATAGCAGGGGATGACCAGACAATCAAGAAACTACGTATAAGGTATGAGCTACCACGCTACTATGAAAGACTATACAACAAAAACTAGCCGACAAGGCATACCAAACTATACATGAGCCGACACCTGTCTATGAGCCTCTAAACGAACATAAGTGTTGCAACATAGCCGGAACAGGGCCCGACATACCCATAATGTCTATAACAAAAATTGCATACCAAGACCAAGGCAAGTCCGGAGAAGGGATCTCTCCAATCACCGCTGAACTGGACAATCTACTGTGGTGGGGGAGCTGCACCTGCCTGTCTATCAGGACCTGCAGCACGACATGCAGTGTCCACAAATAAAAGGACGTCAGTACGAATAAAGTACTGAGTATGTAAGGCAAGGAACCATAAATACGATCAGTAATGTAAGCAAGGATAGAGAATATACAACCTGTAACATCTTAGTACCTCTGAGGGCTACTTACATGAAATGCATGATACATATGTATAAATACATAAACCTTTAAAGCATTCGCCTCTGTGGGCATCATCATCATCATATCGTACCCGGCCATAATAGGCTCGGTAGAATCGTACCCGACCACGTGGAGCTCGGTAAAACCCAACTGATCAGTGGTTGCACAATAGGTGCCGTACCCGGCCAACTATAGCGTGGCTCGGTAGAGTAAAATAGATACATATATATAATGCATGCTCGACTCATGGAATCACATTCTAAACCTTTTGGAGTGACGTAAGGTCGGTATCCTCTGTACACGTTATTAGGACTAACTCTTCATTATGAACCTTATAAGAATCAGGAAGTACCAACAACATTGATAACATAAGACTAAGAGAAGCAACATTAACATCAATCGTTCCATAAGAGGGAAAACAATGTAAGTACTGCTAGCTTCTAAGAGTAGAGTATCTTGGAAGATCGTTCATTACATTATGTACAATCGGAGTCGTGCAAAAGAAGGAAAGGGATAGCCTCACATACCTTGTACATACTGCCCCAATCTCAAGCTATGCAATTGTCAAAACTCCTTAGTCTACAATAAGAGAAACGATACTATCGTTATCATTTAAGCGTCATAACTATTATGTATCGACCACAACCTATTTTACGATGAAACGGACAGCACCTCCCCTATATATATGACCTCACACCATTCAAAACAATCACCAAACAGCCCAAACAACATCAATAATAAACATATTGAGCCTCCCAAAATAGTCCACACACAGCCTAATCACTCCATACATACGACGACCACCGTAGTCGTGTCAAACAACCTGGAAATATTACGAATAACTATCAGCCCATAACCCTACATATATATGGTGTTTCTCCACACCCTTCCTCCTCCAAAACTCCACAAGATAGTAGTAAAATACGCAGCCCAACAACAATGCAAAACAGTCCACAAAACAATAACATTACTACCAAACCTTTCGATATATATCTCACAAGTTCTAGCTTCAATGGCTTAGCCGCAACTTGGATAATATTAAATACATATAGAGTAAGAGGTTCCTTACCTTTATACAGAAAGAAAAACTCCAATTTGACCTTAAATTTCCATGAAATATCCCTCCAATGCTGCCACAACAACAAAAAGCGAAACTAGCGATCAATTAGTGTTTTTCGGCACTAGAATCACTTTAGAAGGCTTGAAATCACCTAGGATTGATATTAAGAACATGAGGGAGTATTTACAGAACATAAACCCTTTAAAACAACCTCCCACACGAGCTGGAACGACACAAAAATGAGCAACAACAAGAAGAACAAGAGACTTACTAGCGCCACGGAATTCCCGACACTTGATTTGTGTTGTTTGCCCTTTGTTTGGGTCTTGAATCTTGAGAGAACCTTGAGAGGATGTTCCTAGGGTTCTAAGGTCTGAAAATAGTGAAAATAAATGACTTAAAACGGGTTGGAGGCATCCTATATAGGTCCAAATATCTTAAACCGACTTAGTGGGCCCCATAGAGAGGTGCTTGGCGCAGTCTCGCAAAAACGTGAATATCTCTCTACTCCGAGATCGTATCGATGAACGGTTTAATGCGTTGGAAACTAGACTCCTAGATCTTTAATTTTGTTGGTAGATCACCCCGTAATTCCTTATAAATTATGAGAAAAGATTAGAAACATTTGACCCAATGTTTAAGTAAAATTATGAACCTAAGTTGCGACAACTTTTGTCGACTTTTGTTTCATAACTCGTTTGACTTCAAGACTTATGATACGGATATTATATAATTAAAATACCTTAATAAATGACCTCTTGAGTGTATTAAGCACCGCTAGATTACCTGAAAATACGAGTTACAACATCCTTGATTCGTTTAACTTCTAATACTGGTTAATCACCCTTATACACTCTTGTATCACTTAAGACCAATAGGATTGACTTCTTATCATCTCAAAGATAATTCCTTCTTGGATTTATGTTAACTAATATATGGCATGAACTAACACATGTGGATATGGGTTGTAACACCCTCCCCCCTTAGGAACATTCGTCCTCGAATGTAAGGGTTTATGGGGAGTTTAAATCATCGTGGATTCCAATGGAAATTTCCGATCAATTTTCCCCTATAAAATGGTCACTAGCAAAACTTGCATGTAATTAAGCCCAACATATGGCTTCACAAGGCTACACAAAGCATTATGCATATTTACATTATCTACATATCACCATTTTGTATTAAGGAGGAGTATTCTCAAATTATTGCTTACCTCATAGAGCCGTTTCACCTTCCAATGTATCCTGTCTTCCACCAGCATCCTTGTTATCTTCATTCTGGGATAAGTAAGGGTATTTAGACTTCATCTCCTCTTCTGCTTCCCATGTCATTTCTTCCATATTTTTGTTCCTCCACAATACTTTGACGGAAGCTACATCTTTTGTTCTCAGCTTGCGGACTTGCCGATCTAATATCGCCACTGGCACTTCTTCATATGATAGGTCCTTTGTAACTTGTACATCTTTGATAGGGACGACTCGAGAAGGGTCTCCAATACATTTTCTCAACATAGATACATGGAATACCGGGTGGACAAATTCCAATTCGGATGGCAATTCTAACTCATAAGCAACCTGTCCAATCCGTCGAAGAATTTTATACGGCCCGATATACCTTGGACTCAGCTTACCTTTCTTCCCAAAACGCATAATACCCTTCATTGGTGAGATCCTCAGGAAAACCCAATCACCAACCTCAAACTCTAGATCACGACGTCGGACATCAGAATAAGATTTTTGCCTGCTTTGTGCCGTCCTCAATCGCTCCTGTATCACTTTCACCTTCTCAATAGCTTGGTGAATCAAATCTGGCCCATATAATTCTGTTTCACCGACTTCGAACCATCCAACTGGTGATCTACATCTCCTCCCGTATAGTGCCTCGTATGGGGCCATTTTAATACTGGAATGGTAGCTATTGTTATAGGCGAATTCTATGAGTGGAAGATGATCATCCCAATTCCCCTTAAAATATAGAACACATGCTCGTAGCATATCTTCCAGTGTCTGAATGGTACGTTCAGCCTGTCCGTCAGTCTGCGGATGAAATGCAGTGCTGAGATTTACTTGTGTGCCTAAACCCTTCTGGAAAGACCTCCAAAAGTTAGCTGTAAATTGAGCTCCTCAGTCTGATATAATCACCTCCCACTTCCAGGTCGGAATCTCTATATTTTGAAGCAATCCACCGGGTTTCTGATGTTCTATCTTTACTTGTTGACAATTGGGACACTGGGCTACAAATTCTGCAATAGACTTCTTCATATTATCCCACCAATACTGCTCCTTGACATCATGATACATCTTTGTCGAGCCGGGATGGATGGAATATCGGGATTGATGAATCTCATTCATAATCTTCTCTCGCAACCCTGCCACATTAGGCACACACAATCGGCTCTGGTATCTCAGTGCCCCATCTTTTCCGATCCCAAAAGCCATACTTTTACACTGTTGGATGCTTTCTCTTAATCGTACTAAGATAGGATCTTCATATTGTCGTGCTTTTACCTCGGCTACCAAAGATGATTCTGATGTATTCTGTACAGTAACACCTCCGTCATCAGAGTCTAACAATCTGATTCTCATATTGGCTAGCTGATGAAGCTCTTTAATCAACCCCCATCTACCTGCCTCAATATGTACTAAGCTTCCCATTGATTTACGGCTGAGAGCGTCTGCCACAACATTGGCTTTACCGAGATGATACAATATCTCGACGTCGTAGTCTTTCAATAATTCAAGCCACCTACGCTGCCTCAAATTCAACTATTTCTGCTTGAAGATATATTGTAAACTCTTGTGATCTGTGTAGATGTCAACATGGACGCCGTATAAGTAGTGCCGCCATATCTTCAAAGCATATATTACTGCAGCCAATTCCAAATCATGGGTTGGATAATTCTTTTCATGCTTCTTCAATTGTCTTGATGCATAAGCAATCACATTCCCACGCTGCATCAATACACACCCCAAACCTATACCTGAGGCATCACAATATACCACATAACCTTCTGTTCCTTCAGGAAGAGTGAGCACTGGTGCAGATGTCAATCGATTCTTCAGCTCCTGAAAACTACGTTCACAAGTGTTAGACCACTGGAATTTGGTAGCTTTTTGTGTTAACTTAGTCAATGGTGATGATATAGAGGAAAATCCTTCTACAAACCGCCTATAATATCCTGCTAGCCCTAGGAAGCTGCGGACTTCTAATGGTGTTGTAGGTCTCGGCCAATTCTTTACTGCATCGATCTTCTGAGTGTCGACACTAATACCCTTATCATATATCACATGGCCAAGGAATGCTACTGAGTTCAGCCAGAATTCACATTTGGAGAGCTTAGCATATAACTTACGATCCTGAAGCGTCTGTAATACTATCCGCAAGTGGCCCGCATGTTCCGCCTCCGAACGAGAATACACTAGAATGTCATCAATGAATACAATCACGAACACATCAAGATAGGGCCTGAATATAGTATTCATGAGATCCATAAAAGCTGCTGGGGCATTTGTTAGCCCGAACGACATCACCAAGAACTCAAAGTGCCCATATCTTGTCCGGAAGGCCGTCTTTGGAATATCTTTCTCCCTAACCCTCACCTGATGATACCCTGAACGTAAATCAATCTTAGAGAAATACTTGGCACCCTGGAGTTGGTCAAACAGGTCATCAATTCTTGGAAGTGGATACTTGTTCTTTATAGTAGACTTATTCAACTGTCGATAGTCGATACACATCCGTAACGACCCATCTTTCTTCCGCACGAATAGGACTGGTGCACCCCAAGGTGAAGTGCTAGGCCTAATAAAGCCCTTATCCAGCAAGTCCTTCAACTGCACCTTCAACTCTCGCAACTCTGCTGGGGCCATTCTGTATGGAGGAATAGAGATCGGTTGAGTGTCAGGCAACACATCAATGCTAAACTCAATCTCCCTTTTAGGAGGAAGGCCCGGGAGTTCATCTGGGAAAACATATGGGAATTCGTTGACCATAGGGATTGATTGTAAAGTAGGCGGTTTCGCCTCCGCATCCCTAACGCGAACGAGATGATAAATGTAACCTTTTGAGATCATTTTCCTTGCCTTAAGATATGAAATAAACATGCCTTTCGGTGTAGCAATGTTCCCTTTCCATTCAATGACGGGTTCACCCAGAAATTGGAACCTAACCATCTTCGTACGACAGTCAACATTTGCATAGCATGAGGCCAACCAGTCCATTCCCATTATCACATCAAAATCAACCATTTCTAACTCAAATAAATTTGCCGAGGTTTGACGACTACAAATCATCACAGTGCAACCTCTATATACCCTTCTAGCAATCACAGAATCTCCTATCAGAGTAGATACCGCGAGGGGTTTACTTATCAATTCAGGTTCAATGCCAAACTTATTAGCCACAAAGGGTGTAACATATGATAATGTAGATCCCGGGTCAATCAGCGCATATACATCATAAGAAAACACAGATATAATACCTGTAACAACATCTGGAGACGACTCGAGATCCTGTCGACCTACTAGAGCATAGGTTCGATTTTGAGCACCACTCGAACTCGGCACTGCACCTCTACCCCTACCACGACCTATCGACTGCTGAAAACCCCGTGCTGGAGGTCGAACTGATGAGGAAGAACCAGACACAGAACCAGTCGGCTGAGCCATACCATCACCTCCTCTATTAGGACAATTCCGCATCATATGGCCAGGCTGCCCGCACGAATAGCATGCATCAGAACCTCGACGACACAGTCCAAAGTGGGCCTTGCCGCACTGATCACAATGTGGTGTTGGGGGTCTCATCTGACTAGTATCCCTGTGATGTTGCGAGCCAGATGCCTGCGAACTCTGACCTGGACTAGAATAGGATCGATCATATCGAGGCCTCTGAAACTGTGGAGGAGCACTAGCTACAGATGGCGCCGAACTCCTCGAAAACTGTGGCCTGATTCGGCCTCTAAAGTCATCAGAATACCCTGCAAATCTCGCCCTCTTATGCTGGCCTCTATCCTGCTCCCTAACTGCCCTCTGCTGGCGCTTACGATCCTCTAGGGTCTGGGCATAAGCTTGAATACGGGAAATATCCATGCCCTCCACCAAGGAGGCTGTCGTACACTCATTTATTAGATGTGGTCCCAACCCATTCACGAACATATGCACCCTATCACTCATCTCGGCCACCATATGGGGAGCATACCTTGCCAAAGAATCAAACTGCATACTGTACTCTCGCACACTCATATTACCTTGTCTAAGGTTCAAGAACTTATCAGCTCTAGCTCGTCGTATCTCAACTGGCAAGTAGTGACGAAGAAAGGCCTCAGAAAATTCCTTCCACACAGCTAGAGGAGGGTTCGGACCCCTGGATCTCTCCCAACTATCATACCAGAGAACCGCTAAATCCCGTAGCCGATAAGAAGCCAACTCTACTGCCTCTGTATCACTAACATACATAACCCGAAGTGTACGATGAACCTGGTCAATAAAAGTCTGTGGGTCCTCCTTGGGGTCTGATCCGGTAATCACTGGAGGGTCTAAATTAATAAAATCACGAACTCTTGTACTAACTGGTTTCTCAGCAGCACCTGTATTCTGCCTCTGAGCCTGAGCAGCTACCAAGCTAGTCAATAACTGCAAAACACTCTGCATATCCTGGTCTGGAGTGCCAGACGGAGGAACTGGAGGCGCTGGGTGCCTTCTAATATCCTCTGGAGGAGATGGAGTAGATGAAGTATGAGAGGGCATCTCACTTTGAGCCTCACTTTGTCCTGCTCTGACTTGGGGCACCTGACTGGTACCCTCTCCCGCTGCTGTATCAAGCCGTCTACTAATCGTTTGCTTCCTAGTCGAAGGCATCACTGAAAAAAACAAGGTGAATATTAGAGACAAACACTTACGACTCAACTCTACGCACGATCTAGATTCAGGAAGAAGGTAACAACCCTAGATGTCATGTAGCCTCCTGATTATAAATGTGGCGCGCTACATATCCATAATCAAGACTCTACTAGACACGGCTCATAGACAACCCCTAGGACAGACTTGCTCTGATACCAAGTTTGTCACGACCCAAACTGAAGGGCCATGACTAGCACCCGACCACACTTGCCGAGCACCAACGCACATTTCATCTAACCTTCATTATTATCTTTTAGGGCTGACGAGATCAATATAAATGGTAGACCTAGATCATGGACAACCAGCAATAAAATATGACGGTATGAACATACATAGCAGGGGATGACCAGACAATCAAGAAACTACGTATAAGGTATGAGCTACCACGCTACTATGAAAGACTATGCAACAAAAACTAGCCGACAAGGCATACCAAACTATACATGAGCCGACACCTGTCTATGAGCCTCTAAACGAACATAAGTGTTGCAACATAGCCGGAACAGGGCCCGACATACCCATAATGTCTATAACAAAAATTGCATACCAAGACCAAGGCAAGTCCGGAGAAGGGATCTCTCCAATCACCGCTGAACTGGACAATCTACTGTGGTGGGGGAGCTGCACCTGCCTGTCTATCAGGACCTGCAGCACGACATGCAGCGTCCACAAATAAAAGAACGTCAGTACGAATAAAGTACTGAGTATGTAAGGCAAGGAACCATAAATACGATCAGTAATGTAAGCAAGGATAGAGAATATACAACCTGTAACATCTTAGTACCTCTGAGGTCTACTTACATGAAATGCATGATACATATGTATAAATACATAAACCTTTAAAGCATTCGCCTCTGTGGGCATCATCATCATCATATCGTACCCGGCCATAATAGGCTCGGTAGAATCGTACCCGGCCACGTGGAGCTCGGTAAAACCCAACTGATCAGTGGTTGCACAATAGGTGCCGTACCCGGCCAACTATAGCGTGGCTCGGTAGAGTAAAATAGATACATATATATAATGCATGCTCGACTCATGGAATCACATTCTAAACCTTTTGGAGTGACGTAAGGTCGGTATCCTCTGTACACGTTATTAGGACTAACTCTTCATTATGAACCTTATAAGAATCAGGAAGTACCAACAACATTGATAACATAAGACTAAGAGAAGCATCATTAACATCAATCGTTCCATAAGAGGGAAAACAATGTAAGTACTGCTAGCTTCTAAGAGTAGATGAAACGATACTATCGTTATCATTTAAGCGTCATAACTATTATGTATCGACCACAACCTATTTTACGATGAAACGGACAGCACCTCCCCTATATATATGACCTCACACCATTCAAAACAATCACCAAACAGCCCAAACAATATCAATAATAAACATATTGAGCCTCCCAAAATAGTCCACACATAGCCTAATCACTCCATACATACGACGACCACCGTAGTCGTGTCAAACAACCTGGAAATATTACGAATAACTATCAGCCCATAACCCTACATATATATGGTGTTTCTCCACACCCTTCCTCCTCCAAAACTCCATAAGATAGTAGTAAAATACGCAGCCCAACAACAACGCAAAACAGTCCACAAAACAATAACATTACTACCAAACCTTTCGATATATATCTCACAAGTTCTAGCTTCAATGGCTTAGCCGCAACTTGGATAATATTAAATACATATAGAGTAAGAGGTTCCTTACCTTTATACAGAAAGAAAAACTCCAATTTGACCTTAAATTTCCATGATATATCCCTCCAATGCTGCCACAACAACAAAAAAGCGAAACTAGCGATCAATTAGTGTTTTTCGGCACTAGAATCACTTTAGAAGGCTTGAAATCACCTAGGATTGATATTAAGAACATGAGGGAGTATTTATAGAACATAAAACCTTTAAAAAAACCTCCCACACGAGCTGTAATGACACAAAAATGAGCAACAACAAGAAGAACAAGAGACTTACTAGCGCCACGGAATTCCCGACACTTGATTTGTGTTGTTTGCCCTTTGTTTGGGTCTTGAATCTTGAGAGAACCTTGAGAGGATGTTCCTAGGGTTCTATGGTCTGAAAATAGTGAAAAGAAATGACTTAAAACGGGTTGGAGGCATCCTATATAGGTCCAAATATCTTAAACCGACTTAGTGGGCCCCATAGAGAGGTGCTTGGCGCAATCTCGCAAAAACGCGAATATCTCTCTACTCCAAGATCGTATCGATGAACGGTTTAATGCGTTGGAAACTAGACTCCTATATCTTTAATTTGGTTGGTAGATCACCCCGTAATTCCTTGTAAATTATGAGAAAAGATTAGAAACATTTGACCCAATGTTTAAGTAAAATTATGAACCTAAGTTGCGACAACTTTTGTCGACTTTTGTTTCATAACTCGTTTGACTTCAAGACTTATGTTACGGATATTATATAATTAAAATACCTTAATAAATGACCTATTGAGTGTATTAAGCACCGCTAGATTACCTGAAAATACGAGTTACAACATCCTTGATTCGTTTAACTTCTAATACTGGTTAATCACCCTTATACACTCTTGTATCACTTAAGACCAATAGGATTGACTTCTTATCATCTCAAAGATAATTCCTTCTTGGATTTATGTTAACTAATATATGGCATGAACTAACACATGTGTATATGGGTTGTAACAATAGGGTTGCTATCATTGCCGTGAATAATCACTTCCTGGTGATTCCATTCAAATTTTACTACCTGATGTAGTGTTGATGCTATGGCCCCAGAAGCATGAATCCATGGTTGTCCCAGCAGCAAGTTGTAAGACACTGGCACATCTATTACCTGGAAATCGACATCGAACCATGTTGGTCCCATCTGTAAACATAGAATAATCTCACCAATGGTGGACCTCTAAGAACCATCGAAAGCTTTCACGTTGATTGCTCCATCCTTTATCTCGTGCAGTCCTTTACCCAGCTTTATGAGTATTACCAGCGGACAAATGTTGAGACTGGACCCTCCATCGATCAGGATTCTGGTGATGAAATAGTCTTTGCATTGCACAGTGATGTGCAATGCCTTGTTCTGCCCTAACCCTTCAGGTGGTAGCTAGTCCTCATGAAAGGTGATCTTATGGCTCTCCAGCACTTGTCCTACCATGTTAGCCATTTCCCCGCTAGTGATGTTACTTGGTACATATGCTTCACTCAGCACCTTTAACAGAGCATTCTTGTGTGCCTCAGAATTCTACAACAAAGAGACAATGGATATTTGTGTTGGCGTCTTGTTTAACTGGTCGATGACCGAATACCCTTTGGCCTGTATTTTCCTCCAAAAGTCATCTGGACCTATCTCAATGATGGGCGGCCAATTGGAGGACTGCTTGCTTGACTCAGCTAGATGTTTAGGGTATAGACTCTACCAGTTCTGGTTATACCCTGTGCTGCAACAGTCTCTTCGAACCCGACCTTGCCTTTCCTCCTCGCCTCGAATGTATAGTCCCAGGGTACAGCCTTTGCATGGAATGGTGTCATGGTCGACATTGCCACTGGGATCGGCGTGGCTATCCTTACTCTGAACGGAGCATGTGCCTTGGGCGGCAAAACTGCAACCTCAAATGGTGCATGTGCATTTGTCGGAGACACGAATTTAACCTCAATTGGTGCTAGCGTCTTTGCAGATGGTGTTGCTTCAAACTCAAGTGGTAAAAACATATTCACCTTGGCATCCTCAGACGGCTGGATCTGGACTATAATTGGATTGAGAGTAATTATTGGTTTCTTTGGGTCATCACCTTCTGCGATCAATCTGATTGATCCCTTGGGATCCCAATCATCTTCTATTTCAATCACGTGGATACCTCCACCCTTATGGTCTGGCAGAGGGTTGTTGCGGACATTTGGATCGGGTTCCTTTGCCATAATAATCTTGTTATCAATCAAGGACTGTATCTTATCTTTCAAGGAGCGGCATTCATCGATGTTGTACCCTTTCATGCTGTAGTTATATGCACAGGACTTGTTTGGGTTAACCCACTAAGAAGGATTCTCAGGGGTTGCAACAGGGATGAGGGTGACATAACCAGTAGCTTTGAGTCTCTCATACAACTGGTCGATGGGTTCAACAATGGCTGTATACTATTTTGGAGGTCTACGATCAAAATGGGGTCAAGGTCTAAAGAAGTTTTGGCATGTAGGAGGTGGTTGATAGTGGGATTGTTGAGCATTATAGGTTTGGTATACATGCGCGGGTTGGGAGTATCTGGGTGAGGTAGGTTGATATATAGGAGGTGGAGATGATTGATAAGTTGGTGGTGGAGCTTGGTATGTGGGTAAATGTGCTTGGTAATTTGGGGTTGGCTGGTATATGAGTGGAGGTGTTGGGTAAGTTTTGTATTTGAGGGGAGATTTGGTCCTTTGTGCAACCATCACTGCCCCTACGTCCCTTTTCTTGGATGCACCACCGAATTGTAAGCCCTTATTTGTAGCTTGCAAGGCCTCGATGTTTGTAACCATACCGCTTTTGATACCTTCTTCAATTCTCTCTCCCAATTTGATAATGTCGGAGAATTTTTTGTTCTCAATCATCAACAACCATTCATAATACTGCGGGTCCTGAGCCTAGATAAAGAACTTGTTCATCTGTTCCTCTTCTAAGGCAGGTCTGACCTTAGCAGCTTCGGACCTCCAGCGAGTAGCATACTCGCGAAATGTCTCTGTAGGATTCTTCTTTAGATTCTGAATATAGAACACATCTGGCACATTCTCTGTATTAAACCTAAACCTGTCTATAAAGTCAGATGCCATGCCTGCCTAGCTTGACCACTTCTTTGGATCTTGGCTGATGTACCAAGACAACACATCTCCTTTCAAACTCCTCATGAACAGCTTCATGCGGATTCTCTTGTCTTTCCCTACTCCAACTAGCTTGTCGTAGTATGTCCTCAGATGGACCCTTGGATCACCTGTACCGTCAAACATTTCGAACTTAGAAGGTTTGTAGCCCTCGGGCAGTTTGACATCAGGCTGTATGCAAAGATCCTCATAGTTCAGCCCTTCGATTCCTTTGCTTCCCTTAACGCCCTGAATCCGGCTAGTCAATTTCTTATGTTCCTCGACCAGGTTGCTAATAAGCAAATCCTTTTTATCAGACTCAGGTGTGCTTGAGATAGGTTGGGTGGAGTGTGGCATGGTCTCCATGTAGATAAGAGTGTTATGGTGGCCTGGTGTGTGGGTGTGGAAATGGTCATTTATGGAGTTTTGAGGTTTTGGGATGAGTAGTAGAGTATTATTTGGGATATGGGAGGTGTTGCATTGGGTCTTTGGTGGAATAATGTGATGGTGAGGGGAGGGATGATTCTGTTGCTTTGGGATATTTTTAGGAGGTGTAGAGTTTTGAGTGTTAGGGAAATTGATATGTGGGGTGCTAAGGGAAAATGATAGGCTAGCCAGATTCCGAACCTGATCGAGCTCTTCTTAGAATTTCAGCAGCTTCTGTTCAAGTTGTGACACATTCTCATTAGGAACCTGAGTACCACGGCCATTAGTGGCCTCTTCCCGTTCAGTTGGATTCTCCTTCCTGACATTGTTCAAGTCTTCCATCTTGCTTTTGTTCTTGTTTTTGACAGGACTAAGAGGAGAAGTGGGTGGAGGGCCCCTGGATCTCATGGAATAAGATGATGATGCCAGAGTGCACGAACTAACCTTTGGGGAGGGGAATAATAAAAATATAAAGTAAAAACCAAAGGTAACCAAGTTAGTGCGGATCATAAAAAGTATTGTAATATTTAAACACATAGTGTGGGAATGTAAAACGTGTCCTAATTTGGGAAACCTCTTTGTGCCCGAGGTAGGCCTAGCGACAAATTGATTTGGAGAACTTAGAATGCTAAATGCCTCATTTTATTGATAAAAAACTGATGAATCCCAAAACGACATTGAATAAACGAGAAATTAAAGTCACTAATGGCCATAGGCCTTATTACATTCATAAAGCGAAAAAGTAAATTCCTATCTATTTGGTCCCAGAAGGACCTTGCTTAGGTTGAATGCTCTCGTTGATCAACTCATCCAGTTCGCGTAGGTTCACTAGTAAAAATGCCTTTTCCAGGTGTTCTCCTTCGTTTCCCTCAGCGTTCTGGCAGTCGGTGACTCTCTTCCTAACTTTTCCTTCCAATTCTAGCAGACTGTATTCCAGATATTCCAACTTTTCGCTAGCTTTGGCGGCCCTCTTTTTCCACTCATTGATTTGGTCATTTGATGGAAGAATCCTCTACCAGTCTAGCAAGAGTGGGGGCATGCTAATCATACCGAAACTAGGGACCTCGTGCCTCATTTTCTGCAAAATAAAAGGGTTAGACCCTACCCCCACCAGACTCATCTTTTTATCATCAACAATTAGCATGAAACATTTAGTTCTCCAAATAAATGCACAGAACGTGGTGATGTCCATTTGGGTTTAGGGAAACCTAGTGCACTTTTGGACAAGGCTATTTTAAAGGATCAATACGTGGACAACATAACTGGTCCGACTAGTTTTGACCATGATGCATGCACAATTTAAATAGAGTAAGGTTTCTATGGGGTTTTAGACTGGTACCCTTTAGCAGACAACTCAAGGGGGAAGGCACAGAACTGTCGACTGCACTGCTGATCAACTAGATTTACCGCAAATATGCCTTTCCGAATTTAGGGGTAATGATATAGGAAGAGCGCAACCACTCATTAAAAGCATTGCTATAGTATTTGTTTGGCACGAGTGGAGTATGATGTAGAGAATGATGATACAATTAAAAATAACATGTTGACATGTATTTGCACGTTAAGAAAGCGATAAATACAACAGTTTTATAATTTAAAGCAACAATAAAAGAAGGAAACAAGGAAGATATGTCAGTTTCGCTTTTGAAAAAAAGAAATTACATGCTTAAAGGAATTAAACAAGTAATTGCACATAAGTGGAGGGGTACAAATTCACAAGAACAATCTGAAATGGTAAAAGCCTAAATATCCCCAGCAAAGTCGCCATGCTGTCGCGCCCCCTTTTCCTGTGAAATCGAGTTTATGACATTTGGTATAGGACAACTCGTTACTCATTTCTTTTTCGGGAATTGGGTATTTTGAAGAGTCGCAACCTAACGATTTAAAGGTGCGTTAGGGCACCTATAAGGTTCAACTACAACTATGTTTGATAACCAGAGATTGGATAAGGGCTTGAAATTATCCTAAGGGGAAGGTGTTAGGCACCCCTCAGGATCTACTAGTGTGGTTCCCGTCCAGATAGTTTTTTGTGAATTTGTGAAATTAGCAAGTAAACAAATAAAGGCTCAAGTAATATGGGATCTAAGTTTAAATACACAAACGTTTGAAAAAGAACGATTAAAAAAGGGGTTTTGAAAAGAGTTACAATCTAAACATGCTTGTGAATGTAAAAGGGGTCCTATGTTTGTTTGTAATATGGATCACCTCAATGCAATACCCGGTATGACACTCCTCAAAAGAGGGGAAACACGTGGTATTAACGCACCGGTCATCATCCATATCTACCCTTCCCACCCCGTGAAGGTATTAAAGCGCGGATTGGTCTCGACCTCTATTGCATGTTGTTACCCGGCCCATTCCTATCAGTCCCCGGAGGAATTTAGGACTACTATTCCTATAAGAGAGAGGTTTTAGGCTGACACTTAGGTTTAAAGGTAAAAAGGCTAAGGCGACATACAAAAACACGTAGGACTGCATTTAGAGGGGTGAACATATAAACAATTAGAAGGCTCATGTATATCTCCGCACACAATGCATATAAATAGCACGACTTAAACACAATTAAGGTCTGAAATTTTAAAAGATCATAAAGCAGGGTGTTTGAGTCAGAACCATATTCATTATATAACTCAGAAAAGAAGTCCGTATTAGGCCTGCCTGCTGGTTGTAGCAGTTGATAATTAACAAAGGCGATTCCAGTTTTATTTAAGTGGTTACCTAAGGCATGCCTAGGTGTAATAGTGATATGCTATGAGCATGATATATATATTGATTAGGAATGCATTAGAGTAGTGATTAATTTTAAACGGACAATATTGAGATCCTATAGACATACTTTCTAACGGCAAAGAGGTGTAGAATGATGTATATGCAGAATCCTAAGCATGATTTCTATATGCTCAAGTATTATATCGTTTAAAACATGATTTCCAAATTATGCAGAGATGATATGTTTGTTAACCTAAAACAAGAGCTTTAAGTGTGCATAGCAGTAGGAACATGATTGCAGAACACTGGTTATTAACAGGTTTAGCGCAGGAATTTCTAAGTGATATGCTAGTGAAGTGAACATGTTGAAAACAGTAATTGTAAATCCTAAGGAACATGATCTATAATGCATGAGATGAGTCTTAAGCATGGATTCTAGTACGCAAGTAAGAATGTAAACCTTATATCACGCTTTCTACCCTTTTGATAGCTAAAACATGCATATTTCCCATCCTTTTTTACTAGCCAACCACATAATTGTTTACAAATTATTACAGACCAAATGATTGAACTGCAAAAGAAGTGTAAGAATAAAAATTTACAACCAAAGGAAGCCTGATATTGACTTCCTCTCTGAGTTATGTAATGAACCACTTTAATGCCAATATTATTCCAAGGCCTTTCACATATCTGGGTGTGTCAGAGTTCCCTAAGGATCTCAAGGGATCCCGGGCATGCCCACAAAAAGATTTGCATAACCAAACAGAATTAGTGCAGTGTGGAAGGGCCTGCTCTTATGTGTCCAAGTTCAGAGGGAGCTCAAGGGTCCCAAGGCAAGGCTCACACAAGAGGGGCATAACCTAGATTCTAAGAGTAGGTGAGAGTGCTTGACACATGTTAAAAGAGATTTATTTAAAAAGCTGGACTAATAGTCCATTTTGAAAGCAATTAGTGACAGAGGATATTGAAATCAGTTGTAGTAGTAAAACTCAAAACTACACAAAATCAGCAGTCATTCAAAGGGGATCAAAGGGATTTTAGGGATACACTTGTCTGTAAGTACATGACCCCAGCAGGGGTCTGGTTTGGTCATGCACAACAATAACTGATGTTGGCATGGTCACCAACCAGCCAAAAGAACATAAACACATAGAGGGGTAAGAACCATAAGCAGGAGTGGTCAAGAATAAGGGAAACTGAAACAACTAAAGAAACATGTTTATGTTGAGGCTTGAAAAAATTAACTAGGACATACCAGTAGAGAAAGCAAGGTGCAGAAAGGTAAAGCAAGCAGGATTCCAAAGTCTGGCCTTAGCTTTCAGCTGGCTAGACAAAGCAGTAGCACAAGTAGTTGTAGAGAAAGAGAAAATTTTGAGTGTAAGTGTGTTTTTTGAACTTAGTGGTTCATGCGTTTTAAGAAGAGAGGGTAGGGTATTTATAGTTTTGAAAACGAGTAAAGAATAAGGTAAAAATTAAGGTTTTAACACAAACATGGAAATAATCACAATCAGAATCAATCAATGCAAGTACTTCCCTATAATTAGGGAATTATAGCTCAAACGGATACTAACAAAGTTAATTAAGGAAAAAAATCAGTTTGAGACAAATTGATTCTTTCCATATAAAGGGGTAGTAAAAGTATAAGGTAAATATTTGAGTCTAAGTACAAAATATACTTAATTTTGGGGAAAGGATTCAACAAGGTAAAACATCACAGTAAAGAAAAGGAATCCAATTTTAAACAAAATGAGTGAAATTAGGGTTTATAATAAAACCTTGTAATTAAACCGTCACTTAAGGCAATCAAGATTAATCAAGAAGTGGTCATGATTCTGCACTTCATCATATAAATAGAAATGAATGAACAAGCGTATTAGGCATGCTGGGTCAATCATATTGACAAAAGAAGCAACACAAACATAGTAGTAGCAGGAGTAAGCTAGGATTCAGTAGTAAAGGAAACCTACTCAAAGCACAATAGTCAACAAAGTCAAGTAGTCACATAGAATCAGAGTGCAGAGAACCAAACTAACAGGTAAAGAAAGTTAGAAACAAGTAAAGAACTCACAACAATAAGTGAAGAAAACCCTTTAATAAATTTAGGGTTTATACAATAGTCGAGATTAAAAAAATGGTAGGAACTCCGAATCAGATAAGTCAAACAAGGACAAAGAAGTTAATCGAACAAGTATACATTCAAAACAAATAAGGACATTTTTAGAAGCCGAACAGAACCAAACTATTTGGGGTTTTCAACATGCTGAATCAAGTAGAAGAAAAAGCATAAATAAATCGTTTGAGCATAGTAAAAATCATGAAAAAACACCAAAAATCATAGAAGAGATCTTTTAAAAGAGAAACCTTTATCGTTGAAGACGAAGGGTTGTTTTTGAAAAATTGGAATATTTAAAGGAAAACACTTGAGAGGTTCATAACATTCACATATCTAAGATAGATCTGAAGAAAAATGAAAGATCTTAAAGGTTAGGGTTTCAGAGAACCCAGAAAAGGTGAGAAAGACCTTGAAAAGTTACCGATCAAGCCGGAAAAGCCATGGATCTGACTTGAACTGCCATGGATGGCCGGAGAAAGGCCATGAATAGAAGTTGAGTAAGGACTAGACCAGATCTATTCGAGATCTGTCCATGAAATCGTACAAACGGGCTACCAAAAGATGTAGGAGACCGATGTACATCTTAAACAGCCATGAGAGTCTATGGATCGGGTGCGGATTGAGGTGGATTAGGGTGGATTTGGGCGGCGGCTAGGGTTTAGGTGAGGATGCAGAGAGAATTGGAGAGGAAAAGGGTTCAAGGGCGGTGGTGGGTGAGAAATGATTTAGGGTAAAGGGTCGTTCGGGGTTAAAAATAGTAAGGGGGAACAATGGCCGTTGATCTTTGGGGAATCCGGTTTTGGGTAGGGTTAAAATTGGGTTAGGGTAGGGTTTAATTAGAATTGGGACGGGGAATTGGGTTTGATTTGGGGTTAAATTGAAAGCCAATTTGGGCTAAAATTTAAATAGCCACTTTTTCCCTTTTCAAATTATAAGAAATAGTAAATAGTTTCTAGAAATAAATTGAAAAATACTAACATGATTTATAACACATAATAAACAATTTAATAATACAAGACTCAATTTTATGAATATAGAACACAATTAAACCTTAAAATGACTAATATTGCAATTATATGCAATTATCCTTAAAAATACTAAATACAATTGTAAAAATATGTAAAAATTATATTAGCCATATTTTGGTATAAATATAACAATCCAATAAATGAAATATCAAAAATAATAATTTTGGACATAATTATTGGCATTTTATGGATGAAAAAGTGAAATAAACCCATTTAAAAACCTGAAAAATTATGGAAAAATAATAAAATGCTTGGACATGCTTATATATGCATATATATATATATATGCTACTTTGAACTTATTTTGCATATTAAAAATATATAGGAAAAAATTGGGTATCAACACCAATCCTGAGGTGGTACCCGACCTCGAGGACATCCATAAAAAAAAGTTAGGCTCTAAGGAGCCAACGACATCCTCGCCAGTCCCGAGGTAGTATCGAACCTCGAGGACCTCCATCGAAGAAAAGTTAGGCCCTAAGAAGCCAACAACATCATCGCAAGTCTCGAGGTGGTACCCGACCCCAAGGACCTCTGTCAAAAAAAGTTAGGCTCTAAAACGCCAACAACATCATCGCATGTCCCGAGGTGGTACCCGACCTTTAGGGCCTCCATCAAAAATGGTTAGGCTCCAGGAAGCCAATGACATCATTACAAGTCTCGAGGTGGTACCTGACCTCGGGGACTTTCGCCAAAAAGAAGTTAAGCTCCAAGGAAACAAGCATTTAAGCTCCACCCACATGGGCTTGGTCCGGGGGTGCCATCTAAATTTGGGCAAACCCCCTTCCGGGATCTATCCACAGTGCCTTAAGGTTATCTATGCTAAGTTCAAAGCAAGTTTCCAGGATGCCCGAATTTGAACGACCTGCACTCGGGGATTGCCCTCGAAAGCTCAAAGGCAGTCCCTATCCTAGGGCCTCCAAGCCAATTTTCCCTCAAAGATTATCGTGGAGCTTAAGCGATAAATCACTGTCTCAAGGCTCGAAGCGTTACTTTTATTCAACTCGAAGTAAGGGTCCCGACGACCCGAGTTCATCGGTTCAATCCAGGCTCGATCCAAGGAACGACGAAAGGTTCCATGAGGGGTCATATTAGTCGGTCAAAGGTCAGAAAAAACACTCGCATATGGGTTCGATATTGGTAGTAGTCAATAGAATCACGCTTTCAGAGTCCCTATAAGTGCAAATGAAAGGAAACATAGCAAGCATCAAAGATAAACTTGGGAAAACCTCTTTATATTCAGAAAACACTTGATTACAAAAGCTCTCGAGGGGTCATAACATAAGATTACAAAAGCCCACGAATCCTAGAGCATCTTCGAGCGGTGCATCCTTGAGCAAAAGGATACACATATAGTAAAAAGGCTAGAGCCTAGTCTACTCCCAAAGGTGCATCCTCGGTAGCAGCATCTTTGAGCGTCATCTCTTCGGGCATACATCCCCGGCGACAATATCTTCGACCGCCACCTCCTCTGGGGTTTCATATGGATCCTCCAGAATAATATCTCCGAGGGAGAAGATGAAGAAGAGGAAAAGGTAAAGATAAAGAAGAGGAAAGTGAAGTAGAAGAAGCAGAAAAAAGAGACTTTTTACCGTGAAAATGGTAACAACAATTAAATTTGTAAATGGGATTCTAAAAATACGTGATCTATTCACGAGCTAGTTTTTCGAGCAGTTGATGCTAAGAATGTTACGTTTAACGATGGAGATCGAGTTAAAAAGAGGCAGTAACCAAACCAAAGGGGGGCTGTTGCCCGGGAGCATAGATGGTCGATGGAACCTCGGGGTCGGCGTTAGTATCGATCTCGAACTATAGAGGGAAGTCGGGAATGGGATACAGGCAGGGTTATAATCGAGCAAGGTTCTATGTTACCACTATTGAGCAAAGTAGTGAAGAACAAATAAGAGAATGATAAATGCTAAAGCGGCCTCGGGCCAGTGAGAGCGAACAACTTAGAAGAAAAGAGAGAGAGTTATTATTGCACTTGTGGAGAGAATGGAGCAACATCCGTCCTTTACAAAATGGTATGGGTTCCCCTTATATAGGCAAGAGAACATGGTATGGTACAAAATGCATTAAATGTAAATATGCGAGTAGGGGATGGCTAGATGTGATGCGTTAGCATAGGCTCCGGATAGGCCGATCCTATCAGACGTAGTCATGTGCCTAGGGGGCTTCCCCCTCTGTACTGGCTTCATTCCTCGTTTCCTCCGAGTCAGGCTTCGACGAGCCCCGAGGCCGATAACTCGGTCGTTTTCTCCTGCCCTTAGGGTCCCGGGGCATGCTTCCAAAATGTCTTGATAGCGAGAAATCAAGTCTTTTAATTTCACCGCGTACAGATAGTCTCTGCGTTTCCCATAACGAAGTGATGGGAAATGATTCTGACACTTGACTCCTCGAGCTTCTTTCCGCGATGCCATATCGATGATGCGACCCCTGGCGTAAGCTTCACGGTAATGGGACATCCATGGGCTCGTGCTTTTCAACCTTATTCATTACACTCCCTGATGCTTGCTTCCCAATGTGCAAGTACTTCCACCAGTTCGATTTTCCATGGACACAACTGTGCCCGCCGGTCAATCTTCCAAATCCTAGATGATCGTGTCGTAATCCCATATAAATGGGGGTGCCTTGGCTTTGTTTTTTTATGATCTCATGTACTTCGGGGCTCTTTGAATGCCTTCTTTTATTTGTTGACTGCTGATATCTGTCTTGAGCGCGAACATTCATTTCTGATCTTCTGCTGATCCACATAGCTCTCCTCCGAACCCATCGTCGTACTTCGGACCAATCATGGATTGGTCTGATAGGTCCAAGCTATCGAGACCCTCAGAGTTGTTCGGAGAATCATGCGCCGAATTTCAGAACCTTCGGGAATGTTATCCTGGATGAAGGTTGTCTTCGGGTACCCGGGGGTCCCTATTGATCTTGATGTAGATAACCCTTTTGGAATGTATAAGATTGACTTCTGCTGAGGAGTTTGCTTATATTTGGGCACTTCCTCAGACCTTCGTGTAGCTTTCGTGATCGGAGCTTCCTGTGTTTAGTCCTCTTTTCAGAAAGAGGGGATCACGAGACCAGGTGCTTGCCTTGCGTCGAGTGTCGGTGTTTAAAGCTTACCGAGGTCCGATTTCTTTGGGCCAGGGGTTCTTGATGTAGAGTGCTGCCTCGAGCTTGGAGATAATATAAAATGGCCCCTCGAGTCTTGAATCCTTGTTGAAGGGTGCTTTCTGGATCAGGTATCGATCTGTCGATCTGTTTCGAGGCAGTTGGCTTCCTGGGGCTTGCCTCGGGCAGGCGAATCGTCGCTTCTTCTCGCATATATGTGGGGTGGCTTCAACTCCTTTGCAAGACGTCACTATTTTTAGATAGCTGCCTTTTTGCTTTGGCGCAGGGTACTTCATCCCTTTAGGTGCAAAAAGTGTTAGTGCACGCCCTTGCCTTGACCTGTTAGTTTCACCATAGTCATGAAAACCACTTCGGGGCCGATCAAGTAGGGGACAAGGGGCACTGCTCCTGATGCTCAGGAACCGAGGGATTTTGCTCTGGAGACGGCGTCCATGATAAGAGCGGAACACCTGGAGATGACAAGGAGGTACTGCGGGTGGAGCGAGGGGATAACACTGCAGGTGCTTTCCCTAGATGAGGGCATTGTGGACTCCACTGATGGATTATTGAGCGTATACCTATACCCTTTCGCATCTAGCCCCCCTGATAGGGTTGTGCTTGATTTTTGCTCGAAGTATCAGGTTACCCTGGCACAGATCCATCCATCATTTTGGTGAATGGCGTTGATGACGAGATTCTTCGCGGAGAAAGACGGGCTTGAATTCACGCTTGACCATATTGTCAAGCTATATCGTCCCTTTCATCATCGAGGCATGCTAACTCTGAGGTATCGTTCGTCCCCGCCCTTTGTTGTTGATGACGAAGAAGGCGGGGATCGAGAGTGGGCCAGTCTGTTTATCCGGGTCCGGACGACCGATATTATCCTTGTGGAGTTTTTGCCATTTCCCTAAGGGTGGAGTCATGCATAAGAGTGAGGCGTATCGGAGATCGACATATGAGAGATATTTGATGGAGCAGGTAACTTCCTATAGTACATGCTTCGCTCCTTTCTAACCTCAAAGCTAATTCCTTTTTACCGTATCAGTTGCAGAAAAAGGCAGAGGCATTGGAGTGCCTCAAAGGCGACGTCAACCGCATCAAAGTTTCTTGCGAGGAGCTAATGTCTCAAATGTAGGCTCGAGCTTTAGAGGAGATGAGCGCCTCAGCTAAGGTCCCTGCCCTCGAGGTCCAACTCAATTTGACTCATGACAACGCCAAAGTTCTAACGGATATGCTAGGGAAACTCGAGTCTGATGTCTCAAAGGTTAGAGCTGAGATAATTGATGCCCGGGCGGAAGTGGCATTAAGCCGAACCAAGGCTGATTGTGAGATGGTGATTCGTATGAAAGATGCTGCTGATGCCCAAGCTAAGCTGAAGCAAGACCTCGTCTGGGAGAAGAGGATCAGGGAATATGTTCGATGTAGATCCTAGAGAGAGGTACTCGAGGAGGCCGGTGCAAGGGGCTTCGTTCTATCGGAGGAATTGGGTCGAGCAAGGGTGGACGAGCGTGACGCTCGGTCACTTCTTGTGGACATTGTGGAGGGCCAATTTGTCAAGCTATAGCCCTTTAGTGCAGAGTGTAGATTTTGCCATTTTGTCGCTTTGTCTCTAAGATACGTAGGACATGCCTATAGGTGGAGAATGCACTTTTTCGTGCATGTAATATAAAGAAGAAACTTGAAGCTTTATTTCTCTTGTACGTTTTTTCTTTTGCCGCTTTTGATCGGGCAGGCTGGTTTTGGTGTTTAGCGAGACCTTCATAGGTTCGGAACAGATCGGTCAGACCTGGAGGCTCTTTAAGTGCGATCCTTGGTGCGAGCAAGTGCTGGGGCCTCCGTGCATGGCCTGACTATTTAGGCTTAGTTTTCGAGTTGGGATCAGACTCGGGCCTTCTTGTACTCGAATTTTTTGTGCACATGTGGATAGGTAGTAGTCGTTTTTATCTCTTGCCCTTAGGCATTTGCCGTTCGAGCTATTTTGGGTCTAATGTCTGAGTCGCATTGTGACTCGAGCTTCAATTGAACCTCGAGCTCTTTCCTGCCTGCATGGGTGGATGATGATGACCCTTTGTGTTCTGGGTCGAAGTGACCATACGAGCACGTGGCCCAGAGGTTAACTCGGCTGGTGACAGTAGCAATTATGCCATGCCCTTAGGCATATTGTAACTTCCGGGTCCAGTCTTCGAGTCGCATTGCGATTCGAGCTATAATAGACCCTTAAATTTCCTTGATTTCCTGGCCGGCAATTGTGGCACTTATGCCGTGCCTTTAGGCATATTTCAATTCCGGGTCCAGTCTTCGAGTTGCGTTGCGATTCGAGCTATAATCGACCCTTAAATTTCCTTGATTTCCTAGCTGATGATAGTGGCACTTATGCCATTTGGTTGTCGAGACCTTTTAGTATGTGGCCCGGAGTCTTGCATAGTTAACTATTTTGGATCCGGTCTCCAAATCGGGTTATGATTCGAGCTCATTTTAATCCTCAAGTTGTCAATTTTTAAGCTGGCGACAATGGCTCTTACGTTGTTTGGTCGTAGAGACCTTTCAATATGAGGCCCGTAGGATTGCTTAGCTGGGGACAATGACTCTTACGCTGTTTTTGCCCGTAGGATTTTTGTAGGCTTTATTTCCGCTCGTTAAGGTCTTTTTATAGTATTTTTGCCTGACCCGTCGTCGGTTCTAGAGGAACCTCGATTTCAAGTCGTTATTGGTGATGTTTCGAGCACCTCCTAAGGTTCATAGCTCGTAGGTCGAGTAGATCGACGCTCTTGCATTTTGGGGCCAACATGGTCGGAGCTCGTTTTTGCCTATTGAGGGGAGCCTGTTTTAACCAGTTCTTTCGGAAGTATATTCGGAGTAGTGGCCTGCGAATTTTAGCGACAGTCGTGCATCCCCGAGCCGCGTTATTTTGGCTGTATTTGCCGTTGTGACCGTAGTCATATGCGTTTGTCCGTAGCCATTTTTGATCCCAAGTGAGAGCTTAGGCGTCAACATCGAGGGTAAGCCGTTTAGTTATTCTTACAAATGCGACGTATAGCCTAAACTTTGGGATTTTCATGCTTGTTGAGGTCTTATAGTTTGTCATGCCTATTGAGGTCTTACAGTTTGTCATGCCTGTTGAGGTCTTACTGTTTGTCATGCCTGTTGAGGTCTTACTGTTTGTCATGCCTATTGAGGTCTTACAGTTTGTTTGTCATGTAGAATATATTTGGTTACACCGAGGCTGCCCGCTAGGGGTCTTATAGTTTTGGGTTTTCCAGTCGTATGGCGATCAACGACAATCACCGAGTCATCGAGTTTGTTTAAGCTTGAAGACCGCTTCTCGTGAGCTCGGAGTTACCTTATAGGGTCTTGATGAGCCCGTAGTTCCGACCTTGGGGTCGTGTGGGCACTGAATTTTTTATGTCTCCGAGTATCTCGGGACGTATTTAGCCGAGAGGCCTTCGCCGTGAATTTGTCGAAATAGCCTTTTTCAAAGTATGAAATGCCGAAAGGTATTCTATATTGCTTGGAATAAATATATGAAGCAAGTACATGTTGTCTCATTGTTGTGAGCTCGGCCCGCATTGTTGCTGCTCCTCCGATCATCTGATCCATTTACATGATTCTATTTTGAAACTTAGCCCTCCATTTATTGGCCTTTCCGGGGGACGGTGTCCCTAAGAGAAGGTCATCACACGTCGTCTGATTGTAGAAGAAAGGACTGTGATCTCGTTGGATCCCTTTTTGGTGAGTACGCTGCTCTGCTAATAATCTTGCTGGCGGGACCTTCTTTAGGTTTGAAGCCCACTCGGAGATCCGGGGCCTTTGTACGATCTCCGAGTGGAGTTCTGAACTTCTAAATGCCTCGGCTGACTGCCTGCATATAGGTTAGTAAAAGAAAAGAAACAACAAAGGAGCGGAGTAGTTCCTCCTTGCTGCGGGATGCGTAGGCGATGTTTCGAGGCGTGAGCCATGATACAACCTTCTGCTATGTTCGACTAGGCTTGGACAAAGATGTGGTTCTGCGTACCCTTTGATCCCTTCGAGGGAGAAGGCATTGATGTCAGCGATGGGTCATGTGGTGAGCGGTTTCCTCTTGTCACATGTAGCTCCTTGTCGAATGCTTTAGTCTCACCTCTATCGGGGAGTTTCATCCCTTTGGCGAAGTAGGGTCGAAGTCGTCCCCGGGTGATGTGTCCATTGTCATTTGAATAAAATGTCCGTGTTCTGCGGGCTCAGCATTCCAGCCCGAGATCAGGCAGGCTGTATAGAGGGAGCGACCTTCCTGAACATTGTGGCGATCGGCGTCTGGAATCCATCAAAGATTCGAGGTGTGAGAGTGATTTGGTTCGTTAGTCCGATATGCCGACAGTATCTCGGGCAGTGTTTCTCGCCATTTTTCCTTGGCGCTTTCTAACTTCTTCTTCAAGTTTTGAATGATGGTTTTATTTGTGGATTCAGCCTGGCTGTTTACACACGGGTGGTATGGCGTTTAAAGGATCCTTTTGATTTTGTTATCCTCAAGGAACTGTGTTACCTTGCTCCTGATGAATTGCCTCCCATTGTGGCATGTTATTTTGTATGGGATCCCGAACCGGCATATGACGTGTTCCCATATAAAGTTGATAAATTCCTTCTCTCTTATTTTTTTGAAGGCCTGCACTTCCACCCGTTTCGAAAAGTAATCAGTCATAAAAAGATTGAATCTAGCTTTACCTGGTGCCGTTGGCAAAGGGCCGACGATGTCCATTCCCATTTCGTAAACGACCATGGTGATAAAAAAGAATGTCGTTGTTCGGCAGGTTGGGGATCATGAGGGCGAATCTCTGACACTCGTCACACCTTTGGACGAACTCCTTGGCATCCCTTTCCATGCTATCCTAGTAGTAGCATGCTCTGATTACCTTTCGGACTAGGGAGTCTCCCTTGGAGTGGTTTCCACAGGTGTCCTCGTGGATCTCTCAGAGCACATAATCCGTGTCGCCCGGTCCTTAGCATAATACTTGGGGGACATCGAAAGTTCTCTTGTATAGGTCCCCATTTTCGTCGAGCGAGAACCGGGCCGTTTTGGTTTGCAAGGCCCTAGATTCTTTTGGATCGGCGGGCAATTTCCTGTCCTTCAGATAAATGTTGTATTTGTTTCTCCAATCCTATGTCAGGCTGGTAGAGTTAATTTCCGCATGAACTTCCTCGACCATAGACTTGATTAATTGGACAACAGCTAAGGGGAGCAGGTCTTCTTCCTCAGCAGACGATCCCTGGTTCGCTAGGGCATCGGCCTCGCTGTTCTGCTCTCAGGGTACATGGACTAAGGTCCATTCTTTGAAGCGGTGCAACATGATTTGGATCTTATATAGATACCTCTACATCCTATCTTCCCGGGCTTCGTAGCTCCCATTCACTTGACTTACCACGAGGAGCGAATCGCATTTTGCCTCGATAACCACAGCTCCCAAGCCCTTGGCCAACTCCAAACCTGCAATCATAGCCTCATACTCAGCTTCGTTGTTAGTTAGCTTTGTGGTTTTTATGGACTGTCGGATTATGACGCCGACGGGTGGCTTTAGGACTATACCGAGTCTGGATCCTCTAATGTTTGTGGCACCATCCATGAATAGGGTCCATACCCCGGAGTTCGTGGCTGATTTTATCAAAAGTTCCTTCTCTATCTCGGAGATGAGGGATGGCGAAAAATTGGCCACGAAATCCGCCAGGATTTGGGATTTAATGGCCGACCGAGGTTGATACTCGATATCATACCCTCTGAGTTCAATGGCCCATTTGGCCAGTCGACCCGGCAACTCGAGTTTGTGCAGTACGCTCCGGAGTGGACAAGTTGATAGGACACAAATGCGGTGGCACTAAAAGTAAGGCTTCAGCTTGCGCGAGGCTCTTATTAGTGCTAGCGCCAATTTTTTTAGATGGGGGTATCGGGTTTTGGCATCCCCCAAGGTTCGACTTACATAATACATAGGAAGTTGCGTACCTTGCTCTTCTCGGACTAATACACTGCTCACCGCTATTTCGGACACGACCAGGTACAGGTATATCGTTTCATCCTCCTTGGGCGTGTGCAGCAAAAGCGGGCTATACAGGTACTGTTTCAGTTCTTCCAGGGTGTGTTGGCATTCCGGAGTCCATTTGAAGTTGCTATTTCTTTTGAGTAGGGCGAAGAAGTGGTGGCTCTTGTCTGACGACCTTGATATGAATCAGCCCAGGGCCGCGATCCGCCCGGTCATCCATTGTACGACTTTCACATTGTTCACCACTATGATTTCTTCGATGGCCCTTATTTTGTCGGGGTTGATCTCGATTCCCCTGTTTGATACCATGAAGCCCAGGAATTTGCCCGAGCCTACTCCGAAGGCACACTTTTCAGGATTGAGCTTCATGTTATAGCTTCTGAGGATGTTGAAAGTTTCTTGCAAATGGGTCAGATGGTCCTCTGCGCACAGGGATTTAGCTAGCATATCATCAATGTATAGTTCCATCTATTTAACTATTTGATGCTCGAACATTGTATTAACTAGACGTTGGTATGTTGCTCCTGCGTTTTCTAGCTTGAAGGGCATCACATTATAGCAATATGTACCATATTTCGTGATGAACGAGGTCTTTTCCCTATCCTCAGGGTTCATCTGATATGATTGTACCCTGAGTAGGTATCGAGGAAGGTGAGGGTCTCGTGGCCGGCCGTGGCATCGATCAGACGATCGATATTAGGCAGCGGGAAGGAATCTTTGAGGCATGCTTTGTTTAAATCATTATAATTTACGCACATCCTTAACTTATTCCCCTTTTTTGGCACTACCACTACGTTAGCTAGCCATTCGGGATACTTTAACTCCCTGATAGATCCGATTTTAAGAAGTTTCACCACCTTGTCTTTGATGAAGGCATGTTTTACCTCAGACTGTGGTCTCTTCTTCTGCTTCACAGGTTTGAATTTAGGATCGACGCTCAGCCGGTGGGAGGTTATTTCTGATGGGATACCTGTCATATCTAGGTGGGACCTGGCAAAACAATCGATATTATTACTAAGAAATGAAATAAACTTTGTCATGAGTTCGGGGGTCAGCCCCTTTCCCAGGTATATCTAGTGATCTGGGAGGTTCTTGGTCAGAACAGTCTGCTCCAACGCTTCGATTGTTGACTTGGTCGCATCTGATTCTTCGGGGGTGACGAAAGTTTTGGGGGACGAAGAAATGTTCCTCGTCGTCTCCAATAGTCTGCATGCTTCTCTCCTTGTTTGAGGCCGAGTGTATGAGGGTTGGCATTTCATGGTGGACCGCAAACATTTCCCTTGCTGCCCGCTGTTCTCCATGTATTGTCGTGATGCCGTCCCTTGTGGGGAATCTTATCACTTGGTGCAAGGTCGAGGGCACTGCCCTTATATTATGTATCCAAGGCCTGCCAAGCAAGGCGTTGTATCTCATGTCACCGTCGATGACCTGAAACTCGGCGTTCTGGGTTTTGCCAGACGTGTTGATCGGGAGGGTGATTTCTTCTTTCGTTGCTTCTCCGATCATGTTGAAACCGTGGAGGATTTGAGGGATGGGAACAACTTGATCGAGCAACCCCAACTGTTCTACTACTTATAACCATATTATGTTGGCCGAACTGCCCGGGTCCACAAGCACGCGGTTTATCCTTGTGTTGTTTAAGAGAAATGAGATCACCAGCGCATCGTTATGCGGTTCCCCCATGGCCTCGAGATCCTCTTCGCTGAATATGAGGGTTTCTTTGGATAAGCATTTTTGGGTCAGTCGCTCTTCTGTAGCGGATGTTTTTGTTCGTTTGGACTTGGGTCCTTGGAGAACGTTAGTTCCTCCGATAATAATGTGGACACTATGATGGGGTCCCCTCGATTTTGCTCGGGTTGAACCCAGGGGTGCACTGGACTCTAGGTTGGTCGTGTCCTCTTCTCCGTCGCTTTTGGGGTTTCGGCTTCTCATTTCACTAGTCGAGCCAGGTGTCTTGCCCTGAAAGTGAAGATTTTGGGCAAGAAGAAGTGTGAAAGATAACTCGCATTTTTGCAGCGAAACCAGCAAGAAAATAATCACTATTATTTTTAGCCCCACGGTGGGCGCCAAACTGTTTACCGCGAAAATGGTAACAATAATTAAATTTGTAAATGGGAGTCTAAAAATACGTGATCTATTCCTGAGCTAGTTTTTAGAGCAATTGGTGCTAAGAATGTTAAGTTTAACGATAGAGCTCAAGTTAAAAAGAGGTAGTAACCAAACCTAAGGGGTGCTGTTGTCCGGGTGCATAGATGGTCGATGGGACCTCGGGCGGCGTTAGTATCGATCTCGAAGTATCGGGGGCAGTCGGGAATGGGATAACAGTTAGGGATATAATCGAGCAAGGCTCTATGTTACCAATATTGAGCAAAGTAGTGAAGAACAAATAAGAGAATGATAAATGCTAAAGCAGCCTCGGGCAGTGAGAGCGAACAACTTAGAAGAAAAAAGAGAGAGATATTATTACACTTGTGGAGAGAATGGAGCAACATCCGTCCCTTACAAAATGGTATGGGTTCCCCTTATATAGGCGAGGGAACACAGTATGGTACATAGTGCATTAAATATAAAGATACGGGGATGGGACGACTAGACGTGATGCCTAAGCATAGGCTCCGTATAGGCCGGGCCTGTCAGATGTAGCCATGTTCCTAGGGGCTTCCCCCTTAGTCCTGGCTTCGTTCCTCGTTTCCTCTGAGTCGATCTTCGACGAGCCCCGAGGTCGAGAACTCGGTCGCGGCCTCCTGCCCTCGGGGTCCCAAGGCATGCTTCCGAAATGTCTTGATAGCGAGAAATCAAGTCTTCTGATTTCGCCATGTATAGATAGTCTCCGCATTTCCCATAACGAAGTGATGAGAAATGATTCTGACACTTGACTCCTCGAGCTTCTTTCGGTGATTCCATATTGACGATGCGACCCCTGGAGTAAGCTTCGCGGTGGTGGGACGTCCATGGGCTTGTGCTTTCCGACCTCATTCATTACACTCCCTAATTCTTGCTTCCCAAGGTGCAGGTACCGCCGACGGTTTGGTTTTCCATGGATGCATTAACTGCGCCCGCTAGTCAGTCTTCTAAAGCCTAGATGACCGTGTCGTAAATCCCTATAAATGGGGGTGCCTTGTCTTTGTTTTTGTATGCTCTTATGCACTTCGGGGCTCTTTGAATGCCTTCTTTTATTTGTTGACTACTGATATCTATCTTGAGCGCGAGCATTCATTTCTTAGCTTTTACTTATCGACATGGCTCTCCTCTGAACCCATCAGCGTACTTCGGACCAATCTTGGATTGGTCTGATAAGTCCAGGCTATCGAGGCCCTTCGAGTTTTTCAAAGGTCATGCATCGAATTCCGGGGCCTTCATAACATTATCCTAGATGAAGGTCGTCTTCGGGTACACGGGGTCCCTATTGATCTTGATGTAGATAACCCTTTTAGAATGTATAAGATTGACTTCTGCTAAGGATTTTGCTTATATTTGGGTGCTTCCTCTGAACTTCATGGAGCTTTCACAATTGGATTTTCCTGTGTTTACTCCTCTTTTCAGAAAGAGGGGATCACGAGACCAGGTGCTTGCCTTGCGTCGAGTGTCGGCGTTTAAAGCTTACCGAGGTCGGACTTCTTTTGGGCCAGGGGTTCTTTATATTGAGTGCTGCCTCGAGCTTGGAGATAATATGAATGGCCCATCGAGTCTTGACTCCTCGTTGAAGGGTGCTTTCTAGATCGGTTATCGATCCGTCGATCTTTTTCGAGACTGTTGGCTTCCTGGGGCTTTCCTCGGGCAAGCAAATCGTCGTTGCTTCTCGCATATATGTGGGGCGGCTTCAGCTTCTTCGCAAGAATTCACTATTTTTAGATAGCCACCTTTTTGCTTTGGCACGGGGCACTTCATCTCTTTAGGTGAAAAAAGTGTTGGTGTATGCCCTTGCCTTGACCTGTTAGTTTCCATATAGACATGGAAATCACTTCGGGACCGATCCGGCAGGGGACCGGGGGTGCTGCTCTTGGGGCTCAGGAACCAAGGGATTTCGCTCTGGAGATGGTGTCCTTGATAAGAGAGGAACACCTGGAGATGGCAAGGAGATACTGTGGGTGGAGCGAAGGGATAACACTGCAGGTGCTTTCCCCAGATGAGGGCATTCTGGACCCCACTGATGGATTCTTGAGCGTATACCTATATCCTTTCGAATCTGGCCCCCCTGATAGGGTTGTGTTTGATTTTTGCTCGAAGTACCGGGTTACCCTGGCACATATCCTTCCATCGTTTTGGCGAACGACATTGATGATGAGATTTTTTGTGGAGAAAGTCGGGCTTGAATTCACGCTTGACCATCTTGTCAGGCTATATCGGCCCTTTCATCATCGAGGCATGCTAACTCAGAGGTGTCGTTCATCCACGCCCTTTGATGTTGATGGTGAGGAAGGCGGGGATCGAGAGTGGGCCAATTGGTGTATCTGGGTCCGGACTACCGATACTATCCCTGTGGAGTTTTTGCCATTTCCCGAAGGATGGAGTTATGTACGTGAGTGAGGCGTATCGGAGGTTGAACTATGAGAGCTATTTGATAGAGCTGGTAACATACTTTAGTACGTGCTTCGCTCCTTTCTAACCTCAAGGCTAACTCCCTTTTGCCGTATCAGTTGCAGAAAAAGGCAGAGGCCTTGGAGGGCCTCAATGGCGATGTCAACTGCGTCAGAGTTGCTTGCGAGGAGCTAAGGGCTCAAATGCAGGCTCGAGATTTAGAGGAGCTGAGCGCCTCGGCTAAGGTCCCTGCCTTCAAGGTCCAACTCAGTTTGACTCATGACAACGCCAAAGTTCAGCGGATATGCTTGGGAAACTCGAGTATGATCTCTCGAAGGTCAGAGCCAAGATAATTGATGCCCCGGCGGAAGAGGCATTAAACCGAACGATGGATGATCGTGAGATGGTGATTCGTACGAAAGATGTTGTTGATGCCCAAGCTGAGCTGAAGCGAGCCCTCGATCGGGAGAAGAGGATTAGGGAATATATTCGCTATAGATCCCAGAGAGAGGTACTCGAGGAGGTCGGTGCAAGGGGCTTTGTCCTCTCGGAGGAATTGGCTCGAGCAATGGTGGACAAACATGATGCTCGGTCACTTCTTGTTGACGTTGCGGAGGGCGAATTTGTCAAGCGGTAGCCCTTTAGTGTAGAGTGTAGATTTTTTCGTTTTGTCCCTTTGTCTCTGATCTACGTAGGATATGCTTGTAGGTGGAGAATGCGCTTTTTCGCTCATGGAATATATAAGAAGAAACTTGAAGCTTTATTTCTCTTGGACCTTTTTTATTTTGTTACTTTTTATCGGGCAGGCTGGTTTTGGTGTTTGGCGAGATCTTCATATGTCCGAAATGGATCGGTCAGACCCGGGGGCTCTTTAAGTGCAATCCTTGGCGCGAGAAGGTGCTGGGGCCTCCGTGCTTGGCCCGGCTATTTACACTTAGTTTTCGAGCCGGGCTCCGACTCGAACCTTCTCGTCCTCGAACTTTTTGTGCCCGTGCGAGTAGGTAGTAGTCGTTTTTATCTCTTACCCTTGGGCATTTGCTGTTCCAAGATTTTTGGGTCCAGTCTCAGAGTCGCATTGTGACTCGAGCTTCAATTGACCCTCGAACTCTTTCCTGCCTACCTGGGCAGATAATGATGTCCCTTTGTGATCTGGGTCGAAGTGACTGTACGAGCGTGTGGCCCGAAGGTTTACTCGGCTGGCGATAGTGGCACTTGTGCCATGCCCTTAGGCATATTGCAGCTTCCGGTCCAGTCTCCGAGTCGCGTTGCGATTTGAGCTGTAATCGACCCTTAAATTTCCTTGATTTCTTGGCTGGCGATAGTGGCACTTATGCCATGCTCTTAGGCATATTGCAATTTCGGGTCTAGTCTACGAGTCACATTGCGATTTGAGCTGTAATCGATCCTTAAATTTCCTTGATTTCCTGGCTGATGATAGTGGCACTTATGCCATTTGGTTGTCGAGACCTTTTAGTATGTGGCCCGGAGTCTTGCATAGTTAACTATTTTGGATCCGGTCTCCAAATCGGGTTATGATTCGAGCTCATTTTAATCCTCAAGTTGTCAATTTTTAAGCTGGCGACAATGGCTCTTACGTTGTTTGGTCGTAGAGACCTTTCAATATGAGGCCCGTAGGATTGCTTAGCTGGGGACAATGACTCTTACGCTGTTTTTGCCCGTAGGATTTTTGTAGGCTTTATTTCCGCTCGTTAAGGTCTTTTTATAGTATTTTTGCCTGAACCATAGTCGGTTCCAGAGGAACCTCAATTTCAAGTCGTTGTCGGTGATGTTTCGAGCACCTCGTAAAGTTCACAGCTCGTAGGTCGAGTAGATCGACGCTCTTGAATTTTTGGAGCAGATATGGTCAGAGCTCGTTTTTGCCTATTGAGGGAAGCCTATTTTAACCGGTTCTTTTCGAAGTATATTCGGAGTAGTGGCCTGCGATTTTTAGCAAAAGTCGTGCATCCCCGAGCCGCATTATTTTGGCTGTATCAACCGTTTTGACTGTGGTCATATGTGTTTGGCCATAGCCATTTTTTATCCCAAGTGAGAGCTTAGGCATCTACGTCGAGGATATGCCTTTTAGGGATTCTTACAAATGCGATGTATAGCCTACACTTCGGGATTGTCATGCCTGTTGAGGTCTTACAGTTTGTCTTGCCTATTGAGGTCTTACAGTTTGTCATGCCTATTGAGGTCTTACAGTTTGTCATGCCTATTGGAGTATTACAGTTTGTTTGTCATGAAGAATAGATCGGGTTACGCCGAGGCTGCCGCTAGGGGTCTTATAGTTTTGGTTTTTCCAGTTGTATGGCGATCAACGATAGTCACCGAGTCATCGAGTTTGTTTAAGCTTGAAGACCGCTTCTCGTGAGCTTGGAGTTACCTTATAGGGGCTTGATGAGCCTGGAGTTCCGACCTTGGGGTCGTGTGGGCACTGAATGTTTTAAGTCTCCGAGTATCTCGGGACGTATTTAGCGGAGAGGCCTTGGCCGTGAATATGTCGAAATAGCCTTTTTCAAAGTATGAAATGCCGAAAATGTGTTCTATATTGCTTGGAATAAATATATGAAGCAAATACATGTTGTCTCGTTGTTGTCAACTCGGCCCGCATGGGCACTGCTCCTCCGATCATCTGATTTGTTTACATGATTCCATTTTGAAACTTAACCCGCCATTTATTGGCCTTTCCGGGGGGGACATTGTACCTAAAAGAAGGTCATCGCACGTCATCTGATTGTAGAAGATAGGATTGCGATCTCGTTGGATCCCTTTCTAAGGAGTACGCTTCTCTGCTAATAATCTTGCTGGCGGGACATTCTTTAGGTTTGAAGCCCACTTGGAGATCCGGGGCCTTTGTAGGATCTCCGAGTGGAGTTCTGAACTTCTAAATGCCTCGGCTGACTGCCTGCATATAGGTTAGTAAAAGAAAAGAAACAACAAAGGAGCGGAGTAGTTCCTCCTTGCTGCGGGATGCGTAGGCGATGTTTCGAGGTGTGAGCCATGATACAACCTTCTGCTATGTTCGACTAGGCTTGGACAAAGATGTGGTTCTGCTTACCCTTTGATCCCTTCGAGGGAGAAGGCATTGATGTCGGCGATGGGTCATGTGGTGAGCGGTTTCCTCTCGTCACATGTAGCTCCTTGTCGAATGCTTTAGTCTCACCTCTATCGGGGAGTTTCATCCCTTTGGTGAAGTAGGGTCGAAGTCGTCCCCGGGTGATGTGTCCATTGTCTTCTTTAGGTTTTGAATGATGGTTTTATTTGTGGATTCGGCCTAGCCGTTCGCACATGGGTGGTATGGCATTGAAAGGATCCTTTTGATATTGTTTTCCTCAAGGAACTGTGTTACCTTGCTCCCGATGAATTGCCTCCCATTGTCGCATGTTATTTCGGATGGGATCTCGAACCGGCATACGACGTGTTCCCATATAAAGTTGATGACTTCCTTCTTTCTTATTTTTTCGAAGGCCTGCGCTTCCACCCATTTCGAAATGTAATCAGTCATAAACAGAATGAATCTACCTTTACCTGGTGCCATTGGAAAAGGGCCGACGATGTCCATTCCTCATTTCATAAACGACCATGGTGATAAAATGGAATGTAGCTGTTCGGCAGGTTGGTGGATCATGGGGGCGAATCTCTAACACTTGTCACACCATTTGACGAAATCCTTGGCGTTCCTTTCCATGCTATCCCAGTAGTAGCCTGCTCTGATTACCTTTCGGACTAGGGAGTCTGCCCCGGAGTGGTTTCCATAGGTGCCCTTGCGGATCTCTCGGAGCACATAATTCGTGTTGACCGGTCCCAAGCATACTGCCAGGGGCCATCGAAAGTTCTCCTGTACAGGGGCCCATTTTCATCAAGCGAGAACCGGGCCGCTTTGGTTCGCAAGGCCCTTGATTATTTTGGATCGGCGGGCAGTTTCCAGTCCTTCAGATAAATGATGCATTTGTTTCTCCAGTCCCATGTCAGGCTGGTGGAGTTAATTTCTGCGTGACCTTCCTCGACCACGAACTTGATTAATTGGACAACAGCTCTGGGGAGCAGGTCTTCCTCCTCAGCAGACGATCCTAGGTTCGCCAGGGCATCAGCCTCACTGTTCTGCTCTCGGGGTACATGGACTAAGGTCCATTCTTTGAAGCGGCGCAACGTGCTTTGGATCTTATCCAAATACCTCTTCATCCTGTCTTCCCGGGCTTCGTAGCTCCTGTTCACTTGACATACCACGAGGAGCGAATCACATTTTACCTCGATAACCTTGGCTCCCAAGCCCTTGGTCAACTCCAAACCTGCAATCACAGCCTCACACTCAGCTTCGTTGTTAGTTAGCTTTGTGGTTTTTATGGACTGTCGGATTATGCCGCCGACGGGTGGCTTTAGGACTATACCGTGTCCGGATCCTCTGACATTTGTGTCACCATCCGTGAATAGGGTCCATACCCCGAGGATGTGCCTGAGTTTAGCAAAAGTTCCTTCTCTATCTCGGGGACAAGGAATGGCAAAAAATCGGCCACAAAATTCGCAGGATTTGTGATATAGTGGCCGTTTGAGGTTGATACTCAATATCATAGCCTCCTAGTTCAATGGCCCATTTGGCCAGTCGACCCGACAACTCGAGTTTGTGTAGTACGCTCCGGAGCGGATAAGTCGATAGGACACAAATACGGTGGCACTGAAAGTAAGGCTTCAGCTTGCGCGAGGCGCTTATTAGTGCGAGCACCAATTTTCTAGATAGGGGTATCGGGTTTCGGCGTCCCCCAAGGTTCGACTTGTATAATACACAGGAAATTGCATACCGTGTTTTTCTCGAATTAATACACCGCTCACCGATATTTCAGACACGACCACGTACAGGTGTATCGTTTCATCCTCCTTAGGCGTGTGCAGCAAAGGTGGGCTAGATAGGTACCGTTTCAGTTCTTCCAGGGCGTGTTGGCATTCCGGAGTCCATTCAAAGTTGCTCTTTCTTTTGAGTAGGGCGAAGAAGTGGTGGCTCTTGTCTGGCGACCTTAATATGAATCTGTCTAGGGCCGCGATCCGCCCGGTCAGCCGTTGGACGACTTTCACATTGTTCACCACTATGATTTCTTCGATAGCCCTTATTTTGTAGGGGTTGATCTCGATTCAGCTATTTGAGACCATAAAGCCCAAGAATTTGCCCAAGCCTACTCCAAAGGCACACTTTTCAGGATTGAGCTTCATGTTGTAACTTCAGAGGATGTTGAAAGTTTCCTGTAAATGGGTCAGATGGTCCTCTGCACGCATGGATTTAACTAGCATATCATCAATGTATACTTCCATCGATTTACCTATTTGATGCTCGAACATTTTATTAACTAGGCATTGGTATGTTGCTCCTGCGTTTTTTAGCCCGACGGGCATCACGTTATAGCAATATGTACCATATTTCGTGATGAACAAGGTCTTTTCCCTATCCTCGGGGTTCATATGATATAATTGTACCCCAAGTAGGTATCGAGGAAGGTGAGGGTCTTGTGGCTGGCAGTGGCACCGATCAGATGATCGATATTAGGCAGCGGGAAGAAATCTTTGGGGCATGCTTTGTTTAAATCTATATAATTTACGCGCATCCTTAGCTTATTCCCCTTTTTTGGCACTACCACTATGTTAGCTAGCCATTCGGGATATTTTACCTCCCTGATGGATCCGATTTTAAGAAGTTTCACCACCTCCTCTTTGATGAAGGCGTATTTTACCTCGGACTACAGTCTTCTCTTCTGCTTCACGGGTTTGAATTTGGGATCGATGCTCAGTCGGTAGGAGGTTAATTCTGGTGGGATACCTATCATATCTAGGTGGGACCAGGAAAAATAGTCAATATTGATACTAAGAAATTGAATAAACCATATCCTGAGTTTGGGGGTCAGCCTGTTCCCAGGTATACCTCGCGATCCCAGGTATACCTCGCCCTGTTCTCCGTCGCTTTTGGGGTTACCGTGAAAATGGTAACAACAATTAAATTTGTAAATGGGATTCTAAAAATATGTGATCTATTTCCGAGCTAGTTTTTAGAGCAGTTGATGCTATGAATGTTAAGTTTAACGATGGAGCTTAAGTTAAAAAGAGGCAGTAACCAAATCGAAGGGGGGCTGTTGCTCGGGTGTATAGATGCTCGATGGGACCTCGAGTTCGGCGTTAGTATCGATCTCGAACTATCGAGGGCAGTCGGGAATGCGATAATAGATAGGGATGTGATCGAGCATGGCACTATGTTACCAATATTGAGCTAAGTAGTGAAGAACAAATATGAGAATGATAAATGCTAAAGCAGCCTCGAGCCAGTGAGAGCAAACAACTTAGAAGAAAAGAGAGAGAGAGATATTATTGCACTTGTGGAGAGAATGGAGAAACATCTATCCCTTACAAAATTGTATGGATTCCCCTTATATAGGCGAGGGAACACGGTATGGTATAGAGTGCATTAAATGTAAAGATGCGGGGATGGGACGGCTAGACGTGATGCCTCAGCATAGGCTCCGAATAGGCCGGGCCTATCAGACATAGCCATGTGCCTAGGGGACATCCCCCTCTGTCCTGGCTTCATTCCTTATTTCCTCCGAGTCGGGCTTTGACGAGCCCCGAGGCCAAGAACTCGGTCGCGGCCTCCCGCCCTCGGGGTCCTAGGGCATGCTTCCGAAATGTCTTGATAGCAAGAATTTAAGTCTTCTAATTTCGCCGCGTACAGAGACATAGCCCACCAAAGCTAGGGTTGAAGATTCGGCGGGCATCGACCCTACTTGCGCGACTGCTCCAGGACCGCCTTCCGAGGCATTGTGCCATGCAAGTCTAATGGCCGGTAGTGCCATTTTATCCCTTGGAAAACCAAGGGGATGAAAAGCCACACCAGGCAAGGGTAGGAGAGTGAGCAACGATGTATAGTCTGGATGCTCTCTTGAGCATCGGTGTAGAGTCCAAACATCCTCCTAAGTCGGAAGAAGTCGACCCCACTATCCCAACACTTCGAACCAACGATAATAGCAGTAGCAATCGTAACAACAACAACAACAATAGCAACAAGACATTTTAATCTCCCTCAGCAAAGAACAGCCCAGGCAAAAGGCCATGGCATGGCTGATGAGAACGTCGCCATAAGACCTTAAAGCCATGGACCCCAAACATGGTGGGTAGCAATGGAGGAGGATAGTGGAAAGAAAGGAATAGAAAGGTGTTAAAAGAAACTTAGATAAAAATATAGTACCGGAAGGCCCCCATTTATAGGGGGTGATATTATGGCCAATAGCGCCATCAATGCCTTTGAAAGACGAATCGGCATGCACAATCAATGCGTCATTATAAACTGGATCGACGGTGGTACAGTAGCTTTGTAGAATGGGAATTGGCAGCACAATGAATGACGCTGAAAAGACAAGTCCATGGGATGTCCCGGTTATCGTGAAAGCTTACGTCATAAGTATGATATCGTCAACGTGACATCATCGCAGGAAGTCCAAAGAGTTGGATGTCAAAATCATTTCTTGTCGCTCCTCTCTAAGAAATGCGGGGACTATCTGTACATGGCAAAATCGGAGGGTCCAATTCCTCGTCATCGAGGCACCTTAGAAGATCATCTCAAAGCCGCGAGGCTACAAGGCTATGGTCGAGTCTCCTCCCTCGGGGTTTGTCGATGACCGACCTTGGGATAATGTTGACCATGACTATGGTATAAATGGGGAGTTCCCAAGGTATACGGCTAGGACTGACAGAGCCTAATGGACTACCCTAACCTTGAATTAGGGTGTCATCTAGCTGTTCCATCTCCACTTTTTTGTCATTAATGTATTTTGTACTATGTTGGGATTCCCCTCCTATATAAAGGGGATCCTTATCATTTTAGAAACCCCTGTTTCTTCAGTTGCTCCACAAGAAATATACAAGAACATTCTCTTTGCTATCTAACATATTGTTTGATATTATTGCTCCCATTTATTGTCTTCAATATTGTTTTCATTATTGTTCTTAATTTATTGCTTATCATTGGCTATAAGGAGCTTTCAATAATTTTACTCCAACTATTATTCATACTTTGATTACCTTCGATAGCTCCCAGTCGAGCTCCAGAATCGACCTCGAGGCCCCCTAATCGACAAGCTCGAGGCCTCGATTGTTAGCCTATTGGTTTGATTATCACCCTATCCTTAATTCTCATTTCGTTTCTAAGTCTCACATACATAGCATAAACTGCTTAACAACTAGCATAAAAATAGATCACGTATTTTTAGAATCCCATAATCAAATTTAATTGCTATTACCATTTTCACGGTAAATAATTCTCTCCCTTTTAAAATAAATAATCGTCCTCAAATGTACATAGAGACATACCTGATGTTATGAAAAGATGAGGATAACGACTCCACATGTTATGCTCGGTCTCCCAGTTCGCCTCCTCGACAAGATGACCTCTCTATTGAACCTTCACTAAAGCAATATTCTTTGATCTCAACTTCTGGACTTGTCTGTCTAAGATAGCTATTGACTCCTCAATATAAGTCAAATCCTTGTCCAATTAGACTCAGCTGAAGTCTAAAACATTAGATGGATCACCATAATGCTTCTAGAGAATGGAAACATGGAACACCGAGTGAACTGCTGATAAGCTGGGTGGCAATGCAAGCTTGTAGGCCACCTCACCAACTCTCTCAAGGATCTCAAAAGGACCGATGTACCTAGGGCTCAACTTGAACCTCTTCCCGAACCTCATCACACCCTTCATAGGTGAAACCGGGAGCAGAATCCTCTCTATAACCATAAATGCTTAATCATGAACCTGTCGATCAGCATAACTCTTCTGCCTAGACTGCGGTATATGAAGCCGATCCTGAATCATCTTAAATTTCTCCAAGGCATCTCGAACCAAATCAGTGCCTAACAACCTATCCTCTCTCAACTCAAACCAACCAACAGGAGAACACCACCACTTCCCATATAGGTCCTGATAAGGAGCCATCTGAATACTCGATTGATAGCTATTGTTGTAGGCGAACTCTGCATTAATCAAGAACTAATCCCAACAACCCCCAAAATCCATAACACATGCACGAAGCATATCCTGTAATTTATAAATGGTGGGACTATTCGTCCATCTGATAGTGAAATGTTGTGATCAACTCAACCCGCCTAACTCATGTTGTACAACTCTCTAGAAATGCAATGTGAATTGCATACCTTGATTGGAGATATTAGATACTGGCACACCGTGGAGACAACCAATCTCCTGGATATAGATCTAAGCTAGTTGATCTGAAGAATAGGTAGTCACCACCGGAATGAAATGAGCCGACTTGATCAACCTATCCACAATCACCCACACAATATCAAATTTCTTCAAAGTCCGTGGGAGCCCAACAACAAAGTCCATGGTAACATGCTCCCATTTCCACTTAGGAATCTCAAGTCTTTGAAGGAAACCGTGCTGCCTCTGATGCTCATACTTCACTTGCTGATAGTTCAGGCACTGAGCCACAAACCCCTACTATATCTTTCTTCATTCTCCTCCACCAATAGTGCTGCCTCAAATCCTGATACATTTTAGCAACACCCGGATGAATGGAGTACCACGAAATGTGGACCTTCATAAGGATCAACTTATGTAACCAATCTACATTAGGCATACATATATGACTCTGCATTTGTAACATACCATTCTTCAATAAAAACCTCCTTGGCATCGCTTGTCCTATACCGTGTCCTTAAGGACAAGCAAATGGGGATCGTCATACTAACATTGTCTAATGTGATCATATAAAGAAGACTGAGAAACCACGCAAGCACGAACTCGACTAGGCTCCAAAACATCCAATATAACAAACTGATTGGACAAGGCCTGAACATTTATGGCTAGTGGCCTCTCTGCTATCGATAGATATGCCAAACTGCCCAAATGCATTGGCCACCACATTGTCATTCCCGGGATGATACAGAATAGTGATATCATAGTCTTTAAGCAACTCTAACCATCTCTGCTACCACAGATTATGATCTTTCTGCTTGAACAAATGTTGTTGACTCTAGTGGTCTGTACAGACCTCACATGCAACATCTTAGAATTAGTACCTCCAAATCTTCAATGCATGAATAATAGTTGCCAATTTCAAGTCATGCACCAGATAATTCATCTCAAGAACCTTCAGCTACCGAGACACATAGGCAATCACCCTACCATCTTACATCAACACCGCGACAAACCTAATACGTGATGCATCACAATACACAATGTATGACCCGAATCCTTAGGCAACACTAACACAGATGTTGTAGTCAAAGCAATCTTGAGCTTTTGAAAGCTCGCCTCACACTCCTCGAACCATTTGAAAGGAGCACCCTTCTAGGTCAATCTAGTCGTAGGTGCAACAATGGTTGAGAAACCTTCTACGAAATAGCAGTAATACCCGGCCAAACCAAGGAAACTCCAAATCTCAGTAGCTGAAGATGGTCTGGGCCAGCTCTAATTTGCTTCAACCTTCTTTAGATCTACCTTAATCCCCTCACTCGACACCACATTAACCAAAAACACCACCAAACCAAGAAAAAATTCACACTTTGAGAATTTTGCATATAACTTCCTCCCCCTCAAGGTCTAGAGCACTATCCTCAGATGTTGCTCATGATCCTCCCAGCTGCAGGAGTACACCAAAATGTCGTCAATAAACACAATAATGAAAGAATCAATATATGGTTGGAATACACTATTCATCAAATGCATAAATGATGTTGGGACATTGGTCAGCCTAAATGACATCACAAGAAACTCGTAGTGACCATACCGAGTCCTAAAAGCAATCTTTGAGAACACTCTAGCACCTTGTAGCTGGTCAAATAAGTCATCAATGCGCAGTAATGGATACCTATTCTTCACTGTAACCTTGGTCAACTGCCAATAATCAATACACATCCACAAAGAACCATCATTCTTCTTCACAAATAGAACCGGGGCACCCCAAGGCGACACACTAGGCTGAATGAAACCCTTTTTGCAGCTATTCCTTCAACTCCTTCAACTTTGCTGGTGCCATACTATATGGTGGAATAGAAATAGGCTGAGCGTCTGACAATAAGTCAATATCAACATCGATATCTCTGTCAGGCGGCATGCTCAAAAGATCTGCTGGAAATACATTTGGAAAGCCTCTCACTACCGAGACCGACTCAACGATAAGAGTATCAACACTAACATCTCTCACGAAGTCTAGATATGCATCACACCCATTCTCAACCATTCATTGAGCCTTTAGAAAGGACACAACTCTACAAGGAATGTAATCCAATATACCCCTCCACTCTAACCGCGGTAAAACTGGCATAGACAGTGTCACAATCTTGGCCTGATAATCCAGAATTGCATTATAGGGTGACAACCAGTCCATGCCAAAGATCACATCAAAGTCTACCATATTGAGTAGCAATAGATCAACTCTAGTCTCAAAACCACTAATAACAACTAAACTTGACTGATATACACGGTCCACAATAATAGAATCTCCCTTAGGCATGGACACATAATTAGGAGAACTCAAAGAATCACTAGATATATCCAAATATGGAGCAAAGTATGATCAAACATATGAATAAAGAGATCCAAAATCAAATAAGACTGATGTATTCCTATGACAAAATAGATCCATACACATGATGACTACGTCTGATGTGACTACCTCCTTCCTACCTAAAAAAACATAGAATCTGGCCTAGCTTGGCCTCCCCCCTAGGGCGATCTCTACCCATATGACCTCCAACCCTAGTTGGCTGTGCAGGTGGAGCAGCAACTAGAGCAACAACTATGGCCTGTGAAGTCTGTGGACTAGGTGGAATTTGGGGAGCCTGAGTAGTCTATTGAGGTACACCCCTCCTAATTTTGGGGTGGTCCCTCAGCATATGGCTGCTTTTTGCCACACTCAAAATAAGGTCTCGGTGGGTGTGGCTGCTGAAACTAGCTCTGGCCTAGTCGGCTAGACTAACTGCTAAAGGCACCTTGTGCACAAAGTGCACTAGATAGTTGCTGGGAAAATGTACAACCTGAGACCTCGGAATAGCCGGAGTACCACTAGAAGCCAGAAGTGCGAAATAAATTGGATGGCTCACATAGCCTCAAGCATGACAGGCTACAACTGGGGCGCGAGTACCACTATATCCTCCAAAATTTCGAGGCTTCTTAGCCTCCTTATCCTCTCTCTCATGGACCCGCATAAGCTCCAATCTCTGCATGATCTCTACCGCCTACTTGTACAGAGTATCTATCACCAACTCTCAAGCCATGCTGAATCTAATGCCATAGTTGAGTCCCTCGATGAATTTGTGGACTCATTCTTTGACTCTAGAAACCACGGCAAGTGCATGTTTGGACAACTCACTAAATATGATAACATACTCTAAAATTATCATAGTACCCTAGCGCAATTTCTCAAACTCTATGCGCTATGCATCCCGAAGGGTTTGGGGTACAAACTCTCTCAAGAACATCTTTGAAAAATGAGTCCATGTGAGTGAAGCTGTATCGGCTGTGCTAACCCCCTCATAAGCCTTCCACCACTGGTACGTCGCTCCTAACAGTTGGAAAGTAGCAAAAGCAACTCTGCTCGTATCCACAATACCCATAGTGCGGAGAATACAATGGCACTTCTCTAGAAAACTCTGCTCATCCTTGGTAGATAGGCCACTATAAGTCAGAGGATGATACTTCTTGAACCTTTCAAGTGTAAGCTACTCCTTCTTAGATGCCACTGCCCTAATCTCAAGCTGAACCAAAACAACAGGATGTGCTGGTATAACCTCCAGGACCTAATCGACATGGATCCACTACTTTAAAGTACGGGCCATAGGTGCCTGAGCTCCTCCACTAGCCTGAGATGTAGCTGGTGAAAGTGGAATCAACCCTGCCTGAGCTTGAGTACCAAACATGCTCAAAATCTGTGCTAGGGTCTCCTAAAGTGCAGGGGTGACAACAGGCACCTCGAGTGCCTGTCTCCCAACTGGAGCTACTGGTGGCTTCTCCGTCGCTACTTGGGTAGGTGCTCTAGCTTCACCACGTGCCCATCCTCGGCTTCTACCCTGGCCTCAGCCTCTCGCGTCTCTAGTACCGGGCGTGTGTCTGGTCCTCAGATCCAACAGCGCATGTTCTCACCATATGTGAGAGAATAGAAAGTCAAAGATTGAGATTTCAATGTAAACCAATTCGCATGATAAGGAATCAGAGAAGTGGAATTTTCCTAACAATTACGTAGCCTCTCGAAGATAAATACAAACATTTCCGTACCGATCCACAAGACTCTAATAAACCTGCTTATGACCCGTAACACTTATGAACCTAGAGCTCTGATACTAACTTGTCACGACCCAAATTTCCCACCTTAAGATGTTGTGATGGCACCTACTCTCTAAGACTAGGTAAGCCTAACATGAATAGAGAAATAGCAGAAATAATAATAAAACTTCAATTTAAACCATCTAAACTATGATAACAGAACTCAATAGTACAACTGACAAATAACTCCCAAAATCTGGTAGAACTGAGTCATAAGCTCTACAGAATATTCTAAAACCTCTACTACAACACTGTTTGAATAAGAAAGTAACAGTAATGAGAAGATAACCGAAGGTGACTCCGAGGCTTGCGGACGTCGGGCAAGTATATCTTGAAGTCTCGTGAAAGCAGCTAACCAATCAATCTCAAGCGTCTAGTATATGAAAATGTACTAGGATCTACACAAAGATGTTGTCATGACCCAATTTAGGATCATGACCGGCGCTTAGGAGCAAGTGCCCCCAAGTAAGCCTCATTGGTATTTTATAGAAAATCGGACAGAGTTTCCCCTGCTTTTGGACTATCCCAAAAAATTTCCTGTCTCAAATCAATCACCAAATATCCTAATATCATACCAAACAATTGACAACTTATCAATTAACAAAAACAAGTCTCCACCATTACTAATCAACCCACTAACAACCAGAAATACTGATTTATCTCCAACTTTGATAATAAAGAACGATACTGAACATAATAATATAATAACAAAAGAATACTCATGACAGTAAGATATTGACTATGGAGCAACTCTATGAGTTCAAAGAAAAAACTATAACAATAAATAAAATCTCCACATACGCGAACAAGTGCGAGGCACACCAACCCGCATCAACTGTTGTCTCTGTAAAAAAAAATAAGCGGGGAATGAGTCGCGATCTCAGTGAGTAATAACACTTAACCACAACCATTTTTATTGGGTACAAGTCATAAAACATGCCTATTAACTAGAAAATATCATAAAAATGCCTTTTAAGAAACAGTAAACAATAATCTGTTTCATCATGTGTTTCATGTAAATAAAAATCAATTAAAAATTCGGTAACCACTGAATAATAGCAATATTCACATTTTGGGAGGTTTCAATGAATGGATCATGTAATCGGTACAATTGCGGGCTTCTTTGCAAGAAGTCAAATATAATGGTAGTCCCTACTCGAGGGAATCGGTAACGGTATGCTAGTTCTACTTTCCCACTAGCTAGGGCTATAACTGTACTTTGTAATCGGTAAATACAAGGTTCACCAGGTCTAACGAACCCGCCATTATCTACGAGATCCTTCAAAGTCTACTCCCAGTTATACTTGTCTTTGTATTCGTATATACTCATAAGAAAATATTTTAAAACAATATAGGGCATTTCGGTTCTTATCAAATCATGTAGTTTCATTTCGATAACAGTAAATTCAAGTAAGGTAAAACATACCTAGTGACAGCAATAATATTTAAAATAGCTGTGATCATGTCAAATAACTATTTCGGTATCATATCGATTAAAAGATTTGTCCCACATGCAACTCAAATTAAACGGTAATATATTCATATTAAAATTCATGTGTAAATCTTGGAGGTTATGAAAATACAAATTGCAGTAAGATTACTAGTTACAGTACTCGTGCCGAAATATCAAATGCTTCACCTCGAGCTATTCATACAACTTCCTCTAATCAATCTATAATTACATAATATCGATCTCATGTTCATTTTCATGTTTAGGATAATTCATAGCTAATTTAGAATACCCAACCCTCGAGGTTTCATATTTGACTCGTATTCGCCGAATTATATTTACCCACATATGGGTAATTACTATTTTATCAACTCCAACCTATTTATATAATTTGTTAACCCAATTTCATAAAGTTTTATTGATTCTTTAGGAAGAAAATTCTCAATTGTGTGAATGAACTAGTATAATTTCTATTACTTTGTAGAATCTTCCAATCGTGAGAGTCAAAATTAAAATCTACCAGAATAAGAAGTTCAAGAAATTCACGTAAGACACAATTAGAGCTTAAGATTCTCAATGGTTATAGCTATGGTTCCAACGCACTGCGCCAACTTCTTCCTCCTTCTTTTTTCTTTTCTTTATTTCTTCCTTGTTGGTTGTTATTTTTTCGATTCCTTTTAGCTTCTGTTGGTGTTTTGAAACGGCAAACCCTTTTTCCTGTTTTTCCATTTCCTCTTTTCCCTTTTGTCTTTTTTTATTTTTCCACAAAATGGGCTTCGGCCTTTTTTTCTTAAACCTTATCATTTTGTTTTTTTATTTGTTAAATGACCAACTTGTCCTTGTTTGAAATTTATGGGATATTACATCCTACCCATCTTATAAAATTCTGTCCCCGAATTTAACTCAAGCACGTACCTGTAGGCTAAAATAAATTAGGATATTTGATGTGCATATCATCTTCCGTTTCCCAAGTAGCTTCTTAAACGGTGTCATTTCTCCATAGGAATTTCACGAACAAAATTTCTTTTGACTGTAGCTTCCTTTCTTGCCTATCAACAATAGCCATCGGCTCTTCCTCGTAAGATAACTTATCATCAATAGGTATAGTAGGTACTTCAAGCACCTGAGATGAGTCTGAAATACATTTTCTTAGCATTGAGACGTGAAATACTGGATGAATAAAAGACAACTCAGGAGGAAGTGACAAACGATAAGCCACAACTCCCACTCGGTATAGTATCTCATACTGTCCTATAAACCTGGGGCTCAACTTGCCTCTTTTCCCAAAGCGCATCACACATTTCATAGGGGAGACTCGTAGGAGCACTTTCCCCAATTGTGAACACTAAATCCCTTCTTCTCTTATCATCATAAGACTTTTATCTACTTTGAGCTGCAAGCAATCTCTGTCTGATCAATTGGACCTGGTCCATAGCTTCTTATACTAGGTCAGGTCCCAATAAGTTAGTCTCACCAGCTCCAAACCATCCAATAGGAGAACGACATCTTCTACCATACAATGCTTCGTACGGTGTCATTTGAATACTGGACTGGAAGCTATTGCTATAAGCAAATTTAGTTAAAGGTAGATAAGTGTCTCAACTACCTCAAAACTCAAGAATGCAAGCTCTCCAAATATCCTACAAGATCTGCATAGTACATTCAGACTGCCCGTCTGTCTGTGGATGAAATGCAATACTAAGATCTACTCGTGTACCCAATGCTTCTTGAAAAGATTTCCAAAAGCGTGAAGTGAACTATGATCCCTTATTAGAGATGATGGATACTCCAACTACGTGAAGTCGGACAATTTCGTTCATAAATATCTGTGCATACCTCACTCCATCATATGTAGTATTCATTGGTAAAAAGTGTGCTGATTTACTCAGTTGATCCACAATCACCCATACAAAGTCATAAACTTTAGGGGTTCGTGGTAGCCCGGTGATAAAAATCCATAGTAATTCTTTCTCGTTTCCACTTTGGAATCTCAATTTGTTGTAGTTGTCCTGCGGGTCGCTGATGCTCAGCCTTGACCTGCTGATAAGTCAAATAACTAGAAACAAAGTTAGCAACATCTTTCTTTATACCTTCCCACTAATAGAATTGCTTTAGGTCATGATACATTATTGTGGATCGCAGATGTATAGTGTATCTAGTGTTGTGAGCTTCTTTAAGAATAGCATGCCTCAACCCATCTACGTTTGCGACACATAGCCTATCACCCATTCGAAGAACACCATCATTGTCAAAAATCATATCCTTTCTTTTACCAGCTAAGGCCTGATCTCTGTATTTGAAAAATCGCTCATCCTCATATTGGGTGGCCTTAATGTGCTTAACTAATGAAGACTTAGGCTTGAGCACAAGCCAACAATGCCTCTGAATTTCCGACACTAAATCTGATACCTGTATCTTTTAGTCTCTGAATATCTTTGGCCAAAAGTCTCTTTGCAGGAGCTATATGTGCCAAACTCCCCATAGATTTTCTGCTCAATGCATCAGCCAGCACATTGACTTTTCCAGGATGATACAAAATAGAACAATCATAGTCTTTGAGTAGTTCCATCCAACGACGTTGCCGAAGATTTAGATCTCTCTGTTGAAAGATATACTTCAGACTTTTATGATCAGTATAAATCTCACAAGTTTCGTTATATAGATAATATCTCCAAATTTTTAGAGCAAATACTACTACAGCCGTCTACAAATCATGTGTAGGATAGTTTTGCTCGTTCTTTTTCAATTGTCTCGAAGCATATACTACAACACGACCATTTTGCATGAGAACATATCCTAATACCACCCTCGAGGCATCAAAGAATACTAAAAATCCTCTAGAAACTGATGGTAAGGCTAATATTGGTGCAGTTGTCAAACACGTTTTGAGTTTCCGAAAGCTTTGCTCACATTCCTCCGTCCACTGAAACTTTGAATTTTTCTGTGTTAGCTTGGTTAGTGTCGCTGCTATACTGGGAAAAACTTGCACAAAACGCATGTAATAGCCTGCTAAGCCTAAAAAGCTGCGAAACTCTATAGGAGAAGTAGGCCTGGGCCATTTCTGCACAACTTCTGTCTTCTTAGGATTTACCATAATTCCATCTTTGGATACAACATGCCCCTAAAATGCTACCAAGTCTAGCCAGAATTCACACTTCAAGAACTTAGCATAAAGCTGATATTCTCGCAATGTCTGCAATACAGTCCTGAGATGATCCTCGTGTTCTCCGTAGCTACTAGAATATATCAGGATATCATCAATAAATACTATTACAAATCTATCCAGAAATGACTTGAACACCATATTCATTAAATCCATGAATGCAGCTGGAGCATTAGTTAGTCCGAAAAGCATCACAAGGAACTTATAGTGCCCACATCGAGTTCTGAAAGTAGTCTTAGAAATATCTTCATCTTTGATTCTAAGCTGATGGTAACCAGAATGGAGGTCAATCCTTGAAAAGTGGGTAGCTCCTTGTAACTAATCAAACATGTCATCTATACGAGGCAAATGATATTTATTGCTTATTGTTATCTTGTTCAACTGCCTGTAGTTAATGCACATTCTCAGGGATCCGTCCTTCTTTACGATCAGTACTGGTGCACCCCATGAAGATATACTCGGCTGATAAAACCCTTATCTAACAAATCCTGCAGTTGTTGTTTTAGCTCCTTCAACTCTGCTAGTTCCATCCAATATGGTGGTATTAATATGTGATGTGTGTTAGGTGGCAAATCAATACCAAAATATATTTCTCATACTGGAGTCAATCCTGGTAAATCTTCCAAAAATACATCAGAAAATTATCTCATTACTGGTACATTTTCTATACTAATTATTTCCTTTCCTGTGTCATTTACAATAGATAAGAGACCCAAGCAACCTTTCTTCAGAAGTCGCGGGGTTTTTATAAAAGATGTAACTTTGCAAGTCTCTAGAACCTAACCCCCTTTTAAAACAAAACTGGGTTTGTTTGGTATCTCAAACTTGACTATCTTTTCATGACAATCGACGATAGCATAGCAAGAAGATAACCAAACCATTTCCATCAACATGTCAAAGTCAATCATATCAAGTAAAATAAGATCAGCTAGAGTATCTTTACCCTCAACCCAAATTTAACAAGCACGATACATGTATTAAGCTATTAGAGACTGTCCAACAGGAGTAACAATTATAAAAGAGTCATTCAATAGCTCAGGCTGTCTACTAAACCTCAAAGCAAAGTACGAGGAAACATATGAATGAGTAGATCCCAGATCAATCAACGCAAGTGCATCAAATGAACAGACACAAAGAATACCTATAACTACAGCATTCGAGGCCTGAGCATCTGCCTAGTAAATGCAAAAACTCTCACATGACTTCTACTAGCATTCCCTTGTCCTTGAGTCATAGTAGTACGGTCCCCGGCACCTCGACCTCTCTTTCTTGTACCCGTAGCACCTGAAGTATTATGAGTAGTCTGAGTAGGTGCAGCAGACTGAACAGAAGCCTGGTTGAAATTTCTCGGAGGCTGAGGGCAATCCCTCAAATGATGTCCCAACTGGCCACACCGAAAGCATTCTCCAGTTAGAACATGACACTGGCCCGAATGTGATCTAACACAGGTCTGGCAGACTAGATTAGTGGCATATAATTGCCTAGAATTACGATGTCCAGATGCTGAAGGTCCCCTAGTACCCTGTCTATAATGTGGAATATATGTGGACTGTGAAGAAAAATGTATCCCAGTCTGAGAACCCTGTTGTTGTTGTCCCTGATTTCCTACTCTTCGATTTTAACTAAAACTGCCATTGAAAGACCCTCCGGTCTTAGCCTTTTTACGTAAATCACTAGCTGCATGCTCATCACTATTAGTTTCAAGGTTTCACGGATTAATTTTGATGATAACAAACCAACATAATTATTAATCAAATAATATTTACTTGTGGTAATTTTGTTTTTGCACGGGTTTATTCAAAAAAAAAAGATGTCGATAAAGATCTAAACAAATATGGAAAAGAGAATATCATGTGATGAATTTATCGAGGAAGATTATTTTCAGAGATTCAATCTTCAAGCTTCATGGAAGGAATAATATTTGAAAGTCATATTTCAAATATTGAATGGTTTAGTACAATATCAGAAGAAGACTCTAAGGAAATTATGGAAGGAAAGTTCTTAAATATCTTGAAAGGAAGGTTGCAAAATCATGGAGAAGATCTATTATATTGTGCAAGATACTATATGGAAAACATACTACAAGATCAAGAAAGAAATATTTTCAATATAAGAAGAATATATTTTCTATGAAAATAAAATATATTATGGATTTAGTACAATCTATATTATGGAAAGAGATTATTTCCCAAGATCAAGAAAGGAAATTATTTTCATAGTTGTGGAGATAATAAATGGTTATTGGGATCTTCATCCAAAATCAAAGGAAAAGGATCTTGAAATTCTCTTGGGTTATCTAAATAAGAGCCAATACTTGTACATATGGAAGAACAACTCAAGTGGAAGAATAAATATTTTGACAAAAATATAACACGTAGAAGGAAAGAGATATACTTGCTACAAGTGTTGTATGACAGTGCTAGATTTGCTACAATACTAAGGAAAGGAAGTTGTTGGATGAATTACTACTAGCTATATCTTGGAAGGAGTAAATCAAAGGATCATACTTAAGAATGTGCAGGAAGAGAATTACGAAGCTCTTTCAAGGAAGAAAAATTCAATATATACTGGTGCATGGTTGACAACACTTCAAATGGAAAGCTCTCATTTTATGGATATACAATAATATTGTTTACTTCACAAGGAAGGAAATCGAAGGAGCTTAAGGCATGGAATCTAGAAAATCAGTATATTGGAAATATATATCAGTCTATTAGCATGACACATCATCAATCAATATGTCACGACCCCCAGTTTGCCCTTCATGAACTATCGTGACGGCACCTAGTCTCTACGACTAGGTAAGCCTAACAAATTGCGAAAACAGAAAACAATAGAACAAAACTAGCCAATATTGCAAAAATAACATAATGACGCAATTAAGATGCCACTTGGCATATACAATACAAACACTCAAAACTTCGCTCAAATTCGAGCTCCCAAGCTCTAGTTTTGATAAAAATGGCTAAACCCTCGACTTTGCCATTTTATAATCTGCCCAGATAATTCCTTCTTCGCGAATGCGGAAGGACCCTCGCGTTCACGAAGCACAACTTCGCTTGGTCTAGTTTTCCTTCATCGCGAACGCGATGTCCCTGTCGCGAACGCGGAAACCATCTACCCCCTCCTACGCGAACGCGGGACCATCTTCACGAATGCGTAGGTATAAGACCTCACTGCCTCGTGAACACAGGAACACCTTTGTGAACGCGAAGCATTAAACCTCCACCAGCCCCATCTCTCCTTCGCGAACACGATACCCCACTCGTGAATGCGAAGAAGGAAACTAGAACTGACTGTTGCAATTTTTTTCTGCAATTCTCAAAGTTCTAAAATGACCTGTTGAGCATCGGAAACACACTTGAGGCTCACGGGACCTCAACCAAACATACCAACCAATCCTAAAACATCATTCAAACTTTTTCCAACCTTTGGAATGCTCAAAACATCATCAAAATACCAAATTAACATCGGATTCAAGCCCAAGAACTCCAAAAAATTTCAAATTTTGCTTTCGATCAAAAAGTTTATCAACCTCGTCCGAATAACCTGAAATTTTGCATAGCACATCACATTCAACATTACGGAGCTACTCCAACTTTCGGAATCCCATTCCAACCCAGATATCAAAATCTCACTATCGAACCGGAAATTTCAAAAATTCAACTTTTGGCATTTCAAGCCTAAATAAGCTAAGGACCTCCAAAACACAATCCGAATACGTCCCTAAGCCAGAAATCACCCAACTGAGCTGACGGAACCGACAGAATTCCATTTCAAGGTCGTCTTCGCACTGTTTCAGCTACGGTCCAGATTCTAAAGCTTAAGCTCTATTTTAGGGACTAAGTGTCCCAAAACACTCCGAAACATAAAACCAAACATACTAGCATATCAAAATAGCAGAAACAAACACAAGGAAAGCAGTAAATAGGGGATCGGGGTGTTAATTCTTAAAACGACCGGTCGGGTCTTCACATCCTCCTACACTTAAACATTCGTTCATCCTCGAACGAGCATAGAGACGTACCTTAAGTAGTGAAAAGATGAGTGCAATGGCTGCACATATCCTGCTCGGTTTCCCAGGTCGCCTCCTAGACCGGCTGACCCTGCTACTAAACCTTCACTAATGCAATGTTCTTTGACCTCAGCTTTCGAACCTGTCTGTCCAATATTGCCACTGGTTCCTTAACATAAGATAGAACCTTGTCCAACTAGACTGAACTAAAATCCAACACGTGCGATAGATCACCGTGATACTTTCGGTGCATCGAAACATAAAATATCGGGTGAACTCCTACCAAGTTGGTAGGTGAGGCAAGCTCATAAGCAACCTCCCCAACATATCTCAATATCTCAAAAGGACCAATAAACCTCGGACTCAACTTTCCTTTCTTCCCAAATCTCATAACGCCCTTTATAGGTGAAACCCGAATCAGAACCCGCTCTCCAACCATATAGGAAACAACACGAACCTTCCGGTCCGCGTAACTCTTCTGTCTAGACTGGGCTGTACATAGTCTATCCAGAATCACCATAACCTTCTCCAAAACATCCTGAACCAAGTCTGTGCCCAATAATCTAGCCTCTCCCGGCTCAAACCAACCCACCGGTGATCTACACCGCCTACCATATAAAGCCTCATACAGTGCCATCTGAATGATGGACTGATAGCTATTGTTGTAGACAAACTCTGCCAATCACATATGCATGGAGCATATCCTCAAGAATTTGAATAGTGCGCTCGGACTATCCGTCCGTCTGAGGGTGAAATGTTGTACTCAACTTCACCCGAGTACCCAACCCATGATTTACGGCCCTCTAGAACCATGATGTGAACTGAGTACCTCTATCTGAAATGATAGAAACTGGAATACCATGCAGACGAACAATCTCTCGGATATAAATCTCTGTCAGACGCTCCTAACAATAGGTATTACACACAGGAATGAAGTGTGCGGACTTGGTCAGCCGATCCACAATCACCCAAATGGCATTGAACTTTTTCAAAGTCTGTGGGAGCCCAACTATGAAGTCCATGGTGATCCGCTCCCACTTCCACTCCGGAATCTCTATCTACTGAAGCAACCCACCCGATCTCTGGTGCTCATACATCACCTGCTGACAATTGAGGCACCGAGCTACAAACCCAACTATATCTTTCTTCATCCGACTCCACCAATAGTGCTGACTCAAATACTGGTACATCTTCACGGCACCCGGACGAATGGAATACCGTGAACTATGGGCCTCCTCTAAAATCAACTCCCGAAGCCCATTAACATTGGGTACACAAATCCGACCATGCATCCTCAATACCCCATCATCACCCATAGTCACATCTCTGGAATCACCATGCAGAACCTTGTCCTTGAGGACAAGCAAATGAGGGTCATCAAACTGACGCTCCCGGATATGATCAAACAAGGAAGACCGAGAAACCACGCAAGCTAGAACCCAACTGGGCTCCGAAAGATCTAATCTCACAAACTGGTTGGCTAAGGCCTGAACATCCATCGCCATGGGCCTCTCCGCTGCTGATAAATAAGCCAAACTCTCCGCCTGGCGACTCAAAGGATCGACCACCACATTGGCCTTGCCCGGGAGATACATGATAGTGATATCATAGTCCTTTAGTATCTCCAACCACCTCGTATGGTGCAAATTAACATCCTTCTGCTTGAACAAATACTGTAAACTCCGATGATCAGTACAAATCTCACAAGGCACACCGTACAAATAATGACGCCAGATCTTCAAGGTGTGGACAATGGTAGCTAACTCGAGATTATGGATAATATAATTCTTCTCATGTACATTCAACTACATGGACGTGTACGCAATCACCCTACCGTCCTGCATCAATACCGCTCCAAGGCCAATCCTCGAGGTATCACAATAGACAGTATAAGATCCCGAACCTGTAGGCAATATCAAAACTGAAGCTGTAGTCAAAGCTATCTTAAGCTTCTGAAAGCTCGCCTCACACTCTTTCATCCATTGGAACGAGACACCCTTCTGGGTCAGCCTGGTCATAGGGGCTGCAATGGATGAAAAACCCTCAATAAATCGACGGTAATAACCTGCCAAGACAAGAAAACTACGGATCTCTGTAGCTGAGGATGGTTTGGGCTAACTCTGCACTCCTTCCACTTTCTTCGGATCCACCTGAATACCATCACTCAAAACCACGTGGCCCAAGAATGCCATGGAATCTAACCAAAACTCACATTTCGAGAACTTTGCATATAACTTCTTTTCCCTCAAAGTCTGAAGCACTGTCCTCAAGTGCTTCTCATGATCTTCCCAACTTCGGGAGTATAGCAGAATGTCATCAATAAAGACAATGGCAAACGAGTCAAGATTTGGCCAGAACACACTGTGCATCAAATGCATGAAGGTTGCTGGGCATTGATCAGCCCAAATAACATAACATGGAACTCGTAATGACCATACCGAGTCCTGAAAGCAGTCTTCAGGATATCTGGATCCTGAATCTTCAACTGATGGTAACCTGAATGCAAGTCAATCATAGAAAACACTCGTGCACCATGTAACTGGTCAAACAAATCATCAATACGAGGCAAAGGATACTAGTTCTTCAATGTAACTTTGTTCAACTGGCGATAATCAATGCACATACGCATAGAACCATCCTTTTTCTTCACAAACAAGATAGGAGCACCCCAAGGTGATACCCTGAGCTAAATAAAAACCTTATCAAACAATTCCTGTAAATGATCCTTCAACTCATTCAACTCAGGAGGGGCTATACGATACGGAGGAATAGCAATGGGCTGAGTGCCCGGCAATAGATCAATGCCAAAATCAATATCTCTATCGGACGGCATGCCCGAAAGGTCAACTGGAAACATATCAGAAAAATCCCGTACTACTAGGACTGAAGCAACTGTAGGGGTATCAATACTAACATCTCTCACATAAGCTAGATACGTGTCATACCCCTTCTCAAACATACGGTGAGCCGTAAGGAATGAAACAACTCTACTAGAAGTATGATCTAAGATACCTCTCCACTCTACTCGCGGTACACCTGGCATAGCCAGCATCACAGTTTTGGCGTGACAATCAAGAATAGCATAATGGGGCGACAACTATTCCATGCCCAAGATAACATAAAAATATACCATGCTGAGCAATAATAAATCAGCTCTGGTCTCAAAACCACTAAGAGCAACCACACACGATCGATAAACGCAGTTCACAACAAGAGAATATCCCACAAGAGTAAAAACATAAATAGGGGAACTCAAAGAATCCCGAGGTACACCTAAATACGGGGCAAAATAAGAAGACACATAAGAATAGGTGGAGCCTGGATCGAATAAAATCAATGCATCCCTATGACAAACCAAGACAATACATGTGATGACAGAATCGGAGGTGAAGATCTCGGTACGTGCAGGAAGGGCATAATATCTGGTCTGGCCTCCCCCTCTAGGGCGACCTCTACCTCCCCAACCTCCACCTCTAGCTGGCTGAGCAGGTGGGATAGCAATTGGAGCTGTAACCATAGCCTGAGAACTCTGCGGGGGCATACTATGGCTGAGAAGTCTGTAGAGGTGCACCCCTCCTAAGTCTGGGGAAATCCCTCACCATATGGCGTGTGTCACCACACTCAAAACAAGCTCTGGGAAGATGTGGCAGCTGTGACTGGCCCGAGCCATGTATGCTGGACTGACCACTGAAAGCACCCCGTGCAGGAGGCGCAATAGATACTGGAGGTACATAATAAGGCTCTTTAGGCCTAGGAGGAGCTGGTATATCACTGGCTGCTGGAAGAGCTAAATGAAATGGGCGAATCATAGCTGGAGCACGGGCACCAGAATAATGCACCGACTATCGAGACCTCTTGTCCTCCATCTCCTCTCTATCCCTAACATGCATACCCTCTATCCTTTTAGCAATGCTCACCACCTGCTGATAAGAAATATCCATCTCTAACTCACGAGGCATGGTAGACCTGATGCTGGGAATAAGCCCCTCAATAAACCGACGAACCCTCTCGCGAACAGTAGAAACCAAGGCTGGGGCATGTCTAGCCAAGCTAGTGTAATGGACATCATTCTCTGAGACAGTCATAGTACCCTGGCGCAAATGCTTAAACTCTGCGCACCATGCATCCCCGAGGATCTGGGGAACATACTCACTCAGGAACATATCTAAAAATTGAGTCCAAGTCAGGGAAGCTGCCTCATCCGGACTGTCTAACTCATAGGTACGCCACCACTCATAGGTGGTTCCTCAAAGATGGAAAGTAGTGAAGGAAACCCTGCACGATCAGGATATACCCATGGTATGGAGAATACGCTGGCACTCATCTTAAAATCCCAGAGCATCATCTGATGCTAGGCCACTGAATACATGAGGCTTATAATTCTTGAACCTCTCAAGCCTCAGCTGCTCATCCTTGGAAGCCGCTACCCTGTCCTAAGGCTGATCTAGGACTATAGGCTGTACAAGAATAATCTCTGGGACCTGATCAACATGAACTCACTGATCGGGAGTGCGGGTGGCGGGAGTGTGTTCTCCTCCTTTGGCCTGAGATGTGGCTGCAGCAAGGAGAAGCAACCTTGCTTGAGCCAGAGTGGTGTACATGCTCATGAACTGCGCAAGAGTCTCTTGGAGTGCTGGAGTAGTAGTGCCAGTAGGCATATCAAGTGCCTGGACTCCGGCTAGAACTGTTGGTGTCACCTCGGTGGCAGCTTGCGCGGGTTCTCTAGCTGCATCGCATACGCGTCCTCGACCTCTACCCCGGGCCCGACCTTTGATGACTCCAGTAGGGGTGTGGGTGCATGATCATCTCTGGTAGCACGTGTCCTTAACATCTATGAGAGAATAGAAGACAGTTACATCAAAAATCTCGCACGACAAGGAAATCAAATGAAGTGGAATTTTCCTAACAGTTACATAGCTTCTCGTAGATAAGTACAGACGTGTCTGTACCAGTCCGCGAGGCTCTAATAAACCATCTTGTTATTCATGACTCCTATGAACCTAGAGCTCTAATACCAACATGTCACGACCCCAGTTTGCCCTCCGTGAACTATCGTGATGGCACCTAGTCTCTACGACTAGGTAAGCCTAACAAATTGCGAAAACAGAAAACAACAGAATAAAACTATCCAGAACTACAGAAATAACATAATGAAGCGTTTAAGATGTCACTCGGTATATACAATACAAACATTCGAAACCTCACTCAAATTCGAGCTCCCAAGCTCTAGTTTTGATAAAAATGGATAAACCCTCGACTTTGAAATTTTATAATCTCCCCAGATAATACTTACTTCACGAATGTGGAAGGACTTGCGTTCGCAAAGCACAACTTCGCTTGGTCTAGTTTTTCTTCATCTCGAACGCAATGTCCTTGTCGCAAACGCGAAGACCATCTTCCGCCCTTCTATGAGAACGCAGGACCAACTTCGCAAACGCGTAGGTATAAGACCTCACTGCCTCGCGAACGTGGGAACACCTTCGCGAATGCGAAAAATTAAACCTCCACCAGCCCCTGCTCCCCTTCTTGAAGGCGAGGCCCCACTCACAAACGCGAAGAAGGAAACCAGAACTGACTGCTACAATTTTTTTTTTGCAATTCTCTTAGTTCAAAAAATGACCCGTTGAGCATCCGAAACACTCCCAAAGCCCCAGGACCTCAACCAAACATGCCAACCAATCCTAAAACATCATTTAAACTTGTTCCAACCTTCGGAATGCTCAAAACAACATCAAAATACCAAATTGACATCCGATTCAAGCCTAAGAACTCCAGAAACTCTCAAATTACGCTTTCGATCAAAAAGTCTATCAAACCTCGTCCGAATGACCTGAAATTTTGCAAGTACATCACATTCAACACTAGGAGCTACTCCAACTTCTGTAATTTCATTCCGACCACGATATCAAAATCTCACTATCGAACCGGAAACTTTAAAAATTCAACTTTCTGCATTTTAAGCCTAAATAAGCTACGGACCTACAAAATACAATCCGAACATGCCCCTAAGCCCGAAATCACTCAATGGAGATAATGGCACCGATGGAATTCCATTCCGAGGACATCTTCACACTACTCCAACTATGGTCCAAATTTTAAAGCTTAAGCTCTCTTTTAGGGACTAGGTGTCCCAAAACACTCCGAAACTCAAAACCAAAAATCCCGGGGAATCAAATAGCAGAAACAAACATGGGAAAAGAAATTAATAGGGGATCGGGGCGTTAATTGTTAAATGATCGGCCGAGTCATTACACAATAGGTACAAGATATAGGTAATAAATTCCAATAAATCAGTGATTGGTGGAAGGATTTCAAATTAGTTTGAAGGTGCAAATGGAATTGAGAAAAGGAATAAATAGGAAGTCACGTTGTTATTTACTCAATCAAAGGAAAAAATCTTCTGATTGAATATTATCGAAATCAAGGGGTCAGCAAAATCAAGCCTAACGGTCAGAAGCTATTGAAGACTATAAAAATGAGAGATTGGGAAAGAAGAAGATATGCAGCCTCCTATACAATTGTATATCCAACTACAATTTCTTTATTCTACTCTTAACAAGCATTGTAATTCATTTTAGTAGATTTACTGTGTACACAAAAGAGAGAAGAGAGAGAGAAAAATATTGGAGAGGGAGTGTGTCAAAGAGGTTGTGTCATTGTTCGTTTCTTTGGTGAGCAAGTGAAAACCAAAGGGTCGTTGTTGGTGTCGTGCCACCTTTTTTCTAAAAGCGAAATCGGGTTCATGACATTTGGGAGGACAACTCGTTCCCTCTTGGGAATTGGGTTTTTTGGGTTGAAGAGTCGCCACCTAATGATTAAAGTGCATTAGGACACTAAAGAAGAGTTCGAGTTGGAAAACCAGAGTTAGAGTAAGGACTAGAAATTATCTCGAGGGGAAGGTGTTAGGCACCCCCCAAGATCCACTAGTGTGGTTCCCGGCCATGTTACAATTGTGACTTTAACGAACAAATAAGCAAATAATGGTCTCAAATAGAAGGAGATTTACACATAATGTTGCAAGTTAATTGAAAGTTTGAAGAAAGGTAAAGAAAACAAATGTCTTAAGCAAATAGTCTGGACAGTAAAAAAAAGGATAACAAGTAAAGGGGAAGGGGTCCTAGGTTTACAAACAATAAGGATCACATCAATGCAATACCCGACAATCACTCCTCAGACGAGGGGTCACACGTGGTATTAGCGCACCGATCATCATGTCCATATCTACCCTTTCCCACCTCGTTAAGATATTAAATGTAGAATAGTGTCGTTACTTATTGCATGCTATTACCCATCCCGATCCTATCAGTCCCGGTGGCATTTAGGACTGCTTGTCCTAAAGGGAAGGAGGTTGTCCCTTTTCAGAGTTTTAAAAGGACAAAATTCTAATGCGACAAACAAAACACATAAGCAAGTAGGGGGAAACAAATAACAGTTTAAGGGCTCAAACAGGCCTCCTCACTTAAAGGAGAAAATTATTTAGCATGACACAAATACTGGTTATAGTTTGAATTAAACTTAAAGCGTTAGGACATGCTACTTCATCACATATTTCTCAGATGAGGAGTCCGAATTAGGCCTTGTCTGGTTGCAGTTTATTAAAACTGACACAGTTAAACAATTACCTACTGTTTGCCTAGGCGGAAGTATACTGAGTTTAAAGAAGGGTTACTGATTTTAGAACCAATTAAATTCTGCAGATATTAAACAAACATTACTATTGATTTTAGACTTATAGATAAAATAGACTAATCAGATTCAGATGGCTGCTCATATAGGCATGATTTCTAAGCATTATTGATTTGAAAATGATTATGTAAGTGTAGGAGCCCTAAAGGCATGGTATCTAGAATGAAATTGAATATTATTAAACCTATGATTGTTTGCCTAACGACAGATGAATATGCAGAAATGCAGAAACACAACTATAGCCATGATTTCTATATGCAGAAACTTATAGGCATGGTTTCTAATGAAGTAATGAAGCAACTTATAGGCAAGATTTCTAAGTGTATTGTATCACTTATAGGCAGTATTTTTAAATGCATAAGTGCAGAAGCTTATACATGATTTCTATATGCAGAAACTTATAGGCATGGTTTCTAATGTAATAATGAGATGACTTATAGGCAGGAGTACTATATGATATGCATAAATGCAGAATTTGTAGATAGTAATCCCTATGAGCATGTTGTCTACCCATATGAATGCATAAATGACCCTCCCTTTTTTTACTAGAACCTCATGGTTATTACGAATTATTACAGACCCTAATGAATCAAAAAAATACATCAGAACTTCCAGCTGCAACCAAACAGCCTAATTCAGACTCAAGGTTTAGCAATATGAGATAAACCAACTTCCAGGATCCGTTTTCCAAAAGCCTTTCTCTTATTTGGGATGTGTCAAATTTTCCAAGAGTCTCAAAGGACTCAGGGTAGTACTTACACCCCAAACACATTTGCAGAATTAGATTATAGTGCAATGTGGAAGATTCAGCCCTCAAATGTCCAAGTTCAGAGGGAACTTAGGGTCCCAAAGCATGGCTCATAAGAGGGGGGACATAACTTAGAATATAAGAGGAAGTGTATGTGCATAGAGGGGGATTAGGGAAGGTCATGGCAGGCTGGTGGTCACGCCCAGCAATTTAAGAGTACTGGCACACCCCTGACCAGCCTGTCAGCCAAAATTGGGAGTTGGGATCCATTGAGGATCAGGTTTGGACCTGGGCAGTATTTTGGATACTACTAGGCCATGAACCTTAACTCAAACACATAGAAGGGAATAGGGGTAGGGATTCATAACAGAAAAACAGATGCAAGAAAAGAACACACATAGTTAACATTAATCATGAACAACAAAGTAGACAGGATTGCAGAAAACTGTAAATAAACACATAGGGGTGAGGCAGGAAAGCTAAATTAGAACATACCAGTTTTAGGGAAAACAAAAAAGTAAAAGTAGTCTTGAAAAAGACAAGTTGCAAGGAAAAGTTCCAAAAGATCCCAGAAAGAGAAGAATGTTGTAAAAGTATTGAACTCAAAGCAATAAAGTGTGTAAGTAAGTTGAAAGTAATGATATAAAAGTTCGAGGTATTGAACTTGAAGTGGTCTTAAAAGTGAAGAAGCGTAATCCCTTTTAGAGTGCAGAGAAACAAGTAAGAAAGGCAAGGAAATATCATTGAAATCAATCTCCCTTTGGTTAAGGGATTCTGATTCCAATGGGTAAAAGCCAGTTAAGGAAATAAATTTTAATTAAAACCTTTCAAAGTAGCACAAAAGGGGTAAATACATAGAAGTTATTTAAGGAAAACCATCAATGGTACACGGTTTGTGACAAATATGGCAAGGGAATCATTCAAACAGCCTTGAAACCAAAATTACAGGCTTAGTTCAAATGAACCAAGTCATGAATAGGTAAAGAGGGTTCAATTAAAGGAAATCAGTAACAATCAGCCAGGACTTATTAAAAGGAATTCAAAATCAATCAATTAGTTGGTAAAGACCTTTTGAAAGAAGAGTTCTCATACATAAAAGCAGACAAACATGTGAATCAAGAAGTTTATTTAGAAGAGAGTTTAATCAAAGAGAGGTTCAGAATCATAAGCAAGAAAGGCTGCAAGTCCCGTTTGTAGACTCACAATGAGTCTGAGAGTCCAGGGTCCCAAAGTGGAACCCTAATTTAGACACAAAAAATCAAAATTGCCAAAGGAAACCCTATATACTAGGGTTTCAAGATGAATCAGACAATAGAGATGAGAAGGCAAGCCATTCGATAAAGGCTCAGAAGTCTTTTCCAAAGACTTATGAGAAACAAACGGACACGATACACAATTAAGAGCATGGAGAACACGTTTTGAGGAAAAAAAATCAGAACTTAAACAAGTTCAGAAGAAAGAGTGATACAAACTTAGGCAAAAACAGATGAATCATGCTTAGTAAGAACACAAACATAGTCCAGTAAGGCCAACAACATCAAAGAACTTACAGTAAACACATATAGTAGAAGAGTAAGTAAAACATAACACGGATTAACATGTGAGTACACTAATAACAACAAAAGTAGAAGAATATTGCATAGTAGAAAGGAAACAAGAGAGCAAACTCAAGCGTAGTAGAAAATAAAGCATACGAGTATAACATAGGTAAACACACATGAAGAAAGAATAGAAAGAATCAGAAAGATATTTGAAGAAACTTTTTCAGAAACCCTAAAATTGAAATTGAGCGATTTTAAAAAAGAAATTTGGGGGAAAACCTTTTAAAATGTCAAGTAAAGCCCAGAAATATCACAGATCTAAGAAAAATAGGTGAGTACAGAACCTTGGACGGCTTAGAGTTGTAGAGAAAACCCTAGAAATGAGAAAGGTCTTGAGGAAAGTCAGATCCTGAGTCGAAAAGGCCCATAGTGCTTGAATATGCTGGAGTAATGACCAGAGAAGCCCTAGTCTACAGATCTGAGAAGGAACTGAAGGAGAACCATCGAGGTCAGGTCTCGAAGCTTCGAACAACCATAGTTTACTGATGGAGGGGAGTGAGTACCAACCATCCATGGCTTGAGAAGCCATGGATTCCGGTGGAGTGGTGGTTGAAGAGGGGTAGAAGGAGGCTATGGTTTCAGAGAGTTTGAGAGAATTTGAGAGACGAGAGGTTTCAAAGGCGGCTGAGAGATGGGAAATGAGGGATTAGGGTAGTCATTTGGGGTTAAAAAGGTAAGGGTGGTTTATGGCCGTTGATCAAAATGATCAACGGCCTGGATCAATAGTAGGAACCGGGCAGGTCATTTGGAATTGGGTCGTGGGTTGGGTCCAAATGGAATTGGGCAGGTTTAATTGAGTCAAATTAAGGGCTACAATTTAAATGTAATGGGATGTTATTGAAATAAAAATGGAGCTAAATATTAAATAACCAATTTCCCTTTTTATTTTATAAAAATAGTAATATTAATTTTAAAAGTAAATTAAAAACACTGAGCCAACAAATACTATATAAATATTAATTTAAAACATTGGAAATACTTTTATAATTATAAAATGCTACTAATCATGAAATAGGCTACAATTGCAATTACATGCAATTTAGCTTAAAAATACCAAATAGGTTTGTAAAAAATATACAAAAATCACCTTAATTATATTTTGGTGTTAATATGAGAATAAAACAAGTTATTCACCAAAATTATAATCTTGGGAATAATTATTGGATTTTGTACTGCTAAAAATAGACAATAAATTGATTTAAAATCTTAAAAATTAGGAAAAAATACCAAAACTCTTGGTCATGCTTATATATGTATGTACATGCCATTTTGAAAGTATTTTGTATATAAAAATACATAGGGAAAATTGGGTATCAACAGCTGCCCCTTTTTACCCGGGAATGATGAAAGAGTTGTCGAGTAAAGATATGATGGCCAATTTTGACCGAATGAAATGATTTTGAAGATTTTTGATCGGGCTCTGGTTTCTGAGCTTCCTACATATCCCTGGTATTACAAGAATCTGGCCATATGTAGTTCGGGATCCATCGGCGGAGTATGCCGATGGAGATTTTCGAAAAGCGGATGCGATGTTCAGGTTGAGAAAGGATGGTCAGAGTTTGATAGGCTGCGGGAACTAGAGCGGGATCCTGCTGAGATGGCCGTTGCTAGGCGGTGTACCTGTGAATGAACAATACCATCATATATATATATATATATATTGTGCATAAATTTAAACGTGATGCAAGTTCCCGTTCGACCGTGAATGTTGTCTTTGGATGGTTAGGATGACGTCCTCGGACCATGATGTCCTGGGCCATGAAGCATATGATAAAGGATTCGCAGGCTATGAAATGATGTTCTCGGGCTATGAGGATGATGCCTCCGAACCATGATGCTTTTGAATAATGATATGCAAAAGATAAAATGGGGTCCTCAGGCCATGGCATGGCGTTCTCGGGCTATGAAAATGGTGCCTCCGAACAATGATGCCTTTGGACAATTCTGCGATCTTTCAGCCCATGAAAATGCAGAAGGTGGCGATCTTTCAGCTGATGCAAGATGTAAATAAAGGGTGGCGGTATTTCAGCCATGCAAGAGAAATAAGATGGCGGTATTTCAATCAGCAAGAGAAATAGAGTGGCGATATTTTTGCCATGCAAGAGAAATAAGGTGGCGGTATTTTAGCCATGCAGATGGAGGTAGATCTTAACCTCAGAAGGCAGAAAGGTAGCCTTATGCAATGTAGGAGATGCAGATGGAGGTAGAGCTTAACCTCGAAAGGTAGAAAGGTAGCCTTATGCAATGCAGAAAATGCAGATGGAGACAAAGCTTAGTCTCGGAAGGAAGAAAGGTAGCCTTATGCAATGCAGAAGATGCAGATGGAGGTAGAGCTTAACCTCGGAAGGCAAAAAGGTAGCCTTATGCAATGCAGAAGATGAAGATAGAGACAGATCTTAGTCTCGGAAGGCAAAAAGGTAGCCTTATGCAATGCAAAAAATGCATATGGAGACAGAGCTTAGTCTCGGAAGGCAAAAAGGTAGTCTTATGCAATGCAGAAAATGCAGATGGAGACAGAGCTTAGTCTCAGAAGGTAGAAAGGTAGCCTTATGCAATGTAGAGAAATGCAGATGGAGGTAGAGCTTAACATCAAAAGGCAGAAAGATAGCCTTATGCAATGTAGAAAATAAAAAGGCGAATAGTAATGAAATCTCTTAGCTGATAGATGATAGCTGATAGTTGATTGCTATATTGTGGCTGCTTTGGATGTCGTGTACAGATATCAATTGTAAATAGGTGATGATTCCGAGAGTTGTATTCCCGGGAAGTATGAGTGTATAGATATATATCTGATGATTTTACAACTTGAGTGCCTGCATCCAAAGAAAAATCGTGAGTTTTGTAAAAGGGGGAAGGTTAGTTCGTTTCCCCATGAGCTTCGCTTTTCTTGCTTGGCATTGTGTATCATTGAGGTAGCATTGCTAAACAAATCAATTTTGATACCAGACATGCATGATTTAGAAAAAATGTAACATAAATACATAATTTAAAATAGTTTTCTTTAGATAAACCAACGAATGCGACGCGGTTCAAGACATTGCAACCTCTCTCGCTCCTGAATTCTGAGGGTCCTCCTTAAAATTCTGCCCCAGTTTACTAGGTTGGTGCTTTTGATGGTTGCGTGCAATAAATGGCTGAAATCAACTTCGAAATTTTGAGGGTCCTCCTCAAAATTCTGCCCAAGTTTCCAATAGCGTGGGGAAACAAAAATTTTATTGAATTTTGACTGAACCCATAGGGTTGCCTACGTATCCCCTCTTAAATGGGAATTAGGTTAGGCGTAGTTCAAATACATTATACAGGAAAGTAAGAGTTACACATAGTATCGCTTCACTGTATCTAAATTGATCAGCTTCGGCCAAACTTCACCGTCCTTTTCTGCAAGTATGAGGGCTCCTCTAGTTAGAACCTAGTGGACCATGTATGGACCATACCAGTTGGGAGAGAACTTCCCTTTGGCTTCATCTTGATGCGGTAAAATCTTCTTTAACACCAGTTGGCCCGGTGTAAACTGTCTTGGCTTGACTCTTTTGTTGAAGGCACTAGACATTCTATTTTGATAAAGTTGACCATGGCAAACTGCATTCATTCTTTTCCCATCTATAAGAGCTAACTACTCGTAGCGACTCCTTACCTAATCTGTATCGTCAAGTTCTACTTCCTGTATGATTCTCAAGGAGGAAATTTCTACCTTATCAGGAATGATTGCTTCAGTACCATAAACCAACATATAGGGAGTTGCCCCGGTTAATGTGAGAACTATGGTGCGGTACCCCAATAAAGCAAATGATAACTTCTCATGCCACTACTTATACTTCTCTATCATCTTACTTAGTATCTTCTTGATATTCTTATTGGCGGTTTCTACAACTCCGTTCATCTGAGATTGTAAGTTGTAGAATTCCTGTGTTTGATCTTGAAGGTTTCACACATGGCTTTCATCAAGTCGTTGTTGAGATTGGAACCATTATCAGTGATGATTGACTCCGGAATTCTGATCCGACAAACAATACGGTCGCGGACAAAATTTGCTACCATATTCTTAGTCACTGCTTTGTACGATGCTGCTTCAATCCATTTGGTGAAATAATCAATTGCCACTAGAACGAACATGTGCCCATTTGACGCTGCAGGCTCGATAGGTCCGATAACATCCATTCCCCAAGCGGTGAACGGCCATGGCGAGCTTGTTGCAGTAAGCTCATTTGGAGGCACTTTTATCATGTCTACATGTATCTGACAGTAGTAGCATTTTCGGACATACTGGATGCAGTCTGTTTCCATAGGCATCCAAAAATAACCAGCTCGGAGTATTTTCTTGGCTAAGACAAAGCCATTCATATGTGGACCGCAGGTCCCTACATGAATTTCCTCCAATAGCCTGGATGCTTCCTTTGCATCGACATACCTTAGTAATCCCAAATCAAGAGTCCTCCTATACAGGATTCCTCCCCTATGAAAGAAGTTTTTAGATAATCTTCGAAGTGTGCACTTCTGAGTAGGATTTGCGAGTTCTGGATATTCTCCCTTCGTCAAATATTCCTTGACATCATGAAACCAAGGTTTTCCGTCTAATTTTTCTTCTACATTAGCACAGTAAGCTGGCTAATCATAGATCTTTACCGGAATATGATCAATGAAGTTCTTGTCTGGGTGCTGTATCATGGACGATAGGGTAGCCAATGCATCGGCAAACTCATTCTGAACTCTGGGAACATGTTGGAATTCTGTCTTTGTGAACCTCTTCCTCAACTCCTGTACATGATGCAGATAAGGGAGTATCTTGGAGTTCTTGGTTGCCCATTCTTCTCAGACCTGATGTATAAGCAGGTCTGAATCTCCTATAACTAGTAATTCCTGAATGTTCATGTCAATGGCCAGCTTGAGCCCTAAGATGCAGACTTCGTACTCGGCCATGTTGTTGGTGCACGGGAACCTGAGGTTGGCGACACCAGATAATGTTGGCCGATTTCTGATACTAGGACCGCTCCTATGCCAACTCCTTTGAAGTTTGCTGCTCCTTCGAAAAACATTTGTATTCTCCATCCATGGGATTTTCAGCAAGATGATCTGCCAGTGCTTGTCCTTTGATTGCCTTCTATGTCACGTAAACAATGTCGAATTCACTCAGCAGGATTTGCCACTTGGGTAGCTTGCCAGTGGGCAGGGGCTTCTGGAATATGTACTTCAAAGTATCCATTCTTGATATGCGATAAGTAGTATAGGCATAGAAATAGTGCCTCAACTTCTGAGCCACCCAAGTCAGAGCACAACAGATGCGTTCTAATAGAGAATACTAGGCCTCGTACGGGGTGAATTTCTTGCTGAGATAATAGATGGCCTGCTCCTTTCTTCCCGTTTCATCATGCTGCCCCAGAACACAACCGAAAGCTCTATCCAATACTGCAAGGTAGAGTAATAGAGGTATACCGGCTTGGGCGGGACCAAAACTGGTGGCGTTGACAGGTATTCCTTGATTCTGTCCAAGGCTTTCTGACAATCATCAGTCCATTTGGTAGTGGTGTCCTTCTTCAACATCTTAAAGATTGGCTCACAAATGACAGCGGATTGAGCTATGAACCGGCTAATGTAGTTCAGTCTTCCCAAGAAACTCAAAACCTCTTTCTTGTTCTTTGGTGATGGCAATTCTTAGATGGCTTTGACCTTTGACAGATCCAATTCTAATCCTCAGCGACTCACAATGAACCCAAGTAGTTTTCCGGCAGGAACCCCGAATGCACACTTGGCGAGATTCAGCTTGAAGTTGTACCTTCTTAATCTGTTAAAGAACTTCCTCAGATCTTCCATGTGGTCAGTGGCTCTCTTGGATTTGATGATGATGTCGTCTACATACACCTCTATCTCTTTGTGTATCATGTCATGGAAAATAGTAGTCATGGCCCTCATGTAAGTGGCCCCAGCATTCTTTAACCCAAACGACATCATCTTGTAACAATACATCCCCCAAGGCATAATGAAAGCTGTTTACTCCGCGTCTTCCTCATCCATCCATATCTGATGATACCCAACAAAACAATCAATTAATGACTGAAGTTCATGCTTGGCGTAGTTGTCAATTACAATGTGCATGTTCGGCAAGGGGAAGTCGTCTTTCGGACTGGCCTGGTTGAGATCTCGGTAGTCGACACACACTCTAACCTTACCGTCCTTTTTCGGCACTGGCACAATATTGGCTAACCATGTTGGATACTCTACTACCCTGAAAACCTTGGCTTTGACTTGCTTGGTGACTTCTTCCTTGATTTTCAAACTCATGTAGGATTTGAACTTCCTGAGCTTCTATTATACTGGTGGAGATGTCAGATCGGTTGGCAGTTTGTGAGCTACAATAGATGTACTGAGACCAGTCATGTCATCATAAGACCAGGCGAATATGTCCTAATATTCCCTTAGAAATTCCGTGTACTCTTTCTTTTCCGATGGTGACAGATGAACACTGATGTGCGTTTCTTTGACATTTTCTGCATCTCCCAGGTTGACAACCTCAGTTTCGTCCAGGTTAGACTTAGTTCTATTCTCAAAATCCTCAACCTCTTTAACAACGTCTTCTGGTATATCATCTTCTTCTAATTCTATATCCGTTTGTTGCGTTGTCTCGTTATATGTCACAATCGTCGGTTCATCAAGATAAGTAATAGTAATGCTGTGTAAATAAAGTAATGAGAGAAAATAATAAGAGTAAGATTTGTAAGGAAACCGAAATTCTTTGATGTATTTCATAATTGTTTTGAACATTGGAGCTCTTATTTCAATATTAAAATGCGGAAAGAAAGTCAACTAGCAAAAAATAAAGATAATGGATGGTGCTTTGTTCAGCCTTGCTACCCCGAAGCTTTTCGGGCCCTGGTGGTTCTGATGGACCAATTGTTGAGGCGTGTTCCTTAGCTCACAACTTGTATAGAAGGTCCTTCCTCCCCCTCCTCCTCGAAAATGACATAACAGTCCATATTATCATCTTCCAAAAACAAATTCCTCATCGCCGCCAGTGCTTCCTCTTCTTTCGACCCATATATGACATCGGCTGGCCGGAAGGTCTACTCTGAAGCGAGGTATCGGATGCTCCAGCGGGTAGTAGGGACTGCGCCATGGTGGCGACCAATGGTTGAACTCCTCCCAAGTGTATTCATACCCCAAACCAAAAGTGGTACCGTGTTTCTTCAACTTGATAGGCTTAGCGATTCCTTGGAGATTCTTGCCAAGTCCCTTGCTAGGTTCGTATCCACACCAATTCAGTATACTTTCAATTTTGTTATCCCACCATTTATCCTTGTCCACGGCGTTGACTCGCTCAATGTGATGGTAGGTTTCTCCGCCTATCTTCCTTCTTCCTCCGATTGCTGGGATGGTTTGGAGACTGTATATAGGATTGCTACCGTCGCCGTGAATAATTACCTCTTGGTGATTCCACTCGAATTTCACTACTTGATTGTAGGGTTGATGCTACAGCCCCAGCGGCATGGATCCAGGGTCGTCCCAATAGCAATTTGTAAGATGTTGGGACATCTATCACTTGAAAATCAACGTCGAACCAAGTCGGTCCCATTTGCAGACACAAATTGATTTCCCTAATAGTGGACCTTTCGGATCCATCGAAAGCTTTGATATTGATGGCTCCATCCTTGATCTCATGCAGGCTCTTACCCATTGTTCTTAGAGTCACCAATGGACAAATATTGAGGCTAGACCCTCCGTCAATCAGGACTTTGGTGATGAAATAATCTTCGCATTGCATAGTGATGTGCAATGCCTTGTTGTGGCTTAGCCCTTCAGGTGGCAGCTCATCTTCGTGGAAAGTGATTTTGTGACTCTCCAATACTTGCCCTACCATGTTTGTCATTTCTCCTCCAGTTATGTTGCTGGGCACATATGTCTTGCTCAGCACCTTCAATAAGGCATTCTTATGTGCGTCAGAGCTTTGTAGTAGAGCCAAGATAGAGATCTGGGCTGGCGTTTTGTTCAACTGATCAATGACCGAATACTCTTTGGCTTGTGTCTTCCTCCAGAGATCATCAGGCCCAGTTTCAGTGACAGTTGGTCTTCCAGAGGCCTGCTTACTGGACTCAGCTAGATGTTCTTGAGTATAAATCATGTCGATTCTTATCATACCCTGTGCTGCAATTGCATCTCCAGATTTGGTTTTCCCTTTCCTTCTCGCCTCGATGGTGTAATCCCCCGGTATGGTCTTTGGGTGGAACGGTGTTACGGTTGTACTGGCTACTGGAATGGGCACCCTTGCTTTGGAAGGTAATACAGCAACCTCAAATGGTACAGGTGCCTTTGGGGACCCAAACTCGACCTCAATAGGCCCTGGCGTCTTTGCAGAAGAAGGTGCTTCGAACTCAAGTGGTATGGACATGTTCACTTCAGCGTCTCCAGAAGGTTGCATCTGGACCACAATCGGGTTAATGGTGACTGTTGGTTTCTTTGGCTCGTCACCTTCAGCGATCAATCCAATGGACCCTTTGGGGTCCCAATCGTCTTTTATCTCAATCATGTGAACACATCCACCCTTATGGTCTGGTAGAGGGTTGTTACGAACATTCGGAGTAGGCTCCTTTACCACAATGATCTTGTTGTCAATTAAAGCTTGGATCTTATCCTTCAGAGAGCGGCACTCATCAATGGTATGCCACTTCATGCCGGAATGATATGCACAGGTTTTGTTTGGGTTGACCCATTGGGAGGGGTTTTCTAGGTTTATGGTAGGGATAAGGGTGATGTAACCAGCAGCTTTCAGCCTTTGATACAGCTGGTCGATAGGTTCAGCAATGTCGGTATACTGTTTGGGGGGTCTGCGGTCGAAGTTTGGTCGGGGTCTAGGGAAATTTTGGCGAGGGGGAGGTGATTGATAGTGGGATTGTTGAGTGTTGTAGGCTTGGTAGACATGTGCGGGTTGAGAGTATCTGGGCGAAGTGGGCTGATATGTGGGAGGTGGAGATGATTGGTAAGTAGGCGGTGGAGCTTGGTAAGAGGGCAACAGTGCTTGGTAATTTGGGATAGGCTGATATGTGAGTGGAGGTAATGGGTAGGTTTGGTATTTCATTGGGGACTTTGTTATCTGTGCAACCAGCACGGTACTGACATCCCTTTTCTTGGATGTGCCACCAGACAGTAGAGCCGTGTTGGTGGCCTGTAATGCTTCAAAGTTTGTAACCATGCCACTTTTAATACCTTCCTCGATCCTTTCCCCTAGCTTAATGATGTCGGAAAATTTCTGGCCTTCAACATCAACCTCTCATAATATTGTGGGTCTTGATCCCGGACGAAAAACCTATTCATTTGTTCTTCTTCTAAAGCTGGCCTGACCTTAGCAACTTCTGATCTCCAACGAGAAGCATACTCGTGGAATGTCTCCGTAGGTTTCTTCTTTATGTTCTAGATGTAGAACACATCTGGCGCATTCTCTGTGTTGAATCTGAATCTATCCATGAAATCGGATGCCATACTTGCCCAATTCGACCACTCTTCGGGTCTTGGCTAATGTACCAAGATAGAGCATCCCCTTTCAGGCTTCTCATAAAGAGCTTCATGCGAATCTTTTCATCCTTCCCTACTCCGACCAGCTTGTCGCAGTAGGTCCTCTAATGAACTCTGGGATCTCTTGTGCTATCAAACATCTCTAACTTGGGAGGTTTGTACCCCTCGGGCAGTTCGACATCTGGCTGAATGCAAAGGTCTTTGTAATTCAATCCCTCGACCCCCGTGCTTCCTTCAACACCCTGAACTCGGCTAGTCAGCTTCTTGAGTTCTGCGGCCAGATTCCTAATAAGATAGTCTTTGTCATCAGACTCAGGTGTTCTTGAAATAGGTTGAGTATAGTATGGTATGGTTTCCACATAGATGAAGGTGTTGTGGATATGATCATTTGTGGAGTTTAGTGGTTTAGGGATGAGCAGTGGGGTGTTGTTTGAAGTGTGGCATGTGTTGTAGTGGTGATGGGGAGCGGGTTGGTTTTGTGGTTTCGGGATGTTTTGTGGAGATGTGGGGTTTCGAGTGTTGGGAAAATTGACATCTGGGGTGGTGATGGAAAACAACAAGCTTGCCAAGTTCCGAACTTGGTCCAGTTCTTCCTGAAATTCAACAAATTTTGCTCGAGCTGGGAGGTGCTTTCCTTGGAAACCTGAATACCCTGAGGAACCTCTACCCTTTCAATTGAGTTCTCCTTTCTGATGTTGCTCAAATCTTCCATTTTCCCTTGTTCTTGTTTCTGATAGGACTCGGAGGAGGAGGAGGCGGAGGGCCCTTAGATCTTGTGGAGTATGATGACGATGCCAGAGGGCACGAACTAACCTTAGGGGAGGGAAATAAAACAAAAAAATAAAAACAAAGGTAGCAAGTTAGTGCGGGTTTTAAGAAAAAGATGTTGCGATATTTAAACACATAGTGCGAGAATATAATTTGTGTCCTAATTTGGTAGCCTCGTTGTGCTCGAGGTAGGCCTAGCGACAAGTTGATTTGGAGAACTTATAATGCTAAATGCCTCATTTTATTGATAAAAATAAGACAAATCCCAAAACGACACTAAAAATAGAAGAAAATAAAATGTCACTAATGGCCATTGGCCTTATTACATTCTTAAAGCAAAAGAAAAGACTCCTAGCTACTTGGTCCCAGAAGGACCTTCTTCAGGTTGAATGTTCTCGTTTATCAGATCCTCCAACTCGTATAGATTTTCTAGTAAAAGTGTCTTCGTCGGGCGTTCTCCTTTTCCTTCCTCAGTGTTTTGACAGTCAGTGACTCTTTTCCTCACGTTCCCTTCCAACTCCAGCAGACTGTATTCTAGATATTCCAGCTTCTCACTAGTCCTGGTGACTCTCTCTTTCCATTCATTGATTTGGTTACTTGATGGGAGGTTCCTCCACCAGGTTAGCAAGAGTGAGGGTATGTTGACCATACCAAAGTCGGGAACTTTGCCATTTATTTCTGCAAACAAAAGGGTGAGCCCATACTTCTGACAGATTCGGCTATTAAATATCAACAATTAGCATGAGCACCATTTAGTTGTCCAAATAAATGCACAGATGTGGTAATGCCCATTTGGGTTCCAAGGGAACCCAGTGGACTTTGGACAAGGCTATCTTAAAGAGTCATTACGCGGACAACATAACTGACTCGGATAGGCTTGATAGTGATGCATGCACAATTGGACAGAGTAAGGTTTCTATGGGTATTAGACCGATACCCTTGAGCGGACAACTCAAGAGGGAAAGGCACAGAACCGTCGACTGCACCACTGATCAACTGGTTTTACCGCAAATACGCCTTTGCCAAATTTAGGGGTGATAATATTGGAAGGGCGCAACTACTCATTATAAGCGTTGCTATGGTATTTTGTTTGGCACGAGTGGAATATGATGTTGAATATGCAATTACAAGAATGAAACAAGTTGTCACGTATTTGCACGTTCATAAAGTAATGATTACAATAATTGCTCATAATTACAATGGCATTGAAGGAAAGCGGTAAAAGAAAGCATTAAAGAAAAGAAACAAAGAGCTAAGTCAGTTTCATAGCAGAAAAGAGGTAAAGACATTAAATAAAGGTAATAAAGAGACAGTGAAGTCACAAGTAACATGAGATGGTAAAAGCCTAAAGATGTCCCCAGCAGAGTCGCCATGCTTTCGCGCTGCCTTTTCTCTAAAAAAGAAATCGGGTTCATGACATTTGGGAGGACAACTCATTCCCTCTTGGGAATTGGGTTTTTTGGGTTGAAGAGTCGCCACCTAATGATTAAAGTGCATTAGGACACTAAAGAACAGTTTGAGTTGGAAAACCAGAGTTCGGGTAAGGGCTAGAAATTATCTCGAGGGGAAGGTGTTAGGCACCTCCGAAGATCCACTAGTGTGGTTCCCGCCATGTTATAATTGTGACTTTAACTAACAAGTAAGCAAATAAAGGTCTCAAATAGAAGGGGATTTACACATAATGTTGCAAGTGAATTGAAAGTTTGAAGAAAGGTAAAGAAAACAGAAATCTTAAGCAAATAGTCTGGACAGTAAAAAAATGGATAACAAGTAAAGGGGAAGGGGTCCTAGGTTTACAAACAATATGGATCACATCAATGCAATACCCGACAATCACTCCTCAGATGAGGGGTCACACGTGGTATTAACGCACCGGTCATCATGTCCATATCTACCCTTTCCCACCCCATTAAGATATTAAACGTAGAATAGTGTCGTTACTTATTGCATGCTATTACCCATCCCGATCCTATCAGTCCCGGTGGCATTTGGGACTGCTTGTCCTAAAGGAAGGGAGGTTGTCCCTTTTCAGAGTTTTAAAAGGACAAAATTCTAATGCGACAAACAAAACACATAAGCAAGTAGGGGGAAACAAATAGCAGTTTAAGGGCTCAAACAGGCCTCCTCACTTAAAGGAGCAAATTATTTAGCATAACTTCAAATACTGGTTATAGTCTAAATTAATTTTAAAGGGTTAGGACATGCTGCTTCATCACATATTTCTCAGATGAGGAGTCCGAATTAGGCCTTGTCTGGTTGCAGTTTATTAAAACGGACACAGTTAAACAATTACCTACTGCTTGCCTAGGCGGAAGTATACTGATTTTAAAGAAGGGTTACTGATTTTAGAACCAATTAAATTCTGCAGATATTAAACAAACATTACTATTGATTTTAGACTTATAGATAAAATAGACGAATCAGATTCAGACGGCTGCTCCTATAGGCATGATTTCTAAGCGTTATTGATATTAAAATGATTATGTAAGTGCAGAAGCCCTAAAGGCATGGTATCTAGAATGAAATTGATTATTATTAAACCTATGATTGTTTGCCTAACGACAGATGAATATGCAGAAATGCAGAAACAAAACTATAGTCATGATTTCTATATGCAGAAACTTATAGGCATGATTTCTAATGCAATAATGAAACAACTTATAGGAAAGATTTCTACATGTAATGCATAACTTATAGGAAGGATTTCTAAATGCATAAGTGCAGAAGCTTATACATGATTTCTATATGCAGAAACTTATAGGCATGGTTTCTAATATAATAATGAGACGACTTATAGGCAGGAGTACTATATGATATGCATAAATGCATAATTTGGAGATAGTAATCCCTATGAGCATGTTGTCTACCCATATGCATACATAAATGACCCTCCACTTTTTCACTATAACCCCATGGTTATTACAAATTATTATAGACCCGAATGAATCAAAAAATACATCAGAACTTCCAGCTGCAACCAACGGCCTAATTCAGACTCAAGGTCTAGCAATATGAGATAAACCAACTTCAAGGATCCACTTTCCAAAAAGCCTTTCTATTATTTGGGATGTGTCAAAGTTCCCAAGAGTCTTAAAGGGACTCAGGGCAGTGCTTCCACCCCAAACACATTTGCAAAATTAGATTATAGTGCAGTGTGGAAAAGTCAACCCTTAAATGTCCAAGTTTAGAGGGAAATTAGGGTCCCAAAGCATGGCTCATAAGAGGGGGACAGAACTTAGAATCTAAGAGTATTTGTATGTGCATAGAGGGGGATTAGGGAAGGCCATGGCAGGCTGGTGGTCATAAAATAACTTATAGGAAAGATTTCTGCATGTAATGCATAACTTATAGGAAGGATTTCTAAATGCATAAGTGCAGAAGCTTATACATGATTTCTATATGCAGAAACTTATAGGCATGGTTTCTAATGTAATAATGAGACGACTTATAGGCAGGAGTACTATATGATATGCATAAATGCAGAACAGATGGTAATCCCTATGAGCATGTTGTCTACCCATATGCATACATAAATGAACCTCCCCTTTTTTCTAGAACCCCATGGTTATTAAAAATTATTACAGACCCGAATGAATCAAAAAAATACATAAGAACTTCCAGCTGCAACCAAACAGCCTAATTAAAACTCAAGGCCTAGCAATATGAGATAAACCAACTTCTAGAATCCGTTTTCCAAAAGACTTTCTCTTATTTGGGATGTGTCAAATTTCCAAAGAGTCTCAAAGGGACTCAGGGAAGTGCTTACACCCCAAACACATTTGCAGAATTAGATTATAGTGCAGTGTGGAAGAGTCAGCCCTCAAATGTCCAAGTTCAGAGGGAACTCAGGGTCCCAAAGCATGGCTCATAAAAGGGGGACAGAACTTAGAATATAAGAGGAAGTGAATGTGCATAGAGGGGGATTAGGGAAGGTCATGGCAGGCTGGTGGTCACGCCCAGCAATTTAAGAGTATTGGAACACCCCTGACCAGCCTGTCAGCCAAAATTGGGAGTTAGGATCCATTGAGGATCAGGTTTGGACCTGGGCACTAATTTGGATACTGCTAGGCCATGAACCTTAACTCAAACACATAGAAGGGAATAGGGGTAGGGATTCATAACAGAAAAACAGATGCAAGTAAAGAACAGACATAGTTAACATTAATCATGAACAACAAAGTAGACAGGATTGCAGAAAACTGTAAATAAACACATAGGGGTGAGGCAGGAAAGCTAAATTAGAACATACCAGTTTCAGGGAAAACAAACAAGTAAAAGTAGTCTTGAAAAAGCCAAGTTGCAAGCAAAAGTTCCAAAAGATCCCAGAAAGAGCAGAATGTTGTAAGAGTATTGAACTCAAAGCAATAAAGTGTGTAAGTAAGTTCAAAGTATTGATCTAAAAGTTCGAGGTATTGAACTCGAAGTGGTCTTAAAAGTGCAGAAGGGTAGTCCCTTTTATAGTGCAGAGAAACAAGTAAGAATGGCAAGGAAAAATCATTGAAATCAATCTCCCTTTGGTTAAGGAATTCTGATTCCAACGGGTAAAAGCCAGTTAAGTAAATAAATTTTAATTACAACCTTTCAAAGTAGCACAAAAGGGGTAAATACATAGAAGTTAATTCAGGAAAACCATCAATGGTACACGGTTTGTGCCAAATATGGCAAGGGAATCAATCAAACAGCCATGAAACAAAAATTACAGGCTTAGTTCGAATGAACCAAGTCAGGAATAGGTAAAGAGGGTTCAATTAAATGAAATCAGTAACAATTAGTCATGACTTATTAAAAGGAATTCGAAATCAATCAATTAGTTGGTAAAGACCTTTTGAAAGAAGAGTTCTCATATATAAAAGCACACAAACATGTGAATCAAGAAGTTTATTTAGAAGAGAGTTTAATCAAAGAGAGGTTCAGAATCATAAGCAAGAAAGGCTGCAAGTCCCATTTGTAGACTCACAATGAGTCTGAGAGTCCAGGGTCCCAAAGTCGAATCCTAATTCAGACAAAAAAAATCAAAATTGCCAAAGGAAACCCTAAGTACTGGGGTTTCAAGATAAATTAGACAATAGAGATGAGAAGGCAAGCCACTCGATAGAGGCTCAAAAGTCTTTTCCAAAGGCATATGAGAAACAAACGGACACGATACACAGTTAAGAGCATGGAGAACACGTTTTGAGGAAACAAAATCAGAACTTAAACAAGTTCAGAAGAAAGAGTGATACAAACTTAGGCAAAACAGATGAATAATGTTTAGTAAGAACACAAACATAGTCCAGTAAGGCCAACAACATCAAAGAACTCACAATAAACACATATAGTAGAAGAGTAAGGAAAACATAACACGAATTAACATGTTAGTACAGGAATAACAACAAAAGTAGAAGAATCTTGCATAGTAGAAAGGAAACAAGAGAGCAAACTCAAGCATAGTAGAAAAGAAAGCATACGAGTATAACATAGGTAAACACACATGAAGAAAGAACAGAAAGAATCGGAAAGATATTTGAAGAAACTTTTTCAGAAACCCTAAAATTGAAATTGAGCGATTTTGAAAAAGAAATTTGGGGACAAACCTTTTAAAATGTCAAGTAAAGCCCAGACATATCACAGATCTAAGAAAAATAGGCGAGTACAGAACCTCAGATGGCTTAGAGTTGCATAGAAAACCCTAGAAATGAGAAAGGTCTTGAGGAAAGTCAGATCCTTAGTCGAAAAGGCTCATAGTGCTTGAATATGCCGGAGTAATGGCCAGAGAAGCCATAGATCTACAGATCTGAGAAGGATCTGAAGGACAACCATCGAGTTCAGGTCTCGAAGCTTCGAACAACCATGGTTTACTGATGGAGGGGAGTGAGTACCAACCATACATGGCCTGAGAAGCCATGGATTCCGGTGGAGTGGTGGTTGAAGAGGGGTAGAAGGAGGCTAGGGTTTCGGAGAGTTTGAGAGAGTTTGAGAAATGAGAGATTTCAAAGGCAGGTGAGAGATGGGAAATGAGGGATTAGGGTAGTCGTTTGGGGTTAAAAAAGGTAAGGGTGGTTTATGGCCGTTGATCAAAATGATCAATGGCCTGGATCAATAGTAGGAACCGGGCGGGACATTTGGAATTGGGTCGTGGGTTGGGTCCAAATGGAATTGGGCTGGTTTAATTGAGTCAAATTAAGGGCTACAATTGAAATGTAATGGGGATGTTATTGAAATAAAAATAGGGCTAAATATTAAATAGCCAATTTCTCTTTTTATTTGATAAAAATAGTAATAATAATTTTAAAAGTAAATTAAAAAACACTGAGCCAACAAATACTATATACATATTAATTTAAAAATACTAGAAATAATTTTATAATTATAAAATGCTACTAATCGTGAAATAGGCTATAGTTGCAATTACATGCAATTTAGCTTAAAATACCAAATAGGTTTGTAAAAAATATACAAAAATCACCTTAATTATATTTTGGTGTAAATATGAGAATAAAACAAGTTATTCACCAAAATAATAATCTTGGGAATAATTATTGGATTTTGTACTGCTAAAAATAGACAATAAATTGATTTTAAAATCTTAAAAATTAGGAAAAAATACCAAAACTCTTGGGCATGTTTATATATGTATGTACATGCTATTTTGAAAGTATTTTGTATATAAAATACATAGGGAAAATTGGGTATCAACAGTTGGTGAGCGAGTGAAAACCAACCCTGTCAACGTTGGTGGTGATTGTTGAAAACCACAAAGGTTGTACTCAAATCAATTTAGAAAGAGCTCTAAAAGACAACACTCTTGCAATCCAAGATGACTGGATTAGGATACCACATTGGTTCCGAACTAGTATAAAATTCCTACTGTCATTTACTTTATCTCTCTCATATTATATTCTGTTCCTTTACTGTTTATTGTGATTAACACTTGTTTAAATTAAAAGGACTAACAGTTTTGTTCAAGATGTCTCTGCATAAGTTGATTAGGTCTGAAGAGTAGTCGACTAGAAATTTAAAAAGGCTATAATTCACCCTCTCTTGTACTTTCAATCACGTCCCTTGTTTTAAATCTTTCTAGCTAGGTCGACTACATCAGAGTAGGATAAAGTCTTCATATGTGGGGCTACTGTAGTGTATAGATGACCAACCAATCCATCAACAAACCTCTGAACTCGAGCTTCTTAGGTAGGCACTAAGTAAGGAGCATATATAGCCAACTTACGAAACTTAGTATTATATGTTGACACATCCATATCTGGAGTCTAAACCAATCTCTTAAAGTCTCTAGCATATTTTTGCATCAGGCTATCTAGAAGAAAATGATTCTTGCACAACTTAATGAACTCGTCCCATGTCAGTGGTATTGCTCCTGCTGGCCTTACTAACTATATAGTTTTATGCCATGTGTTGTCCATATCGTCTAGTTTGTATGCTGCGAGCTCTAGGCTCTCTCACTAGAACATCCAAGAACACATAATGCCTTGATTGTCCCATCTAAGAAACTTTGAGGATTTGATGAGTTATCGAAACCTGTGAATTTTGGTGATTTCAATTTCAGGAACTCTAGTAGGGATACTTCCTTATTACCGAAAGTTTGAGTCTGTGTAGGTGCTTGTGTCTGTAACGTAGCCTGAGAAGCTGAACTTCCACCCTAATTAGGCACCAATGCCTCTAACACATTCAATAACCTTGTTGTTGCGTCTGCCGGTAAGGCAACCGTTGGCACTGGTGGTGGAGCGTCCTGAACTCCATGCCCTTGCACTTGATCTGGCATAGCAGCTTGGGGTTGGCCCATTTTCCTAACTTCAGGTTGAGGAACAAGCTGTCTACTAGTTTGATTAACCCCAACTTGACCTCCACCACGGGTAGCAGCACGTCCAGCACCACGTCTAGCAGATGAGGGTGTGTGTGTCCTAGCCATCTGCGAAAGAAATATTCCAAAGTTAATCTCATGTTATCTCAACGCATTATCAAAGAATAAAATAAGGGAAAACATTCCTAGATGTTCAGTAGCCTCAAGATCATAAGTAAGGGCGCCTAAATACACATGAACAAGACTCTACAAAACATTTCTCCATGACTCGAGACTTAAAGCCTAAACTTTCATACCAACTTTGTCAGGACCCAATTTAGGATCGTGATAGGTGCTCAGGAGCAAGTTCTCCCAAGTAAGCCTCATCGATATTTTACAGAAAACTGGATAGAGTTTTCCCTATTTTTGGACTATCCCAAAAATTTTCCTATCTCAAATCAATAATCAAACATCCTAATATCATACCAAACAATTGACAACTTATCAATTAACCAAAATAAGTCTCCACCATTACTAATCAACCAACTAACAACCAGAAATACTGATTTATCTCCAACTTTGATAATAAAGAACGCTACTCAATATAAGACTATAATAACAAAAGAATACTCATGACACTAAGATATTGACTATGGAGCGGCTCTAAGAGTTCAAAGAAAAGACTATAACAATAAATAAAATCTCCACCCATGCGAAAAAGTGCGAGGCTCACCAAGAATTATCAACCTGCGCTCTCTAATTAACGAAATCCTCGCCGACGTCAATTGTTGTCTCTGCAACAAAAAAATTGGCGGGGAATGAGTGTCGCGCCCCCTTTTTCTCGTGAAATCAGGTTTATGACATTTGGGAGGACAAATCGTTCCCTTTTGGGAATTGAGTTTTTTTATTTGAAGAATCGCCCCATAATGATTAAGTGCATTAGGACACTAGGAAGAATTTGTTTAGAAAAACCAGAGTTTGGGCAAGGGCTAGAAATTATGTTGAGGGGAAAGTGTTAGGCACCCCTCAAGATCCACTAGTGTGGTTCCCGGCCATGCTACAATTGTGACTTAAGTACAAACAATAATTAAGCAATTAAGGGTTTCAAATATGAGGGGTTGTAACATTGTGATTGCAAATAAGTTAAAGTTTGAAGAAACAAGAAAGTTGAAATTTGAGAAAAAGGAGATTGAAATTTTGAAAGTAATAAAATAAACAAGTAAATGGAAGGGGGGTCCTAGGTTTATAAATAATATGGATCACATCAATGCAATACCCGGTAATCACTCCTCAGAATAGGGGTTACACGTGGTATTAGCGCACTAGTCATCATATCCATATCTACCCTTCTCCCACCCCGTTGAGGTATTTAAACGCGGAATGGTTTCGTTACTTATTGCATGCTAGTACCTGCCCCAATCCTATCAATCCCGGAGGCATTTGGGACTACTAGTCCTAAAGGGAAGGGAGATTTGGGTTTCGTATGGTTTAAAAGGATAAAATTCTAAAGCGATAAACAAAAACACATAAGGCAGATATGGGAAACATATAACAATTTAAGAGGCTTAGATGGGCCTCCTCACTTAAAGACAGATTGTTTAGCATGTCTTGCAGATACTGGTTATGGTCTGAATTAAACTTAAACGTTAAGGAGGCAGACTGGTCTATTACACATTTCATATAAGAAATCAGGATCAGACCTGCCTGCTGGTTGGAATTAACAGAGTCTGATTCAATTAGCTAACTTTACCTTATAGCCTACCTAAGTGAAACCTATAGGCATGACATCTAATAATGCAGAAGTGTACTGATTTTTACAAGGAGAAGGCCTGTTGATTATATAAAACATAAGTTCTGCAGACATTGAGTAACGTTACTACTTATTTTAGACTTTTAAACGATTTAGATCAGTTGGTTACTCTTATAGGCATGATTTCTAAGCGTTACTGAGTTTAACCTTTACGAAAATGCAGAAATCCTATAGGCATGGTGTTTAAAATGCTGATTTTTATTATTTAAGCCTATAAATGTGTTTGCCTAGTGATAGATGCATACGCAAAATTCAGGAAACTCTATAGACATGTTCTCTATGTGATAGGCAGAAACGCAGAAACCTATAGACATGGTCTCTATGTATGAAATGCAGAAGCTATAGACATGGTATCTATGTATGAAATGCAGAGGCTATAGACATGGTATCAATGTATGAAATGCAGAGGCTATAGACATGGTATCTATGTATGAAATGTAGAACCTATAGACAAAATTTGTATATGAAATGCAGAACTTGTAGGCATGGTTTCTATATGAAAAACGCAGAAGTGCAGGACATGTAAACATGATTTCTATACGAAAAATGCAGAAGTGAAAACAGGACATGATTGCAGTAGTAAATACATATGAACATGATATCTACCCTTATGCATACATGAGTGACCTTCCCTTTCAATAAGACCCCATAAGTTATTACCAATTATTACAGCCTAGAATGAATAAAGAAAAGTAAAATAAAATTACATCAGAAAGCTAAAAATCCCAACCAAGGAGAGCCTGATTCAGACTTCTTTCTGAAGCATGAAGTAAACCAACTCCAAAGATCAAATTCCAAAGCCTTTATCCTATTCGGGATATGTCAGAGTTCCCTATGAGTCTCAAATGGACTCCGGGCAGTTCTTACACCCAAATATATTGCAGAATTGGATTATAGTGCAGTGTGGAAGGGCCAGCCCTTAAATATCCAAGTTCAGAGGGAGCTCAAGGTCCCAAAGAAAGGCTCATAGGAGGGGGGCAAAACTTAGAATCTAAGAGAGAGTGCAAGTGCATAGAGGGGATTTTGGGGAAAGTCAAGACAGGCTGGTGGTCATACCCAGCAATTGGAAGTGCTGGCACACCCCAACCAGCCTGTTAGCCACATTGTTTGGGAGTTAGGATCCATTAAAGGATCAAGTCCAGACATGAGCAACAATTTGGATGTTGCCATGCTTTGAACTTTAACTCAAACGCATATAAGGGAATAAGGGTGTGGGGAATTCACACAACAACAAATGCAAAGAGACAGCATATTCAATACACAACATAAACAGCAAAATAGACAAGATTGTTGAAACTGTAAAGCAAACACATAGGGATGAAGCTGAAAGTTAAATTAGAACATACCAGTTTCAGGGAAATAAGAAGAGAATAGCAGTAGTGAAGCCAAATTGCAAACACACAGCCAGAAAATTTCAGAAGAGAGTAGAGTGTTGAATTGAGAATGTAGGAGTATTGAAATTGAAAGTATTCAATAAGTGTTGTCAGAGTATTGAACTCAAGGTCTTAAAGAGTATTGAATTGGAAATGTGTAAAAGTGCAGAAGTGTCATGCCCTTTATAGTGCAGAAAGCAAGTAAGAAAAGGTAAAAAAATAGTTTCAAAATCAATCACATAAGGTCTCCCTTCAATTAATGTATTCTGATTTCAAATGGGCAAGATAATTAAGGAAAAAGTTTGATCAAAATCTTTTCCAAAGTAGCACAAGAAGGGTAAATACACAATTTAATTAAGGCAAAAGTCCAGTGGTACATGGTTTGTGCAAATAAGGAAAGGTGATCACTCAACAACCGGTGAAATCAAAATTGCAGGCTTTGTTCGAATGAACCAAGTCAGGAAAAATGAGGAAAGGGTTTTACTTAAGGAAAATCAGTAACAATCAATCAAACCTTATTAAGAGGAATTCCGAATCAATCACAAGTTGACAAAACCTTTTGATGGCAAAATTCCTCATATATAAAGCATACAGACATATCGAACAAGAAAGAACTATCATGCGAAAAAGCCTAGTATAGAAGAGTTCTGGATCATAACAAAGAGGCTCAAATCCAGGACATAGACTCAGAATGAGTTTGAGAGTGTCCAGGGTCCCAAATAGAACCCTAGTCCAAAACACAAGATCAAACTCGCCAAAAAACCCCCAAATCCCATGGTTTTCAACTCGAGTCAGATACAGAGAAGAGAAGGCAAATAACTGAAACAGGCTGAGAGGTCTCTTTCAGGGATTCATGTGACAACAAACAGATAAAATAGCAGGTTCAAGGCAAATAGAATGAAGAACTGATTTGAAGCATAAAGAACATGTTTTAAGAAAGTTTGGAACTTAAACAAGTTTCAGAAGAGAAACGAGATAGTATAGCACTCAAGAGAACAGTAGAGGAAACATGTTTAACAAAGAACTCAAACAAAATCCAGAAGAAGGCAACTAAAGACCTAAAAGCTTAGTAAAAAATACAGTAGAGGAACATAGGGGTAAACGAACACATAAGATAAACATGTGAAAGCATGATATAGAAACCAGTAGAAGAAAGAAAGGAGTACAATAGAAGGACATGCAAAATAAATCAAACATAAGAACATAAGAGAAGGACATGCGAGGTAGAAAAGAGAACATAAAAACATAGCATAGACAGATTCATACAAAGAGAAGAAGAAGAGGTGTCAGAAAGCATTTTAAAACCTTTTCAGAGACCCTAAATCGAATAGAAGTAATTTTTGAAAGAAAATTAGGGAAAACATTTAAGAACTCAAGTAGAGCACAGACATAGCATAGATATAAGAAAACAACCAGAGAAAAACTCGAATAGCTTAGGGTTTCAGAGAAACCCTAGAAATGAGAAAGGCTTGGAAGAAGGTCCGATCTTGAGTCGGAGAGATCAGAAATAGGCTTCTGATTCTTGATTACGCCGCAGCCAGGTCGGAGAGGCCATATAAGCTTGGATATATAGAGATATGAAAGGACACCATCGAGGTCGGACCTCGAAACTTCGAACACCCAGGGTTTAATGGTGGATGAGGGTGAGTACAGGTCATCCATGGCCTGAGAAGCCATGGGTTCCAGTGAGATTGCGGTTGAAGGGGGGTGAGAGAGGCTAGGGTTTTAGGAACCTTCGAGAGAGTTTGAGAGAGGTAGAGTATTCAAAGGCGGTTGAGAGATGGAAATGAGGGGATTAGGGTAGGGTTAGTGAATTAAAAAAGGTAAGGGGTAATCGTGGTCGTTGATCTAAATGATCAACGGCCTGGATTGAAAGAAAGGGCCAGGCAGGTTAATTGGTTGGGTCGGGGCGGGTTAGATTAGAATTGGGCCGGTCCAATTGGGTTTCAAAATTGGGTCAATTAGGGGGGTCAATTTGGCTATGATTGAAATAAGAATGGGCCAGATTTTAAATAGCCAGTTTTTCCCTTTTTATTTTATAACAAATAGTAAAATAATTTTAAAAGTAAATTAAGAGTACTGGATCAGTTAATAATATATAAATATTGATTTAAAAATATTGGAACCAATTTTATAATTATAAAAATGCTATTAAATCTTAAAGTAGGCTAGAATTATAATTATATGTAATTTAGCTTTAAAAATACCAAATAAATTTGTAAAAATATATAAAATTTACATTAACTATATTTTGGTATAAATATAGGAAATAAAACAAATTATCCACCAAAATGATAATTTTGGGAATAATTATTGGTTTTTATACTGCTGAAATGAGTAATAAATTGATTTTAAAAATCTTTAAAAATTAGGAAAAATACTAAAACACTTGGACATGCTTATATATGCGTACATATGTTATTTTGAAAGTATTTTTATATATGAAAAATATACAACAAAAAAATAGGTATCAACAGTTGCCCCTCTTTACCCGGGAAGGATGAAAGAGTTGTCGGGTAAAGATATAATGGTCAATTTTGACCGAACGAGTTGGTTTGAAGAATTTGACCGTGCTCTGGTTCCTGAGCTGTCTACATATCCCTGGTCTTATAGGAATCAGTCCATATGTAGTTCAGGATCCATCGGCGGAATATGCTGGCGGAGGTTTTACAAGAAAGGACGCGGTATTCAGGTCAGGAAGGATAGTTAAGGTCTAATCCGGGCTGTGGGAACTAGAGCGGGATCGCTCCTTCTGAGATGGCCGTTGATAGCTAGTTTACCTGCGAATGAACAATACAAATGTATATGGTGCAAGATTTAAACGTGATGCAAGTTCCCATTGGACCATGAATGATGTCTTTGGACGGTTAAGATGACGTCCTGGGCCATAAAGCATATAATAAAGGATTTGCAGGCCATGAATAATGCTCTCGGGCTATGAAAATGATGCCTCCGAGCTATGATGCCTTTGAATAATGATATGCAAAAGATAAAATGGGGTCCTCAGGCCATGGCATGGCGTTTTAGGGCTATGAAAATGGTGCCTCCGAACAATGATTCCTTCAGACAATTTGGCGATCTTTCAGCCCATGAGATGCAGAAGGAGGCGATCTTTCAGCTATGCAAAAAATGTAAGCGGGTGGCGGTATTTCAGCAGATGCAAGATGTAAATAGAAAGTGGTGATATTTTAGCCATGCAAGAAAAATAAAAGTGGCGATATTTCTGCCGTGCAAGATGTAGATGAAGGTGGCGATCTTTCAGCCACGCGAGACATAAATAAGGGGGCGATATTTCAGCCATACAGGTGGAGACAAGGCTTAGTCTCGAAAGGCAGAATGGTAGCCTTATGAGATGCAGCGAAATGCCGATGTAGGTAGAGCTTAACCTCGGAAGGTAGAATGGTAGCCTTATGCAATGCAGAGAATGCAGATGGAGATAGAGCTTAGTATCGGAAGGCAGAATGGTAGCCATATGAAATGCGGCGAAATGAAGATAGAGGTAGAGCTTAACCTCGGAAGGCAGAATGGTAGCCTCATGCAATGCAGGAAATGTAGATGGAGGTAGAGCTTAACCTCGGAAGGCAGAATGGTAGCCTTGTCCAATGCAGATGGAGGTAGAACTTAACCTCGGAAGGCAGAATAGTAGCCTTATGCAATGCAAAGAATGCAGATGGAGACAGTGCATAGTCTCAGAAGGCAGAATGGTAGCCTTATGCAAGAAATAAAAGGCAGGTGGCAGTAGAGTTTTCTTAGCTGATATCTGATTTCGATATTGTGGCTATTGGGGATATTGTCTGCGTATAACAACTGTGAGTAGGTGACGGTTCTGAGAGTTGTATTCCTGATCAGTATGAGTGTATAGTATATTCGATTATTTTCCAACTCAGGTGCCTGCACCCAAAGAAAAATCATGAGTTTTGTAAAGGGAAAAGGTTAGTCCGTATCCCCGCTGAATTTGCTTGACCTGCTCGGCTCTATTTCGGTGATACTGTGCGTATCATTAGGGTAGCATTGCTAAACAAAGCAATTTTGGTAACAGACATGCATGATTTAGTAAAAGCATAATATAAGTGCATAATTAAGAATAAGTTTTTTTAGATGAATCAACGACTGCGACGTGGTTCAAAACATTGCAACTTCGCTTGCTCCGGAATTTTGAGGGTCCTTCTCAAAATTCTGCCCCAGTTTACCAGGCTGTTGCTCCTGATGGCTGTTAATGATAAATAGCTGGAATCGACTTCGAAATTTTGAGGGTCCTCCTCAAAATTCTGCCTAGTTTCCAATATTGGGGAAAATGAAAATTTTATTGAATTATGACCGAACCCATAAGGCTGCCTACGTATCCCCTCTTAAACGGGAATCAGGTCAGGCGTAGTTCAAATTATATCATAAAAGAAAGCATAAAGCTTACACATAGTATCGTTTGACTGCGCCTGAATTGATCAGATTTGGCCAAACTTCTCCGCCCATTTCTGCAAGTATGAGGGCTCCTCCTGTTAGAACCCGGTGAACCATGTACGGACCCTGCCAGTTGGGAGAGAATTTCCCTTTGTCTTCCTCTTGATGCGGAAAAATTTTCTTTAACACCAGCTGGCCCGGTGCGAATTATCTCGGCTTGACTCTTTTGTTGAAGGCTCTAGACATTCTGTTCTTATAGAGCTGACCGTGGAAAACTGCATTCATTCTCTTTCCTTATATAAGAGCTAGTTGCTCGTAACGACTCTTCACCCATTCTACGTCGTCGAGCTCTGCTTCCTGTATGATCCTTAAGGAAGGAATTTCTACCTCAGCGAGTATGACTGTTTCTGTACCATATACCAACATGTAGGGAGTTGCCCCAGTTGATGTGCAGACTGTGGTGTGGTATCCCAATAAAGTAAATGAGAGCTTCTCATGCCACTGCTTATGCTTCTCTATCATTTTCCTTAGTATCTTCTTGATATTCTTGTTGGCCGCTTCTACGGCTCCGTTCATCTGAGGTCTGTAAGTTGTAGAATTCTTGTGTTTGATCTTGAAGGTTTCACACATGGCCTTCATCAAGTCACTGTTGAGATTGGAACCATTATCAGTAATGATTGATTTTGGGATCCCAAATCGACAAATGATGCGGTCGCGGACATAGTCTGCCACAACTTTCTTAGTCACTGCTTTGTATGATGTTGCTTCAACCCATTTGGTGAAATAATCAATTGCCACTAGAATGAACCTGTGCCCCTTTGATGCGGTGGGTTCGATAGGTCCGATGACATCCATTACCCAAGCGGCAAATGGCCATGGCGAGCTTGTTGCATTAAACTCATTTGGGGGCACATTTATCATGTCTGCATGTATCTGACAGCGATGGCACTTTCGGACATACTAGACGCAGTCCGTTTCCAAAGTCATCCAAAAATAACCAGTCTGGAGTATATTCTTTGCTAAGACAAAACCGATCATATGTGGACCGCAGGTCCCAGCATGGATTTCCTATAGTAGCCTGGATGCTTTCCTTGCGTCGACACACCTTAATAATCCCAAATCAGGAGTCCTTCTATACAGGATTCCTCCGCTGTGGAAGAAATTATTAGATAACCTCCGAAGTGTGCGCTTCTGAGTGGTGTTGGCAAGCTCTGGGTATTCTCCTTTTGCCAGGTATTCCTTGATACCATGAAACCAAGGTTTTCCATCCGCTTCTTTCTCGACATGAGCACAGTAGGCTGGCTGATCATGAATCTTCACCGTAATAGGATCAATGAAGTTCTTATCTGGATGTTGTATCATAGAGGACAGGGTAGCCAATGCATCGGCAAACTCATTCTGGACTCTGGGAACATGCTGGAATTCTGTCTTTGTGAATCTCTTTCTCAACTCATGTACATAATACATATAAGGGAGTGTCTTGGAGTTCTTGGTTGCCCATTCTTCTTGGACCTGATGTATAAGCATGTCTGAATCCCCGATTACTAGCAACTCTTGGATGTTTATGTCAATGGCCATCTTGAGTCCTAAGATGCAAGCTTCGTACTCGACCATGTTGTTGGTGTACGGGAACCTGAGTTTGGCGAACACCGGATAATGCTGATCAATTTCTAATACTAGAACTGCTCCTATGCCAACTCCTTTGAAATTTGCTGCTCTGTCGAAAAACACTCTCCAACCATCATAGGATTCTGCAATTTTTTCTCCTATGAAGGATACCTCCTCATCAGGAAAATATGTTTTCAGGGGTTCATATTCTCCGTCCACAGGATTTTCAGCAAGGTGATCTGCTAGTGCCTGTCCTTTGATTGCTTTCTGAGTCACGTAGACAATGCCAAATTCACTCAACAGGATTTGCCACTTGGCCAGCTTGCCAGTAGGCATGGGCTTCTGAAAGATGTATTTCAAGGGATCCATTCTTGATATGAGATATGTAGTATAGGCATAAAAGTAGTGCCTCAACTTCTGAGCTACCCAAGTCAAAGCACAACAGGTGCGCTCCAATACAGAATACCGAGCCTCGTATGGGGTGAAATTCTTACTGAGATAATAGATGGCCTGCTCCTTCCTTCCCGTTTCATCATGTTGTCCCAGAACAGAACCGAATGCTCCATCCAATACTGCAAGGTAGAGCAATAGAGGTCTGCCCGGCTCGGGCGGGACCAAGCTTGGTGGTGTGGACAAGTACTCCTTGATTCTATTAAAGGCTTTTTGAAAGTCACCAGTCCATTTGGCAGCGGCGTCCTTCTTCAACATCTTAAAGATTGGCTCACAAATGACAGTAGATTGAGCTATGAACCGGCTGATGTAGTTGAGTCTTCCCAAGAAACTCATTACGTCCTTCTTGTTCTTTGGTGGTAGAAACTCTTGAATGGCTTTGACCTTTGACGAATTCAGTTCTATTCCTCGGCGACTCACAATGAACCCAAGTAGTTTTATGGCAAGAACCCTGAATGCACATTTTGCGGGATTCAGCTTCAAATTGTACCTTCTTAGTCTATTGAAGAACTTCCTCAAATCTTCCATGTGATCAGTGGCTTTCTTGGACTTGATGATGATGTCATCTACATATACCTCGATCTCTTTGTGTATCATATCATGGAAATTGGTAGTCATGGCCCTCATATAGGTGGCCCCAGCATTCTTTAACCCAAACGGCATCATCTTGTAACAATACATTCCCCATGGCATAATGAAGGTCGTTTTCTCAGCATCTTCTTTATCCATCCAGATATAATGATACCCAGCAAAATAATCAACAAACGACTGCAGCTCGTGCTTGGCGTAGTTGTCAATTAGAATGTGTATGTTTGGCAAGGGGAAGTTGTCTTTGGGACTGGACCGATTGAGGTCCCGGCAGTCGACACAGACTCTGACCTTCCCAACATTCTTTGGTACTGGCACGATGTTGGCTACCTATGTTGGATACTCTACTACTCTGAGAACCTTAGCTTTGACTTGCTTGGTGACTTCTTCCTTGATTTTCAAACTCATGTCAGGCTTGAACTTCCTGACCTTCTGCTTTACCGCTGGGCATGTAGGATTAGTTGGTAGCTTGTGCGCCACAATAGATGTACTCAAACCAGTCATATCGTCATATGACCAGGCGAATATGTCCTCATATTCCTTCAAAAATTCTGTGTATTCTTCCTTTCCTGCCGGTGACAAATGAACGCTGATCCGAGTTTCTTTGACATTTTCTGCATCTCCCAGGTTAACAATCTTGGTCTCGTATAGGTTGGACTTAGGTCTGTTCTCAAAATACTCAACCTCTTTAACAACCTCTTCTGGTATATCATCTTCCTCTGAGTCCGTTTGTCGCGTTGTCTCGTTACATGCCACAGTCGATGGTTCATCAAGATAAGTAATAGTAATACTGTAAATAAAGTAAACGAGAGAAACTAATAAGAGTAAGATTCATAAGAAAAATTGAAATGCTTTGAAAAATTCCATAACTGTTTTGAACATTGAAGATCTTATTGTGAAATTAAAAGGCAAAAAGAAAGTCAAAATGAAAAAATAGTGCATGATGCTTGTTCAGCCTTGCTACCCCGAGGTTTTTCGGGCTCTGGTGGTTCTGATGGACCAATTGTTGAGGCGCGCTCCTCGGCTCACAGCTTGTATGGAAGGGCCTTCCTCCCCCTCCTCCTCGAAAATGACACAGCAATACATGTCATCCTCTTCCAAAAACAAATCCCTCATCGCTGCCAGTGCTTCCTCTTCTTTTAACCCATATATAACATCAGCTGGCTGGAAAATCTGCTCCAAGCGAGATATTGGTGCTCTAGTGGATAATAAGGCTCGCGCCATGGCGGCAGCCATTCATTGAACTATTTCCAGGTGTACTCGTATCCCATACCGAAGGTGGTACCATGTTTCTTCACCTTGACAGGCTTAGCGATCCCTTGTAGGTTCTTGCCAAGTCCCTTGCCTGGCTCATATCCGCACCAGTTCAATATGCTTTCGATTTCGTTGTGCCACCATTTATACTTGCCAACGGCGTTGGTTCGCTCGATGTGGTGATAGGTTTCTCTACCTATCTTCCTTCTTCTTTCGATCGCTGGGATGGTCTGGTGACTATATATGTGATTTCTACCATCACCATGGATGATCACCTCTTGCTGATTCCACTCAAATTTCACTGCCCGATGTAAGGTTGATGCTACAGCTCCAGCGGCATAAATCCATAGTCGTCCCAAGGGCAAGTTGTAAGATGTCGGCATGTCTATTACTTGAAAGTCGACATCAAACCAAGTAGGCCCCATCTGTAAACACAGGCTGATTTTCCCAATAGTGGACCTTTGGGAATCGTCGAAGGCTTCGACGTTAATGGCCCCGTCTTTGATCTCATGCAACCCTTTCCCTAATGTTCTGAGTGTTACCAGTGGACAAATGTTGAGGCTGGACCCTCCATTGATCAGGACCCTGGTGATAAAATAATCCTCGCATTGCACGGTGATGTGCAATGCCTTGTTGTGACTCAGCCCTTCTAGTGGCAACTCATCTTCACGAAAAGTGATTTTGTGACTCTCCAATACCTGTCCCACCATATTTGCCATTTCTCCTCTGGTTATGTTGCTTGGTACATACGCCTCACTCAGCACCTTCAATAAGGCATTCTTATGTGCATCAGAGCTTGGTAGCTGAGCGAAGATAGAGATCTGGGCTGGCATTTTGTTCAACTGATCAATGACTGAATACTCTTTGGCATGTATCTTCCTCCAGAGGTCATAGGGCCCAGCTTCAGTGATGGCTGGCCGTCCAGATGCCTGCTTACTCAACTCAGCCAAGTGTTCTAGAGTATAAACCCTGCCGGTCCTTGTCATACTTTGTGCTGCAACTGCTTCTCCGAACTTGGTTTTCCCTTTCCTTTTTGCCTCAGCTGTGTAATCCCATGGTATGACTTTTGTGTGGAACGGTGTTATGGCTATCATTGCTATCGGAATGGACACCCTTGTTTTGGAAGGTAATACAGCAACCTCAAATGGTACAGGTGCCTTTGGGGACCCAAACTCGACCTCAATTGGTGTTGGTGTCTTTTCAGGGGGTGCTGCTTCAAACTCAAGTGGTACAGACATATTCACCTCGGCGTCCCTAGAAGGCTGAATCTGGACCATAATCGGGTTAAGGGTGACTGCTAATTTCTTTGGCTTGTCACCCTTTGCGATTAATCTGATCGATCCTTTGGGGTCCAAATCATCCTCTGTCTCAATCATGTGAATGCCTCCACCCTTGTGGTCTGGTAGAGGGTTGATGCGGACGTTCGGGGCAGTCTCTTTTGCCACGATGATCTTGTTGTCAATCAAAGCTTGGATCTTATCCTTCAGATAGTGGCACTCATCAATGGTATGCCCTTTCATGACGGGATGATATGCACAAGTTTTGTTTGGGTTGACCCATTGGGAGGGGTTTTTGGGGTTATGGCAGGGATAGGGGTGCCATAACCAGCAGCTTTGAGCCTTTCACACAGCTGGTCAATTGGTTTGGCAATGGCGGTATACTGTTTGGGAGGTCTGCGGTCGAAATTTGGTTGGGGTCTAGGAAAGTTTTGGTGAGAGGGAGGTGATTGATAGTGGGCTTGTTGGGTGTTGTAGGCTTGGTAGACGTGTGCGGGTTGGGAGTATCTAGGTGAAGTAGGTTGATATGTAGGTGGAGGAGGTGATTGGGAAGTTGGTGGTGGAGCTTGGTAAGAGGGCGAGGGTGCTTGGTAATTTGGGGTAGGTTGATATGTGAGTGTAGGTATTGGGTAGGTTCAGTATTTGATTGGGGATTTTGTTCTCTGTGCAACTATCACGGCACTTACGTCCCTTTTCTTGGACGTGCCACAAGACTATAGAGCCTTGTTGGTAGCCTGCAAAGCTTCAAGGTTTGTGACCATGTCACTTTTGATACCTTCCTCGATCCTCTCCCCCAACTTGATGATGTCTGAAAATTTCTGGCTTTCAATCAACATCAACCTTTCGTAGTATTGTGGGTCTTGATCTCGGACGAAAAACTTGTTTATTTGTTCTTCTTCTAAATCCGGTCTGACCTTAGCAGCCTCTGTTCTCTAATGAGTGTCACACTCGCGGAAAGTTTCTATGGATTTCTTCTTTAGGTTCTGGATGTAGAACACATATGGCGCATTTTCTGTGTTGAACCTGAACCTGTCCATGAAATTGGACGCCATACTTACCCAATTCGACCACTTCTTCAGGTCTTGGCTAATGTACCAAGATAGAGTATCGCCTTTCAGACTACTCATAAAAAGCTTCATACGAATCTTTTTGTCCTTCCCTACTCCGACCAGCTTGTTGCAGTATATTCTTAAATGGACTCTGGGATCCCCAGTACTATCAAACATTTTGAACTTAGGAGGTTTGTACCCCTCGGGCAGTTCAACATATGGTTGTATGCAGAGGTCTTCGTAGGTCAATCCCTCGATTCCCTTACTTCATTCAACACCCTGAACTCGGCTAGTCAACTTCTTGAGTTCTGTAGCTAGGTTCCTAATAAGGGAGTCTTTATCATCAGACTCGGGTGTGCTTAAGACAGGTTGGGTGGAGGGTGGCATGGTTTCCACATAGATGGGGGTGTTATGGTGAGTGTGGAGATGATCATTTGCAGAGTTCAGTGGTTCAGGGATGAGTAGTGGGGTGTTGTTAGATGTGTGGAAAATGTTACAGTGGTGATGGGGAGCGGGATAGTTTTGTGGTTTCGGGATATTTTGTGGAGGTATGTGGTTTTGAATGTTAGAAAAGTTGACATCTAGGGTGGTGAGGGAAAACGACAAGCTTGCCAAATTCCGGACTTGATCAAGTTTCTCCAAAAATTTCAGCAGTTTTTGCTCGAGTCGGGATGCACCTTCTTTGGAGACATGAGTACCCTGAGTGATTTCTACCCGTTCAATCGAGTTTTCCTTTCTGATGTTGCTCAAATCTTCCATTTTTTCCTTTTTCCTGTTTCTGACGGGACTAGGAGGAGGAGTGGGTGGAGGGCCCTTGGATCTTGTCGAGTATGATGACGATGCCGGAGTGAACGAACTAACCTTTGGGGAGGGGAATAAAACAAAAATAAAAACAAAAAGGTAGCAAGTTAGTACGGATTATAAGGAAAATATGTTGTGATATTTAAACACATAGTGCGAGAATATAAATCGTGTCCTAATTTGGGAGCCTCATTGTGCTCAAGGTAGGCCTAGCGACATATTGATTTGGAGAACTTAGAATGCTAGATGCCTCATTTTATTGATAAAAAGCAGACGAATCCTAAAACGACACTAAATAACAAGGAATAAAATGTCACTAGTGGCCATTGGTCTTATTACATTTCATAAAGTAAAAGAAAAATCCTATCTATTTGGTCCCAGAAGGACCTTCCTCAGGTTGAATGCTCTCGTTAATCAAATCCTCCAGCTCGCGTAGGTTCACTAGTAGAAATGCCTTTGCCATGTTCTCTTTTGTTTCCTTCAGCGTTCTGGCAGTCGGTGACTCTCTTCCTCACTTTCCCTTCCAATTCCAGCAGACTGTACTCCAGATATTCCAACTTTTTGCTAGCTTTGGCGGCTCTCTCTTTCCACTCGTTGATTTGGTCATTTGATGGAAGACTCCTCCACCAATCCAGCAAGAGTGAGGGTGTGCTAACCATATTGAAGTTGGGGACCTCGTGCCTCATGTTTCTGCAAGACAAAAATGATAGACCCTTACCCCCACCGGACTCGACTATTTAACTATCAATAATTCGCATAAGCAGCATTTAGTTCTCCAAATAAATGCACAGAACGTGGTAATGTCCGTTTGGGTTCCAAGAAACCCGATGGACATTGGACAAGACTTCTTAAAGAGTTATTATATAGACAACATAACTGACTCGGCTAGGTTTTGACAGTGATGCATGCACAATTAAACAGAGCAGGATTTCTATGGGGTATTAGACTAGTACCCTTGAGCGGAAAACTCAAGAGGGAAAGGCACGGAACCATCGACTACACCGTTGATCGACTGGTTTAACCGCAAATACGCCTGTGCCAAATTCAGGGGGTAATAATATCGGAAGGGCGCAACCACTCATTATAAGCGTTGCTATGGTATTTTGTTTGGCACGAGTGGAATATGATGTTGAATATGCAGTTACAATAATTAAACAAATTGTCATGGATTTGCACATTCATAAGGTAATAATTACAATAATTGCTCAAAATTACAACAATATTAAAGGAAAGCGGTAAAAGAAAGCATTAAGAGAAATAAAGAGAAGAAACGAAGAGCCAAGTCAGTTTTCGAAGTAGGAGAGCAAAATAAATACTTAAAGGCATTAAAGACATTCAAGGAAGCATAAACTCACAAATAGCATGAAATGGTAAAAGCCTTAAAGAAATCCCCAGTAGAGTCGTCACGCTATCGCGCCCCCTTTTTCTCGCGAAATTGGGTTTATGACATTTGGGAGGACAACTTGTTCCCTTTTGGGAATTGAGTTTTTTGATTTGAAGAGTCTCCACCAAATGATTAAGTGCATTAGGACACTAGGAAGAATTTGTTTAGAAAAACTAGAGTTTGGGTAAGGGCTAGAAATTATATCGAGGGGAAGGTTTTAGGCACCCCTTAAGATCCACTAGTGTGGTTCCCGGCCATGCCATAATTGTGACTTAAGTACAAACAATAAATAAGCAATTAAGGGTTTAAATATGAGGGGTTGTCACATTGTGATTGCAAATAAGTTAAAGTTTGAAGAAACAAGGAAGTTGAAATTTGAGAAAAAGAAGTTTGAAATTTTGAAAGTAATAAAATAAACAAGTAAAGGGAAGGGGGTCCTAGGTTTATAAATAATATGGATCGCATCAATTCAATACCCGGTAATCACTCCTCAGAAGAGGGGTTACACGTGGTATTAGCGCAGCGGTCATCATATCCATATCTACCCTTTCCCACCCCATTGAGGTATTTAAACGCGGAATGGTTTCGTTACTTATTGCATGCTAGTACCCACCCCAATTCTATCAGTCCCGGAGGCATTTGGGACTACTAGTCCTAAAGCGAAAGGAGATTTGGGCTTTGTATGGTTTAAAAGGATAAAATTCTAAAGCGACAAACAAAAACATATAAGGCAGATTTGGGAAACACATAACAATTTAAGAGGCTCAGATGGGCCTCCTCACTTAAAGACAGATTGTTTAGCATGTCTTGCAGATACTGGTTATGGTCTGAATTAAACTTAAACATTAAGGAGGCAGACTGGTCTATTACACATTTGAGATAATAAATCGGGATCAGACTTGCCTGCTGAATGGAATTAACAGAGTTTGATTCAATTAGCTAACTTTACCTTATAGCCTGCCTAAGTGAAACTTATAGGCATGACATCTAATAATGCAGAAGTGTACTGATTTTTACAAGGAGAAGGCCTGTTGATTATAGAAAACATAAGTTCTGCAGACATTGAGTAACGTTACTACTGATTTTAGACTTGTAAACAATTCAGATCAGTTGGTTACTCCTATATACATGCTTTCTAAGCGTTATTGAGTTTAACCTTTACGAAAATGCAGAAATCCTATAGGCATGGTGTTTAAAATGCTGATTTTTATTATTTAATCCTATAAATGTGTTTGCCTAGTGATAGATGCATATGCAGAATTTAGGAAACTCTACATACATGTTCTCTATGTGATAGGAAGAAACGCAGTAACCTATAGACATGGTCTCTATGTATGAAATGCAGAGGCTATAGCCATGGTATCTATGTATGAAATGCAGAGGCTATAGACATGGTATCTACGTATAAAATGCAGAACCTATAGACATGATTTCTATATGAAATGCAGAACCTGTAGGCATGGTTTCTATATGAAAAACGCAGAAGTGCAGGACTTGTAAACATGATTTCTATATGAAATTTAGAAGTGAAAACAGGACATGATTGCAGCAGTAAATACCTATGAACACGATATCTACCCTTATGCATACATGAGTGACCCTCCCCTTTCACTAAGACCCCATAAGTTATTACAAATTATTACACCCCAGAAAAAATAAAGAAAAGTAAAATAAAATTACATCAGAAAGCTAAAAATCCCATCCAATGAGAGCTTGATTCAGACTTTTGTCTGAAACATGAAGTAAACCAACTACAAAGATCAAATTCCAAAACCTTTCTCCTATTCGGGATGTGTCAGAGTTCCCTAAGAGTCTCAAGTGGACTCCGGGCAGTTCTTACACCCAAATATATTGCAGAATTGGATTATAGTGCAGTGTGGAAAGGCCAGCCCTTAAATGTTCAAGTTCAGAGGGAGCTCAAGGTCCCAAAGCAAGGCTCATAGGAGGGGGGCAGAACATAGAATCTAAGAGAGAGTGCAAGTGCATAGAGGGGATTTTGGGGAAAGCCAAGGCAGGCTAATGGTCATACCCAGCAATTGGAAGTGCTGGCACTCCCCAACCAGCCTGTTAGCCACATTGTTTGGGAGTTAGGATCCATTAAAAGATCAAGTCCAGACATGAGCAACAATTTGGATGTTGCCATGCTTTGAACTTTAACTCAAATGCATTGAAGGGAATAAGGGTATGGGGAATTCACACTGTAATAGATGCAAAGAAACAACATATTCAATACAGAATATAAACAATAAAGTAGACACGATTGTTGAAACTGTAAAGCAAACACATAGGGATGAAGTTGAAAGTTAAATTAGAATATACCAGTTTCATGGAAATAAGAAGAGAAGAGCGGTAGTAAAGCCAATTTGCAAACACACGGCCAGAAGATTTCAGAAGAGAGTAGAGTGTTGAATTGAGAATGTAGGAGTAATGAAATTGAAAGTGTTCAATAAGTGTTGTCAGAGTATTGAACTCAAGGTCTTAAAGAGTATTGAATTGGAAGTGTGTAAAAGTGCATAAGGGTCGTGCCCTTTTTAGTGCAGAAAGCAAGTAAGAAAAGGTAAGAAAATAGTTTCGAAATCAATCACATAAGGTCTCTCTTCAATTAATGGATTCTGATTTCAAATGGGCAAGATAATTAAGAAAAGAGTTTGATCGAAATCTTTTCCAAAGTAGCACAAGAAGGGTAAATACACAGAAGTTATTTAAGGCAAAAGTCCATTGGTACATGGTTTGTGCAAATAAGGAAAAACGATCACTCAACAGCCAGTGAAATCAAAATTGCATGATTTGTTCGAATGAGCCAAGTCAGCAAAATGAGGAAAGGGTTTTACTTAAGGAAAATCAGTAACAATCAATCAAACCTTATTAAGAGGAATTCTGAATCAATCACAAGTTGACAAAACATTTTGAAGGCAAAATTCCTCATATATAAAGTATACAGACATATCGAACAAGAAAGAACTATCATACAAAAAAGCCTAGTATAGAAGAGTTCCGGGTCATAAAAAAGAGGCTCAAATGCAGTACATAGACTCAGAATGAGTTTGAGAGTGTCCAGGGTCCCAAATACAACCCTAGTCCAAAACACAAGATCAAACTCGCCAAAAAACCCCCAAATCCCAGGGGTTTCAACTCGAGTCAGATACATAGAAGAAAAGACAAATAACTGAAACAGGCTCAGAGGTCTCTTTCAGGGATTCATGTGAAAACAAACAGATAAAATAGCAGGTTCAAGGCAAATAGAATGAAGAACTGATTTGAAGCATAAAGAACACGTTTTAAGAAAGCTTGGAACTAAAACAAGTTTCAGAAGAGAAACGAGATAGTATAGCACTTAAGAGAACAATAGAGGAAACGTGTTTAACAAAGAACTCAAACAAAATCCAAAAGAAGGAAACTAAAGACCTAAAAGCTTAGTAGAAAATAAAGTAGAGGAACATAGGGGTAAATGAACACATATGATAAACATGTGAAAGCATGATATAGAAACCAGTAGAAGAAAGAACGGAGCACAATAGAAGGACATGCAAAATAAATCAAACATAAGAACACATGAGAAGGACATGCGAGGTAGAAAAGAGAAAATAAAAATATAGCATAGACAAATTCATACAAAGAGAAGAAGAAGAGGTGTCAGAAAACATTTTAAAACCTTTTCAGAGACCCTAAATCGAAGAGAAGTAATTTTTATAAGAAAATTAGGGAAAACGTCTAAGAACTCAAGTAGAGCACAAACATAGCATAGATATAAGAAAACAACCAGAGAAAAACCTCGAATAGCTTAGGGTTTTAGAGAAACCCTAGAAATGAGAAAGGCTTGGAAGACGGTCCGATCTTGAGTCGGAGAGATCAGAAATAGGCTTCTGATGCTTGAATACGCCGGAGCCAGGCCGGAGAGGCCATAGAACCTTGGATCTGTAGAGATCTGAAAGGAAACCATCGAGGTCGGACCTCGAAACTTCGAACAACTAGGGTTTAATGGTGGAGGAGGGTGAGTACAGGCCATCCATGGCCTGAGAAGCCATGGGTTCCGGTGAGATTGCGGTTGAAGGGGGTAAGAAAGGCTAGGGTTTTAGGAACCTTCGAGAGAGTTTGAGAGAGGGAGAGTATTCAAAGGCGGTTGAGAGATGGAAATGAGGGGATCAGGGTTGGGCTAGTGAATTAAACAAAGTAAGGGGTAATCGTGGCCGTTGATCTAAATGATCAATGGCCTGGATTGAAAGAAAGGGCCAGGCGGGTTAATTGGTTGGGTCGGGGGTCGGGGGTCGGGTTAGATTAGAATTGGTCCAGTCCAAATGGGTTTCAAAATTGGGTCAATTAGGGGGGTCAATTTGGCTACGATTGAAATAAGAATGGACCAGATTTTAAATAGCCAATTTTCCCTTTTTATTTTATAAAAAATAGTAATATAATTTTGAAAGTAAATTAAGAGTATTGGATCAGTTAATAATATATAAATAATTATTTAAAAATATTGGAACCAATTTTATAATTATAAACATGCTATTAAATCTTAAAGTAGGCTAGAATTGCAATTATATGCAATTTAGCTTTAAAAATACCAAATAAATTTGTAAAAATATATAAAAATTACCTTAATTATATTTTGGTATAGATATGGGAAATAAAATAAATTATCTACCAAAATGATAATTTTGGGAATAGTTATTGGGTTTTATACTGCTGAAATGAGCAATAAATTGATTTTAAAAGACTTTAAAAATTGAGAAAAATACTAAAACACTTAGGCATGCTTATATATGCGTACATATGTTATTTTAAAAGTATTTATATATAAAAAAATATACAGGGAAAAATTGAGTATCAACAATGAGTCGCTAGCTCAGTGAGTAATAACACTTAACCACAATCATTTTTATTGGGGACAAGTCAGAAAATATGTCTATTAACCAGAAAATATCATAAAAACGCCCTTTCAGAAATAGTAAACAATAATTTGTTTCATCATGTGTTTCATGTAAATAAAAATCAATTAAAAACTCGGTAATAAATTCGGTAACCACTATATACTAGAAATTCAAATTTTGGGAGGTTTCAATGAACGGATCTTGTAATCGGTATAATTATGGACTTCTTCGCAAGAAGTCAAATATAATGGTAGTCCCTACTCGAGGGAAATCGGTAGCGGTATGCTAGTTCTATCTTTCCACTAGTGAGGGCTATAACTGTACTATGTAATCGATAAATACAAGGTGCACCAGGTCTAACGAACCCGCCGTTAGCTACTGGATCCTTCAAAGTCTACTCCCATTTATACTTTTCTCTGTATCCGTATATACTCATAGAAAAATATTTTAAAATAATATAGGGAATTTCGGTTCGTATCAAATCATGTAATTTCATTTCGATAACAGTAAATTCAAGTGACGGTAAAATATATCTAATGACAACAAGAATATTTAAAACAACGTGATCATATCAAATAACTATTTCGGTATCATATCAAGTAAACGACTTGTCCCACATGCAACTCAAATTAATCGGTAACATATTTATATTAAAAATCATGAGTAAATCATGCAGGTTATGAAAACACAAATTGCGGTAAGATTACTAGTCACAGTACTCGTGCCGAAATATCAAATGCTTCACCTCGAGCAATTCGTATAACTTCCTCCAATCAATCTATAATTACATAATATCGATCTCATGTTAATTTTGATGTTTAGTCTAATTCATAGCTAATTTAGAATACCCAACCCTCGAGGTTTCATATTTAACTCTTAATTCACCGAATTATATTTATCCACATATGAGTAATTACTAATGTATCAACTCCAACCTATTCATATAATTATTAACAAATTTCATAAAGTTTTATTGATTCTTTAGGAAGAAAATTCTCAATGGTGTGAATGAACTAGTATAATTTCTATTACTCTGTAGAATCTTTCAATCGTGAGAGTCGAAATTAAAATCTACCAGAAGAAAAAGTTCAAGAAATACCCGTAAGACACAATTAGTGCTTAAGATTCTCAACGGTTATAGCTATAGTTCCAACATACTACGCCAACTTCTTCCTCCTTTTCTCTTTAAATTCTTTCTTCCCTGCTGGTTGTTATTTTTGTCGATTTCTTTTAGCTTCTGTTGGGGTTTTGAAACCGCAAACCCTTTTTCCTTTTTTTCCATTTCCTCTTTTCCATTTCGTCTTTTTTTATTATTTTTCCACAGAATGGGCTTCAGCCTTTTTTGCTTAAATCCTTATCATTTTGTTTTTTTTTGATTTGTTAAATGACTAATTTGTCCTTGTTTGAAATTTATGGGATATTATAGATGTGCAAAAGCGTAGTATGATTACACCATAACGGTACCCAGTAAGTATCAAGCCTAACCTCGGTAGAGTAGTGGCGAGACCATGTCAAGACACCTACTAGAAAAAGATAAACGGAACGAAATATAACAACGGGAAGTAATGGAAAGCGAAGAAATGAATGATAACAAAGCAGTTTAGCAATGTAAACTAATGACAAAATTTTAAGCAAAAAGCAACAAGAAAGAAACACATAATAAGAACCACAAATTATAAAATACGGACAATACTGGTAAGGCAAGGAAGAATAAAAGCAACAAAAACCATTCAGCCAATAAATCCCTGCAATATGAATGCACAACAAGAAATCACAATCGAGGTACCACCTCGTATTCACATCTCATAATTTTAGTCACAATCTTTCCATATATCACTGCGTGAGCCTTACAATTTGTTTTGAAAATTATTTTTCCCGAAGTAGCTACACGCGTTTTAGCCCACCTTCTCACACTGTGTGGCTTCAAGTAGTTCTCCTACTAGCAACACACGTATCAAGTTCACCTTATCTCACCGCATATGTTTCAACCCCTAGCCTTATACCACCGCATGTGTATCAATATCACAACACAATCATAACTCACACCACAAGCGTCCGTATGATACAACTTGCCACAAAGTCAACAATACCAATCTTTCTACAATAAATAACCCATGGTTCAACCACAATGTGCACAAGGATTTCAACAACAATAAAATGAATGTGAATTGCTCAACAATTAAAAACTTCATCTCAATGTGATAACAACTTTTACTACTCCAACACCAACAACTCAACAAGAAGATATTCCATAAAATAACAACTTCAAATAAAGTAATTCAATAATTAAAGATGTAACAAGATTATACGGAAGTCAATAACTTCAACTTAAGCATATAAGAGCAAAGTAGCAAACAAGAGGTAGAACAAGTGTTAACAATGTCAAATAAAACATGTAAGGGTAGACTAACACATGTATGAGTAAATTAACAATGTGAAATATAACATATTATGACAATTCAATTAAAGGCATAGAAAGAGTTTAAATAACCTAAACCGGTCAAATATCACATATAGCCCGTGTACCCATTCGTCATCTCGCGTACACGTCTTCCATATAACATAAATAGCACAATCAACCCAAATCTTAAGGAGTAGTTACACCACATAAAGTTAGGCAAGATACTTATCTCAGCTAGGCCAACTCAACCCTCAGAAATAGATTTTCCCCTAAAATTTACCTCAAGACGGCTCAAATCTAATCAAAACTGATTTAATATCATCAAACAATGCAAGGAAAACTAATTACAATATATAAAGATTTGATCTTCTCAAAATATCAACTAAAGTCAACACCAGGTCCGCCGGTCAAAACTCGGGTCCAAGATAAGATTCCGACTATTCATAATCCTACATGTCCATAAATATATTTTATTTTCAAATCTGAGTCCAAATCGACTCTCAAAACTCAATCTTTATTTTTCAAAAACTTAACAAAACTTTCGAATTTTCCTCTTAGATTATTATAAATTTGATGTTAAATCTAAAATATAATCATGAAATATAGTTGAAAATTTAGTAGAATCAGTTATCCAATGTTTGTAAATGAAAATCTCCTCTACAAATCGTCTCCTACCGAGTCTAGGGTTCTAAGATATGAGAAATGAGACTAAATCCCAATATTTCTATCTTTTGTTCAGTTGCAGATGTCGCAATTGCGACACAGGGTTCACAATTGCAAACCCTCACAATTTCGAAGAACTTCTCACAATTTCGGCACTGCCAAACCAAGGGAAGCATCGCAAATGCGACAGAAGGTTCAGAAATGCGAACCCTGTTCCCAGTTCAAATGCAAAACTACCCCATCCTAAGTCATCTTCGCAATTGCGACCCAGGTATCGGGTTGCAATTGTGATACCTGAGACCCCCTACTAAGGCTGCAATTGTGATCTGGCGTTTGCAATTAGGGCACTAGAGGCATCAGTACGTTAGTAGTTCAAATATTGTTCAGAACCATTCTGTGATACGTCCGAAACTCATTCGAGCTCTCGAGGATCCAAACCTAACGTTCACTCAAGTGTACAAACATCATACGAACTCGCTCACGTGATCAAAATACGAAAATAACATCTAGAACTATGAATCGAACACAAAGACACATGAATTTCAAAGTAAAGTTCAAGAACTTCTAGAATTGCAACCAAGCATCCGAATACTATCAAATCAACTCCAAATAATACCAAAATTTTCAAACAAGTTCTAAATAGTATAATGGATCTATCCCAACTCCCAAAGCCAAATTCCAAATCCGGTAGCCAAAAGTTAACCTACGATCAAACTTGTAAACCTCAAATTGCCAATTTTCGGCAAGGCAACACAAATCATCCTACGGACTTTCGAATTCTATTCTGATCATACATCTAAGTCCAAAATCACTATATGAAGCTACCGGAGCCATCAAAACACAGTTCCGGGATCATTTTCACAAAAGTCAAAGTTTGGTCAATATTCTAACTTAAGTTTATAAGCCAAGAACTAAAGGGTCTAACTCAACCTGAAATCTTATCGGAACAAAACCAATCAATCACGTGAGTCATAAAACAAAAATTACACATATATGAAGCATCAAAAGAGAAAACGGGGCGCAAATTCATAAAATGACTGATCAGGTCATTACAACATCCTCCGACAGTCATTTTATATATATGTTGACTTTGGCAGTTACTCAAATATAAAATTGCTCGTCTTATATAATTTAATTCTCCTGAAATAATAGGCCTAGATATCTAAAATATTTTCATTTATGTACAATTCCATCTAATTTAACTTCAAGTTTACTAATCTTATCTAACTAAACTTGCAACGTATATATGTAGTTTCCTCGAACAATTTCATGTGTGTTTAAGCTTAAGTCAAACTTAAATTGTACGTTAAACGAATGATTCAAGATATTGAAGTGATATAAATATGATTGATAGATTTTTGGCATGAAATAGAGGTTATTTGAAGTTTATAAGAGTATAAGGAACAAGAAAAATTAAAAACTATGTAACAGGATAAATATTCAAACAAAGAGAACACAAGGTCTAACATCAAAGGAGCACTACTCTAAATATATAAAGAATTTGGCTATGATTTAAACATGAATTTTTTGGCCCTTAAACTTTAGTTTCTAGTACTTCAAATTGTTCATTAATTGGAGTTCCGGATAAAATATTATGACTTTTTACTAAAAAGTGGCAGTACAATTGATATGCTTGTGCAATAATGTGCTAAATCATAAGGGTTGACTAAAGAATAAGCGAGAGTAAAAAAATATCTGCACTATAGCATGCTAAGGTTCCCCCACCCTATTCGACCTTCCCTAACTAGATCAACCTTATATATATGCCCCAGACATATATTCCAAAACAAGATCAAGTAGTGGGCACAATGTTAATGGAGATTTTCCACCTCCAACCTCTTCTTAATCATCAAGGTGAGTTGCAAATAATTGATTTATGTTAAATTATATTTGTTGACATGAATCTTAAATATTTCTTTCCATTTCTCTCAAGAACTTCAAGGAATAAATTATAAAGATTTTACTTCAAAAAGGTAATTCTATCACTTAAACTTCATATATAGGAAGTATAAACCTATAAATAGATATTCAATATAGTTTATTTGAAATTTTACATAAACTTTAAATAAATCCTAAAGATGGGTCTTGGAAATTTGTTTTTTAGAAGAAGAAGAGGATGACGATAAATAGTGAAATATGAGTAGAGGTTTGTATCACGATCCAAATCCACATGAAAGTCATTCGGTACACTACCCCACCCAAGAAAACCAAATCTATATAAGAATACTCATTTATATACCTCTTAGATTTTATAGAATACAATCATTTCAAATCATTAAAACTAACACATGAGTATATGTAATGGACCAACTAGTCATTTTGAGTATTTGCATTCTATTCATCTATTTTAAGTCTTGAGTAGCTTCATAAGATGTATTATAACTCGCATGAATTGTCGGCTTTTGTTTTCAGGTAATGCGGGATTGATTTGGATGAATGATTCTCAACTAGGAAGCTTTAAGTTGTAAGAGTTGACCAAGTTTGACTTTGGTATATTTGACCTCAGATTAGAGTTTTGATGATTTTGTTAGGTCCGAAAGGTGATTTTGGACTGGGGCATATGCCCGAATTTGCATTTGGATGTCCTAGAAGGTTTTGGTACTATTTGACAAAGTTAGAAATTTGAAGGTTTGAAAGTTCATAAGTTTGACCAAGAGTTGACTTATATGTTATCGAGTTTGGATTATCGTTCTAGGAGTTGGTCATGGTTTACTATGTTATACGGAACATGTGTGAAAAATTTGAGGTCATTCCAAGGTGATTTGGTGTAGTTCATCACGAGTTTTAGAAGTTGGAAGTTCAAAAGTTTATTAAGTTTTATTTGATGTGCGATTCGTGATATGTGTGATTTGAGGCCCTGAGTAGGTCCGTATTATATTTTGGAACTTGTTGGTACGTTTTGACAGGGTTCTTAGGGGCGCGGATGAGTTGCGGACGTGTTTCGAACCATTTCTCCTTCATGTATGGTTGCTGGTCTGTAACGACCCGGCCTGTCGTTTCATGAGTTACCGCTCTATCTTCTCTATTTTTGCTTCTTTATGTCATGTTCAGTTGTATTATGTAGTATCGGGTTGGTTGGTTCGGGTTAGGAGTAGTTTTGGAGAGGAATGAGACAATTAGTCTCTTTTGAGTAGGCTTAAGTTGGAAAAGTCAACCGGATATTGACTTATATGTAAATGGTCTCGTATGTGAATTATGATGGTTTGGATAGCTTCGTTGAGTGATTGGTGCTTAGGAGCGTGATTAGAATGTATTTTGGAGGTCCGTGGAAGATTTAAGCTATAATTGGCGAAATTGGAAATTTGGTATTTCTGGTCGGTAGTGGAAATTTTGATACCGGGGTCGGAATGGAATTCCGGAAATCGGAATAGGTCTGTTGTGTCATTTAGGACGTGTGCAAATTTTGAGGTCATTCGGACGAGGTTTGATAGACGTTTTGATCGATCTCGGAATTCGAAAGTTTTGGAATCCTTAGGCTTGAATCTGAGGGCGATTTGATGTTTTGATATTTTTTTGAGTGTTCCGAAGGTTGGAACAAGTTTGAATGATGTTATGGGATGTATTGACATGTTTGGTTGAGGTCCCGAGAGCCGCAGGTGAGTTTCAGGTGATTAACAGATCAAATTCTTGGTTTGGGGAGTTGCAGATTTTTTTGGTTTCTGTTACAGAGATTTGTCCTTTGCGTTCGCGAGGGGGCATTTGCAAAGGGATGTGGAGTGAGGCAGGTGAGTTACTCTTCGTGTTCGCTATGTTAGTTCCACGTTCACAAAAGGTGAGGCAGAGTGTGCATCGCGAACGCGATGTAGGTCCCGCGTTCGCGTAGGGAAGTTGGAGCAGCTAGGGCCCTGGTAGTTTGTTCATCGCATTCGCGTAGGAAGGGCCGCGTTTGCGAAGGCTTGGGAAGCTAAAGCTTCATGTTCACAAGGTGGAGTTTGCGTTCACGAAAAAGGAAAAAAATTGTGCTTGAAATTTGTGCTTCGCGAACGCGAGGCTTTGACCGCGTTCGCGAAGAAGGGGAGCACCTGGACAGAAGGTTTAAATAGAGGTCTTCGCGATTTTTAGCCCATTTCTCACCATTGTTGAGCGGTTTTGAAGCTTTTTGAGAGGGATTGAAGAGGAATTCGAAGAGAAACACTTGGAGCTAAGGTTTTTGAACTCAATATTCAATTCTATGGTGATTTCTAACTAATTAGACATCAAATTAGTGGCATTTAAAGCTTAACTTTGGGGAATTAGGGCTTGAAATTAGAGAGTGTAAATTGGGGATTTGAAGGGTCATTTGAGGTCTAGTTTTGATGTTCTTAGTATGCATGGACTCGTGGGAGGATAAGGATTCTATTGATGCAGTTTTTATCAGATTCCGAGATGTGGGCCCGGGGGTCGGGTTTGACCAATTTCGGAATTTTTGATGTAATTTGATTATTTTCACGTGAGCTTTGTTCCCTTAGCATATATTGATGTTATGGTTCTGATTTTGGTTAGATTCGGGGCATTTGGAGGCCGTTTGAGAGGAAAGGGTGTCGCGGGCTAGAGTGTGACTTGGCTTGAGGTAAATAATGCTTCCAAACTTGGTTCTGAGGGTTCGAAACCCCAAACTATGTGTTCTATGATTGCTACTGAGGTGATGAAATGCCAACTGATGGATGTGTCACTGTGCACCGTGAGAATTGCATCCTGGATCATTCTACGGCACCGCTTAGTAACTCTTTCTTGTTGATATCCGTGTTTCTATCATGTGACTAAGTAAATGTGCTGTGAAAATATGCTAGATATCTTGTTAGGGCTTCACGCCGATACTGTTGAGACCCGAGAGGTCGTTTCTTGCTGTCATATCATTATCTTCATTGATATTCTATAATCAGTCCTGTTCATGCATTATATATCATGCCTCAATCTCGATTATTGTTATTTGGCACATCATATCATTGTTCGGGCTAGTATCATGACATTGTGAGCCTGTATGTGTGAGGTTGGAGAGTTATGACTGAATAAGGCCGAGAACTTGGTTGTGAGTGATAGTATATGGTATCGGGATGCACGCCGTAGCGGTTATGTTGATGATTATTATAGAGCTTAGGTTGTAGGAGCCCCTCTGGAGTCTGTAACACGCCCCCAGTGAGCGCAGTTGATGATATTGAGCGATGGATCTTCCCTGGACATGGATCTTGTCCGAAGTATTATACTTGGAGATGGAACTTGTCAATAGGGCTGGAATGGCCTTCTTCGGTACTGGATGACTGCGGTCAGTGATTTATATATTCCGGGATGGAACTTCCCAGGGACGGATGGCCATATACAGTACCGAGTGGTTGAGCACATGTGAGTGGAGATACACGAAACATTGATCATGCTATCTATGCATTGGTACATAGAGATTTCCTGAGCTTTATACTCCGTACTATTCAGACTGCATTTATATACTGTTGAGTTTTTACCCAAACTGCAAGCATGTCTACTTTTCTGTACAGTTTAATGATATTACCTATTGAGGTTTGGTTCGTCACTACCTATCAGTCCATAGTTTGGACTTGTTACTTACTGAGTTGGTGTACTCACATTACCCCCTGCACCTTGTGTGTAGATCCAGGTATCTCGGGTCACGGTAGCGGTTGCTGATCATTTTAGTGGTGGACTTTCCTAGGAGATAGCGAGGCAGCTGTTTGGCGATCGTAGTCCTGCCTTCTCCTTCCCTATATTCCTTTAGTTTATTTGGTTGGCTATTCTCAAACTATGTTAGTCTTGTTTTATTTCGAATCGTTGTAGCATTTTGCTCATATCTTAGTGATACCCAAGGTCGGGCTTGTACTTTCCGCTTGTTTTTATTTCTGCTTTTACCTTTTATCGGATTTCTTTTAAAAATATGATTTTTCTTAAGTTTTAAATGAAATATGGAGTATTTGGAAATAAGTTGTCTGGCCTAGTTTCACGTTAGGCGCCATCACGGCTGGGTCAATTTTTGGGTCGTCACATGTGGGTATCAGAGCCTAGGTTGCATAGGTTTCACGTGTCATGAGCAGGTTTAGTAGAGTCTAGCGGATCGGTACGAAGACGTCTGTACTTATCATCGGGAGGTTGTAGAACCTTTAGGAAAAACTTCACATTCTTGAATTCTTGTCGTGCGAATATGTTGATTCTGGTACTAAACTTTTGTTATTCTATTCTCTCATAGATGGTGAGTAGACGTGCTACTGGTCAGGATAGACAACCACCAGTACCACTAGTTGGGGCCACTAGAGGCCGAGGTTATGGTCTAGGCCATGGTAGGGGCAGGGGTGTGGCCCGTACAACAACTAGGGCAGCACCTGCAGATCCACCAGCCTCCCCAGTTCATGATCATGCTCCAGTGGGGGATACTCCAGCAGCACCAACTGTGCCTATTGTTATTCCAGGTCTCTAGGAGACCTTGGCTTAGAATCTGACCTTGTGCACCAATCTTGCTTAGGCGATCGTAGTTACTACTACAGCAGCCACTTCTCAGGCCGGGGGAGGCACTCAGACTCCCACCGCCCGTACACCCGAGTAGGTTGTTCAGGGACTGTAGACACCGGAGGCACCACCAGCCCAGCTGGTTGCACCTGCTCAGGATTATGTAGTTCTAGTTATGCCTGATGATGAGCAGCGTCGATTGGAGAGGTTTGGTAGACTTCAACCTCTGACCATCAGTGGTATAGAGGGCAAGAATGCCTAGGGTTTCTTAGACAAGTGTCAGATGATATTACGTACACCAGGTATTCTGGAGACTAGTAGGGTCTCATTTAATACCTTTCAGTTTTCTGGAGCTGCCTTCACTTGGTGGGAGGCTTATGAGAGGTGTAGGCCTATTGGTGTAGTACCCCTTACCTGGCAGTAGTTCTCCATTCTCGTTTTGGAGAAGTATGTGTCGTAGTCCCGCAGTCCCGCAAAGAGGAGCTGCACAGGCAGTTTGAGTAGTTGCGTCAGGATAATATGACTGAGAAACAATACAAGAAGAGGTTTTCTGAGTTAGCCCGTCATGATGTTTGGTTGGTTCCTACAGACAGGGAAAGGATCAGGAGATTTGTGGATGGCCTCACTTATTAGTTACGGATTTGATGACCAGAGAAATGGTGTCTGGTGCTTCTTTTGATGAGGTGATTGACATTGCCCGAGATATAGAATCGGTTTGCCACCAGGAGAGAGTTGAGAGGGAGGTGTTCCTTCGGGAGGTAAGTTTTAGCACAGCAGAGGCCGTCCATTCAGACATGCTCAGCCAGCCCGTTCAGTCCATCGTGGTGGATCATTTGGCCACGGTTCTCACAGTTCACATCAGGGTCACTCATCTCTCAATGCCCTTCCAGCTCAAAGTTCGACTCAGGCACCATCAGTTCAGGGCTCATCTATGCCTAGTTCTTCTAGTAGACATCCCAGTGCGTGGGGCTCCCCTTAGTCCCCACCACCATTTGATGGGAGAGGTTGCTTCGAGTGTGGAGATTTTGGGTCGTATTAAGAGGTTTTGTCCCCGTCTTACAGGAGGTTCACCTTAGCAGAGGATTTAGCCTTCGACTTCAGTGCTAATTACTTCCCACCCACTTAGTCAGCTCGGGATAGAGGTCAGTCATCTAGGGGTTGCCCTAGAGGTAGAGGTCAATCAGGTGGTGGTCATGCCCATTTCTATGCCTTCCTAGCCAGACCAGATTCTATTGCTTCGGATACTGTGATTACAGGTATTGTCTCAGTCTGCCACAGAGATGCCTCTATATTATTTGATCCTAGTTTCACTTTTTCATATGTATCATCAAATTTTGCTCATTATCGTGATACTCCCTGCGAGTCTCTTGTTTCATCTGTCCATGTATCTACTCCGGTGTATGATACTATTATTATGGACCGTATATATCGATTGTGTGTAGTGACTATTGGGGGTTTGGATACCCGAGTGGATCTCTTATTGCTCATTATTGTTGATTTTTATGTGATATTGGGCATGGATTGGTTATCACCATGTCGTGTTATTTTGGATTCCCATGCTAAGACAGTTACATTGGCTATGCCGGGGTTGCCACGGATTGAGTGGTTAGGTTCGACAGATTATGTTCCTAGTAGAGCAATTTCATTTTTAAAGGCCCAGCGGATGGTCGGGAAGGGTTGTCTTTCTTATCTAGCCTTTATGAGGGATGTTAGTGCAGAGACTCCTACCATTGATTCAGTTCCAGTAAAGAGGGACTTTTTGTATGTGTTTTTTGCAGACCTTCCGGGCATGTCACCGGACAGGGATATTGATTTTGGTATTGATTTGGTGTTGGGCACTCAGCCCATTTCTATTCCACCGTATCGTATGGCACCGACAGAGTTGAAGGAGTAGCTTCAGGAATTTCTTAATAAGGAGTTTATTCGGCCTAGTGTGTCCCCGTGGGGTGCGCCTATTCTATTTGTGATGAAGAAGGATGGCACTATGAGGATATGCATTGATTACATGTAGTTGAACAAGGTCTCAATCAAGAACAAGTATCATTTTCCTCGTATTGATGATTTATTTGACTAGCTTCAGGAAGCGAGGGTGTTCTCCAAGATTGATCTCCATTTAGGGTATCACTAGTTGAAGATCAGGGACTCGGACATTCATAAGACAGCTTTGGGGACCCGATATGGTCATTATGAGTTCCTTGTGATGTCTTTGGGAGTTGTGTTGCAGAGGTTGAAGGAGGAGAAGTTTTATGCAAAGTTCTCCAAGTGTGAGTTTTGGCTCAACTCAGTGGCTTTCTTAGGGCATGTGGTGTCCAGTGAGGGTATTCAGGTTGATCCGAAGAAGATAGAGGTGGCTCAGAGTTGGCCCAGACCATCCTCAGCCACAGAGATTCGCAACTTTTTTGGTTAGGCTGGCTATTACCATCGGTTCGTTCAGATATTTTCATCTATAGCATCACCGTTGACCAAACTGACTCAAAAGGGTTCTCCTTTCATGTGGTCGGATGTGTGTGAGGCGAGCTTTCAAAAGCTCAAGACTGCCTTGACGATAGCTCCAGTGTTAGTTTTGCAATCAGCTTCAAGTTCATATATAGTGTATTGTGATGCTTCGAGAGTTGGTATTGGGTGTTTGTTGATCCAGGAGGGTAGAATGATTGTTTATGCTTCTCGTCAGTTGAAGCCCAATAAGAAGAACTACCCCGTACATGATCTAGAGTTGGCTGCCATTGTTCACGCATTGAAGATTTGGAGGCATTATCTGTATGGTGTGTCTTGTGAGGTGTTTACTGATCATCGTAGCCTCCAGCACTTGTTCAAGAAGAAGGATCTCAATTGAGGCCGCAGAGATGGTTGGAGCTGCTAAAGGATTATGATATCACTATCTTGTACCATCCGGGAATGGCCAATGTAGTGGCCGATCCCTTGAGTAGGAAGGCGGTGAATATGGGCAGTTTGGCATATATTCCTGTTAGGGAGTGACCTCTCGCAGTTGATGTTCAGGTCTTGGCCAATCGGATGGTGAGGTTAGATATTTCGGAGCCCAATCAGGTCTTAGTTTGTGTGGTTTCTTGGTCTTCCTTGTTTGATTGAATCAGAGAGCGCCAGTATGATGATCCTCATTTGCTTATCCTTAAGGACAGAGCTCAGCACGACGATTCTAGATATGTGACTATTGGTGATGATGGAGTATTAAGGATGCATGGCCGGATATGTGTGCCCAATGTAGATGGGCTTCGGGAGTTGATTCTAGAGGAGGCTTATAGCTCGCGGTATTCTATCTATCCTGGTGCCGCGAAGATGTATCAGGATTTGAGGAAGTATTATTGGTGGAGAAGAATGAAGAAGGATATTGTGGGATTTGTAGCTCGGTGTCTCAATTGTCAGCATGTAAAATATGAGCATCAGAGACTGGGTTACTTGCATCAGCAGATAGATATTCCAGAGTGGAAGTGGGAGCGAATCACCATGGACTTTGTGGTTGGACTCCCACGGACTTTGAAGAAGTTCGATGCTATTTGGGTGATCATTGATCGGCTGACCAAGTCCGCTCACTTCATTCCAGTGTGTACTACATATTCTTTAGAGTGGTTAGCAAAGATTTATATCCGAGAGATTGTTTGTTTGCATGGTGTCCTAGTTTCCATCATTTCAGATAGAGGTACTCAGTTTATTTCACAGTTTTGGAGAGTCGTGCATCGAGAGTTGGGTACTCAGGTTGAGTTGAGCATAAATTTTCACCCTCATACGGACGGGCAATCCGAGTGCACTATTTAGATATTGGAGGACATGTTGCACGCTTACGTCATTGATTTTGGAGGGTCATGGTATCAATTTCTACCGCTCGTGGAGTTTGCTTATAACAACAGTTATCAGTCGAGTATTCAGATGGCTCCATATGAGACTTTATATAGGAGACGCCATAGATCTCCAGTTGGTTGGTTTGCGCCGGGTGAGGTTAGGCTTTTGGGTACAAACTTAGTGCAGGATGCTTTGGACAAGGTGAAGATGATTCAAGAGCGGCTTCGTATAGCGTAGTCTAGACAAAAGAGTTATGCTGACAAGAAGGTCTGTGATGTGTCTTACATGGTTGAGGAGAAGGTTCTACTGAAGTTTTCACCCATGAAGGATATTATGAGATTTGGGAAGAAGGGTAAATTGAGTCCTCGGTTCACTAGGCCCTTTGAGGTGTTTCGGAGGATTGGGGAGGTGGCTTATGAGCTTGCTTTGCCACCTAGCTTGTCGAGCGTGCATTCGATATTTCATGTTTCTATGCTCCGGAAGTATATTGTCGATCCGTCTCATGTTTTGAATTTTAGCACGGTTCAGTTGGACGGTGATTTGACTTATGATGTGGAGCCAGTGGCTATTTTGGAGCGTCAGGCTCAAAAGTTGAGATCAAAGGATATAGCTACAGTAATAGTTCAGTGGAGAGGTTGGCCCATGGAGGAGGCTACCTGGGAGACCAAGCGGTAGATGCGGAGCAGATATCCTCACCTATTTGAGGCTTCAAGTATGTTTCTTGACCCGTTCCAGGACGAACATTTGTTTAAGAGGGAGAGAATGTAACGACCCGGCCGGTTGTTTCATGAGTTACTGCTCCGTCTTCCCTATTTATGCTTCTTTATGTATTGTTCAGTTGTATTATGTAGTATCGGGTTGGTTGGTTCGGGTTCAGAGTAGTTTTGGAGAGGAATGAGACACTTAGTCTCTTTTGAGTAGGCTTAAGTTGGAAAAGTTAATCGGATACTGACTTATGTGTAAAAGGTCTCGGATGTGAATTTTGATGGTTCGGATAGCTTCGTTAGGTTTGGGACTTAGGAGCATGATCAGAATGTATTTTGGAGGTCCATGGAAGATTTAGGCTTGAATTGGCGAAATTGAAAATTTGGCATTTTCTGATCGGCAGTGGAAATTTTGATATCGGGATCGGAATGGAATAGGTCCATTGTGTCATTTGGGATGTCTGTGCAAAATTTCAGGTCATTTGGACGAGGTTTGATAGACTTTTTGATCGATTTTGGAATTCGGAAGTTTTGGAATCCTTAGGCTTAAATCTGAGGGCGATTTGATGTTTTGATGTAGTTTTGAGTGTTCCGAAGGTTGGAACAAGTTGGAATAATGCTATGGGATGTGTTGGCATATTTGGTTGAGGTACCGAGGGCCTCAAGTAAGTTTCGGGTGGTTAATGGATCAAATTCTTGGTTTGGAGAGTTGTAGATTTTTCTGGTTTCTGTTGTAGAGATTTGTCCTTTGCGTTCGCGAGAGGGCTCTCGCATTCGCAAAGGGATGTGGAGTGAGGAAGGTGAGTTACTCTTCGCGTTCGTGTTGTTCGTTTCACGTTTGTGAAGAGTGAGGCAGAGTGTGCATCGCAAACGCGATGTAGGTCCCGCATTCACGTAGGGAAGTTGGAGTAGCTGGGGCCCTGGTAGTTTGTTCATCGCGTTCGCGAAGGATTGGGCAGCTAAAGCTTCACGTTCACAAGGTGGAGTTCGCGTTCACGAAAAAGGAAAAGATTGAGCTGGAAATTTGTGTTTCGCGAACACGAGGACCTAGACAGAAGGTTTAAACAAAGGTCTTCGTAATTTTTAGCCCATTTCTCACCATTGTTGAGCTGTTTTGAAGATTTTTGAGAGGGATTGAAGAGGGATTCGAAGGGAAACACTTAGAGGTGGTTTTTGAACTCAATACTCGATTATATGGTGATTTCTCACTAATTAGACATGAAATTAATGGGAATTAAAGCCTAAAATTGGGGAATTAGGGCTTGAAATTGGAGAGTGTAAATTGGGGATTTGAAGGGTCATTTGAGGTCCGATTTTGATGTTCTTGGTATGCATGGACTCATGGGAGTATAAGGATTCTATTGATGTAATTTTTATCGGATTCAGAGACATGGGCCTGAGGGTCGGATTTGACCAATTTCCGTATTTTTGATGTAATTTGATTACTTTTATGTGGGCTTTGTTCCCTTAGCATATATTGATGTTATGGTTCTGATTTTGGTTGGATTCGGGGCATTTGGAGGCCGAATCGAGAGGCAAGGGCGTCGCGGGCTAGAGTTTGGCTTGGCGTGAGTTAAGTAATGCTTCCAAACTTGGTTATGAGGGTTCGAAACCCCAAACTATGTTTTCTATGATTGCTATCGAGGTGACGCAAATGCCAAGTGATGGGCGTGTGGGCGTGCACCGTGAGAATTGCGGTCTTGATCATTCCATGTCACCGCATAGTAACTCTTTCTTGTTGATATTCGTGTTTCTATCATGTGACTAAGTAAATGTGATGTGAAAACATGCTAGATATCCTGTTAGGGCTTCTCGCCAATACTGTTGAGACCCAAGAGGTCGTTTCTTGCTGTCATATCATTATTTTCATTAATATTCTGTACTCAGTCCTATTCATCCATTATATATCATGCCTCGGCCTCGATTATTGTTATTTGGCACGTTATATCATTGTTCGGGCTAGTATCATGCATTGTGAGCTAGTGTGTGTGAGACTTGAGAATTATGACTGAGTGAGGCCGATAGCCTGGTTTTGAGTGACAGTATATGGGATCGGGCTTCACGCCGCAGTGGTTATGTTGATGATTATGATAACACTTGGGCTGTAGGAGCCCTTCCGGAGTCTGTAACACATCCCCAGCGAGCGCAGTTGATGATATTGAGAGATGGATCTTCCCTGGACATGGATCTTGTCCGAAGTATTATACCTAGAGATGGATCTTCTCCATAAGACTGGAATGGCCTTCCTCGATACTAGTTGACTGAAGTTAGTGATTTATATATTTCGGGATGGATCTTTCCTGGCCCGGATGGCCATATATAGTACCGAGTGGTTGAGCACTTGTAAGTGGAGGTACATGGAACATTGATCATGCTATCTATGCATTGGTACATAAAGATTTCCTGAGCTTTATACTCCGTACTGTTCAGACTGCATTTATTTACTGTTGAGTTTTTGCCCGAACTGCAAGCATGTCTACTTTTCTATACAGTTTAATGATATTACCTGTTGAGGTTTGGTTCGTCACTACCTGTCAGTCCATAGTTTGGACTTGTTACTTACTGAGTTGTTGTACTCATGTTACCCCCTGAACCTTGTGTGTAGATCCAAGTAGCTCCGGCCACGGTAGTGGTTGCTGATCATTTCAGTGGTGGACTTTCCTTGGAGATAGCGCGATCGCAGTCCCGCCTTCTCCTTCCCTATCTTCCTTTAATGTATTTTGTTGGCTATTTCAGACTATGTTAGTCTTGTTTTATTTTGAACCATTGTAGTATTTTGCTCATGGCTTAGTGACACCCGAGGTCGGGCTTGTACTTTTTGCTTGTTTTGATTTCTACTTTTACCTTTTATCGGATTTTTGTTAAAAATATGATTTTTCTTAAGTTTTAAATGAAATACAGAGTATTTGAAAATAAGTTGGCTGTCCTAGTTATACAATAGGCACCATCATGACCGGGTCAGTTTTTGGGTCGTGACATGGTCTTAGTTGGTTCTGGTGTTGCGCACCTGCGGTTGGAATTCCGCAGGTGCAATAGTCGTAGAATCGGATTTTGTGGATGCATCTGTGAAGAGGATGGAGTTGGGATATCTACGCCGATAAAGGATTTTGTGCACAGCTGTGGAGCCACAGTAACGACACTAGTGGTGCAGAAGCGCATGCAGGGCGAGGTCATATATGTCCACATATGTGGAATTCTGGGGAGGTGCGATTAAGCGCGGATATGGATATGGAGCGCACCTGTAGTGTTGCAGATGTGCATTTAGCGCGCAAGAGCAAAAAGGCTGGATTTGAGTGGTCTTCTTATTTGCAATGTAGGCTTTGCAGATGCAATTTTGCAGAAGCGACAGTTGTTCCACAGAAGCGGAAATCTCTGGGCAGAAGCTTATAATTCGAGGGTTTGCTCATTTTATTCAGAACTTGAGATTTAGAGCTCAGTTTTAGGCAATTTTGGAGAGGATTTTCACCACATGGATTGAGGTAAGTATTTTTTCCTCGATTTATTTATATTCCACAATTCCATCTTTGATTTTGGCGTTTGATTGATGATTTTGAAAGAGAAATTGGGGAGTTTTTCTCTAAACTTTCTTAAATTGACTAATTGAGGTTTAAACATTAATTCAGAGTCAGATTTGAAAGAAATTAGTATGGTTGGACTCGTAATTGAATGGGTTATCAAAATTTATAAGTTTTATCGAGTTCCGAGGTGCGGGCCCGAGTTTGACTTTTTGGCTGACTTGAGCTCTTGATTAAAGATTTGACCTTTTTTTGTGAGCGCTCGGTATCGGCTGTTCATTGAGGACTTGTGATTTCCATGGATGAAGTTTGAGATGTGTTTTCAGTGTTATGGTGATGTCCCAGTCTAGAGGACATGAAGCCAAGTTTGTACTGCAGCTTGGGCTCAGTGGTTTTCTTGGGATGTAGAAAGGACTATTGGGTTCTTGATTTCTTTCCTGATATGTTGTACAACCTCGAGTTAGGAGCATGTTGAGGGATTTTTCATGTTCTTCATTTGTGGGATGAAGTACATTCTTATGTTTTATTGACGAGCTTAGACATGGGAGGATTTAGTGCATGCATAGTAGTTGTGACTATAGTATGGCGTAAGAAATTCCAGTTTGGGCTAAGAAGGTGGGTTATCTCCTGCGGGGGTGGTGTCTATGGATGTGTAATACTTGTGAGCACGTGATTTTTGCCTCACGAAAAAACTACTCGAAAAATAAATCAAAAAATAAAATAAATTTCTTTTACTGTGTAATTTTTGAATTTGCGTAGTGTTAAATATTTGTGTTATGTCCATAAATGTTTACTTTGTCATAATAAGATGAAAAATAAAATAAAATACATTTTGCATGCATATAGGATTTAATTATGCATTTAAAAGATAATTTAAATAAAATCACAAAAAATATGCATTAGTTCTATTTTAAATATTCCACTGTGTGATTAATGTTTTGTCTATGTGTTAAATAATTGTTATAAAGTAATTAATATATTTTTTGTGAAATTAAAATTGTTTTATAATTAAAATTAGAAATTTAAATTAGAAAAATGAAATAATTGAAAAAAAGAAATAAAAAAATCGGACCTGGATTTAAATCCAGGCCCAAATCAAATCACCCCCCCCCCCCACAGCCCAATCCAAACAGCCCAGGTCCGGTCCAGTCCAAAAGAGTCAAAACGACAGCGTTTGGTTGTAGTTCATCATGGACCGTTGGATCAAATCCAATCAACGGATGAGATCTCATCACCCTTACTCGGAACCCTCTACCCGACCCAGTGACCCGACTCAGCCAACCCTGGCATTAAACCAAACGACATCGTTTGGTTTAATGAACTAATCCTGGCCCTTCATTCTACTTGATCTAACGGTTAGTATCAATTCACCTTCCCCCTATATAAATCCCAAACCCTTGCCCCGGCCCCCCTAACTAAACCCCCCCCTCTCCACTGTTCATCATCATCTTCCTCAGACCCACCCCTAACCCTAGCCGCCCTAGAATCCCACCGCCTGAAACCCGACGGCAACAACGCCGCCGGTCACCAAAATAACACCCTAGAACCCCCTGAACATCGTCTACACCGATCTGACCTTAGTTTCCTTCAAATCAGACCCCAACTCGTCGAATATTAAATCGAAGGTGGGTCTGACAACTTAAACCTTTCCAATGGCTCTCAAATTAACACCACAGATTCTCCTAAATTCCCTCACCAAGGATCTGTTAGTTGCATGGTTCGAATCATACTAGAACTACTCGAATCTTCATTTGAAGATTCGAGTACAACCTGACCTTATCCCAACCTACTTCAAACTCACACCAGTTACCCCCTGACTTCCCTCGTGCCTAGAACATCTTTGGTTTCCCTCGAATCTAACCAGAAATGAGTAAGTCCCAAATCGAACCTTCAGGAACCCTAGAAATATCAAACTTCTGGATTTTGTCCAAATTGATTAAAAGATTGAGGTTTAATCGACCTTAGTTGAAGTATTTTCAGTGGAAAATACTTCGACTAAGGTCTGTTTGATTTCAAACAAAGTCCGAATCCAAGTTGAGTCCAAGTCGGAATAAAATTGAAGGATTCAAAGGTATTTTTTCTGTTTCTTATGAGTATTCTACATGTATTATTGGTTGTTTAATAACTTGTTAATTTTTCATGTTTTTATTTTGATTAATTCTGTCATCTTTGTCTCCTACCCGTCTACTTAATCCAAACATGAATTATTTCTGTTGGTTGTGATTGTTTACAATTTGTGTAATCGACTCGATTAAGTTCGTCGATTAGTTATATTACGAATTTTCATTTCTGAAAATGCTGACTGAAACAGTCTGCTTCTATTGTTTTAGACTGATTATGGACAAATGTTGTAAATAGTCAACTGATTAATACTCGTCAATTAAATCATGTTTGTTTGCAAATCAGTGAAGCAAAATGAATGCTGTGTATATGTTGATTTCTGAATCAGTGAGTTTCAGGGCATTGTCAGTATATTGACAATGCTCCTGTGTTTGTTTGATTTTGGTTCAAATTTGAAGTTCAGTTTGAATTATTATGCTGAACTCAGTGTAATATTGTTGTAATGTCAAGTTTGAATTCAAGTTTACAAAAGTTGGTCAAATACAATTGTGTTAGGAGGTTAATAGGATTGGTTATAGCTGTAAATCAGAAGGATAATTAAGTTTATACAGATTATAGAATCTGTTTTGCAGTAGGTTCTGATTTTTCAGTAATAACATCAGGATTTCAGGGGGGTACTATTGGGATTGAAATAATGTGATAGTGTGCTGATAATGGAGTGTTAATGGCTATTAGTTAATGATACTAATGGGGAACAAGGGATAATGGGCTGCTGGAAATCAGGAAAAAGTTAACTTAATGGGATTTAAAGTAGTAAAAGCAGATTTTAATGGAATTTTCTGTTTTTAAAAGATAAAAGGGGTCCAGGCAGCACTTAAAAAGAGGGGGCAGACCTGTATAAAAGGGGGGAATGGGGACTGACTTGAGGGGAGCTTAGGGAGACAGATTTTGAAAGAGGAAAAATCAGATTTTTAGAACAGATTTTGAAAGAGAATTTAAGAAAAATACACCTAGAGTGAGATAAAAGAGAAAATCAAGCAGAAAATCAGACTCCTCTTGGAATCTGAAGAGGAAGAAGAAACAGAAAAGAAACCAAAAGAGAGTATTCGCACACACACACACACAGTGAATCTGAAACAGATATAGAAAAAGGAAAGAAAAACCCGAAACATATTTTTCCTGGAATCTGTCCGTGTTTGTTTATTAATACTGTGTGGTTTAAATCTGAAATTTTTTCTCAAATCTCTGTTACTATTGGTCTGGTTTCACGAGACTCGTTGATTGTGCTCAAAATCAGCTGCGTTATTTGGAATTTTCTGCCTATTTTTGTTGTTGCCATTACTGCTGAAATTCACTTCTTCTTCCCTCGTTTCCAGGTACATATTCTTAAAACTCATGTTGTGAAGAGCCTTGAGTATAACAAAGATGAAGCTCGAATTGTAATTCTGTCTTTTATTCGCTCAAGTTCATTAGTTTAAATTTCAGCTTTGTTTCGTATTGGTTTAATAGTAGTATATTTTGACGTAACGGCTGTAAATTAAATGTCATTTCTTGAAGTTGCTTGAAATGTTGTAATAAGGTTAATTTCTAAATTTTCATTAGCGAAAGATATAATTAAATTGTCAAAGTAGGGAATATGGCATGAATGTTGGTCATTATTTAATTTTTGTTGTTAGCTAAGTAAGAAGTAATGTAGAAGTATCAACAAAACTACAGTAGTGATATCTATTGTTAAATAAGGTAAAAATGGTGTTGGTATTATTTTCATGTATAAGATAGCAGGTATATATAGAACCATTAATGGATGGTGAGCTGAGTTGAATAGCTCATTACGATGTTAAAATGCTATGGATGTTTCAAATGTTCAACTATGTTGCATGTAAGGCAATATTATTAATCGATTTGCATAATAATTCCCTTTCTTAGCAATTTGGTGCTTATCTGCCATTGTAAACAATTTAATAAAAACAATTTTGCCTATTAGATTAAAAACAAGTACATAAGATGAGACGTATAAGAACAAATCGCAACACTTTATATCAATGGTAAATAAAAGTAGAATTTGCATTAATTAAGATAAATAAAATATTTTCAAAAAATACTTCTTCCCTTCATAAATTATTTTTGTGAGTTTCATATGGCATTCATCCTTTGGTGTATGTATATGTTATATTTGTGAAGAATATTATTAATTTTTTTAATCATGTTCTTATTTTACTTTGAATTTGAATAATCTTGGGATGAACATAATTAATACTCGGAAATTATAGTCAACGGGCAATATTTAATAAATCGTGAATTCTTTTAAGAATTTAAAGGCATCCCCTAAAATATGAATTTTACAGGAATTTCATATAAAAATATGTGTAGATATAATAAACAATTTTGTGGAAAATCCATAATATTATTACAAAAAAAATTTACGCAATTAGGGATGCGTTCGCGTATCTTGATTATTTTTTTTAAAGCAAATTCGGATTATGCGTACGCGCAATTTCGAGCGAATATTTAAGAAAAGGATTTTTCCAAGGATGTTAAAATAATTTCATATAACCCGAGGTGCGACAGCTCTGGCGACTCTGCTGGGGAAAATACCACTGTGTTATAACCCAGAATCTCTGGTTCAGGGTTTAAAGAATTCGAGCTTAAAATATCTGTGTTAATTGGCTTTATTTATTATATGATTTTCAACTGTTTATATGCTAATATGCTAAATGTTGCTTTTTACCGCTTTAATATTATTTGAATTGTGAATATATACAACTGCTACGAAACCCCCTTCTTTTTGAGTCTTCTAAATTTATGGTGTACACGTGCGCGTGACCCACCTTTCTGTTAAAGTCATACCTGTCACACCTCCTTTTTACGCACCCGAGGGGCGCAGGGGGAGTTTTTTCCAACTAAAGGACAATCGAAACGGGATTCGTTTAATTATTTCAGAGTCGCCACTTGGGAGATTTAGGGTGTCCCAAGTCACCAATTTTAATCCCGAATCGAGGAAAATAATGACTCTATATTATAGTCTGCGTACCAGAAATCCGGATAAGGAATTCTGTTAACCCGGGAGAAGGTGTTAGGCATTCCCGAGTTCCGTGGTTCTAGCACGGTCGCTCAATTGTTATATTCGGCTTGATTATCTGATTTTATACAAGTATGAACTTATGTGAAAATTTTAACTTTTACCGCTTTATTATTATTGTTTTTACAAGAATGTGAACATCGCTTAAAAACACGTCTTTGGACTGCGTCACATGAAATGCACCCACAATCCGGAACGCATTTTTATTTGATGTTTTGAGATTTGGATTTGGGTCGCATGAAATGCACACCCGAGCTTGAGAAAGTAATTATTAAACACGCGCCTAAAGAGACTATCGCGTTATTATTTTGCGGAGGTCGTGAAATTCGCTAAACAACCCTCCTGAATTCTAGGTAGTTTTAAAACAAGTATTTACTGAGGGCCCCGCAATTTGCATTTTTTGTTTGTCGAGGCTCGTCCCATTTACTATTTTAAAATGAATTCGCAACGTCATGGAAATGCATCTCAGACCTCGTCACAGTCAATGTACCCGTGATTAGAGACACATTTCGATTTCGTTGAGATTTGGATTTGGGTCACATAAATGTGCACCCGAGTTTAGGGAGATAACATTATTACAGGCGCGCCTAAAGCAACTAGCGCATTATTATTTTGGGTGGGGCCGTGAAATTTTCTAAACGGCCCGTCCCGGAATCTAAGTGTTTAATACATACATTTAAAGGGCCCCACGACTTGTGCATTTTTTCTTTTTTTTTTTTTCTTTTTTTTCTTTTTTTTTTGCGAGGCTCGTCTCATTTTTACTATTTAAGGGCAAACTTAAAACAACTACGATTTCCTACTAGTGAAGCCATCCGAGATTAAACAAAAAAAAACGATTCTAACAGGTAATAATATCCATGGTAAAAATGAAAAAAAAATAGAATAACCTCGTTCATATGCTCATATTTACTTTAAGCATGCAGTAACCAAACATAAAATACCATTTTTAACACAACAACAAAAATTGCATCGTTGACATTCATAAATATAGAATACTTTCATTTATTGCCTTGAATCATAACATGCGAAACGAACAAAATGAAACAAGGGACGAAGAACACCAACCTTCGAACCTAGACAATCCTAGAACGACAAACAGTGCTTCCCACGGAACTCGAACCGGACTTCACTGAACAAGGAACAATGATGAAACCTCGGACAAAACACCTCGACGAGCAATAGCAAACTCACCGGAAAAACAGAAAGCTCGGACCAAAGTCGAATCGAAGCAACCAACAGCTGCTCGACAATGCCGACAGTAGTAAGGTCGACGCCAGGGGGGGCTGCTGACGGGCTTAGGGCAGTGACGACGGGTAGGTTTTTCTGGTTTTTGGACGTGAGGGTTTTGGGGTCTGTTTGGTGGTGGTTTAGCGGAGAGGGTGGGTTGTGACGAAGCAGCTGGGCTCGCCGGATTTAATGGAGGAAGGAGGCGATGGTGCTGGGAACTGGAGGTGGAAGGTCGTGGTGCGACAGTAGGGGTCGTTAATGGTGGTTTACTGACGGGGGGGTGGTTGGACGACAGTGGGGCTGGTTTCGTTTGGATGGTGGTTATGGTGTTTGGTGGTGAGGCTGGTAGCCGGAGGTGGAAGGTCGTGGGGGTGTCGGGTGACGACGGAGGGTCTGTTGGAGCAGGTGGGTTTGGACGGTGTCGAGGCGTTGGGGAGGTGGTGGTTCGGGCGAGGTCGACGGACTGGGCTGGATGGGTCGTTTGGTGAGTCGAAGAAGAGGACGATGGTTAGGGGGTCCGGTGGTTTTTGTGTTCGGGGGGGGGGGGGGGGGTTTCAGTGGGGTTTGTGCTTCTTCTTCTCAAAGAAGAAGAAGATGAACAGTAGTATATTTCCCAACTTTTCCAAAAAGTCCGTTTTTTTTTCAATTCAAAAATCCTCCTCCCTTTCATGTTTTGTCCATGTATTTGTAATGTTTTGCCCTCAAAAAATGAGCCCCACGCGTGGTGGGGTTCAAGGCATATGTCCCCCACGCGTGGTGGGGTTCCCCACGTGTCCTGGACACGGTTTATTATGGGCTCGGTCCGAAAATTAGGCCTAAAACCGGGTAGTTTAAACCCGAATATTATTCTTTTGCCAGGACCCGAGAAATAGGAACACGTTGCTTAACTAGTCCTATGTAAGCAAAATAACTACCAAAAATAAGACTAGTATTTAAACAAAACTATATCTTTTTGAATATTTTCCAAGATTTAAAATAGCTACAAAATATTAATAAAACTATATTTTTTGTAATTTTCGTTTTTTAAACATTAAGATAAAATATGAGATAATATTTTTGTATTTTTTCCAAAGTTAAAAATGCCTATAAAACTTTAATAGAATTATTATTTTTGTATTTTTTCTAAATTATATAAGGTACAAAAATAAAGTGCAATTTTTTGTATTTTTCAAGTTTATGAGAAATACATAAACTAAAATTTATATATATATTTTTTGAAATTTTCTTTTTGCAACGAAATAAAGTAAAAATAGTTAAAATAGCTATACTAGACCCAATTTCACATATTCACACTAAAAATGTGAAAATTTTCGGGGAGGGTCAAAAATCACGTGCTTACAGCTGCCCCTCTTTGACTGGAAACACGAAGAGTTTTCCGACAAAGAACGACTAGACGTGTTTTTGACCCGACCATTACTTGAACGGACTACACTTAAGGAAAGGGAGGGAATGTGACCGAGCCCTGGTATCCGAGCTGCCTACATATCCTTGGTTATACAGGAATCAGGCCACGTGTAGTTCGGAAATGAGAGAGATAGTGAAGTGTACCGATGTGAAGAGCCGATCGAGGTGCAGTTCCGTTGAGGTTCCGGTCCGCGGTCCTGTCGTTTCAACAAAAATGAAAACTGAAAAAGACTAACTAAGCCTATCAGCTACTAGTTACAAGGATTCCTATCTCTTAAGTCTTCTGAAACTTGGTTTTGAGTCTTGAATGGTGCTTCATGCAGACTTTGGATTTGAACCTTGATACTTGCTAGTTGTAGGCGCTAGTTCTTGAGCAGATCACATCTGTTCTCCACTTCCGTTCTTTGGATTCATTCATTTTTTCTTTTTCTTTTTCTTTTTTTTTCTTTTTTTTTTCTTTTTGTGACTAGCTTTTGTTGACCCTCTCAGACTGTTGACTCGCATACTTGGGGCGAGCTTCTTGTTGCTTCTATCTTGGATTGAGTGCTGGGGATTTCTGTTGTAGTCCTTCTGCTTTTACCACAAACTCCGTTCTACAGGCGGGTCCCTGACAATCAAAACAAACAAAACAAACAAAATTTCCTAACCCAGTTTGCATTGGGGAGGTTTGTGAGTCGTTAGCAAAATCGTAGCCCACTGATACTACTGATGCAGTGCTGAGAGTGAACTAAACACTAGATTAGGATGTATTCCCTTGTTATACAGGTGGGCGCCTAACTTCAATGCTTGAAATGTAAGGACTGAAATGTATTCCTCTGTTCTATGGGCGGGCTCCCAACTTCAACACTTGTAATGAAAAAGACTGAAATGTATTCCTCTCATTATACAGGTGGGTGCCTGGAACATGAAATGCAAATACTGAAATGTGTTCCTCTCGTTATTCAGGTGGGCGCCTGGAACATGAAATGCAAATACTGAAATGTGTTCCTCTCGTTATTCAGGTGGGCGCCTGGAACATGAAATGCAAATACTGAAATGTGTTCCTCTCGTTATTCAGGTGGGCGCCTGGAACATGAAATGCAAATACTGAAATGTGTTCCTCTCGTTATTCAGGTGGGCGCCTGGGTTCAACAAAATGTATTCCTCTCGTTATACAGGTGGGCGCCTGGTTTCAACAACAATTTAGAAAATAAAATCCTATTCGAGGGCGGATGGACCCAAAGTATCCTATTCGAGGGCGGATGGACCCAAAATGGACCCAAAATATCCTATTCGAGGGCGGATGGACCCAAAATATCCTATTCGAGGGCGGATGAACCCAAAATATCCTATTCGAGGGCGGATGAACCCAAAATATCCTATTCGAGGGCGGATGAACCCAAAATATCCTATTCGAGGGCGGATGAACCCAATATATCCTATTCGAGGGCGGATGAACCCAAAATATCCTATTCGAGGGCGGATGAACCCAAAATATCCTATTCGAGGGCGGATGAACCGAAAGTATCCTATTCGAGGGCGGATGAACCGAAAGTATCCTATTCGAGGGCGGATGAACCGAAAGTATCCTATTCGAGGGCGGATGAACCGAAAGTATCCTATTCGAGGGCGGATGAACCGAAAGTATCCTATTCGAGGGCGGATGAACCGAAAGTATCCTATTCGAGGGCGGATGAACCGAAAGTATCCTATTCGAGGGCGGATGAACCGAAAGTATCCTATTCGAGGGCGGATGAACCGAAAGTATCCTATTCGAGGGCGGATGAACCGAAAGTATCCTATTCGAGGGCGGATGAACCGAAAGTATCCTATTCGAGGGCGGATGAACCGAAAGTATCCTATTCGAGGGCGGATGAACCGAAAGTATCCTATTCGAGGGCGGATGAACCGAAAGTATCCTATTCGAGGGCGGATGAACCGAAAGTATCCTATTCGAGGGCGGATGAACCGAAAGTATCCTATTCGAGGGCGGATGAACCGAAAGTATCCTATTCGAGGGCGGATGAACCGAAAGTATCCTATTCGAGGGCGGATGAACCGAAAGTATCCTATTCGAGGGCGGATGAACCGAAAGTATCCTATTCGAGGGCGGATGAACCCAAAGTATCCTATTCGAGGGCGGATGAACCCAAAGTATCCTATTCGAGGGCGGATGAACCCAAAGTATCCTATTCGAGGGCGGATGAACCCAAAACATCCTATTCGAGGGCGGATGAACCCAAAACATCCTATTCGAGGGCGGATGAACCCAAAACATCCTATTCGAGGGCGGATGAACCCAAAACATCCTATTCGAGGGCGGATGAACCCAAAGCATCCTATTCGAGGGCGGATGAACCCAAAGCATCCTATTCGAGGGCGGATGAACCCAAAGCATCCTATTCGAGGGCGGATGAACCCAAAGCATCCTATTCGAGGGCGGATGAACCCAAAGCATCCTATTCGAGGGCGGATGAACCCAAAGCATCCTATTCGAGGGCGGATGAACCCAAAGCATCCTATTCGAGGGCGGATGAACCCAAAGCATCCTATTCGAGGGCGGATGAACCCAAAGCATCCTATTCGAGGGCGGATGAACCCAAAGCATCCTATTCGAGGGCGGATGAACCCAAAGCATCCTATTCGAGGGCGGATGAACCCAAAGCATCCTATTCGAGGGCGGATGAACCCAAAGCATCCTATTCGAGGGCGGATGAACCCAAAGCATCCTATTCGAGGGCGGATGAACCCAAAGCATCCTATTCGAGGGCGGATGAACCCAAAGCATCCTATTCGAGGGCGGATGAACCCAAAGCATCCTATTCGAGGGCGGATGAACCCAAAGTATCCTATTCGAGGGCGGATGAACCCAAAGTATCCTATTCGAGGGCGGATGAACCCAAAGTATCCTATTCGAGGGCGGATGAACCCAAAGTATCCTATTCGAGGGCGGATGAACCCAAAGTATCCTATTCGAGGGCGGATGAACCCAAAGTATCCTATTCGAGGGCGGATGAACCCAAAGTATCCTATTCGAGGGCGGATGAACCCAAAGTATCCTATTCGAGGGCGGATGAACCCAAAGTATCCTATTCGAGGGCGGATGTACCCAAAGTATCCTATTCGAGGGCGGATGAACCCAAAACATCCTATTCGAGGGCGGATGAACCCAAAACATCCTATTCGAGGGCGGATGAACCCAAAACATCCTATTCGAGGGCGGATGAACCCAAAACATCCTATTCGAGGGCGGATGAACCCAAAACATCCTATTCGAGGGCGGATGAACCCAAAACATCCTATTCGAGGGCGGATGAACCCAAAACATCCTATTCGAGGGCGGATGAACCCAAAACATCCTATTCGAGGGCGGATGAACCCAAAGTATCCTATTCGAGGGCGGATGAACCCAAAGTATCCTATTCGAGGGCGGATGAACCCAAAGTATCCTATTCGAGGGCGGATGAACCCAAAGTATCCTATTCGAGGGCGGATGAACCCAAAGTATCCTATTCGAGGGCGGATGAACCCAAAGTATCCTATTCGAGGGCGGATGAACCCAAAGTATCCTATTCGAGGGCGGATGAACCCAAAGTATCCTATTCGAGGGCGGATGAACCCAAAATATCCTTAAGACTTGAAGATGTTTTACCTTGAATACTTGTTGGGATGAATTTTCCCTTTCTACCTTCCCCATTTATTTATATATTTTTTTTTTCTATTTATTATTATTATTATTATTTGTTGGGGAATTCTTTACTTACCTGTTGGGGATAAAATGTTATCAGCTGACTTCCAGAAAATTTTCTAAATGGAAGGAAAATTTTCTGCCCCAGTTTGATAATATCCCTTGTGGCACGCAGTTTTGGCATCAATGCCATTGCCGTTACCTGCTTCAAATCAAACAAAATTTTGTTAGTTTTAAAATGCGGTGGTGAGTGGTCGTGCCACTCCTGCTGGGGATGGTTTCTCCTTTCCTCTCTCCCCCGCTTTGTGCTTCATTACACTATCAAACTTGCTGGGGGTTATTTTGCTGGGAATGAATTTTCCTTTTATTTTCTCAACTGTTGCTTTCCTGTTTTCCTCCGGCTACCCTTGGAAATTTGGTCCTCTTGGGATCTAGACCCATTCAACATTTGGTCTTGCGACCAACTTCTTTTCGCTTTATCGTCTTATCTTTGGCATGTCCTATTCGCATTTTGCTCTGCATCATTTTGGCAACTGGTAGCAAGCTCTGAAAATCCTTTTCAAAAATAAACTGTTGGGGAGGTAAAATCTTTAAACCAAGAAATGAAAAAGTGAAGAATTTCAAAAATAGAAAAAGAAGAAGTCTTTCTGAACAAATGCTGGGGAAAAAGAAAGAAAAGAACTTATCTGAATGATATAACCGATCCCAACGAACATGTCACGCATTCCGGATTAATCAACCCAGTCGATTTGTATCAATCAACCCTTCGGACGGCCTCATGTTGCTGAGGATAAACAGGCACTCAACTCTTTGTCAAATGCGGATCCTTCCCGCCAATCTTGTCTTGTCGCCTCATAGTGCCCTTCGAGGGGTTTTCACTAATAAGACTCTCTCGTTTCTCTCAACTCTCGTCGCCTTATGGTGCCTGTGAAGGTTTTCGCCGATAAGACTCTCTCATTTTATTTTATTTTTCAACTGGGGATCGGAGTGATGCCGATATGACTTTCTGTTGGGGATTCTTTCGGCTATCAATTCATTTCCAGCTTGTGATCTTCTTCTTGGCTGGGGATCAGAGTGTTATCCCCGACATCCATTTGCATTGACTTAGCACTTCTCAGTTACTGATCGGGAGGTCTTTTTTGGACGTCAATATGGGTTTTCGTGTATGGTTAAAAGAAAAGGGGTAACAAGAGGTTCAAAATGATTTTGATGGGTAAAACATTACAACTCTTGGAATCAACTTCTGCCCCAGTTTTTCTTGCTTGGGGATTTTTTTTTTTTTTGTTACACTATGACCGAGCCGTGAGGAGCCTACGTATCCTTCTTTGAGGAATCAGGTCAAACGTAGTTCCCAATTCCTTCGTTTGTTTTTTTTTTTAAATTTTTTTTTTTTTTTGACTTTTATTTTGTTCTTATTATCATTACTTTTTCTTCCTTTCATTTTCATTACTGATTCCAAAAGAGGGGTATGAAAGAATAAATAAGGCTCAAAAAGGGGAAGCAAAGGTTAAAGTGTTTGGATAGAAGAAAGAATTGCCTCCGTCATTTCATTCTCTGATAAATGCTAAATACAACAAACAACAACTACAACCATACATAATATCTCTTGACTGTGTCAGAATTGATAACCATGTCGACGCATTTCCCTTCGATATTTGTTGATCACAAAGCGTCATTGGGCTTGCTCTGTTTAGATTGCAATAATCAACACACACCAGGATCAGGATATCGAGCAACCCGAATAACCTTATCATTCAGCTGTTTGGTTACTTCTTCCTTAATCTTCACACTTACGTCGGTTTTGGACTTTCTTAATTTTGCTTGACGGGGGGAAATGCCGGGTCAGTGGGAAATTTTTGAATCACTAAATTGGTGTTTCAACCCGGCATGTCGTCGTATGACCATGCAAAATGTTTTGAATTCAGTGAGTGCTTTGATTAGTTCTTCCCTGATGTTTGGTTCCATATGGATGTTTATCTTAGCTTCCCTGATGCCATCCGCATCCCCTAGATTGACAGCAAATTTTTTTTTTTTTTTAATTGGCTCAACTCTCTGTTAATTTCTTCGGAGGCCTCATCCTTGTCGTATTCCGACTTTTCATCACAATCTTGTACTATAAGTTCGAAATCGGATTGATTTTTTAGACTAGGTTGAAGATCCGTCGTGCATGCCATGTCATTAGAACCAGCATAAAGAGAACTGTTCAGAAGAGAGAAATTAAACAAAATAAGGAATGAGGAAAAAAACTTTCACTTTATTAAAATACGGGATAGCAAGGTTTCACACTTTGGCGAACATAAGAAAAATCAGGATTACAACCCTGGAATAATCCAAACAGCAAAAGAAAATTAGAGCCCACTACCAAGACTCCCTTCGTATAAGAAGAGGAGTGGCCATTCAATTGTTGATCTTTTCTTTCAAAATAAGGAATCTTTGCTTTCAGCCTCTGGTGTCTGAACCTCAATCTTGTTGGTGTCAATAAGATTCTGTACTGCATGTTTCAACTTCCAACACTTCTCGGTATCATGTCCGGGAGCCCCCGAACAATACTCATAGCTCACCGAGTGGTCCGTATTTTTGGGAAGGGGATTTGGCAATCGGGGCTCAACAGGACTCAACAAACCTAATTGCCTTAATTTGTGGAACACGACAGTATAGGTTTCCCCCAACTCAGTGAATGTTCTTTGGATTCTTTCATTTCTGAAAGCCTGCTTTCCCTGGAAACCTACCCTTGGAGGGTTCTTGTAGGCTCTCGGCAGTGGATAGGTGTTTTGCGGTGGTGTATGTGTGTTCTGGGGAGCCGACACGCGCCATTGCGGGCGAACCGGAGGCCGAGTATATGTTTGAGCTTGGTGCACGGGGAAGTGTGGTTCTTGAGGTGAATAGTGGTGTTGAGGTGGGCTATATGGGTAGCTTGGTTCGTGGGGTCTGGGTTGGTTGTAGTATGGCTTACCAGACCTGGACCCACTGCTTGCCTCCATCGTGGCAATTTCTTCTTTCTTCCTCCTTCCCAGGGCACCTCCCGTGTCGTTCTGAATAGCTTGGGTCGTTGCCTTGAGCGCTGAGTAATTCAGGATTTTGTCAAACCTCAGACCCTCCTCTATCATGACCCCTATCTTTACTACTTCATTGAAGGATTTCCCAACCATCGTCACCAAGTGACCAAAGTAAGTTGGATCCAGTGTCTGCAGGAAGTAGTCCACCATTTCTCCCTCTCTCATGGGAGGATCAACTCTGGCTGCTTGTTCTCTCCAGCGGAACCCGAACTCGCGAAAACTTTCTCCGGGTTTCTTCCCAGTTCTCAATAACGTGAGACGGTCAGGGACTATCTCCAGGTTGTACTGGAAATGACCTGCAAAAGCCTGCGCCAGATCATCCCACGTGTACCACCTGCTGAAATCTTGCCTGGTATACCATTCCAGTGCAGATCCACTCAGACTTTGGCCGAAATAAGCTATCAAAAGCTCATCCTTGCCTCCTGCCCCTCTCATTTTGCTACAGAATCCCCGCAAATGTGCCATGGGATCGCCGTGCCCCTCATATAAATCAAACTTGGGCATCTTGAACCCAGCCGGGAGTTGGACATCTGGGAAAGGGCACAGATCTTTGTATGCCACGCTGACTTGATTGCCCAGCCCGTGCAAGTTCCTGAAGGATTGCTCCAGGCTTTTGAACTTTCTCAACACTTCCTCCTGTTCAGGGGCCTTAACCGGCTTCTCAACCTCTGCCGGTACTTCCAAATGGGGATTGTAAGCCTGTGGTTCGGGTGCATGGAATGTAGGCTCAGGGGGATAGTATTGGGTATCGTGAGCCTGAAACAATGGCTCACTGGTCGTTCTGTGCAAGAGGGCTGATGTGGGTCCCACAAGAGTGGGAATATCGGGTGTGGGGAGAGGTTGATGGGGTGGTGGAGCCTGGGAATCATGAGGGCTTCTTTCTTGATGGTAATGGGGATTTGGGAGGCTTGTTGAAGGGCCGGAGTAAGGGTATTCCGGCATGTGCCCCAATGGCTCAGGGCTCTTTTGTGCTTTAGCTAGAGCTAGCTGCATTGCATTCGTCTCTAGTCCCATCCTTTCTATCTTTCCCATCGCTTCCTTTAACAACTGGCTCATCGGCCTTTCTTCCTCGGTACTATTCTCTGAAGTAGTCATGCTTGTTGTTATCGGTCCTTTGGATCTAGTTTGGTAAGGGTGTGTTGCCAGAATTCTTTAACAACTAACTGTTTGAGATTCGGAAAACAACAAACTTGTTAGCGTTTAGATTTTAAAAGATTTGATAACAACACATTGAGGATGCAATGCCCCTAGGCAGTTAACGGTTCCTAACATGCTTTGCTTCAAACAACATGCGTCATCCCGGCTTGCTTATTTGCCCCTTTGAAGTACTTTGGGAACCCCTGTATTTTATTATATTTTGTATTTTCTTTTTCTTTAGATTTTTCATTCTTTTTTCTTCTCTCTTTTTTCCTTATTTTTTTTTATTTTTTGTTATGGTCGAATCTTATGGAGATTGCCTACGTATCATGACCCCGCATGAATCAGACCTTGCGTAGTTCGGACCATTAAAAGATAAACAATACTAAACATTTTTCATATTAGAACAAACTGAGTTTCAAAGGTTTGAAGATGACCTACAAACTTGAAAATCAAACAACCCGCCTATTTTAATCAAAAGATTTATAAACTCAAAAACAAAAGGCTAACTCCCTTTCTCTGTTCGACAAATGCAACCAAATGGTTATTTTTTTTGCCAATGTGGCCCCTTCCAAATTTTACATGAATTTTGAGGCCGGGGAGGATTATTTTATGACACTTTTACGAACTTGTCCGTTCTTTTTACGAAAATAACCTTTCGACAACTGAAAGATACTCTAAGGCTATTTCGGCAAGAACGGTTTAAGACGCGGCCGAAGCTGGCTCGGCTTATTATGACAAAAGACGGTATTCACATGACCGCTGACTCTTTGATTTTTTTTCCTTTTCAAATTACAATAAAAAACTTGGCGTTGTAAACACGGCCCTTCAGCGCCTCGGGGACGAAGATTTATAAGGCTGTGTGGGTCAACTTAGACCAAAAATTCTAAACATGACCCGAAGGTGGCTATTTATGCAAAGTCAGCCTTCCGGCGTCCCTTTCGGGAACATTCGGCTATTTATGACAAAACAGCATCACCTGACTTATTTATGACTCTTTTGTCGTTTTTCAAATTAGAAAACTCAATATTGCAAGCACGGCCTGTCAACGTCTCGGGGACGAAGATTTTTAAGGCTGTGTGGGTCAACTGGACCAAATCTGAAAATGACCCCAAAGGTGGCTGTTTATGCAAAGTCAGCCTTCCGGCGTCCCTTTCGGGAACATTCGGCTATGTCTTGATAAAACAGCGTCACCCGACTTCTTTATGACAAAACTAAAATTTGACATGTATTTTTTGTTATTATTATTATTATTTGTTTTTTTTTGGCTTTTTAGCAAAAGGTGGTTTGGACATCACCCGACTTATTTATAACAAGATTAAATTTTTTGATTTTTGGCTATTTTAGCAAAAGGTGGGGTTGGACCCGATGAGGGTTGCCTACGTATCTCACATCCGGTGAGAATCAAACCCGCGTAGTTCGGGCAAAAGAACTACTTTAAAAGAAGAAAGGAAGCATTTTTGATTGATTTTCTTTTTACAAGAAACACTTCTAAGACATATTCTCGAATTTTCATTTGTTCTCTTTTTTTTCCTTTATTCGGAATTTTGATTTTAATAAAAGAAATACTTCTCAAAATGTTTTTTTTTTGGATTTTGAATTTTCTTTTCAACTCCTGAAAGAGAATCAAAATGTTTTTTTTTATTTTATATTATATTATTTTTTGAAAACAATTAGAAAGACTTCCTAGAGAAGCTAATAATGGAGAAAATATTTTTGGATTATTTTAATTTTGTCATTTTCATAAACAAATAAATAACACATATTTTTAAAACAAGACTTTATTATTTTTTTATTATTTTTATGGCAAGACAAACAATTTTCCTTTCTATTAATGCTTTTTTTTTAATAAAACAAACTAATAAGACATATATATTCTCAAAATTTCGACAGAGTTTCGACACTACTTGGACATTGGTTTTACTTTCTTCTAAAATAAGTAGCATATCTCTACGGTGTCATTTTCATCTTTCACAATTTTCTAATTTGTGGAAACGTACAAAATCTTTTTTTTTCTTTTTGAATTTCCAATGTTTTTTTAAAATTTTATATATATACATATATATTTTCAAAAATGTGGCATGGGGGACATAATGATTTCCAAGACTCCTTGGATTCCGCAAAAGCTCCCCATGCGCTTTTCCCAACATATGAAGCGTGGGGGACATATGAGAATTCCAAGACTTCTTGGATTCCACAAATGTTCCCCATGTGCTTTCCCAAAAAGCAAGCGTGGGGGACATAGGGAATTCCAAGGCTTCATGGATTCCACAAATGTTCCCCATGCTTTGATTAAAATAACATCATGCTGGAAATGACCCAATGACCCATACGCCCTTGACTAAATACAACATGTAGCACATAGGATGCCGAAAGATTGTCTATTATTTTCAGGTTGCTTGTCCTAGACGGACCCAACCCCTGTGTTGAGTCCCCTAGGTCAAATGCACATGATGCAAATAAACGTTCCTACTAGGGATCCGACATGTGGCTTTGTTATACTAGGTTCAGACCTGGGTGTTTGTTCTGGACCTGGCTTACCCGAGCGGACAGCTCGAGCCGAGGGGGGGCAGCGTACCGGGAATACAGAAGCTTCACCGGCTTAGCAACTTATCCGAACCTCGTTCTAAATTGGGATTTGACACTATACAGAAAATAAGTCATACGAAGTATGCCCTTCTTCATGATTTAGAAGACTCAGAAAGTATAGGGGTTTCGGCACAGTTTATATACAGTTCACGTAATATCAAAGCAGTAAAAGCAGCATTTAGCACATTAGGCTCAAACATGTAAAAATCAGATAATAAATAAAGCCAAATAATAACAATTATTCTAAGCTCGAATTCTTAACCCTGAACCAGTGGTTCTGGGTCCCAATCCCCAGCAGAGTCGCCAGAGCTGTCACACCTCCTTTTTACGCACCCGAGGGGCGCAGGGGGAGTTTTTTCCAATTAAAGGACAATCGAAACGGGATTCGTTTAATTATTTCAGAGTCGCCACTTGGGAGATTTAGGGTGTCCCAAGTCACCAATTTTAATCCCGAATCGAGGAAAATAATGACTCTATATTATAGTCTGCGTACACAAATCCGGATAAGGAATTCTGTTAACCCGGGAGAATGTGTTAGGCATTCCCGAGTTCCGTGGTTCTAGCACGGTCGCTCAATTGTTATATTCGGCTGATTATCTGATTTTATACAAGTATGAACTTATGTGCAAATTTTAACTTTTAACCGCTTTATTATTATTGTTTTTACAAGAATGTGAACATCGCTTAAAAACACGTCTTTGGACTGCGTCACATGAAATGCACCCACAATCCGGAACGCATTTTTATTTGATGTTTTGAGATTTGGATTTGGGTCGCATGAAATGCACACCCGAGCTTGAGAAAGTAATTATTAAACACGCGCCTAAAGAGACTATTGCGTTATTATTTTGCGGAGGTCGTGAAATTCGCTAAACAACCCTCCTGAATTCTAGGTAGTTTTAAAACAAGTATTTACTGAGGGCCCCGCAATTTGCATTTTTTGTTTGTCGAGGCTCGTCCCATTTACTATTTTAAAATAAATTCGCAACGTCATGAAAATGCATCTCAGACCTCGTCACAGTCAATGTACCCGTGATTAGAGACACATTTTGATTTCGTTGAGATTTGGATTTGGGTCACATAAATGTGCACCCGAGTTTAGGGAGATAACATTATTACAGGCGCGCCTAAAGCAACTAGCGCATTATTATTTTGGGTGGGGCAGTGAAATTTTCTAAACGGCCCGTCCCGTAATCTAAGTGTTTAATATATACATTTAGAGGGCCCCGCGGCTTGTGCATTTTTTCTTTTTTATTTTTTTTATTTTTTGCGAGGCTCGTCTCATTTTTACTATTTAAGGGCAAACTTAAAACAACTACGATTTCCTACTAGTGAAGCCATCCGAGATTAAACAAAAAAAACGATTCTAACAGGTAATAATATCCATGGTAAAAATGAAAAAAAATAGAATAACCTCGTTCATATGCTCATATTTACTTTAAGCATGCAGTAACCAAACATAAAATACCATTTTTAACACAACAACAAAAATTGCATCGTTGACATTCATAAATATAGAATACTTTCATTTATTGCCTTGAATCATAACATGCGAAACGAACAAAATGAAACAAGGGACGAAGAACACCAACCTTCGAACCTAGACAATCCTAGAACGACAAACAGTGCTTCCCACGGAACTCGAACCGGACTTCACTGAACAAGGAACAATGATGAAACCTCGGACAAAACACCTCGACGAGCAATAGCAAACTCACCGGAAAAACAGAAAGCTCGGACCAAAGTCGAATCGAAGCAACCAACAGCTGCTCGACAATGCCGACAGTAGTAAGGTCGACGCCAGGGGGGGCTGCTGACGGGCTTAGGGCAGTGACGACGGGTAGGTTTTTCTGGTTTTTGGACGTGAGGGTTTTGGGGTCTGTTTGGTGGTGGTTTAGCGGAGAGGGTGGGTTGTGACGAAGCAGCTGGGCTCGCCGGATTTAATGGAGGAAGGAGGCGATGGTGCTGGGAACTGGAGGTGGAAGGTCGTGGTGCGACAGTAGGGGTCGTTAATGGTGGTTTACTGACGGGGGGTGGTTGGACGACAGTGGGGCTGGTTTCGTTTGGATGGTGGTTATGGTGTTTGGTGGTGAGGCTGGTAGCCGGAGGTGGAAGGTCGTGGGGGTGTCGGGTGACGACGGAGGGTCTGTTGGAGCAGGTGGGTTTGGACGGTGTCGAGGCGTTGGGGAGGTGGTGGTTCGGGCGAGGTCGACGGACTGGGCTGGATGGGTCGTTTGGTGAGTCAAAGAAGAGGACGATGGTTAGGGGGTCCGGTGGTTTTTGTGTTCGGGGGGGGGGGGGGGTTTCAGTGGGGTTTGTGCTTCTTCTTCTCAAAGAAGAAGAAGATGAACAATAGTATATTTCCCAACTTTTCCAAAAAGTCCGTTTTTTTTCAATTCAAAAATCCTCCTCCCTTTCATGTTTTGTCCATGTATTTGTAATGTTTTGCCCTCAAAAAATGAGCCCCACGCGTGGTGGGGTTCAAGGCATATGTCCCCCACACGTGGTGGGGTTCCCCACGTGTCCTGGACACGGTTTATTATGGGCTCGGTCCGAAAATTAGGCCTAAAACCGGGTAGTTTAAATCCGAATATTATTCTTTTGCCAGGACCCGAGAAATAGGAACACGTTGCTTAACTAGTCCTATGTAAGCAAAATAACTACCAAAAATAAGACTAGTATTTAAACAAAACTATATCTTTTTGAATATTTTCCAAGATTTAAAATAGCTACAAAATATTAATAAAACTATATTTTTTGTAATTTTCGTTTTTTAAACATTAAGATAAAATATGAGATAATATTTTTGTATTTTTTCCAAAGTTAAAAATGCCTATAAAACTTTAATAGAATTATTATTTTTGTATTTTTTCGAAATTATATAAGGTACAAAAATAAAGTGCAATTTTTTGTATTTTTCAAGTTTATGAGAAATACATAAACTAAAATTTATATATATATTTTTTGAAATTTTCTTTTTGCAACGAAATAAAGTAAAAATAGTTAAAATAGCTATACTAGACCCAATTTCACATATTCACACTAAAAATGTGAAAATTTTCGGGGAGGGTCAAAAATCGCATGCTTACAATACCAAATAAGACGGAGTTGGGACAAGTAACTAGGCCGGGTAGACTTTCGTGCTCCCGGTACGTTGCCCCCGCTTCGGCTCAAACTGTCCGTTTGGGTAAGCCAGGTTTAGAGCAATCAACCTCAGGTTTTACACTTAGAATAACTCAGCCATGTACCGGATCCCTAATAGGAACGAATATTTGCATCATATGCATTTGGCCTTGGAGACTCAACACAGGGGTTGGGTCTGTCTAGGACAGGTGAACCCAAAATGAAAAGACCATCATGATGCATTCTACTTGCTACTTATGCATTCATTTGCCTCGAACATGCTTGTTGACCAGCTTAAATGAAATCATGGTGAGAACCGAGGAATAAAATGGGTTGTTTTATTTTATTTTTTTTTAAAAAAAATTCAAAAAAAACAGCTTTAAATCTTGAAATAAAGATATTTAATAAAAAAATGATTTTTTTAGTGTAAATTTTCAAAATAAGTTTTGACTTTATTAAAATTAAATTTCAGATACAAAATGAGCACCACACAAAGCCCCTCATCCACGAGTACAGAAGAATTTCTATTTCAGCTTCAGATGTGGTGGTATGATTTAGGCGAAGACGGTCAAAAATGGGTCGTCAAGCATTTGGGAAATCTCACGGACATTATGAAAGTTAAATCCCGTGATGATCTGATTGCGGCATTAGTAACTTTTTGGGACCCTGTTCACAATGTTTTTCGTTTCTCTGACTTCGAGCTTACTCCTACATTAGAGGAGATAGCTGGCTATGCTGGTTTTGATGGAAGTCTAAGAAATCAAAGCCTGATATTCACAAAAGCTCCCTCGGTACATCGATTCTTCGGTGTTCTGAACAGCAGCAGTCAAATCAGGAAAAGCAATGTCATCAATGGATGTTGTTCCTTCAACCTTTTGTATTCAAGGTTCGGAAAGTCAGATGGGTTCGAAATTCATGAGAAAGGCCTTACTAACAAGCAAAACAAAGACACTTGGCAGATTCACCGTCACTTTGCCTTCATGGTGGCTTTTCTAGGAGTCATGGTCTTCCCAAACAAAGAGCGAACAATTGATATTCGCACCGCGAAAGTTGTGCAAATCCTCACCACCAAAGAAAATCGCACCCTTGTCCCAATCATTCTATCAGATATTTATCGGGCTTTGACTTTATGTAAATCAGGAGCAAAGGTCTTCGAAGGATGCAAAATTTTGTTGCAAATGTGGGTGATGGAGCATCTCCAACAACAGCCCAAGATCATACAGTATGGGTCAAACAATGATAATTGCATCGAGAGCTATGAGGAAAGAACAAAAAATTATCAAGCTCCAGAAGGGATAGAAGCATGGGTATCTCATCTAAAAGCTTTAACTTCAAATCAAATTGAATAGGCTCTGGGATGGCTCCCGATGAGGGAAGTAATACACATGTCAACCTCAAATAGTTATCTACTACTATTGGGATTGAGAAGCATTCAGCCGTATGCGCCACTAAGAGTCCTAAGGCAATTAGGGAGATATCAAATAGTTCCTGATGATGAAGATTTGAGTGTGCAAGTAATCGAATTACACCCAGAAGCCACTATTCCCGAGGCTCTACTTCAGCAGATGTGGAATGGATGTCGATACTTGAAAAGTGATACTCAAGTCCCAGACACTACAAAGGGTGAGATAAATCCTGGATATGCAAGGTGGTTTGAAAAACGGTCTCGCGTGGATGATGTATCAGAACCTGAGCTAAGAAGGCCAACAAAAAGACCCCATGTTCAAAACTTCAATGATAAAATCCAAGAGCGGTTGATCTGGGGAGAAAAGGAAAAAGGGTACAAAGCAACTATCCATGCCCTAAAAGAAAATCTAAGAAGCCTCAGTTTGGAGAAAGATTTGCAAGCACAAGAAGCCGAAGGCGAAAAAAAGAGTCTAGCTTGTGAGAATAAAAATCTTCATGCTCGATTCCAAAAAATGAAAAGAGTTTCTGAAACGCCAAAGAGGAGCTGGAAGGATCAAAAAACCATCGCCAATCTCTTTGAAAGAATGCAAGATTATGATTCCATTCTTGCTGAAAACGAAAGGGCATTGAGCAAAGCAAAAGAAAGAATCCAACAATTAAACGAAGAAGCCAGATCTAACAAGGAACGCCATGATAGGCAATCCGAAAAAGACAAGGCACAATTCAAGAAGGAAAAAGACTATTGGATACGATCAGAAGACCAGCTTCGTGCACAACTAGAAGAGGCAAGAAGATGCAACAGAGAACATCAACAAGCAGACCTCGACAGGGAAAGATCGCAAGCAAGATTAGAGCAGGCCAGACTCCGAGCTCTATTAGAATCAGCTCTAGATCGGGAAAATCGTGTCAGAGATATAGCTACCACCCGTCAGCAGCAATTGCAGAACCAAGACCAATGTCTCCAAGATTTCAGGGCACAAATCCATGACCTGGCGGTCTACACTTCTCAGAGTTACGTAAACTGTCAGGGAATGGACTATGAAAGGTTTACAGAACATGCACCCACTTTTGCCTGTCATCTAGCATTAGAATTGGAAAGGATGTATCGTACGCTGGGAGGTCATCCAGGTCAAGCTCCACATTGAGCAAATAGTCTAATAATATACAACACAAGTGGAAAGTGGGGCACGTTGTGAGATGTTAAGAATTGTATCTTTTATTTTGATTTAAGTGTGTGTGTTTCAAGCCATTTTCTTAAAGTTTTCAAATGTAATTCCATTTTTGTGTAATGAATAAAAGTGATTGCCTTTAGTCCGAACTACGCAAGGTCTGATTCATGCAAGGGCATGATACGTAGGCAATCTCTAAGATTCGACCACCACGATAAAAGATATATATAATAAATAAAAGTAAATAACAATAAAAATTTCAAGAAAGCTGGGACGACACAAGCAGCCGAGCAAATACATAATAGAAAGGGATTATTTGTCTAGGAGCATTGCATCTCAACGTGCGATTATATATGTGTTAAACTCTCAAAACTAACAACTTTGTTCGTTTCCAGAATTCAAGCAGTTAGTTTCTCTAAAGAGTATACTGGCATATTATCACTATCAAACAAGATCAAAAGGACCAATACCCGAAAGTATGTCTATCCCAGATGTTGACACAGGTATGGAGCTAGAGGAGATGGATGTCGGGAAAATGAAAGAAGAGATGTTTAAACTCAAGCAGCAAATGGCTGAGATGTACCAAGCCTGGTCTACAGGACAGTTACCCCCATCTCACCCAAATAACCTTGCTCCATCAATGACCCAAACTCAGGATAATATCACCACTGAATTATCCCCAAATTTCCCCATTTACCAGCACTACCGAGGCACCACCACTCAGACACCGCAGTCTCCACCTCCAAAACCCGTTCCATATTTTCCTCCACCTATGACTCCTGTTTTCGTAGCACCTCCCCCTGCTACATTCCACAAATCTCCTAGTGAGCCTAAATTCCAGGCCCAATACAATCAATACTACCCCCCGGAGCCCACCCTCAAAGCCTCCGAAATTCATTCAACCACTCCTCGTTTTGATCTCCCAACCGAAATTAACAAGCCAGTCAAAAATGCTGAGCAAGAAGAGATGTTCAAGAAGGTCAAGAGTCTAGAACAATCGTTCAGAGACATGCGAGGATTAGGTGGGCAAGTCAGTGTAGCATACAAAGATTTGTGCTTATTCCCCAATGTACAATTACCAGTTGGCTTCAAGATGCCCAAATTTGACCTATACAACGGGCACAACGACCCAGTAGCCCACTTAAGGGGTTTCTGTAGCAAGATGCGAGGAGCTGGGGGAAAGGATGAATTATTGATGGCTTACTTCAGTCAAAGTTTAAGCGGATCAGCTTTGGAGTGGTATACATGCCAGGACCATGGGAGATGGTACACCTGGGATGACCTAGCACAGGCATTCGCATACCATTTCCAATACAATCTGGAAATCATCCCAGACCGATTATCTTTGACGAAATTTGAGAAGAAACACAATGAAAGTTTCAGAGAGTATGGTTTTCGGTGGAGAGAACAGGCAGCAAGAGTGGATCCTCCTATGAAGGAGAGCGAAATGGTAGACTACTTCCTCCAAGCCTTGGAACCAACTTACTATGCCCACTTGGTTTCAGCGTTTGGGAAATCATTCAACGAAGTAGTGAAGATGGGAGGTATGGTGGAAGAAGGCCTCAAGACAAATAAAATCATGAGCTATTCAGCAATTAAGGCAACTACTCCAGCTATTCAAGGCGGGGTAGGAGGAATCGAAAGAAAGAAGAGGGAGGAAGCAGCGGTAGTTGATTCAGGAATTTGGTCGGGACCCAGAGGTTCACCGCTTTACTATAATCAACAACGACCTCGCCAATCAGCTTACCACCATGATTCATCCCAACACTACTATCACCCTTCAGGGCCTCATTTTTCCATTAACCATGCTCAAGCATACAATCAGCCACCTGTTCACACCAATTGGCGTGCTCCTGTCACACCAAATGCCTACCCACGAGCCTATCCCGGACCAGGTTTCAGGCCTAGGCCAGCATTCAGGGGAGAAAGGGAACAGAAAAAGAAATCTTACACTCCATTGGGAGAGTCTTATACTAGTCTGTTCCACAGGCTGAGACAGCTAGACATGCTAAGACCAATAGAATCCAAGCTACCCAATCCTCCTCCAAAGAATCTGGATTACACCATTAGCTGTGAATATTGCTCCGGTGCACCAGGCCATGATACGGAGAAATGCTGGCATTTGAAAAATGCAATACAAGAGCTGGTTGATACTAATAAAATCGAGGTTCAAACCCCCGAAGCCCCAAATATCAATAGAAATCCAATGCCATCCCATCAAGAGGCTAATATGATAGAAATCATACAAGCTGATGGGGAGACAAAGAAGCCGTCACAAACTGTCATGATGATCAAGTCTCATGAAGCCAAGCCAGATAAGCAGTTATCAGAGGAAAAGCCGGTATCTAAGCAGAACAGAAATGGTGATGGACCATCTATGATAATCGAGGAGGGATCATCGAGCAAAGTTGCCGCAAAACAAGAAAGGCCGAAAGTGATAGTACCAGGGGTTGCTAACAAACCCATTGTATTCATGGAAGGAGCCCGTATAGATCGGGTTATTATCGCACCTGTAATCCAGCTGCCGGTCATCAACAACAAAGCCATCCCATGGAACTATGAACGGGTGACTGTATTGTACAAGGGAAAAGAAGTCAAGGAAGAAGTGTGTGAGGTGCAAGGCTTGACTCGTTCGGGAAGATGTTTTACTCCCGAAGAGTTAAGAAAAACTAAAAATAATACAACACCAACAAAGAGAGCTGTGACAGAATAAGAGGCGGAAGAGTTTTTAAGAAAAATGAAACTCCATGATTATTCTGTTTTGGATCAATTGAAGAAGACGCCCGCTCAAATTTCATTATTGTCATTACTGATCCATTCAGAGGAACACCGTCTGGCTTTGATGAAAATACTAAATGAGGCTCATGTTCCTGAAAAAATCTCTGTAAATCATTTGGGAAGAATAGCCAACAGAATCTTTGAGACAAACAGAATTACATTTGCTGATGATGAATTGCCTATGGAAGGTACCGAGCACAACAGAGCTCTTTACCTCACCGTGAAATGTGAAAACTCCGTAGTAACCCGGGTATTGGTTGACAATGGGTCAAGTGCAAACATTTGCCCTCTCTCCACTTTAAGCAAATTAAAAATCAAAGAAGAGAGGATCCAGAAAAATAGTATTTGCGTGCGGGGGTTTGACGGTGGAAGCAGAGATTCATATGGCAACATAGTGCTGAAACTAACAATAGGGCCAGTTGAATTCACAATGGAATTCCAAGTGTTGGACATAACTGTTTCTTACAACTTGTTGTTGGGTCGACCATGGATCCATGCTGCTAAAGCAGTCCCGTCAACACTACATCAGGCTGTCAAGTTTGAATAGGATCATCAAGAAATAGTCGTGCATGGAGAAGAAAGTTTAAATGCTCACAGCAGTACCATTGTACCGGTCGAGGGAACAGAAAATGACCAGGGACCATGGGTATACCAAGTGTCCGACACAGTGTCGGTAGAGAAAATTCCGGAGGGGAAATACCTTCTGAATCCAAAGATATCCTCTACATCAGTCATGATAGCCTATGAAATGTTAAAAATGGTTTTATACCCGGCAAAGGTCTGGGCTTATCTTTGCAAGGAATTATACAACCAGTATCTCTCCCCGAGAACTGGGGAACATTCGGTTTGGGGTTCATACCTACTGCCAATGACGTGATAAGGGCCAGGAAGTTGAAACACCAAGCATGGGTTCTTCCAAAACCAGTCCCACATTTGTCAAAGTCTTTTGTCAAGACCGGTGCTAAAAATCGCCCGATAACAACAATTCCTAAATCCCGGGTCAATCCTGAGGAGGAATTAATTGAAAGGTTCAAGAAATTGTTTAGTGATGTGAATATGTTGGAAAGCGGAGAAGGGTGTAGCAACGCAGAAGTTCAATTCGTTGGGCCAGAAACAAAGCTTAATAATTGGAAATCCACTCCTCTCCCAATTCGAAAGGAGTCTTGGTAGTTTATTTTGATTTTCTTTCAGTTTGTTTGGGTTACTTCAGGGTTGTAATCCCAAAGCTTATCTTACAGTTTGTTTGAAGTGTGCAAACCTTGTTATCTTTCATCATCCAATAAAAAGCAGTTTCCTTTTTATTATCATTCCTGATAGTTTTCTTTTCTTTTTCTTTTTCTGTACAGTTCTTTTTACACTGGCTCTAGTGATATGGCATGCATGAGGAATCCTCAGCCCAGTCTTAAAAATCAATCTGGTTCCGAAGTAATAATTCAAGAAATATATTGTGATTATGAATCAGAATATGATGAAGATGAGGTTTTTGAAGAAATTAGTAAAGAGTTAATTCACTTTGAGGAAAAAATCAAACCTAACCTGAGTGATACCGAGGACGTCAATATAGGGGACACGAGTAATATTTGGGAAACTAAAATAAGTGTCCATCTTGAACCAAAGATCCGAGAAGAGTTAATTAAAGCACTCATAGAATTCAAAGATGTTTTTGCATGGTCGTATGACGACATGCCGGGCCTGAGCACTGATTTAGTGGTTCACAAATTGCCCACCGATCCAACGGTGCCTCCTGTCAAGCAAAGGCTGAGAAAATTCAAGCCCGATATAAGTGTGAGAATTAAGGAAGAAATCACCAAACAATTAGAAGCAAAGGTTATTCGAGTCACTCGATATCCTGTTTGGTTAGCTAATGTCGTTCCTGTGCCAAAGAAAGACGGCAAAATTAGAGTATGCATCGACTATCGCAATCTCAACAAAGCAAGTCCAAAGGATAATTTCCCATTACCCAATATCCATATTTTGATCGACAATTGTGCCAAGCATGATATAGGGTCTTTCGTGGATTGTTATGCCGGGTATCATCAAATTCTAATGGATGAAGAAGATGCAGAAAAGACGGCATTCATCACACCATGGGGAACTTATTGCTACCGGGTAATGCCATTCGGTTTAAAGAACGCCGGAGCAACCTATATGAGAGCAATGACCACAGTGTTTCATGATATGATACACAAGGAGATTGAGGTATACGTGGACGATGTGATCATAAAATCAAAGCATCAAGCCGACCACGTTGGGGATTTGAGGAAGTTCTTCTTAAGACTTCGCAGGTACAACCTCAAGCTTAACCCTGCCAAGTGCGCATTTGGAGTTCCATCTGGAAAGTTGTTGGGATTCATAGTCAGTCGACGAGGCATCGAGCTAGACCCATCAAAGATCAAAGCCATCCAAGAACTGCCACCTCCAAGAAACAAAACTGAAGTAATGAGTTTGTTGGGAAGGTTAAATTACATCAGCAGGTTTATTGCTCAGCTCACAACAACCTGTGAGCCAATTTTCAAATTGTTAAAAAAGGATGCTGCGGTCAAATGGATCGATGAGTGTCAAGAAGCGTTCGATAAAATAAAAGGGTACTTGTCGAACCCACCCGTGTTGGTCCCGCCAGAGCCAGGAAGACCTTTGATTCTTTACTTGACGGTTTTGGAAAATTCATTTGGTTGTGTATTGGGGCAACATGACCTCACTGGCAGAAAAGAACAGGCCATCTACTACCTTAGCAAGAAGTTCACAGCTTATGAGGTTAAGTATACTCATCTGGAAAAGACATGTTGTGCCCTAACATGGGTAGCTCAAAAATTGAAACACTATTTGTCATCCTACACTACTTACCTCATTTCTCGGTTGGATCCATTGAAATACATTTTTCAAAAGCCTATGCCAACGGGAAGACTTGCAAAGTGGCAGATATTGCTTACAGAATTTGACATCATCTATGTGACTCGAACTGCAATAAAGGCTCAAGCACTGGCCGATCATTTAGCCGAAAACCCGGTCGCTGAGGAATATGAGCCGTTGAAAACTTATTTTCGTGATGAAGAAACAATGCATATCGATGAGGTGGAGCGAATTGAAAAGCCTGGCTGGAAACTTTTCTTTGATGGAGCCGCTAACATGAAAGGAGTCGGGATAGGAGCTGTAATCATTTCTGAAATAGGGCATCATTATCCTGTTACGGCTCAATTACGATTTTATTGCACCAATAATATGGCTGAATATGAAGCTTGCATTTTGGGGTTAAGGCTAGCCGCCGACATGGGTATCCGAGAAATCTTAGTCATGGGAGATTCAGATCTTTTGGTACATCAAATTCAAGGAGAATGGGAAACCCGAGACTTGAAGCTCATACCATACCGACAATGTCTACATGATTTTTGTCAGCGGTTTCAATCAGTGGAATTCCAACATATTCCAAGAATCCATAATGAGGTTGCCGACACATTGGCTACCCTGGCATCAATGTTGCACCATCCGGACAAAGCTTATGTAGATCCGATACATATTCAAGTCCACGATCAGCACACTTATTGCAATATGGTTGAAGAAGAATTTGATGGTGAACCATGGTTCCACGACATCAAGGAGTATATCAGGATGGGGATATATCCCGCACAAGCCACAGGAGATCAAAAGAGGACCATTAGGCGATTGGCAAATGGATTCTTCTTAAGCGGAGGAGTTTTGTATAAAAGAACACCAGATCTTGGATTATTAAGATGCATAGATGCCAGACAAGCTACAGCTGTCATGTCTGAAGTACATTCAGGAGTTTGCGGATCCCACATGAGTGGATATGTGTTGGCAAAGAAAATCCTCCGAGTTGGTTACTATTGGCTTACCATGGAACGAGATTGTATCAGTTTTGTGCGCAAGTGTCATCAATGCCAAATACACGGAGATTTGATTCATTCTCCACCATCCGAGTTGCACATAATGTCGGCACCATGGCCCTTCGTTGCCTGGGGCATGGATGTGATTGGACCAATTGAGACGGCAGCATCCAATGGGCACAGGTTCATTCTGGTAGCTATTGATTATTTTACCAAATGGGTTGAGGCCAAGACGTTTAAATCAGTGACCAAGAAAGCTGTGGTCGATTTTGTCCACTCAAATATCATATGTCGATTCGGAATCCCGAAGGTGATCATCACAGATAACGGTGCTAATCTTAACAGTAACTTAATGAAGGAAATATGTCAACAGTTTAAGATTACACATCGCAACTCTACCCCATATCGGCCCAAGGCGAATGGAGCAGTAGAAGCAGCCAACAAAAACATAAAGAAGATACTTCGGAAAATGGTAGAAGGGTCAAAACAATGGCATGAAAAATTACCATTTGCATTATTGGGATACCGCACTACTGTTCGCACTTCAGTAGGAGCAACTCCTTATTTGTTGGTATATGGCACTGAAGCAGTAATTCCTGCAGAAGTTGAGATTCCTTCCCTTCGGATCATCGTCGAAGCAAAGATTGATGATGATGAATGGGTCAAAACCCGTCTGGAACAGTTAAACTTGATTGATGAAAAACGATTGGCCGCAGTATGTCATGGTCAATTATATCAAAGAAGAATAGAAAGAGCATACAACAAAAAGGTGCGTCCCCGGAAGTTTGAAGTAGGTCAGCATGTGCTGAAACGTATTCTTCCACATCAGGTTGAAGCAAAAGGCAAATTTGCCCCGAATTGGCAAGGACCATTCATTGTGACCAGAGTATTATCGAATTGTGCACTATGCTTAAAAGATATTGAGGGCAAATGCATAGATATGGCAATCAATTCTGACGCGGTAAAGAGATATTATGCATAACTTTTTGAATGTTTGTATTTAGCATTATTTCGAAGATTGGAATGACAAAGGCAATTTATTCTGCCATCCAAACACTATACCATTTGCTTCCCCTTCGAGCCATATTTGTTTCTTTCCTAACCTCTCTTGGAATCAATCAATGAAAATCAAGTATGAAATAAAAAAAAACATCACTATTATTTAGTGAACTACGTTTGACCTGATTCCTCAAAGAAGGATACGTAGGCGCCTCACGGCTCGGTCATAGGGTGCACAATATACATAATATGCACGAAAAGAAACATCAAGCGACCTCAATCAAGAAACTGGGGCAAGAATTGTATTGGAAATAAGAAAAAGATTCCAAGAGTTGTAATTTTAAACTCATACCAGAACTGTTTAGCTTTTAATACCTTTTCCATTTCTAACCCCATACCAGAAAGACCTTTTGACCAATCTTAGAAAAATGCTGAGTCAAGCAAATGAAGATGGTTCATAACACTCTTGTACAAACAAGAAAAGAAAGTAAAAATGAGAGAGTCTTATAGGTGAAAACCCACACGGGCACCATAAGGCGACGGAAGTTGAGAGAAAAGTAAAATGAGAGAGTCTTATTGGTGAAAACCTTCGTAGGCACCATAAGGCGAAAAGGAAGTGAGAAATGAACAAATGAGGAAGGTTTATCGATGAAAACTCTTTGAGATGTTGAAAGCCCAACAGGCCTGTGAAATGAAAAATGAAGTTGGATTACAGAAGTTCTGGGGAAAAACAAAAATGAGACAATTGAAAGGAGATTGATTAAAAGACTGGGTTGATTAATCCGAAATGCATACCCTGATCATTGGTGAACGGTAACTCCAATCAGATAAGTTTTTATTCTTTCTCCAACAGTCATCCAAACTTGGATTTTTTATTCATTCTATAATTGTCGAAATCAGCGTGTTTCGTCACTAATAATCTTACTTTTCTAAAAAGCTTTGAGATAAGTTTTAATCCAAACAAATAAGAAGGAATGTCAAGGTATACTACAAAGAGTCAAGGTTACATGATACGGCCATGAAAGGTGGGAGATAAAAAATATGGGTATAAGAAAAGAAGAAATCAGGCGTCCACCTGGAGAATAAGGATAAGAATTGAAGAAGTCAGGCGTCCACCTGGAGAATGAGGATGAGAAAAGAAGAAATCAGGCGTCCACCTGGAGAATGAGGATGAGAATTAAAGAAATCAGGCGTCCACCTGGAGAATGAGGACAAAGAATTGAAGAAGTCAGGCGTCCATCTGGAGAATGAGGTTGAGAATTGAAGAAGTCAGGCGTCCACCTGGAGAATGAGGATAAGAATTGAAGAAGTCAGGCGTCCACCTGGAGAATGAGGATGAGGATTAAAGAAGTCAGGCGTCCACCTTGAGAATGAGGACAAAGAATTGAAGAAGTCAGGCGTCCACCTGGAGAATGAGGATGAGAAAAGAAGAAATCAGGCGTCCACCTGGAGAATAAGGATAAGAATTGAAGAAGTCAGGCGTCCACCTGGGGAATGAGGATGAGAAAAGAAGAAATCAGGCGTCCACCTGGAGAATGAGGATGAGAATTGAAGAAGTCAGGCGTCCACCTGGAGAATGAGGACAAAGAATTGAAGAAGTCAGGCGTCCACCTGGAGAATGAGGATGAGAATTGAAGAAGTCAGGCGTCCACCTGGAGAATGAGGATAAGAATTGAAGAAGTCAGGCGTCCACCTGGAGAATGAGGATGAGGATTAAAGAAGTCAGGCGTCCACCTGGAGAATGAGGACAAAGAATTGAAGAAGTCAGGCGTCCACCTGGAGAATGAGGATGAGAAAAGAAGAAATCAGACGTCCACCTGGAGAATAAGGATAAGAATTGAAGAAGTCAGGCGTCCACCTGGAGAATGAGGATGAGAAAAGAAGAAATCAGGCGTCCACCTGGAGAATGAGGATGAGAATTGAAGAAGTCAGGCGTCCACCTGGAGAATGAGGATGAGAATTGAAGAAGTCAGGCGTCCACCTGGAGAATGAGGATGAGAATTGAAGAAGTCAGGCGTCCACCTGGAGAATGAGGATGAGAATTGAAGAAGTCAGGCGTCCACTTGGAGAATGAGGATAAGAATTGAAGAAGTCAGGCGTCCACCTGGAGAATGAGGATGAGAATTAAAGAAGTCAGGCGTCCACCTGGAGAATGAGGATGAGGATTAAAGAAGTCAGGCGTCCACCTTGAGAATGAGGACAAAGAATTGAAGAAGTCAGGCGTCCACCTAGAGAATGAGGATGAGAAAAGAAGAAATCAGGCGTCCACCTGGAGAATAAGGATAAGAATTGAAGAAGTCAGGCGTCCACCTGGGGAATGAGGATGAGAAAAGAAGAAATCAGGCGTCCACCTGGAGAATGAGGATGAGAATTGAAGAAGTCAGGCGTCCACCTGGAGAATGAGGACAAAGAATTGAAGAAGTCAGGCGTCCACCTGGAGAATGAGGATGAGAATTGAAGAAGTCAGGCGTCCACCTGGAGAATGAGGATAAGAATTGAAGAAGTCAGGCGTCCACCTGGAGAATGAGGATGAGGATTAAAGAAGTCAGGCGTCCACCTGGAGAATGAGGACAAAGAATTGAAGAAGTCAGGCGTCCACCCGGAGAATGAGGATGAGAAAAGAAGAAATCAGACGTCCACCTGGAGAATAAGGATAAGAATTGAAGAAGTCAGGCGTCCACCTGGAGAATGAGGATGAGAAAAGAAGAAATCAGGCGTCCACCTGGAGAATGAGGATGAGAATTGAAGAAGTCAGGCGTCCACCTGGAGAATGAGGATGAGAATTGAAGAAGTCAGGCGTCCACCTGGAGAATGAGGATGAGAATTGAAGAAGTCAGGCGTCCACCTGGAGAATGAGGATGAGAATTGAAGAAGTCAGGCGTCCACCTGGAGAATGAGGATGAGAATTGAAGAAGTCAGGCGTCCACCTGGAGAATGAGGATGAGAATTAAAGAAGTCAGGCGTCCACCTGGAGAATGAGGATGAGAAAAGAATAAATCAGGCGTCCACCTTGAGAATGAGGACAAAGAATTGAAGAAGTCAGGCGTCCACCTGGAGAATGAGGATGAAGAAAGAAAAGAAGCAGTCAGGCACCCACCTGGAGAACGAGGGAATGCAATTGAAGTGTTGAAGTCAAAGACCGTTCATATGAGAAAGGAGCACACTTAAAGTCAATAAAACAGAGGAGTCCAACAAAGTCCACAGCAGGAAACAACAAGAATCCTAAACAGATAAAGAAAATACGGGACACAATGAAAAGGAATACGGAATAAGCCAAATGCCCAAAAGTCACCAAGATATCAAGACAACAAGAAACGCAAGGGCATGATCTAGATAAGATTTTTATAATTCATGTACCATAGTCTAGTTTAGCTTTTTATATTACCTTTGAAGTAAGGTGTAATAAGGAGGTCAGCAAGCAGTAAAAACGGCACTAAGCAGCAGTAACATCACAGTCCCATGGTAGTCCCAGCTACCCAAAACTTCCCGAACTACATTGACCTGATTCCTTTATAGCCAAGGATATGTAGGAAACCTTTGAAGCAGAGGTTCGGTCAAATCATTCCAAAAATGCTTCCCACAGAGTATTTGAACGGGAAAAATCGCTCGTTTCCGCTCACTTTATCTTTGCACGAAAACTCTTCGAGTTTCCGCGCAAAGAGGGGCAGCTGTGAGCACGCGATTTTTGCCTCACGAAAAAACTACTCCAAAAATAAATCAAAAAATAAAATAAATTTCTTTTACTGTGTAATTTTTGAATTTGCGTGGTGTTAAATATTTGTGTTATGTCCATAAATGTTTACTTTGTCATAATAAGATGAAAAATAAAATAAAATACATTTTGCATGCATATAGGATTTAATTATGCATTTAAAAGATAATTTAAATAAAATCACAAAAAATATGCATTAGTTCTATTTTAAATATTTCACTGTGTGATTAATGTTTTGTCTATGTGTTAAATAATTGTTATAAAGTAATTAATATATTTTATTTTGAAATTAAAATTGTTTTATAATTAAAATTAGAAATTTAAATTAGAAAAATGAAATAATTGAAAAAAAGAAATAAAAAAAATCGGACCTGGATTTAAATCCAGGCCCAAATCAAATCACCCCCCCCCCCCCACAGCCCAATCCAAATAGCCCAGGTCCGGTCCAGTCCAAAAGAGTCAAAACGACAGCGTTTGGTTGTAGTTCATCATGGACCGTTGGATCAAATCCAATCAACGGATGAGATCTCATCACCCTTACCCGGAACCCTCTACCCGACCTAGTGACCCGACTCAGCCAACCCTGGCATTAAACCAAACGACATCGTTTGGTTTAATGAACTAATCCTGACCCTTCATTCTACTTGATCTAACGGTTAGTATCAATTCACCTTCCCCCTATATAAATCCCAAACCCTTGCCCCGGCCCCCCTAACTAAACCCCCCTCTCCACTGTTCATCATCATCTTCCTCAGACCCACCCCTAACCCTAGCCGCCCTAGAATCCCACCGCCTGAAACCCGGCGGCAACAACGTCGCCGGTCACCAAAATAACACCCTAGAACCCCCTGAACATCCTCTACACCGATCTGACCTTAGTTTCTTTCAAATCAGACCCCAACTCTTCGAATATTAAATCGAAGGTGGGTCTGACAACTTAAACCTTTCCAATGGCTCTCAAATTAACACCACAGCTTCTCCTAAATTCCCTCACCAAGGATCTGTTAGTTGCATGGTTCGAATCATACTGGAACTACTCGAATCTTCATTTGAAGATTCGAGTACAACCTGACCTTATCCCAACCTACTTCAAACTCACACCAGTTACCCCCTGACTTCCCTCGTGCCTAGAACATCTTTGGTTTCCCTCGAATCTAACCAGAAATGAGTAAGTCCCAAATCGAACCTTCAGGAACCCTAGAAATATCAAACTTCTGGATTTTGTCCAAATTGATTAAAAGATTGAGGTTTAATCGACCTTAGTCGAAGTATTTTCAGTGGAAAATACTTCGACTAAGGTCTGTTTGATTTCAAACAAAGTCCGAATCCAAGTTGAGTCCAAGTCGGAATAAAATTGAAGGATTCAAAGGTATTTTTTCTGTTTCTTATGAGTATTCTACATGTATTCTTGTTTGTTTAATAACCTGTTAATTTTTCATGTTTTTATTTTGATTAATTCTGTCATCTTTGTCTCCTACCCGTCTACTTAATCCAAACATGAATTATTTCTGTTGGTTGTGATTGTTTACAATGTGTGTAATCGACTCGATTAAGTTCGTCGATTAGTTATATTACGAATTTTCATTTCTAAAAATGCTGACTGAAACAGTCTGCTTCTATTGTTTTAGACTGATTATGGACAAATGTTGTAAATAGTCAACTGATTAATACTCGTCAATTAAATCATGTTTGTTTGCAAATCAGTGAAGAAAAATGAATGCTGTGTATATGTTGATTTCTGAATCAGTGAGTTTCAGGGCATTGTCAGTATATTAACAATGCTCCTGTGTTTGTTTGATTTTGGTTCAAATTTGAAGTTCAGTTTGAATTATTATGCTCAACTCAGTGTAATATTGTTGTAATGTCAAGTTTGAATTCAAGTTTACAAAAGTTGGTCAAATACAATTGTGTTAGGAGGTTAATAGGATTGGTTATAGCTGTAAATCAGAAGGATAATTAAGTTTATACAGATTATAGAATCTGTTTTGCAGTAGGTTCTGATTTTTCAGTAATAACATCAGGATTTCAGGGGGGTACTATTGGGATTGAAATAATGTGATAGTGTGCTGATAATGGAGTGTTAATGGCTATTAGTTAATGATACTAATGGGGAACAAGGGATAATGGGCTGCTAGAAATCAGGAAAAAGTTAACTTAATGGGATTTAAAGTAGTAAAAGCAGATTTTAATGGAATTTTTCTGTTTTTAAAAGATAAAAGGGGTCCAGGCAGCACTTAAAAAGAGGGGGCAGACCTGTATAAAAGGGGGGAATGGGGACTGACTTGAGGAGAGCTTAGGGAGACAGATTTTGAAAGAGGAAAAATCAGATTTTTAGAACAGATTTTGAAAGAGAATTTAAGAAAAATACACCTAGAGTGAGATAAAAGAGAAAATCAAGCAAAAAATCAGATTCCTCTTGGAATCTGAAGAGGAATAAGAAACAGAAAAGAAACCAAAAGAGAGTATTCGCACACACATACACACAGTGAATCTGAAACAGATATAGAAAAAGGAAAGAAAAACCCGAAACATATTTTTCCTGGAATCTGTCCGTGTTTGTTTATTAATACTTTGTAGTTTAAATCTGAATTTTTTTCTCAAATCTCTGTTATTATTGGTCTGGTTTCACGGGACTCGTTGATTGTGCTCAAAATCAGCTGCGTTATTTGGCATTTTTTGCCTATTTTTGTTGCTGCCATTACTGCTGAAATTCACTTCTTCTTCCCTCGTTTCAAGGTACATATTCTTAAAACTCATGTTGTGAAGAGCCTTGAGTATAACAAAGATGAAGCTCGAATTGTAATTCTGTCTTCTATTCGCTCAAGTTCATTAGTTTAAATTTCAGCTTTGTTTCGTGTTGGTTTAATAGTAGTATATTTTGACGTAACGGCTGTAAATTAAATGTCATTTCTTGAAGTTGCTTGAAATGTTGTAATAAGGTTAATTTCTAAATTTTCATTAGCGGAAGATATAATTAAATTGTCAAAGTAGGGAATATGGCATGAATGTTGGTCATTATTTAATTTTTGTTGTTAGCTAAGTAAGAAGTAATGTAGAAGTATCAAGAAAACTACAGTAGTGATATCTATTATTAAATAAGGTAAAAATGGTGTTGGTATTATTTTCATGTATAAGATAGCAGGTATATATAGAACCATTAATGGATGGTGAGTTGAGTTGAATAGCTCATTGCGATGTTAAAATGCTATGGATGTTTCAAACGTTCAACTATGTTGCATGTAAGGAAATATTATTAATCGATTTGCATAATAATTCCCTTTCTTAGGAATTTGGTGCTTATCTGCCATCGTAAACAATTTAATAAAAATAATTTTGCCTATTAGATTAAAAACAAGTACATAAGATGAGACGTATAAGAACAAATCGCAACACTTTATATCAATGGTAAATAAAAGTAGAATTTGCATTAATTAAGATAAATAAAAATTGTTCAAAAAATACTTCTTCCCTTCATAAATTATTTTTGTGAGTTTTATATAGCATTCATCCTTTGGTGTATGTATATGTTTGTGAAGAATAGTATTAATTTTTTTAATCATGTTCTTATTTTACTTTGAATTTGAATAGTCTTGGGATGAACATAATTAATACTCGGAAATTATAGTCAACGGGCAATATTTAATAAATCGTGAATTCTTTTAAGAATTTAAAGGCATCCCCTAAAATATGAATTTTACAGGAATTTCATATAAAAATATGTGTAGATATAATAAATAATTTTGTGGAAAATCCATAATATTATTACAAAAAAATTTTACGCAATTAGGGATGCGTTCGCGTACCTTGATTATTTTTTTTAAAGCAAATTCGGATTATGCGTACGCGCAATTTCGAGCGAATATTTAAGAAAAGGATTTTTCCAAGGATGTTAAAATAATTTCATATAACCCGAGGTGCGACAATACTTATGATGTTTGTATGGAGTGGGTTGTGTGTGCTGCAATTTGAGTTTGGATTGCTTGAGGAAGTTGACTTGACTGTCTCGAGGATGAATGTGAGGTTAGCAGATTATTTGAGGTATCTTATGATTTGTGTTACATGAGCTTATGAAGGATTTAGTTGAATTACAGTGCGAGATCATGGAGGATATGGAGTAAAGGTATTGTGGGTTATAGAATGTTGTGTTGTATGGCTTTGAGCCAAGTGGGAGTGGGGGATGGTATCGGTGATTAGATTGCATAGTTTTGTGTTATGGTAGTTTTGGTCTGAGGCATATTTACGGATCAGTTATGTCTTGTAGAGGTCGATTTTGAGGATGACTTGAGCAAAGAAATTTTGGGATGCATGATGTATTATACTTCGTTTTTGGACATATTGGAAATCTTGGAATGATTTGGTTACCAATTGTGGTGAATGTAATGTGCTAAGGAAAGGGACTTGCTCGATTACTTAGAGATGTGAGTTACATCTTTGGATGTCAGTGTGCTAAAGTAACACTATGTCTTTAGATCTTTTGAGAGGTGCAATTGAGATTTGAGCAGAGTGGACGACTTTCGTGAAGTTTTAATGGGTTCAACATTCATATGTAGTATTTGTGAAATTTTCGGGTTTGTATATGGCTAAGATCTAACATTTGTATTGGATGGTGTCGGGACATGCGGTATTTCTGTATCACTATTTATTCTACATTTCAGCATTTGAGAGGTTAAAAAAATAACTTTAGATTCACATAAGGTCTCTTTAGTATGGGTATCTCGTTGCAGTATTTTTGGCACCTAGGAGGGCATACATTGGCTCACGGTTTTTAGGACTATGTGGTTTCATGATAGGATCTCCAATGGAGAGCTTTGGGGAAGGATCGTAGTGTGCTTTCATGGAAAAGTGTAACTTGAAGGAAATTCATATGGAACTCAAAGAAATATGTCAGTTTGGTAGTAGGTTGAATCAGCATGGTAATAGAAATGATCGATTCTTTTCGTTCTTATAATTTTGTGAGGCTTTACCGATGTGTTGTGGCAATTTCTTGAGTTTTGGTGACCTGCGTGACTTGGTTGAGTTGGAGGAATTCAATATTGATGGCTTGGTTATGTGCAAATAGATTTCAAATAGTTATTGATGATTTCTACCACAGCTTGAGATGGATATTTTCTACAGGCGTGGGGTGTTTGTTGCGTGTTGTAATTTTCTCTTGGATGGGGGTCGCATGGAAGGTTTAAGACTGATGAAGTAAGTATCCTACTTATGACTCAAGGTGGATAATAGGGTTCTCGTTTTTTCATATGCTGGAATGATAGATGCGGAACTACTTGTGGAATTGAGACTTGCATGTGCAAGTTGTGGTTCAGTTTCAAAGGGAAGGCACGAGTTCTAGGCAGTCAAACAGTTTTAAATGTTTAGAAGAATGCTGGTACTATTTGATATCACCCGAGAAGAGTGCGCATTTTGTAAGGTGCATTGTGTTTCATCTTACGGACGCTTCTTTGGTATTGCAGTACTCGCCTGGTTGATCGGCTCCTAAATTTAAAATTTTTGCTATATAGCATGGAGGAATTATGGAAGTATTTCTCATAGAATTATTGTGTAACGACCCGACCGGTCATTTTGAGCATTTTCACTTTGCTCGATAGTTTCGGGGTACGAGTAGCTCCGTATGATGTATTAGGACTTGTGTGCAAAATTTGAGTTCATTCCGAGTCGATTTTGATATGTTTCGGCATGCGTTTTTTGAAATCGAAAGTTTGAGGTGTGTTTCTTCATTTCGATATTGTTATGTGTCTTTTGAGGCCTCGACTAGGTCAGTGTTATGTTATGGAACTTGTTGATATGTTCGGACGGGGTTTCGAGAGGCTCTAGTGAGTTTCAGATAGGTTTATGTTGTGTTGCACTCGTTTTCCTTATGTTTCGACATTGTTTCTTCAAGTATATATGGTACCACATTGAATAAATTAGCTTCGATTTCTGTTTCGATTGAAGCATTAGACTGGTGTCGTAATTACGTAGCCATAACAAAAAGAATCTTTGAATTTGAACTTCATATGAGGATTTTATGGTCATTTTACTAAGAATTTGGTTGCTAGATTTTTCAGATTAATTACAAAATTGTCACTAACTGCATACTTAAAAATCTGCACTATTTCCAAATATTGAAACCAACATATCTACTTTAATATAAGGTCAAATGGAGTGATTCAAGAGCCTAACATGGCTAGAATTTCACAAGGAATCCATTGGAGGTATCAAAAGCGAGTTTCGGAATTGTTTGGCATAAGAAACGAGATAAAATAATGTTAAATTGAGGATTTTGGTTTATTTAATATATTTTGAGTTGGGGAGCTCGGATTTGGAGGCAATTTTCACCACATGAATTGGGTTTTGAGCCATTCGGAGGTCGCTATACATGAGATGGCATTCTTGGAGCATCACTTGGCTTGCTCGGCGTTTAGAATTGGCTTGTTTGAGATAAACAACTCTTATAAACTTAGTGTTGAGGGTATGAAACCCCAAATTATGTGTTATATGATTGGTGTTGAGATGACGCACATGCTAGGTGACGGGTGTGTAGGCGTGCACCCTGTGAGTTGTGACTCTATTGTTTCCAAGGCACTGTTTAGTGGCCCACTTTGTTGATATTTGGGTTTTTCACCATGTGATAAAGTAATTGAGTTGTACATCATGCTAGATATCATGTTTATGCCGTATGCTGATATTGTGGGGGCACCTAGCGGTAGTTTCTTGCTGTCATCTCATTGATTTCATTGTTATTTCATACTCAGTCACATTCATGCATTCATATTATATCTCAGTCTCAGTTGTTACTTATTGATACATCATATCATTATTCTGGGCCAGTTTTCAAGACATTATGCGCCCGTGGGTGAGACTGGAGAGATTGATGACTGAGTGAGATCGAGAGTCAAATTTCCTTGGACATGGATTGGTCCGAAGTATTTGATATCTGGAGATGAATTTCTCCAGAGGGTTGGATTGCCTTTTTTCCTCGGTACTGGGTGACTTATGGTCACTGTTGTATATGTTCCGGGATGGATTTCCCTTGGCCGCATGGGCCATATACAGTACCGAGTGGTTGAGCATTTATATATTATTGAGGGATAGATTTCCCTGGACATGAATTTGTCCAAAGTACTTGATACCTGGAGATGGATTTCTCCATAGGGTCGGATTACCCTTTTTCCTCGGCACTGAGTGACTTCTAGTTAGTGTTGTATATGTTCCGGGATGGATTTTCCGGGCCATATGGGCCATATACAGTACCGAGTGGTTGAGTATTATGAGTGGAAAGTGTGATACATCGAGGTTTAGTACTCTGAGAGTATTAGTGCATGATTCATCTCTGAGATACATGGCATTGGCATGCATAAATGGCATACATGCATAGAGACGCATTTTCTCATGTTGTATGGTATCACATCATTCATGACTTTTTCTCACACATTGATATGTGGGCATAGAGTGTATTTCACACTAGTTATTTGGAAAGGAGATGAAATATTTTTATTTATTGTGGAAAGGATTTTTCAGTAAAATTACAGTTTTCAAACTATCTCAAAACTTTTTGATGATTTCGATAAAGGATTTGGGTTTTCACTAATATTCTTGAAAAGAGGAACTATTTCTGGCACATTGTGTAAAATCTGAACATTTTTTTATCTCTAAGATTATTTCCTTGTTTATATGCTCTACGTTGTATGAACTGTTGTTGGTTATTGGTGTTGGACCTGATCTAAGTTCCAGCTCGTCACTGCTTTCAACTTGAGGTTAGGTTTGTTACTTTTTGAGTACATGGGGTTGGTTGTACTCATACTGAACTTCCTACACATTGCGTGCAGATCCCAAATGTCGATGTTGCTACATTCGATGGTTGTTGGATTCGAAGGTGTACATGTGTTCCTGCTGTAGCTGCCTCTTGTTCACAGTAACTTTAGATTATTAAAATTCTGTTTATGTACTTTTCGAACAGAAGATCTATTTTCTTTATATCAACTTTGTAAACTCTACTCTTAGAAGCTCATGATTTGTACTACCAGTCTTTGGAAAATGTAATAGATCCAAATATTTTCTTTTGGCTAATTGTCTTATTAATTTTATTGGAATTGGATAATTAATAGTTGTCTTACCTAGCGGGTTGGGTTAGGTTCCATCAAGACTAGTGGATTTTGGGTCGTGACAGGTTGGTATCATAACTCCAGGTTCATAGGTTCTACAAGTCATAAGCAATATCTAGTAGAGTCTTGCGGATCGGTATGATGATGTCCATACCTATCTTCGAGAGGCTACATGACATTTAGGATATACTTACCGTCTTTCTTTCCTTATTGTGTGGCTTTGATTCAGCTTGGACTGTAACTCCTTGAATTCCTTCCACGCATTCATATGCGCGCATGAGCGCTCGGTATTAGTTGCGCATCGACAGCTTGTGATTCCCTGGATGAGGTGTGAGATGTGATTTCTGTGTGTTGATGATGGTCTAGTCTGGAGGGCTTAAGGCCGGGTTTCAACTGTACCTTGAGCACCGAGGTTTTGATTTTGTGAGCATATACTTTTGGATTTATATGCTCGGTAGTGTCCCTATTAGTAGAGTTTTTAGCTGGATGGCTACATGATGAGTATGATGTAACTGCAAGATGTATTTATATGATTTGAATGTGACGAGATCGGTTTGCTTGATGTGTAGAAAGAACTATTTGGTGCTTGATTTACATCTTAATTTGAGGTAAAGTCTTGAGTTATGGGTGTGTCAAAAGGATCCTTTTCATGATGATTAGTTGAGGAATGGAGTAGATTTTCATTTCGTGATATGAGTTTGGACCAGGAAGATTAAGTGGTTGCGTAATACTTGTGACTGTGGAAGCGTATAGAAAGGTATCAGTTGAGGCTAAGCAGGTGGGTTATCTCCTGCGGGATGTCTTGAGATTTGTGTGATCCCGATGTTGTTTTGTAGTGAGTCTCTTTTACCAGTGAATTATATATATATTGCAATTTGGGTTTGAATCGCTTATGAGAGTTGACTTGACTGCTACAAGGGTGAATGCGAGATTTGCAGATGATATGAGATATTGGATAGTTTGTGTTATATAAGCTTATGAAGGATTTAGTTGAATTTTAGTGCAGGATTTTGGCAGCAACAGAGTATGGGTATTGTAAGTTATTAGATGCTTTATTCCTTGGCTTTGCGCTAAGTGGGGGAGTCCATAATCGACGGATTGATTTCACGATTATGTGTTGTATTGGTTCAATTTGAGGTATACTGGTGAATCAGTTATGGCTTACAGAGGTTGAGATCGAGGCTGACTTGAGTAAGGGAACTTATGGATACGAGTTGTATTACACTCGATGGGTATATGGAAATCATGGAGTGATTGAGTAGTTATTCATGAAGGATTTTGTGTTCATGGAGTAGAAATTTGCTCGGTTTCTTAGAGATGTGAATTACTTCTTAGGTATTGGGGTGCAAATGGGGCACAGGTCATTCGGTCCGTTTGGGTGGAGCTATTGAGAATCGGGTAGAGTGGATGACTCTCGAGAATGGTTCTAATAAATTCAAGATTTATACGTGGCAATTGAGAATGTTGTGGATTTGTATATGGCCAGAAGATAAGAGTTACATTGGATGGTGTTGAGACTCATAGTATTTCTATATCATTATGGATTCTACATTCAGTATCATGAAGGTAATATGAATAGCTTTAAATTTACATAAGATCTGTTTGGAGTGGGTATCTCGATTGTGGTACTTTTGGGGTGCTTAAGAGAGCATTCAATGGCTTATGAGCCTTAAGGCAGTGTGGTTTTATGTTAAGGTCTCGTGTGGTGAGTCTTGGTTAAGAACTGTGGTATTATGGTGAGGAGAAGTATCAAGTTGAAGGCAATTCAGAAGGAACTCAGAGAATTAGGACAGCTTGGCAACGGATGTGACATGCTCTTTTATTTCTTATGATGTAGTGAGCTTATATAGGTGTTTTGTGGTGATTCTCTCGGGGCTTTTGATAGCTTGCGTAGCTTGGTCGAGTTAGAGAAATTTAGTTCTGATGGCTTGGTTTTATGCAAATGGATTTCAAAGTATTCTCGATGGTTTCTACCATGATTCGAGGTGTATATATTTCCTACCGGTGTATGGAACATGTTGCGTATTGGGATTTCCTCCTAAATGTGATCAAGTGGAAGGTTTCTGGCTGATTGAATATATATATTCTACTTGCGACTCAGAGTTGATTTTGAGATTTTTGTATTTTTCATATGATGACATAATAGGTTTGGTGTGTTGTGTAGAATCGAGATTTGCATGTGCAAGGTCACGGGTCAGTTTGAAGGGAAGGACATAAATTCTTATGCAGCATGGACAGTTTCAGATGACTAGGTGAATGATATTACTATTTGGTATTGCTTGAGAAGCGTCTACATTTCAAAAGGCGCATTGTGTTTTGATTTATAAATACTTCATTGGTATTGCGGCACCCTCCTGATTGATCGACTGCCGATTTTTAGATATTGCTATGTGGAACAGGAGAATTTGAGGAGCATTCCTCATGGGATGATCATGTATGAGAGATATGTTAGATATTCGGGCAGTGGAGTTGGGATCAGATATGGTGATTCGTGCATTCTACGAATTTGGAGACTGGGAGTTCTCAGGAGCAGATTGTTCATGGTTGTGGATTGTGATAATAAGGCCAAAGCTAGTCAGAGGATGTGTATGTGTTATGGTTAGGTTGTTGTGGATCATCGAAGGGTTATTTATCTCTTTGTGGTTGACCAGAGTTGATTTGGGGGTCCATTGGTAGACCCAATTAGGATGTGTATCCTATACCACATCGGATTGTGTGGCATTGTGTCATTTTCTTCTCCGTGGTTATGGTAATGCACTTTGGGTACTTGATGTCGAATTTTGTGTAGTTATTGATTTTGAGCAGGGTGGCTTGAGGTATAATATATGGACCAATGTTTGGATGGGGTCACGCATTGAAGTGGAGTTATATTGAGATATGATCCTTTGTGTTAGATTTGTGCGTCTTGGTTCTACTAGGTATGGTGAGTTTCTGGCATTTAGGTTGTGGTGGTACTTGTTGAACTTGTAAGATGGTTCTCTCGTTTGAGTCATTTTCTATGATTTAGTACATTTGGATTGTTGCTTATTGGTGCACGGATTGTACAGGTTGTGGCTTTATATTGTATTGATGTGGCATGTCACTAGAGTGGTTGTGTTGGATGAGATGATGTCATTGGACCTAGAATGGATACTATCAGATTTGATTACATCATGTATGGAGGATAATATCGAAAGTCGGCTTAGAAATTAGCTACATTTCTTGTCGAATGAGGGAGAGTTCCATGACTTGTTGGTCTGATAAGTTGTTTTGAGTTTCTGCATGTTTCTTTCATCATTGGGAGTGTACAAAGGTTCAGAACAAGATTTTAGTTGATATGAGGTTCGTTACCGGTGTCAAGTTGGTTATCGAGTAGTTATTGTGGTCGGATGTAATTGCTATGAGTATTTGAGTTGTGTGGTATATCATATGATTGTGTCGTGGGTCATGGTTATGGCTTGATAGAGCTTGTTCAGACTTATATAGTGTGCATATGTGAAGTTCGGGTGTTGTAGTAATTCCGGATGTTGAAAATTTGATACTATGGTTTACGAACTAAGGATGGAGTGATGATACTCAGTTGTATGGTGTTATCGGGCCTAGTTGAAATAGGGTGACGTGGGATCACCCCAGGTATGTTCATCATAAGGTTACACCGCGGTTTGACAGCTTAGGAACAACTCTTGACACGTTCAAGGATGAAAGTATGTTTAAGTAGGGGATAATGTAACAACCCGACTAGTCGTTTTGAGCATTTGCACATCGCATGATAGTTTGGGGCACGCATAGCTCCGTATGATGTATTAGGACTTGTGTTCAAAATTTGAGTTCATTCTGTGTTGATTTGATATAATTCAACGTGAGTTTTGGAAGTCAAAAGTTCGAAAGTTCATTAAGTTTGATTTGAGACGTGTTTCGTCGTTTCGATATTATTATATGTGTTTTAAGGCCTCACGTAGGTCCGTGTTATGTTGTGGGACTTGTTGGTATGTTCGGACGGGTTTCCGAGAGGCTTGAGTGAGTTTCGAATAGGTTTGGGTTGTGTTGCACTCGTTTTTCTTATTTTTCGACGTCGTTTATTCCAACATAAATGGTACCACATTGAACAAATAACCTCCAATTTCTATTTTGATTGAAGTATTAGATCTGTATCGTAATTACAGAGCCATAACAAAAAGAATCGTTAAATTTGGACATCGTATGAGGATTTTATGGTCTTTTTACTAAGAATTGGGTTGCTAGATTTTTTCAGATTAATTACGAAATAGTCACTTACTACGTAATTAAAAATCTACACTATTTACAAATATTGAAACCAACATATCTCCTTCAATATAAGGCCAAATAGAGTGATTCAAGAGCCTAGCTTGACTAGAATTGCATAAGGAATCTATTGGAGGTATCAAAAGCGAGTTTCAAAATTATTTGGCATAAGAAACAAGGCAGAACAATGTTAAACTGAGGATTTTGGTTTATTTAATATATTTTTAGTTGGAGAGCTCGTATTTAGGCGATTTTGGAAGCAGTTTTCACCACATGAATTGGGTTTTGAGCCGTTCGGAGGTCACTACATGTGAGATGGCATTCTTGGAGCATCACTTGGCTTGCTCGGCGATAAAAATTGGCTTGTTTGAGATAAGTAACTCTTCTAAACTTAGTGCTGAGGGTGTGAAACCCCGAATTATGTGTTATCTGATTGGTGTTGAGGTGACACACATGTTAGGTGACGGTTATGTGGGCATGCACCCTGTCAGTTGTGACTCTATTGTTTCTAGGGCACTGTTTAGTGGTCCACTTTGTTGATATTTATGTTTTTCACCATGTGATAAAGTAATTGAGTTGTACATCATGTTAGATATCATGTTTAGGCTTTATGCTGATATTGTGGGGATCCCTAGCGGTCGTTTCTTGATTTCATCTCATTGATATTTCATACTCAGTCACATTCATGCATTCATATTATATCTCAGTCTCTGTTGTTACTTATTGATACATCATATCATTATTTCAGGTCAGTTTTCATGACATTGTGAGACTGTGGGTGAGACTGGATAGATTGATGACTGAGTGAGGCCGAGAGCCTGATTTTGAGTGACAGTTATGGGATCGGGCTGCACGCCGCAACATGTTTTATTGAATTATGCCATGATTGATTTTTTATAGCGCTTGGGCTGAAGGAGCACCTCCGGAGTTTGCACACCCCCAGTGAGCACGTATAATATTATTGAGGGTTGGATTTTCCTGGACATGGATTTGTCCGAAGTATTCAATATTTTGAGATAGATTTCTCCACAGGGTTGGATTGCCCTTTTTTCCTCAATACTGGGTGACTTATAGTCAGTGTTATATATGTTCCGGGATGGATTTCCCTAGGCCACATGGGCCATATATAGTATGAAGTGGTTGATCATTTATATATTATTGAGGGATGGATTTCCCTGGACATGGATTTGTCCGAAGTACTTGATACCTGGAGATGGATTTCTCTACAGGGTTGGATTGCCCTTTTTCCTCGGTACTGAGTGACTTCTAGTTAGTGTTGTATATATTCCAGGTTGGATTTCCCTGGGCCGTATGGTCCATATACAGTACCGAGTGGTTGAGTATGATGAGTGGAAAGTGTGATACAGCGAGGTTGAGTACTCTAAAAGTGTGAGTACATGATTCATCTTTGAGATACATGGCATTGGCATGCATAAATGGCATACATGCATAGAGACGCATTTTCTCATGCTTTACGGTATCAAATCATTCATGACTTTTTCTCACACATTGATATGAGGGATAGAGTGGTATTCACACTTGTTATTTGGAAAGGAAATGAAATATTTTTATTTATTGTGGAAAGGATTTTTTTCAAGAAAAATTACAGTTTTCAAACTATCTCAAAAGATTTCGATGATTTCTATAAAGGATTTGGGTTTTCACTAATATCTTTGAAAAGCGGAAGTATTTTCGACACACTGTGTAATAGCTGAACATTTTTTATCTCTGAGATCATTTTCTTGTTTATATGCTCTATGTTGTATGAACTGCTGTTGGTTATTGGTGTTCAACCCGACTTAAGTTCGAGCTCCTCACTACTTTCAACCGGAGGTTAGGTTTGTTACTTTTTGAGTAAATGGGGTCGGTTGTACTCATAATGCACTTCTTGCACATTGCATGCAGATCCCAGATTTCGATGTTGCTCCGTTCGATGGTTGCTGGATTCGAAGGTGTACCTGCATTCCTACTGTAGCTGTCTCTTATTCACAGTAGCCTTAAATTATTAAAATTCTTTTTATGTACTTTTCAAACAGAAGACGTATTTTCTTTATATCAACTTTATAAACTCTATTCTTAGAAGCTCATGATTTGTACTACCAGTCCTTGGAAAATGTAATAGATCCAGATATTTTCTTTTGGCTAATTATCTTATTAATGTTATTGGAATTTGGTAGTTATTAGTTGGCTTACCTAGCGGATTGGGTTAGGTGCCATCATGACTAGTGGATTTTGGGTCGTGACAGATTGTGTATGAAGGATGTGTCAGCCACTTGAGTGGTCAAGTTGGGATCGGATATAGTGATTCTGGTATTATAGGGATTTAAAGACTAGGAATTCTCTGAGGCAGATTGTTCCTTGGTTGCGGACTGTGAAGGTATGACCAAAGTTAGACAGCTAAAAATATGTTCATGGGTAGGTTTTTGTGAACTTTTGGTGTTTATTTATCTATGTGTGGATGACTGAAGTTGTTTTGGGGCCCATTGGTAGGCCTAGTGAGGATGTGTATTCTACACCGGATCATATTTGTTGACTCCGCATGGTTATTATAGAGGTATGTGCCATTTGGTTAGCATTAATCTTATTCGTTTATGATATGTTCCATGGGTTACTCTTTTATTCTGCAATAGTGTGATGACCCAAAAGGTCATCACTTGATTTACAAGTGAATTTTGTGTTTCGAGTCCTTAAAATCCTCCTTTTATCTTTACCTCGATTTGCATGCGCGGTCTGGGCTTATATCCGGAACGCTTTCATGTGAAAATTTGATGAAATGTTAATTTGGCCATTAAAATTGAATTTAAGTTGACTTCGATCAACATTTTAGGTAAATGGACCTGGACCCATGATTTGACGGTTCCGTAGGGTCCGTAAAAAAATATGGGACTTGGGCGTATGTCTGGAATTGAATTCCGAGGTCTTAAGCCCGAGAAATGAATTTTTGAAGACAATTGTTTAACTGAAATTATAAGAGTTTTTAGAAATTTATATGTGTTTGAATTTGATGGTATCGGGCCCGTATCTTGGTTCCGGAGCGCGGTATAGGTCTTATATGGTATTTTAGTCGAGCCTGAAAAATTTGAGAAGAAACGAACTTGATATGACGTGAATCGGACCCTTGATTGTTAAAATTTGAACTTAAGAGTTTCTTGATATTTTTTTTGATTTTGATGCTAAATTCATTGTTAAAGATATTAATTTGGCGATTTGATCGCACGGGTAAGTCCATATGATATTTTTAGGTTAGTGTGCATGTTTGGTTTGGAGCCATGAGGGCTCAGGTGAGTTTTTAATAGTGTCACACCTCCTTTTTACACACCCGAAGGTATATAGGGGAGTTTTTCCTATTAAAGTAACCTTATTCGAAATGGAATTATTTGCAGAGTCTCCACTTGGGATAATTTAATTGGTGTCCCAAGTCACCGGTTTATTTTAAATCCCAAATCGAGGAAAATTCGACTCTCCTTTTGAAGTCTGCGAACCAAAAATTCTGAATAAGGAATTTTGTTAACCCGAGGGAAGGTGTTAGGCATCCCCGGATTCCGTGGTTCTAGCACGGTCACTTAAACTATCATAATTGGCCTACTATCTGATTTTAATACATGTTTTAACCTATGGTACAATTTTAACTTATTAAACTGCTTTTTATTAATTATTTTTTTGGGAAAAATTCAACGTCATCTAAAACACGTCTTGAACCACGTCACATAAATGCACCCGTGGTCCACGACACATTTTATCTAACATTGTTGAGATTTGTATTTGGGTCACATAAATGCACACCCGAGTTTAAGGAAGTTAATTTAAATTACGTGCCTAAAGCAACTACGCCTTTCAACTTTGCGAGGGTCGTGGAAAATTCAACTAAATGGCATGCCTCGATTTCTAAGGATTTAAATATTAATTAAGCGAGGGCCATGCGCTTTGAGATTTTGTTTGCCACTGTCACACCTCTTTTTACCTATACCCTGAGAAGGGTGTATATGGAAATTTTTTCCAACTTAAAGTGACAATCGAAACGGGATTATTTAAAGATTCAGAGTCACCACTTGGGATAATTTATGGTGTCCCAAGTCACCGGTTCAAATCCCGAGTAGAGGAAAAGATTGACTCTATATTATAGTCCGCGAACCAAAAATCCGGGTAAGGAATTCTGTTAACCCGGGAGAAGGTGTTAGGCATTCCCGAGTTCCGTGGTTCTAGCATGGTCGCTCAACTGTCATATTTGGATTAACTATCTGATTTTACACAATTATGAACCTATGTGCAAATTTTAACTTTTAACCGCTTTTAATTAATTTTAAAGAAGATTGAACGTCGTTTAAAAAGTGTCTTTGGACCACGCCACATGAAAAGCACCCGCAATCCTAAACACATTTTAGTCAATGTTTTAAGATTTGGATTTGGGTCACATAAATGCGCACCCGAGTTTAGAAAAGTAATTATTAGAATAACGCGCCTAAAGCGACTACGCGTTTGCAACTTTGCGAGGGCCATGAAAAGTTTGCTAAATGGCATGCCTCGATTTCTAGAGGATTAAGGTTAATTAAGCGAGGGCCACGCATTTTGAGATTTTGTTTAGCATGGCACACCCCGATTTATTCTAGCCCCAAAAGGTTTCTAAACTAACTCATGAGGGGCATAAACTATTTACATTATATAATATGGCGCGCCTCAAATCAAGGAGAGCTTAATTAACTTCAACAAAATATCACTCTGAACCTTTGTTTGCGCAAATGCCACTCGAAGAAAATAGGGCTCACAGATCGAATCCCGCCCCAGTGAATAGACGGGCGAAAAGGGCAGTCTAAGTTACTTGGAACCTTTCATTCAATTGGGCTAACGTTAGGCCCAATCATGGGGATCAAACAATTTGGTACAAAATTTAATTAATCCCAAATCAATCGAAACTATTTGAAACAAAGCTTGAAATAACATTTTTTCTTACTCTTGGATTTTAACTATATGGACATGAACTGATTAGACAGAATTCTGGACACTAATTTCTCACAATTGAGGACAAATCTATTGTGGAAAAAGTGAATCCAGCAACAACAATTAAACACGTTGTTGGGCTCAAAACATAAGCCCAGATAGCATTGGCACACTAATCTTCTTTGCACATATCCCAGAATCCAAGGCTTAGTGAACTCAAACCTTGTACAATCAAGGCTGAAGATCAAGACTCGATATCGAGTCTATTCCAATCAACAAACTACCATTTGCAACAACAATAAACCTATTAACCCTCATCCCTACACAGTAAATTGGGACACAAAGTAGTTTCAAAGGCTACTAAAAACACATGCTCGACTTCAGCTACCCAAGTATTCATGTTTGAATTCAATTCTAAGCTAAACTCGCAAACAATCTTGAACTTAAACTCACTTAACGCTTTCTCAATATTGACAGTAACGAAATCTAGGAAATTAGCACCATTCACTTGAATCAAAAGAAGAAGAAAAATCAAGACCCCACACTCTTAAAGAGCACAGGTTCATTTTTACAGCATACCAATGACATAAGATAATCGAGCTACCATGCATAGTACAGAGTCTATTACAGAACATTTAAAGACATAGAAGAAGCCAATGAAAGGAAATTCAACAACTTGTATTTAGTCAGGCTTTAGCTCGAAGTACATGTTCCTAATCACTTGTTGACAATGGTTTGGAAGATACCTGGTAACAAGCAGCAAAACAAAAAGAGAAACTAAGTTGAAATCAGAACAGAAATAGCATAAATCAACAACAGCAACAACACAACCTAATTTCAGCAAATGAAACCAGAAAAATTGATTTACAACCTAATGGAACGGTAACCAAGCAACAGAACTCAAACCAGAACTTTCAAAAATCAGATTTAAACCATTTTTATCTCAGAGTCAGAAAATGTTTCAGTATTTGAAAAATTTCAAAGAACAAAACTGGGAATTCAATGGAACAATTTTTTTTTCAACCGACTCTGATTTTCTGTATTTTTCTATCTATATTTTTTTTGAGAGTCAAGTTAGGATGCCTTTATAGGTAAGGCACTAGGGCAGCCTCAAAGAGTTCAAAGTTGCACTTAAAACCTTCTGAAATTTTCATTTTAGCTTAGAAATCCCTAGTGTAAGCCTCAGAATTTCAAAATAGCCCCCACCCCAGCTTCTAGGAAGCTTCCTAGTTCAATTATATAAGATTCCCCTACCTATATTCCCCAATTTACCCCCTAAGCATCCTGTTTTTACTTTAGACAACCTGGCCAAAACATGGACCAAGTTGACCCAGGTTCATTTAGTGGGTCTGAGTCTACCAATCATGGGCTAGACTTTTTCTTTTGAGCCCAATTTGACTCGAGGTTTCACAAAAGAACTCGAAGAAAGAGAGAGAAAAAAACAATACAAGGGGGGAGAGAACTAAACCGAGTCACAAACTCTTTGTCCTAAAAACTTCAGGGGCCCAAGTAGCACGGGCAAACCAATTAAACTAGTCTTCAAGTTCAGAAACACTAATTAACTTAAGACGAAAAACATGCAAAAGAATTGGAATATCGGAGAAACAAAGTAGAAAAGATAAATAAAAATCAAAACATGTACAAAAGGAACATAGGAAGATGGTAAAGAACTCACATGAAAATCAAACTCAGAAGTTGAAAACAAATAACCCGGCCCGTAAGAAATGCGAGAACTTCGAATCTTCAGAATTTCCCGGTTAAGTTTGACATTAATCATGTGTTCTTGTCAAGAACACATAAATAACGTCGAACTAGACCCAAATCCCATTGAGATCTTGAATTTGAGTTGGTTTGGAATTTTAGGGCTTGAACTAGATTCAAGATTCAACGTGCTGGGCTACGATTTGAGGGAAACCAATCAGGGATTTGGAATGAGGGGGGCTTAGTGGTCATGGGATGTTATTCTGGCGGTGAACAGAGGTGGCGCCGCCGGGCTAAAGCGGCAGGAATATGAGGGTGGCGCTAGGTTTTCTTAGAGTGGTCTGTGAGAGGAGTGAGGGAGATGAGAGATGGGGTTTTGGGGTGATAGTGAGATTAGGACACTTAAATATTAAGCCCTCCCCACTTCCTCGTCGTTGGATTAGAACAACTCGACGGCCCAAATCTTTCTTTCACGGAACGACGTCGTTTATGTTTTGGGGGGAGACCGTGCATTTGGGGCAGGTTTTGGGCCGGGTTTCGGGGGAAATGTTTGGGCCTAGGGGCAAAATTCAATTGATAAGCCCAATTCACAACCCTTTTCTTTTTTTTTCAATTTCAAATTTTCTTCTTCTTTTTTTTCAAAATTAAAAATAAAACCTAAAATAAATCCCAAACCAAATTATCCTATCAAACTAAATTAACTAACTCTAAATAATAATTACTACAACTAATTAAAAACCAAATTCAAAGAAAAAATTACCGAAAATCGAGATTAAAATCAAAAAGCGCAAAATAAACTATTTTTTGTGACTTTTCAAATTTTTATAAAACAACTAATTTGTTAATTAATCCTAAAATATAGAATTAAATCCTAAATGCAAATGCAACATATTTATTTTGTATTTTTCACTAATTAAAATTCACAAACAAAATGCAAACAATTAACAGAAAATGCCATGAAAATCCACAAAATTGCAAACACTGAAAGAAATTATTTTGTTTTGAATTTATGGAAGTAATTCATATAGGGAAAAAATGACGTGCTCACAGCTGCCCCTCTTTGCCCGTAAACACGAAGAGTTTTCGTGCAAAGATAAAGTGAGCGGATACGAGCGATTTTTGCCCGTTTGAATACTCCGTGGGAATCATTTTTTAAAAGATTTGACCGCACCCTGCTTTAGAGGTTGCCTACATATCTTTGGCTAAAAAGGAATCAGGTCAGTGTAGTTCAGGAAGTTTTGGTAGCTGGGACTACCATGAAGCTGTGATTTCACTGTTGCTGCTGCTGCTACTGCTTACTGCATCCCCTTATTACACCATGATAAAATAAAAAGAAGGTAGACTAGACTATGATCTATGCATTACAAAATCCTATCTATACCCTCAAACTTGCTCTTGTGGTTCTTGTTGCCTTGTTGATTTGTATTCTCCCGGTGAAATCTCTTTGTTGCTGCCTTGAATTGTAATCTGAGATGTTTTCCTTTTCTCTAGATGGATACCTAACTGCCAACTACACTTTGAGATGTTTTTTCTTTTCTCCATATGGACACTTGACTGTTGAACATGAATGTATTCCCTGCTCTCCAGACGGGCTCCTGACTGTTGAACTTGAATGTATTCCCTTCTCTCCAAGCGGGCTCCTGACTGCTGAACTTGAATATATTCCCTTGCTCTCCAGGTGGGCGCCTGACTACTGACTTGAATGTATTCCCTGCTCTCCAGGAGGGCTCCTGACTTCAACAAAATGACAAAAACAGAGGAAATTTTCCTGCCCCAGTTTGGGTATCTGGGCACACATGTAAGTGTAAAACGAATCACATTACCAACTAACAATAAGAACTTGAAAGCTAAAATTTGAATTGTACTCCCTTGTTCTCCAGGTAGGCTCCTGATTGTTAACTTGAAATGTGTTCCCTGCTCTCCAGGCGGGCTCCTGATTGCTGAACTTGAAATGTATTCCCTGCTCTCCAGGCGGGCTCCTGATTGCTGAACTTGAAATGTATTCCGTGCTCTCCAGCGGGCTCCTGACTGCTGAACTTGAAATGTATTCCCTGCTCTCCAGGCGGGCTCCGGACTGCTGAACTTGAAATGTATTCCCTGCTCTCCAGGCGGGCTCCTGACTTTAACAAAATAGGCGAAAACAAAGGAAATTTCCTACCCCCATTTGGGTGGTTGGGCACAGATGTGAGTGTAAAATTAATTCATATTACCGAGTATTACTAAGAATTTGAAAGCTAGGTCCCATTATCCAGGGGGGTCCTGACAACTCTTAATTAAACGCCAACTTTAAATCTAAGTTATATCTTCTAAAGGTGTGACTTCTGCTAAATCTTGTTATCTAAGAGGGTCTTTAAACTACTCCCCATTGTCCAAGAGGGTCCTGAAAATCAAAAGTCAAATTTTATCATAAGAGTGACAACTTTTATGGTTGAGTTTAACTACCGTACAACAGAATTTACGCTAAATGTTGTTATCTAATTGAAATCTTAAACTAAGTCCCATTATTCAGGAGGGTCCTCAAAACTCCTAATTGAATCTTATCTCGAACATGCAAACTTTTAAACCTGCTTATATTCCTTTGGGATATATTTATGGTAGATTACGCTGTTTCTGAACTTTACGCTAGGTCCCATTTTCCAGGAGGGTCTTGAAAATCAAAAATCAAACCTGTTTGGTGACTGCCTTTCACCACGGAGGGTTTCTCCGAAACAACCGAAATTTCTGCCCCTGTTTTAATCAAAGAAAAATTTTGTCAATTTAAAATGTGGTGGTTAGTTGATGGCATTCTTGCTGAAGGTCTCTCTGCTGCATTGTTTGTTTTGACTGGCTTCCCCAAACTGGCCCTGGACCGCTTAACTTTCTGACTAATTTTCAAACCTCCATGACTTTGGATGACCCGAGTGTTCTATACCCGAACCATTGTTTCACACCTCTGACCCCTTTAACTGAACCCCTGCATCTCCCATGAAATTACTAAATCATTTTGCCGATGGAACTTTTGCTGGCACTTTATCCCACTTTACATCATATTATCTTTGGTATGCTCTGGCCATACTGTGCTTTGCAATCTTGAAGCTGGTAGTGAGCTTTGAAATTCCTTCTTATTTGCTTAAATAGAACTGATATTGGTAACATCTTAGAGAAATGAACCCAAAAGAAATGAAATGCAATGACTTTTAGAGTTAAGGATAAGAAAATCCAAAATTGGAAGACTATCTGAAGAGGAAAAAGAAAAGAGACTTATCTCAGTGGAGAAGCTGGCACCAATGATCATGACATGCATTTCGGATTAATTGGCCCAATCTGTCCAACCAATCCACTTTCAATTGCCATACTTTGTTGCCCCAGAATTTCCATAACCTGATTTCTTCACCCAAATCCTGACCTTGTTCATCCTGCGGTACCTTGAAAGGTTTTCGCCAGCAGACCTCTCTCATCCGTTCATCCATCAACTCACTTTCGCCTTAAGGTGCCCGTGAGGGTTTTCACCAATAAGACTCTCTCATTTTTATTTCACTCTGCTCCCGTCGCCTTACGGTGCCCGTGAGGGTTTTCACCAATAAGACTCTCTCATTTTGATTTCTTTTTCCTATTTGGACCAGAGTGTTGCCCCTGCTATGAATCACCTCTACCTACTCGACTTGGCATTTCTCTAAGATTGATCGGAAGGTCTTTCTTTGGACCGTAATGTGGGCTTTTGGATAGGATTAGAAAGAAAGGGTATAAAAGGCTCAAAACAATTCGAATGGGTTCAAAATTACAACTTTCGGAATCAGATTTCTTACAACAACCACAACTTCTGCCCTAGTTTCTTGTTTGTGGACTTTTGGATTTTTGTTTTGATGGGACCGAACCGTGAGGCTGCCTACGTATCCTTAAAAGGAATCAGGTCGAACGTAGTTCATGTCATAGAAATTACTTTGTTGTTGTGGTTTTCTATTTTCTCTTTCTTTCTTTTCTCTTTTTTCTTTCTTTTTCTCTTTTTGTTGTTTTTCTTCTCTTTTCTTTTTCTTTCTCTTTTTCATTCTTTTCCTCCTCTTTCCATTCCTTTCCTTCTCTTTTCTCTTCTTCCTTTACTTATATTTCCGCCTGTGTTTCTGATATTTTCTACTGATCCCGAAAGAGGGGTATGAAAGAACATAAATAAGGCTCAAAGGGGGTGACAAGGGATAAAGTGTTTAGATAACAGAATAAAATGCCTTCGTCATTTCAATATTCGAAACATGCCAAATACAAACAAGTACAATCAAACAAAAAAATCATACATAGTATCTCTTGACTGCATCAGAATTGATAGCCATTTCTACACACTTGCCTTCTACATCTGTCAAATACAATGCACCATTGGACAACACTCTAGTTACAACGAACGGCCCCTGCCAATTTGGGGCGAACTTTCCTTTTGCTTCAACCTGATGAGGCAAGATATGTTTCAATACTAACTAACCCACTTCAAATTTTCATGGACGCACCTTCTTATTGTATTCTCTTGCCATTCTCTGTTGATACAACTGGCCATGACACACTGCTGCCAGTCTCTTCTCATCGATCAAACTTAATTGCTCCAGACGGGGTTTGACCCACTCATCATCATCGATCTCAGCCTCCATGACAATTAGAAGGGGTGGAATTTCCACTTCTGCGGGTATCACTGCTTCGGTGCCATACACCAAGAAATAAGGAGTCACCCCTACTGAAGTACGGACAGTAGTGCGATAACCTAGCAATGCAAACGGCAGCTTTTCATGCCACTACCTAGAACCCTCCACCATTTTTCGAAGTATCTTCTTTATGTTCTTGTTAGCTGCCTCGACTGCTCCATTCGCCTTGGGACGATATGGGGTGGAATTGCGGTGCATAATCTTAAACTGTTGACATACCTCTTTCATCAAATGACTGTTGTGATTAGCACCGTTATTTGTGATGATTACCTTCGGTATCCCAAACCGGCAAATGATATTCGAGTGCACAAAATCAACCACCGCCTTCTTGGTTACAGACTTGAATGTTTTAGCCTCAACCCACTTGGTGAAATAATCTATGGCCACCAGAATGAACATGTGCCCATTCGATGCTGATGGCTCAATTGGTCCAATGACATTCATTCCCCAAGCAACAAAAGGCCATGGTGCAGCCATTATATGTAATTAAGATGGTGGAGAATAAATCAAATCTCCATGCACTTGGCACTAATGACATTTACGAACGAAACTGATACAATCTCGCTCCATAGTGAGCCAATACTAACCTACTCGGAGAATCTTCTTTGCCCACACATACCCACTCATATGCAGTCCACGGACTCCAGAATGCACTTTGGTCATATAGTTGTAGCCTGCCTAGCATCTATGCATCTCAGCAGTCCAAGATCTAGAGTCCTTTTGTACAGAACCCCTCCGTTGAAGAAAAAACTGCTTGCCAACTGCCTAATTGTTCTCTTTTGATCACTTATGGCTTGTACTGGATACACCTCATCCTAATATATTCTAAATATCATTAAACCAAGGCTCACCGTCAAGTTCTTCTTCCACCACATTACAATAAGCATGCTGGTCATGGATCTGAATATGCAACGGGTCAACATAAGCCTTATCTGGATGATGTAACATTGATGCTAGGGTAGCCAAGGCATCAGCGATCTCATTATGAATCCTCAGAATATGGCTGAACTCTATTGATTGGAATCGGTGACAAAGATCATGGAAACATTGTCGATACGGTATGAGTTTTAAATCCCGTGTTTCCCACTCTCTCTGAATCTGGTGGACTAGAAGGTCCGAGTCACCCAAGACCAAGACTTCCTGGAAACCCATATCCATAGCCATCCTCAAACCCAAAATGCATGTCTCGTACTCAGCCATGTTGTTAGTACAGTAGAACCGAAGCTGAGCCGTAACCGGGTAATGATGCCCTATTTCAGAAACAAGTACCGCTCCTATCCCAACGCTTTTCATGTTAGCGGCTCATCAAAGAAAAGTTTCCATCCTAGACTTTCACTCTGTTCCAACTCCTCAATGTGCATTACCACTTCATCAGGGAAATACGTCTTCAATGGTTTGTATTCTTCATCCACAGGATTCTCAGCCAAATGGTCGGCCAACGGTTATGCTTTCATCGCAGTCCATGTCACGTAGACAATGTCAAATTCTGTGAGCAAGATCTGTCACTTTGCAAGCCTTCCCGTGGGCATAGGCTTCTGGAAGATATACTTCAATGGGTCCAGGCGAGAGATGAGGTAAGTAGTATAAGATGACAAATAATGTTTCATATTCTGGGCTACCCAAGTTAGGGCGCAACACGTCCTCTCAAAATGATTGTACTTAACCTTGTAAGATGTGAACTTCTTGCTGAGATAATAGATGGCTTGCTCCTTCCTGCCAGTGATGTCATTCCCAACACACATCCAAATGAATTGTCCAAGACCATCAAATACAAAATCAAAGGTCTCCCTGGTTCTGGCGGGACCAACACAGGTGGGTTTGACAAGTACCCCTTTATCTTATCAAATGCTTCCTGACATTCATCTGTCCACCTGACTGCAACATCTTTCTTTAATAGCTTGAAAATAGGCACACAAGTTGTCGTTAGCTGAGCAATAAACCGGCTGATGTAATTCAATCTCCCCAACAGACTCATCACCTCAGTCTTGTTCTTTGGGGGAGGCAACTCCTGGATATCTTTGATCTTTGACGGGTCTAATTCAATACCCCGGCGGCTGATTATAAATCCCAACAACTTTCCAGACAGAACACCGAACGCGCATTTGGCAGGGTTGAGCTTGAGATTGTACCTGCGAAGCCTTTGGAAGAACTTTCTCAGATCTCTGACATGGTCAGACTGCTTTCTGGACTTTACAATCACATCATCTACATAAACCTCTATCTCCCTGTGTATCATGTCGTGGAATATGGTCGTCATTACCCTCATGTAGGTTGCCCCAGCATTTTTCAGACCGAATGGCATGACCCGATAACAGTACGTTCCCCATGGCGTGATAAATGTTGCCTTTTCTGCGTCCTCCTCATCCATTAAGATCTGATGGTAGCCCGCATAACAATCCACAAAAGAACCAATCTCATGTTTGGCACAATTATCGATCAATATATAGATGTTCGACAGTGGGAAGTTATCCTTGGGACTTGCCTTGTTAAGATCTCGATAATCAACACACACCCTGGTCTTGCCATCCTTTTTCGGCATAGGCACTACATTGACTAACCAAGTGGGATACCGAGTGACCCGAACGACCTTTGCATCGAACTGCTTGGTGACCTCTTCCTTGATCTTTACACTCACATCAGTTTTAAATTTCCTCAGCTTCTACTTGACAGGAGGTCATGCCGGGTCAGTGGGCAATTTGTGAACCACCAAGTCAGTGCTTAGACCTGGCATGTCGTCATAGGACCATGCAAAAACATCTTTATACTCGAACAGTGCTGTAATTATCTCCTCTCTGAGTTGTGGTTCAAGATGGATACTTATTTTAATTTCCCGGACATTATCTTGGTCCCCTAAATTGATTGGTTCTGTATTACTCAGGTTAGGCTTGGGTTTTTATTCAAAATGGCTTAATTCTTGACTAATCTCTTCAAAGGTTTCATCCTCGTCATATTCCAATTCAACATCACATTCTATTTCTTGAATTACTATTTCAGAATTAGATTGGCTTTTAAGACTGGGCCGGAGATTCCTCATGCATGTCATATCATTGAAGCCAGCATAAAAAGAACTGTACAAGGAAGAAAAGAAAAACAAAAATAAAACTATCAGGAAGGGAGAAAAGGGGAAATTGCATTTCATTGAAATTAAAGATAACAAGGCTTATACATCCAAATGGATGGAACATAGAATCTGAATTACAAACCTGGAATAATCCAGATAAACTGAAAGAAAATCAAAGCAAACTACCAAAACTCCTTCCTGGTGGGGAGAGGAGTAGCTTCCCAATTATTAATCTTTGCACTGGGCCCAACAAATTGCACATCCGCCTTGCTAGAACCCTCTCCAGCTTCCACCATGTTCACTTCGTCGAATATCCTCTCTAACTTTTCCATCAAATCTCGATCCATATCAACCACCAAACTGGGAACCGTCATCACTGGGCGCTTTCTGGTACCAGACCTGACAAATGATCTGGAAAGACGCGGGACTGGCTTTGGAAGGGCCCATGCTCTCTGTTTCATTTTTCTGGCTCTCCTCACTTCTGCGATTGTGGGCTTGAACCCCAGACCAAATGTATCCAAATTTTTAGGAAGAGAAACTGGCTGTACGATACCTTGTAGGGATGCACCCAAACCCTTGCCCGGTACAAAACTATTTTTCAACATTTCAACAGCTACCATGACTAATGCAGCAGCTACCCTGGGAGTTGGAACGCACTTCCCTTCTGGAATTTTCTCTACCATACTGTGTCAAAAACCTGATACACCCATGGCCCCTTGTCATCTTCAAACTTTATGAATGGAACAATGGCATCACTGGGAACACACAAATTATCTTCACTGTGCACAACAATTTCTTGTCTATCCCATTCAAACTTGACCATTTGATGCAAAGTAGACGAAACCGCTTTGGCAGCATAAATCCAGGGGCACCCCAGCAAAAAATTATAAGATACTGCCACATACAACACTTGAAATTCCATAGTGAACTCAACGGGCCCTATGGTTAACTCTAGTATTATATCACCCACTGAATCTTTGCCCCCGCCGTCCAACCCCCGAACACAAATGTTGTTCTTGTGAATTCTATCATCGTCCACCTTCAACTTGTTCAGAGTGGAGAGCGGGCAAATGTTAGCGCTGGAACCATTGTCAACCAATACCCGAGTAACCACGGAATCTTCGCATTTCACCGTCAGATAGAGGGCTCTATTGTGCTCAGTACCCTCCATGGGCAATTCATCATCAGAAAAAGTGACTCTGTTTACCTCAAATATCTTGTTAGCTATCTTTTCCAAGTGGTTTACTGAGATTTTTTCAGGAACATGGGCCTCATTCAAGATCTTCATCAAAACCCGACGGTGCTCGTCTGAATGGATCAATAATGATAATAACGAGATCTAAGTCGGTGTCTTCCTTAACTGCTCCACAATGTAATAGTCCTGCACTTTCATCTTTCTCAATAATTCCTCTGCTTCTTCTTCGATCACAACTTTCTTCACCAACACTGGGTTATCTTTGGAGATCTTACCTTTTCTCAACTCTTCGGGGGCAAAGCATCTCCCCGATCGAGTCAAACTATGTGTCTCACAAACTTCTTCTTTAACCTCTCTCCCTCTGTAAGTCACTATCACTCGTTCATAATTCCATGGGGCTTCCTTACTGTTGACTATCGGTAATTGAGTTACCGGTTTGATAATAACAGGATCTGTGTGGGCACCCTTCACAATTACACAGGCTTGTTTGTCACTCCTGGCACAACCACTTTTGCTCTTTCATGTTTTCCTGCAACGTCACTTAAGGACCCCTTCTTGACCCCCACAGATGGTTCATTATTTGCCCTGTTCAACTTGATCACAGACTTCTCACTTGTTGACTTTTCAAACAGCTTGGCTTCACTAGCCCGAATCATCATGATAGTTTGCGAAGGCTTCTTAGGCTCCTCTCCCTTATGCACTATCTCAATCATATTTGTCTCATGATGGGCCGGCAACGGGTTTTGATTGATACTGGGTTCCTCCGGGGCTTGGACCTCAATCCGATTAGTATCAATGAGCTCTTGAATAGTTGTTTTCAATTTCTAGCATTTCTCTGTGTCATGACCCGGGGCCCCTGAACAATACTCACAACTCATCGAGCGGTCAAGATTTCTGGGAGGGGGATTTGGCAGTTTAGCCTCGATCAGATTCAACATACCCAATTGTCTCAGCTTGTGGAATAGATTGGTATATGATTCTCCCAATGGAGTGAAAGTCTTCTACTTTTGCAACCTCTCATTCTTGAAGGCTTGATTTGGCCGAAAACCTATTCCAGGGGGATTTCTATAGGCTCTTGAGGGTGGATAGGTATTTTGTGGAGCTGGGTATGGGTTTTGTGGAGCTGGTGCATGCCATTGTGCGTGAGCGGGAGGTTGGGTATAGGTTTGTGCGTGGTGGATGGAAAAATAGGGATCTGGCAGTGGGTAGTAGTGTTGTGGTGGGCTATATGGAGTGTGGGGGTAAGTTTAGGGATAGGGTCGAGGCTGGTTGTAGTAACGTGAGGGCCCCTAGACCCGACCCAAGCTCCTGACTCGATTGTCGCAACATCCTCTTTCTTCTTCTTCCCGAGTACACCCCCAGTACCGTTTTGAATGGCTTGGGTAGTCTCTTTGATTGCGGAATAACTCATGATCTTGTTGGACTTGAGTCCCTCCTCAACCATGCCTCCCATTTTTACAACCTCATTAAAGGACTTACCCACTGCTAACACCAAGTGACCAAAATAAGTGGGCTCCAAAGCCTGTTAGAAATAATCAACCATCTCACTTTCTTTCATCGGAGGGTCAACCCTCACTGCTTGCTCCCTCCAACGGAATCCATATTCCCTGAAACTCTCACCGAGCTTTTTCTCAATCCTTGTCAATGACAGATGGTCTGGGATAATTTCAAGATTGTACTGAAAATGGCAGGCGAAGGCTTGGGCCAAATCGTCCCATGTGTACCAATTGTTGTGATCTTGTCGGGTATACCATTCTAATGCCGATTCACTCAGACTTTGGCTGAAATATGTCATCAGTAATTCATCTCTTCCGCCTTCCCCTCTGATCTTGCTACAAAATCCTCTTAAGTGTGCTACTGGGTCACCATGCCCATCATACAGATCAAACATGGGCATCTTGAAACCTGCTGGTAACTGAACATCTGGGAACAGACATAAATCCTTATAGGCCACACTTACTTGACCTCCCAGCCCCCTCATATCTCTGAACGATTGTTCTAAGCTTTTGACCTTTCTGATCATCTCCTCATGCTCAGGATATTTGGGTGTCTTCTCGGTCTCTGCCGGGAAATCAAGATGAGGGGTGTAAGAATATGGTTCCGGAACTTTGAAGGCGGGTTCAGGGGGATAATATTGGTTGTCGTGAGTTTGGAACAGAGGCTTACTGGAAGATCGGTGTAATACAGTAGGTGGAGGTGCCACAAAAACGGGAGTGACTGGTGGAGGAGGGTATGGGACTTGTTTGGGTGGTGGAGCTTGAGAAGTGTGGGAAGTGGTGCCATAGCATTGTTGGTAGAGGGGAAAGGTTGGAGATGAGTTCACAGTGGGAGGTTCCTGAGGTTGAGCCAATGGTGAGATATAAGAAGGGTTGGCGGGATAAACCGGTGGTGGATGACCCTTTGCCTAAGCTTGGTACATTTCAGCCATTTGCTGCTTTAACTTATACATCTCTTCCTTCATCGCATTAACATCCAATTCTTCTACCTCTTTTGACGAGTCGACAACACTTGCCTCCAATTCTTGGTTGGCCATGTTCCGCTTGTCTTTTGATCAGGTGTTGTATGAGTTAGTTGCCAGAATGCCAATCAACTAACCACCTGCCTGAACTCAGTAAATCAAAAACAACCTTGTTAGAGGTTAGGGCTTTAACAAATTGGTAACCACACATTGTGGGGAGTGAATGCACCTAAGCAGTTAACCGTTTCTATTATGCATTTGATCGGTTGCTTGCGTTATCCCGACTTTTCCTTATTTCCATTCGCAATTTTTCTTTTCCGCCTTTTCTCTCTCTTCATTCTGGCCTTTTCTTTTCTTTGTTTTCATCCTCTCGTTTCCCTCTTTTTTGCCATTGTTTCTTTCTCTTCGTTTTCTCATTCTTCTCTCTTTTCTTTTCTTTTTCTCTCTTGTTTTCCTCTCTCTTTTCATTTTATTATTTTTTCTTTTGGTTGTGGTCGAATCCTATGGAGATTTCCTACGTATCATGACCCTGCATGAATCAGACCGAGCGTAGTTCTGGGGGATAAGTATGAAAGTAAATAATAAAACATTTTGGGATTTTCAATTTTCATAAAAAGCAAATGCTTTGATTACGAAGACTCAAAACTAACAGACTCTAGAGGAAACTAACAGACGCTGATGAAAACATGAAATACAGCTCCAAAAATAAACTATCATATTCCAACAAAAGAAAATACAGACTCGAAAACGATTGACAGACTCCAGCAGAAAGAAAAATACAGACTTAAATCAATTGACAGACTCTAGCGGAAAAGAAAATACAGACTCAAATGAAAAATCATGAATACATTAATGCTCCTGATGCCCGCGGGAAATAATTCGGTCTCTCCGCAGGCCTATATGCAAGATCCCTTTGAAGTCGGTCCAAGTCACTCATTATCTGTTTAACAAATATCATCACTGCCATGAAGAAGGTGGTGCGAGTCATATCCTCACAGACTTGGCACTTCACAACAATGTAATCGGCGATGTTTCTAATTCGCTCTATTATGACACCTTTTTCTTGTAACAAACGCCCGATCTACTGGGCCCTGGCTTCCAAAGTTTGCACAGCCACATGATTCTGCTCCTGAAGTTGTTGCAAATCTATTTCTAATTGTGCCAATGCTGTATAACAATGTTCCCTTTCAACCCTGAAGTCTTTCGCCTGCTTGATCATTTTGTTTTCTGTGGTGATGACCCTATTCTTTAATCCTGCGACCTCTTTGTCGTACTTTTCTTTCAACTGCTTAACCAGGCGTGCTCGTTCATCTGCGTTTTTAGCAAATTGCTTTCGAACTCTGGCTAGTTCACTTTCTATTTTGTTCAAATCAAAACTATAGTCACTCACTTTTTGCCTCAGGTTATTTATGAGTTTTTCATCTTTGGCTCTTCGGGCGGGGTTCTCTGCCTCTATTTTCATTTTTTGAATTTGGGCTCGAAGGGCCTCATTTTCTTTGGCTAGCTTTTTCTTTTCACCTTCGTCTGCCGCTGCTTGCAAGCTATTCTCGAATTGAAGTTCTTTGACTTGTTTTTCCAACCTTCCTATTGTGGCCCTGTACTCATTCTCTTTAGCCAACCAAGACCATTGTTCTTGTGACGCCTCGACGAATTCCTGAAGATGGGGTCTTTTGGACGGCCTCCCAAACTCAATTTCTCTTCTATACCAAGCAAGGTACCCTAGTGAAACCTCACCTTTGGATCGATCACGTACACAGGTATTGGCTGTTAAGTATTGACATTTGCTCCAAATTTGGCGGACTGCTGCTTAATGAAATTGACCGTTAAGTCTGATCTCGACTACTTGGGCACTAAGATCTTCATCTCTCAGAACTATCTGGCATCTCCCCAGTTGCCTCAAAACCCGATATGGTGCATAAGGCTGGATACTCCTGAGTCCCATCAAGAGGAAATGAGGCCCGGTGGCCGGCATGTATATGACCTCATCCACAGGCAGCCATCCAAATGTCCACTCTATTTGGTTTGCAGTGATGGAACGGAGGCGTGCTACCCACTCTGTGACCCCCTCTGGCAAGCTGATCCCGTCAACCCTCATGTAAAATTCTTTTATGCATGTTTTCTCTATCGACCCATAACTCATAAATTGAGGACGATGGCATAAGTGTTTGATCATCCACATCTGCAACAACACGATGCACCCCTCAAAAAGGTCTCCCCCAGCTTTACAGGCTGTGAGAGCGCAGAAGATTTCAGCTACTATCACGGGTGAGAGGGTGTTGTTGGCCTGAGTGAGAAAAGTTCTGACAACCCCGGCTACTCATATGTCAATATTCCCATCTTTTCTAGGAAACACCAAAAGTCCTAAAAAGACCACCATAAATGCAAAACACATGTGTTCTTCCCACTTATGGCAGTTTCCTTTGCTGGAGATTTTGTTTTCCGGCTTGTTGAACCCCCTATATGACCATATCTGTTGTATATAAACTGCAAAGTACAAAAACCGGCTGCCAAGTCTGGTTTGTGGAACCCCGTGCTTTTTTTCAAAGAGTCTAGGAACCTGTGTACGGCTACGGCCCTTGGAGTTATCAGGTACTGGTGTCTCAGAGGAACTTTGGGACCCCCAATATATCCGGCTATTTCTTCCAATGTTGGGGTAAGTTCAAAATCTGAGAAGTGAAATACGTTGTGGGCCGGGTCCCAGAATGTAACCAACGCCATTATGATGTCTCCCCTAGGATAAATCTTCAGCAACCCAGTGAGGCCTCCCAGGTATAGATTGACCATGTCTTGTCCCGATTTACCCAAATCATCCCACCACATATGCAATTCCAAAGGGATCTTGTTCAAGACTGTTATTGGCAAATTCTGACTCGTGCTCATTCTGCACATTTATTAGGGTGGTTAAAAAAATCACGATTCAATTGACTCAAAAACAAAGATGACATTTTTCAAAATTTTTATTTCAAAAGTAAAAACCCAGCTTTGCAAATACGGCCTTTCAGCATTTCCAAGGAAAGATTTTAAGGCTATGCTCCCTAACCGGCTAAAAATTTGAAAAGGACCGAAGGTGGTTGTTTTTGCAAAAACAGCCTTCCGGCGTTCTTTTGGGGACATTCGGCTATTTTTGACAATAATGGCATCACCCTACTTATTTTTTAAATAAAAATAAATAAAATAAGATTTTTGTTCTTTTCGGGCTAATTTGCAAAAGGAAAGTTAGACCCGATGGGGGTTGCCTACGTATCTCACATCCGGTGAGAATCAAACTGGCGTAGTTCGGGCAAATTTGTCAAAATAAAACCAACTATTTTTCCTTTCTAAAACACAAAGATTTTCCTTTTTTTTTCTTTTCTTTGAAAACTACAAAATTCTCTTTTTTTCAAAATTTCGGCAGAGTTTCGGTATGTTTTGGGACATTGGTTATTCAAAACAGACACTTATCCCTCTCAACCATCTAAGTTTTCCTTGTAAGCCGGTCAACATGCAAATCCGAAGCAAATAAATGCGCAAGTAGCAAGTAAAATGCATCATAATGGTCTTTACATTTCGGGTACACCTGTCCTAGACAGACCCAACCCCTGTGTTGAGCCTCCAAAGTCAAATGCACATGAAGCGAACAAACGTGCCTACTAAGGATCTGGCATGAGGCTGTGTTATTCTAAGTTCAAAACCTGGGTATGTGTACTAGACTGTGTACCCGAACGGACAACTCGAGCCGAGGAGGGGGCTACGTACCGTAAACCAAAAGGTCATCCGGCTTAGTAACTTGTCCGAGCCTCTTTCTTATTTCAAGGTATGACACTAACAGAATAGGGAGTCTCAAACAGCGAGCACATCCCCGAAGATGAGAAGAGAAGGGTTTCGTAGAAGTTTAAATACAGTTCAGATAATATCAAAGCGGTAAAAGCAACATTTTGCAAATCAGGCCCAAAATATGTAATAAAATCAGATAATGGATAAAACCAAATACAAGAATTCATCTAAGCTCGAATTCTGAACCCTGAACCAAAGATTCTGGGTTCGGTCCCTAGAAGAGTCGCCAGAGCTGTCACACCTCTTTTTTACCTACACCCCGAGAAGGGTGTATATGGGAGTTTTTATCAACTTAAAGTGACAATCGAAACGGGATTATTTAAATATTCAGAGTCGCCACTTGGGATAATTTATGGTGTCCCAAGTCATCGGTTTAAATCTCGAGTCGAGAAAAAGATTGACTCTGTATTACAGTCCGCGAACCAAAAATCCAGGTAAGGAATTCTGTTAACTCGGGAGAAGGTGTTACGTATTCTCGAGTTCCGTGGTTCTAGCACGGTCGTTCAACTATCATATTTGGATTAACTATCTGATTTTAAACAATTATGAACCTATGTGCAAATTTTAACTTTTAACCGCTTTTAATTAATTCTAAAGAAGATTGAATATCGTTTAAAACGTGCCTTTGGATCGTGCCACATGAAATGCACCCGCAATCCTAAACACATTATAGTCAACGTTTTAAGATTTGGATTTGGGTCACATAAATGCGCACCCGAGTTTAGGAAAGTAATTATTAGAATAACGCACCTAATGCGACTACGCGTTTGCAACTTTGCGATGGCCATGAAAAGTTTGTTAAATGGCATGCCTCGATTTCTATAGGATTAAAGTTAATTAAGCGAGGGCCACGCATTTTGAGATTTTGTTTGGCATGGCACATCCCGATTTATTCTAGCCCCAAAAGGTTTCTAAACTAACTCATGAGGGCCATAAACTATTTACATTATCTAATATGGCGCGCCTCAAATCAAGGAGAGCTTAATTAACTTCAACAAAATATAACTCGGAACCTTTGTTTACGCAAATGCCACTACGAAGAAAATCGGGCTCACATATCGAAGCCCGCCCCAGTGAATAGACGGGCGAAAAGGGCAGTCTAAGTTACTTGGAACCTTTCATTCAATTGGGCTAATGGGATCAAACAATTTGGTACAAAAGTTAATTAATCCCAAATCAATCGAAACTATCTGAAACAAAGCTTGAAATAACATTTTTTCTTACTTTTGGATTTTAACAATATGGACATGAACTGATTAGACAGAATTCTGGATGCTAATTTCTCACAATTTAGGCCAAATCTGCTGTGGAAAAGTGAAACCAGCAACAACAATTAAACACGTTGCTGGGCTCAAAACATAAGCCTAGATAGCATTGGCACACTGTTCTTCTTTGCACATAGCCCAGAATCCAAGGCTTAGTGAACACAAACCTTGTACAATCAAGGCTGAAGATCAAGACTTGATATCGAGTCTATTCCAATCAATAAACTACCATTTGCAACAACAATAAACCTGTTAACCCTCATCCCTACACAGTAAATTGGGACACAAAGTAGTTTCAAAGGCTACTAAAAACACATGCTCGACTTCAGCTACCCAAATATTCATGTTTGAATTCAATTCTAAGCTAAATTTACAAACAAACTTGAACTTAAACTCACTTAACTCTTTCTCAATATTGACAGTAACGAAATCTAGGAAATTAACACCATTCACTTGAATCAAAAGAAGAAGAAAAATCAACACCCCAAACTCTTAAAGAGCACAAGTTTATTTTTACAGCATACCAATGACATAAGATAATCGAGCTACCATGCATAGTACAGAGTCTATTACAGAACATTTAAAGACATAGAACAAGTCAATGAAAGGAAATTCAATAACTTGTATTTAGTCAGGCTTCAGCTCGAAGTACATGTTCCTAATCACTGGTTGACAATGGTTTGGAAGATACCTCGTAACAAGCAGCAAAACAAAAAGAGAAACTGAGTTGAAATCAGAACAGAAACAGCAGAAATCGACAGCAGCAACAACACAACCCAATTTCAGCAAATGAAACCAGAAAAATTGATTTACAACCCAATGGAACGGTAACCAGGTAACAGAACTCAACCTAGAACTTTCAAAAACTAGATTTAAACCATTTTTATCTCATAGAGTCAGAAAATGTTTCAGTATTTGAAAATTTTCAAAGACCAAAACTGGGAATTCAATGGAACAATGTTTTTTTTCAATCGACCCTAATTTTCTGTTTTTTTCTATATATATTTTTTCCTTGACTTGAGAGTCAAGTTAGGATGACTTTATAGGTAAGGCACTAGGGCAGCCTCAAAGAGTTCAAAGTTGCACTTAAAACCTTCTGAAATTTTCATTTTAGCTTAGAAATCCCTAGTGTAAACCTCAGAATTTCAAAATAGCCCCCACCCCAGCTTCTAGGAAGCTTCCTAGTTCAGTTATATAAGATTCCCCTACCTATATTCCCCAATTTACCCCCTAAGCATCCTGTTTTTACTTCAGACAACCTGGCCAAAACATGGGCCAAGTTGACCCAGGTTCATTTAGTGGGTCTAAGTCTACCAATCATGGGCTAGACCTTTTCTTTTGAGCCCAATTTGACTCGAGGTTTCACAGAAGAACTTGAAGAAAGAGAGAAAAAAACAATACCTGGGGGAAGGGGACTAAACCGAGTCATAGACTCTTTGTCCTAAAAATGTCAGGGGCCCAAGTAGCACGGGCAAACCAATTAAACTAGTCTTCAAGTTCAGAAACACTAATTAACTTAAGACGAAAAACATGCAAAAGAATTGGAGTATCGGAGAAACAAAGAAGAAAAGAGAAATAAAAATCAAAACATGCACAATAGGAAAATAGGAAGATGGAAAAGAACTCACATGAAAATCAAACACAGAAGTTGAAAACAAATAACTCGGCCCGTAAGAAGTGCGAGAACTTCGAATCTTTAGAATTTTCCGGATAAGTTTGACATTAATCATGTGTTCTTGTAAAGAACACATAAATAACGTCGAACTAGACCCAAATCCCACTGAGATCTTGAATTTGAGTTGGTTTGGAATTTTAGGGCTTGAACTAGATTCAAGATTCGACGAGTTGGGCTGTGATTTGAGAAAAACCAATCAGAGATTTGGAATGAGGGGGTCTTGGTGGTCATAGGGTGTTATTCTGGCGGTGAACAGAGGTGGCGCCGCCGGGCTAAAGCGGCAGGAATATGAGGGCGGCGCTAGGGTTTCTTAGGGTGGTCTGTGAGAGGAGTGAGGGAGATGAGAGACGGGGTTTGGGGGGTAGTGAGATTAGGACACTTAAATATTAAGCCCTCCCCACTTCCCCGTCGTTGGATTAGAACAACTCGATAGCTTAGATCTTTCTTTCACGCAACGACGTCGTTTAGGTTTTGGGGGGGCCGGGCATTAGGGGCAGGTTTTGGGCCGGGTATCGGGGGAAATGTTTGGGCCTGGGGGGAAAATTCAATTGATAAGCCCAATTCACAACCCTTTTCTTTTTTTTCAATTTTAGATTTTCTTCTTCTTTTTTTTTCAAAATTAAAAATAAAACCTAAACTAAATCCCAAACCAAATTATCCTATCAAACTAAATTAACTAACTATAAATAATAATAACTACAACTAATCGACGTGCTGGGCTACGATTTGAGGGAACAACTCGACGGCCCAAAATAATTCCTCGTCGTTGGATTAGAACAACTCGACGGTCCAAAACTTTCTTTCACGGAACGACGTCATTTATGTTTTGGGGGGAGATCGGGCATTAGGGGCAGGTTTTGGGCCGGGTTTCGGGGGAAATGTTTGGGCTTGGGGGGAAAATTCAATTGATTAGCCCAATTCACAACCCTTTTCTTTTTTTTTTCAATTTCAAATTTTCTTCTTTTTTTCCAAAATTAAAAAAAAATAAAAATAAAACCTAAACTAATCCCAAACCAAATTATCCTATCAAACTAAATTAACTAACTCTAAATAATAATTACTACAACTAATTAAAAACCAAATTCAAGGAAAAAATTACCGAAAATCAAGATTAAAATTAAAAAGCAAAAAATAAACTATTGTTTTGTGATTTTTTCCATTTTTATAAAACAACTAATTTGTTAATTAATCCTAAAATGTAGAATTAAATCCTTAATGCAAATGCAACATATTTCTTTTGTATTTTTCACTAATTAAAAAGCACAAACAAAATGCAAATAATTAACAAAAAATGCCACGAAAATCCACAAAATTGCAAAAACTGAAAGAAATTATTTTGTTTTGAATTTATGGGAGTAATTTATATAGGGCAAAAATCACGTGCTCGCAGCTGCCCCGCTTTGACCGAAAACACGAAGAGGTTTCGTGCAAAGATAAAGTGAGCGGATACGAGCGATTTTTGCCCGTTTGAATACTCCGTGGGAAGCATTTTTTGAAAGATTTGACCGCACCCTGCTTCCGAGGTTGCCTACATATTCTTGGCTAAAAAGGAATCAGGTCAGTGTAGTTCAGGAAGTTTTGGTAGCTGGGACTACCATGAAGCTGTGATATCACTGTTGTTGCTGCTGCTACTACTACATACTGCATCCCCTTATTACACCATGATAAAAATAAAAGAATCTAGACTAGACTATGATCTATGCATTACAAAATCCTATCTATACCCTCAAACTTGCTCTCGTTGTTCTTGTTGCCTTGTTGATTTGTTTTCTCCCGGTGAAATCCCTTTGTTGCCCCCTTGAATTGTAATCTGAAATGTTTTCCTTTTCTCCAGATGGATACCTGACTGCCAACTACACTTTGAGATAAAAGGGCTTGTGTTAAAAGAAAGAAATTCAATTATTTAACAAGTGGCTTGGGCCATCACAAACAATTAACTGGAAAACCGGGCTCAACAAAGACGAAGCAGGTCCAAGTCCCAATTGTGAATGCTCTCAGATTTGGGCCCAAAATGAGCCCAAGTATAAGGAGGGAAAGGATGCCCAAAGGCATAGCGTCACACCCTCGAGTCTGGGGTTGAGCTCTCATTAACTGGGCCAGCTTTAGGCCCAACTTTCAAAACCAACAATTGCTCAAATTCAACTAAATGCCAATCAGCTAAGACTACATGAAACATGAGAATAAACTAACATTTTTTTTTTGCTTCTGAATTTTAACTGTTCAAGCACAGAGCAACTAGATAAACATTCTAAATTTAAAAGCTTCCAAATCAAACAATCATGTGGAAATCAGGCTTGAATCAGTCTTCAACTAGTTTCAAAAGACAATTAAAAGATTCCATGTTTACATAAAACTTCTATTCAATATGTATAATTGACAAATGAAATCCTATGGAATTATCCAATAAATAAATATGAATCTAAACCTTAATCTCAAAACTAAGCATGCTTACAAAGCATAACATGGGTAAATCAGTACATGCTTACAAACCAGTACTTGGCATTTTAACAAATTCAAATAGAAATCAATGTTAAAACAACACTGATCTCAGCAGAAACAAAACAAAAGTCCAAAGCCCAAAGAAAATCGACTGAATCTTTCATTGCAATAGCCTTAACAGTCCATTTACATAACACCTAATTCGAATTCATGCTGACCAAATGGCTAAAGCCCATGATTTGTCCAATATTACAAAAAACGAACCTAAAACTAAAATAGAAATTAGCAAACAACAAGGAAAACAAAACTAACTATAGAGTTTGATGATTTTCAGAAATGTAGGAAAACAGACATTTAATAAACTGATGCTTTCTATATTTCAAACTCAGGCAAATTACTTTGTGTTCCACCATTTCACATGTCAAGGAGGTGAGAAATACCTGGAAATAAGAAAGGAAACAAAAGAAGTGAGGAATCAGTAGACAGCAGCAGCAGAAATCAACTTAGAGCCCAGTAATGGAACAATACCTCAACAAACAGCTCAAACCAGACTTTCAAAAAACCAATACTCAAACCATCTTCATCCAAATACAAGACTGTGAACCTTTTTCAGAACTTCTAGCTAACAAGGAAGATCAGAAAACCAGAAACCAAGCTAAATTTTGAGCAGTTTTCAACCAAGAAATGCAGGAAATTCAGTGTTGTTTCAGAGTTTTATCAAGACTTAGCCGTTTCAGTTTTTTAGGATTTTTTTCTCTCAAATCTGCCTTGCTAATGAAGAAAGGATACCTTTATAAGCAAGTCTTTAGGGCAGCATAAAGAAATCAGTTTTTTGCACTTAATACCTTTTTGAATTCTCATTATTGCTCACATACCCTTAATTTTAAAATCAGATTTTCACATTAATCCTAAAGGCACGTTCTAGGCAGCTTCCTATTTAGTTAAAGATATATTCCTTAGCCTAAATCCCTAAACTACCCCTTAAGGACCCTGTTTTTACCCCTGAAGCCAAACAGATATGGGTCAAATTGGCCCAATTCAAAACGTTATGGCTCTGTAAATCCGGGTCTTGGGCTTCAAATTTTTAGGGTCCAAGTCCAATTGAATTCAGACAAACCACAATTCAAAATCAACAAACAGAACTTATCGGCCTAAATGACCTACTGAGTCATAAAGACTTATGAAGTCTTGCGCACAAAGGAAAAATAGAAACAACAAAAAAAATGAAATTCGAACAAATATAATGCAAAAAATGGAATCATGCTAATTAAAACAAATTAATACCAACATGCATAAAGAACATTACCCTGAAGAACTAAAAAAATGAAAAAGAATTCAGAAGAACAGAAAGAAACAGATGATAAAAAATGAAAGAGAAATGAGGAAAATATTAAACAAAAGAAAAGGGGAAACACCTAAAAAAAACTTGGACAATAGGGAACGGAAGGTGAGTCTTGAAATCCTCTAATTTTCGTCCCAATTTGATATTAATCGTGTGTTCTTATCAAGAACACACGAATAAAGTCAAACTAGACTTAAATCTTCAACGAAATCTCAATTTGGATGATTTTTGGGATTTTAGGGTTCAAACTTTCGATTTAAGATTCAAGGAATTTGGGACAGATTCGAGGGAAAAGAGTTAGGGATTGGGGAAGCGGAGGTGAAGGGGGTTCTGTGGTGTGGATTTGGGCCGATTTGGTGGTGGCGCCGCTAGCTAAAAGGCGATGGAAAATGGGGCGGATCTAGGGTTCCGTTTGGGTCTTTGAAGAGTAGGGAAATGAGAGAGACGGGTTTGGGGGGGTACAGATTCGGACACTTTTATATTATTGAGCAACCAGTTCCCAAGCCGTTCGATCTGGGGAGATCAAAGGCTGGGATTGAAGGACCTAAAACGGCGTCGTTTGGTTTATGTGGGGATTGGACCGGTTTTGGAACAGGTTTGGGCTATGGGTCAAATGGATTTAGTCGGGTTTCAGGGAATAAATCAATTGGCCTTGGGAATTTAATGAAATTAGCCCAAAAATCTGATTCTTTCACTTCTTTTCTTTTTTTTTCATTTATTTTAAAAACTCTTTTCTTTTCAAAATTAAAAATAAAATCTAAATTAATTCCTAATACAAATTATCCTACTAAATTAAATTATTTATCTCTAAATAACAATTACCACAAATAATTAAATACCAAATTAAAAGAAAACTACCAAAATTCAAAGCTAAAAATTTAAAATGCAAAACAAGTTATTTTTTGTGATTTTTTCCATTTTTGTAAAACAAACTAATTTACTAGTTAATCTAAAAAAATGTAAAATTAAATTCTAAATGTAAATTCAATGTATTTTTGTGTTTTTATGAATTAAACAAAATTAAACATGCACACCAAATGCAAACAATCAGAAAAATTCTACAATTTTTAAAATAACAAATAATTATAAGAAAAAATCTAATTTTTGGAATTTTGTAGGAGTAATTCATGTGAGGCGAAAATCACGTGCTCACAGCTGCCCCTCTTTGCTCGGAGACACGAAGGGTTTTCGGGCAAAGATAAAATGAGCAATTATAAGGGATTTTTACCTATTTGAAAATCCATGGGAAGCATTTTTGAAAAGAGTCTGACTGAACCTTGCTTCAAAGGTTGCCTACATATCCTTGGCTATAAAGGAATCAAGTCAGTGTAGTTCTGGAAGTTTTGGTAGCTGGGACTACAGGGAAGCTGTGATTTCACTGTTTCTGCTGCTGCTACTACTTGCTGAACTCATTATTACACCAAAATGGAAAATAAAAAGCTAAGCTAATTAAGACTATCAACTATGAGTTACAAGATTCCTATCTATAAATCTCTTGAAGCTTGATCTTGAGTCTTAGCTGGTTCTTGCTGTGGACTCCGATCTGAATCTTGATGCTCGTCAACTATAGGTGCTGGTTCTTTCTTCAACTTTGGATCAAGTCCGGACATGCGAAGCCTGTGATTTCAATCATATCTTGGGCAGTCCGCATCTTTCTCCGTTTCAACCTTTTAAATTCACTTCTTTTGTTCTTTTTCTTTTTATCTTTATTCTGGACTGAGACTCATTCTTTTGGTCATCTCGAATCATGTGCCTCGAGGTCAAACCTGCTCAGACACCAAAACAAACAAACGAAGAAATTTTTCTGTCCTAGTTTTCACTAGGAAAATTTCATGAGTTATTTGCAACAAAAAATCTAAACTATTTCTTCATTGAAAGAAATAAAAATTAGGATTATGTATTGGGAATAGGGAGTGAAGCCCTAAATTGGGAAGATTTCCAGGTTATGCTGGAAAGATGACCGGGTTATGCCGGGAAAGAAAAAGGTCATCGGGTTATGCCGAGGAGGTCATCGGGTTATGCCGTGAAAGAAAAAGGTCATCGGGTTATGCCGGGGAGGTCATTGGATTATGCCGAAAAAGAGAAAAAAGGTCCACGGGTTATGCCGGAAAGGGTCCTCGGGTTATGTCGGGGAGTCCACGGGTTATGCTGGGAAAGTCATCGGGTTATGCTGGAAAAAAAGAAACGGTCATGTGGTTATGCCGGGGAGGTCCGCGGGTTATGCCAGGAAAGTTATCGGGTTATGCTGGAAAAAAGAAAAAGGTCCTCGGGTTATGCCGGGAATGGTCATCGGGTTATGCCGAAAAAGAGAAAAAATGGTCCTCGGGTTATGCTGGGGAGGTCCACGGGTTATGCCGGGAATGGTCATCGGGTTATGCCGGAAAAGAGAAAAAATGTCCTCGGCTTATGCTGGGGAGGTCCATGGGTTATGTCGGGAAAGTCATCGGGTTATGCCGGAAAAAAGAAATGGGTCATCGGGTTATGCTGGAAAAGAGAAAAAGGTCCTCGGGTTATACCGGGGAGTTCCATGGGTTATGCCGGGAATGGTCATCAGGTTATGTCGAAAAAGAAAACGGTTCTCGAGTTATGCCGGGGAGGTCCACGGGTTATGCCGGAAAAGTTCATCAGGTTATATCGGAAAAGAAAAAAGTCCTAGGGTCATGCCGGGGAGGCCCACGGATTATGCCGAGGATCAACTAGGGAGTGGAACCCTATACTGAAAAAAGACTAACAGGTTATGCTGGCAGTGACTAGGGACTGGGACCCTATGTGGGAAAAAATTACCAGGTTATGATGGCATCGACTTGGGAATGGGACCCTATGCCACCGTGATTTTGAATTTTCTTCTTCTCTTTTTTTTTTCTTTTTTTCAAGTTTCAGGAGAATGAGTAAAAATGCAGGAAAGAATTTGGAAGAGACTTCCCTTTCGGATTGATTATTGCCGCAAAGCTGTTTCTAGCACTTGCGCATTTCTTTTTCCTTTTTGATTGCACCTGCTTCCTACACGGTTGCTTTGGACTGCACCTGTTTCAATTTTTCAAACAAATAACAATTGTTAGTTTGAAACGGTGGTTGGTTTTGTGGCCTTGATTGTTTTTCATCACTTGATCTGGGCCCAACTCTTTTGGTGATGACCTCTGCAGTTCGCTGGCTTTTCTGAGGATTGATCTCTCTCCTAAGACCAAGGAACTCAACTTTCCAAACCTTCCAGCTGACGGTTCAACCGTGTGGGGCTTTTGGCTTTTTCACCTTATTCTTCCTCTAGGGGCTTTTGACTTTGGATTCATTTTCATTTTCAATAATTCTGATTTCGGAGCATCGGCCATCATGGCCAGTCGGGATCGACTTGATGCACCCGCTGAGGCTGGGTACTTTTCTTTGGACTTGTCTTTATTAAGAAGAACCTTGTAAATATCAATCTTGCCACCTTTTCTTTGTATTAGTTTCATAACAGAGTTAGACCGAAAGGGATTCAAAGAAAAGTAAACAAAGGACAAGAAAGTGAATTTAAGGAGAAGTGTCCTTTTCGGGAAGGAAAGAAGGACTTATCTGGGATGTGTGCAGACTTCAATAGACATGACATGCTTATTAGACTGGATGCCTGATCTGCACAACTATCTAACTCATCATAAACCCATTGCGGCCATGTTTTAAAACCGAGAAACCTTGCCAGGATTCTTTCAGTGCCAATGGTGGTGAGGGTCTTCTTCTTTTCGATCAACGGCTCCCTTTTTGGGTTTTCGCCAATCGATCTCTCTCATTTCTCTTCTCACCGTCGCCTTATAGTGCTCTTTACGAGTTTTCACTAACAAGACTCTCGTTTTTCAGTTTCTCTGCTCACCATCGCCTTACGGTGCCGTAGGTTTTCACCAATAAGACTCTCTCATTTTATTTCTCTCATCTTGATTGCACCAGATCCAAACAAACTGCATTCTCTGATTTTGAACAACTTTTGCCGATTGATCGGAAGGACTTAAACAAGGTTTGGGTAAAAAAGGATTCGAATCAAATTACATCTTTGGAACCGTTCAGGCGGGATCATCGCCGAACCATTATAACATCTGCCCCAGTCTTATTTTTTGGGGGAAATTGGATTTGTTTTGGTATGACTGAACCCCAGAGAGAGGCTGCCTACGTATCCTTTCAGAATCAAGTCAAACGTAGTTCAGGGAAACATTTTGTTTTTGTTTATTTTTCTTTTCTTTTTTTTGTTACAAAGGTCTTCGAGTTCCAAAGAAGGTAATGAAAGAAAGGTAGTCGGCTCAAAGGGTTAGCAAAAGATTGGAGTGTTTGGGGTAGCGAGAATGAAAGCCTTCGTCATCCCAATCGGATAATGCTATTGCTGCAGAAGGATTAGACATAGTACCTTTTGACTGCATCTGCATTTACAACTGTTTCACGGTCATTTCCTTCAATGTCTCCCAAATACAATGCCCTTTTTGGCAACAATTTTCTGATAATGTATGGACCTTTCCAATTAGGAGCAAATTTTGCTTTTGCTTCTTGATGATGGGGTAGAATACGCCTTAAAACGAGTTACCCCACTTAAAAGTTTCTAGGTCGCACTTTCTTGTTGTAGGCACGGGCCATTCTTTGTTGATAAAACTGCCTGTGGCAGACTACGGCCATCCGTTTTTCATCGATCAGGGTTAACTGTTCCAAACGGGTTTTGACCCACTCACTGTCTTCAATTTTAGCTTCAACAATGATACGGAGAGAAGGGATTTCAACTTCCGCGGGTATTACGGCTTCAGTTCCATAAACCAAAAGGTACGGGGTTGCTCTGACCGATGTGCGCACAGTTGTGTGATACCCCAACAGTGCAAAAGGCAACTTATCATGCCACTGCCTAGAACTTTGACTCATCTTTCTCAAAATCTTATTGATGTTCTTGTTTGCTGCTTCGACGGAACCATTGGCTTTGGGACGATAAGGAGTAGAGTTCTTATGCGTTATCTTGAATTGTTCACATATCTCCCTCATTAAATGACTATTCAAATTTGCAGCATTATCTGTAATGATAGTTGCAACAATACCAAAACGGCAGATGAGGTTGGAATTCACGAAGTCTACTACAGCTTTCTTGGTGACAGACTTGAGAGTAATTGCTTCAACCCACTTTTTGAAGTAGTCGATAGCGACCAATATGAATCTATGTCCATTTGAAGCTTTTGGCTCAATCGGCCCAATGACGTCCATGCCCCAGGCAACAAATAGCCAAGGTGTTGACATAGGATGCAGTTCTGTAGGTGGTGCATGAATCAAGTCACCGTGCACCTGACATTGATGACATTTCTGGACGAAGCTGAAGCCGTCTTTTTCCATAGTTATCCAGTAATATCCCGCTCGAAGGATTTTCTTTGCCAAAACATACCCATTCATGTGGTGTCCATACACTCCTGCGTGCACTTCATACATGATTCTTTCGGCCTCTTTGGCGTCAATACATCTTAACAAGCTGAGATCCGGAGTCCCTTTGTACAAGACATCACCACTCAGGAAGAAACCACTTGTGTGCCATCTAATGGTTCTCTGTTGGTCTCCACTGGCTTGCTTGGGGTATTCCTTAGTTTTTAGAAATCTTTTGATGTCATGATACCATGGTCGGGTATTTGGTTCCGCCTCAACCGTATTACAATAACCGTGTCTTTCCCAAATTTGGACTTCTAATGAATCAATATGGGCATTGCCTGGGTATGGCAGCATCGAGGCTAAAGTAGCAAGTGCATACGCTAGCTCATTGTGACAACGAGGTATGTACCTGAACTCTATTGACTTGAATCGCTTGCTAAGATCTTCCACATGTCGCCTGTAGGGAATAAGTTTGACATCTCAAGTCTCCCATTCTCCTTGGGCTTGTCGGATAATCAGATCTGAATCTCCCATGATTAACAATTCTTCAACATCTTGGTCAATCGCCATGTTCATACCCATAATGCAGGCTTCATACTCAACAGTGTTATTTGTGCAGAAAAACCGAAGCTGGGCTGTGGCTGGATAATGCTGACCGGTAGGTGAGATCAAGATTGCCCCAATTCCAACACCATTTGCATTCACAGCTCCATCAAAGAACATTTTCCACGCATTGGTATCTTCGGATATTGCCTCAACTGAATTCACCTCTTCATCCGAGAAGTAGGTGCTCAAAGGTTGGTATTCATTGTCAACCGAGTTTTCAGCCAAATGATCCACTAAAGCCTGGGCTTTCATTGCCGTGCGGGTGACATAAACTATGTCAAATTCAGTGAGCAGGATCTGCCATTTTGCTAACCTTCACGTGGGCATTGGTTTCTGGAATATGTACTTTAAAGGGTCCAACCTGGTGATGAGATAAGTGGTGTAGGCCAACAAGTAATGCCTCAGCTTTTGAGCTACCCAGGTCAGAGCGCAACAAGTCCTTTCCAATAGGGTATATTTGGCTTCGTAACTTGTGAACTTTTTCTCAAATAGTATATTGCTTGTTCTTTCCTCCCGGTGTTACCCGAGGACACATCCAAAAGAATTCTCCAAGACTGTCAAATACAAGAACAGGGGCCTTCCTAGTTCAGCTGGGACAAAAACTGGCGGGTTCGACAGATATTTTTTGATTTTGTCAAAGGCTTTTTGGCACTCGTCTATCCATTTAATTGCTGCATCTTTCTTTAATAGCTTGAAAATGGGTTCACATGTGGACGTCAACTAGGCAATGAATCGGTTGACGTAGTTCAATCTTCCCAGCAAGCTCATAACATCTTTCTTGGTTCTTGTAAGAGGCAAATCTCGAATGGACTTTATCTTTGTTGGGTCTAACTCGATGCCCCTTCGACTGACTATGAATCCCAAGAGTTTGTCAAACGGTACCCCAAATGCACACTTGGCTGGGTTTAGCTTCAAATCATATTTACGTAGCCGCTCAAAGAATTTTCTCAAGTCCCGAACATGGTCATCCTGGGTCCTGGACTTGATGATCACGTCGTCCACATATACCTCTATCTCTTGGTGCATCATATCATGGAAAATGGCAGTCATGTCCCTCATATAGGTTGCCCTGGCGTTCTTCAGACCAAATGGCATGACCCTGTAACAGTATGTGCCCCAGGTTATGGTAAAAGCTATCTTTTCTGCATCCTCTTCATCCATCAACACCTGGTGATATCCTACGTAACAATCCACAAAGGACTGTATCTCCTGTTTGGCGCAGTTATCAACAAGGATGTGGATGTTTGGCAAAGGGAAGTTATCCTTAGGACTTGCTTTGTTCAGATCTCTGTAATCCACATACACTCAAGTTTTTCCGTCCTTCTTTGGTACTGGAACTACATTGGCTAACCTTTTGGTGTATCGAACCACTCGGTTCCCCCCCGCTTTCAACTATTTTGTGACATCTCTTTAATTTTGTCACTGATATTGGTTTTAAACTTCCTTTGCTTTTGCTGGACAGAGGGATAATCAGGGTAAGTTGGTAATTTGTGAGCCACCAAATCAACACTCAGTCTTGGCATGTCATCGTATGACCAAGCAAACATATCTTTTAATTCAAACAAAAGTTGGATCAATGCATCACGGGTTTTTTCATCTGTGTGATTGCTTATCTTGGTTTCCCTGACTTCTTGAGAACTACCCAAATTAACCCGCTCAGTATCATTTAAGTTTGGCTTAGGTTTGTTCTCAAATTGTTCTAATTCTCGATTTATTTCACTAAAAGCCTCTTCTTCATCATATTCTGGTTCTTGGTTCATTATTTCACAGTTAGACAGCGTGTTTGAATCTGGGCATGAAGTCCGCAAGCATGTCATGTTATTTAAAGCCACATTATTAGAAATGAAAAAAAATGAAAGAGAAAAATAACTAAAATCAGAAAGAATTAAGAAAGATGAACGATGAAATATTGATTTCATTTCTTTGAATTTGAAGATAACAGGGTTTACATTGGGAATTAAAGACAAGAAACTAAAGAAAACATTCGAGTTACACCCTAAAATAACTCGTGATGTAGAAAAAGTGGCAGGACTGGACTACCGGGATTCTCGCTTGATTGGGAACAAAGTAGCCTTCCAATTTTGCAGTTTGGCACCGAGTCCTATGTATAGCACCTCAGCGGTACTTGAGCCTTCCCCTGGTTGGACCACGTGGTTTTAATACAGCATCTGCCTCATAGCCCCACACATTTCTTCAATTTCTTCGGCCGTGAAGGCCTCATCTTCCTCTTCCTCGTTGTACTTAGGCTATGTCCTATAAAGATGCGGGATCGGCTGGAGCAAGACCCATCCATTGTTCTTTCTTTCATTCGCCCATTTTCCATCCGCTGATGTGGGCTGAAAACCTACCCCAAAGAATTTCTTACTAGCAGCCAGGGTGATAGGTTCAGCGGTTCTTTGAAATGACTTCCCGAGCCCCTTCCCGGGTTTGTAACCATGCCTGATCATTTCTTTGGTAACCATGATTGAGGCATTTGAAAGAAAGGGTTGAGGGCAAGGGTTTCCTTCTTCGCATTGGTCTGCGACCATAATCTCAAAAGCCTAATAGACTATGTGTTCACTTCCTTCTCTAGCTTCAAGACAAGGGACTGACGGATCTTGGTAGATTGATTGCTCATCTTCCCCGTGATCTACAATCTCCTGATCTTCATGTTCGAATTTCACCATTTGGTGGAGAGTAGAAGGCACAGCCCCTACTGCGTGAATCCACAACCTTCCCAAGAGGAAATTATAGGAAGTATCCATGTCCAAAACCTGAATGGTCACCTCGAAGTCCACCGGGCCGATGGTCAGGATCAGATCAATCTCGCCGATTGTATCTCTCATTATGTCGTCAAAAGCACATACATAGACGTTTTTGGTTCTGATTATCTCCTATCGGTTTCCATACGTTGTAGAGTCGAGAGTGGGAAAATATCTACCCCAAAACCATTATCTAGAATGACCTTTTTCACATAATACCCTTCGCATTTAATATTCAGGTGAAGGGCTTTGTTGTGTGCGACCCCTTCCGGGGGCAAATCATTCTTACTGAAAGAGATTTGATTGATTGCAAAAAACCTCTCACCATCCTCTCCAACTGTTCTACAGTGGTTTCAATGGGCACATATGCCTCATTAAGAGTTTTGATCAACATTTTTGATGTTCAGTCGAGTTCATTACTAGAGACAACAAAGAGACTTGAGTAGGGGACTTTCAGAGCTGGTCGATTATCTTGTAGTCTGCCATTTTCATTTTCTGGAAGAATGTTTCCGCTTCTTCAGAACTCACCGTGTTCTTGGGCGGAAAACGCTTCTTTGTGGCATTATTCACTTCCTCTAGATTGAGGTACTTCTCAGTCAGGTTACTTTCCTTACCTTCTCCCGAGATCTCTTTGCCTTTGTAAGTTACTACTTATTTGTTATAATTCCATGGCACAGCGGTGGGCTCTGTCATGGGCCTTTGTGGCGCGCGGCCAATAACTACGGGCTCATTCAGCCTTGGTGGAATTATCGGCCCTCGCACCACGTAAGTTCCTTTGGGCACATATATTTGAGCTCCCTTGTTTAGCTCAAACCTTCTAGGAGGACTCAATGATATCTGTTTTTTCTTACGGCCTCGAGGAACATAGAGAACGGCATCTTTGGAGAGCGTTGCCCCGGTTTCTGCTTCCACTTTCTTTTCTGTCTTTTGAGGGGTGATTTGACTTTTCTTATCTCCCTTGTCTTGTTTCGCGACAGCTTTTTGCTTCTTTTCCACATTGGCTATAGCAATGATGGCTTTTAGAGCTGGATCAAATTCTCTATCTTCAGAGATCATCCCAATAACCGGCCCGTTGTTGTGAGCCGGTAGTGGATTGTTGGTTACATTAGGAACGTCTTCGTCCCTTAGTACTATTCTCTTTTGTTCTATCAGATCTTCCACAGCCCTCTTCAAGGTCCGACAATTATCTATATCATGCCCTTTTACCCTTGAATGATAGGCACACCAGGTTCCAGGTTGGTAAGAGGGTGACTTTGGGTTTTGCCTATTCGGGGTACGGGTTGCAACAAACCCATTTGGACCAATTTGGGGAATAGGCTAGAATAGGACTCACTAATGGGTGTGAAGTTTATTTTCTTGGGTGCTTCCCGGGTACGAAAGTTGTTCTGTTGAGATTGGGGATTGTAGTGATCTTGGTAAGGAGGTTGAATTCTGGTAAATGGAGCTCGGTTCTGATTAAATTGTTGTTGTGGCCTGATGTAGGGTTGGGCATTCATCACTGTGTAGGGCTGAGGAGCATAAGCCACATCCTGGTGAGGATAGTAGTGTTGTGGGGTTCTTTCAGAGAAAAGAGATCTGGGTGGACGGGGTTTTCTTGCACTTGAAGTTGCCATTGTTGCTTCTTCCTTCTTCTTTCGATTTGCTACTCCTCCAGCTCCGCCTTGGATTGCTTGGGAAGTGGCCCTTATAGCAGACTGACTCAAGATTCGTCCTATTGATGGCTTTGGCAAATGGCTTACACATCGCAGACATTATGTTTTGGTAATAATCAGCCTCTTGGGCTTGAAGGAAGACACTGACCATCTCGGTTTCGTCCATTGGAGGTTTGACTCTGGCCGCTTGTTCGCGCCATTTTACAGCATACTCTCGGAAGCTTTCCGAGGACTTCTTCTTTAGATTTGACAATGAATTCCTGTCAGGGACAATGTCGATGTTATATTAAAACTGCCTGACAAAGTACCGAGCCAGGTCATCCCAGATATGCCAGCGAGATATATCCTGATCCATATACCATTCTAAAGCAATACCGACCAAACTTTCTCCAAAGTAAGCCATGAGCAATTCTTCTTTTCCGCCCGCTCCCCACAGTTGGTTGTAATACCTTTTGAGATGGGCAATTGGATCCTCATGCCCATCATATTTTTCAAACTTTGGGGTTTTGAAACCCAAGGGTAGATGTACGTGCGGGAACATGCACAGGTCAGCGTAAGATACGCTCTTTTGCCCACTCAGACCCTGTATATTTTTGAGACTTTGCTCCATGCTTCTCATCTTTCTAGCAATCTCCTCTTGTTCAGGGGTTTTGTGGTTTTCTCCTGCCCTGTGGTAAACTCGTACCGAGGCGGCTGAGGGTAAGAATTAGTAGTAAACTAGGTAGGTTCCAATGGGAAAGATGGTGTTTGAAATGTGAAGGAAGATGGATCGAGGCTAGGCCTGGATAGAGTAGGTTGTGCCGTAGCTGAACAAGGTGGCGCGGTGAATATGTTTGAAGCCGCACCTGAAGTTAACACCTGAGGGTGAGCCTCAGAAGGTGTTCCAGCAAAATAGGTTGAAATGGTAGGATATCCCAGTGGGGTATTTGGATAACTTACGGGGATGTTGGAGGTCCCACTTGCCTTGGGAAAAAGCTCAGGGAATCCAGGGATCGCACACGGTGGTTCTCTTCCGTTGGCCTAGGCGTCCCACATTTCCATCATACGGAGATGCAGAATTCTATTTTCCTCAGCAGTTGCTGACTCAGAAGTTGGGATGGCCGAGATCGGACTATCCTCCAGAATAGGAACTATTGGCAGATGACTTTCCGAAGACATTTCAACACTTCCTTTTGACCTCGTGAAGTATGGATGTGACTACCACAAAACCAACCACCTTACTATAGAACCTGAACTTAATAGTAGACAACAAACTGGTCAGTTTGAAGCAAATAACACATAGGTAATCACACGTTGGGGTGTGATGCACCTATACAGTTAAATGTGTTTCTACATGTTTCACAACGGTTGCATGTTTCATCCCGGCTTTGCTTACTTTCCCCAATTTCCTTTCCTTTCCACTTTGGCTTTTTTTTTGTTGCTTCTATTCTCACTTTCCCCTCTTTTCTTCCATCTCTTTCCTTGCTCTCTTTTTTTTCCATTCTCCTTTTGATTTTTCTCTGGCTCTCTTTTCTTTGTTTTTTTATCTTTCAGTTCTTTCTTTTCACATCCCTCTCTTATTTGAGTTATTTTACAAAAACTCATGACCGGATCCGATGAGGATTGCCTATGTATCATGACACTGCGTGAATCAGATCATTACGTAGTTCAAGAAAATAAATGCGGAAAACAATTTTTTGGGAATTTTCAATTTTCATTAATAAAAACTCCTAAACTTTTCTATTACAAAAGACTTCAAACTACTCATTTTCTTGGAATTTAAAAACTACAAACAGACTCGAAATACACTTTAAACTAACAACTGAAATACAGACTCGATAAATGAAAAATCATGAATACATCAATGCTTCAACTCCTGGGGCCCGTGGGACATCACTAGGTCTCGCCACGGGCCTACGTGCGAGATCCCCTTGAAGCCGCTCCAAATCACTCATTATCTGGCAGACAAATGTCATTATTGCAGCAAAGAAAGTGGTTCGAGTCATGTCCTCACATGCTTTATATTTCATGACGATGTAGTCGGCAATGGCTCTAACCCTCTCTCGGACAATACCCTTTTCCTGAAGCAAGCGCCCGATTTGCTGATTCTGGGCTTCTAGCACCTGAGTGTCATGTTGGCTTTGATTCTGCAACTGTTTAATGTCTTCCTCCATCTGAGCCATCAAAGCATAACAATGTTCCTTATCGGCTTTAAAATTCCTAGCCTGTTTGTCCGCCTTATTTTCAAGGGTGGTTAGATTTCTCTTCAGATGGGTGATTGTCCCCTCATATTTTCTTTTCATTTGTTGCACGTTGTGCCCGCCCTTCTGCATTCTTTGCCAAATGTGCTCTAACTCTTGCCAAACTGCTTTTAGATTTTTCTAGATCATTTCCATACTCACATATTTTGTTCCTAAGGCCATTAATGAGTTTTTCATCTTCTTGGCTTCTTTTCGGATTCCTCGCAGCTATCTTCATCCTTTGGATCTGGGTTCGGAGGATTTCATTTTCTTGGGCTAACCTTTTCTTCTCACCCTCATCTGCAGCGGCTTGCATATCACTAGCAAACTTGAAGTCTCTGATTTGTCCTTCTAACCTGCTTATGGTGGCCCGATATTCATTTTCTTTAGCCAACCACTCCCACTATTCTTGTGATGCTTCGACAAACTCCTGGAGGTAGGGTCTTTTAGCTGGCCTTCCAAACTCAACTTCCCTTTTGTACCAAGCGAGGTAACCGGGCGATACTTCACCTCGAGATAAATCACACACTCGGGTATTTGCTGTTAGATATTGGCATTCACTCCAAATCTGGCAAACTACTTTTTCATGAAACTATCCATCAGGACGGATCTCGACCACATGGCGGCTAAGGTCTTCATTCTTGGACACTATTTGACATCTCCCTAACTGTCTCAAAACCCTGTATAAGGTATAAGGCTGGATACTTTTGAGACCCATCAGGAGGAAGTGAGGCCCGGTAGCTGGCATGTATATGATTTCATCCACAGGAAGCCGCCCGAACGTCCATTCTATTTGATTTGTTGGGACGGACCGGAGATGTGATATCCATTCTATGACCCCTTCTGGCATGCTAAACTCGTTGACCCTTGCATAAAACTCCTCTATGCAGCTTGTCCCTGTCGACCCATAGTTCATGTATTGAGGACGATGACATAGATTTTCAATCATCCACATTTGTAGAAACAAGTTGCACCATTCAAAAAAGTCTTCTCCAGCTTTACAGGCTGTGAGAGCTCAGAAGATTTCAGACACTATCATGGGTGTGAGGGTGCTTTTGGCCTGAGTAAGCAAAGTGTTGAAGACCCCAACTATTCGTATAGTTTGATATTCCCATCTTTCCTGGGAAACACTAGAAGACCCAAAAATACCATCATAAAAGCAAAGCACTTATGTTCTTCCCATTTTAGGCGATTCCCTTTGCTACAAATTTTGCTTTCTAGATTGTTGAACCCCTCTATGTGTCCGTATCGCTGGTGTATAAACTGCGGAGTGGAAAAGCCAGCTACCAAATCTAGGTTATGGACCCCCTGCTTATCTTTAGGAAATCTAGAAACTTGTGTGCAACGACTACTCTTGGAGCAATCAAATACTTGTGTCTCAGAGGAGCTTCAGTGCTCCCAATATATTAGGCTATTTGTTCCAAAGTGGGTGTGAGTTCAAAATTCGAGAAATGAAATACGTTGTGAGCTGGGTTTCAAAACGTAACCAGTGCCTTTATTATGTCTCCTCTAGGCCTGATCTTCAATAACCCGGTGAGACCTCCCAAGTAGAGATTGACACTATCTTATCCTGATTCACCTAGATCTTCCCACCATATATACAGCTCCAAAGGAATCTTGGTCATGACTGTTATTGGCAAATTTTGACCCTTGCTCATTGTGCATATTTAAATTTGATTGATTTAAAATAAAAACATTTTTTTTTACAACAAGGATCAATTTCGCAAACATTTAAATAGCACGGCTATTTTTGCAAATATGGCCCTTCAGCACTTCGAAAGGGGAAGATTTTAGGGCGGTGCTTGCTTGGTAGCCAAAAATTTGAAAACGGCCCGTAGGTGGTTGTTCTTGCAAAAACGGCCTTCTGGCGTCTTTTTGGGGGATATTTTAGGCTATTTAGACAAGAACGACATTACCTAATTTTATTTAAGACAAAATAAACAACAATTCATTTTTTGGGTTATTTTTGCAAAAATGGAGTTGAACCCGATGGGGGCTGCCTACGTATCTCACATCTGGTGAGAATCAAACTTGCGTAGTTCGGTCAGTTTTGACAAAATAAAATAGAGAAAAAACATGAAACTTTTGAAACCAAATTCTCTTTTTTTTTCTTTTTCAAAATTTCGGCAGAGTTTCGATTTATTTTGGACACCAGTTTTTTTTTTCAAAAGCGGGTGATCAACTCTCTCATACCTCACTTTTATTTTTCCCAATTTCTTCCTTATTCTAGCAACTGGTCAACATGCAAACCGAAGCAAATAATTGCACAAGTAGCACATAAAATATGCATCAGGATGGTCTTTGATTCTGGGGTCCACCTGTCAAAGACGGACCCAACCCCTATGTTGAGTCCCCAAAGTCAAATGCACATGATGCAAACAAATGTTCCTACTAGGGATCCGGTATGAGGCTAAGTTATTCTAAGCTAAAAAAACCTGGGTATATTGTTCTAGACTTGTGTACCCGAGCGGACAACTCGAGTCGAAGGGGGGCTACGTACCGGGAACCAAATGGCCGTCCGGCTTTGTAACTTGTCCGAGACTCTTTCTTATTTCAAGGTATGATACTAACAGAAAGAGGAGTCACACCAGCGTGCACATCCCCAAAGATGAGAAGAGAAAGGTTTCGTAACAGTTTATATACAGTTCAAATAATATCAAAGCGGTAAAAGACGACATTTAGCACATTAGGTTCAACATGTAAAAATCTGATAATGAATAAAAGCCAATCATAACAATTATTCTAAGCTCGAATTCTCGAACCCTGAACCAAAGTTCTGGGTTTGGATCCCTAGCAGAGTCGCCAGAGCTGTCACACCTCTTTTTTACACACCCGAAGGTATATAGGGGAGTTTTTCCAATTAAAGTGACCTTATTCGAAATGTGATTATTTATTTAATCAGAGTCGCCACTTGGGATAATTTAATTGGTGTCCCAAGTCACTGGTTTATTTTAAATCCCAAATCGAGGAAAATTCAACTTTCTTTTTGAAGTCTGCGAACCAGAAATTCTGAATAAGGAATTCTGTTAACCCGAGGGATGGTGTTAGGCACCCCCGGATTCCGTGGTTCTAGCGTGGTCGCTTAAATATCATAATTGGCCTACTATCTTATTTTAATACATGTTTTAACCTATGGTACAATTTTAACTTATTAAACCGCTTTTTAATTAATTCTTTTTTGGGAAAAATTCAGCATCATCTAAAACTCGTCTTGAACCACGTCACATAAATGCACCCGCGGTCCACGACACATTTTATCTAACGTTGTTGAGATTTGGATTTGGGTCACATAAATGCACGCCCGAGTTTAAGGAAGTTAATTTAAATTACGCGCCTAAAGCAACTACGCCTTTCAACTTTGCAAGGGCCGTGGAAAATTCAACTAAATGGCACGCCTCGATTTCTAAGGATTTAAATATTAATTAAGCGAGGGACATGCGCTTTGAGATTTTTTTTGGCACGGCACGCCTCGATTCCAATTTTAAGGGAACTCAAACTAAGATTTTGAGGGCCATACTATATCTTACTTAACAAGGCACGCTTCAAATCTACTTTAAATTCTAATTAATTAAAAACTAGTGGAATTGAGATTTTTGTCCAGAACTAGATAAAACGGCGTGTGTTAAAAGAAAGAAATTCAATTATTTAACAAGTGGCTTGGGCCATCACAAACAATTAACTGGAAGACCGGGCTCATCAAAGACGAAGTAGGTCCAAGTCCCAATTGCGAATGCTCTCAGATTTGGGCCCAAAATGAGCCCAAGTATAAGGAGGGAAAGGACGCCCAAAGGCATAGCGTCACACCCTCGAGTCTGGGGTTGAGCTCTCATTAACTGGGCCAGCTTTAGGCTCAACTTTCAAAACCAACAATTGCTCAAATTCAACTAAATGCCAATCAGCTAAGACTACATGAAACTTGAGAATAAACTAACATTTTTTTTGCTTCTGAATTTTAACTGTTCAAGCACAGAGCAACCAGATAAACATTCTGAATTTAAAAGGCTTCCAAATCAAACAATCATTTGGCAATCATGCTTGAATCGGTCTTCAACTAGTTTCAAAAGACAATTAAAAGATTCCAAGCTTACTTAAAACTTATGTTCAATACGTGTAATTGACAAATGAAATCCAATAGAATTATATAATAAATAAATATGAATCTAAACCTTAACCTCAAAACTAAGTATGCTTACAAAGCATAACATGGGTAAATCAGTACATGCTTACAAACCAGTACTTGGAATTTTAACAAATTCAAATGGAAATCAATGCTAAAACAACACAGATCTCAGCAAAAACTAAACAAAAGTCTAAAACCCAAAGCAAATCGACTGAATCTTTCACTGCAATAGCCTTAACAGTCCATTTACACAACACCTAATTCGAATTAATGCCGACCAAATGGCTAAAGCCCATGATTTGTCCAATATTACAAAAAAACGAACTTAAAACTAAAACAGAAATGAGCAAACAACAAGGAAAACCAAACTAACTATAGAGTTTGATGATTTTGAGAAATGTAGGAAAACAGACATTTAATAAACTGATGCTTTCTATATTTCAAACTCAGGCAAATAACTTTGTGTTCCTCCATTTCACATGTCAAGGAGGTGAGAAATACCTGGAAATAAGAAAGGAAACAAAAGAAGTGAGGAATTAGTAGACAGCAGCAGCAGAAATCAACTTAGAGCCCAGCAATGGAACAGTTTCTCAACAAACAGCTCAAACCAGAATTTCAAAAAACCAAGACTCAAACCATCTTCACCCAAATACAAGACTGTGAACCTTTTTCAAAACTTCTAGCTAACAAGGAAGATCAGAAAACCAGAAACCAAGCTAAATTTTGAGCAGCTTTCAACCAAGAAATGCAGGAAATTCAGTATTGTTTAAGAGTTTTATCAAGACTTAGCCGTTTCAGTTTTTTAGGATTTTTTTTCTCTCAAATATGCCTTGATAATGAAGAAAGATACCTTTATAGGAAAGTCTTTAGGGCAGCATAAAGAAATCAGTTTTTTGCACTTAAACCTTTTTGAATTCTCATTTTTGCTCAAATACCCTTAATTTTAAAATCAGATTTTCACATTAATCCTAAAGGCACTTTCTAGGCAGCTTCCTATTCAGTTAAATATATATTCCCTAGCCTAAATCCCTAAACTACCCCTTAAGAACCCTATTTTTACCCCTGAAGCCAAACATATATTGGTCAAATTGACCCAATTCAAAATGTTATGAGTCTGTAAATCCATGTCTTGGGCTTCAAATTTTTAGGGTCCAAGTCCAATAGAATTCATACAAACCCCGATTCAAAATCAACAAACAAAACTTATCGGCCTAAATGACCTACTGAGTCATAAAGACTCATGAAGTCTTGGGCTCAAAGGAAATAAATTAATACCAATATTCATAAAGAATATGACCCTGAAGAACTAAAAAACGAGAAAGACTTCAGAAGAACAGAAAGAAACAGAAGATAGAAAAAAAAAATGAAAGACAAATGAGGAAAAGATTAAACAAAAGAAATGGGAAATACCTAAAAAAACTAGGACAGTAAGGAATGGAAGCTGAGTCTTCAAATCCTCCAATTTTCTACCCAATTTGATATTAATCGTGTTTTCTTATCAAGAACACACGAATAAAGTCAAACTAGACTTAAATCTTCAACGAAATCTCGATTTGGAAGTTTTTTGGGATTTTAGGGTTTAATCTTTCGATTTTAGATTCGAGGAATTTGGGACAGATTCGAGGGACAAGATTTAGGGATTGGGGAAGCGGAGCTGAAGGGGGTTCTGTGTGTGGATTTGGGCCGATTTGGTGGTGGCACCGCCGGCTAAAAGGCGATGGAAAATGAGGCGGCTCTAAGGTTTCGTTTGGGTCTCTGAAGAGCAGGGAAATGAGATAGACGGCTTTGGGGGGATACAGATTCGGACACTTTTATATTATTGAGCAACCAGTTCCCAAGCCGTTCGATCTGGGGAGATCAAAGGCTGGCAATGAAGGACCTGAAACGGCGTCGTTTGGTTTATGTGGGGATTGGACCGGTTTTGGAACGGGTTTGGGCTATGGGTCAAACGGATTTAGCCAGGTTTCAGGGAATAAATCAATTGGGCTTGGGAATTTAATGAAATTAGCCCAAAAATCTGATTCTTTCACTTCTTTTATTTTTTTTCATTTATTTTAAAAACTCTTTTCTTTTCAAAATTAAAAATAAAATATAAATTAATTCCTAATAAAAATTATCCTACTAAATTAAATTAGTTAACTCTAAATAACAATTACCACAAAAAATTAAATACCAAATTAAAAGAAAACTACCAAAATTCAAAGCTAAAAATTTAAAATGCAAAACAAGTTATTTTTTGTGATTTTTTCCATTTTTGTAAAACAAACTAATTTACTAATTAATCTAAAAATGTAAAATTAAATTTTAAATGCAAATGCAATGTATTTTTGTATTTTTATAAATTAACAAAATTAAACATGAACACTAAATGCAAACAATTAGAAAAATTATACAATAATTCCTAAAATAACAAATAATTAAAAGAAAAAATCTAATTTTTGGAATTCTGTAGGAGTAATTCTTGTGAGGAAAAATCACATGCTCACAGATAGGCCACTGGATGTTTTTGCACTTAGGAAAAATTGCAGGTTTGTTGTTTCTGGGGTGCTGATGTTTTGTTCTTCGCGTTCGCGAAGGGACTCTCGCGAACGCGAAGGGTAAGTTAGTCTGAAGGAAAAATTCCTTCTATGTGAACGCGAAACACAAGTCGCAAATGCGAAGCCTTGGGGGTGTTACCCTTTACGAACGCGGACCTACTATCGCGAACATGAAGGCCTTATGGCCGGGGACTGGGGGAAATGGATTTTGTTCTACGCGAACGCGGTCACTTGACCGCAAACGCGAAGGCCTGAGGAGCTAAAGCTCCACGAACGTGAGCCATTCAATACGAACGCGAAGGCCATCTGGGCATGACCCATCGCGAATGCGACAGGCCCCTCGCGAACGCGATGAAGGCCTGCCCAGTCATTTTAAAACAGATTTCAAAACGGGCAGAACTCATTTTCTTCATATTTTCGAGCACCAATTTTCTTCACACAAATTCATCCCCAAAGTGTTGGTAATCAATTCTAAACTTTACTCTTTGAATTACCCAATATTTTTCATCACTTTTTAATCAAAAATCAAGAGTTTTCATGGTAGAAATTAGGAATTTAGGTAGAGTTAGGGCTTTTTGAATAATTGGAATTTAGACCTCGTTTTGGGGTCGGATTTTGAAACTAATTGCATATTTGGGCTCATGGGTGAATGGGTGATCGAATTTTGGTCCGAACCTCGAGTTTTGACCAAGCGGGCCCGGGATCAATTTTTGACTTTTTGGGGAAAATGATAGAAAACCTATAATTAAGCATTGGGTATGGATTCTTTAGCATTTATTGATGTTGTTAAATTAATTTGGGCTAGATACAAGTAACTTGTAGGTGAATTCTAAAGGAAAAGCGGTGTTTGAGGCTTGAGTTGGCCATGAAAGTTCGAGGTAAGTGTTTGGTCTAACCTTAGCTTGAGGGAATAGGTATTGTTCTTTAATTGCTATGTGCTAGTGTAGTGTACGATGTATAGGTATGATGACGAGTATCTATACGTCATTGTCAAGCATGCCCGTGAGTCTTAAATTGTAATCGTTGTGTTTCTTAATAAGTACTACAAATGCCTAAGTTGTTGATTCTCCAATGTTGGGCAAGAATTATGATTATTCTTGTGGTAATTGTTTACTGTTGAGTATTGGTTCCAATTGAGGTTTCATTATGAAGTTAAATGTTGGTACAAGTTTGGTTATAGCTAATTTCCTTGCCGGGACGTATTTAATTCTTACTGTTGGTTCCCTTGCCGGGATGTGTTTATTCTAATTGTTGATTCCCTTGCCGGGATATTGTTGTTTCCTTATTGTTCCTTTGCTGGGATTCTTTTGTGATTGGTGTTGAATTGTATATTGGGATTGGGTTGCACGCCGCAACACTATTATATGGGATTCGGTTTCATGCCGCAACATGGAGTAATAAGGGAGGACAGGAGGGGTCGGGCTGCACGCCGCAACAACGAGATATGATTGGATCGGGTTGCTTGCCGCAACAGTGATATATGATTGGATCGGGTTTCACGCCGCAACAGTGATATATGATTTGGATCGGGTTGCACGCCGCAATAGTGTTATATGATTTGGATCGCGTTGCGCGCCGCAACACTAAAGAATAAAAGTGGATATTGATTTGTTACTATTTCCTTATTCTTACTTATGCGAACTTTAAATTGTTCTTTATGCTTTCTCCTGAGTTATTGTTGGTACTTGATATCCCCCCCCCCTCGTGTTCCCCTTCCCATCTTTAAACTCTACTTTCCGTTATTATTACATGTCGTATATGCTTTAAACTGCATAGGTTTATTTGATAGTCTTCTCTTATCCTAGTTACTACTTCGCTGAGGTTAGGCTCGACACTTACCAGCATATGGGATCGATTGTGCTGATACTACACTCTGCACTATGTGCAAATCTTGGTACCAGGGCTTTTGGACCTTAGAGTGGTTGCTACCTTCAGTCCAGCAGAGACTCGAGGTAGTCCTGCAAACGTCCTCAGGTCTTCGCGTCACCTTCTATCCTTATATTCTGTTTTCATTTACTTCAGAGACAGATTGTATCATTCTTCCAGACAACTGCTTGTAGTATTTGTAGATGGTCCGTTATATTGTGACACCAGTTCTGGGTAGAGATGTATTTTGTATTTTTCATACTAGTATTTGGCTAAGTTATCAGATTTTGTCTTCCGCAATTCTTTAATTATTATTATTATTCCGATGTTGATCGCATGTTGATTTAAAATTGTTAAAAGTTTTAGAAAAAGGGTAATAAGATATATATATAATACTCGGCTTGCCTAGCTTTCACGAGTAGGCTCCATCACGACTCCCGAGGGTGGAAAGTCTGGGTCGTGACCTAATAAGTGAGAAATTTGAAGGTTTGAAAAGTTCATAAGTTTGACCAAGAGTTGACTTTGGTGTTATCGGGTTCGGATAGTTGTCCCGGGAGTTTGAAAAAGTTTGTTATGTTATTTGGAACTTGTGCGCCAAATTTGAGGTCATTCCGAGGTGATTTGGTATGGTTCGAGACGAGTTTTGCAATTTGGAAATTCAAAAGTCTATTAAGTTTGATTTGATGTGTGATTCATGGTTTTGATGTTGTTATGTATGATTTGAGGCCTCGAGTAGGTCGGTGTTATTTTTTGGAACTTGTTGGTATGATCAAATGGGCTCCTGAAGGGCTCGGGTAAGTTGTAGACGTGTTTTAGACCATTTCTCCTTTATGTGTGGTTGTCGGTCTTAGTTGGTTCAGGTGTTGCGCGCCTACAGTTGGAATTGTGTAGGTACGATGGTCGCAGAAGATGATTTTATTGACGTAAGGAGAAGAGGCTAGAGATGGGCTATATATGTCGATGCGGGATTTTGTGCGCACCTGTGGAGCCACAGAAGCGGCACTCGTGGCGCAGAAGCGCATTTTGGGTGAGGTCATGTATGTCAACATATGCGAAAATTTTGTGCAGGTGCGATAAGCATAGATGCGGATATGAAGCGCACGTGCGGTGTTGCAGATGCGCATTTCGACGCGCACGAGCAAAAAGGTTGGATTTGAGTGGTCTTCGCATCTGCAATGTAGTCTCCGAATATGCGGTATAACAGAAGTGATTGTTGTTCCGCAGAAGCGAAAATATATGGGTAGAAGCTTATAATTTGAGGGATTGCTTATTTTACTACCAACTTGATATTTAGAACTCAATTTTGGGAGATTTTGGAGAGGATTTTCACCACATGGATTGAGGTAAGTATTTTCTACTTGGTTTTGATTATATTCCATGATTCCATCTTCGATTTTGGCATTTGATTGGAGATTTTAAAAGAGAATTTAGGGGGATTTTTTTCCTAAACTTTCCTAAAGTGATTAATTGAGTTTTGATCATTGATTCGGAGTTAGATTTGAGTGAAATTAGTATGGTTGAACTCGTAATTAAATGGATTGTCAGAATTTGTGAGTTTTGTCAGATTCTGAGGTGCGGCCCCGGGTTAGATTTTTTTGTTGACTTCGAGCTTTTGATTAAAAATTCAAGCTTTTCATTTGGGTTTGTCTTATCTGGCATTATTTGATGATTTTGATTTACTTTTGGCTAGTTTCGAGCCGTTCGGATGTCGATTTGCGCAGGATGGCATTTTTAGAGTATTGTTTGGCTTGCTCGATATTTGTTTTGCCTTTCTTGAGGAAATTATCCTATCTAAACTTAGTTGAGGCACTAGTTGACTGAGTTATTTGTGATAGCTACGTGCTATGAGTGCATACATGTGAGGGGTTTGAGCCCATGTGCGAGCACCAGGGTGTTTATCCATGTACAGGGCAATGCTTCGGCTATGATATGCCTATAATTGATCGTTAAGCTTTGAGCTATGATGTTTCTAATACTTGTAACCTTGTTGTAAACAATTTGATCTATGTTTGAGGATTTCATAGAGACTAATTCACTAAATGAACTTGATAATTGATATTTCTATAATGGAATTTTCGATTTGAGCTATGATACCACATTTTGCACATGCCTATACTTTAGCATGTCATTATACCATTCCAGGAGCATGAAATTTTATACTCATTCCTCATATACTTGTATTCTTGTATATTTTCTTCCATGCGATATGATTTGGACTGGATGCCTATGAACACGTTGGGTGGATTGTATTATTATGACTGTGAATGGGCAGATTATGTTGATATGCATGTGATCACGCCGGGAGGATTTTATTGTTATGCATGTGACCACGTCGGGCAGATTATATTGTTATACATGTGACCACGCCGGGAGAATTGTGTTGTTATGCCTATGACCACGACAGAAAGATTGTAATACAGCACGTGACCATGCCGGTCAAGTCCATTATATTCAGCATGTGACCACGCCAGGCGGATCTATCATATTGAGCCTGTGACCACGCCGGGCAGATTATGATATTGAACCGGTGACCACGCTGGGCTAGTAGCACGTTGAATTGGACATGCTTGCATGTGGATATGGATCCATTCCCCTAGGGTGATTCATCCTCTCATGTTTCTCTCTTGATGGTGTACACAAAAATTGTGAGAAACCGATGGGTTTCTGTTTGATGTGAGCTTGGGGAGAGCTGGTTATTGTTATTTGGATTGGGGCTGCAACATACTGATATTTGGTTATTGCATTTCATCTTTACTTGCAATTTCCTTGACTGTTTATCTGATTTACTTGCATATCTTCCTTATATGCCGGATTGCTGACTGAGTAGAACACTTTAAAATAAAGAATTGTGAGCGCCAAGATGGTTTTACCTGAGATTTTCTTGATTTGATCATATATTTGTTCTATACTTGTTGAAATTATGAACTGTATAGGTGATAGCGAGTATCATTTTTAATTCTTGCTTCTATTACCTCACCGAGGTTAGTTATGATACTTATTGAGTATATGGGGTAACGACTCGACGGGTCGTTTTGAGCTCTAGCGATCCATTAAGTGGTTTGAGACTTTTAGTCGCTTCATATTATGTACTTGTATGGTTGGTTTCGATTTTTGAGTGGTTCGGGATTGATTTGGAAGAATGATTCTTGTATTAGAAGCTTTAAGTTGGAAGAGTTATCCAAGGTTTGACTTTTGGGTAAACGGATTCGGAATCGGATTTTAATTATTCCAATAGGTTTTGTATGATGATTTTAGATATGTCCGCAAAGTTTGATTAAATTCCGATGAGTTTTGGATGAGTTTGGGTTGTATAGTGATTATTTTCAGATTCGACGTCACTTTGAGCATAAAGATTACCCTATTGAGCAAACGGCCTTAGATTCATGTTTCTACTAAACCATTAAATCTGTATCATAATTTTGGAACCATAACAACTAAAATCATCAAGTTCGACATCGTATGAAAAATTTATGGTCATTTTACTAAGAATTGGGTTGCAAGATTTTTCAGGTTAGTTACGAAATTAACACTAAATTCATATTTAAAAATATGCACTATTTACGAATATTAAAACCAACATATCTCCTTCGTTATAAAGGGAAATAGAGTGATTCAAAATCCTAACTTAATTGAAATTTTATAAGGAATCCATTAGAGGCATCAAAGCGAGTTTAGGGATTGTTTGGTAGAAGAAACAAGGCAGAACAGCTGGGTAGAAACATATAATATCGAGGGTTTGTTCATTTGGTCATATTTTGAGTTGGGCAGCTCGGATTTGGGCGATTTTGGAGGCGATTTTAACCATATAGATTAGGGTAAGTGTTCAATTCTTAGTTTTGGTTATATTTCATGAACCCAACTTCGTTTGGCACTTGACTCATGATTTCAAAGTGAAATTTGGGTGATTTTGTCTAAAATTTCATAAAGTGATGTTTTCAGTTTTGAACATCGATTCAGAGTCGTATTTGAGTGAAACTAGTATGGTTGGACTCATAATTGAACGGGTTGTTGGATTTTGTGAGTTTTTTCGAAATTTTGAGGTACTGGCCCAGGTTTAACTTTTTTCTTAACTTTGGGCTTTTGATTAAAGATTCCACCTTTATCGATTGAGTTGGTTTCATTTGGCATTATTTGATGTTCTTGAGTTGCTTTTGACTAGTTTTGAGCCGTTCGAAGGTCGGTACGCATAGGATGGCATTTCTAGAGTATTTTTTGGCTTGCTCCATATTGGATTTGGCTTGTTTAAGGCGAGTATCTTATCTAAACTTGGTTGAAGCACTAGTTGTCTAAATTATTTGTGATAGCTACATGTTATAGGTGCACACATGTGTGGGGTTTAAGCCCATGTGCTAACACCGGGGTATTTATCCATGATCTGTTTGTGCTTAGGCTATGATAAGCCTAAAATTGACTGTTAAGCTTTAAGCTATGATATTTCTCTTATTTGTAACATTTTGTGAAATATTTGATCAATGTTTGAGGCTATATAGAGGTTTGATCCCTGAATGAACTCGATAAATACTATTCTATGATGAAATTATCGATTTGAACTTTGCACATACTTACAATTTAGCATGCCATTTATACACGTCCAAGAGCATGGGATTTGTTATTCATTCATCACATACAAGTGTTCTTGTTTATTTGCTCATGTGTGATATGACTGGATTGTATGCTTGTGACCACGCCGGGTGGATTGTGTTGTGACCATGCCAGACGGATTGTGTTATTATGCTTGTGACCATGTCGGGCCAATTGTGTTGTTATGCCTATGACCATGCCGGGCGGATTGTGTTGTTATGCGTGTGACCACGTCAGGCGAGTTGTGAATATCAGCACATGAGTTGTCTGTGCGGATCTAGATAATGATATTATGGCACGTGAGTTATCCATGTAGAATGCGAGTTATTCGTGCGATAGATATTGAGGGTGTGACTACGTTGGGCTAGTAGAACATTGAATTAGCCGTGCTTGCATGTGGATACAGATCCATCCCCCTAGGGTCACCCTCTTATGTTTCTCTCTTGATATTGTACACGCGGATTGTGAGAAACTGATGGGTTTCTAGTTTATGTGATCTCTGGGAGAGCTAGTTATTGTTATTGGATCGGGTTATGCGCATATTTAGTTATTGCATTTCATCTTTACTTGAAATTTCCTTGGCTACTTACCTAATTTTACTTGCATATCTTCCTTATATGCTGGATTGTTGACTGAGCAGAACACTTTAAAATAAAGAATTATGAGCATTAAAGTGGTTTTATCTCAGATTTCCTGTTTTGATCGTATATATGTTCTATACTTGTTGAAATTGTGAACGGCATAGGTGTTATTGAGTATCATCTATAGTTCTTGCTTCTTGTACCTTGCCGAAGTTAGTTAGGATACTTATTGAGTATATCGGATGTACTCATACTATACTTCTGCACCTTGCATGTTGATCTTGGAGTTGCTGCTACTGTGTATATGTTACAACCCATATCCACATGTGTTAGTTCATGCCATATATTAGTTAACATAAATCCAACAAGGAATTATCTTTGAGATGATAAGAATTCAATCCTATTGGTCTTAAGTGATACAAGAGTGTATAAGGGTGATTAACCAGTATTAGAAGTTAAACGAATCAAGGATGTTGTAACTCGTATTTTCAGGTAATCTAGCGGTGCTTAATGCACTCAAGAGGTCATTTATTAAGGTATTTTAATCATATAATATCCGTATCATAAGTCTTGAAGTCAAACGAGTTATGAAACAAAAGTCGACAAAAGTTGTCGCAACTTAGGTTCATAATTTTACTTAAACATTAGGTCAAATGTTTCTAATCTTTTCTCATAATTTACAAGGAATTACGGGGTGATCTACCCACCAAATTAAATATCTATGAGTCTAGTTTCCAACGCATTAAACCGTTCATCGATACGATCTCGGAGTAGAGAGATATTCGCATTTTCGCGAGACTGCGCCAAGCACCTCTCTATGGGGCCCACTAAGTCGGTTTAAGATATTTGGACCTATATAGGATGACTACAACCCGTTTTTAGTCATTTCTTTTCACTATTTTCAGACCTTAGAACCCTAGGAACATCCTCTCAAGGTTCTCTCAAGATTCAAGACCCAAAAAAAGGCAAACAACACAAATCAAGTGTCGGGAATTCCGTGGCGCTAGTAAGTCTCTTGTTCATCTTGTTGTTGCTCATTTTTGTGTCGTTCCAGCCCGTGTGGGAGGTTGTTTTAAAGGGTTTATGTTCTGTAAATACTCCCTCATGTTCTTAATATCAATCCTAGGTGATTTCAAGCCTTCTAAAGTGATTCTAGTGCCGAAAAACACTAATTGATCGCTAGTTTCGCTCTTTTGTTGTTGTGGCAGCATTGGAGGGATATTTCATGGAAATTTAAGGTCAAATTGGAGTTGTTCTTTCTGTATAAAGGTAAGGAACCTCTTACTCTATATGTATTTAAGATTATCCAAGTTGCGGCTAAGCCATTGAAGCTAGAACTTGTGAGATATATATCGAAAGGTTTGGTAGTAGTGTTATTGTTTTGTGGACTGTTTTGCGTTGTTGTTGGGCTGCGTATTTTACTACTATCTTGTGGAGTTTTGGAGGAGGAAGGGTGTAGAGAAACACCATATATATGTAGGGTTATGGGCTGATAGTTATTCGTAACATTTCCAGGTTGTTTGACACGACTACGGTGGTCGTCGTATGTATGGAGTGATTAGGCTGTGTGTGGACTATTTTGGGAGGCTCAATATGTTTATTATTGATGTTGTTTGGGCTGTTTGGTGACTGTTTTGAATAGTGTGAGGTCATATATATATGGGAGGTGCTGTCCGTTTCATCGTAAAATAGGTTGTGGTCGATACATAATAGTTATGACGCTTAAATGATAACGATAGTATCGTTTCTCTTATTGTAGACTAAGGAGTTTTGACAATTGCATAGCTTGAGATTGGGGCAGTATATACAAGGTATGTGAGACTATCCCTTTTCTTCTTTTGCACGACTCCAATTGTACATAATATAATGAACGATCTTCCAAGATACTCTACTCTTAGAAGCTAGTAGTACTTACCTTGTTTTCCCTCTTATGGAACGATTGATGTTAATGTTGCTTCTCTTAGTCTTATGTTATCAATGTTGTTGGTACTTCCTGATTCTTATAAGGTTCATAGTGAAGAGTTAGTCCTAATAACGTGTACAGAGGATACCAACCTTACGTCACTCCGAAGGTTTAGAATGTGATTCCATGAGTCGAGCATGCATTATATATATGTATCTATTTTACTCTACCGAGCCACGCTATAGTTGGCCGGGTACGGCACCTATTGTGCAACCACTGATCAGTTGGGTTTTACCGAGCTCCACGTGGCCGGGTACGATTCTACCGAGCCTATTATGGCCGGGTACGATATGATGATAATGATGCCCACAGAGGCGAATGCTTTAAAGGTTTATGTATTTATACATATGTATCATGCATTTCATGTAAGTAGCCCTCAGAGGTACTAAGATGTTACAGGTTGTATATTCTCTATCCTTGCTTACATTACTGATCGTATTTATGGTTCCTTGCCTTACATACTCAGTACTTTATTCGTACTGACGTCCTTTTATTTGTGGACGCTGCATGTCGTGCTGCAGGTCCTGATAGACAGGCAGGTGCAGCTCCCCTACCACAGTAGACTGTCTAGTTCAGCGGTGATTGGCGAGATCCCTTCTCCGGACTTGCCTTGGTCTTGGTATGCAATTTTTGTTATAGACATTATGGGTATGTCGGGGCCCTGTTCCGGCTATGTTGCAACACTTATGTTCTTTTAGAGGCTTATAGACAGGTGTCGGCTCATGTATAGTTTGGTATGCCTTGTCGGCTAGTTTTTGTTGTATAGTCTTTCATAGTAGCGTGGTAGCTCATACCTTATATGTAGTTTCTTGATTGTCTGGTCATCCCCTGCTATGTATATTCATGCCATCATATTTTATTACTGGTTGTCCATGATCTAGGTCTACCATTTATATTGATCTCGTCAGCCTTAAAAGATAATAATGAAGGTTAGATGAAATGTACGTTGGTGCTCGGCAAGTGTGGTCGGGTGCTAGTCATGGCCCTTCAGTTTGGGTCGTGACAGTATAAAAGGAGCTAGCATTGAAGATGTACCTGCGTTCTAGTTGTAGATTCCTCTTATTCTTGGTAGCTTTAGATTTATAAATATGTTTATGATACTTCGAACAGATGATGTATTTATTTCATACCAGCTTTTTAAACTCTAAATCTTAGAAGCTCATGATTTGTACTACCAGTCCTTGGGTGGTTGTATAAAAGTTCAGTTATTTCATCATTATATTCCTAGTAAATCTCATTCGAAATTGGATTATTGTTAAATTAGCTTACCTATTGGGTTGGGTTAGGTGTCATCACGGCTAGTTAGATTTTCGGTCGTTACAAGTTAGTATCAGAGACCTAGGTTCATAGGTTCTACGAGTCATGAGCTAGTGTCTAGTAGAGTCTTGCAGATCAGTATAATGACGTTCACACCTATCTTTGAGAGGCTACAGGGCATTTAGGATAAAATGTCTATCTTTCTTTCCTTATCGTCCGACATTGATTCAGCTTGAATTGTATCTCTTTGAATTTCCTTCTATTCACTCGCATGTTATGTGAGCACTCAGTATCAGCTATGAACTGATGGTTTGTGGATTCTATGGATGAGATTCGAGATATGTTTGGTAATGGGCCAGACTGGAGGACTTGAGGCCTCGTTTGGACCGCAACTTAGGCTCGGTAATTTCAGTTATTTGAGCATGTGATTTTGGACTTATATGTCTAGTGGTGTCTCTATGAGTGGGAGTGATGGCTCGGTGAGTGGTTGGATGGCTATATATTGAGTGGGGTGTGACTTCGGGATGTGTTCAGATGGTTTAAATGTGACGGGAAGAGTTTTCTTGAGGTGTTAAAAGGACTATTGGATGCTCTATTTCTGTGGATGTGTCATACAGTCTTTAGTTATGAAGGTTTTTGAGAGATTATTTCTTGTTATTTCGTTTGTGAAACAAAGTAAATTTTCATGTCTTGTTGATGAGCTCGGACTCAGAGAGACTAAGTGATTGCATAGTAGTTGTGGCTGTTAAAGGGTATAGAGAGATGTCAGCTTGAGGCTAAGTAGGTGGGTTATCACCTGCAGGGTAATCTACGATTGTGTGATCCTTATTATATTGTGTGGAAGCTTTCTTTTCTACCAATGGGTATAGGTGTTGCAATTGGTTAAGAAATTTGAACTAACCGTCATGAGGATGAATGCGAACTTAGAAAATGATTTGATGTATTAAATGGTTTGTGTTATATGAGCTTATGAAGGATTTAGTTGAGTCTCATTGTGATATTATGGCATTAATAGAGTATGGGCATTGTGAGTTATCGAGTGATTTAATATATGGCTTTGAGCCAAGTGTGGGAGTCTTCTATCGATGATTTGATTGCATGGTTACGTGTTGTATTGGTTTAGGTTTGAGGCATACTTGTGGATCGGTTATGACTTGCTGAGGCTGGTTTTGAGGATGACTTAAATAAGGAAATTTCTGGATGCATGGTGTATTACACTTTATGGGTATATGGGAATCATAGAATGATTGAGTTGTTATTCGTGAAGGATATAGTGCACATGGAGTAGGAATTTGTTCAGTTGCATTAAGGTAGGGTTACTTCTTGGGTGTTGTCATGCTAATGGGCCATAGGTTGTTCGGACCGTTTAGGCGGTGCAATTGAGATTTAAGCAGAGTGGACGACTCTCGAGAAGGTTCTAATGGATTCAAGATTTATATGTAGCAATTGAGAATTTTTCGGATTTGTATGTGACTAGAATCTGAGATTTACATTGGATGGTATCGAGACTCATGGTATTTCTATATCATTATGGATTCTACATTTTAGTATTAGTAAGGTGAAGGAAATGACTTTAGATTCATAGAAAGCCTCTTTAGAGTGAGTGACTCGATTGTGGTACTTTTGGGGTTCTTAAGAGGGAATACAACGACTTATGGGCCTTAGGGTGGTGTGGTTTTATGCTAGGATCTCTTGTGGTGAACTTTGGGTAAGGATCGTGGTGTCTTGGCAAGGAGAAGTGTCAACTTGAGGGTAATTCGGAAGGAACTTGGGGAAATATGATAGCTTAGTAGTAGGTTGGATCAACACGATAATGGATATGATCGGTTCTTTGGGCACTTATAATGTGGTGAGTATCTACAGGTGTTTTGTGGAAATACTCTTGGGTTTGGCGGCCTGCGTGGCTTTGTTGAGTTAGAGAGATCCAGTTTTGAGGGCTTGGTTATGTGCAAATGGATTTTGAAGAGTTCTCGATGATTTCTACCATGGTTTGAGATGGATATTTCCTACCGGCATGAGGAGCATGTTCCGCATTGTGATTTTCTCCTGGATAGGATCAAATAGAAGGCTTCTAACTGATCGGGTATGTATTCTGCTGGTGACTCAGAGTTGATTATGAGATTCTCATGCTTTTCATATGATGGCATGATAGATGCGATGCGTCCTGTGGGATTGAGATTTGCATGTACAAGGTGACGGTTCAGTTTTGGAGGGAAGGTCATGAATCTTAAATAATATGGATGGTTTCAAATGTTTACATGAATGCTATTACTACTTGGTATTGCCTAAGAAAGGTGTGCATTTCAGAAGGCACACTATGTTTTGACTTATCGTTCTACTCTAAGAAATGCGGGGACTATCCGTATACGGTAAAATTGGAGGGTCTAATTTTCCATCGTTATAACATCTCGAAGGCTCGAAATCACGGTCGAGTTTCATCGGCCATTGACGCTCGACCTCGGGGTAGTATGGGATCGACGGTTATGGAAAGAAAGCGGGGAGTTCCCAAGGCGTGAAGTTTGAGCCGACAAAATCTGTCAGGCTAGACTGAGCCTGTATCGTGTCATTAACTAGGTGTCCCATCTCCATATTTTTGTAATAAATGTACTTGTACTATGTTGGGATTCCCCCTCTTATATAAATGGGATCCTTGTTATTTTGTAAACATCCGTTGCTCCATACTAAATATACTAGAACATTCTCTCTACTCTCTAACACATTCTCTTGGTCTCGTTATCTCATTTATTGCTTATATCTATTGTGTTCTATTTATTGTTCATCATTTATTGCTTATTATTGGCCATAAGGAGCCATCTTTGTTTTATTTGTAACTGTTAGTATCCATCGACCACCTTCAATAGCTCCTAGCTAAGCTTCAGACTCGTCCTTGAGGCCCTCGAATAGGCAAGCTCGAGGCCCCGATTGACAGCAATTCGGTTTGATCCACATCTCATCTTTAAGCTTTTATCTTGTTTCTAAGTCTTTCACGTAGCATCAACTGCCTAACAACTAGCATAAAAATAGATTACGTATTTTTAGAACCACTAAATAAAATTTAATTATGATTACCATTTTCACGGTAAACAGTTTGCCACCCACCGTGGGGCTAAAAATAATAGTGATTATTTTCTTGCTGGTTTAACTATATAACGCAAGTTATCTTTCACACTTTTTCTTGTCCAAGATATTTGGTTTCAGGTAAAAATGGTTGACTCAGTAAATAATAATCTTGAGAACCACGGAGAGAATGGTGTAGATGTTCCAGGTGCTAGTGTACCACCGCAAAACCTTGAGAACGCACCAGAACCGATTTTCGTGGATGCGGTCTCACGCGATGCTCAATACGTCGATGTAAGCTCCCACACTAATAGGAGCGTGTACCAAGGAGACCAACAAGAAGACCAGGAAACCCGGCTAGGGAAGAATGGGAGGTTAGCCTTCACGTTACGTTTGAAATGTTGCAGGCACAACAGCTAGCGATTGCTCAGCTGCAAAATCACCAGAAACTCCCAGCACGGTAGTGCCGGGGATGGCTCCCTGGGTCGAGCAGGTACCGGAGAGGTCAAGCAACAACGGGTCGGTAGCCGACCCCACCATCGTGAAGATGCTCGAGGACCTCACAAAGAGGATCGAATCGGGCGAGAAGAAGATAGAAGCCAACGACAAAAAGATAGAGACCTACAACTCCAGGGTCAACCAAATTCTGGGCGCACCCCTGATCCTGAAAGGTGTGGATTCGAAGAAGTTCATACAAAGGCTGTTCCCAGAGGAAGAAGCTCCAAAACCCATTCCAAAGAAGTTCAGAATGTCAGACCTTCCAAAATACAATGGGACCTCAGACCCCAATGACCACGTTATTGCTTACACTTGCGCAGTGAAGGGCAACGACATAAAGGACGACGAGATCGAGTACGTCTTACTAAAGAAGTTCGGAGAAACACTCTCAAAGGGGGCCATGATGTGGTATCACAACCTAGCTCCTAACTCCATAGACTCATTTGCCATGCTAGCAGATTCCTTTATAAAGGCACATGCCGGTGCCATCAAAGTAGCAAGAAGGAAGACTGACGTATTCAAAATCAAGTAGAGGGAGAACGAGATGCTACGAGAGTTTGTATCTCTCTTTCAAATGGAATGGATGGAACTACCACCAGTCTCCGACAACTGGGCAGTACAGGCCTTCACTCAAGGTCTGAATGAGCGAAGCTCGGTGGCTTCGAAGTAGCTGAAATAGAACCTGGTCAAATATCCTGTCGTGACCTGGTTGGACGTTCACAATCGATATCAATCAAAAATCAGGGCCGAGGACGACCAACTAGGAGCCCCCTCGGGCTCGGTTTACCCAAGCATGCTTTTGGCGAAGGAGCCAACGCCAAATAAGGAAAGGTACTAGCCATAAACTGACGACAAGAGAAATGCCCCGAGGCATAACATACCCCGCAATGACCGAAGGATGGACCGAGGCCAAAACCCTCGGGGATTCGTCAATAGAGCTGGCTTCGACAGGAACACGGGGCCAAAGGAGGCACATCGCTTGTTGGAATACAACTTCAATGTAGATGTATCAAACATCATGTTTGCCATCAGTAAAATCAAAGACACCAGGTGGTCCAGGCCCATGCAATCAGATCCTTCGCAAAGAAATCATAACTTAGTTTGTGAGTTTCATAACACGCACGGCCATAGGGCCGAGGATTTCCACCAGCTCCGAGAGAAAGTGTCCAGACTACTCAGTAAAGGTCATCTCCGATAATTCCTTAGCGATCGGGCCAAAAAGCAGTTCCGCGAAAGAGAGGCAGCCAAGAAGAATGAAATGAATGAGCCACAACATGTCATCCATATGATCTTGGGAGGCATCGATGCCCCACAAGAGCCCATGATGAGAAGAACAAAAATATCCATCACTAGAGAAAAGCGAACTCAGGATTACATACCCGAGGATGCCCTCACGTTCAGCGATGAAGACATCGAGACCTTGTCTCAGCCCCACAACGACGCACTGGTAATCTCTGTTCTTATAAATACATTTCAGATTAGACGTGTACTTGTGGATCTAGGTTGTTCGGCCAACATTATTAGGTCGAGGGTGGTAGAGCAACTCGGACCACTTGACCAAATCGTACCCGCCTCTCGAGTCCTCAATGGATTCAACATGGCGAGCGAAACAACAAAAGGGGAAATCACCCTTCTAGTCAACATGGCTGGCACAATCCAGATGCCAAATTCCATGTCATCGAGGGAGACATAAGGTAAACCACCTTGCTCGAAAGGCCGTGGATACACTACATGAGAGCAATACCATCCACCCTCCATCAAATGTTGAAATTCCCCACAAAGGATAGGATTAAGACCGTCTACGGGGAACAGCATGCGGCAAAAGAAATGTTCGCGGTACACGATACAGCCCCGGCACCGGTACCTCTACCTTTGAAGGAGCCAAAGGATAAGCAAATAGTAAAATAGCAATAACAAACTACACTCTCGGCTATCCCTGACTAAGCGAAGCGGAGGACCGTACCGCGTCCTCCTCATAGGCGACTAAAACATGTCAGGGCCCGAAACATCGTGGGTACACTCTACGCTAAGGTATGACCGTATCCTCTCTTTTGATTATATTCTACACTAATCTGAGTGTAGGTATCCGATCGGAATGTCCAAAGCACTCTCCAACTCGAAGGCCTTAGGTTTCAAAGAGCATGTGTTGCACTCTTTTTCTTCGACCAGGTTTTTATCCCAAAAAGGGTTTTACCGGCAAGGTTTTTAACGAGGCAATATCTATATGCTACCTAAGGAAGATCCAACAAGTATTCAAGGCTTCTTTTGCAACCAGCCTCAAATACTGGGGGACATCCCCCCGGAAGGTCACCTACTTGGAGCAGCCAAGATACGCCAAACGGGGGCTCAATAGGAAAGTAATGTATTGGGCCAAACGGTCGAATGAACTGTGTCCGCATAGAACAACCGAGCCCGCAACAGCAAAACTATGTATACTTATACCAAGTAATTAAAGAATACTTCCCAAAAGCATTTTTCATTTCAAGGAAGCTCGACATTTTTGCAAAAAATAGCCCCAAAGCCGAAAGGCGCCACGAACACTCGGGGACTAGCATCAACTACTTAAAACAATCCGATCTCCGGGTCGAAGCTCCTAACTCATAAACCCTCAATGAGGCAACATCAAGATCACCAAGTGACTCTAGAGCCAAAAATGTCCTGAACACTCGGGCACTGGCGTCAAATACTCAATACCACATGACCTCCGGGTCGGGAACTCAAAAATCGTAAGCCTTCAATGAGGCAATACCGAGTCTACAAGTAATGTCTCCCGAGCCAAGAAACCTCGATGACTCGGGGACTGTCGTAAATCGCCATTTCCATAGACTTATCAAAACCTAAGGCTGTAAGGCCACATGCGGGCAGCCCCAGTCTCATAAGACCTACATAAGGCAAAAGCAACATCTGTAACAAGCAAGGAATAAACAATACATGTACCAAGTATCCAAAACTGTAAGACCTCAAAGGCATGAAAAACTTATAAGACCTTACAAAAGTCATTAACCCGATCTCAAAGTTTCGGCTATATATCGAACTTGTAAGACCCCTAAAAAGGCATACCCTCGATATAGATGCCGAAACTACGTCACTCGGGACTTAAAGGCTCCATCCAAACATAAATGACTCCGGTCACAAGGCTGTACCAACCAAACTAACGCGACTCAGGGATGCCCGAACGTTGCTGTAAATCACAAGCCTTCAATTACTTCGAATATACTACGGAAAGAACCGGTTAAATAGGCTACCCCTAATATAGGCAAAAGAGCTTCGACCATGTCAACTCCTAAACACTGGCTTCGATATACTCAACCTTCAAGCCAAACCTCCCGAGGTGCTCGATCATCTCCATATAACGACTCACAATCAAGGTTTTTATTTAAACCATCAAAGAGTCAGGCAAATACTATTTCAAAAAATCCTTATGGAGGGAAAAATAAAGCCAACATAAAAGGTCGCATCGACCCAAGGCGTAAGAGCCAATGTCGCCAGCCCACATATATAAATGGTCGTATCGACCCAATGCATAATAGCCTAGGGCTAGCTTGTAATTCAAAAACATGGGGGTCGAATGAGCTCAAGTCGTAACCCGATTTGGAGACTGAACCCATAATAGTTAAGTACATATGCCTAAGGGTAAAAGCGTAAGAGCCATTGTCGCCAGTCCACATACACTAAAAGGTCGTATCGACCAAAAGCGTAAGAGACATTGTCGCCGGCCTAAAATTCGACAACTTGAGGGTCAAATAAGCTCGAGTTGATGCCCGACTCGAGGACTGAGCCCAAAATAGTTAGCCTAAATATGCCTAAGAACAAAAGTGCGTAAGAGCCTACGGGCCAGCCCAATGAGCCTCAAGGCCATACCGTGAATCTAAGGATTCTGCTCAGCTCAAAGACCAGTTCATCTGGCTAAAATCAAGGTAAAAAGAAATGCAAGAGAAACAAAACTGCAAGGTTTCTTCTTTATACATACATGCAGAAAAATACAAGCTCTGTTTACAAACGTGCTTTGAGAATGCTATATGTAGAATAGGAAAGAAAAATCTACATCCCCCCTGGGTGCTATGGCCCGTCAGCCCCACCTTCGCCATCCTCGGTGCCAGACAGAAGTAACTGATCACCATGCTCGCCCGCCCTCGCCTGCATCAACTCTTTCGAGAGGTCAAATCCCCTAGCGTAGATCTCCTCGAGGGTTTTCCTCTGTGATTTACACCGAGCATATTCTTTGCTCCTATCTTCACGGTCAAGGATCTTTCTCAGCTTAGCTTGAGCATCGGCAGCGTCCTTCAAATAGACCACCACTTTCTGGTCAGCCTTAGTTCAACTCATTATAGCTTCAGCTCGGGCATCCATAACCTCGGCCTTTATCTTCATGAGCTCAGTCTTGAGCTTCGTAATCATATCTGTTCGAGCCAAGCTGTTATCACAAGCTAAGTGAAGTTGAACCTCAAGGGCAGAAGCTTTAACCAAAGCACCTTTCTCCATCGAAGCCTGAGCGTCCGCCTGAGCCTTTAGCTCATTATACTTGCGCTTGGCTCGGCCAAACTCATCCCAAAGGAGCTCCAAGCCCTCCGCCTTTTTTGCAACTGAAACAAATGAAATATTAGCTTCAGGAGTTAGAAGGGGGAACGCACACTCGCTCGGAACAAAAACTACATGTTCTTTCAAATAGCTCTCATAATTCGAGCTTTGACTCACCTCATACCGTAAATATGCCAACTCGACTTCCCTTTTATCGTAAAGGAGCCTAAGGGATTTCTCCTCATCCAGAGCTTTCTGTAGCTTGGCCTCACAGTGAAGTAACTCGGACTTAAGCTTGTCGAAGGACTACAAAAGAAAACTCAAAAAGGAAGGCAAGGTGCCAATCTCGAAAGGCATGTGCCAAAAACTCACAACAGAGTGAAGTCGATGTGCTTCCTCGAAGGTCAAGTGCACATCTGCTAACCTAGCTTCCTCAGCTCCGAAAAAGTCGACCCCGATTGAGGCACGGTCGCTTGGTGCATATGATCTCGGGTTTCGAGTATACTTCGAAGTACCTCCAATGAAAAAAGAAGACGACGGCAGAGGATAAACTGCCTCTTCAAAACCAGAAATCACGGACACAACAGGTTACTTCCACTCCGAGCCCCCAGTCTAGGTTCGCCTTACTTCGAGCGCCATCGCCCTACAAAAGTATCTCTTGCTTATTGTTATTATTCTTTAGCCTAGAAGCTAGCAATCCTTCTCCCCCCCCCCCCCAGGGGGAACGGCCTCGCCTCAGAAGGCTCCCTGATGCCTACAATAATAGGGTTAGTACGCAGAAAGATAAAGTGTTTTTCCAACTAAAAAAAAAGGGGAGGAACAGATCGCATAGCACATACCGTGGTATTTTGCCTCCCACCTATCCTTAAATAAAGCTCGCCACTTACGCTCGTTGTAAGTCGAATGAGTCACCAACTTCGGAACCCACTTCGGCAGATCGGGAACCTCGCTCGGCGTCCACGAAGTCGGTGCAGAAAAAGAAAAGAAGGAACACTTACAGAACACCCCTTCGCCATAATTGAAAAATTGTGAAGGCACGAGTGTACCACTTACGTGTATAATTCCATCCCTCAGGGAATGGCATAAACTCCACGAGGATAATATCAACAGTTCGTACTCAAACGAATAAACTCATCCACTCTCAACCCCCATCTTCTTCATCATCAACAATTAAAGGCATGGACAACCGGCATCGTAAGGTTAGCAAACCTCGATGATGAAAGGGCCGGTATAGCCTGATAAGATGGCTAAGCGTAAATTCAAGCCTTTCCTTCTCCGCAAAGAACCTCACCATCAACACTATCCGCCAAAATGACGGGTGAATCTGGGCCAAGGTAACCTGATACTTTCAACAGAAGTCAAGCACAACCCTGTCAAGGGGGCCAGCGTGAAGGGATACGTGAACACATTCAAAAATCCCATGGCACAGTCTGTGATACTCTCATCTGGGGAAGGTACCTGTAGTACCACCTTTCCCCCTATCCACAGTCTTTCCTCACCGACTCAAGGTGTCCCTCTCCTATTGAAGAAGTAAACTTCAAGGTATGCTCCCATTGATCCTGAGAATCGGGGCACTTTTCTGACAAAAAGTCGCCTCTCGAAGAAAAATGCCTCAATCCAACAAGGCGAGAATCGAAGGCGTAATTCTCTCCTCCCTGTTGAGCAGATTCTGATGTAGCAGTCATGGCTACAGCTAAATTAGAGAACTAGAGTAGGAACTTAGACAAGGGCGATAATGCTGAAATAGCGAAAGGCCTAATGCAGGAAAAAGAAGAGTAACTAGTCAGAATGGTGAATCTCCAAAATGGCAGAAACAACCATATATATGGAAAAAGCAGCGACAATCCGCCTGCCTCAGAGGACGATTAAAATTCTGGCCGAAATCACTTTGGGAAGATGTGTCGGTGGGATCACCTTGGTCACTTTACAACCGTGTCGTTCATTTGACAAGCACCGTGTGATGTTTTAGGGTCGGAGACCCACGCAGCAAACAAGTGTCGAGATGGTACCCAATCTCGAGGACCTCCATCAAAAAGAAGTTAGGCTCCAGAAAGACATTGGCATTATCGACAGTCCTGAGATGGCACCCGATCTCGAGGATCTCTCCAAGGGGCCATCGATGTCATTGCAAGACTCGAGATGGTACCCGACTTCAAAGGCTCCTCTCAAGGAGAAAATAAGCACTTAAAACTTCACTCATACAGGTTGGCCTCGGGGTACCATCTAAACCCGGGCAGTTCCTGATCCGAGATCTATCTACAATGCCTTGAGGCTATCTACACTGAGTTCAAGACAAGTTTCTAGATGGCCCGAGTTTGGGGAAATCCCCACTCGGGGACTATTATCGAAAGCCTAAAGGTAGTCTCCATTCTCGAGCTTTCGAGTGAATCCCCCCTCAAAGGTTATCGCAAGGTCCAAAGGCTAAGTCTCGATTTGGGGGTTTGAAGCCCTACTCTCATTCAATTTGAAGTCGGGGTTTTGAGGACCTGAGTTTATCAATACAACTTGGGCTCGGTCCAAGGAACGGCAAAGAGCTCCGAAGGGAGCTTTGTTAATCAATCAAAAGTTAGAAGAAACATTTGCACCCGGGCTCAATAGTTGCACCAATCGGTAGGGTCATACACTCGGATTCCACACAAGTATAGATAAAGGGAAAATAGTATACATCAAAGATGAATTAAAGAAATGTTTTTCATTCATAAACATTCGATTACAAAAGCCTACGAGGGGTCCTTACATATAATCACAAAAGCCCACGAGGGGTCCTTACAAAGAAACAAAGAAGCAGAAAGGAACGAAAAAGTGGCTGGGTGAAAAATCTGGCTAGTATGGATTTTGCTAGTGCTACTATTGTAAGGCCACTTCTTGGGACGTTACCCCGGTGCGAGATGCAACAGTTAGTAGATAGTACCACCTCACTCCACGGAAAGCAAAGGGAGTGAGGCGCTGCACCGGGTAATCGAGGGAGGTGAGCAGCGGTGTATAGTCCAAAACTCCCTCGTGAGCAGTGATGTAGAGTCCAAATATTTCCCTGAGTCAGGATAAATCAGCCCCCTGCTTCGTCATCCCGAGCTAACGATGATAGCAGTAATAACAACAACAACAACAACAACAACAACAACAACAACAAGAAGTTGGTATAGTCTCGCTTGATAAGGAAGGGCCCCGGGAAAAAACCATGGCATAACTGATGAGAACGCCACCAGACAGCCTTGAGGCCACGGGCCTCAGACATGGGAAATGACAGCGGATAAGGATGGAGAGAAGAAATGGGAAAAATTTTGATTGAAGAGAACTTGAACAAAAAGTTGATTCTAGGAGGCCCCTATTTATAGGAGGGGCGGCAGTGTAACCGGTGATGCCATTATTGTCTTTGAAATACGTAACAACAGGCACATTTAATGCATCCTTGGGAGTTGAACCGGCGGTGACATTACCGCTTTGAAGAAGAAGAAATGGTAATGCTTTGAATGATTCTGGAAAGTTGAAACGATAGGACATCTCGGTTGTCACGGAGGCTTGCGCCATCAGTATGACATCATCACGGGAAATTCGGAAAGATGGTTATCAAGGTCGTTTCTTATCGTTCTACTCGAAGAAATGCAGGGACTATCTGTATATGGTAAAATCGGAGGCTCTAATTTTCCATCATTATAACGTCTCAAAGGCTCAAAATCACGGTCGAGTTTCATCTCTCGAGGGCCATCGACGCTCGACCTCGGGGCAGTATGAGATCAACGGTTATGGAAAAAAGCAGGGAGTTCCCAAGGCGTAAAGCTAGAGCCGATAAAATTAATCAGGCTAGTCTGAGCCCATATCGTGGAATTAACTAGGTGCCCTATCTCCATATCTTTTTAATAAATGCACTTGTATATGTTGGGATTCCCCCTCTTATATAAAAGGGATCCTTGTCATTTTGTAAACATCTGTTGCTTCATACTAAATATACTAGAATATTCTCTCTGCTCTCTAACACATTCTCTTGGTCTCATTATCTCATTTATTGCTCATATCTATTGTGTTCTATTTATTGTTCATCATTTATTACTTATTATTGGCCATAAGGAGTTGTCTTTGATTTATTTATAACTGTTAGTCTCCATCGGCCACCTTCGATAGCTCCCAGCTGAGCTTCAGACTTGTCCTCGAGACCCTCGAATAGGCAAGCTCGAGGCCCCGATTAACAGCAATTCGGTTTGATCCACATCTCGTCTTTAAGCTCTTATCTTATTTCTAGGTCTTTCATGTAGCATCAACTGCCTAACAACTAGCATAAAAATAGATCACGTATTTTTAGAACCACTAAATTAAATTTAATTGTTATTACAATTTTCACGGTAAACAGGTACTCGCATGGTTGATGGACTGCTAATGTTCGAATTTTACTATGTGGCATGAAAGAATTATAGAGGTATTTCTCATGGGTATGATTATGTATGAGATATGTGTTAGTCATTCGAGTGGTGGAGTTGAGATCGGCAATGGTGATTTATGTGTTCTATTGGATTTAAAGACTAGAGTTCTTAGAAGTAGATTGTTTTGGGGTTGCGGACTGTGAAGAAGTGGCCAAAGTTAGCTATATGGTAGTACGTGTTATGGTTAAATCCTTATGGACTGTTGGAGGGCTACTTATCTATTTGGGGATGATCGGAATTAATTTGGGGCCCATTGGTAGGCCCGAGGGGGATGTGCATTCTACATCGGGTCAGATTTATTGGCTCAGAAATGCTAGTATTGAGGGGTGAGTCATTAAATTAGAGTTGATTTTGTTCGTGCTCTGATATGTTCTATGTGTTACTCTTTTATGCTACGATGGGTGGTGATTCATTGGTTATATGCACACATAGTGCAGTTCTATTTGGGCTTTATAGCGCAATTTGAGCGAGATGGCTATTGGGGTGTTGGATGGTTGATTGTGCCTTGGTTATGGTCTTTGCGGGTTGTGGTACATTGTGTTATTCTCTTCTCCATGGTTATGGTCGTGAACTTCGTGTAGTAGATGTTGAATTGTATGTGGTTGAGCATTGTGGCTTGAGGTATTCTTATTGATCGGTGTTCGGATTGGGTCATGCATCACAGCAATGTTATACTAGGATATGATCCTTTGTGCTTATTTTGTGTGTTATATTTCCCCTTGTGTGGTGTATTGATAGAATTGCGCTTCGTGGTGGTATCTGTTGAGCTGGCGGGATGGTTTCTTTATTTCCATTCTCTTTCAATCATTGGGTATACTTGAGTTATTATTCGTTGGTACACAGATTGCATGGTATGTGGCTCTAAGTAGGATTTGTGTGATAGGTCGGTCGAGTATCTTGTATTGGATGAGGTGAGGTTATTGGGCCTGAATTGAGTGCCATCAGATTTGATTAAATATGTTTGCAAGAATTGTGTCACTAGTCAGCTTAGATTTTGGCTATGGTTCTTGTTGGTCAAGAGAACTCCACGACTTGTTAATCTGATGGGTGGTTATGAGTTTCTATATGTTTCTTTCATCATTGGAAGTGTACGAAGGTTCAAAACAAGATTTTGGTTAATATGAGGTTTGTTACCGGTGTGGGGTTGGTTATCAAACAGCTATTGCAGTAGGAAGTTATTGCTATGAGTATTTGAATTATATGGTATATCATGTGATTATATCTTGAGATATGGTTATGGATTGATACAGCTTGTTCAAAGTTATACGGTGCATAGATGCAAGAATCGGGTCATATAATAAGTTCCGGATGTTGGGGATTTGGGTTTTAAGGTTTATGGACTAAAGTTGAAGTAAGGATCCTCTGTTAAGTGGTGCTGTCGGGCTTATATGGATTGGGATGACGTGGGATCACCCATGTTTATATGTATGGTGATGGTATATGGTGATTTAATGGCTTTGGAACAACACTTGGCACGTTCGAGGACAAACGTATGATTAAGTGGGGGAGAATGTAACGACCCTAACAGTCGTTTTGAGCTCTAGTGATCCATTCGGTGGTTTGAGACTTTGAGTAGCTTCATATTATGTATTATAACTTGCGTGTATGGTTAGTTTCATTTTTCGAGTGGTTAGAGATCGATTTGGAAGAATGATTCTCATTTTAGAAGCTTTAAGTTGGAAGAGCCGCCCAAGGTTTGAATTTTGCGTAAACAGACTCAGAATCTAGTTATAATTATTCCAGTAGGTTTGTATAATAATTTTGGACATGTCCACAAAGTTTGGTTAAATTCCAATGAGTTTTCGATAAGTTTGGGTTGTATAGTGATTGTTTTTGGAATCGACGTCTATTTGAGCATAAAGATTACCATATGGAGCAAACGACCTTTGATTCGTGTTTCGACTAAATTATTATATCCGTATCGTAATTTTGGAACTATATCAATTGGAATCATCAAGTTTTGACATCGTATGAGGAATTTATGATCATTTTACTAAGAATTGAGTTGCAAGATTTTTTTAGATTAATTACGAAATTGCCACTGAATTCGTATTTTATAATCTACACTATTTATGAATATTAAAACCAAAATATATCCTTTATTATAAGGTGAAATAGAGTGATTCAAAAGACTAACTTGATTGAAATTTCACATGGAATCCATTGAAGGTATTAAAAGAGAGTTTAGGAATTATTTGGCACAAAAAACGAGGCAGGATAACTAGGCAGAAGCATATAATATCGAGGGTTTGTACATTTGGTCATATTTTGAGTTACGGAGCTCAGATTTGGACGATTTTCACCACATGGATTGGAAAAAGTGTTCTATACTCAGTTTTGATTATTTTTAATGAATCCATCTTTGTTTTTGGATTTGATTGATGATTTTAAAGTGAAATTTGGGGGGAGGGGGTTGTTTAAAATTTCATAAAGTGATGTTTTGAGTTTTGAACATCGATTCGGAGTCAGATTTGAGTAAAAATAGTATGGTTAGACTCGTAATTGAATAGGTTGTCAGATTTTGTGAGTTTACTTGAATTTCGAGGTACGGGCCCAGGTTTGACTTGTTGGTTGACTATGGGTTTTTGATTAAGGATTCTACCTCTATCGATTGAGTTTGTTTCCTTTGGCATTGTTTGATGTTATTGAGTTGCTTTTGGCTAGTTTTGAGCCGTTCGCAAGCCGGTACACATGTGACGCCATTTCTAGAGTATTGTTTGGCTTGCTTAGTATTGGATTTTGCTTATTTGAGGTAAGTATCTTATCTATACTTGGTTAAGGCACTAGTTACCTGAATTATTTGTAATAACTATGTGCTATAGGTTCGCACATGTGTGGGGTTTAAGCCCATGTGCTAACACCAGAGATATTTATCCATGCTCGATTGTGCTTAGGCTATGATAAGCCTAGAATTGATTGTTAAGCTTTAAGCTATGATATTTCTCGTATTTGTAGCATTGTGTGACCTATTTGAGCCATGTTTGAGAGTACATAGATGTTTGATGCCTGAATGAACTTGATAAATGCTATTTGTGATAAAATTGTCGTTCTGAGCTATGATAGCACATTATGCATATACCTACACTTTAGCATGTCATTTATACCAATCCAAGAGCATTAGATTTGTTATTCATTTATCACATACATATATTCTTGTTAATTTGCTGATGTCTGATATGATTGGACTAGATGCTCGTGACCATGCTGGACGGATTGTTTTGCTATGCCTGTAACTACGCTAGGTGAATTTTATTGTTATGTCTGTGACCACGCCGGACAGAATTGTATTGTTATGCATGTGATTATGTAAGGCGAATTATGTTGTTATGCATGTGACCACGCCGGACGGATTATGAGTATCGGCACGTGAGTTGTCCATGCAGATCTAGATAATGATCATGGCATGTGAGTTTTCCGTGTGGTTGATATTGAGCCTATGACCGTAAGCACTTAACTTTTGACCCGCAAAACTTTAAAATTAGTATTTGAAAATATTTGCCTATCTTTATTTTTATAGGATTTTAGTCTATTTGTAGTTTTATTTTTCAAACATAAATTCCAAAAATACAAAAATAGGTTCATCTTATCATACATTTTTATTTTTATTTTGTTTAAGTTTATTAGTATTTTTATAATGATAGTATTAATTTCTACCATTTTTATTACCAAAATAATTTCACTTTTAATATTTACTTTTATTAGTTTATTCGTTTTAACTAAGATTAATTTGTACCTATTATAGTATATCTTGTTACTTATATTATCTTATAAATAAATAATGAAATAAGAGAGATTAATTTGTGGGTTAGTTTTTGTCTTAATTACATCTAAAAAGGAAAAAGAAGAAAAGAGAAGGAAAGGGAGTCCAATCTTTTAGCCCAATATACCATAACCCATGAGCCTTACCCAATCCCTTTAACTCGCCGGATCTTCCCTTGACCCGCTGCATCTCCACTTTTAATCTGAGTCACCCATTCCTCTTAGGTATAACAGCCCATATCCTTCCCCACAACCATATAAAACTGTAATATTTTCCAAAACCATAACCCTAAAACTCTTCCCCCTAGCCGCACCCCTTTTCTTAACCAAACGTTTCTGCCCACCGTTTTCCCGCCTCCACTCGCCAAAATTGGACGTGTGGACTCACCCGAGCTCTCTTTGGTCTCCCTTTCTTTGCCACGTATCCATAACAAACTTCTCTCTGTGATTTGTATTTATGGTATTAAGTTATTTTGGCTAAACTCGAGCCATCCGGAGTTGGATTTTCGCGGGAAAGCCTTATTAGGGGATTAATTTAACTTGTTTGAGGTAAGTATCTTGTCTAACTTTGTGTGGGGGGAAATACCCCTTAGGACTTGGATCGATTTGTGTTATTTGAATTATATGAAAGACGTGTACACGAGGTGACGAGTGTGTACACGGGCTTATATATGGTATTTTAACCGGTTTAGACTCTTAGACTCTTTCGTGCATTTATTTAGAAATTTTAATATCATGTTATATCTTCCATTGTTAAATTGCTCTTACTTGCTTTACTTGATATTGTTATCACATGCTCTATCTCTTATTGTCAAATATGCTCGTATATGCCTTAATTGCCTTTGTTATCTCTCTTACTGCCATGTTACCTCCGTTATTATCAAGTTATTCTTAGTTGGAATTGTTATTACAAGTTTTCATTTCGTGGAAATACCTTCATTTTGAGATATTGAAGCTGAAGTTATGGAAGCTATTATTACATTGAGGTTGGAGTTGTTGATTATTGAGATATCTTTCCTTGTTGAGTAATTCCCACTCATTTTATTATTATTGAGATTCTTGTTCATATTGTGGTTGAGCCGTGGATTATATGTTGTGGTAACTTTGATTTTGTTGATTTTGGCAAGTTGTGTCATATGGACACTTATGGTATGAGTAGTTATTATGTTGTGACATTGATGTGCATGCGGCGGTATAATGATAGGGGGTTAATGTGCATGTGGCGACATAAGGTAAAACTTTTTGTGCATGTTGCTAGTAAAAGAATTGCTTGAAGTCACGTAACGACATAAGGGGGCTTAAGTGTGTGTAGCTATTTCGGGAAGTATTTTCAAAAAAATCTAAATGTAAGGCTCACGCGGCGGTATAAGGAAAGGTTGTGATTGTGAGTTGTGAAATGAGGTTATGTGGCATGGTACTTCGGTTGTGATTCTTGTTGTACATTCTATGTTAAAAAGGCTTTTTATTGTTGTTTCCTTCTTTATCTTACTTGTATTCGTCCGTATTTGATTACTTGTTGTTCTCAACATGTGTTCACTTCTAGTTGCTTTTACTGCCTTAATTTCTGTTGTTAGCTTACCTTATTGTATTGCTTTATTGTAATTATTTTCTCGCTTTCATTATTAGACTATACGATACATTTTTCAGTCTTCCTTATTCTAGTAGGTATTCTGACATGGCCTCATCACTACTCTACCGAGGTTAGGCTTGATACTTACTGGGTACTGTTGTGGTATACTCATACTACGTTTCTGCATATTTTATGCAGACAGGTACATCTGCTCGTGTCGGACGCTAGTTATCGTTCAATTATCTTTCTGGAGACTTCAAGGTATACCTGCTCAACGTCTGCATGCCTTAGACTCACCTTCAGTGATTACTTTTACTACTATTTATCTTCCACTCAAACAGTGTTGTATTAGAGATTCTTGAATTTTTTGTGTAGTATGACTCAGTTCTACTGATTTTGGGATCTTGTTACTGATGTTCCATTTTGGAGTTATTATAATTTTATCAAATTTCCTCAATATCTTAGTTTGTTATTTCTATTAAGCTATCAATGAATATTAGGCTTACCTAGTCATAAAGATTAGATGTCATCACGACATCCTAAGGTGGCAAGTTGGAGTTGTGACAAGTTGATTGCGGGGTGAGTCCCCATTATGTTATATTGAGATCATTCTCCTTGATTGAGATGAGTTGATAGCTAGCAAGGATATGTCAAATCACACGAGATTGTGGTAAGATGGCCTAGCTGATAGGGCAGAGATCGGACGCCATGTCGCGCACATGGTAGTGTTATGTTTCTATGTCCGCCTGCATATATTGGGGTAAAACCGCTTTGCCGATCGGGTAGGGATCGGACTCTGTGCCATGTGTATGGTGGCGTGTTGGTGTTAAGGTTCGCCCAACTAAAAATGAAAATGTTTACTTGAAGTCCAATCTTGTTTTAACTTGGCATTAAAATATAATTGATTTACTTATTGTTTTCCATGTTTCTCATCCTTTTAATCCTTGCATTCCATTTCATGAGAGGGTATTTAGCTTTACATACTAGTACTATTCTATGTACTAACGTTCCTTTTGCTAGGGGCGCTGCATCTTTAATGGATGCAGGCGGTTCCTCAGCAAGTGGCAGTGATCGTTGATAGCATCATACCCTCTTCTCAGCGGATTTTGGTGAGCCTCAATTCCTATCGGGGCCTTGTATCTTTGATCCTTGTACATTGTACTTTGAGGTATAGCCAGGGCCTTCTCACCGGCACTTTTATACTACTCTTTTGTTCCATTCAAAGACTCTGTAGGCATAGTGCAGATGGTGTACTACTCTTTTGTTCCATTCAAAGACTTTGTAGGCATAATGTGGATTGTGTTTTGATTTGGGAAATAGACTATAACTATTGTAATTATAGGATGTTCCACTTTCAAATGTGAACTTGTATTCTTTTGAAAAATTGTCAATGAAACTCCTTTTAAGTAATAAAAAAAATGTTGTACACTTTATTCTTCACACGTCTATCTTTTTTTACTGACTCTTAAATTATTCATGGGTAAGGTTGGGCAGAAGGTAACAAGTAGGCTTGCTTGACGGGGATGTCTCGATTGAGCGTCGGTCGCGCTCCCAAGGTCGGGGCGTCACAATATTCTGCCAATTAGTCAACAAATTCTATCGATCCACCATAATTTATGACAAGAAAATTTTATCCATCAACTTGACATATGGGAAGTTGTTATGATTTTGTTACCTATTTTTGACACAAATTTATGTTTGTAATCCTCTTTTTGGCAAACAACGTCAAAATTTAAAGGCACTGGATGATTCTATATGTGCAAAGTGCAAAGTATCCTTCTCTTTTTCTTCACCCCCTATACTTGTGAGTCAAATTTGGATTGAATGCTTTACTACCGGGCTAGGTTACTTGCACATGTTCAGCCTATTTAGAGCTACTGTTACTATGAATATATAAAACTTCAAAAAATATTCCCATAGGCGAAAAGGGAAAGTGCAGATATACATGATTTTTAGGCTATCATTGAAGTTATCCCCGTATTGCATAAAAATATATAAATTTACTTACTTTGGAATACACTTCAGACATGCACGTCTGAAGTTTTAAAAAAGGTATATGAAGTTGTTGAAGTGCAAACTTCAGACAAACTACGTCTAAAGTTCTCTTATCATAGTGTGAACTTTGAATAAATTAGTCTGAGATTATAAATTTTTGCGTGGGCCCATCTCAATAAACTTCAGAAAAATTAATTCTAATATTAGCCCGTATAAGTGAAAAATTCAAACAAATCGGGTCTGAAGGCCTGAAGTTTTTCCATCTTAATGGGAACTTCGGACAAATTAGTTCGAAGTTTTGCTCAACCGCAATTTTTTCTGAAGTTGCAAACATTGTAATACTCATGAACTGATCAAAGCAACAGATATGAAAGAAGAAGAGGAAAACAATAATGAAGAATCAGAAGCAAGTATTGGCGATGTAGAAGAAGAAGAAGAAGAAGTTGTTAATTAGGAAATTGTACAACCATATTTGTTTGAGGCATGCCTTATCAAGAGGCCTGGTTCACCATTGTTAAATTTGAGGGTACCAAGAATTTCTGCAGATATGAAGAAACATGTAACATATATTTAACTAAAACTATTGCCACTATACCAAAGAACAAGAAGAAGAAATAAGAAAGAAGAGGAAGAGGAGGCGGCATTTGAAGTTTGCTCAAATTTGATACAAATTAAATTTTTTTACAAAAGTGGAATTAGATTAAACTAGAGAATTTATTCGCGCTTCGCGCGGTAACAAAAGGCATATTAATAAAATAAAATTTTAATTAAATCTATTGACATAACATAGAAAAATATTTTCATGCATATGTAACAAAAATTAATTCTATATAAATGAAGAAAAAATGACTACTTTCTTGGCACCTTCGCACATGCTTACACATTTAAAGTTATTGATATACATTTCACTTTTAAAAATAAAATAAGGATATATTAGCTGAATATTCTTTAAAATAATTCATTCTTGTACCTTTATTAAAAGTATCTACTATAGGAAAGAATTCAACACAACTTTTAGTTTCCTGTACCGATTTAGTTTTAGCATTTTTTACATCATTTCTTCACCACAGTAATATTAAGTAATGGGACATGCAATTTCAGGCTTTTTAAATAAATTAAGCAAACAAACTCATTTAAGACTTAGTAATTTTCTTATTTTCTTTTCCTTTGTTGTTTCTCCCAGCTTTGGATTTTCCCTTTTGCCCTTACAGATATGTTCAATTGTTCTCTTCACAATTTTTGTCCATGTTCCTACATATTTCCTTCTCTTCTTCATCATTTGATCATCGAGTTTCTTCAATTGAATTCCTCCTCTATTTTCTTCTGCCACCCTTCCTATTAACTAAAATATGGAGGCTTTGAAGTAGTTTGGCAGATTAACTTTTGTGGATGGGGCCGAAGAAACTAAGGCACTTAGGCGTGGGAATATTTTACACTGAGGTCAAATGACTAAACAATCCAAAATAAGGTCTTTGATTTACCATTGGACCCCGATTAAGGTACACGTGTCAAAGAGTTACTGGTCTAGACGAAATATAGTTCTTATCATTATCAGATTGTGGGAGGAAGAAGAGGACCTATTATGAATAAAAGTATCTGCTTCTCCTCGTCTTCTTTCTCTGATTCTCTCCATTGTCAATAGCTTCTCATCCTTTCTTCTCTATCCTTTGTATTTCAGTTTAGTATCTCTAATTTCTGTAATAGTTTTGAGTTGAGTTGTAATTTCTTGTCACTGTTGAAGTAATAGAAGTGTTGAAAAACTGGTTTGTTCCATTGGTGCTTTCATCGATCGTACTCCAATGGACGAGGTGATACTAGATCGTTTCAGCAGCGGCGACGCAACGGGATGGATTTATCGAGCGGAGCGGTACTTCCAGATCCTTGGCTTCTCCGAGGAGTATTGGCTACCTCTTCCTTATTTCTACCTTGAAGGCTCTGCCCTCGTTTGGTTCGATCGGCTGTATCGAAACAAGCAATTCTTGGATTGGAACCATTTCAAGGGGAAGTTGAAGTTGCATTTTCGAGCACAGACCTTCAAAAGTCCGGTACGTATGGAAGAGACCCAGTGTGTCCCGTTCCTTCTATGAGCATTGTTCCCATCTCAATTGCAGTTGCATCTGATTTGGATACTGGACATTCTGAGGCGGACCAAATGTTCGATAAAAATCCGCAAGGAGAACTGCCACTCTCACAAACTGACTTGTCTAGCGATGCCAAAGAATTATTAAATGAATGCATTCATCATGGCGAGGATGGTGAATTTAAAGTGTCGGCAACGTCAATCCTTGAAGAATCATTTTTCAACACAAGGAACGATCCTAAGGCCGATGATGCGTACTCGAATGCCCACTTCATTGCCCCACCGATAGTGGTTAATTTAGTAGCTGATAAATCAGCGGGGCTCCCTTTCCCGGTTACTCAGATGCTTGGAGGAAATACTAAAAGCATTGAAATTGATTTTTTGGATACTCTACAACCCAAGGAATCCGCAGACAAGGACGGTGAATGGCTCAGGAATATTGCGGACATAGTGTTTGATAAAAGTCTCGAGCTAAAAGCGACCAAACTGCAATGTCAATTGGCAAATGTGGCGCCTCTTGAGACCGCAAAATATGTTTCCACCGAGATTTTATCTGCTCACTTTGATGAACCAACATGGAATGAGGGAATGACTTCACTGTTCCTCCATACATCAGTAGCTCATGAAGACGACAAGATTGTCGAGTTTCTCCCTTACATATTCAAACAACCCTCTTTAACCTTGGTGTTAGATACTTTTAGGGATCTCGCAATGAACTTGAAATATGTCTTACACACTTGCAATTGCTTTGACACTGGGCAGCATGCTTCAAATGAAGTTGTTTCAACGTTATTGACTACAAAACGACGAAAGGATTGTCACTTATATTCAGCACATCGCAAGGGTACAAGGGATATTGGGCTACCAATTTGTGGTTATGTGGACAGTTGTTTCGCTACCGGGCAGGTTTTATGGGCTTGCTTTAATATGATAGAGTTGTATGTGTCTTCATTACTCAGACAAGTCCAGCTTATTGGTTACCCTCATGGCTTTCAAGTTCTTGATATTGCAGTTGTGTCAAGCAGATGCAAACCGAGTGAATGGCGTGCTGATCCCGTAAATTCTTTACAAATACAGCACTTCCGTGTAAAGTGTAATGGTTGTAAAGGATTTAGACCATCACGCCTTTTGCTATTGCTTCTAGCAAGCGACGAAATGGTTGATTCAACTCCTGCTCACAGTGAGAGGCATGACTTCATTGATCCGGGTGCTAATTTCTTTATAGTAACCAGCCGCGCAAATGCGGATCTGTATGTGTGGGATCTTGGAATAAATTCCGCGTCCTTGGCTCTAACAGGGTGTATAGAGAATGTGGCGGCCCTGATATTTATGGGATGTACAGGCAAGTTTTGCTTCATTACATTTTCTAACTCTAAGACTGGAGTATGGGATCCCGGACAACCATGGTTTGTGAATTACTACAATTCACAATCCAATTTTGCACTGTCAGTTAGTAGTTTACCAAAGTTAACTCATTTTAATATTATTGATTGGACTTGTATGAGGTCTCAAGACCCTTCGGACATTGCTTTAAATGGCAGTTATTCTTCTGATGACACAAATAATAGTTTTCTTCCTTGTTCACTTAAGATACCCTTATTCCTTCGTGTAGCTAATTTCTCTGGAGAATTACTTTTGGCCAAGGGTGATACTACGTTGTTAAGAAACATCATCTACCAAAGTACACAAGTTGCTATACTTGGGGACATACTTGAACTTGGTCCAACAGAATTCACGTTCAATGAGTTGATGTTACAGTTTTGCTGTGATGCCCGTTTTAATGTAACTGCACCTATCGAACGAACCGAGAATATAAATTGTGCCGAAGAGATAAAACTGCTATGCTTCAATGATGCTCACTGCCCGGAATCGAAGTTGCCAAGGAGAGTATGTAAAACAATGTCAGATCCTCTAGCTTATCATTTTCGCCAAATTTTTGCAAAGATTGAATATCTGAACATCATTAGATTCTGTGCTCCTATTATTAAAGATCGACATCATTTTCTATCAATAATGTTTATTAGTCATTTGTGATATTAAAAAAAAATATTGCTGCAACTGCAGGGAGTTTGTTCAAGCTGAAGGCATAGATATTGAAGGGCATAAATATGACAACCACTAGATAGAAAGTCATGGCCAATTAGAACTTCTCCTTAAATTAATCCACATAAGCAATACAGAAGAAATTCAAAGGTCCATTTGGGAGAAGAAATGGTTAATATTGTATGCAACCAGATGAACTTGTATATGTGAATATTTTTAAGAGAAATTTTCATAAAGCACTATCTTTTAGTAGTAATTAGTTATCTATAGATATCATTTGCTATATTACGGAATATAGATACATTTTCTGTGGTTATAAGATGTATTTGATGTATTTAAGCTATTGTATTCATGAATACAGTAGCAAAAATAGGCATGAATCAGGGAAGTCCAGCTAATTAGTTGTTGTATTCGACTGTATTCATAGAGTGAAACATGGGATTACAGCTGGACAGATTATTGTATTGGACTGTATTCGACTGTATTCATGGCGTGAAATAGGGGATTACACTGTTTTTATAATGGAAAGTGAATCAATTAATATAATAGACTCCCAATATAACTCAACAAACTCAATTATAACACACAAATTTTGTATTTTTCAGTTATAAAAAAGATTCTCAACCACAAAATGCAATGAAATAGATAGAATACAGAGGGATACATTGAAATACAATGAGAAAAAAAGACACTGAATACAATGAAATACATGGAATACAACGAGATACATTGAATTATAATGAAAAAAAAAAGATAGTGAATACAGTGAAATACATAGAAATACAGCGAGATACATTGAAATGATCTTAAAAAAAAGGTAACAAAATCTTCAAATTGCTCAACCCCAAACTTCAAACGACCTATTTTAGTCGACAATTTTCCGACGACCCATCGGATTCCGACCATGATTCCATAAGCAATTTGAATGTATCTCGCTGTATTTGAAGATTCTATACACTCTGTTTGACTTTGATAAGGACATCGTCGTATTTGCTGAAACTACCACCACAGACGAAGGTCCCAGAAGAATCCAAAACATAGAAAAAGTCGAAACCTATTATTCTTGTCTTGATTCAAGAATCCAACAAAAATCAAAGATGTAACCCACCAAAATTCTCAAAGGCACAGGCTTCAAATTTCTAAAACCAAATTGCAATAAAATCTTAGGGAACTTGCTGTGAATAAAATCACACCCATATGATGTGACTATCAAAATCAAAGCTTAAAGAAGAGAGATTTTAGGATCAGAAACTTTAGACAAAGAGGTTTCTGAACTGGGTTTCTCTCAACCGGATGCGAGGAGCCGGAGCAATTTCTGAAGTGGGCTTTGAACAAATCCGGTGGGAGGAGGAGGAGATCGGAAATTTTAATGGGACGGGGGAAGAGAATGTGATGTATCAAAGTAGAGAGAGAAAGAAAATAGTGTAACTGATTAATGTATTTAGTGGCTTAAGGCTAGGAGGTAACCAAAATTAAATATTTTGCTATAAACCTTAAAAGCTATCTATAGAATATAATTTTTTTAAATGGTATTTATTTAAAATGAATAAGGTGTTAACCTTTGCTATATGAGGTAAAAATTCCTATTTTTAATGTATTTGTCGTGATGGTCAATTTGATACCCGTTTGATGTATTTTTTTTGTGGCAGTATGTAAATTCAAACGAAGACTTGAATAGATGATTCTTTTGTGTTTATTATGATGAATTTACTTGATACTTATTTAGCAGTATTAAATTACCTTTAGCATAGTATGCATTCCAAATTTGGATGATATATACTCAGAAAGGGGAATATTAAGATGATCAATTTACTTGAAAATATGTGGATTTAAACAGATGATATTTTCCATTACTTTTTTTTTTATGAGTGTTTTTGTTATGATGGTGATTTACGTGATTTTTTCCCCTAACATTTATAGAAACTGCATTTGGGGCACCTTATAAACCCTAGAAGTTTGTTTTACTGTGTCTTATTGTCTCAAATTTATGAGGGATTAGGCATTGAAATCAGTAAATGAGATAGTAGAAAGTTATCCTTAATCAAACTTTCTCCGATTTTATCAATACCAAAGCAAATATTGTCTTGCTTTATCAGCCTCTAGAAGACCTCTGCCAAGATACAACAATAGTAATGACTGAAAAGGAACATATCATGGTTGTATTACAGAGATTTTTAAAAAAGATTTCACGTAATAATTTGAACAAGTTATTATGTTAATAAGATTCAATTATCTTTTTGATTTCTGTTAATAACCGCGCAAAGCGCGGACCGTTACACTAGTTTAATAATAAATAAAAAGAATGTCATTTAAGTAAATAAAGGTATGTGAGTCACCCGAAAAGGTTGAGGTTCTTTAGTTTTTTTCTGACAATGATGAATGATTGATGATCCTTTGAATATTCGGACTCTCCTTGGATCGTGAGAGAAAAGTTAGACCATAATCTCAAGAAAAAGGTATATTTTGTATGTATATAATAAAGCAAGGATCTCAGTGAATGTCAATATGTTCTCTTATAAGTGAGTGTTTTATGTCCCCTATAACTATGTCTCTTTCTATTTATAAGGGAACATATGCCAAAAAATCCTAATAGTACAGATCCAGAAAATATAATATTTCCTTTAAAGTCTTGTACTAAAACTAGCCGTTATTATTCTGTCTAAGACAAGTGCTCGTCCTCGACCTTATCTATGTTGACTCCTCGACCCCGCCCTTTTATCTCTTGTGAGATCACTATGACCTTTAACATGCCTTTTGTCGAATTCATTTTGTGACACGTGGCAGCCCTTGAGGGCTCTCTTAGTGATGATATGGTCTGAACTTAAACTAAGATAATTTTTGGCCAATACAACAGCATTTTCATTAGTCTGTCTGTCGTAAAAGTGAAAGAAGTACAAGCAGGAAATTTGCTCAATCACTTAAGATCGAGAAACCTGATTTCATGGCTTACAAACGCATTAAATACAGCCTTTAGGAAGTAACGCAAAGAAACTGACGATATCTCTTCAGATTACTGTGGCTTGCTTAATTAATTAGCTGGAGATTGCATAGTGGGTAATATGAATAACATCTTCAGGCCTTGATGGTGGATGACTTTTGTTTCTCATTCTCAAAGCTTGGTAATCTTTGTAGTAAAATCCCTTGTATTTTGGTGGCTCTCCAATCTCTTCAGTGAATTGTGGCAATGGTTCAATCCACTTGTCTCCTTGGATATTATAGAAGAAAGCAAAGGAATATCGGCTTCTGCCTGTTTTTCTCACAACTCTATGAGCTGCACTCTTAAATTTGTTGTTGCTCAGCACCTCCAATAAGTATTTAAGTTATACACAAAAGATCAGTCAGACTAGTTAACAATTTATACTATCTAGAAAATGGAAGTTTAGGTGGTCCAAGTTTTAAACTTTACCTGAATAACATCACTTATATTGACTATAATTCTGCCTGCAGCTGGAATTACCGGAATCCATTCTCCATTTTTTCGAACTTGTAGTCCACCAACTTCATCCTGGATGACGAATGTGATACAATTTCCATCTTCATGTTCACTTATGCCATTGTTTTCTGTGTTAGTTGCTGGATAGTAACGGAAAGCTACCATGAAATCCCAGCTTCTGTCATGATTATATTCCTTGAGAAAATTTAGAGGGAGGCCAAGGCAGTCATTCAAGATGCTCTCCAAAAGTTCACCAACTTTCCCGAAATGGGTAAACATCTCTTCTAGTACTTCCCTAAAAGTTCACCATGAAAATAGACATTACCCGCCAAATCAAACACGAGTTAATTTTATGGATGGTAATTGAACTTTTGTGTTTGTTACCCAAAAGTTACTTTTTTTTGTTACGTAAAAATTATTTAACTTTGTGTTCATTACTCAAAAGCCATTTTTCTTTCTTTTGTTACACAAAAATTATTTTATTTTGCTCTAGTTATCCCAAAAGTCACATTTGCCACATTTTATAATATTTTTACTTGAAAAGTCTATTATACCCTTGATATTATATAAATCGTCATATTTATGTATACCTTCTATATTATATACTTTATAATATATTTTACCTAGGTATTTTATTTATAACTAAAATAACTTAATACTATTATTTTATTTATTATTTTTATAATATATTCGTATATTTAATTTTTCCTTAATTAATTTTCAAGATATATTGGTAGCGTTATTAAATTTGACAGTAACTTTACTATGAACAAATCTCACGTCAACGTTCTTAACCGCTCCTAATGAAATATTTTTAATAAGAATTATAAAATCAAAGCTCACAGATTTATCAATCAAACCATATTCGTTAATCCAATAAATAAAATACCAACATTCAGTAAACTCACACATCAAATTAACAGTTTCAAATAAATAATATCAACAGATAAAGCTTAAAATTTAATATTAAACTCAAATATATTTTAAAATAAATTAAAAATTTGACTGATTATAAGAAACTATCATTTGTTAAACAAATCTGTTTTTGTTATTTCAAATAAATATTTTTTTATCGTTTTCATATTTGAAAATATATTCATGCTTGGATATGATTAAACAAATTCAGTATCACGGGAAAATTCAACGTTATGAATATATTATAAAAATAATAAATAAAATAATATAAAGTTAACTATAAGTAAAATACCTAGGTAAAAATATATTATATAGTATATAGAAGGTGTTATATAAATTGGAGGATTTATAATGTCAAGGGCATAACAAACTTTTCAGATGAGTTTTATAAAATTTTGTCAAAGTTTTATAAAATAATAATAAATTAATTTTAGTTATAAATAAAATACCTAGGTAAAAGAATATTATATAGTATACAATATAGAAGTTATTGCATATATCTGATAATTTATATAATAACAAGGGCATAATAGACTTGTCAAATTAAAAATATTATAAAATCTGACAAATGTGACTTTTGTGATAACTAGAGCAAAGTAAAATAATATTTGTGCAAAAAAAAAAAACAATAGTGACTTTTGAGTAATGAACACAAAATTAAATGATTTTGACGTAACAAAAAAAGTGATTTTTGGATAACAAACACAAAAGTTCAATGACAATCCATAAAATTAACTCAATCAAACACATAAGTGTAATTAGTTGTTGTGCTTGTCTACTTTTACATCTGATCAAGAGAGCTTCAATTGCAATTAATTGCACTAATTGTTTCCTTTTACATTCAATTCAATACACATCAAGCTAAGAAAGATCAAATATAAACGTGCATACTTGAAATCACATGGATTGCTTGGCAACACATTGAAGCTGGAACTAGGAGAAAACATGAGCAAATATTCATTCTTATCAGCTGAGTTTTCAGGTTGCTTGCTGTAACCAGCTGGGAGAGGTGAACTTAATCCAGGACTTGATTTTTGCTTCTCCTCATCTGGGTATGCAAAGAATGTCTTTGATAGGCTCAGAGCGTGATTCATCAGATCAAGAGGCACCCCATGGTTCACTATTTGGAAAAACCCATAGTTGGAGCAGGCTTTGGTTATACTGTTCATAACATTTACCTTGCCAATTTCATCACCGTCTGTAAAGAAAGGGGAGAGATCTATTGTTGGAATTGCAACATTTTCAGCCATTTAATTTTATTGTGAATTGTTTTCTTTCAGTCCGCCGCAGCAGATTGCGTTAGGATAAATAGAGGCCGCCTTACTTTTGCTGTCCAGATCAATAATTCAAATAGCAGAAAAAAAATTCGTCCTGGACGGCAATAGATTACTTTATTCAATTTTGTGCAAATAAATTAAAATGTGTTAGTAGGAGAGAACTACAGCAAACATATTCATTTTTCTCGTAGTTATGTGATTGGTTATTGGGAGGAAATCCAATTATTGCTATTACAGCTATATATAAGTCAAGAAAAATGACGTTGGAGCATCATCTTCAATTTAGCAGAGCATGAGTCAGCTAGGATCAACTTATAAGACATGAGCGCTTGTCGTTTTCCTTACCCTTTCAAATTTTAAAAGGCATAGGCCAAAGAAAGATACTTCCTCTTTTCCAATTTATTTCAAACAGTTTGGCTGGGAACACAAAAAAATTAAGAAAATAGACCATATGATTTTTAAAAGTCCGGAACTAAAGTAATACGGAAATTCGGAAAAAACAATCATATTAATATGGGAAAAAAGAAAACAATAGTACATATATAGCACATGCATACCAATAAAAGCGTGTTAGCATATATGATATATATAAAATAAAATAAAAAATAAAAATATAAAAATACCAGAGCTGAAAATTGCTCTCCACTACACTGTCTTCTTCATCTCATTGCTTCCTATCTTCCAAGATCCTCTTCTTTTTCACTAAATACTCTACGCCATGAATCTGTCAAACCCAAACCCAGATTCCACGCACTCTTCAGACCCCCCAGATTCACCAGACATGCAAGTAGATCTGCCAACTCACACTCCACAAAAATCCTCCTTTCCCCAAACCTTGCTCACCAATTTACCACATTATTATCCCCTCACATTCAACCCACCCCACTTGATCTCGACTTGATCGATGAATTCGACAATCCAGATAAATCAGATGATTTCATCCCACTCTCTGCGGATGAAAAGGCTAGACTATATTCCCCTCGGAAATTCTCCGTTATCATCAAGCTATTTGGAAAGGCCATTGGGCATCAGTTGCTAAAAGCTAAATTACAATCCCTGTGGAAACCAACCAAACCATTGCATCTGATTGATCTAGGCTCTGCTTTTTTTTCTCATTAAATTCACACAGGAAAATAACATGATGCATACTTTACCCGATGGACCATGGTTTATCCTGGGCCACTTTTTATCTGTGTGTCGATGGGAGCTTAAATTTGTCGCATCAACTGCTCAACTTACTTACTCTGCTATATGGGCCCGACTTCCAGAATTGTCAACTGAATATTATGATCTAACAATTCTACAGAAAATTGGCCACAAATTGGGTCAATTATTAAAAATAGATACTTGCACCTCCTCTGCTATCAGAGGATGATATGCCCGAATTTGTATTGAAATCCCACTCGAAAAGCCTTTGAAAACCCATGTTTATATAGACAGCCACAAACAAGTTATTCTCTATGAGGGATTAAATATACTCTGCATTAAATGTGGGTGTTTTGGCCACAATGCACGGGTCTGTCCCCACCACGTTCCCAGTATTACACTAGATACTCCTACTGCCTCTTCCACCTCCCATACCATAAATTCTCCGCCCAAATCCACCCAACCACCCACAACAGATTCTCCATGGAAAACAGTGAAATTCCCTTAGAGAACACAAAAACACACCACAGTCATAGATAAAACATTGGTAGCTGCTCAACAATTCTCACACTCCTCCAAGAAACAGCAAGCTTCAGGAGAAAGTGTCGCCCACTCCAATATCATGGAGGCAACCATGTGTAGCCCAGGTAAGTCCTCTAACCCTCGCCCATTAACCACCGCCTCTTCTAATCCCCGTTTCTTTAATTCTAATACCCTCTCTATACTCCATATTAATGAGGTATTAACAGAAACTAATTACCTCCATAATTTATCTATTAATACTCCTACCCCTCTGCAAAATACCTCTTGTAATTTAATTATAAATACTCCTAAGGCTACTACAAACATTACCCATATCCATCAAACCCAAAACCTTATAGGGTTGGCCCAATCTCAAACCCCACCTAACCCAATAACTAATTTGGCCCCTTCCAGCACTAACCGACCAAACCCATCCTTTATTTCCCACATCCCACATCAAACTATTGAAACACCTCCACATGACAACTATTGTTCCAACCAACCTCCATTAAACACGTCTCTCTCTGTAAATCCTAATTATTTCACACCAGCAGTGAAATCTAAAATTACTAACTCCTCTCTAGTTAATTCCATGCACTCGTCAACTTGCCCCCCTCCTTTTTCAATTCAAAAACACATCATTTCCCCTGCTGACTCATCCTACACACCCCCTGCTACTCACACCTACATGGCCGATACACACAGCCAATTACCACATATCCCTTCAACAGATAACCATAATATCACTCCTAATCATTCCCAGCATAATCACATTTCTCAAGCACCGTCCACCAGTATCCTTACTATAAACACACAACCTGAACTACAATCCCTTAATACCTCTCAGAATACTTTAAACCATATACTATCAAAAATTCTCACCCATGGACAATCTCTCAACCACTTACCCCCCATTGTATGTTACCCAAGTGAACCCAGGCCTTCCACCACAGTCATGGCTGGAACAAGGTCTCTAAGGTCAAGCTCTCCTCTTTTTTCTCTCAATCAACGATCAAGAGGTAATAATAGTCCTACAAAATCCATCCTACCTAGCACAGATAGTTTCGGAGGGAATGCATCTGGGGATGGATGCATTTGGACGCTCCCACTAGGCAATGAATTCTCCACCACCTCATACCCTTCTTCCGCTGCTGGAAATCCCTTTCTACCACCTTCCACTCTTAGGACAAATATTCACACCCTGGACCCCTTATCAGAATATGACCATTCTAGTCGAATTCTTGCCTCCAACACCCAACCTCACGACCCCTCTATTATTCCCTCTCCAGCGACTCCTCCTGCACCATTACCACTAGAACTAGACGTCGCAGCATAACAACAAGACTTAGCAGCAACTCTAGTGGAACTGAGAGAAACGAGAACCTCCCAAGCAACACTAGACACTCTTCAAAGCTTTGTTCTAAAGGAGCCATATGTAAAAAAATATTCGTCTCAAATGTCCCACAAACATGATCAAATGTTCCCTCACCATCCGCCCCACTCTCAATCCGGCCATAGGGAAATACTCGATAGTTCTTATACCCACTCTCCTGCCAGTGACAACCCACCTGCAAAGCTAGCCAATACCTCTCTTTCAGTATGCAATCAACCAAGCTCCCCCTGAATCTTCAGAGGACCCTACCCCAACACAAGCAAAGATGAATTTTATGCTTTGGAATTGTTGAGAAGCAAATAACAATGATTTTCGTCGTAATTTTCACTCATTATTGGACTATCATAGCCCGACTTTAGTTGTATTGTTTGAAACTCACATGCATGATCATACTTGTCGCGCCCCCTTTTTCCTCTGCGAAATCGGGTTCGTGACATTTTGGTATGGGACAACTCTTTCCTTTTGGAAAGGGGTTTGCATTTTTGGAGAGTCTCCACCTAACGATTTTAAGGTGTATTAGGGCACCTATAGGGTTCATTTATGACTACATTTGGTAACTAGAGATAGAGTAAGGGCTTGAAATTATCCTAAGGGGAAGGTGTTAGGCACCCCTCAGGATCCACTAGTGTGGTTCCCGGCCAGACAGTTTTTGTGACTTTGTGCAATTAGCAAATAAACAAGCATGGCTCAAATAGTAGGGGATTTAAGTTTAAGCACACAAGTGTTTGAAAACAATTAGTGAAAGGTAAAATTTTGAAAAGAATTATAATCTAAAGCATGCTTGCGAATGTAAAGGAGGTGTCCTAGGTTTGTTAGTAATATGGATCACATCAATGGAATACCCGGTATGACACTCTTCAAAAAGGGGCTACACGTGGTATTAACGCACCAGTCATCATATTCATATCTACCCTTTCCCGCCCTGTGAAGGTAATTAAAACGAGGGTTGGTCTCGACCCCTATTGCATATTGTTACCCGTCCCTTCCAGTCAGTCTCGGAGGAATTTAAGACTCATATCCTATAAGAGGGGGGGTTCTAGGCAGACCCTCAGGTTTAAAGGCAAAATACTAAGGCGACATACAAAACAAGTAGGACTTCAATTAAGGAGGAGCATGGAAGATAAACGAAAGGCTCAAATATATCTCCACAGGTAATGCACATAGACAACATAACTCATACACAATTAAAGTTTGAATTCAAATCATATGCATGGTATATAAGTGATAACAGCAGAACTAGATTTATTACATGACTCAGAAAAAAAGTCTGAATCAGGCTTGCCTACTGGTTTTAACAGGTTGACAGTTAAACAAAGGCAGTTCTAGTTTTATTTAAGTTATTACCTAAGGCTTGCTTAGGCGTAAAGTAATAAGCAGCAGTTATTCAGAATTATTAAAAACAGTTTGGAGATGGATTTTTACCTAAAACATGTCGTTCTAGTTGATACAAATCTGAGAATGCAGAGATTATTACCAGTTTTATTTAGAAAACATCACAATATGAGATTATTATTACTACCTTTTCATGAATTAGTAAATAACTAGGCGTTTTAAACAAAATGCAAATAGGATCCTAGAACATGATATCTAATATGCACATGCAAATGGCAGGGTTGTTGAAAACAGAATCCCTAAGGCATTATTTCTAAATGCGCACAAGAGTTGCGGAATTAGTGAATGTGACTTCTGAAAGTACAAGAGTAACAGCTTTTATACCAATGTTGTTATTGTCCTAGGAGCAGGATTTCTAAGTGATAGACATAAAACATGGATTAGTGATGGATGAGATGCTGAAGCAAGAAACATGGGTCCTAAGAGTATGATTTCTAATGCATGTGTGAATCCTAAGCATGGTTTTCTATTGCGCAATTAGGAATATAACCTTAATAACATGTTTTCTACCCTTACCAACTATAGCATGCATATTTACCCCTTTCCTTTTTACTAGCCACCCCAATACTTGTTTACAACAGGTTATTACAGACCAGCATTGAAGTAAATTACATAAGTAGAAAAAATAACAAGTTACACTATAAGAAGCCTGATTAGGACTTCCTCTCTGAGTTATGTAATCAATCACCTCAAGTGACAAGTATTCCATAGTCTTTCTCAAATCTAGGTGAGTCAGAGTTCCCTAAGGACTTCAAGAGATCCCGGGCAGTGCTCACACCCAGATTTCATAGCCAAGACAGAGTAAGTGCAGTGTAGAAAGGCCAACTATTATGTGTCCAAGTTCAGGGGGAGCTCAAGGGTCCCAAGGCAAGGCTCACACAAAAAGGGCAGAACCTAGTGGTCTAAGAGTATATGTGAGAGTGCTTGACATAGATTTAAAAGAGTTGAGTTGGAAAAAAGTTTTGAACCAGTCAAGTTTGAAGTGAGTTTGCAAAAACAACAGAACAGTTTTGAAAAGGAGAAGGGAATAGGAGCAATAATAACTTATAACAAGACAGCACACAGAATAGTATCATTCCAACATTCACAGGCAGGGAAGTAAGGGGCTTGGGGATATAGAAGGCCCAAATCAGAAGCGCATAAATATGGATAAGAAGAGAGGCATTTAGACCAGCAAGCACGAAGAACAAGTAGCAACTGATTGACCTACAAACTACTACTTCAAAGAGTTAACAAGGGAGTCATAGGGACAGGGTATGAGAGTAGTCATGCAGGGGTCTATTACACATAATCAATCATGACTTAGTCTTAATCAAGTACAAACAATGGGGGGCACATAGAGTTGAGTTTTAGAATTGAACTAGGAACATACCAGTTAAGGAAGCAAAGTGCAGAAAAGTAAAGCAAGTAGAGTTCCACAGTCCAGTGTTGGCTTTCAGCCGGCTAGACAAACAGTAGCATAATTAGTAGAGAAAGAAGAGAGAATTTGAGTGTGTATGTGTGTGTTCTGGACTAATTGTTCATGTCCTATGCTAAAGAGAGGGGAAAGTATTTATAATTTGAGAACAGGTAGGAAAATAAGGTAATAAGTACTGACTTAGCATAATTATAGAAATAATACAAATCAGAATCAATTAAAGACCTGGACTCCCTTCAATTAGGGAGTCATAGTTCAAACGGGTACAAGTTGTATCAAGTAGGGAAAAGAACTGATTTTATCATAATAGGATTAGTAAAAGCATGTAGCATGTAATAAAGACTAAGTACAGAATATTTTCAAGTAAGGAAATTATACTAACAGCATATTGTGCACATAAATAAGGTAGAGCACAATTTCAATTCTGAAAATCAGTTCAAATAATCACGGATGAGATGGAAAATCACAGGGAATCAACACTAACTAAGGAAAGTATCACAAAAAATAAAGAAGCAATTTCGAAAAATCAATACATAATTGGAAGGAAAATACACAAAATCACATATGTAGGTTTAAGGAGATTACACAAATCAACATAAATTATGTGAACAATCAACAAATAGTCGGACCTATTAAATGATAAATAACACGTGTTTGGACAAAATCAAAGAAACCTTAAGAACAAATTAGAGCAGGAAGCACAAGAGCATATAAAACACACATGAAGCCTAGAATGTTCATGATAGTCATGCAAAACACATCGCAAACAGACTCAAACTTTGAGTCGAACCCAGAAGTACTAGGTTTTCTTGGCAAAAATGAATCGAGCAAAAAGGAAAGACTCAGGTGATGTTTAAACATGCTAAAAATCAAAGTAATTGCTAAAATCAGAAAGAAATCATTTTTGCAAAAAGGGTTTTGAAACCCCTAGTCTGGAAAATGAAGAAATCGTTTGAAATCGGAGAAATATTTTGAGGAAAATGGGTGAAAACCTTAAAAAAAACCATAGATCCATCACAGAACTAAAAAGATCGGAGGATTTATAGCTAGGTTTTTCAGAAAATAGCAGAGACGAAGAAAATATCGGTTAAAAACTCATGGATACACCTAGATCTAAGACAGATCTAAAGAAAGTAAAAAATCTCAAGAGTTAGGGTTTCAGAGAACCCAAAGAAGATGAGAGGACTTTAAAATGTTACCGGTTTTGGCCAGAAAAGTCATGGGTCTGACTCGAACAACCATGGATGACCGGAAAATGGCATAAAAGACCATGGATAGGAGTTGAACAAGATCTGGACTAGATCTCTTCGAGATCTTTCCATGAAATCACAAAAATGAGCAACCAGGAGACGTAGGAGACAAGTATACGTCTCAAACAGCCATGGGAATCCATGGATCGAGGGGATTAGGGCTGGTTTGGGTGGCGGCGGCTAGGATTAGGTTTAGGTTTCAAAGAGAATTGGAGAGGAAAGGGGATTTCTGGGCGGCTGTTTGGTAATGAATTAGGTTAGGGGGTCGTTCAGGTTAAAAATGGTAAGGGGGAATAGGGGCCGTTGATCTCAGAGATCAACGGCCAGGATGAGAAGGGGGTCTGGGTCGGGTAGGATTTAAATTGGGTTAGGGTCGGTTTTTAATTGAAATTGGGCTGGGGAATTGGGGTCCAATTTTGGCCATAATTAAAAGCCAAATTTGGGTATAATTTAAATAGCCACTCTTTCCTTATTTAATTTATAAAAAATAGTAAATAGTTTCTAAAAAATAATTTAAAGTACCAAAATGATTTAATACATAATTGGCAATTTAAAAATACATGATCAAATTTTATGCATATAAAACATAATTAAACCTTAAAAGGGCTAATATTGTAATTATGTGCAATTTAGCTTTAAAATACTAAATATAATTATAAAAATTTATAAAAATTAATCTAGCCATATTTTGGCATAAATATAGAAATCCAATAGATGAATTATCAAAATAATAATTCTAAAAATAATTATTGGGGATTTTATGGATAAAAGGAAGAAAATAAATTAATTTAAAACCTTAAAATTATAGAAAAATAATAAACCCTTGGATATGCTTATGTATGCATATATATGCTATTTTGAAGGTATTTTTCATATTGAAAATATATAAGAAAAAATTTGGTATCAACAGCTGGCCCTCTTTACCCCGGAAGAATGAAAGAGTTTCTAGGTAAAGAAATGATGGCCACTTTTGACCATGCGAAATGGTTTGAAGAGGTTAGGCCGCACCCTGGCTTCCGAGCTGCCCACATATCCCTGGTTTCACAGGAATCAGGCCGTATGTAGTTCAGGATCCATCAGCGGAGTATACCGATGAAGCCATTTCAAGAACGGATGCAACATCTAGGGCCAGGTGAGTGGACAGTTTAAGTGAATGGTTAGGTTTGATATGGCTTGAGGGAATTGGAGCGGGATCGCTCCTACTGGGATGGCCATTGCTCGCCGTCTCACCTGCAAATAATCAATACAAGCATATGTTGTGCGTAAATTTAAACATGATGCAAATTCCCTTTGGACCATGAATGTTGTCTTCGGACGATGAGGATGATGTCCTTAGACCATGATGTCCTGGGCCATGAAGCGTATGATAAGGGATTCGCAGGCCATGAAATGATGTTCTCGGGCTATGAGGATGGTGCCTCCGAACCATGACGCCTTTGAATAATGATATGCAAAAGATTGAAAGAGATCCTCAGGCCATGACATGGTGTTCTCGGGCTATGAAGATGGTGCCTCCGAACGATGACACCTTTGGATGAGTTGGCGATATTTCAGCCCATGAAGGATGCAATAGTATGATGCGAACAAGACAAAGCTTAGTCTTGCGAATTGAAGGGCATAGCTTAGCCCGTAAGAAAAGCGAGATAAATAGTGTTTGAGATAGCGCTTAGTTTCGAAGAAAATTGAAGGCAGAGCTTAGCCTCGGAAAGCAAAATAATAGCCTTGTGCAAAGATGCGAATGCAGACGGAGGTAGAGCTTAACCTCGGAAGGTAGAATGATAGCCTTACGCAGAAATGCAGATGGAGATAGTGCTTAGTCTCGGAAGGCAGAATGGTAGCCTTATGCAAAGATGTGAATGCAGATGGAGGTAGAGCTTAACCTCGGAAGGAAGAATGGTAACCTTATGCAATACAAATGCAGATGGAGACAGCGTTTAGTCTCGAAAGGCAAAATGGTAGCTTTATGCAAATTGGAAGGCAGAATAGTAGCCTTATGTAATGCGGATGCAGATGGAGACAGCGTTTAGTCTTGGAAGGAAGAATGGTAGCTTTATGCAAGTTGGAAGGCATAATGGTAGCCTTATGCAATGCAGATGTAGATGGAGATAGCGTTTAGTCTCGGAAGGAAGAATGGTAGCCTTATGCAAATTGGATGTAGATGGAGACAACTTTTAGTCTTGGAAGACAGAATAGTAGCCTTATGCAAATTGGATGCAGATGGAGATAGCGTTTAGTCTCTGAAGGCAGAATAGTAGCCTTATGCAAGAAATAAAATAACAAATGACAGTAGAGTTTTCTTAGATGATAGCAGATTGCGGCGTTGTGATTACTGGGAGCATTGTGACATACGAGACATCACTGGTGTGTGTGGATAGCAAATGTTGGCAAGTGCAACGGTTTGGAGAGTCGTCTTGAACAATGTTCGTCCCATGGGCATATAGTATGTTTAACGATTTCGCAATCATAGTGCCTACATCCAAAGAAAAATCATGAGTTTTGTAAAGGGGGAGGTTTGTTCGTATCCCCGCTGGCTTTGCTTGACTCGATCGGCTTTGATCTGGTGATACCGTCTGTATTATTGGGGTAGCGTTGCTAAACAAAGCAGTTTCAATAATAAACATGCGTGATTTTGTAAAAGTATGACATAAATGTATAGTTTAAAATAGCTTTTTAGATGAACCGGCAACTGTGACGCAATTCAAGACATTGCAACCTCTCCTGCTTTGGAATTTTGAGGGTCCTCTTCAAAATTCTGCCCCAGTTTGATGGGTTGACGTTTTCTAACTGCTGCTCGTACGGTGATTGGCTGAAATTACTTTGGAATTTTGAGGGTCCTCCTCAAAATTCTACCGCAGTTTCCAATTGCGAGGGGAAATGAAATTTTTATTGAATTGTGATCGAACCCATAGGGCTGCCTACGTATCCCCTCTAAAACAGGAATCAGGTCAGGCGTAGTTCAATTTACATCATATAAGGAAAGCATAGAGATTACACATAGTAACGCTTGACTGCATCTGAATTGATCGGCTTTGGCCAGACTTCTCCGTCCATTTTTGCAAGTATGAAGGCTCTTCCTGTCAAAACCTGGTGAACCATGTATGGACCTTGCTAGTTGGGAGAGAACATCCCCTTGGCTTCATCTTGATGCGGAAAAATTTCCTTCAACACCAGCTGCCCCGGTGTGAACTGTCTTGGCTTGACTCTTTTGTTGAAGGCCCTGGACATTCTGTTCTGGTAGAGTTGACCATGGCAAACGGCATTCATCCTCTTTCCATCTATAAGGGCTAGTTGCTCATAATGACTTTTTACCCACTCGATGTCGTCGAGCTTAGCTTCTTGTATGATCCTTAGGAAAGGAATTTCTACCTCAGCGGGAATGACAGCCTCTGTACCATAAACCAGCATATAGGGGTTGCCCCGGTTGATGTGCGGACTGTGGTGCGATACCCCAGTAAAGTAAATGATAACTTCTCGTGCCACTGTTTATGTTTCTTTATCATTTTCCTTAATATCTTCTTGATATTCTTGCTGGCGGCTTCTACAGCTCCATTCATCTGAGGCCTGTAGGTTGTGGAATTCTTATGTCTGGTCTTGAAAGTTTCACACATATCTTTCATCAAGTCGCTATTGAGGTTGGAGCCATTATCAGTAATGATTGACTCTGGAATCCCGAATCGACAAACAATGCGGTCGCGGACAAAGTCTGCCACGACTTTCTTAGTCAGTGCTCTATAAGATGCTGCTTCGACCCATTTGGTGAAATAATCTATGGATACCAGGATAAACCTGTGTCCGTTGGAAGCAGCAGGCTCGATTGGTCCAATAATATCCATCCCCCAGGCGGCAAACGGCCATGGTGAGCTTGTTATGTTAAGCTCGCTTGGAGGTAACTTTATCATGTCTGCATGTATCTAACAGCAGTGGCATTTCTGGACATAATGGATGCGGTCCGTTTCCATAGTCATCCAAAAGTAACCAGCCTGGAATATCTTTTTGGCTAAGACAAAACCGTTCATATGTGGACCGCAGGTCTCGGTATGAATTTCCTCTAGTAGCCTGGATGCTTCTTTTGCGTCAACACATCTTAATAATCCTAAATTGGGAGTCCTCCTATACAAGATTCCTCTGCTATGAAAGAAGTTGTTGGACAATCTCCGAAATGTGCATTTCTGAGTAGGATTTGCAAGCTTTAGGTACTCTCATTTTGCCAAATATTCCGTGATATCATGAAACCAAGGCTTTTCGTCTACTTCCTCTTCGACATGGGCATAGTAAGCTGGCTGATTATGGATTTTCACTGGAATGGGATCAATGAAATTCTTGTTTGGATGTTGTATCATAGATGATAGGGTAGCCAATGCATCGGCGAACTCATTCTGGACTCTGGGAACATAATAGAATTCCGTCTTCGTGAACCTCTTTCACAATTCCTGTACGTGATGTAGATACGGGAGTATCTTGGAATTCTTGGTTGCCCATTCTTCTCATACCTAATGTATAAGTAAGTATAAATCTCCAATTACTAGCAGCTCTTGAAAGTTTATGTCAATGGCCATTTTGAGTCCTAAGATGCAGGCTTCATATTCGGCTATATTGTTGGTGCAGGGGAACCTGAGTTTGGAAGACACCGGATAATGCTGACCGGTTTCTGATATTATGACTGCTCCTATGCCAACTCTTTTGAAGTTTGTTGCTCAGTCGAAGAACATTCTCCAACCATCATAGGATTCCACAATGTCTTCTCCTATGAATGATACCTCTTCATCAGGAAAATACGTTTTAGGGGTTCATATCCTCCATCCATGGGGTTTTCGGCGAGGTGGTCTACCAGTGTCTGTCCCTTAACCGTTTTCTAAGTTACGTACACAATGTTGAACTCACTCAATAGGATTTGCCACTTGGCTAGCTTGCCGGTGGGCATGGGTTTTTGAAAGATGTACTTCAAGGGATCCATTCTCGATATAAGATATGTGGCATAGGCGCAGAAGTAATGTCTTAGCTTCTGAGCTGCCCAAGTCAAAGCATAATAGGTGCATTCCAATAGAGAATATCGGGCCTCGTACGGGGTGAACTTCTTACTGAGATAATAAATGGCTTGTTCCTTCATCCATGTTTCATCATGCTGCCCCAGAATGCAGCCGAAAGCCCCATCTAACACTGCAAGGTAGAGTAATAAGGGTCTACCTAGCTCGAGCGGGACTAAGACTGGTGGTGTTGACAGGTACTCTTTGATTTTGTCGAAGGCTTTTTGGCAGTCATCAGTCCATTTGGTAGCAGCGTCCTTCTTTAACATCTTAAAGATTGGCTCACAGATAACTGTAGATTGTGCTATGAATCGGTTAATGTAGTTAAGCCTTCCCAAGAAACTCATCACATCCTTCTTGTTCTTAGTGGTGGTAGTTCCTAAATGGCTTTGACTTTTGATGGATCCAGTTCTATTCCTCGGTGGCTCATAATAAACCCAAGCAATTTCCCAGCAGGAACCCCAATGTGCACTTTGCGGGGTTTAGTTTTAGGTTGTATCTTCGCAGTCTATTGAAGAACTTCCTCAGATCTTCCATGTGGTTAGTGGACTTCTTGGATTTAATAATAACATTATCCACATATACCTCTATCTCCTTGTGTATCATATCATGAAAAATGGTAGTCATGGCCCTCATGTAGGTGGCCCCTACATTCTTCAGGCCGAACGACATCATCTTGTAACAGTACACTCCCCACGGCATAATGAAAGTCATTTTCTCAGTGTCTTCCTCATCCATCCAGATCTGATGATAACTAGCGAAATAATCTACAAATGACTGTAACTCATGCTTGGCGCAATTATCAATCAGGATGTGTAGATTTGGCAAAGGGAAGTCATCTTTTGGACTGGCCCGGTTGAAATCCCGATAGTCGACATAGACTCGACCTTCCCATCCTTCTTTGGCACTGGCACAATGTTGGCTAACTATGTCGGGTATTCTACTACCCTGAGAACCTTAGCTTTGACCTGCTTGGTGACTTCTTCCTTGATTTTCAGACTCATATCAGGCTTGAACTTTCTGAGCTTTTGCTTTATCGGTGGACACATTGGATCGGTTGGCAGTTTGTGAGCCACAATGGACGTACTCAGACCAGTCATGTCATCATATGACCAGGCGAATATGTCTTGATACTCCTTTAGAAATTCTGTGTATTCTTTCTTCTCTGATGGCGATAGGTGAATGTTGATATATGTTTCCTTAACGTTTTCTACATCTCCCAGGTTGACAATTTCGGTCTCGTTTAGGTTGGACTTAGGTCTGTTCTCAAAGTTCTCAACTTCTTTGACAATCTCGTCAGGTATGTCATCTTCCTCTGAATCAATATCCGTTTGTTGCGTTGTCTCATTGCATGTCACAGTCATTGGTTCATCAAGATAAGTAATAGTAATGTTGTATTGGTAAAGTAATAAGGAAAACGATAGCAATAAATATTAATTCATAAGAAAAATCAAAATGCTTTTGATAAATTGAATTACTGTTTTGAGCATCGAAGATTTTATTGCGGGAATTAAAAAATGCGAAAAGAAAATCATTTAGTAAATAAAATAGTGAATAATGCTTGTTTTAGCCTTGCTACCTTGAGGTTCATCGGGCTTTGGTTGTCCTGATGGTCCAATTCTTGAGATATGCCCCTCTGCTTACAGCCTGTATAGAAGGGCCTTCCTCCCCCTCCTCCTCGAGAATAACGTAACAGTCTATATCATTATCCTCCAAAAACAAGTTCTTTACTGCTGCAAGTGCTTCTTCTTCATCTGACCCATAAATAATGTCAGCATGATGGAAAGTCTGCCCCAGATGCGGTACTGGCTGCTCTAGTGGATAGTAAGGACCGTGCCATTGTGGCGACCAATTATTGAATTCTTCCTAGGTGTAATCATATCCCAGACCAAAAGTAGTGCCATGTTTCTTGAGTATTATGGGTTTAGAGATTCCTTGGAGGTTCTTGCTGAACCCTTTGCCAAGTTCGTACCCACTCCAACTTAGTATACTCTCGATTTTGCTATCCCACCATTTGTCTTTGTCGATAGCATTGATCCGCTCAATGTGGTGGTACGTTTCTCCACCCAACTTCCTTCTTCCATCGATCGTCGGAATGGTCTGGCGATTGTATATAGGGTTGCTACTGTCGCCGTGAATGATCACTTCCTGGTGATTCCATTCGAACTTTACTACCTGATACAGCATTGATGCTACAGGCCTAGCATCATGAATCCATGGCCGTCCCAGCAACAATTTGTAAGATGCAGGTACATCTATTACCTGGAAATCGACCTCGAACCAGGTTGGCTCCATCTGTAAGCATAGAATAATCTCACCAATGGTGGACCTCTGAGAACCATCAAAGGCTTTCACATTGATTGGTCCATCCTTTATCTCATATAGCCTCTTACCCAACTTCTTGAGTGTTACCAGCGGACAAATGTTAAGACTAGAACCTCCATCGATCAGGATTCTGGTGATGAAATAATCTTCGCATTGCACGGTGATGTGCAGTGCCTTATTGTGCCCTAACCCTTCAAGTGACAGCTCGTCCTCATGAAAAATGATCTTATGGCTTTCCAGAACTTGCCCTACCATATTAGCCACTTGATCGCTAGTGATGTTACTTGGTACGTATGCTTCATTTAACACCTTTAACAAAGCGTTCTTGTGCGCCTCAGAATTTTGTAGCAAAGAGAGAATGGATATCTGTGCTAGCATCTTGTTTAACTGGTCGATGACCTAATATTCCTTGGCCTGTATTTTCCTCCAAAGGTCGTTCGGACCTGTCTCAATGAGGGGTGGCCGATTGGAGGCCTGCTTGCTTGATTCAGCTAGATGTTCAGGGGTATAGACTATACCAATTCTCGTCATACCCTATGTTGTGACAGTTTCTTCAATCCTGACCTTGGTCTTCCTTCTCGCCTCGGCTGTATAGTCCCAAGGTACAACATTTGTATAGAATGGTGGCATGGTTGACATCACCACTGGGATCGGTGCGGCTATCCTCACTCCAAATGGAACATATGCCTTAGGTGGCAAGACTGCAACCTCAAATGGTGCGGGTACATTTTGCCAAAGACACGAATTCAACCTCAATTGGTGTCGGTGTCTTTGCGGATGGCGTTGTTTCAAACTCAAGAGGTACAGACATATTCACCTCAGCGTCCTCGGACAATTGGATATGGACTATGATTGGATTGAGAGTAATTGTGGGTTTCTTTGGGTTATCACCTTCTGCGATCAACCCGACTGATCCCTCGGGATCCCAGTCATCTTTTACTTCAATCATGTGGATACCTCCACCCTTATGGTCTGGCAGAGGGTTGTTGCAGTCGTTCGTAGTGGGTTCCTTTACCACAATGATCTTGTTATCTATCAAGGACTGTATCTTGTCTTTCAAGGAGCAGCATTCATCGATGGTGTGCCCTTTCATACTAGAGTGGTACGCACAGGACTTGTTTGGTTAACCCACTGAGAAGGATTCTCGGGGGTTGCAGCAGGGATAGGGGTGACATAACCAGCAACTTTGAGCCTTTCATACAGCTGGTCGATGGGTACAGTGATGGCTGTATATTGTTTTAGAGGTCTGCGGTCAAAATTAGGTTGAGGACTAGGGAAATTTTGGCGTGCAGAGGGTGATTGATAATGGGATGGTTGAGCATTTTAGGTTTGGTAGACATGAGCGGGTTGGGAGTATCTGGGTGAAGTAGGTTGATATTTAGGAGGTGGAGATGACTGATAAGTTGGTGGTGGAGCTTGGTATGAGGGTGAGGTGCTTGGTAACTTGGGGTTGGCTGGTATGTGAGTAGAGGTGTTGGGTAAGTTTGGTATTTAAGGGGAGATTTGGTCCTTTGTGCAACCATTAGGGCCCCTATGTCCCTTTTCTTGGACACACCACCGGACTGTACAACCTTATTTGTAGCTTGCAAGACTTCAAAGTTTGTAACCATACCACTTTTGATACATTCTTCAATTATTTCACCTAGTTTGATAATGTTGGAGAACTTGTGGTTCTCAATCATCATCAGTTGTTCATAGTACTGCGGGTTCTGAGCCCAGATAAAGAACTTGTTCATTTGCTCCTCTTCTAAGGCGGGTCTGACCTTAGCAGCTTCGGACCTTCAGTGAGTAGAATACTCGCAAAACGTCTCTGTGGGCTTCTTCTTCATATTTAAGATATAGAACACATCTGACGCATCTCTATATTAAACTTGTATTTGTCCATAAAGTCAGATGCCATGCCTACCCAGCTTGACCACTTCTTGGGATCTTGGCTGATGTACTAAGATAATGCATCTCCTTTCAAGCTCCTCATGAACACCTTCATGTGAATCCTTTCATCATTCCCTACTCCAACTAGCTTGTCGCAATATGTCCTCAAATGGACCCTTGGATTACCTGTACCATCAAACATTTCGAACTTAGGAGGTTTGTACCCCTCAGGCAGTTCGACATTAGGCTATATGCAAAGATCCTCATAGTTCAGCCCCTCGATTCCTTTGCTTCCCTCAACGCCCTGAATCCGGTTGTTCAGTTTCTTAAGTTCCTCGGCTAAGTTCTTGATAAGCAGATCCTTTTCATCAGACTCAGGTGTGCATGAGATAGGTTGGGTGGATGTTGGCATGGTTTCCACGTAGATATGAGTGTTATGGTTGCCTGGTGTATGGGTGTGGAAATGGTCATTTGTGGAGTTCTGCGGTTCTGGGATGAGTAGTGGAGTGTTGTTTGGGATATGGCAGGTGTTACATTGGTTCTTTGGTGGAGCAACATGATGGTGAGGAGTGGGATGATTCTGTTGTTTTGGGATATTTTGAGGAGGTGTAGGGTTTTGAGTGTTGGGAAAGTTGATATCTGGGGTGCTGAGGGAAAATGACAGGCTTGCCAGATTCCGAACTTGATCGAGCTCTTCCTGGAATTTCAGCGGTTTCTGTTCAAGTTGTGACACATTCTCATTAGGAACCCGAATAACTTGGACATCAATGGCCTCTACCCATTCAGCTATGTTCTCCTTCCTAATGTTGTTTAAATCTTTCATCTTGCCTTTGTTCTTGCTTTTAACAAGACTAAAAGGAGGAGTGGGTAGAGGGACCCTGGATCTTGTGAAATAAGATGATGATGCCAGAGTTCACAAACTAACCTTTGGGGAGGGGAATAATAAAAAAACAAAACAAAATGAAACAAAAGGTAATCAAATAAGTGAGGTTTATAAAAGTATTGCACATAGTGCGGGAATGTAAAGTGCGTCCTAATTTGGGAACCCCTTTGTGACCGAGGTAGGCCAAAAGACAAATTGATTTGGAGAACTTAACATGCTAAATGCCTCATTTTATTGATCAAAATAGACAAATCCCAAAATGACACTAAATAAGCAAGAAATAAAAGTCACTAATAGTCATTGGCCTTATTACATTCATAAAGCGAAAAAGGTAAACTCCTATCTACTTGGTCCCAGAAGGACCTTCCCCAGACTCGGCATCCGTGGCTCCATCGAACAGCTTCCCCAATTTGCGAAGTCCCAGCAACAGGTATGCTCTGGCTAGATGTCTGCCTTCGGTCCCTTCAGCCTTTTGACAGTCTTCAACCCTTTTGAGAAATTTCCCCTCTAGTTCTACTATGCCTTGCTCCAAGTATCCTAGCCTTTTGTTGGCACTGATAGTCATGTCTTTCCATTCCTCAATCAGCTTCTGGTTGTACTCTTGTATCTAGCGGTGTTCGCTCTCGTATTCACAGATCCTTTTGCACAGCTGGTTGTACTTGACTTGCGCCTCAGCCTTTTCATCTATAATTCTATGACCTTGAACGAACCTTGGCTGGCCTAGACCATCCCAATTGTCTTCCAACCAACCCAAATAGAAAGGGGTACAACCGGCATGATATCTGTCTGGCTCGATGGTGTCTTTCCCCATTACGATCTTATAGTGCCACATGTGTTGGGCTTGGCACTTGTAAGGACTATCATCATTTTGGAAGTCAGCTCGGAAATGGCTCATCTTGTCGACCCTGGGTATGACTTGCTTCCTACCTGCTTGCCTCATAATTCGAAGAGGGATGTAAGGGTATGTTCCTCTTAGACCAATTAGTATCAGGAAAGGTGCATCTCTGGATCGGGTGATGAACTCCTCTGTCGGAAACCACTTGAACATCCATTGAACCTGTTCTTCAGTCAAATTATCAAAGAGTTTAACCCATCCTTTGGCATTCTCAGGCTGAGCGAACATGTCGGGGATGTAATTCATTCGCTTTGGATGGTGGAAAGCGACGTGATCATCCCTTCGCTGAATTTCTTGTCGGTATTCGCCCTTTTGGAGATGCTCCATGAGCCAAAGCTGAAGTAGTAGATTGCAGCCTTCGAAGTGTCTCGCTCCTCGTTGACACTTCTCTAAGGCTCGGTTTATGTCTGCGATGATCATGGGTACAATGTTGAATGTCTGCCCACCAATCCCCTCCATTAGGGTCTTGGTTACCATAGCCAACCTAGCATGGATTCTTCCTTTTGGAAACACGATCAGACCCAGGAAGCAAAACATGAAGACGAAAACCCTAAGATAGATATGTCCTAAGGACGTGATAGAAACTCGTCATGGTAGGTACGGTATGATTTGCTGTGACCGTACCTTTCATAAAGGTAGTCAAAAGGGATATATGATTCCTTCAAGCATACTAATTCCGCATTCTTCTTCAAACCCATCATTTTTAGGAAACCCTTGCCTATGCGATTCTCAGGCATTAGAATACCTGGGGTTTCCCACACTAGACCAGCCAGTCCTCTTATCTCCTCTAGAAAAGGGGTCATTTCGATGTCCCCAAAGCGGAACGCGGCCCTTTCACAGTCCCAAAATAAGGTAACAGCTTCTATTATCATGTTGTTACGCTGGATCTCCAAGAGGGATGGTAGATTGCGCAGATATTTTTTGATGAGGGTTTTATCACTAGAATGTAAATCTTTCCACCAACTTAGCAATCTTGGGTGGATGTTAGGGACCATGCCAAATCTAGGACTTCGTGCCTCATATTTCTGCAAGACAAACAAGGTTAGGCCCTTACCCCTACCAGACTCGACTATTTAATATCAACAATTATCATGAAGAATTTAGTTCTCCAAATAAATGCAAAGAACGTGACGATGTCCGTTTGGATTTAGGGAAACCCAGTGGACTTTTGGACAAGGCTATCTTAAAGGATCATTATGTGGACAACATAACTGAACCGATTAGGTTTGACCATGATGCATGCACAATTTAAATAGAGTAAGGGTTTCTATGGGGTTTAGACCGGTACCCTTGAGCGGACAACTCAAGGGGGAAGGCACGGAACTGTCGACTGCACTGTTGATCGACTAGTTTTACCGCAAATAAGCCTTTCCGAATTTAGGGGTAATGATATAGGAAGGGCGCAACCACTCATCAAGCGTTGCTATAGTATTTGTTTGGCACAAGTGGAGTACGATGTTGAGCATGATTATGCAATAATTAAAAGCATATTGACATGTATTTGTACGTTAAGAAAGTAATAAATACAGCAGTTTCATAATTTAAAGCAGTTATAAAGGAAAGAAACAAGAAAGATATGTCAGTTTTGCTTATGAAGAAGAAATTAAATGATTAAAGAAATTAAACAAGTAATTTTACATAGGGAGGTACAAATTCACAAGAACAATCTGAAATGGTAAAAGCCAAAAAATTCCCAGCAGAGTCGCCATGCTGTTGCGCCCCCTTTTTCCTCCGCAGAATCGGGTTCATGATATTTTGGTATGGGACAACTCTTTCCTTTTGGGAAGGGGTTTGCATTTTGGAGAGTTGCCACCTAACGATTTTAAGGTATGTTAGGGCACCTATAGGATTCATTTATAACTACATTTGGTAACCAGAGATAGGGTAAGGACTTGAAATTATCCTAAGGGGAAGGTGTTAGGCACCCCTCAGGATCCACTAGTGTGGTTCCTGGCGAGACAGTTTTTGCGAATTTGTGCAATTAGCAAATAAACAAGCATGGCTCAAATAGTAGGGGATTTAAGTTTAAGCACACAAGTGTTTGAAAACAATTAGTAAAAGGCGAAATTTTGAAAAGAATCATAATCTAAAGCATGTTTGCGAATGTAAAGGGGGTTTCCTAGGTTTGTTTATAATATGGATCACATCAATGCAATACATGGTATGATACTCCTCAAAGAGAGGCTACACGTGGTATTAATGCACCGGTCATCATATCCATATTTACACTTTCCCGCCCCGTGAATGTAATTAAAGCGAGGGTTGGTCTCGACCCTATTGCATGCTATTACTCATCCCTTCCTATTAGTCTCGGAGGAATTTAGGATTCCTATCCTATAAGAGGGGGGGTTTCTAGGCGGACCCTCAAGTTTAAAGGAAAATTACTAAGACAACATACAAAACAAGTAGGACTTCAATTAAGGGGGAGCATGGAAGATAAACGAAAGGCTTAAATATACCTCCACAGGTAATGCACATAGATAACATGACTCATACAAAATTAAAGTCTGAATTTAAATCCTTTGCATGGTATCTAAGTGATAACAGCAGAACCAGATTTATTATATGACTCAGAAAAGAAGTCTGAATCAAGCTTGCCTACTGGTTTTAACAGATTGACAGTTAAACAAAGGCAGTTCTGGTTTTATTTAAGTTATTACCTAAGGCTTGCTTAGGCGTAAAGCAATATGCAGCAGTTATTCAGAATTATTAAAAACAGTTTGGAGATGGTTTTTTTACCTAAAACATGTTGTTCTAGTTGATACAAATTTGAGAATGCAGAGATTATTACCAGTTTTATTCAGAAAACATCACAATGTGAGATTATTATTACTACCTTTTCATGAATCAGTATTAACTAGGCGTTTTAAACAAAATGCAAACAGGATCCTAGAACATGATATCTAATATGCACATGCAAATGGCAGGGTTGTTGAAAACAAAATTTCTAAGGCATGATTTCTAAATGCGCACAAGAGTTGTAGAATTATTGAAATGTGACTTCTGAAAGTACAAGAGTAACAGCTTTCATACCAATGTTGTTATTGTCCTAGGAGCAGGATTTCTAAGTGATAGACATAAAACATGGATTAGTGATGGATGAGATGCTGAACTAAGAAACATGGGTCCTAAGAGCATGATTTCTAATGAATGTATGAACCCTAAGCATGGTTTTCTATTGAACAATTTGGAATATAACCTTAATAACATGTTTTCTACCCTTAACAACTATAGCATGCATATTTACCCCCTTTTCCCTTTCACTAGCCACTCCAATACATGTTTACAACAGGTTATTATAGACCAGCATTGAAGTGAATTACATAAGTAGAAAAAATAAGAAGTTACACTATAGGAAGCCTGATTAGGACTTCCTCTCTGAGTTATGTAATCAATCACCTCATGTGCCAAGATTATTCCATAGTCTTTCTCACATTTGGGTGTGTCAGAGTTCCCTAAGGACCTCAAGAGATCCCGGGCAGTGCTCACACCCAGATTTCATAGCCAAGACAGAGTAAGTGCAGTGTAGAAATGCCAACTTTTATGTGTCCAAGTTCAGAGGGAGCTCAAGGGTCCCAAGGCAAGGCTCACACAAAAGGGGCAAAACCTAGTGGTCTAAGAGTATATGTGAGAGTGCTTGACATAAATTTAAAAGAGTTGAGTTGGAAAACAGTTTTGAACCAGTCATGTTTGAAGTGAGTTTGCAAAAACAACAAAACAGTTTTGAAAAGGAGAAGGGAATAGGAGTAATAATAACTAGGAATAAGACAACACAGACAGAACAAATCCAAAGAATAGTATCATTCCAACATTCACAGGCAGGGTAGTAAGGGGCTTGGGAACATAGAGGGCCCAAATCAAAAACGCATAAACATGGATGAGAAGAGAGGCATTTAAACCAGCAAGCACAAAGAACAAGTAGCAACTGATTGGCCTACAAACTACTACTTCAAAGAGTTAACAAGGGAGTCATAGGGACATGGTACGGGAGTAGTCATGCAGGGGTCTATTACACATAATCAATCATGACTTAGTGTTATTCAAGTACATTAGGAGACATACTAGTTGAGGGACATAAATAGGAACTCAAGTAGACATGTTGATTACATTTTAATAAGAGAGGGCAGAACTTAAACATGTTGAATAAAGCAGTAAACAAGAAGGGCAATTAATTAACATGAGCCATTAAGTCAGTGCAGAAAGAGACAGGTATTGACAAACAATGGGGGCACATATAGTTGAGTTTTAGAATTGAACTAGGAACATACCAGTTAAGGAAGCAAAGTGCGGAAAAGTAAAGCAAGTAGAGTTCCATAGTCTAGTGTTGGCTTTCAGCCGGCTAGACAAGCAGTAGCATAAGTAGTATAGAAAGAAGAGAGAGTTTGAGTGTGTATGTGTGTGTTCTGGACTAATTGTTCGTGCCCTATGCTAAAGAGAGGGTAGAGTATTTATAATTTGAGAACATGCAGAAAAATAAAGTAATAAGTACTGTCTTAGCATAATTATAGAAATAATACAAATCAGAATCAATTAAAGACCCGGACTCCCTTTAATTAGGGAGTCATAGTTCAAACGGGTATAAGTTGTATCAAGTAGGGAAAAAACTGAGTTTATCATAATAGGAGTAGTAAAAGCATGTAGCATGTAATAAGGACTAAGTACGGAATATTTTCAAGTAAGGAAACTATACTAACGACATATTGTGCACATAAATAAGGTAGAGCACAATTTCAATTCTGAAAGTCAGTTCAAAGAATCACGGATGAGATGGAAAATCACAGGGAATCAGCACTAACTAAGGAAAGTATCACAAAAAATAAGGAATAAATTTCGAAAAATCTATACAGAATTTCAAGGAAAATACAGAAAATCACAGATGTAGGTTTAAGGAGATTACACAAATCAACCTAAATTATGTGAACAATCAACAAATAGTCGGACCTATTAAGCGATAAATAACACGTGTTTAGACAAAATCAAAGAAACCTTAAGAACAAATTAGAGCAGGAAGCACAAGAGCATATATAACACACATGAAGCCTAGAATGTTCATGATAGTCATGAAAACACATCGCAAACAGACTCAAACTTTGAGTCGAACCCAGAAGTATTAGGGTTTCTTGGCAAAAATGAATCGAGCAAAAAGGAAAGATTTAGGTGATGTTTAAACATGCTAAAATCAAAGTAATTGCTAAAATCATAAAGAAATCATTTTTGCAAAAAGGGTTTTGAAACCCTAGTTTGGAAAATGAAGAAACGTTTGAAATTGGAGAAATATTTTGAGCAAAACGGGTGAAAACCTTAAAACCCCTTAGATCCATCACAGATCTAAAAAGATCGGAGGATTTATAGCTAGGTTTTTCAGAAAATAGCAGAGACGAAGAAAAAATCGGTTAAAACTCATGGATACACCTAGATCTAAGACAGATCTAAAGAAAAGTGAAAAATCTCAAGAGTTAGGGTTTCAGAGAACCCAAGAAGATGAGAGGACTTTAAAATGTTACCGGTTTTGGTCGGAAAAGTCATGAGTCTGACTCAAACAGCCATGGATGGCCGGAAAATGGCATAAAACCATGGATAGGAGTTGAACAAGATCTAGACTAGATCTCTTCGAGATCTTTCCACAAAATCACAAAAACGAGCAACTAGGAGACGTAGGAGACAAGTATACATCTCAAACAGCCATGGGAATCCATGGATCGAGGGGATTAGGGCTGGTTTGGGTGGTGGCGGCTAGGGTTAGGTTTAGGTCTCAGAGAGAATTGGAGAGGAAAGGGTATTTTAGGGCAACTGTTTGGTAAAAAATAAATTAGGTTAGGGGGTCGTTCAGGTTAAAAATGGTAAGGGGAAATAGGGGTCGTTGATCTCAGAGATCAACGGCCAGGATGAGAAGGGGGTCTGGGTCGGGTAGGATTTAAATTGGGTTAGGGTCGATTTTTAATTGAAATTGGGCTGGGGAATTGGGGTCCAATTTTGGCCATAATTAAAAGCCAAATTTGGCTATAATTTAAATAGTCACTTTTCCCTTATTTAATTTATAACAAATAGTAAATAGTTTCTAAAAAATAACTTAAAGTACTAAAATGATTTACAATACATAATTAGAAATTTAAAAATACAGGATCAAATTTTATGCATATAAAACATAATTAAACCTTAAAAGGGCTAATATTGCAATTATGTGCAATTTAGCTTTAAAAATACTAAATGTAATTATAAAAATGTGTAAAAATAAATTTACCTATATTTTGGCATAAATATAGAAATCCAATAGATGAATTATCAAAATAATAATTTTGAAAATAATTATTGGGGATTTTATGGATAAAAGGGAGAAAATAAATCAATTTAAAACCTTAAAATTATAGAAAAACAATAAACCCTTGGATATGCTTATGTATTCATATATATGCTATTTTGAAGGCATTTTGCATATTGAAAATATATAGAGAAAATTGGGTATCAATAATACTGTGTTACGTGATGATTTCAATTTCACAAACTCTTATGAAGTTCCGGCTATAGGTCAAGTGGGAGGCATTGTGCTCCTCTGGCACGATAATTTACTAGTTGTTGAAAACCTTGATATGACTGAACAGGAGGTACATGTCATAATCCAGGTATTTCCTAACCCTCAAAAATGGCTTTTTTAGCAATTTATACTAGTCCACACTATCACACACGTCAATTATTGTGGCGTAATCTCATGTATTTAGCTGATACTTATAAAGGTCTTTGGTTCGTTGGGGGAGATTTCAATGAAATCTTACGCTCTACAGAAAAATTTGGGGGCCGCCAAATTAGTAATCCTCATTCAAATAGGTTTGCTGACTATTTAAATTATTGTCATTTAGTTGATCTTGGCTACACTGGTAGCAAATATACCTGGACAAATAAGCGTCACTGTGGTAGCAATATATTAGAGAGACTCGACAAAATACTTGATACTTATGATTGGTTAACTCTATTTTCTGAAGCTTCTGTTCGCCACATACCCCGCACACATTCTGACCACAATCCTTTACTTCTCAATTTCCACTCCTCGCACACACCAATAAATAAACCATTTCGTTTTGAAACTATCAAGACCTCTCACCCTGACTTTATCCATATTCTTTGTAATAATTGGCATCGTCCGATAAACTTACTAGAAACTAATAACTCCTTTACACAAGATATAAGTGAATTGAATAGAACCAATTTTGGTAATATTTTTTTATAACAAAAAGCACTTGTTATCCCATTTGGATGGTATTCAATCCTCTCCGCACTACCCTACTAGTAGATTTCTACAAAACCTCGAAACAAACCTCCTACAGGAACACAATCATGTTTTAAGGCAATAAGAAGAATTCTGGAAACTCAAATCCCGCATCCATTGGTTACAAGACGGTGATGCTAATACAAAATATTTCCACCTTTTGACCCTCCAACGTCGTAGGCGCAATCGCATCTCTGCCCTAAAAGATAGTACTGGAAACTGGTGTTTTGATGCACGCCAAATTCGCTCTACAATTTTTCAATATTATTAAGGTCTTTTCACTACGGAACTGACACTCTCCTCCTTGAATCTTTCAAGTACTTATCATACTAGTATTGTACCAAATCAATTTGTCGATGTAGTGCAGCCATTAACTGATAAAGAAATCCTCTCTACAATAAAATCTTTCAAACCATTCAAAGCCTCGGGTCCTGATGGCTTGCACCCCTACTTCTACCAACATTTTTGGGATGATGTCGGTCCAAAAGTAACAGCGTTTTGCAAAAATATTTTTACTGACTTTACACTTTCGGTCGATATTAATAAAACATAACTTTGTCTTATTCCCAAGGTACGCCATGCCTCCACTATCACTCAATATAGGCCCATTGGGTTATGCTCCACTATCTATAAAATCATTACTAAAAATATAGTCCAACGTATTAAGCCTTTATTCGTTAATATTATAAGCCACACGCAATCTAGATTTCAACAAAATCGTAGAGCATCGGACAATGCGATTATTGTCCAAGAAATCATCTCCCACTTTAAACGAAAAATTGGTAGGACGGGCCACATGCTCCTTAAACTCGATCTCAAAAAAGCCTTTGACCGACTAGAATGGTCTTTTATTCGTCAAGCACTACACTACTCCAATTTTCCGCCAGATCTCATAAGCTTATTATGTCATGTGTTACCACGTCCTCCATTTCTATTTTAATCAATGGTACTCCTACGTCTTTTTTTCGCCCCTCCAGAGGCATAAGGCAAGGTGACCCTCTCTCCCCTTATTTATTTATATTATGTATGGAACTACTCACCCAAAAACTTGACATGGCAGTTGACTATCAACTCTGGAAACCTATTCAAATCGCCCGAAATGGCCCAACCATCTCACATTTGTTTTTTGCAGATGATATGATACTTACTGCTACAATAACAACATGTGTTATTTGTTTCACCATGGGTGTAATGATTTTCTTTGGCTCCAGACATCAATTGAGCATGGTTGTCGATTTCAAGCATAGTGACTTGAGGTGTTTCCTGTGGAGTAGTATTTGGATAGGAACGCACGTTGCAGCAAAGCTGTGTGGAAACATGACATTGCGGGTCAAATTTGTGTGTCCTGTTTCTATGATGTGAGATAGGGTCTCAGCCTTGTGTTGTGGCATACTGGTGAGTTTGAGGTACAGCTCTCTCAGTTGAGTCATTTTCATGAATTGAGTATGTTCGGACAGTTTCTTATTGGTGCACGTATTATGCAAGTTGTGGCTTAGGCATGTATTGATGTGCCATGTCACCTGAGTAGTGTGTTTGGTTAGAAGAGATCGTTGAAATCGTTAATGAATGCGAACGGATTCGATTTCAGTATGTGTGATGGGTAAATATTGAGGTTCGGTTCAAAATTTGCTATGGTAATTACCAGGAGAGAAATGACTTCATGAATGGTTTACATAGGAAATGGTTATGATTTATTGCATGTTTCCTTTATCATTGGCAGTATATGAAAGTGTTGGAATGAAGCTTTAGTTGTTAAGAGGTTTCCTATCGATATTCGATTATTATGTGCAGCTACTGTGAATAGAAATTATCGTTCCGAGTGTTTGAGTTATATGGTATATCAGATAATTGCACCTGATGTTGCAGGTATGCATTATTACAGCTGGTTAGGGCTTATTCTGAGTATGGATGTGAAGTTCTAATCTTGTGTATGATTTCGGAAGGTGCAGTGTGGTTCTATGATTTATTGACTAGATGGATTGTGAAATTTCAGCTATGTTGTGTTATCGGACCTATGCGAGATAGGGTAGTGTGGGATCACCCACGGATATATTCTTGGTAAAGTCGTTCAGCTATTGGTTGGCTTCTAGGACAACTCTGGGTACGCTCGAGGATGAGCGTTTGTTTAAGTTGCGGAGGATGTGACGACCCGACCCGTCGTCTCGTGAGTTACCGCCCCGTTTTCTCCATTTCCTATTTCTATATTCTTTTTCAAAAATTTTATATCGTGTGATAAGGATTTTATCAACATGCGTGAAGGCACTACTTTTGGAAAATATCTAGGATTTCCCATCTTCACAACACGCCCCTCCAAACGGGATTTTCAATTCCTCGTAGACAATTTTAAATCCCGCCTGGCGGGCTGGAAGACCAAATTTCTTACAACTGCAGGTCACACTACTTTAATTAATTCTACCCTTAATAGCCTGCCTAATCATCTCATGCAATATATACAATTACCAAAATCTGTGGTTAAGCAATTAGAACGTTACCAGGGCAATTTCCTTGGGGGAACAACTAAAACCAAAAAAAATGCACCTCCTGAAATGGAGTAAGGTCACCACCCCTAAAGCTCAAGGTGGCTTGGGAATATAGTCCATCCGCCTCAGGAATAACTCACTCTTCGCTAGTCAAGCTTGGCAACTTCTGCAAAACCCCTCATCCCTTTGGGCACACATGCTACTGTCCAAATATCTACCTTCGGGTGCACCTCCCCATTCACATGCTTCATTTATCTAGAAAACTCTAACTATGGGTTGGTTCCTCTGTCAAAACGGGCTTCGATGGATCATAGGGGAAGGTAAGCGTATTAATTTTTGGATGAACTCCTGGCTAGCAGCAAATACACCACTACGACATCTCATATCAGGCCCTCTCCCACAACCATCACTGTCTACCAAAGTTAGTAACTACCTCTCTTCACACCACTGGGACTTCTCAACTCTACCTTTTGAATTACCTAACAACATCACGAAACGTATCCACACACAATATATACCCTCCTTTACTCAACCCAATGACTCGTTCATTTGGTCCCTTACACCTCGCGGAAAATTTACCACCAAATCCCTTTACCTTTCACTTATCTCTCCATCTACTGAACCTTCTTTTAAATGGTTATGGAAACTCTCTCTTCTCCCCAAGATAAAACACTTCCTATGGCTCTGTTGTCATAATATACTACCCACTAATGCATACTACAATCACATTGGCCTTATTCCAAATGATACCTGCACTATTTGTGCGGCATCCCCTAAAACTATCCCTCATTTGCTTTTCCAATGCACTGATGCCCTCCGCCACTGGACAGAACTTTCCATGCACACCCATCTCTCTACAATTAATTACCAATCCTCTTCACCCACACTTTGGTTACAACGCTTTATCAACCACACTCTGATACAAAATACGCTCAACATCCCAAACTCCATCATCATACCATTCTGCCTTTGGCATATCTAGCGTAGCAGAAATTCCTCCCTTTATTGATCTCACAAAGCACCCCTATCCTTGACCTTTGTCCTTCACAAGGCTGCTGAATACTATTACGTTGCCTTACCACATACTAGACCTCCACGCGCATTCCTATGCACATTAAATGGCATCCTCTTCAAACAAACTTTTATAAATTAAACTGCGATGGAGCTGCGAAATTGGAATCACATCATCGGGGATTTGGTGGAGTAATAAGAGAGTCACAAGGTTCATGGATCATCAGCTATACGGGCTCATATTTCATGTCTTCCACTATCCACACTGAGCTTCTGGGCCTCCTACATGGACTTTAACTCCTCTTTCTTCATGGAATTAAACCATTAGAAATTAACATAGATTCTCAAGCATTTCTCTCTATCATACAATACAATTCTCATCCTTTATTTACTAATCTAATTATGGATTGTAGGTACCTTCTGCGACAGATGGATGATCTCATCATACATTACGTGTACAGGGAGCAAACTACGGTTGCTAATATCCTTGCAAATTTTTGATGCAACATGGATAGCTTTGAAGACCTCCTAACTTTCACAATGCCGACATCTGCCATACTAACGACTTTGGAAGAAGATCGGCTAGGAATGCTTTTTGTTAGAAACATAGTATCTACTACTGACTATGTCTTGCGCCAACCTGACATAACATTTTGTACAACTCATCTGAGGGAATTAGATAGTTTTAGCTCCACACCCCTCCCCACTTTTTGTAATGACCCACCACGAGGTCGTCCCCGTAGTTCTTCGACTCTAGAAAGCTAGTGTTGTCCTGTGCGTCTTTTCACTTTAGCTCCTTATACTATGCCACCGTAATTTTAATATAAATAGTTTCTTTTGAACCAAAAAAATACCAATAAAAATGCCTAAAACGGTTATTTTTCGAATTTGGTCATAGATTTGGGGTCATGAATTTGAAGAACTCCGATTGACATGAAATTTAGTATGTCCATCGAAAATGACTTGGTGAAAGACACTCACTGCTATGCAGTGAATCACATTATTTTTGGGCGTTTTGATTTTGTTTAGATGGGTGTTTAAATAGTTTATCGGATTAAATGACTTTTAAACATGAAAAAAATATTTTTTATGCCAGTTTTATTTGTGTTAAATCTAGAACATGATTACACAAGATGATTCAACTTCATATGATATATGGAAAGAATGTAAATCATATTGATTTAGTCTTAAATTTGCCTAAAATGATTTATTCAAATTTGGTCTAGTTTTGGTGATCATGAGTTTCAAGATCTCTAATTAACCTAAAATGTGATGGGTTCAATCGGAAACGATCAGGTAAGAAGTACTCATAGTTATGCAGTAAATTATGCCGCTACTGATATTGCCTATTGATACTGCTTTTTTAGGTATATTTTCTGACTCTTGGCTCGATGGTACTATCTTTCTAATTATGTTATTGTTACTATTCTATTGCCACATTTTATCTTCTTTTGCCGAGGGTCTATTCGAAAACAGCCTCTCTACCCTCAGGGTAGGGGTAATATAACGACCCGGCCGGTAGTTTCGAGAGTTATAGCTCCATTCCTCCATTTCTTGCTTCTTTCGTGTTCTACAGCTGTATTATGATATACCGGGTTAGTTTTTCCAGGTCCGTAATGGTTTTGGAATGAATTGAGACACTTAGTCTCTTATGTGAAGGCTTAACTTGGAAAAAGTTGACCGGATGTTGACTTATGTGTAAACAACCTCGAATTTGAATTTTAATGGTCTCGTTAGCTCCATTAGGTGATTTTGGACTTGGGAGCACATCCGGAATGTGATTTTGAGACCCGTGGTGGAATTAGGCTTGAATTGGTGAAAGTTAGAATTTTGGCGATTTTGATCGGCGGTGGAAATTTTAATATCGGGGTTCTAAATGGAATTCCGAAAGTTGAAATAAGTTCGTGGTGTCATTTTTTACTTGTGTGCAAAATTTTAGGTCATTCGGACATGGTTTAACGGGTTTCGGCATCGTTTGTGGTATTTGGAAGTTTAGAAGTCCTTAGGCTTGTATCCGAGTGTAATTTGGTACTTTGAGAGATTCGAAGGTTCAACTAATTTCATATGGTGTTATGGGACGTGTTGGTATGTTTGGTTGTGGTCTTGAGGGCCACGGGATGATTTCAGGTGGTTATCAGATTGTTTTGAGTTGAAGAAGTGCAGCTGAAACTGATGGCTCTGGTATTTTCGCACCTATGGTGGGGAGCCCGCAGGTGCGGCCCCGCAAAAGCAAAGAGGAGCTCTCATATGCGGGAAAGGCTGAGGTGTACAAGAAGCGCATATGCGAGATTAAGAGCGCATCTACAAAATCGCAGATACGGAAGTGGAGCATAGATGCGGAAAAGGGCTTGAGAAGAAAGGATCACAGAAACGGGCGGGGCCCGTAGGTGCGCACCCACAGGTCCGAGTATTTGACCGCAAATACTAATTTTGGGAGAGTGATTTCAATCCACACCTGTGATGAAATTCCCGCACGTACAGCGTCGCAGAAGCGTAAATGGTACCGCAGATGCGGTTTTGTTGGGCAGAAGGTATAAATAGAACACTTCAGATTTTTCCCTATTTTCACATCTTTGAGCTCGGATTTTGGGGGTTTTTGAGAGGGATTTCAGAGCAATCACTGAGGTGAGTTCCTTATGCTTATCTATGTTCAATAATGGTGTTTCCCCACTAATTTTACACCTAGTTAGTAAGTTTTTTAGGTGAAATTTGGGGGGTTAGGGCTTGAGAATTGGAGAGTGAGTTTTGGGGATTTGGAGGGGCAAATGATGTCGGATTTCGATGAAACTAGTATGGTTGAACTCGTGAGTGAATTGGATTTTAGGTTTTGTGACTTTTGTCGGATTTCAAGACGTGATCTCGGGGGCCGGGTTTGAGCCGATTTCGGATTTTGGTTATAATTTGGCATTTTTCTTGTGAAATTGGTTCCTTTAGTCTATATTGATCGTATTTTGTTGCTTGTGGCTAGATTCGGGACGCTCGGAGGCCGATTCTAGAGGTAACGACATTGCGGAGTAGGATTTTACTCGGATTGAGGTAAGTAACAATTGTAAATCTGGTCCTGAGGGTATGAAACTCCAGATTTGATCTTATGTGATTATTTTGGGAGGTGAGGCACATACTAGGTGACGGGCGTGTGGGAATGCACCGAGGGTATTGTGACTTGGTCCGTCCCGTAGAAACTGTAAATTTGAACAACATACTTTTAGCTATATGCTCTCTATATGTTATGGAAAATTGATTGTAAATCATGCTAGAAACCATGTTTAGGTTATATGTTGGCACTGTTGGGCCCCGTAAGGGCTGCGTTACATGTTGCATTACCTGTTAAATGTTATTTGTACTCAGTCATAGTTTTTACTCGCATATCATATCTCAGTCTCTGTTATTCTATTCGATGCCTCATGTTATTATTGCTTGGGCTGATTCTTCCTGATATCTGAGAGCTTGAGAGACGAGAAAGATTGATGACTGAGTGAGGCCGAGGGCCTGATCGGGAGGATATTTATGGGATCGGGTTGCATGTCGTAGTATATTTTATTGATTTATGCCATGATTGGCTTGTTATAGCTCTTGGGCTGAAGGAGCCCCTTCGGAGTCTGCACACCCCTAGTAAGTGCAGGTACCTACTAAGTGCGAGTGTCGAGTGCTGAGCGATTGTAAGGAATGAGTGGCTGTGAGGTTGGAGTGATTGGGAGGACTGATTGATGATTGCCCAAGGGGTAGTATATGATTTCATCATTGTTGCACATAGTTGCCTTATATTCTTGCTTTGAAAATGGTTGAAAGATAATTTATCTGACTCTACCTGAACTTGATTTAAATCAACTGATTTGACTTAAACTCTAAACTGAAAGTATGCCTACGATTTACTGAATTTTTATGAAAATAAACTATATTTGCATAGCTCGTCACTACTTCTAAGTTTCCTATTTATTTTTGTTACTTACAGAGTTAGTGTACTCACGTTACTCCATGCGCCTTATGTGTAGATCCAGGATTAGTTGATCAGGGAGGTTGTTGATAGTCCTCACAATAGTTTGGAGATATCGAGGTAGCTCCCCGCCGTTCGCAGGCTTGCTTTTCTTCTTCCCTATCTTTCTTGAGTTGTATTCTAGATTTCAGACTATATTAAATCTTGATATTGTCGGACTAGTTCTATTAGATGCTCATGGTTTAGTAACACCCCGATGTTTGGGGCTTTCCTTCCGCATTTCTATATTGAGTTTAACTCGTATTTCTTTTATGAAAATCCTATTTTAAAAAGTTTTTTGGCTTATCATTTAATAAATTATCGAAGTATTGTGAAAGTCGGCTGGCCTAGTACCATCGATAGGCTCCATCACGATAGGTTTGAGTTTAGGGTCGTGACAAGTTGGTATCAAAGCTAGGTTACATAAGTCTCACAAGTCATGAGCAGGTTTAGTAGAGTCTTGCGGATCGGTATGGAGACCTCTGTACTTATATTCGAGAGGATGCAGAACCCTTAAGAAACTTCACATTCTTGAATTCTTATCATGCGAATATGTTGATACTGGTAATTAAACTTCTGTTATTCTATTCTCTCACAGATAGTGAGGACACGTGCTACTGGACAAGACGGACAACCACCAGTGCCACTAGTTAGGGCCGCGAAAGGTGGAGGTTATGGTCGAGGTCGTGGTAGGGGTATGGATGTAGCCTGCACACCAGCTAGGGCAGCACCTGCAGATCCACCAGTTGCCCCGTTCAGGATCAGGTCCCAGTTATGGATGCATCAGCGAGACCAGCTCAGGCACCAGTTGTGCCCTTCATGATTCCAGGTCTTCAAGAGACCCTAGCTCAGATTCTGACTGTATGTACCAGTATTGCTCGGGCGGTCTCTGTTTCTACCGCAGCAGCCACTTCCCAGGCGGGGGGAGGTACTCAGACTCCCGCCGCCCATACAATAGAGCAGGTGGTACAGGGACCACAGACATTGGGGGCACCACCAACCCAGCCGATCACACCTGCTTAGGACTATGTGGTTCCAGTCATGCCTGACGATGAGCAGCGTAGATTGGAGAGGTTTGGGAGACTTCAGCCTCCGACTTTCAGCGCGGTAGAGGGCGAGTATGCCCAGGGTTTCTTGGATAAGTGTCAGAGGATTCTCCGTACAGCAGGTATTTTGGAGACTAGTGGGGTCCCGTTCACTACTTTCAGTTCTCGGGAGCTGCCTTCACTTGATGGGAGGCTTATGAGAGGCGTAGTCCTGTTGGTACAACACCCCTTACCTGGCAGCAGTACTCCGTTCTCTTCCTAGAGAAGTATATGCTATAGTCCCATAGAGAGGAGCTGTGCAGACAGTTTGAGCAGTTGGATCAGGATGATATGATGGTGATGAAATACGAGATGAGATTTTTTGAGTTGTCTCCCCATGCTATTTGGTTGGTTCCCACAGACTGGGAGAGGATCAGGAGGTTTGTTGACGGACTCACATATCAGCTGCGGATTCTTATGACCAGGGAGAGGGTGTATGGTACTTCTTTTGAAGAGGTGATTGACATTGCTTAGTATATAGAGTCGATTAGCCTCCAGGAGCAAGTGGAGATGGAGGCCAAAAGGCCTCCGAGATCTAGTAGTTTTGGAAGTATTCCTTTTGGAGGTCAGTTTCACCACGGCAGGGGCCGTCTCTACAGGCATACTCAAACGGCTTGTCCAGCCCACCATGGTGCATCATTGGGCCATGTTTTCATAGTTCTCAATAGGGTCACTCATCTCCTAGAGCCCTTCCAGAATAGAGTTCGTCCTGTGCTTCATCGGTTAAGGGCTCCTCTATGCCAGCCCCTTCTACCAGTTATCTCGGTGCTCAGGGCTCTCTTCAGTCCCCGTCACCAGTATCAGGGAGTTGTTTTGTGTGTGCGGACTTTGGGCATGTGTGGAGGAAGTGTCTTCGTCATCACGGAAGTTCACCATAGTAGAGGACCTAGGCTATATCTTCAGCCCCAGTTACTACACTGCCCACCCAGCCAGCTAGGGGTAGAGCTCAGTCAGCTAAGGGTCGCCCTAGAGGGGGAGGTCGAGCAAGTGGTGGTCAAGCCCATTTCTATGCACTCCCTGCCAAACCAGATGACATTGCTTCAGACACAGTGATCACAGGTATTATCTTCGTATGTTAATAATAGGCTAAATTGTTTAATATAGTCTATGTTTTAGCTCAACTTAAGGATGGTTTACTATTGTAAATGTTCAAATAATGCAAAAATTGGCTCTAATCATGACTTTAATGTCTCACAGGAGTTCAATAAACAAATGAGGATTTATGACGGTAATCAAGTGAAAAATGGAGTCAAATGACGAAAAGTTGAGCAGCAACATCTTAACAAGAGAAAACCCCACTAGCGCTGGTCATGCACTCCTGCGCTAGTTCAGTGATTTGGACAGAAAGAAACTCGATATGCGCGGGTCATGCGCTGGTCATGCGCTCCCGCGCTAGTCCTGTCCGGAAAAGCAATTATTGAGGGGTAAATTGGTCAATTTGGAAGTAATCCACTAAACTACCATAAAGCAAAAGCTCCATTATTAGATGGATGAGATTTTAGAGGAAGAAATAATTTTAGAGAGAGAAAGTGAAGAGAAGACTCAATCTTGAAGTGAAGAAAAGAAGAGGATTACGATCTTGAAGCAAGAACTAAAAGAGTTTTTCTAAACTTTCTCCTTGTATTTACTTATATTATGTTTAAGACTTTTATTGTTGATATTTGTATAATTATGAGTAGCTAAATACCCAAGTATTCTGGGGTTATGGGTGTTAGATGATTATGTTGTTTGAAGCTTAAATTGATGATCTTGAATTTATCATTATGGGTTATTTATTTGATTCTGCTGTTAATTATTTTACTGTGTAGCTAACAGTAAAATATTATTTACGAATCTTGAGTTAAACTTGAAAAAGGAAATTCTTGATTGCATATAGAATCAAATAGAGCAAGATCCGGATCCTGGGCATCGGGTGAAAGATTCGCAATTAAGACAGAACTATACTTAATTGCCTTGCTTGGTTGAGAAATAGGATTTGTAAATGCATTTGAGTTAATATTAATACCATAGAAATATAGGTATTAATTTAACTTGAATAGGCGCATAAGAAATTGACAGATTCTTATGGGTATTATTAACCCTATAATCAATAACCTAGATAATTCAATAAATTATATTTAAGCTAAAATCGTAGCATGATCTCTAGCAAGCCCATGACCCCGGAATATCTCTCTTATTAATTGTTAAAAGAAAATTGTATAAGTGGTGTAGTAACTTCGTGTAATATTATGGATTAATTACTAGTCAAAGTTTTAAGTTGGTTATTTATGTATTTTGTAATGAATTAGCTTAAATCGATAATTGTTTGAGTTTGCATCAGTTGATAAGTTAATCACAAGTCCTCGTGGGAACGATACTTTACTTATTACTATATTACTTGTCGATCGCGTACACTTGCGTGAGTATTTTGGTCGCAACAAGTTTTTGGTGTTGTTGCCGGGGACTTGGAAATTAACTATTCTTCTAGATTAGACATTGAATTGTTTTTATTTATTCATTTTTTTTTTGTTTTAGTTTAGTTAATATTTTTTTATTTATTTTAACATGGAATCTTGGAATGAAAGTTATTCGAATGATGGTTATTCTTATTTTGATGATCCTTGTCCATATTGTGGAGGACCGCACTGGTGGAAAAATTGTCAGAATGTTCCCGGAAATGAGTTGTGCGCACAATCTCAACCCTTTGAGTGGAATATTTGTAATATGTGTGGTGGTCAAGATGGCCACTTGGATGGTTGTCCTAATTCTTTTTATCCTTCTCTGAGCCCTTATTATGATCATTCTAATAATGTTTGTGAGTTTGATAGGGGCAATGAAGTACAAGATATGGAACCTGATGCATATATTGGGGATATTTTAAAGCAAGTAGCAGAGCAACAGGATGAATTCAAAAAAGATACGAAAAGAATGAGGGCAACAATAACAAGAATGAAGGCCAATATAGAAGAATTGAATGAAGATAGTGAGTACCAGCAAGAGGAAAATTTTGAAAAAGAGGAGATTTTGAGTCAAACCTGGTTGGTGGAACAAGCTGAAAGATTGGAGATATATGAGGCTCAGCGTGAGAAAATTACAGATGGGATACAAGGCCTAATAGAAGGAAAAGCTAAAATAGGACAAGAGATCGAAAAATTTGGCACTGTTATTCCTGACTTGGGAGCTCAATTGATTGCAAAGGTTGATGCGTCTAATGCCCAACAAAATAGTTCTGAGTTGTGTGAAACTGAATAGGAGCTTATACGCCAATTCGAGGAGCTAAAATTGGAGAGTCAATCATTCGAGCGTACTTTTATTAATGATGTCCATGTTGAGGAAAGCACTCTAGAGCCATGTGAAGAAGTAGATAATGTTATATTTGAAGACTCTAGTGTGTGTACATATGAGGATGAAACTAGTGATACAATTCTAGAGTTAGGGCGTACTGCTCCTCATTCCATACATTTTTCAACATTGTGTTTGGATGATGACATGGAAATCGAGTCATCTGAGCCTTTGGGGGAACCAATGTACGAGGACCTGGGTGCTTATATTCTGGAATTTATCATGCCAGAGAGACATAATTACATACCTCATTTGAAAGCCAAAAAGTGTAGAACACGATATTGGTTGCTCGACCATGTTAAATTTGTCTCACCACCCCTAGAGCATAGCAAAAAGCTTGAAGCCAAATTGGGGGTTCAATTTATAAGTTCAAGGTGGAGGCAAAAAGTGATTCACGTCGTGCCGCGATGTTAAATTAGGCGCTTGTTGGGAGGCAACCCAGCTTTACTGCTTTCTTTTATTTTTATTTATTTTTGTTTATTTTAGTTTTCTACCTTTGTAGCATTTGATGTAGGATTATGAGCATAGAAGAAAAGCCACTGAAAGTGTGCAAATGCGAGCTAGCTGGTTGGAACTAGTATGAGGTACCCGCACAAAGGACCATCCTTGGGAGAAGTCTGAGTACCCCGTGAGCTGCCAGTGCTTCGGTCTTTGGCCTTTTAGGGAGTTTCTTGTCCACCCTTGTTATTTTTGCTTTATTTGTGCATTGGGGACATTGCACTCTTTTAAGTGTGGGGTGTGAGAATTCCTTTGGATAATTATCTTTTTAGTATTTTAGCTTCTTATCTCTTTTCTTCGTAGTTGTGTAGTATTTTAGGAGATTATTTTTTTATGTGAAAAAAAAAAAATAATAATAATAATAATTTTATATTTTTTCTTAGGAAGTGTAGCAATTCCCCCTTGGTTTTTCTTTACCGTTGTTCTTTTCCAAGGGTTTATCTTGAACCGGGCATAGGTAGTTTTTACTTTTTGTTTTTATATTTTTTTTATTTTGTAGACTAAAATAAAGAGTTATAAGCTATAGAAAAGTGAACTCATAGCGTTGACACACCTGAACACAATAGACCCTAGAGTGTAACGCTTAATCTTAATGGTTGAATTTCACTGAAAGTGCCTTAATTTGAATGTTTGTACTAAATTGAATGCTCGTAATGGAGTGTCTTGATGAGCTGATCTGGAATGATTCATATGCCATGTGTGGTGAGTATTTGTGTAGTCCATGTATTGTACTTGTGTCTAGAACTTGCCTGGTATGTGAGTTGAAGCGAAATTTGAGGTGATGCTCGGTTTGAAAAATGATGTTAGGCTTTCTTTGACCTTTTTGAGCTCAATTGCTTATTACAAATAAAATTTGTCCCTAGTTAACCCTTTTGAGCCTTCAGACTTTTTGTTTGGCACCCGCATTACAAGCCTATACCCTTTTGTTCTTAATTGACATTGTTTTGATCCTTTTACCTCTTAAAGCACTTTAATTGTGAGAAGAGCGCTAAAAGAAGTAAGAAGGAAATAAGTGTGGGGTGACTTTTGAGTGGAACCAATAAAAGGATGAAAGGTGCACTTATGTTGTAAACGAATACACCACTAGCAGAAATTGAGTGGAAAAAAATATAATTAAAAATAAAAAAATTGAAATATAAAAAGGAAAGAAAAAAAAGATGATTACATTGTGTTTTGCTCTAGCTAGTGGGAATGAATTAATAGAGTGCTTAAATAAGAAGGGCATATTTGTAGGATGATATTGTGTATGAATGAGAAGTGGGTTGAAGAATTTACGCTGAAAATTGCTCTAGTGATGTGTTAAAGTGCTTCGGGGTTGAGTCACTATTCCTAAATACATCCTACCCATCCCTTAGCCTACATTACAACCATGAAAAAGTCCTAATTGATTTTGGATCGAGCTAGCCTACCTTATTTACATTAAGGGCAAGTTTATGGTACCAATTGCATGCATGTGACCTTTTTTGTGAGAGTGAGTGATTTCCCTGATATATGTGAATATATGAATTGAATGTGGTGGATTGAACTCAGTTTTTGTTGATGTAATTGTGAGGGCATATGAATCGTCACGGAGAAGCAAGTCTTGATTTCTGTGTAGAGTACTTTGAGGAAGTGTGAATATTGCATGGCACTTGAGAGTTGGCTTTGAGGCTAGGATTGTTCACTGCTAGGTGTAATACATGTACATTGTTCTAGGTGTAATGCATTAAGGGAAATGGTTGAGTGAAGAATTCTCTAAAACGAATATAGTGGATTGCTCGAGGACTAGCAATAAGCTAAGTGTGGGGTGTTGATAATAGGCTAAATTGTTTAATATAGCCTATGTTTTAGCTCAAATTAAGGATGGTTTACTATTGTAAATGTTCAAATAATGCAAAAATTGGCTCTAATCATGACTTTAATATCTCACAGGAGTTCAATAAACAAATGAGGATTTATGATAGTAATCAAGTGAAAAATGGAGTCAAATGACGAAAAGTTGAGCAGCAACATCTTAACAAGAGAAAACCCCACTAGCGCAGGTCATGCGCTGGTCATGCGCTCCCGCGCTAGTTCAGTGATTTGGACAGAAAGAAACTCGATATGCACGGGTCATGCGCTGGTCATGCGCTCCCGCGCTAGTCCTGTCCGGAAAAGCAATTATTGAGGGGTAAATTGGTCAATTTGGAAGTAATCCACTAAACTACCATAAAGCAAAAGCTCCATTATTAGATGGATGAGATTTTAGAGGAAGAAATAATTTTAGAGAAAGAAAGTGAAGAGAAAACTCAATCTTGAAGTGAAGAAAAGAAGAGGATTACAATCTTGAAGCAAGAACTAAAAGAGTTTTTCTAAACTTTCTCCTTGTATTTACTTATATTATGTTTAAGACTTTTATTGCTAATATTTGTATAATTATGAGTGTCACACCTCCTTTTTCCGCACCCAAGAGGGCGCAAGGGAGTTTTTTCCAATTAAAGGACGATCGAAACGGGATTTGTTTATTTATTTCAGAGTCGCCACTTGGGAGATTTAGGGTGTCCCAAGTCACCAATTTTAATCCCGAATCGAGGAAAAGAATGACTCTATATTACAGTCTGCGTACCAGAAATCCGGATAAGGAATTCTGTTAACCCGGGAGAAGGTGTTAGGCATTCCCGAGTTCCGTGGTTCTAGCACGGTCGCTCAACTGTTATATTTGGCTTATTCATCTGATTTTAAATACAATATGAATTTATGTGCAAATGTTATCTTTCAACCGCTTTTATCATTATTATTATTTTTACGAGAATTGCAACGTCGTGAAAACATATCTTGAACCACGTTACATCAATGTACCCGTGGTTATCGATATATCTCGACTCGGTTGAGATTTGGATTTGGATCACATAAATGTGCACCCGAATTAAGGAAAATAAATTGTTAAAGGCGCGCCTAAAGCAACTAGCGTCTTGCTATTTTGGGGAAAGTCGTAAAAATTCGTTAAACGGCATATCCCGAATTCTAAATACTTTAATATATACATACATCTAGAGGGCCCCGCAGCTTTGTACATTTTTTGTTTGTCGAGGCTCGTCTCGTTCTATTTTTAAAAGGAATTTGCGACGTCATGGACATGCATCTCGAACCACGTCACAATCAATGTACCCGTGATTAGAAACACATTTCGAATCCGTCGAGATTTGGATTTGGGTCACATAAATGTGCACCCGAGTTTAAGGAGATAACATTATTAAATACGCGCCTAAAGAAACTAGCATGTCATTATTCTGAGAAGGTCCGTGAAATTTTGCTAAAACGGTCCATCCCGAAGCCTAAGCAATTTTATAACAAATATTTACCGAGGGCCCCGCAATTTCGTATTTTTATTTGGCGAGGCTCGTCTCATTTTTATTTTTAAAGGATATATTAAAGCGACTATGTTCTTCTATTTTTGTCCGTCTCTAGAATGAAAGAGAGAAAAAGATCCTAGTCCTGTTACATCCTTAAAGTTGTTATAGTCGGACTCCAAACACAAGACAAATTTATGAGGCTCCAAATACAAAGGCGTGTATGGGCCATCCGTTGGCCAAAGCGTGGGCATGGGTCCAACGCATATGGTATTATACTGGGCTTGGGAAGTCCTTATTCTGATATTAGCCTAATTGCTTGTTCTTACGCCTATTTGTGAGTTTGCAAAACTGGAAGATAAAATGATACTATTTCATTTAACAGTCTATTGTAAATGTAAAATAGGCTATCTGCTGTCATGAGAGAATTTTAAGATCAAATTTTAGTCCTAATTCGAATCATTTGCATACTGAGATTAGACTGTTACGACAATCAGAAGTCCATTTACCTGATTCAAGTCTAACATGCATCTTTACAAGCGACTGAAATAAGCAGGGTGATTTCTAGCATCATATCCCTTTGAGGACTTACCTAGGGAGTTCATAAGCTAAATTATACAGTTCCTTGGAAGGAATTACATATTAATGGTACACAAAATGGTTTAAGTATAATCAGTAAAAATAAATTCAGTTTATAGCTACAACTTCTTCATGTGTGTGTTCATGCTTCAAACGTCAACTTCAAACATGGAATTACATCGACTTAGTATGTGTACCTGGTATAGAGGACAAAGAAGAAAGGAATGATCAGCTGGGCAGTATGCAATAAACACAGCAACAGCAGATACACAGCAACAACACAGCAACAAACCAACAACCACATGTGTTTTCCACAGTCCACAGACAACCAGCAACAGTTTCCAGAACAAAGAAAACCAGCAGATGGTCGAGCACCAAACAAGTAATCCCAGAAAGAGTAATGAAACAAACAGAAGTAATAGAGTGTTCTATGCAGCAACACCAGCAGTCCAACAATCAGGAAGACTCAAACTCAAACCACAGCACACAGAAAACTCAGTGCAGTAACAATCACAGCAGAAAACACACAGCCTTCTCTTAATGGAACAGTAATGACCCTAGTTAGAATAACTGACTTGGACAGAACAGCTCAACCAACTTAGTTCCTTGTGCAGTTTTGGGCAGTGTTTAGTTAAAGTGTTCTAAAAATTTTCCCTTTGTTTTCCCTTTTTCTAAAGACTAAAGTCCAGCCCCCTTTAAGTTCTGAAATGGCCTCTTTATAAGCCAAGCGACCCAGTGCAGCTAAGATGCCTAGATCCTGCCCATTGCAGACTGCCCATCCCCTTTAAATCCCATGCCTAAGCATCTTTTGATGTCAGCCATTTGTTCCTCATGCCTGGTTTATTCTTTAAGCAAGAGTTATGGGCTTATTTTAGTATTCATTTTAAATTCCCATGCTCTTATGTCTTGTTCCCCATTGAGCATTAGTTTAATCTTAGTTCAGTACCCTACTTGTCAGCTCACTTAAACTAAGCTTTTCCTTTTCTTTTCGAACCCCATACTACCCTTGTTAAACCTTGATTATTACTGCCCTAAACCCATTGCAGCATCAGGGCATTTTGAACTTCTGAAAGTTCAAATTCAGGACTGCCCTGGACTGAACCTTTTCGGTCATTTTTGCATGCAAACAAACCCATTTCAAACAATGTCGGGCATTCAGTCGGTGACATGGTTCAATTGGTCATGTGAAATTATTAGCTCATTTGATCCATTAGTTATAGAAAACTAATCGACGACGTTTATCGAGTCGACTATACTAAATATAACAGGTAATAATCAGTCGCTCATATAAACAACATGTACAGGGTCCAGAATGACTTAAAACATTTTTTGTTCAATTACTGGGAACCTATATGAGTTAACTTATTTGACGATTAATCTAATTGACGAGCATGTATACCACAGAGTACATTCAGAACACACATAGAAAATCAACCGACCAAATAAAAGGTCTTTGCTAGAGATGGAAGAAATCAGGAAAAATAACAGATAATAACAAACAATCACAACAAATCATGCTAACAACTCAATCAAAACTAAAACAAAGAAAAGAGAACACTTACTGGAAAAGTTTAAACCGAAATGACCCAAGTCCGACTTAGCTTTGACCATTTGAGGCCAAACAAACTTTAATCAGGGTGTTCTCACATGAGAACACCTTGATTAAGGTCTATTAGACCTCGAACCCTTGTCAAGATCGGCTGGATTCCCCAGGTGCATGTGTTCTGAGGTCTGGATTTTCAGATCTGGTTTTTTAGAAGTTGTGGGTAGATTCGGACCAAACCAAGCTTGGTTTGGTCACGAGGAGGGTCAGGGGAGTGTCTGGTATGAAGATGGGGTGGTTTGGTATAGATTGAGCTTCGTCTCGAATCTTCAAATCCAGATTTGAGACGATGGAAGGTGATTCGAGGTACATGGCTAGTGGATTCGTGCTCAGGGTGGTTGGATGTATCGGTGGTGTGAAAGGGGTGGTCACCGGCGTTCATGCCGCCGGGTTCTGGTGAAAGGGAAACTAGGGCGGCGTTAGGGTTTGGGGGTTTCAGGGCTTGGGGAAGGAGATGAGTGAAGGGGGGTTCGGATAGGGGGCGTGGGGTGAAGGGCCAAGTTTATATACGGAAGGGGAAGAGAGATTGGAGCCGTTAGATCAAGTGATCTGAACGGCATGGATCTATTGGTGGGTAACAGGATGGGGTCGTTTGGTACGGGAACGGGGTCGTTTTGGTTTAGGTGAGGGGTTGGGTCAAACCGGTTACTGGGTCGGGTTTGGGAACGGGTTGCTAAAGGGGGTCCTGGGCCGTTGGATTGGCCTGGACGGATGGCTCAGATCAAATGGCTTATACGGCGCCGTTTTGGGGTCATGCCTGGGCAGGCCTGGTTTGGGCTGGGTCTTGCATTGGCTTTGGGCCTAATTTTTGGGGTCCAAACCGATTTTCCTTTCCCTTTTTAATTCAACAAATTAAACAAAAATTCCTAAAACAATGTAAAAATTAAAATAAACTTACACACATATTGGGTGACACCTACAACAATTAACACACACATACTAGAATTTTTAAAAATGGTTAAATCACAGCCTAGAGTAAAAGCTGCATATTTTTGTGAATTTTCTTTTAAAAACCGAATTACGGCCCGATTACACACGGCATACTTATTGTATTTTTGTTTGATAAGATTCAATGAAAAATGGATATAAACACAAAGGACTACCAGCACATGTCACATAAAAATTGAAAATTTGTACGGCGAGGCCATTTGCAATTATTTTGATTTCTTTTGGAGTGATTGTTCGTGAAGCAAAAATCACGTGCTTACAGCTGCCCCTCTTTGCACGAGGACACGAAGGGTTTTCGCGCAAAGATAAAGCGAGCGATTTTTGCCCGTCCGAATACTCCGTGTGAAGCATTTTTTGAAAAAGGTTTGACCGAACCTTTGCTTCAAAGGTTTCCTACATATCCTGGGCTAAACAGGAATCAGGTCAATGTAGTTCGGGAAACTTTGGTAGCTGGGACTACCGTGTCACTGTAGTGCTTGCTGTTGTTGTGCGTTGTTGCCCGCCGCTGTAGGATGCTACCGCTCAACCGATCTCCTTGTTACATTGTTCTTGAAAGGAAAAACAAGAAGCTAAGTTAGAGTATGAGATCTCATCTATCTTCAACTTGTTCTTGTTGCCTTGCTTTCTTGTCGGCTAACGCTTTCCTCTGATGCCCTTATTTTGTGAACTTGGGAGATGATGCTGGTCCTTCGCCTTTTATGAATGCCAGTTTTCATCACTTTGCTTGATTTGCTGGGAACATGGCTTTCTTCTTTAAATCTTTCAATGGTTTCTTCAGTGGTATGGCTTTCTTCATCAAAATTGTTATATTGGGCATGCTACAACGTTCCCAAACTGCCTCTTCTGGGACGCGTTCCTTCTTCCTTTTGAATCGCGCGCTTGCTTTTACAGCCTTCTGCTTCTTGGCGCTGGGGATTTTATTGTTTCTTGCTTAGGGGATCTCTGTTGTAACCTTCCGTCTTCATGTGGGGTTACTGATTCCAAAATCTAGAGCTGAAAGTATTCCCGCATTTTACTGGTGGGCGACCTAGAACTTAAATGTATTCCCGCATTATACTGGTGGGCGACCTAGAACTTAAATGTATTCCCGCATTATACTGGTGGGCGACCTAGAACATAAATGTATTCCCGCATTATACTGGTGGGCGACCTAGAACTTAAATGTATTCCCGCATTATACTGGTGGGCGACCTAGAACTTAAATGTATTCCCGCATTATACTGGTGGGCGACCTAGAACTTAAATGTATTCCCGCATTATACTGGTGGGCGACCTAGAACTTAAATGTATTCTCGCATTATACTGGTGGGCGACCTAGAACTTAAATGTATTCCCGCATTATACTGGTGGGCGACCTAGAACTTAAATGTATTCCCGCATTATACTGGTGGGCGACCTAGAACTTAAAAGTATTCCCGCATTTTACTGGTGGGCGACCTAGAACTTAAATGTATTCCCGCATTTTACTGGTGGGCGACCTAGAACTTAAATGTATTCCCGCATTATACTGGTGGGCGACCTAGAACTTAAATGTATTCCCGCATTATACTGGTGGGCGACCTAGAACTGAGATGTATTCCCGCATTTTACTGATTCCAAAATCTAGAGCTAAAAAGTATTCCCGCATTATACTGTTGGGCGACCTAGAACTTAAATGTATTCCCGCATTATACTGGTGGGCGACCTAGAACTTAAAAGTATTCCCGCATTATACTGGTGGGCGACCTAGAACTTAAATGTATTCCCGCATTTTACTGGTGGGCGACCTAGAACTTAAATGTATTCCCGCATTATACTGGTGGGCGACCTAGAACTTAAATTTATTCCCGCATTATACTGGTGGGCAACCTAGAACTTAAAAGTATTCCCGCATTATACTGGTGGGCGACCTAGAACTGAAATGTATTCCCGCATTTTACTGGTGGGTGACCTAGAGCTGAAAATATTCCCGCATTTTACTGGTGGGCGACCTAGAACTTAAATGTATTCCCGCATTATACTGGTGGGCGACCTAGAACTTAAAAGTATTACCGCATTATACTGGTGGGCGACCTAGAACTTAAATGTATTCCCGCATTTTACTGGTGGGCGACCTAGAACTTAAATGTATTCCCGCATTATACTGGTGGGCGACCTAGAACTTAAATGTATTCCCGCATTATACTGGTGGGTGACCTAGAACTTTAATGTATTCCCGTATTATACTGGTGGGCGACCTAGAACTTAAATGTATACTGGTGGGCGACCTAGAACTTAAATGTATTCCCGCGTTATACTGGTGGGCGACCTAGAACTTAAACGTATTCCCGCGTTATACTGGTGGGCGACCTAGAACTTAAACGTATTCCCGCATTATACTGGTGGGAGACCTAGAACTTAAAAGTATTCCCGCATTTTACTGGTGGGCGACCTAGAACTTAAATGTATTCCCGCATTTTACTGGTGGGCGACATAGAACTTAAATGTATTCCCGCATTATACTGGTGGGCGACCTAGAACTTAAATGTATTCCCGCATTTTACTGGTGGGCGACCTAGAACTTAAATGTATTCCCGCATTATATTGGTGGGCGACCTAGAACTTAAAAGTATTCTCGCATTATACTGGTGGGCGACCTAGAACTTAAATGTATTCCCGCATTTTACTGGTGGGCGACCTAGAACTTAAATGTATTCCCGCATTATACTGGTGGGCGACCTAGAACTTAAATGTATTCCCGCATTATACTGGTGGGCGACCTAGAACTTAAATGTATTCCCGCATTATACTGGTGGGCGACCTAGAACTTAAATGTATTCCCGCATTATATTGGTGGGCGACCTAGAACTTAAATGTATTCCCGCATTATACTGGTGGGCGACCTAGAACTTAAATGTATTCCCGCATTATACTGGTGGGCGACCTAGAACTTAAATGTATTCCCGCATTATACTGGTGGGCGACCTAGAACTTAAATGTATTCCCGCATTATACTTGTGGGCGACCTAGAACTTAAATGTATTCCCGCATTATACTGGTGGGCGACCTAGAACTTAAATGTATTCCCGCATTATACTGGTGGGCGACCTAGAACTTAAAAGTATTCCCGCATTATACTGGTGGGCGACCTAGAACTTAAATGTATTCCCGCATTATACTGGTGGGCGACCTAGAACTTAAATGTATTTGAAATTGTTTCCCCGTTCTTCCGAGAAAATTTTTGACAATCGGCAGAAAATTTTCTGCCCCGGTTTTTGGTGACTTCCCTGGCGTTGCATCTCGCTGCCATCATCAATCCTTTGTTTTCCTGCAGCAGACAAAAGGATTTAATTAGTTTTAATCGTGGTGGTAGAGGGTGCCTTTCCGGCGGATGATTTTTCCTCTCTTCCCCTTTTCTTGCTCTATGTCCCCATAATTGGTTAGTGGACAAAATTGCCTGCTGGGGGTCTCTAGCCTGCTGGGGCTGGTTTTCAAATTGTTCCCTTTTCTGCTTTATCTTTAAGCACATGCTGTGGGAATCTGCTTTTACTCTCGAAACCATTCCCTTTGGGAGCTTACTTCCTCCAAAACTGCGAGGCACGATCATTGCATTGCCTGGTGCCGGCCTTTAAGACTGTTTGTGTTATCCTGCATTGGATGAATTCCCCTTCGGTCTCTGGTAGTAAGCTTTGAAAAATCCTTTTCAAGACAAATTTTTAGGAAGATAAATAAAAGCTAGAAAAGGAGAAAATCTTTCTGAACCAATATTTGGTGGGAGAAGAAACTCAGAAGAACTTATTTGGAGGACATGACCGGTCCTCGGGATCATGACGTGCACCATAGATTCCCGACCCAGTCTATTTGTATCAATCGATTTGCCCGATGGTCTGACTTGCTAGGGATGATAAATGACTGTCCATTTCGTTGCGAATGTGGTCGCTTTTTATTGATCTATCTTGTCGCCTCATAGTGCCCTTCGAGGGGTTTTCACCAATGAGACTCTCTCTTTTCTCTCATCTCCCGGCGCCTTATGGTGCCTGTGAAGGTTTTCACCAATAAGACTCTCTCATTGCATATCTCTCATCTTACGTCGCCTTTCGGTGCCTGTGAAGGTTTTCACCGATAAGACTCTCTCATTTCATATCTCTCATCTTACGTCGCCTTTCGGTGCCTCTGAAGGTTTTCACCGATAAGACTCTCTCATTTTATTTCTTCATTGAAGAATCGGGGTGTTATCGATACGACCCTCTCTTCTGGAGATCCCTTTGACCATCAATTCAATCTCAGTCTTATGATCTCTTCTTTGCTGGGGATCGGTGTATTATTCTCGGCCGCCTGACTTGGCATCTCTTGGATATTGGTCGGGGGGTCTTTTGGACGTCGATGTTGGTTTTGGTATGAGGCTAAAGAAAGGCTATCAAAAATGAAAATAATTTTGATGGGTGATCTGCTACAGCTTTTGGAATCAAACCTTGGTTGGAACTTAAAACATAACCTCTGCTCCAGCTTTCTTGCTTGGGGAATTTATTTTTTTACACTTATGTTGCGCTATGTGCGTTATGCACACTGTGCCTATTATGCACACTATGTACATTATGCATCTTATATTCACTATGATGCATACAATGACCGAGCCGTGAGGCGCCTACGTATCCTCTTCGAGGAATCAGGTCAAACGTAGTTCCCACTGTTTTGCATTTCTTATGATTTTTATCTTCTTTTTCTTTTTCCTTCTTTTCATTTTTTTTTTTCATGTCTTTTCCATTAGTGATTCCAAAAGAGGGGTAAGAAAGAATAACTTAAGGCTCAAAGGGGGAAGCGAGGGTTAAAAAGTGTTTGGATAGAAGAAAGAATTGCCTCCGTCATCCCATTATCCAATAAATGCCAAATACAAACAAATGAACCAATAATTGCCATAATTAAAGAAATTACGCATAATATCTCTTGACTGCATCAGAATTGATAGCCATGTCGACACATCTCCCCTCGACATCTGTCAAACACAAAGCACTGTTGGACAATACTCTGGTCACGATATAAGGCCCTTGCCAATTTGGGGCGAATTTGCCTTTTGCCTCGACCTGATGTGGGAGGATCTTCTTCAATACCTGCTGCCCTACTTCAAACTTCCTGGGGCGCACCTTCTTATTATATGTTCTTGTCATTCTCTTCTGGTACAGCTGACCATGGCACACTGCTGCCAATCTTTTCTCATCTATCAGGCTCAACTGTTCCAATCGAGCTTTGACCCATTCATCATCATTAATCCCGGCTTCAGCGACAATTCGGAGGGATGGAATTTTGACCTCCGCCGGTATTACGGCCTCAGTTCCGTACACCAACAAGTAAGGAGTTGTGCCTATGGAAGTCCGGCCAGTAGTGCGGTAACCCAACAAAGCAAAGGGTAATCTCTCGTGCCATTGTCTGGACCCTTCCACCATCTTTCGCAGTATCTTCTTGATATTTTTATTGGCTGCTTCGACTGCTCCATTCGCCTTGGGACGATATGGGGTGGAATTGCGGTGTGTAATCTTGAATTGTTGGCATACCTCTCTCATCAGGCTGCTATTAAGATTCGCACCGTTATCCGTGATGATCACTTTTGGGATCCCAAATCTGCAGATGATATGGGAATGAACAAAGTCCACCACTGCCTTTTTGGTTACCGATTTGAAGGTTTTAGCCTCAACCCATTTGGTGAAGTAATCAATGGTCACTAGAATGAACCTATGACCGTTGGATGCTGCCGGCTCGATGGGCCCAATGACATCCATGCCCCATGCCACAAACGGCCAGGGTGCTGACATCGTATGTAACTCTGTTGGCGGAGAATGAATCAAATCTCCATGTATCTGGCACTGATGGCATTTCCTCACGAAAGCGATACAGTCGTGTTCCATGGTGAGCCAATAACACCCTGTTCGAAGGATCTTTCTTGCCAATACATATCCGCTCATGTGTGGCCCACAAACTCCAGCATGTACCTCTGCCATAACCGTCGTTGCTTGACTGGCATCTATGCATCTCAACAATCCCAAATCTGGGGTTCTTTTGTACAATACTCCTCCGCTGAGGAAGAAACCATTCGACAAACGCCGAAGGGCTCTTTTTTGGTCTCGAGAGGCATGTTCCGGTTATATCCCCATTCTGAGGTATTCCTTGATATCATGAAACCAGGGTTCGCCATCTGCTTCTTCTTCTATGGCATTGCAGTAGGCGTGCTGATCACGGACCTGGATGTGCAGAGGATCAACATACATTTTGTCAGGGTGGTGCAGCATTGATGCTAAGGTGGCCAAGGCATCCGCAACCTCATTGTGAATTCTCGGGATGTGTTTGAACTTCACCGATCGAAATTGCTTGCTTAGATCATGCAAGCATTGTCGGTATGGTAATGAGTTTTAGATCTCGCGTTTCCCATTCACCCTGAATCTGGTGTACCAAGAGGTCCGAGTCTCCCAAGACCAAGACGTCTTGGACATCCATGTCAGCAGCCAAGCGCAGACCCAGAATGCAAGCCTCATACTCGGCCATATTGTTGGTGCAATAGAAGCGTAGTTGAGCCGTAACAGGATAATGGCGTCCTGTTTCAGAAATGAGTACTGCTCCTATTCCAACCCCTTTTGCGTTTGCAGCTCCATCGAAGAAAAGCTTCCAACCCGGTTCCTCAGGTAATTCCAACTCATTTGTATGCATTACCTCTTCGTCAGGAAAATACGTTCTTAAGGGCTCGTATTTTTCATCAACGGGATTCTCCGCCAAATGGTCTGCCAGCGCCTGGGCTTTCATGGCCGTCCTCGTCACATAGACGATATCAAACTCTGTGAGCAGAATTTTCCCCTTTGCCAACCTTCCCGTGGGCATAGGTTTCTGAAAGATATACTTCAATGGGTCCAAACGGGATATGAGATAAGTAGTATACGAAGACAGGTAGTGCTTCAACTTCTGAGCTACCCAAGTTAGGGCACAACATGTTTTCTCGAGTTGAGTGTACTTGACCTCATGTACTGTGAATTTCTTGCTAAGATAGTAGATGGCCTGCTCCTTCCTTCCTGTGTCATCATGTTGCCCCAATACACAACCAAATGAATTTTCCAAGACCGTTAGGTAAAGAATTAAGGGCTTCCCAGGCTTCGGCGGGACCAATACGGGTGGATTAGACAGATACCCTTTGATTTGGTCGAAGGCTTCTTGACACTCTGCCGTCCAACCTACCGCAGCATCCTTTCTCAGCAGCCGAAATATGGGCTCACAAGTTGCTATGAGTTGGGCGATGAACCTGCTGATGTAATTGAGTCTAACCAGCAAACTCATTACCTCTGTTTTGTTCCTTGGCGGTGGCAAATCTCGGATGGATTCAATTTTGGATGGGTCTAACTCAATCCCCCGTCGACTGACGATGAATCCTAGCAGCTTTCCTAATGGAACCCCAAATGCGCATTTGGCCGGGTTGAGCTTGATATCATACCTTCGGAGTCTTTGGAAAAATCTCCTTAGGTCTGCTACATGGTCTTCCTGACGCTAAGATTTGATGATCACATCATCGACGTACACCTCGATTTCTTTGTGTATCATGTCATGAAACACAGCAGTCATTGCTCGCATGTATGTTGCCCCGGCGTTCTTCAATCCGAACGGCATTACCCGATAGCAGTAAGTTCCCCATGGCGTAATAAACGCTGTCTTTTCAGCATCTTCCTCGTCCATTAGGATCTGATGATAACCCGCATAGCAATCTACAAAGGATCCGATCTCGCGCCCTGCGCAATTATCGATCAAGATATGGATGTTGGGTAACGGAAAATTGTCCTTGGGACTTGCTTTGTTGAGGTTGCGGTAGTCGACGCACACCCTGATTTTTCCATCCTTCTTTGGGACTGGTACCACATTGGCCAACCACTCGGGATATCGAGTGACCCGAATGACCTTCGCTTGCAACTGCTTAATCACTTCTTCTTTGATCTTTACACTCATTTCTGTTTTAAATTTCCTTAGTTTTTGCTTGACCGGAGGGTATGACGCGTCAGTGGGCAATTTGTGAACCACTAAATTGGTGCTTAATCCAGGCATATCGTCATACGACCATGCAAAAACATCTTTGAATTCCATGAGGGTTTTGATCAATTCTTCTCTGACATTCGGCTCAATGTGGATGCTAATTTTGGTCTCTTGGACGTTATCAGCGTCTCCTAGATTCACAGCCTCAGTGTCATTTAGGTTAGGCTTGGGTTTCTCTTCAAATTGGCACAGTTCTCGGTTTATCTCTTCGAAGGCTTCACCTTCGTCACATTCAGATTCATCGTCACAAACGACCTCTTGCATCATTGAGTCGGATTCAGATTGATTTATTAGACTAGGTCGAAGATCCGTTGTGCATGCCATGTCATTAGAACCAGTAAAAAGAGAACTGTTCAGAAAGAAAAAAACAAAATTAAAATGGGACAAAAGAAAAGAACTTTATTAAATTTGCGGGATAAAAGGGTTCACACTTTTACAAAAACGAAAGTAAAATTTGGATTACACCCTTGAATAATCCGGACAAAACAAAACACACAAAACATAAATCAAAGCCTACTACCAAGACTCCCCTCGGACAGGAAGAGGAGTAACTGTCCAATTGTTGGTCTTGGCACCAGGCCCCACAAACTGTATCTCTGCTTTGCTGGAACCTTCTCCAGCTTCCATCATACTGACATCCGCGAATAGCCTTTCAAAACTCTGATTCAGGTCTTCATTTATACCGATCAAAGGTCCTAGAATCTTTGGGACCGGTGACCCCTTGGTACTTGCTTTGACAAAAGACCGTGAGAGACGTGGCACTGGTTTAGGCAGAAACCAGACCCTCTTCTTCATTTTTCGCGCTTGCTTCCTATCTGCTGCGGTTGGTTTGAACCCCAATCCGAAAGTTTCCAGATTTTTAGGAAGGGAGACAGGTTGGACAATCCCTTGAAGCTCGACTCCCAGGCCTTTTCCCGGCACAAATCCATTACCCAGCATTTCTGAGACCATCATGACTGTTGCGGCAGCTACCCTAGGGTGCGGGATGATTTCTCCTTCAGAAATTTTGTTGGCCGACCCTGTGTCGAAAATCTGGTAGACCCAAGGACCTTTGTCATTAGCGGTCTCTATGAAAGGTACAATGGCTCCGCCTATGGTGCACGTTGTATCCTCGCCGTGTAACACGACCTCTTGTCTTTCCCACTCGAACTTCACCATCTGATGTAGGGTGGAGGGCACCGCCTTGGCTGCATGAATCCATGGTCGTCCTAACAGCAGGTTGTAAGATACTGTGGCGTATAATACCTGGAATTCCATGGTAAACAGGACTGGACCGATGGTCAGTTCAAGTACAACATCCCCCACAGTGGCTGTTCCGTTTCCGTCAAACCCTCGGACACAGATACTGTTCTTGTGGATCCTTTCGTGGTCGATTTTTAACTGGTTCAAGGTAGATAGTGGGCAAATATTGGCGCTTGAGCCGTTATCCACCAATACTCGAGTTACCACCGAGTCTTCATATTTGACAGCTAGGTATAGAGCTTATTATGCTCCGTACCTTCCACCGGCAGGTCATCATCTGAGAATGTTACCCTTTTCACCTCGAAAATCTTGCTGGCAATGGTTTCCAGGTGGTTTACAGAAATCTCACTGGGTCTATGAGCTTCGTTCAATATCTTCAACAGGGCCCGACGGTGCTCCTCAGAATGGATCAGTAATGACAACAGTGAGATCTGGGCCGGTGTTTTTCTCAGCTGTTCGACCACAGAATAGTCTTGTACTTTCATCTTCCTCAGGAACTCTTCAGCCTCTTCTTCGGACACAGGTTTCTTGGTTGCAACTGGGTTGGTTCTTCTTAGCTCCACCGGAGCAAAACATCGACCTGATCGAGTCAACCCTTGCGCTTCACAACTGACTTCTTCCACCTGTTTTCCTTTGTACATCACCACCGCCTTTTCATATTTCCAAGGCACAGCCCTGCTGTCAATCATCGGCAGCTGGACCACAGGCTTTATGGTCACCAGTTCTCTACATACCCCTTTTAACACGACTGCCGGTGTGGGCGGGATCCCTGATATTACCAACTTGCTTGGCTCGGGTTTGCTTGTCATGGCGGACGGGCTTTTTCCCAATATCACTACCGGCTTGGCGCCTTCTCCCTGCGACTGTACACTCGTTCCTCCACTGGTTGAGACTTTTTTCGGGGCGGCTTGGATCATCATCACTATTTGTGAGGGTTTTCTCAACTCTCCTCCCTCACACACCAACTCAATCATGTGAGTTTCGTAGTGCGCTGGCAGTGGGTTTTGGTTGATGTTAGGAGCTTCTGGTGTCTGGACCTCGATCTTATTGGTGTCGATAAGATCCTGTATGGCATGCCTTAACTTCCAACACTTCTCGGTGTCATGCCCGAGCATCCCTGAGCAGTATTCACAACTTATTGATCGATCCAAATTCTGAGGTGGGGGATTTGGTTCTCGAGTCTGGACAGGACTAACCAAACCCAATTGCCTCAGCTTGTGGAACAAAGCGGTGTAGGTTTCTCCCAACTCTGTGAAAGTTCTCTGTTTTCGCAACCTGTCATTCCTAGCATTTGGATTTCCCCGAAAACCTGCCCCTGGAGGGTTTCTATACGCCCTTGGTGGAGGATAGGTGTTTTGTGGTGGTGCATATATGTTCTGGGGAGCCGGTGCGCGCCATTGCGGGCGAACCGGAGGCTGGGTGTATGCTTGGGCTTGGTGTACGGAACAATGTGGTTCTCGAGGTGGATAGAAATTTTATGGTGGGTTGTATGGGTAGTTTGACCTGTGAGGTCTGGGTTGGTTGTAGTGCGGCCTGCCAGCCCTGGACCAACTGCCTGCCTCGATCGTGGCGACCTCTTCTTTCTTTCTTCTCAGCGCACCTCCCGTGCTGCTTTGAATAGCCTGGGTTGTGGCTTTGAGTGCCGAATAGTTCAAGATTTTGTCAGACCTCAGACCCTCTTCTATCATGACCCCTATCTTGACCACCTCGTTGAAAGATTTTCCAACTGTTGTCACCAAGTGACCAAAGTAGGTTGGATCCAATGTCTGCAAGAAATAGTCCACCATCTCTCCCTCTCTCATGGGAGGATCGACTCTAGCTGCTTGTTCTCTCCACCGGAACCCGAACTCGCGAAAACTTTCCCTGGGTTTCTTCCCAGTTCTTAATAATGTGAGACGGTCAGGGACTATCTCGAGATTGTACTGGAAATGACCTGCAAAAGCCTGCGCCAGATCATCCCACGTGTACCACCTGCTGGAATCCTGCCTGGTATACCATTCTAGTGCAGATCCGCTCAGACTTTGGCCGAAATAAGCTATCAACAGCTCATCCTTGCCGCCTGCCCCTCTCATTTTGCTACAGAATCCCCGCAAATGTGCCATGGGATCACCGTGCCCTTCATATAAATCAAACTTAGGCATCTTGAACCCAGCCGGGAGTTGGACGTCTGGGAAAGGGCACAGATCTTTGTATGCTACGCTGACCTGATTGCCCAGCCCGTGCAAGTTCCTGAAGGACTACTCCAGGCTTTTGAACTTTCTCAATACTTCATCCTGTCCAGGGGCGTTAACCGGCTTCTCAACCTCTGCCGGCACTTCCAAATGTGGATTGTAAGCCTGTGGTTCGAGGGCATGAAACGTAGGCTCAGGGGGATAGTATTGTGTATCGTGAGCCTTGAAACAATGGCTCACTGGTCGTTCTTTGCAAAGGGGCTGATGTTGGTCCCACAAAAATGGGAATATTGGGTGTTGGGAGAGGTTGATGGGGTGGTGGAGCTTGGGAATCATGAGGGCTTCTTTCTTGATGATAAAGGGGATTTGGGCGGCTTGTGGAAGGGCCGGAGTGAGGGTACTCCGGCATGTGCCCCAGTGGTTCAGGGCTCTTTTGGGCTTTGGCTAGGGCTAGCAGCATTGCGTTCATCTCTAGTCTCATCCTTTCGATCTTCTCCATTGCTTCTTTTAACAACTGGCTCATTGGCCTTTCCTCCTCATTACTATTCTCTGAAGTAGTCATGCTTGTTGCTACCGGTCCTTTGGATCTGATTTGGTATGAGTGTGTTCCCAGAGTTCTTTAACAACTAACTTGTCTGGTATCAGACAACAACAAACTTTGTTAGCGTTAGAGTTTAACAGATTTGATCATAACACATAAAGGATGCCATGCTCCTAGGCAGTTAACCGTTTCTACATGCTTTGCTTCGAACAACATGCGTCATCCCGGTTTGCTCAAAAGTATTTTGGGAAACCCTGTGTTTTATTTTACTTTGTATTTTCTTTTCTTTCTTTATTAAAAGCGGTCGAATCTTATGGGGATTGCCTACGTATCACGTCCCCGCGCGAATCAGACCAGGCGTAGTTCTGCCTCAAAGTAAAGACACATAGAAATTCTTCCGGAGTCACTTAATTTCATTATCAAAATTTGCTATTACACATTGCTTCAAACAAAATAGCAACAGTACAGACTCCACGGTTTTAAACTTGGTTCGAAGAAAAGAAAACAACATATGGGGAAACAACAAACAAAACGAACAGGACTCGATCAAAGACTAATTTTCCAACTTAGGGACCCACGAGGCATCTTTCGGCCTTTTCGCGACCCTAGGTGTAAGGTCTCTTTGCAAGCTCTTCAACTCGTTCATAATCCGGTGGACGCAGCCCATGATGGAGACAATAAGGGTTTCCCGAGGTGTTTGCTCGCATGCCAAGCATTTCATGTAGATGTAATACCCGATTTCGTCAATTTTTGCTCGAATGTTGTCCCTTTCTGCGAACAACTGCCTTATCTGTCGCCTCTTTAATCCTAACGTTTGTGCATTGGTGGCGAGCTGATCCTGGAACATCTCCATTTGCCTTTCCATCCTGGTCATTGCATTGTAATAGCGTCTTCTGTCGGCTTGGGCATCTTGTGTTTGCTTGAAGATCCGCTCTTGCAGAGCGGAATTCGTTTCCTTTACCGCTTTGACGCTCAGTTCACAATCCCTCATGACTTGCTGTAGGCGCTTCCTCCGGGCCATTGTACCTTTTGCCCATTTGACCTTCATCCTTGCTATGCAAGCCTCTGGTTGTTCTAATTCTTCTCGGCTCTGGATGACCTGATTTCTCAAACTGGCTATCAATCTTTTGTCGGAGCAACGCTTCTGTCGGTCGATGTTATTCTTACTGGCTTGGCGAAGGCGGGCCTTCAGGGTTTGGTTCTCTTGGGCTAGCTTGTCTTTTTCAGCCTGCTCCTGGGCGACTTGCATGTTGTTTTCGAATACAATCCTTTCAACTTTTCTCTTTAGCTTCCTGATTTTAACCAGGTAACCTTCCTCTTTTGCGAGCCAGTCCCATTGTTCTTGTGATGACACAACAAAATCTTGGAGGTGAGGCCGTTTGGTTGGCCGTTCCACAATGTTCTTCTTGTTATGCCAAGCGAGATAGGCCGGCGAGACTTCACCCCTAGACACATCACCTACCCGAGTATTTGCCGTCAGGTACTGGCATTCACTCCATATGCAACGAACTGTCTTTTCAGGAAATTGGCCGTCACTGCTGACCTCGACTGTATAAGTGTTGAGATCTTCGTCCGGGTGTAGTACTTGACATCTTCCTAACTGCCTCATCACCCTGTAAGGGGCATAAGGTTGAATACCTCTGAGTCCCATCAAGAGGAAGTGAGGACCAGTGGCGGGCATGTATATGATTTCTTCCACAGAAAGCCAACCCAAAGTCCAGTTTATTTGATCTGTGGTGATGACCCGGAGATAGGATATCCATTCTTCAAACCCTCCCGGTGATCGGAAACCTGAAACCCTTAGGTTATAACCCTCGATGCAGCCCCCATTCGTAGACATGTAGCGCATATACTGAGGATGGTGACACAAGTGTTCGATCATCCACATCTGTAATAACAAGTTGCACCCCTCGAAGAAGTCTGTCCTGGCCTTACAAGCCGTGAGGGCTCGGTACATTTCTGACACTATCATAGGAGCAAGGATGCTTTTATCGTTGGTAATCAGGACTTTAACGATTCCAGCCACTTTCAGATCGATATTTCTATCTTTTCGGGGAAACACCACAAGGCCCAAAAATGCCACCATAAAAGCGAACCGCCTATGCTCATTCCACTTTACCAGATTTCCCCTACTGCAGACACCACTTTCTGGATCATTGAATCCTCCTATGTTCCCGTACCTCTGGTATATGAATTGCAGGGTAGAAAAACCTCTATCCAGTTCAGCGTATGGGACTCCCTTCTTTATCTTCAACAGATCCATGAATTTGTGTGAATTCACAGCTCTTGGGGCTATCAGGTATTTGTGCCTCAAACCTTCAGTGACGTCCACGTAACCTTCCACTTCTTCTAAGGTTGGGGTGAGTTCAAAATCCGAGAAACGGAACACGTTGTGGGCCGGATCCCAAAATGTAACCAAAGCCTTTATGATGTCGCACCGAGGCCTGACGTTCAACAAATTAACCAAACCTCCCAGGTGCAGTTTGATCTTGTCTTGCTCTGACTTTTCCAAATCCTCCCACCATAATCGCACTTCCAGAGGGATTTTGCTTCTAACTGTTACCGGCAAACTTGGACTTATGCTCATTCTGCATGTTTATTGGGGTGATTAAGCAAAGATCCAGACTCATTGGACTCAAATACCAAATTGACACACCCCTTTTTTTTCCTAGAAAAACGAAATTTGGTTGTTTCTGAAAAGTATGATGTCACCTTAAAAACTTTCGTTCTTTGGATTGTACCTATATTTTGAAAAACAAGTTGAGCCCGATGGGGGTTGCCTACATATCTCGCACCCTGCGAGAATCAAACTGACGTAGTTCAGGCATAAGCCGAATTTTGGAGACACACTATTTTTCTCTTAGAAATAAATCAAAGACTCTTACTTTCTAAAACAAATTAATAAGACACACATTTTTCTTTTTTCTTTTTTTTTTTCTGGCAGAGCTTTAACCGTTTTCTGGGTATTGATTTTTCAATAATAAATAATTATCTCCCTAACCGTTATTCTTTTTTTCTCTCTCTCTTTTTTTTTCAAACATTCCTGATATTCAGAAGCCGGTCAGCATGCAAGCCTTGAAACAAGTAAATGCATAAAGCAGACAGGATGTAGCAAGATGGTCTTTATTCTCAGGTTGCTTGTCCTAGACGGACCCAGCCCCTGTGTTGAGTCCCCTAAGTCAAATGCACATGATGCAAATAAGCGTTCCTACTAGGGATCCGGCATGAAGTTATGTTATACTAAGCTGTAAAACCTAGGTGTTTGTTCTAGACCTGGCTTACCCGAGCGGACAACTCGAGCCAAGGATGGGAGCTGTGTACCGGTAATCAAAAGGCCATCCGATTTTGCAACTCCTCCGAATCCTCGTTCTATTTTGGCATATGACACTAACAAAAAGAAGCCACGACCAGCGTGCACTCCTCAAGAGAGAGAAGAGAGGGGTTTCGGCACAGTTTATATGTACAATTCAAATAATATCAAAGCAGTAAAAGCAGCATTTAGCACATTAGGCTCAAACACGTAAAAATCAGATAATAAATAAAGCCAAATAATCACAATTATTCTAAGCTCGAATTCTTAACCCTGAACCAGTGGTTCTGGGTCAAATAAATTCCCCAGTGGAGTCGCCAGAGCTGTCACACCTCCTTTTTCCGCACCCGAGAGGGCGCAAGGGAGTTTTTTCCAATTAAAGGACGATCAAAATGGGATTTGTTTATTTATTTCAGAGTCGCCACTTGGGAGATTTAGGGTGTCCCAAGTCACCAATTTTAATCCCGAATAGAGGAAAAGAATGACTCTATATTATAGTCTGCGTACCAGAAATCCGGATAAGGAATTCTGTTAACCCGGGAGAAGGTGTTAGGCTTTCCCGAGTTCCGTGGTTCTAGCACGGTCGCTCAACTGTTATATTTGGCTTATTCATCTGATTTTAAATACAATATGAATTTATGTGCAAATGTTATCTTTCAACCGCTTTTATCATTATTATTATTTTTACGAGAATTGCAACGTCGTGAAAACATATCTTGAACCACGTTACATCAATGTACCCGTGGTTATCGATATATCTCAACTCGGTTGAGATTTGGATTTGGGTCACATAAATGTGCACCCGAATTAAGGAAAATAAATTGTTAAAGGCGCGCCTAAAGCAACTAGCGTCTTGCTATTTTGGGGAAAGTCGTAAAAATTCGTTAAACGGCATATCCCGAATTCTAAATACTTTAATATATACATACATCTAGAGGGCCCCGCAGCTTTGTACATTTTTTGTTTGTCGAGGCTCGTCTCGTTCTATTTTTAAAAGGAATTTGCGACGTCATGGACATGCATCTCGAACCACGTCACAATCAATGTACCCGTGATTAGAAACACATTTCGAATCCGTCGAGATTTGGATTTGGGTCACATAAATGTGCACCCGAGTTTAAGGAGATAACATTATTAAATACGCGCCTAAAGCAACTAGCATGTCATTATTCTGAGAAGGTCCGTGAAATTTTGCTAAAACGATCCATCCCGAAGCCTAAGCAATTTTAAAACAAATATTTACCGAGGGCCCCACAATTTCGTATTTTTATTTGGCGAGGCTCGTCTCATTTTTATTTTTAAAGGATATATTAAAGCGACTATGTTCTTCTATTTTTGTCCGTCTCTAGAATGAAAGAGAGAAAAAGATCCTAGTCATGTTACATCCTTAAAGTTGTTATAGTCGGACTCCAAACACAAGACAAAATTTATGAGGCTCCAAATACAAAGGCGCGTATGGGCCATCCGTTGGCCAAAGCGTGGGCTTGGGTCCAACGCATATGGTATTATACTGGGCTTGGGAAATCCTTATTCCGATATTAGCCTAATTGCTTGTTCTTACGCCTATTTGTGAGTTTGCAAAACTGGAAGATAAAATGATACTATTTCATTTAACAGTCTATTGTAAATGTAAAATAGGCTATCTGCTGTCATGAGAGAATTTTAAGATCAAATTTTAGTCCTAATTCGAATCATTTGCATACTGAGATTAGACTGTTACGACAATCAGAAGTCCATTTACCTGATTCAAGTCTAACATGCATCTTTACAAGCGACTGAAATAAGCAGGGTGATTTCTAGCATCATATCCCTTTGAGGACTTACCTAGGGAGTTCATAAGCTAAATTATACAGTTCCTTGGAAGGAATTACATATTAATGGTACACAAAATGGTTTAAGTATAATCAGTAAAAATAAATTCAGTTTATAGCTACAACTTCTTCATGTGTGTGTTCATGCTTCAAACGTCAACTTCAAACATGGAATTACATCGACTTAGTATGTGTACCTGGTATAGAGGACAAAGAAGAAAGGAATGATCAACTGGGCAGTATGCAATAAACACAGCAACAGCAGATATACAGCAACAACACAGCAACAAACCAACAACCACAAGTGTTTTCCACAGTCCACAGACAACCAGCAACAGTTTCCAGAACAAAGAAAACCAGCAGATGGTCGAGCACCAAACAAGTAATCCCAGAAAGAGTAATGAAACAAACAGAAGTAACAGAGTGTTCTATGCAGCAACACCAGTAGTCCAACAATCAGGAAGACTCAAACTCAAACCACAGCACACAGAAAACTCAGTGCAGTAACAATCACAGCAGAAAACACACAGCCTTCTCTTAATGGAACAGTAATGACCCTAGTTAGAATAACTGACTTGGCCAGAACAGCTCAACCAACTTAGTTCCTTGTGCAGTTTTGGGCAGTGTTTAGTTAAAGTGTTCTGCAAATTTTCACTTTGTTTTCCCTTTTTCTGAAGACTAAAGTCCAGCCCCCTTTAAGTTCTGAAATGGCCTCTTTATAAGCCAAGCGACCCAGTGCAGCTAAGCTGCCTAGATCCTGCCCATTGCAGACTGCCCATCCCCTTTAAATCTCATGCCTAAGCATCTTTTGATGTCAGCCATTTGTTCCCCATGCCTGGTTTATTCTTTAATCAAGAGTTATGGGCTCATTTTAGTATTAATTTTAAATTCCCATGCTCTTATGTCTTGTTCCCAATTGAGCATTAGTTTAATCTTAATTCAGTACCCTACTTGTCAGCTCACTTAAACTAAGCTTTTCCTATTCTTTTTGAACCCCATACTACCCTTGTTAAACCTTGATTATTACTGCCCTAAACCCATTGCAGCATCAGGGCATTTTGAACTTCTGAAAGTTCAAATTCAGGACTGCCCTGGACTGAACCTTTTCGGTCGTTTTTGCAATGCAAACAAACCCATTTCAAACAATGTCGGGCATTCAGTCAGTGACATGGTTCAATTGGTCATGTGAAATTATTAGCTCATTTGATCCATTAGTTATAGAAAACTAATCGACGATGTTTATCGAGTCGACTATACTAAATATAACAGGTAATAATCAGTCGCTCATATAAACAACACGTACAGGGTCCCGAATGACTTAAAACATTTTTTGTTCAATTACTGGGAACCTATATGAGTTAACTTATTTGACGATTAATCTAATTGACGAGCATGTATACCACAGAGTACATTCAGAACACACATAGAAAATCAACCGACCAAATAAAAGGTCTTTGCTAGAGATGGAAGAAATTAGGAAAAATAACAGATAATAACAAACAATCACAACAAATCATGCTGACAACTCAATCAAAACTAAAACAAAGAAAAGAGAACACTTACTGGAAAAGTTTAAACCGAAATGACCCAAGTCCGACTTAGCTTTGACCATTTGAGGCCAAACAAACTTTAATCAGGGTGTTCTCACATGAGAACACCTTGATTAAGGTCTATTAGACCTCGAACCCTTGTCAAGATCGGCCGGATTCCCCAGGTGCATGTGTTTTGAGGTCTGGATTTTCAGATCTGGTTTTTTAGAAGTTGTGGGTAGATTCGGACCAAACCAAGCGTGGTTTGGTCACGAGGAGGGTCAGGGGAGTGTCTGGTATGAAGATGGGGTGGTTTGGTATAGATTGAGCTTCGTCTCGAATCTTCAAATCCAGATTCGAGACGATGGAAGGTGATTCGAGGTACATGGCTAGTGGATTCGTGCTCAGGGTGGTTGGATGTATCGGTGGTGTGAAGGGGGTGGTCACCGGCGTTCATGCCGCCGGGTTCTGGTGAAAGGGAAACTAGGGCGGCTGCTAGGGTTTGGGGGTTTCAGGGCTTGGGGAAGGAGATGAGTGAAGGGGGGTTCGGATAGGGGGCGTGGGGTGAAGGGCCAAGTTTATATACGGAAGGGGAAGAGAGATTGGAGCTGTTAGATCAAGTGATCTGAACGGCTTGGATCTATTGGTGGGTAACAGGACGGGGTCGTTTGGTACGGGAACGGGGTCGTTTTGGTTTAGGTGAGGGGTTGGGTCGAACCGGTTACTGGGTCGGGTTTGGGAACGGGTTGCTAAAGGGGTCCTGGGCCGTTGGATTGGCCTGGACGGACGGCTCAGATCAAATGGCTCATACGGCACCGTTTTGGGGTCATGCCTGGGCAGGCCTGGTTTGGGCTGGGTCTTGCATTGGCTTTGGGCCTAATTTTTGGGGTCCAAACCGATTTTCCTTTCCCTTTTTAATTCAACAAATTAAACAAAAATTCCTAAAACAATGTAAAAATTAAAATAAACTTACACACATATTGGGTGACACCTACAACAATTAACACACACATATTAGAATTTTTAAAAATGGTTAAATCACAGCCTAGATAAAAGCTGCATATTTTTGTGAATTTTCTTTTAAAAACCGAATTACGGCCCGATTACACACGGCATACTTATTGTATTTTTGTTTGATAATATTCAATGAAAAATGGATATAAACACAAAGGACTACCAGCACATGTCACATAAAAATTGAAAATTTGTACGGCGAGGCCATTTGCAATTATTTTGATTTCTTTTGGAGTGATTGTTCGTGAAGAAAAAATCACGTGCTTACAATGAGTAGCTAAATACCCAAGTATTCTGGGGTTATGGGTGTTAGATGATTATGTTGTTTGAAGCTTAAATTGATGATCTTGAATTTATCATTATGGGTTGTTTATTTGATTCTGTTGTTAATTATTTTACTGCATAGCTAACAGTAAAATATTATTTACGAATCTTGAGTTAAACTTGAAAAAGGAAATTCTTGATTGCATATAGAATCAAATAGAGCAAGATTCGGATCCTGAGCATCGGGTGAAAGATTCGCAATTAAGACAGAACTATACTTAATTGCCTTGCTTGGTTGAGAAATAGGATTTGTAAATGCATTTGAGTTAATATTAATACCATAGAAATATAGGTATTAATTTAACTTGAATAGGCGCATAAGAAATTAACAGATTCTTATGGGTATTATTAACCCTATAATCAATAACCTAGATAATTCAATAAATTATATTTAAGCTAAAATCGTAGCATGATCTCTAGCAAGCCCATGACCCCGGAATATCTCTCTTATTAATTGTTAAAAGAAAATTGTATAAGTGGTGTAGTAACTTCGTGTAATATTATGGATTAATTACCAGTCAAAGTTTTAAGTTGGTTATTTATGTATTTTGTAATGAATTAGCTTAAATCGATAATTGTTTGAGTTTGCATCAGTTGATAAGTTAATCACAAGTTCTCGTGGGAACGATACTTTACTTATTACTATATTACTTATCGATCGCGTACACTTGCGTGAGTGTTTTGGTCGCAACATATGTCATCGAGATGCTTCTGTATTATTTGACCCCGGCTCCACCTATTCATATGTGTCGTCATATTTTGCTCATTATCTGGACATGACACGTTAGTCTCTAGCTTCATCTGTTCGTTTATCTACCTCGGTGGGCGACACTATTATTGTAGACCGTGTATATCGGTCGTGTGTAGTGACTATTGGGGGATTAGAGACTAGAGTTGATTTGTTGCTGCTTAGTATGGTTGATTTTGATGTGATATATTGGTTGTCTCCATGTCATGTTATTCTGGACCGTCACGCTAAGATGGTGACGTTGGCTATGCTAGGGTTGCCACGATTGAGTGGCGAGGTTCATTGGATTATGTTCCCAGTAGAGTGATCTCATTCTTGAAGGCACAGTGGATGGTTGGGAAGGGTTGTCTTTCTTATTTGTCCTTTGTGAGGGATGTCAATGCAGGGTGTTCCGCGAACACGACATGAGGGTCGTGAACGCAATGAAGGATTTGTGGGCAGGGGCAGTTTGGCCTTCGCGATAGCGAGGTATTTTTCGCAGTCACGATGGAGAAATCTCTGCGCATAAGGTGTTTTAATTCGGAACTTAGGCTCATTTTCCTCACATTTCACTTGGCTTGGGCGATTCAGGAGCTCTTTAGAGGGGGATTTTCAACAAGCATCATAAGCTAAGTGATTTCTACCAAGTTCGAGTTAAATAAACGGATTAGGTGTAGATTTTAATATGCAAATTTATAAAATTCGTGATTTTGGTAAAAACTCTAGAAATTGTTAAAATTAGGATTTGACCATGAAATTGATTATAGAATTGGGTATAAATTATATATTTGAGTTTTCAATATCATGGGTGACATTTATCTTCAAACAAAATTGAAATTCGGGCACGCGGGTTTGGAGTTGACTTTTTGAGTTGGGTTGAAAAATTACTCTAATATTTAAATAATGAGCTTTTGAGCATATATTGATTGGTTTGCACGACCATTGACTAGTTTCGGGTTGCTCTGCATTGACTTGAGGCGACTAGTGAGGTTTAGAGCCGAGTAGTGGGCTTGAAGGCAAGGTAAGTCTCTTGCGTGATCTTGTAAGAGAGAATTATCCATGTATGCATTTTAATTGTTATGTGCAACTTATTATGGGTGCTACATACGAACAAGGTGAGGAGAGTTTGTGCATAGCTAGTTTCATATTTATGTCCAGGTAAACTTAGACCTACACCATGGCTTAAATGTACTACTTGAATTAAACTTGTTTATTTGATTATTTGAATTTATAACTGAGATTTGAGACTAGAATAAATATATTGACCGAGCCTATAACTTTGGATTTGTGGAATATTTGATAAAAGGTTGTTTTGTGTCTTATCGACTCGCATGTATCTTCGTGGGTGAGAAATTTTCTTTATTCTTATGGGATCAAATCGTTCGCCTTGGCGGGATTGTGTAATATTATTCTATGGGATCGGTTCGTTCTCCTCGGAGTTAATGTGTAATACTACTCTTATGAGATCAGGTTGTTTGCCTCGGCAGACTCGTGCATATTGAGATTTGACTTTGCATTGATATTAGTTGATCTTGTGCCTTCGAGGCAGCGTTATGGTATTTAGTGATCTCGTGATTATTCTTGTTTGAGAATTTATTATTGATATTTATTTGTCTCGTTGCTACTTGTTGTGTTTCATACATATCTACTTTATGCACATTGTTATTGGACCATTAGTAAGGGTCGATGTCGACCCCTCATCACTACTTCTCGAAGTTAGACTAGATACTTACTGGATACGCGTTGATTTACGTACTCATACTTTACTTCTGCACTAATTGTGGAGGTACTGAAACAGCTACTTCTTGTTGTCACTTGAGCGTGTAGCCGCATTTGCTGGAGACCTTGTGGTGAGCTGCTTTCCATGATTCGATCTGCAACATTCGGATTCTCCTTTTTACTATGTTTATTTATTTATATCTTTTCTATTTCAGACAGTAGATATAGTGATTTTGTATATTCTACTAGATGTTCGTGTACTCTGTGACACCAAATTTTGGGGACTTCAAATAGATGATTATAGTTGTACATGATATTATCATCATTACGCTTTATGTTTTTTTCATGTTTGTGGTTTAGTAAGAATGAAGATATTTTACCATGATTTCCAGACTTAAATTCTACTCCCTTAATGAGATTTTTTTTATTTTAAAAGTGTTATGAACGGGTGGTTGTGTTGGTGTTTTATCGTTGGCTTTTTAAACGACAGTTTAGCTGCGATCATGACCTGTGGTCAGAATTGGATCGTGACATCCCTGAAACCACGGGCAATGTTTTCCCTACCAATCCACCAAAACTCCAGTGCGGAATTTCATAACAAAACATTATTCATATTCTTATGCTCATTCTCATAAAAATAGAGTTCTCATCCTTTCTTTCTTTTTTTTAATTGCTTTTACAGGCTTATTATGAAAAATTGTTTAGTAAATTTTTGGAGACATGCCAGCTCTTGGAGGGCATTCTAAATGATTTTCTCGGTCTCCCTCCCAACTTCCTTAAAGATTACAACAACGATAGATGTCTGGATATTTTGTTGAGTTATCGTTACTTCCCAGCAACTGAAACTGAAGATAATGGTGCTACCTCACACCAGGACCCTGCTGTTTTGAGTCTCATATTTCAGGATGATGCTGGAGGTCTCGAAGTTTTCATCGATGGGGAATGGATACCTGTGACTCCAATTGAGGGGGCCGTGGTCTTCCATATATGCGATGTTCTTCAGGTAACAAAGAAATTAACAAGAGCTACAAAATGAAATGTTTTAGATTTGATTGTATCAATTTCATCCTTGCTAATTGCTTGAATGTATGCATGGCAAATTGGCAGGTGCTAACCAATGACAAATTTGTGAGCCCCTTCCACCAAGTGGTGAGGCCCAAGGGAAAAAGTCGTAACGTTTTTGTATTTTTCTACAATTTGAATGGAGAGAAATGGATGGGTGGAACCATTGCCACAATTTACTAAAGAAATCGGGGAGCCTCCAAAATATAGGAGATTCCAATATAAAGACTACTTTGGTGTGAGGGTAAAAGAGAAGTTGAATCCTCCAGCCAGGCACGAAGATAAAACAACATTAATCACCTTTGCCTCTGCGACTAATTAATTAGCGACAATTGAACTACTACATTTTGCTTGATTTTCTATGTTGTATCTTGTCTTGAGTATAATAACGTTGTGGGTGTGTTTATATTTGCAAAGATATCCAAACCATGCTTGGGTTAAATATATATTTGCCAAAAGTACACATTTTGGTAAAAGAAAATTGCTGGACCTAGCTAGCCGAGTTACTTCTTTATTTATCCGGTTCATATTTTTCTGGAAGGGGTGTACATAGGTCGGGTTGATTCGGATTTTTCAATTACCAAACCAAACCAATTGTGTGGAGTTATTAAATCTAAAGACCAAATCAAACCAATAAAAGTCGTGTTTTTTAATCTTGATTTTCTCGGGTTTTTCAGGTTTTCGGGTTATTTCGGGTTTTTTTCATAAAGTCTTCATAGCACAAAACATAGAATTTGTGCTCCAAATATTTCTTTGATCCTAGTAAGACATAACTATATAAGGTTTTTTCAAGAAAATAATATAAAATATGACATGAGCTATGGTATTGCACTAAGATATTCAACAATAAATTTAATAAAATCACAAAAAATAAATATTATTAATATGACATAATGAAAATAAACATAATCTGAAATTACTAAGTTGCTAAAATAAGTACAACTAACAATTACCATTTTTACATGACTAAACACTATAAAAAAAAAATAAGTTGTGTATTTTATTTAAATCATGAAAAAACTAAAAAAAAATAGATATTCAACACTATTGTCATTCCTAATAGAATTTAATTTCATTAATATTGACTAAAAACTTATTGTAGCATTTAAGAATTATAAATCCAAGTTTAAAACAATATGTTAAAAGATAAAATTATGAAAATGTTTCAGAAATATTTATAAACTACACAACAATAAATATTTTTATTTATTAAATATATTTAAAACTTCTATACATGTAATGTCGGGTTGGTTTGGTTTGGTGTGACTTTTTTTAGTTAAAACTAAACCAAACCAATTACGGTCGGATTTTTTTTTTTTCAATACCAAACCAAGCTATAGTTGGGTTTTTTTCTCAATTTGATTCGGATTATCGGTTTGGTGCAGTTTGTCTGTTTCCTTTGTACACCCCTATTTTCTGGTTTAATTTTTTTATGGACTGCCCTGCTTGAGGTGGGGTTTTGATACCTCTTGCCAATGTACCCGTATATATTAGCACTACCATTTTATAACTAAGTAGGTAAAGGATATCTTCTCAATCCACGTAATAATTCATTTCATACAAACTGAATTTAAATATAATAATAAAGCATCACTGCTTGTACGAAATTCAGCATATGCTACTGTGCAAGATCAGCAGTCTGCAGACGCCCTCTCAACGGTCAACGCCATGAGCCCATGACAGACAGACAGACAGGAAAGAGAACGCCCAGAGATTTGATTTAGCCTCATTTTGAACTCAGAGAGGAAATGGTAAGGCATAGATAGTGATGTCCCAAGCAAAATGGGGAGCTCCCTAAAAGCAATGGCATGTTCTTTTTTTTTTCTTTTTCTTTTTTTAATTTTTTCTTATTCATCATTCCAAAACAGAGTACATTGGTTTATAGTCCACAAACACCCTTATCTAACAAGAAAGATAGCACATGCTATCTTGTGGGAGAAGTGCCGAAGGAAAATCCTGGGTATTGGATACTTTAGTTTGTACCAGTTATCAAACAAAGTATCCAACCCTAACAAAAACATACCAAAAGTAAATAACATTCTACACATGAAACTGAAACTCATGGAGGCTCAAAGGTAATATCTGTTCTTCTTTTATCAACAATTCGAATAGCAGGTGAGCTCCATTTGTCCATGTTCATTATGCCTCTGACCTGACTTGGTAGCTCATCAAAATTATGGAACATTTGAGTTTGTAAAAAATCATGGCTCAGAAAAGCTAATTTATCCGCAACTTGGTTGCTTTCCCTGAAGCAATGATCCAAATTAAAAATTATTTGCTCCCTTAGACCTCTAAGCTCATTGATATGAAATCAGCTGTATGAGTTTTCACCTAATAAATCATGCAATGAACGAAAAAACTGAAAGTTCCTGCTTTAAGTTAAGTAAGCTTCATAAAACCTCCAGAATTAGCTATTGCATAGCAACAAATTAAAGTCACCAGTATCAATAATCCGTTCTTATGCAACATTCAAAGCCTCTTTGTAGACATCAAAAACCCCTGATGATCAGACCATTGAAGATGAGAACTAAAAAGGCGAGGTGTTCTCTAAAAGCTATGTCAGGTCCTTCAATTCCACAAGTTAGGAGACGAGCACTGACGTGTGGAGGCATTTTCCAGATAGAACAACAAAATCTCTACTTCACTATTTAAGCTATTAGTGAGCATATAATATAATACATGATCATAACTCAATAACCTAACATTATCAGTTTTTGCCAGACAAACACTTCATTAATCGAACTAGCCTAATGAAAACATTTTGGAACCTCCGGAATTAGATATTTTGCTTATAAGTTATAACCATACAAGAGAAGAAAAGGTATAGTCACCACAGTTATTCTGTTCTTTGGCAACATTCAAAGCCTCTTTACAGACATTAAACCCTGATGATTAAAACCGCTGAAGACGAGATCCCAAAATAGGGGTCTTGAACAGTTTATCTGCCTTCATTCTTCATCACCATCCTCATCCTCCTCTTCTTCTTCCTCTTCGTCTTCAGAGCCTTCACTGTCCTTTCCCTGCATTAGCATTCGAGTCAAATCAACCAATTCAACAATCTGACCAGAGAACATTATCTGCAATCCTAATAACCTCGGGAAGACTTAGAGGGTGTTTGGCTAAGCTTATAAGCTGGTCAAACTGGCTTATAAGCACTTTTTGGCTTATCTACGCGTTTGGTAAAATTAAAAGTGCTTATAAGTTAAGTGCTTATAAGCCAAAAATAAGCCAAAAGTCATAAGTTGGTCTCCCCCAACTTATCAAATTTCAGCTTATAAGCACTTTAGGTTTGACCAAAATATTTACTATTCTATCCCTAAAATAATTCTTTTTAAACAAAACTCTTCGTATACCCAATTCTTCAGCTGCTTATTATTAATTTCAGCACTTTTATCCAAACACGTAACGGCTTATTTTTTAAATCAGCTTCAGCACTTAAAAGTGCTTTTCAGCACCTAATGCTTATCAGCTACTTAAATCATCTAAGCCAAACGGGCTCTTAAAGCCAGTTATACAATTTTAAGTCATTCATGACTCATTCAGCTCTTGACAAGAGCCGTCAAGAACCATTTGAACACAGGTCTTTTCACCTGATATAATCAATAACAGGCAACTTAATCAAGAAGTAATTTGTGCCCCATTCCCGAAAATCTACATTGCACATATAGTACCAGAATATTGTTCCTCTGCCAAAAAGAATGATGTGCATCATAATGATACTTCTCTACCAATGATACTATGTACAATTCAGCCGTAACTTATCAAGGATCAAAGAATGCCTGAGTTCTGTCAATAATACATCTCAATTTACTGTTAAGTTGTCCTGACCAGTGTTGGACCATATGCACTATGATAAAACCAAGGAGAGAGAAGATAAAGGGAGGGGAATTACACGAAGACTTCCCCTAGGTTTAAAAAATTACCCTTCTCATGTTTGAAAAAACTGGAAATGAAAAGGTATTCTTCCTTATAGGCGAATTTGGGAGAGGTTGGAGTAAGACGTGAAGATATTGTATCCCCTCTGCTTTTATTTCCTAATCAATGAAGGGTAACAAGACTGAATGTCCTGCTACCCAACCTTCATTCTAATCAAATAGCTTGTAGCTTCCAACAGAGACCTATATCCTAGGCCCAAGAACAAAATACGAATGCAGAGTCTCCATTGAAATAAAGATATGTTCAACAGTAGAAAGTAATCTGGCATTTTCAAACGTAACAATTACGACTCCCCCCTACCCTGCCTGAAACTTAAACCTACTGTTCTCTCTTTACGGTGTTCTAAGGGCTGCATTCTAACCCTCTGGACTTGATATCAGACTCATTTTGCAAAGAGCAAGGATACATTTATTAGTGGAAGACCAGTAAAAAATATTTTCAGCAGCCTCATTATTGCAAAAGAAAATGTCTTTTGAATCATCAGCCAAAAGCACTCTCGTCCAACCTTGCCTTTCACCCTGTGGTGTCTTATATTTTTCAGGTCCCCTTTCGTTACTTTTGACTTGATACAAGACCAATAAAGTTTTGTTGGAAAGCATGGTAAATGAATCTCCTGAGGCTCACAACCAAGCTGAAAACTGCTCAGAAATAATCTAGAAAATGTAGCATGAGCCTTAAAAGAAAAGAAAGAAACCACCACGACGAAGATGTGGAAAGTTGCAGACCTTAAGAGTGTAGGATTTTAGAGCCTCCATGGAGCAAACAAACTATGCTTAGAATTTATGCTTCTATGAAGCCAAATAAAATAAGGAAAATTCTTGAAAATCTCAAAAGGCCTCCAATCTCAAGAGCACGCTCTCTTGCTGTTGTATTGACATAGTAAGTAGGGAGAAAGAAAAGGATAAAGGAAGTTATACTTGGAAAATAGTTTTTCCCCAAAAAGTACTTAACGTAGGAGATAGAGAACACTTAGTAAGTGCTCAATCTAATGCCATCATCACAGCAAGATTACTCAACAATTTACTTATGCAACAATAGATCACCCAAGGTAGCAACCAAAACCATACACTTGAATTCTAGTGATAAGGTAGTTACAACCTCAAGCTCCACTCAACTCCACAGTTTTCTTCAACCCTCAATGACCCTTTCTTACTTACGATCTTTGACCTTGGGAAGTACCTTCTTATGAAGCTGATATATCAATTCGGAAGAATGTCTGACATTATCTACAACAATGGCCATACAACTAATTTGAAGATATAATGCAAGAGCTTAATAAGGAAATGAAATATTCTTACATAAATGTATGCTCAAAGAGAAACACACAAACAGTCACAACAAACTAAGTATTCATGCACTTATCCATGATACAGATATGACACTTATGAAGTGATGTATCTTTACCTCGTCACCATCAAAATCTTCTTCATCAGGCTCCTGTGGTATAATAATGCTTAGATGATGTTATCAAAAGCATTTCATGACTAAATATTTATTAAATAAAATAAGAAGGAAGATCGAATAGAACTAACGTTGTTAAAATAGGTGAGAGGGTTCGGCCACAAGTCATCCTTAATTATGTCAGCGACCTGCAAACGCGACAAAGGTAAAAAGTGTCAAAATAAAAATCTTTCAGCAGAACTTTTCCCTGTGTACCAAATTAGCACCGTCAACCCCACCTCTCCCCAAAAAAAAAAACAGAAAATTGGAAAGAAAAAATCATCACAAAGAAATCTACAGAAGATATAAACATATACCTCATCCTGAATCTCTAGGGCCTCATCCTCATCCTCATCTTTTTGATTGACTTCACTGAACCATGTGAAGAAGCTGCATAGAAAACCCAAAGAGGGAAGGCAACTGAGCAAGGATGACCAGAACTATCACATCGCAATGTTTATCAAGAAAGTGCTAGAGTAGAAACTACAGAAAATAAGGCCAGTGAGGACACAGTACTGCTACAGTAATTTTATAGCTGCATTAACCAATAATTACTGGCATGATTTCTAAAGAATCTCGGCTTCTGTTCTCAACTTCTCATTATGATGACCAAGCTCAGTCCCACCATTAACCAAAAACCAGCAATTGTGAAACAAAACATTCCAGTTACCAATATTGTCTATAATGATTAGGGTACACCATTCGAAAGGCACTACAATGGACCAATTATACGCCCCATCAGTAATAATGTGCATTGACAAACACTGAGGGGTCGTTTGGTTGATGGTTTAGAATAACAAATACCAGCATAAAATCCCACATAAGATAATATAGTGTTTGGTTGGCCGCATAAGCAAAAAATAATCGTCGCATAGCTAATGTAGTGTTTGGCTGGAGGTATTAAATAATATTTGCATTAAGTTATGCAGGAATCTATGTATTATTTTATGCGACATTAGATGTGAAATAAGAATGTGTATTAGCAATATGAGGATTAAACTATTTTAAAGACAAAAATGCCCTTTTAAAGTAAGTAATTTATGTTTAACATTCTCCTCATCATTAATCAATGCATAACAATCCCCTCATTATTAATCCCCACAAAAACAATTCATGCACTATAATCCCCTTATAACTACTATGTGAACCAAATGACTTCTGATGTAATCATCAACAAAGTTTGACATGAGCGAGCCTACAATCAGACATTATGCAAATGAAGGTTTCCGACAATATAACAGAGATTAAGTTGAGTCTTAGCACAAAATCAATAAACAAACAAATTTGATTAAATTAAGATTATATAGAAATGCTAGAAATAAGTAAACTCACCTTTCCTCAGCATGAGATCGCTTGTTTCCTTTCTTCTCATGTGCAAATCCATTAGGAATGCCCTTCAAAGAGTCGACCAACATAATTAATATGACGAGATATGGAACGTACAGAACGTGTCACATCTCAAGCTACAAAATGGGAACTTACCATGCCTTCTTTCCATTTTATTGTTGTAGCAGAAATCTTTGTGGGTCCATCTTCAAGGAAGGTATAGGTCTTTGTGAGCTTTGTATTTTCAAAATAAGGATTCGCATTGAAGTTCTGTGAAAAAGAGGATATCAACATTCTGAATTTCCAAAAAAAAAAGGCAACATATACCGATGTACATTAATTTCATGTAGAGGAGGAAACTTACAAAGGTTATCGAGTAGCCCGACTTCACATCTTTAGAGTCTTCAACTTCAATAGAACTTAGAAACTTGAAGATCTAGCATGGGATAAGGCAGTTACATTTTGAGATGCAGAACTCAAGAAGCATTTAACGGATACTTCAAAATTTTGTTATAGAAGACAGCATAATTGATAAATCAGCTGTCAGCATTAACTCATTAAAAGTAATGACAAGTTCACCATTGATAAAACTTGGCCAAATAAATAGCAGTAGATTTGGTAATAATCCAGTTTAATATAGTGTTATAAGCAACAAATTAGAACCAAACCTTTTGGTCTTCTTCAGTTAGAAGTTCACCTAGGACAGGATGACTCAAAAACTGCAACCAAATGCACCAAGTCAATTAGATGAGAAGGACTTCAGAATTTCAATAACATGGAGAGAAGTATCAGGATAGGTTCACCAACAGCAGTCAACCAGAAGTCCGGGATAGCTTTAATGATGTCGTTTCGTTTGTCATAGACAGGCTTGCGGATCTCATTGTACTTCTGTTCCACTTCCAATACTTTATCACTTGCTTCCTCATTGATCTGCTAGGAAAATTGAAATGCTCATTAGTTAACATGTAAGACCAATTAAACAAAAGAAATCTAGCAATCAACTCTAAGTTTTCCAGAACTAAAAAAAATTATTGCTGTTTCACCTAAATAAGATTATACCCTGACGACCAGCTTACGTTGTGAGCAAAGTAGCAAAACAGCTTATATTCTTGTACTTATTAATGATGCTCCAAAAAATCATGGAGTCGAATTATATGCTATAGATACTACCACATGCATGCAAAAAAGGGAAGCTTAGGATGTAAGGTTCTCATCTTTCACACACTTTTCTTTGTCATATTGCGTGTAAAGGAAGATCTAAGAGCGCCACCAATATAGAAATTGTCCCAGTTCTCTATGTTCTTCTCAGTATTTTGGTTTAGACTGGTGCTGATTTTAGAAATATGCTCCAACGGTGTTTTGCAGATTGAACTTTGATGGACAAATGATGGATTACTAGACTATTCCTCCAATGAGTTCCCATAAATCTTTTTCTTTTTTAATGAAAAGGTAAAGGATTAATTTAAGAAGTTGAGGCGCATCATCAGCGGAGCAGGTGACGTTTTATTAATGTCAAACGACAAAATGATGCATTAGAATAATGAAAGTTAACTCAAAAGGAAAACAAGGCAGAAATATAAATTGGAACCCACGGATGCAAACCAGTTGTTATTCTCATCAAACTTAGAAGCCAATTTTTTTCCTTTTTATAACGGTGGCATCTGGGCCAGCTTACATGCACCTCGACTATTCCATTGAGTACCTGCTACCTCCCACCAGCACAGGTACCGAGTAATCTACCCACCAAGGCTTAGGCAAATGGGAAGAAAGCACCTATATGTTTTTGTCTCTGCTAGTCTCCAAGGTTTGTATCCACTTCATTGACCACTAGGTCAACTCTCTTGAGTGCAGCTTAGTAGCCAAATCTTGGCCTTTCTTCCACCACATAAATGAAGTCAAGGATCATCAATCATGTAAATACTTACTGCTAAAACAGGAACTAAAACATATGATGCCGCATAACATATCCAAAAAAGAAAAGAAATGCCCCAAATCACAAAAATTAATGAAGATAATTCTTTTTCTTTCTCTATGATAATTAAATCATGACGATTTTCGCACGCTGTAACTCAGACATAATCTTGCCAACCTAAACCTCAAGGTTAATCCCCTAAAGTAGCTTATGCAATTCTCGAGCATGAGTTCTTTGCAAGGCAACAAAAAATACATAAACAAGGTTGCACTCACTTTTCGTTCAAGATTAGCGTTTTACCATTAGTTCAACAAAAAGATACTGTGTTTCCACAATAAGAGGAAGCCACGATATCTTATTTCTCTTTTACAGACACACCAATTTGCAAAACTTGGGACCAATACGAGAAGGCATATATTGCAAAAATAAAATCTACACACCAATTTGCAAAACTTTGGACCAATACGAGGAGGCATATATTGCAAAAATTAAATCTTCCCAGGTTTCAATATACAGATACGGGGAAAACCCAATAATAACATATCAACACACGCAAAGAAATAAATTCCATACCCCTGCAACAACCTTCCACTTACAAAATCCGCTTCAACATATCAAATTGGGTGAATCACACCCTATTTAGAAGCTACTACCACCAAATTCTCTATTAGAAACATCAAAGGTCCTCTTTTTCACTCAAATTAATTCTTTAAAAAAGAGTATATGTTGCTAATACTCCATACCCACTAAGTTAAAAATTGTTACAAAGTAGTAGATGCAGTGTACTCCGAATCCACTTAAGATCTTGGATTATAAACACAATTGGAGTAAAAATATTTCCTTTTTACCTCAAAATTTAAAAAATTATATTTAGGAAGAAAGGTATTACTTTACCTTCTCGAGCTCGTCTTGTATTTCTTGCAATTTTTCAATGGAAAAAACGAGCTCACCATCAATGGTGTTGTTCTCTTCCTCCACTTTTTGCTTCTTCCCTTTGTCAGCACCCATCTTTTTCTCTTCTTTGGAAAAATAGGCAACAGAGCTTGCAAGTGAAGAAGTGCTCTTTTGTTGGAGTGGTACTGCCTTAAACCCTAAACACGCCTAAACCCATGGGTTTGGTTTATATGCGGTGAGTGAAACAGTGCACGTGTGACTTTTGTACATGTGAGGGACACAACAGTCAACATATAATGGTTTAGGGTTTTTCGTGAGAAATATAAGGAAATGACTCATAGGTTTAAGGAAACTTTGATCAACAAAATTTAGGCGGAATGCCTAAAAACCCTCTTCACTGTTATAAGTAGTTGCTACCTCTCGGATGCTGACGTGGCAAAAAAGCGCTATGAAAATAAAGAAAAATTAAAAATCAATTTTTAGATAGGCTATTTTGCTATTGTTAATTGTCAAATAATCGTATAGAATGATTTATTTGTTATATTTGTGTATTTTTCTTATTTCATTTTAATATATAATGCATTTTAGCTCAACTTTTAATGTTTTAATTTCTTCAAAAGAGACCATGACTATTAGTTTCAAATGTATTTTTTTTTTTTGGTTTGGTTGGAACTCAATCATTTCAATCAAATAAAAAAGTTCTAGCTAAAAAGATCGAGAACCAACGGCTATTTATTTTAACTATATATTTATATTTGCTAGTCAAATCAATAAAAAAAATATGGTTACAACTTCATTATTTTTAATTGTTATTGGGATACCTAATTTAGTTCTTAATAATAATTTAAGGATTTTTAGAATTTAGTTTTAGAAAAATAAATAGGTCGATGGGGAAAATGAAACTCCCCACCTTGGAATAGAAATGATGTTTACTATTTTGTCAACAAAAAAGTTATTATTCAGTAAATAGAGGATTTCCTAATTCTATTATTTTATCTATCAATCAGAAAAGCGAAGCGAGTTCCATTACGTATTGATTTTATCAAATATAACAAGTATAGCCACAAATAATACTTGTGTACTTTTTATTTCTTTTCTGGATATAATGGTTATTTATTTTCATTGTGTATTTTTTTTTCAGGCAAAAAAAAATTAAAAATAATTGCTTATAGATCCATTATTTTTATCTAAAACAATTACCAAAATAATGAAGCTCAAACTACATTATTTTCTTTTTTTAGATCCCGTGAGTACTTGTTTCAATGGCCTTTTTTTCAAGCCAAATGTAAAAAATCAATTGAAATTTTATTATTTTAGCCAAATAAATAAAATTAGCCCAAATAGTGGAGTTCTAACCATGTTTTATTATAAATTTTATCCAAAAAAGATTATCTAAAATTTAATATATTTAAAAAGATGAAAAATATATATATTATTAGTAGTAGTAAAAAGAATACCAGAGGGAAGAAAAATCTATGTGGCATGCACGTGCATGCCACTTTCTTGGAACAAGATCATCCAAGGGGTTAACAATAGTCGAATAGCCAAATTTTAGGGGGTCTTTGAGGTATTATGCCTAAAACTGTTATTTACTACTAGGAATATTATTATTGTTTAAAGAGTAAAAAAAATAACTTTTTTCATTATTTCTAAAAATAAATGTTACGATGTCTTTGTGTTTTGCATAATTTCTAAATATTTAAATATCATCAGAAAAATATGTTGATAATCAGAAGTAGAATTAGGACTTGAAAATTATATTATCATTGTCTTTAATGCAAACCTAGTGCTAGCGATGAATATCAAGTGGGGGTTATTGTTCGATTTGTTCACTTCATTTGATTCGATTTGATTTATAATTTTTTTATTCATAAATAAGTGATATAATTACCGAATAGGAGTAATTTGGTCCAACTTTATTTAATGTTCTCGATTCAAAGTCAATTCAATAAAATAAAAAAAATACATAAATATAAATTTTTTTTAAAAAAAACAAGTAAACGCCTACAACCCTCCACTCAAACATAGTGTATCTAAATCGTAGTTATAACCAAATTTCCACTTACTAATAATTTGTAAAAAATGCTAATAAGAGTAACTTTAATAAGGAAAATACATCCCTTCATGGACAATACAAACAAAAAAAAAATTAATACTGCAATTGACATCTTATTCGAATAATTTTAGTCGCAAGAATAAGATTTTTAAACGAAAAGGAAACTTAACAAAATATGAAATAAGTCAATGAACTAATATGAATAAACCCCTTGCCTAGGTTGCCTACTATTGATACTCAATTTTGTCCTCTTAAAGTTCTATTCAACTTTGTTTGGCTGTGCATATATATATATATAAGAGAGAATAAAAAAGATGAGGTGCATATCTCTTTGGCCAAGATTCTTATTTATCTTTTTTCTCATTTTTTGCCATTTTCCCTTTATTTTCATTTTAATAAATTAGCTAAATAATGTATTGACTCTTTTAGTTATCTAGCCTTTATTATACTCTTTAGGCCACACTAAATTCTAAAAAAATTATAAAGGCTCGAGTCTCTTCAAGTACCCAATTTATGGCATTCCTTATTACTCCCACGTTTCCTCCTTTATTAAGTTCCTTTCTCACTCTTTTAAGTCGCTTCTTTTGTTTGTTCTTTATTTTTTCTTCTTCTTTTCATTTGCACATTTAGGTCTCCTTGATGACTCTTTGCATTCAATCTACGTTTCTATTCATCCAACGGTTACAATTTTTAATTTTAGCTTTCAATTATACATTAAATGATACAAAGAAGAAGAAGAAGAATAGCAATAAAAGGATGAGAGAAACGAAAATGGAGAGAGGACCCTGTTGTGATAAATCTAATGTGAAAAAATAGTTTTGTGAGATTTGTGTGGGGTATCTGTGTCATATCCCGCATTGTCAAACATTACCAAGAAGCAAGGTTAAGTACATGTGCATACACTATATCCTAAAACTCCCAACTGTAGAAGCCATGTGACAATAAATAAACCTACAACCAAATGCAGATTTCTCATGAGGCACTTACAGAGGTCTTTATATTTCGGAAATTATATATATTTTAAAATTTAAACAGATTCGAGTACATTTATATCTAAAGATTACAAAGGAGAAGGGGTCTCAACATGACAAAGCAAATGCGATTTTAACCAAAATAGGTGGTGTTGCGGCCATGAAGCTGGCAGAGGTGATGGCGGCAAAGGCAGAACTGCGACATTCGATCTTTTCTTTTATCTTTTATCTTTTTTTTTTTTTTTTGCATCGTCTCTGCTCAATTTTGTAACCAATCTTTCCTTTTAAAATTGATTACCAACGTTGGCATCCTTCAAATTTTGAACCACATCCTTGTATAAATGTGGATTCTAATTAATAATTGAGGTTTTTAGTTTTTCAATTTTTTTGTCTTCAAGCCTCATAGTGACGCTCCATACTATACTACCATTTGAAAATAGGTTGTGTATATTTTAATTTGAGTAACAGACAAAGAAAGTATTACACTTATGTTTTGCATACTAGACAACTGAGATCACATGTACTTGGCTTAAATCAAATACAGGTATTACACTTACCAATGAGTGAAAACCTGCTTTTCATATACACGAATAGTTTCCAGACTTCGCTTTAGGCCTTTGCTGTTAGGCCATCGTGGCTATTTTACTTCTATTCTTACTTTTTTGTTTAAAACATATTAAACTATAGGTAGTACAATATGTTTTTTTTGGATACTTTGGTTTAGTTTTTGAAAATTAAAAATACCTCCGGATTGAAGTAAAAAATTGGTATGTTTAGGTTACATAATTAGTTTTTGCAGAGATCTACTTTTAGTTATGTATGAAAATTTATATTTTTTCTGTTTCAACAAAATTTTAAAAAATATTTAATTTTTCAAATTTTATAGATGTGTTTTACGGCAGCGCAAAGCGCAGACTATGTCATTAGTTTTATAATATTTTGAGTACTATTTTATTGCAATTTCATGATATTACTCTCTATTACATGTTTAAATAGTAATTTTGCCATCTACTATTCCTTTTGGCATTGTTATAGTAGATTGATATACAAATAATTTGGTTTATGTATTTCTATGAGTATTTTGGTAAATAAGTTATTTAATTTAGTATTTCTATAAATATTAATATAATATCATATTTTAAAACTATTTATGATTAATAAATTAAATGGCTCTCTTATATTTTGTCGACCTGGAATCTCACCCTCGGAATCGTGATGGCGCCTAACATTCACTTTTTAAGCAAGCCAACGTTAGCTAGATTATTTAACCAATTTTAACAATTCAAAATAAAACATTAATAAAAATAAACCGAAATAGTCTGAAAATGGAATAATAATAATAATAATACATATGACGATATCCAAACATCTTCCAGAATTCGGAGTTAGGAATACATGAGCAACTAGCGTACTACACATATGGTCTGAAGCAAATACAATTGTTTAAGACTAGATAAACAATAGAATAGATCAAGAAGAGGACTTCAAGGTTGCGTACGCTATGCAGCTATACCTCAAGTCTCCGAATATAGCTGAATTCGAGCAAAACACCACTAGACGTCGTTGGGATCAACATCAGTATCTACACAACAAGTGCAAAAGTATAGCATGAGTATAACCGACCTAATGTACTCTGTAAGTGTCGAGCCTAACCTCGACGGGGAAGTAATGAGGCTATGACAAGACACCATCGTAAACACACACACACACACACACACACACACACACACACACCACACACACACACATATATATATATATATATATATATATATATAGCAACAAAATAATAAGTAGAACAATAAGATATTAACTGGGGGGACATGTGAAAGGGGAAATATCATAAGGACGGCAAGAACGATATCACCAAATAGCATCTTCCGAAATAAGCAACAATGTAACCAAGTAAAGCACCAAACCAGAATCAAATAAGGCAACGAAATAAAGATGGCACGGCATCACCCTTAGTGCTTTTACTCTAGTCCTCACCATGTAATATCATATATAAATGGCACTGCATCACCCTTCATGCTTTTATTCTCAATCTCCCATAATATGATAAATGATGATAAATAATCAAATGCATGGAATCACCCTTCGTGCCTTAATTCTCACAACCTCTCAATATATAATAATGACTGCAAATAAGGCACGGCAACACGCTTGTGCTTTTCATTCGTCCTCACCAAGCAACAAAATAAAGCTAAATAACAAATGCAAGGCGGGAAGCAATTAATTATAGTGCCATGATAACAAACTCAACTTTCAAAATTCCCTAACATATTCAAAATAAACAATATATATGAGGTGAATAATTAAAAAGTAATAATCTAACCTATGCATGGAGAACATAGTCAACGAAACAATATAACACAAAGAAACAATCTCCAGCCGCATGATTTAACCCAATGAAAATGCATATATACTCGTCACCTTACATATACGCCGTCTCCACATATAATACACATAGCAAATAGACCAACAAGTCCTAATCCCTCTAGTCAAGGTTAACCATGACACTTAACTCACTCAGCAATCAATTCAAGGTACAATTGTGGCTCTTCCTTTCGAATTAGCCTCCAAACCGAGCAAATCTAGCAAAAATCATAGATTAAAGGTTAAAATCAATGGGTATTTATAAAAACATAATGAAACAAGTTAAAATCTACTAACCAATGAAATAGGGATGAAAAACCTCTTCAAAATCGCTTCTAGGCCAAGCTCAAACTTGAAAATGGTGAAAAATGAAGAAAATCCCGACTTTAGAATGTTTTAAATCATTGGGCGTCAGGTGTTCTTCGCGTTCGCGAAGCACCTTACACGATCGCGAAGCACAGCGGCCAAAAGGCATTCGAGTTTGCGAGCTACCCTTCGCGTTCGTGAAGGTTTACTCCCCCTGCCTTCGCGTTCGCGAGCTAAGGAATGCGTTCACGAATAGTAACGGACAACCCCCCCCCCCCCCCAGATCCTCACAAGCTTCTCGTTCGCGAAAGGTAAACCCCCTCCACTTCGTTTTCGCGAAGAAGAAATTTCGCCGCAGCTCAACTTCCCCTTCGCGATCGCGAGAGTAGCTTTGCAATCGCGAGAGTAGCTTCGTTATCGCGAAGCACAAAGTACCAGACACCAGCAACAGCTGAAAACCAACAAATTTCTAAGTCCAAAATGGTATGTAGCCTATCCAAAACTCACCTGACCCCTCGGGCTTCAAACAAACATGCACACAATATTAATAATATCATATGAACTCTCTCGCGCAATCAAAACACCAAAATAACACCTAGAACTACGAATTAGATGTCAAAATGCATGAAACTTCAAAGAAAACTCAAGAACTTCTAAAATCACAACTAAGAGTCAGAATCCTATCAAACCAACATCGATCAAATTTTGTAGGCAAGTTTTAAATAGCAAAACGGACCTATACCAAGTCCTGGAACCAAAATCCGAACCTGATAACCATAAAATCAAAATACGATCAAACCTATAATTTTCAAACCTTCAAATTACTAGCTTTCGGCAAAACAAGTCAAATCATGTTAGGGAATTTCGAATTTATATCCGGGCATACGTCCAAGTCCAAAATCACGATACGGATCCACCGGAATCGTCAAAATACTGACCAGATTCGTTTATACAAAATGTTGACCGTAGTCAACTCAAGTTGTTTTTAAATCCAAAAATCATATTTTGTTCAAATTTTCACATAAAATCTTTCCGGAAAAAGACACAGACTGTGCACGTAAATCGAGAAATGCTAATAGAGGTCTTAGAACATGGAAATAAGGGCTAGTACTAAAAACGGCCTTCGGATCGTCACATTCTCCACCTCTAAAAGAAACGTTTGTCCTCGAACGGAAATAGAAAAGTACCTGGACTAGTGAAAAGGTGTGGGTATCTACTCAGCATATCAGACTCAGACTCTCACGTAGCTTCCTCAATCGGCTGACCTCTCTATTGGACTCTAACATAATAATAACTCTTAGACCTCAACTTTTGGACCTGCCAGGCTAGAATAGTCGTCGGCTCCTCCTCATAAGTCAAATCCTTGTCTAATTGGACTGAGATGAATTCTAATACATAGGACGGATCACCATGATACTTCCAGAGTTTGGAAACATGGAACACCGGATGAACTGCCGATAAGCTGGGTGGCAATGCAAATCTATAGGCCATCTCACTAACTGTCTCAAGGATCTCAAAGGGACCGATATACCTATGACTCAACTTGACCTTCTTTCCAAATCTCATCACACCTTTCATAGGTGAAACCCTCAGAAAAAACCTCTCTCCCACCATGAATGCTACATCATGAGCCCTCCGATTAGCATAACTCTTCTGCCTAAACTAGGTTGTATGAAGTCGATCTTGAATCAACTTGACTTTTTCCAAGGCATTCCGAACCAAATCAATGGCCAATAACCTAGCCTATACCAGCTTAAACCAACCAACTGGAGAGCGACACTGCCTCCCATATAAGGCCTCACAAGGAGCCATCTGAATACTCAATTGACAACTATTATTGTAGGCAAACTTCGCAAGTAGTAAGAACTGATCCCAAGAACCCCCAAAATCCATAACACAATCACGTAGCATGTCCTCTAAGATCTGAGTTGTATGTTCGGGCTGCCCGTCTGTTTGGGGTTGAAATGATGTACTCAATTCAACCCGTGTACCTAAATCCCGCTACATAGTTATCTAGAAATGTGATGTGAACTGTGTGACTCATTTGGAGATAAGAGACATTGGCACGCTGTAGAGACGAATAATCTCCCAGATATAGATCTGAGCCAGTTGCTCTGAAGAATAGGTAATCACTACTAGAATGAAATGCGCCAACTCGACCAACATATCCACAATGACCCATACTATGTCAAATTTCTTCAAAGTCTATGCGAGTCCAACAATGAAATCCATGGTAATACGCTCCCACTTCCACTCAGGAATCTCAAGTCTTTGAAGCAAACCGACATGTCTCTGATGCTCGTACTTCACATGTTGACAGTTTAAATACCGAGCCACATACTCCACTATATCTTTCTTCATTCATCTCCACCAATAGTGTTTCCTTAAATCCTTATATATCTTGGTAGCACCCGGATGAATGGAATACCGTGAATTGTGAGTCTTCTCAAGAATCAATTCATGTAGCCCATCCACATTGGACACACTGTCGCGCCCTATTTTCTCACGAAAGCGGGTTTTGATGTGTGACAACTTTTTTAAAACGACATACTAAAAGAGAAGAGTCTCTACCTAATGATTTTTAAGGTGCGTTAGGGCACCTATTTGTGAATAACTCTATTTGACTAGTCAACGCCACCAAAGATCGGATAAGGACTCAAATTACTTCAAAGAGAAGGTGTTGGGTACACTTCGAGGTCCACAACTATAGGTCCTGGTTAAATTTTAAACTATGTGGATTATGTAATTAAGCTAAGCAATCAAATAAGCAAAGAAAAATATAGAGATTGAAGATTCTTAGTATAACATATAAGAATAAATAATTGGTACAAATCTTAAAGATTACAAGTGTACAACTGTATTGGTCTATGTTAAATGACCAAGTGTAGATAGCAACTAGAAAGTATATAAAGAAAGGAGGGTCCTAAGTTTATTAGCCCAAAGGATCACCCCGTGCAATATAAATAATACTTCACAACTCGCTTAAGGTAGGGGTTGCTCATATTATTCAGCGGGCATAGGCTATCATCTCCTGCTACCCAATTACTATGTTGAAATTGTTACTTAAAGGCGTTCTATTTCAATTCCAAATCGTATCCTATGCGTGCACTACCCATCCCATGCTTATGGTCCATGAGGCTTTGGACCTACTACTAGGTGGTTCTAGACTCAACTTAGGTTGCTCAAACTGATAAAACTAAGCGATATTCAAAATGTATAGGACTTCACATAAAGACAATTAAAGGCCCAAGTTAGCCTCCACACATAAACAACAAATGCACGCGCGCAGTTTAGGCAGTACATAATTTCAGAATTAAGACTTAGAGTCCTATAGGCATTGTTTCTAGATGATTCCAATATCGTATATGCAACGTTAGTGTTCTCTCTACATGGTTTAGGCGAGGAGGCGGTAAACTGTTGCAAACTCAGAATTATCTGTGCTGATTTTACAAATAGGCATCTTAGGCGGGTGACACTGTCCTATAGGCATGATTTCTAGTTGTGGCATAACTTAGATAATGAAACAGCCTTAAAAGTCTAGTATTAACAACGTTGATCTCATAAAAAAATTTAAGCGAGTGACAACATCCTATAGGCGGGAGCTCTAACAATTGACAATCAGACTTGATTTTTATAACACATTATTCTTATAGGCATGTTATCTAGGTGAGGCAGTGTAATGAAAACAACAGAAGTGGTTAACTAAAAGATTAGAATCCTATAGTCATGATATCTGGATAGGCAGTATACTAAAAGTAATAGAAGCAATTGACCATTGATTATTCAAAGTCTTATAGGCATGGTATCTAGGTTAACAAAAGCATATGTTATACATCATATAGGCATGCTGTCTAAACGCACAGTAATAACATAGAAATCAAGTATAGCGATTACTAACATGTTTGAGATAGTGTACGAGTATTAGAAAAATTAGGTGAGGTGTGTGCGATTCATACATACATGATTTCTATTAGTGTGCATAAGTAGAGCAAGTTAAACAAATAGCAAATAAAACACGTAGACCCTATAGGCATGTTCTCTACCATTTATGCAAGAATAAAGCACACATATTCCCTAATTCCACTAATGCCCCAATTATTTGTTTACAAATCATTACAGGTACAAAATAAAGAATACATGCTCGAATATTACAAGCTAAAATGAGTACAGGCCCAATAAGCATAGCAGGCCCAAAGAGGAATAACCCAACAACTTCAAGGTCTTCAGTGATCACATTCTTCACACAAAATAGTAAACCCAGATCTAGGTACACCCCAAGACATTAGAGTGTATCAGCTGCATGACTCGAACGCAGACCCATACCAATCTGAAGGGGGAACTAATTTATCCAGCAATGCAAAACTTAACTATATGAGTAACAAATTGTACATGAATTAAGTAGACCACTTGAAGTCCACACACTTAGTTCTTGGGACTGTAACTAACAGTAGTTTAAACCAGAGCAGGTAAACAAGATCACACGGAGTTATATACATAAGATGCTAGAAGTTCAAAAGACCGGATGGAACATCACAAACTAACAGAGAATCCCAAGTAGAGTTTTAGGATATAATATGATCTAAGATTAACTTAAATACAATCTTGACAAAGGAATCTTGCAGAGTCACAAACAGAAACAAGTAAGATTTCTAGCATGAGAGTCTAGTGCAAATATGATCAATAACAAACAGGCTGATGAACATAGTCTGTAATAATATACTCAACTGGGCATGAGGACTTTAACATTATCAATCATACACTAAGGTTTAAGTAGTACCAGGACTCATAATGTGCAAGGATATGTCAAATATAGGTTAACAAGACTAGCTTGCTCTAGGCTTAATCACATATGAGGGAAGAGGCCATAAATGAGGTTTACCCTAAAGTCTCAAACAATACTGAAGGGTACACGATTGCATAAGTCAAAGCATATATTAGAACTTAAATGATATAGAAAGCAGGCCCTTGCTAATCAGTACAACATCAAGAACTTAGCATGTTGGACAAGAATGACTTAACAAGGTCTGAAACACATGCATTGATTTATTACAAAGATATAGGACAAGGCAGGGAACACACATTAATTCACAAGTAGCAGGGAAAACATTTTTGGGCTAATAACATGATCAGGAGTTAACTATAGAAAAGTATTAAGTTGCACAAGAATGCCTCAACAAGAATTAGAACGTATTTTGGGCATGACCCAATTAATCACAAGAGTACAGAACCAGGCAAGAAGTCAAACTCAGAATACACAACAGTACTAAGTATTCGAGCACATACATTAACAAACAGGCTTAAGAAAATAGAATCAAGGCAACAAATAGGCAAGTTTGACTACTAGAAGGTATAGAGCCTCAATAAGAGCTTCAAAGTATATAATGGCATGTTGGTTCATAAAAAAAAATCTAAGAGACATAGATATACAGAGCAGGAATTCAAACGAAAAGAAATAAAATTGCAAGAGTCATAGGTGCTTACCAGTTACAGATTAATGAACAAGTAAACAAGAGGAATAATTTCAGCAACACTTCAATATCAATAGCAAAACAAATAGTAGAACCTAGGAATCTCGGTGTGTCAGAGTTCCCAAGGGTTTCGAATGAACCCCGGGCAGTGCTTGCACTGAGAAAGGTTCGATAATCAAATTCGGGTAGGCTTGGCTTTTAGCCGGCCAAGAAATTCAGCCTCAGTGTAGTATAAGACGAGTAAGAATAAGAGAGTAGTAGTAATTTCAGTGATTCAAAGTTTGTCCAAAGGGAAAATTAGGGAGGGGGCTATATAGTGGTAGAAATCAAACAAGCAAACATGGAAAACAATTAATCAGACACAAATAAGTAAAGAAATTATCACATGCAATTGATAAAGGAAAATTTTAATTTCAAACCCTAGTTCAACAGAAATCAAAGAATCGACCAAAGATCTTGGTGGATCAACCTCATATTACCTTGTCATGAACGTATATAGACGAAATACCGTCTAGATCTTGAAGATTGAAGACGACTGCACATAACTCAAGGCATGGTACTTGCCAAAAATAGGCAAGTACTAGGTGATACCATAATCATATAAGTAACAAGATGACATAACACATAAGGAAACGAAATCATAGAGGGATTCCATATTAAAGTCGGAATTGGAGAGTATTAAGGGATATGATGACTAGGGTTTCCTTAGAGAAGAAGAGAGTAAAGAGGATTCAAGGGCGACCGTCTTAGAAGAATGGGGCTACGGTTTGGGCGAGTGGATATAAGGAAAGGTGGGGGATTTATATGGACCATTGATCATTTGACATCAACGCCAAGACCAAAGGGAAACGGGGCAGGTCATTTACATGGGTGACGACCGGTTCATTAAAAGGGTTGTCTGGTTTGGGCTTGGGGTTATTGGGCTAGGTTTTGGATCCGAAAATAACTCAAAAATTGGGCTAAAGTTTTAAATACACAAAAATTATAAAAAATAATTTATAAGAGGTAATTAACAAATAATAAAAATATTATTTATGTAGTAAGATGCTTAAAGATAATAGTTTAATACTATAAGAATATAAAAATGCTATTTGGACACAAATAACATAATAAAATATAAGTATGCACATCATATATGCTATTACTGTAAAATTGTATAAATAGCTTTAAAATTACAAATATAATTATATAAAAACGAGGTAAGATATTATAAAATATATATGTGGATGCAAATAATAAATTTAGATGATTAGGCCATCACAAAATAATTTTGAGGGGTAATTAATACATATTCATATAATTTAAATGCAAGAATATTAATTTTATAGCTTTAAAAATTATGAAAAATTACAAGAAATAATTGTATGACTCTTGTAAATTGGCGAAGATGCAGGAATGATATTTTTAAAAGCATATATGACATTTATAAAAATATGAGGGCAAAATTGGGTATCAACAGCTACCCTTCTTTACCCAAAAATGATGAAAGAGTTGTCGGATAAAGAAAAATGATGACCAATTTCGTCTGAAGCGAGTGAGGAATGATATGTTTTGAAATAAATGGTGGCCAAAACAGGGTTCTTGATTTTTTGCCTACATATCCTTGGTTGTAACGACCTAATCGGTCGTTTTGAGTATTTGCACTCCGCTCGTCTGTTTACGGGCATGAGTAGCTTTGTATGATGTATTATGACCTATATGAATAGTTGGTTTTGGTTTCAGGTTATCGGGGATTGATTTAGAAGAATGATTCTCCACTAGGAAGCTTTAAATTTGAAAGAGTAGATCAAGTTTGGCTTTTTAGTATTTGACCTCGGATTAAAATTTTGATGGTTTCGTCAGCTTCGTTAGGTGATTTTGGACTTAGGAGCGCGTCCGGATTGTGATTTGGAGGTCCGTAGTTGAACTTGGCTCGAAATGGCGAAAATTGGAATTTTGAAAAGTTTGACCGGGAGTGGACTTTTTGATATCAAGGTCGGATTCTGATTCCAGAAGTTGGAACAGGATACCAACTTGTCACGACCCCAACCCCGGTCATGATAGCGCCCAACACACTGCTAGGAAAGCCCGACCATTCAACAACATTATACCAAATTCTTATTCAGATTATAGATAAATATCACAGAGAATTTACTAAGTCATTTCATTCAAGTGTATAATTAATAATAAAATCTGCGGAAGTTCAATTAAAATACCACACCATAGCCCAACAGAATCTGGTGTCACGAATATGAGCCTCTAATACAGAATATCCACCTATTACAAGTCTGTCTAGGAAAAATACGGAATAAAAGATAGAGATAGAGGGGAGAGATCAAGGCTGCGAACGCCATGCAGCTACCTCAATACTCCCGGATACTGCCTGCTCAGCTAAACAATTCCTCACTCAGCCTGTGGTGTACCTGGATCTGCATGCAAGGTACATGAAGTAATGTGAGTACTCCGACCCAGTGAGTAATAAACATAAATAAAGGCTGAGAATAAGAAATCATGGAAAAATACAAAGTAAACTATAACTGGCAGTTTAGAACAATAAATAGTGAAACAACAAGTCAATTAAGTCAGAGTACCAAATACTGAGACAGGTATAACAGATAAAAAATTAAATGCATGAGTGCAATGCAATGCATATGATGGTACACTCTAGTACCCACTGCGGTATGCAGCCCGAGCCATCCATTTATTTATCGTCGACGACGCTCACTGGGGGTGTGTGCAAACTCCGGAGGGGCTCCTACAGCCCAAGCGCAATATCAAGCCATCTCGTGGCATCAAATCTAGGCCCTCGGCCTCATATCAATCTCAGTATAATCACCCAGGCTCTCGGCCTCAATATCAATGTAATCACCCAGGCTCTCGACCTCAATATCAATGTAATCAACCAGGCTCTCGGCCTCAATATCAATATAACACTGATGCGGTGCGCAACCCGATCCATGCTCAGTCCAGAAATCATCATAAGCCCCTTGGGCATTTGTAAAACAGTAGTTCTCAGCCCGAAATATCATTTAGAAATATCATTTAAGTTTTCAAATCTTAGAAAGATGGTTGAGTTTGCAAAACAGTATTTAAAACCTTGGACTGAGGTCAAATGATATGCAAAATATGCGAAAGCAGTGATATCAATCCCTGAGGGATTCAAATAATTGGCAAGAAGCCCAAATGTAACAATTAAATCCAAGTAAGGATGATTCTCAATTTAGTTCAAGTAGAAAATACGGTAAAAACATCTCTCGGGACGGACCAAGTCACAATCCCCAACGGTGCTCTACCCCATGCCCGTTATCTGGTGTGCAAGTCACCTCAATATAGCGCTACGATGTGAAATTCCGGGGTTTCAAAACCATCGGGACATCATTTACATCAATTACTCACCTCAAGACGGTCAAAGTCTAGCTCGCTATGCCCTTGCCTCTCAAATTACCCTCTTCGTGCAACGAATCTGCCCAAAACCACAACGAATATGTCGCATTATGCTAAAGAGACAATACCCAATCGAAAGCAATCGAAAAATATCAAAATTCACGAATTTAACAAAACCCGAGCCCGGGCCCACGTCTCGAAAAATCAGAAAATTAACATCACCGGATTCTTTGTCTCGCCACGAGTCTATACATACCAAGAACTCCCAAATCCGAGTTCAAATGACCCATCAAATCCTAATTGTTTGGTTTCAAAATTCAAGCCTTAGTTCTTGATTTGTAGCTTATATTTCATGAATCTCTAGGTGGAATTCATAATAAAAATGAGTTCTAAGTCCAAGAAACTTACCTCAAGTCGTTCCCCCTTGAATCCCTCTATAATCTCCACCAAGAAGCTCTCAAAATGATCAACCATGGAGGAAAAATGACCCAAAATCGCGGATGAAGCGTTTTATAAACTCACTGCACAGAATTTTTCGGAAGTACTGTTAACCCGCGCTGTTACTGTTCATGCGCGTGGTCACTGTTCATGCACTGTTATTGTTCACGCTGCTAAAAATTGCAGCAACAGCCAAAGAAATTGCAGCCCTTTTCTTTTTACTAAAATGACTCTAACTCCATTATACAAACTCGGAATTCGATGATTCTTATTCTTATGAGTCACAAATAATGATACGAACATAGTCCTTCAATCGAAACTCAATTCGGAGCTCGTTTGCTCAGTGCGATATCCATTTCGCTCGTTAAACAATTAACTCATGTTTCGTGTCAAAAACCTAATCGCGACTTGATGAAATTAGACCAAACTTTCCAGATCACTCCTATAATTCATTATTTAAATTCTGGAAATCTCGAAATAAAATTTCGATCTCTAGAACTAAAAATGGACCTTTGGATCATTACATGCTTATGCTCAAACGACAAAAACCTTCCAAAAACTCTTCTAAAACTTATCCGAGCCTCATGGGACCCCGACCAAACATGCCAACATAATTCATAACATTATTCAAACCTCTTCCAATCATCAAAACACCTCAAACAACATCAAATTACCCAAAACTCATCGAATTCAAGCCTAATTTTCTAAAAACTTCCGAAATAGACTTTCGATCAAAAACCTGACCAAACCACGTCCGAATGACCTGAAATTTTGTACGCATATCCCAAATCACCTAACGAAGCTACAACAACTATTGGAATTCCATTCTGACTCTCGGATCAAAATCTCACCTATCAACCAAAATTCGCCAAAATACTAAGTTCGCCAATTCAAGCCTAATTCTACACCGGACCTCCAAAATTACTTCCGTTCACACTCCTAAGTCACAAATCATCCCCCGAAGCTAACCGAATCATCGGGATTCAAATCCGAGCCCTCTAACACATAAGTCAGCGTCTGGTTGACTTTTCCAAAACAAACCTTCCTTAAAGAGACTAAGTGTGTCATTTCCTACTAAAACCAATCCAAATCAACTCGTTCACACCCAACACTGATAATGAAGTATAAAGAAATAGGAAATGGGGAAAACGGGGTGGTAACTCACGAGACGACGGGTCGGGTCGTCACATCCTTCGCAACTTAAACAAACGCTCGTCCTCGAGCGAACCCAGAGTTGTCCTAGAAGCCAACCAATAGCTGAACGACTTTACCAAGAATATACCCATGGGTGATCCCAAACTACCCTATCTCGCATAGGTTCGATAACACAACATAGCTGAAATTTTACAATCCATCTAGTCCATAAACCATAGAACCACACTGCACCTTCCGAAATCATACACAAGATTAGAACTTCACATCCATACTCAGAATAATCCTGAACCAGCTGTAATAACGCATACCTGCAACATCAGGTGCAATTATCTGATATACCACATAACTCAAACACTCGGAACGATAATTTCTATTCACAGTAGCTATACATAATAATCGAATATCGATAGGAAACCTCTTAACAACTAAAGCCTCATTCCAACACTTTCACATACTGCCAATGATAAAGGAAACACACAATAAATCATAACCATTTCCTATGTCAACCATTCATGAAGTCATTTCTCTCCTGGTAATTACCATAGCAAATTTTGAACCGAACCTCAATATTTACCCATCACACATACTGAAATCGAATCCGTTCGCATTCATTAATGATTTCAACGATCTCTTCTGACCAAACACACTACTCAGGTGACATGACACAACAATACATGCCTAAGCCACAACTTGCATAATACGTGCACCAATAAGAAACGGTCCGAACATACTCAATTCATGAAAATGACTCAACTGAGAGAGCTGTATCTCAAACTCACCAGTACTGCCACAACACAAGGCTGAGACCCTGTCTCACATCATAGAAACAGGACACACAAGTTTGACCCGCAATGTCATGTTTCCACACAGCTTTGCTGCAACGCGCGTTCCTATCCAAATACTACTCCACAGGAAACCACCTCAAGTCACTATGCTTGAAATCGACAACCATGCTCAATTGATGTCTGGAGCCAAAGCAAATCATTACACCCATGGTGAAATAAATAACACATACCACGCAAACCTGATAGAACATAACTGGTACGTTATTCACCGAGCAACACCTAATTACTCATCCCGCTCGACTTCCACTACTACAACTCCTATCGGATCCAGACGATCCGGTGCCTGGCACCAAATTAATACCGAAATCAACAACCTCGCTCGGTGACATGCCTAGCCATATGAAACTCATCTGAAAAGTCCCCCAACACCGGAACTGAATTAATGATAGCAACCTTTGCACTAACATCCATCACGAATGGCCAATTAAGAAAGCAATCCCTCCCAACCGTCCATTGGTCCTTTGAAATATAAATCACTCTACTAGAACATAATCCAATGCACTTCATCACTCAACCCGTGGCATTTTCGGTATTGCCCGTAGCGCAATAGTTCAGAATCACTCAACACTAAACAACCAGTCTGAATTCTGACATCATATCCAAAATCTAACATACCAGCAAACAAAGATCCACTCGAGCCTCCAAATCCCATTGCCGCTAAACGGTGCCGAATACATACGATCCACCAACACAACCTAGCCTGTACATGAGAACTCCCAGTCTCCAACTCCATATGGCACACAAATCATCATACCTGATTCCAGTTTCCACCGTGCGAATACATGCACACCTTTGATACCCAATCATTCCACGATAGATACTCAAAATTTCCCTGTGCTACCAAGCAAACCCGAATACCACCAGTGGACCCACCAAGAACATGCTGCAATACTACCGAAATATCATCAATTTAATCACATTACCTTTTTCTGAGACATATACTCTCATCAAATCACTTCCAATTAGCAATACCATTTCCTTAATCATTTGAAGATCATTCACCCTAATCATCTGAAGCTCATTTCTCTAATCACCTAAAGCTACCCGTACCGCCTAAGAATGTTATGAATTTCTATTTAGAACTGAACTGTAACCTTACACATGCAAATCTCAACCCTTCACAACATATCACATATACCATACCATCCTAAGGTAACATGAGGACTTCACCTCCTTTCCGAACCATGAACGTTTACGTACTCAACTAGTCAAGAACTTCCATTGATCCCATCTAGAAGAAAATCATTACATATCCCATTCTTTGCATGACATACATAGGTCTTGTTCGAATTATTACAATACCTATACGACGGATGAGATCTGTATAAATTCATAACACCGCCGAATCAACAATTCATTGGTTCTATACTTCTGGGAAGAACTATCACCTCATTCTGAACCAAACAATGGTCTTAACCCCTTAATTTACTTAGATTGCATTGATCTCGAATTCAATGATCTCGTCTCACCCATTACGAACTGCTCAGGCAATAAGCCACCCCAGACATAATCAAAAGTCGCATATGATGCCCCAATAAGCCAACAAGCTACCAATTCGAACGCGATACAAAAAAAGAAAACAAACTCTGGAAGGAATTACCAATCCCATGCACTAATACGGACTTTCCTTAGAAAACAGGAAGCAAGGCATACAAAATAGCATATAGAAAACTATACTCAACATCACACTGTTGCAAACTTCATACTTGGTTTACATCTTTAATCAATCAAGTGACCACATGCCACACTTATATAATCTTCCCGTGGGACACACTCCCACAACCTACCATAACAATATCTGGAGCGTACATCCAAACCACCGATCGCACTAACGCTAAAGAGTGATCAAGAATTATTAACCAGGACGCAAAACCCTTTTTACAAAACACCGATCTTAGGTGACGCTGAAGACAATACCAACTTACCGTAAACATCGAAACTTATCTCCTGCTCATCCGAGCTCATGACATCTTGTCAAAAAATTTCCTTCACTCGTGCCATTCTCGGCCCAATTTCCACAACCAGAACTGATTCACCAGCATGCATCAAATCGGAACTAACATAGTACATAACCGCACAATCTGCTAACCAATAGCAAGCTCCCTAACTTGGCTCGAAGCCATATATCACAACATACAATACTCATAACGCATATAATCCATTGTTGCCTTAATACCATAGTGAGATTAAACTCGATCCTTCATAAGCTTGTGGAAACACAAATCATTTAGAATTTTTAACTCTTCTGCAAATCTCGCATTCACTCACACAAAAGTTAAGCCCACTCTCTAGGCGATCCAATTTAGATTTCAACACATTTTATTCACTTGCAATTGAGGTCTTCCAATAGATAACATAAGGATAACACAACTTTAGAACACCCCGCAGGAGATGACCCACCTGCTTTGCCCCCAACTAACATTTCTGCATACCTTCCACCGCCATAAGCATTACGTAGTCACTTGATCTTCCTGAGTCTGTAATCATACCACAACATGAAATTTACTTCACTCCCAACTAGGAGACATGAAAAGATTCTTCATACGCCCATAACTCAGGCTATAACTTGAATCACGATGGATTTCAAGCATCTATTAGTTCTTCCATCATTCAGCAGACCCTTCTCATCGCTTCCAAATCATATAGATACGCCTCGCAGTACTAACATACTCATCACATAGCCACAACCATCATTTCCACTAACAGGGACACTACCGAACATATAAGTTAAAAAATACTTGTTCAGACAATCAGCACCTCGGCGCTCCCGCCATAGGCAAAGATCCAACCTCAAGTCCTCCAAACTGGCCCACCACAAACTCACAGAGACAACACCTCGCCCCTCGATCAGGGAATCACAAGCCATCGAGGGACATCTGATACTAAGCGCCCATGCGCGCATACGAACACGTGGAAGGAATTTCAAAAGTTTCTTTTCAAGATGAATCAAGGACGCACGAGACTCTACTAAATACAGACGTCTCCGTACCGATCAACGAGACTCTACTAAACCGGCTCATAACTCGCGAGACCAATTAACCTAGGCTTTGATACCAACTTGTCACGACCCCAACTCCGGTCATGATGGCGCCCAACACACTGCTAGGCAAGCCCGACCATTCAACAACATTATCCCAAATTCTTATTTAGATTATAGATAAATATCACAGAGAATTTACTAAGTCATTTCATCAAGTGTATAATTAATAATAAAATCTGCGGAAGTTCAATTAAAATACTACCATAGCCCAACAGAATCCGGTGTCACGAATATGAGCCTCTAATACAGAATATCCACCTATTACAAGTCTGTCTAGGAAAAATACGGAATAAAAGATAGAACAGAGGGGAGAGATCAAGGCTGCGAACGCCATGTAGCTACCTCAATACTCTCGGATACTGCTTGCTCAGCTAAACAATTCCTCACTTAGCCTGTGGTGTAACTGGATCTGCACGCAAGGTGCAGGGAGTAATGTGAGTACTCCGACCCAGTGAGTAATAAACATAAATAAAGGCTGAGAATAAGAAATCATGGAAAAATACAAAGTAAACTATAACTGGCAGTTTAGAACAACAAATAGTGAAGCAACAAGTCAATTAAGTCAGAGTACCAAATACTAAGACAGGTATAACAGATAAAAAAACAAATGCATGAGTGCAATGCAATGCATATGATGGTACACTCTAGTACCTACTGCGGCGTGCAGCCCGAGCCATCCATTTATTTATCATCGACGGCGCTCATTGGGGTGTGTGCAAACTCCGGAGGGGCTCCTATAGCCCAAGCACAATATCAAGCCATCTCGTGGCATCAAATCTAGGCCCTCAGCCTCATATCAATCTCAGTATAATCACCCGAGCTCTCGGCCTCAATATCAATGTAATCAACTAGGCTCTCGGCCTCAATATCAATATAACACTGCTGCGGCGTGCAGCCCGATCCATGCTCAGTCCAGAAATCATCATAAGCCCCTTGGGCATTTGTAAAACAGTAGTTCTCAGCCCGAAATATCATTTAGAAATATCATTTAAGTTTTCAAATCTTAGAAAGATGGTTGAGTTTGCAAAACAGTATTTAAAACCTTGGACTGAGGTCAAATGATATGCAAAATATGCGAAAGCAGTGATATCAATCCCTGAAGGATTCAAATAATTGGAAAGAAGCCCAAATGTAACAATTAAATCTAAGTAAGGATGATTCTCAATTTAGTTCAAGTAGAAAACACGGTAAAAACATCTCTCGGGACGGACCAAATCACAATCCCCAACGGTGCTCTACCCCATGCCCATTATCCGGTGTGTAAGTCACCTCAATATAGCGTTACAATGTGAAATTCCGGGGTTTCAAACCATCGGGACATCATTTACATCAATTACTCACCTCAAGACGGTCAAAGTCTAGCTCGCTATGCCCTTGCCTCTCAAATTACCCTCCTCGTGCGACGAATCTGCCCAAAATCACAACGAATATGTCGCATTATGCTAAAGAGACAATACCCAATCGAAAGCAATCGAAAAATATCAAAATTCACGAATTTAACAAAACCCGAGCCCGGGCCCACGTCTCGAAAAATAAGAAAATTAACATCACTGGATTCCTTGTATCGCCACGAGTCTATACATACCAAGAACTCCCAAATCCGAGTTCAAATGACCCATCAAATTCTAATTGTTTGGTTTCAAAATTCAAGCCCTAGTTCTTGATTTGTAGGCTTATATTTCATGAATATCTAGGTGGAATTCACAATAAAAACAAGTTCTAAGTCCAAGAAACTTACCTCAAGTCGTTCCCCCTTGAATCCCTCTTTAATCTCCACCAAGAAGCTCTCAAAATGATCAACCATGGAGGAAAAATGACCCAAAATCGCGGATGAAGTGTTTTATAAACTCACTGCACCCCAGAATTTTTCGGAAGTACTGTTCACCCGTACTGTTATTGTTCATGCGAGTGGTCACTATTCACGCGCGGTTACCGATCATGTGCGGTTACTGTTCACGCTGCTAAAAAAATGCAGCAGCAGCCAAAGAAATTGCAGCACTTTTCTTTTTTCTAAAATGACTCTAACTCCATTATACAAACTTGGAATTCAATGATTCTTGTTCCTATGAGTCACAAATAATGATACGAACATAGTCCTTCAATCGAAACTGAATTCGGAGCTCGTTTGCTCAGTGCGATATCCATTTCGCTCGTTAAACAATTAACTCATGTTTCGTGTCAAAAGCCCAATCGCGACTTGATGAAATTAGACCAAACTTTCCAGATCACTCCTATAATTCATTATTTAAATTCTGAAAATCTCGAAATAAAATTTCGATCTATAGAACTAAAAATGGACCTTTGGATCATTACATGCTTATGCTCAAACGGCAAAAATCTTCCAAAAACTCTTCCAAAACTTATCCGAGCCTTATGGGACCCCGAACAAACATGCCAACATAATTCATAACATATTCAAACCTCTTCCAATCATCAAAACACCTCAAACAACATCAAATTACCCAAAACTCATCGAATTCAAGCCTAATTTTCTAAAAACTTCCGAAATACACTTTCGATCAAAAACCCGACCAAACCACGTCCGAATGACCTAAAATTTTGTACACATATCCCAAATCACCTAATGAAGCTACAACAACTCTCGGAATTCCATTACGACTCTCGGATCAAAATCTCACCTATCAACCGGAATTCGCCAAAATACTAACTTCGCCAATTCAAGCCTAATTCTACACTAGAACTCCAAAATTACTTCCGATCACACTCCTAAGTCACAAATCATCCCCCGAAGCTAACCAAATCATCGGGATTCAAATCTGAGCCCTCTAACACATAAGTCAATGTTCGGTTGACTTTTCCAAAACAAACATTTCTTAAAGAGACTAAGTGTCTCATTTCCTACTAAAACAAATCCAAATCAACTCGTTCACAACCAACACTGATAATGAAGCATAAAGAAATAGGAAATGGGTAAAACGGGGCAGTAACTCATGAGACGACGGGTCAGGTCATCACAGTAATGTCAAATGTGACTTGTGTGCAAAATTTGAGGTCAATCGGACGTGGTTTGGTAGGTTTCGGCATCGGTTGTGGAAGTTTGAAGTTTCAAAGTTCATTGGTTTCTAGTTAAGGTGTGATTCATCATTTCAATATTGTTATGTGTGTTTTGAGGCCTCGAATAGGTCTGCGTTATGTTATGGGACTTGTTGGTATGTTTGGACAGGGTCCTGAGGGGCTCGGGCGTATTTCGGATTAATTTTGGATCATTTTTCCTTCATTCTTCACTGCGGGTTCTGTTGATGTCTGGTGCACCCAGTGTTCTTCGCGATCGTGAACTGAGCGATGCGATCACGTAAAGAAAAATTTGAGGCTGAGTATTTCTTCATCGCGTTCGCAAGTATGGGTTCGCGTTTGCGTAGGTTACTACAGATTGAGCATCGCATTATAGAGTTGAGCTGGGCAGGTCTTCATGGCTTCTTCATTGCATTCGCGAGCCTGGAGTCGCGTTCGCGTAGGTTCTTTTTGAGATTGAGTAGTTTGTGCTTCGCGATCGCACAGCTTATTGCGCGATCGCGTAGTGTATTTTCAGGGGTAGTGCATTTTCTTCTTCGCGATTGCGAGGGTATTTCCATGATCGCGATTCATTGATTCGCCTAATGATTATAAAGTACTCTATTTCGAGGGTTTCGCCCATTTTTGCATTTTGGGAGCTATGGAGCTCGGATTGAAGCGATTCTTGAAGCAGTTTCCACCATATGAATTTGTGGTAAGTGTTCTATACTCAGTTTGGTTATATTCATTGAATCTATCTCAGTTTTACTTATATTCCATGAATCTATCTTCAATTTTAGCTTTTGGTTGATGAATTTTAAAGAGAAAATTAGGGATTTTGGCCTAAAGTTTCATAATATGAATTTTTGAGTTTTGAATATTGATTTGGAGTCGGAATTGAGTGGAACTAGTATTGTTGGACTCATAATTGAATGGATTGTCGGATTTTGAGAGTTTTGTCGGGTTCCAAGACGCGTCCCGGGTGTATTTTGGCTGATTTTGGGTTTTGACTAAGGATTCGATCTTTATCATTTGTAATTGCTTCCTTGGGATTTATTTTGAGTTGCTTTTGGCTAGTTTTGAGTCGTTTGGAGGTCGATGCACGCATGATGGCATTCTTGGAGCATCGCTTGGCTTACTCGGTATTCATATAAGATTTCTTTCCTTCTCCAAGTAAATTACGAAAAATTTCTTTGTAAACTACATTTGTTGCTTCATTTGAAATTTCTCTATCATTATCATAAATCAAAATCTTTAATCCCTTTTTATTTGTAACCCGTGATAGAGAAACATAAAGTTTCCCATGTGTAAAGACTGATTTTTTCAAACATGACCCAATATGAGATAAGGATTGTTCTTGACTTTTGTTTATAGTCATGGTAAAAGATACAACTATTGAAAACTTGCCTTCACTGGAACTTAAAAGTATTCTTGCATCAGATGGAGTCAACGACATTCTTGGAATAAACACTTTTGTCTAGCCATATTTCCCGATAAATATTTTGTTTCGATAACCCGATTTCCAAGTCTAGTGATGATTAATCTTGTTTCATTATATAGCCCTAAAGATTGGTCTATATTTCTCAATAACATCACTGGGACACCCACTTTCAAAGTGATAGCATGATTTAAAATTCCAGAACATTTAATAGTGTTTAGGAATTCAGGTGTATGTACGTGTTCCAAACCTGTAAAAGCATCGTCTGACATACAAATTGTATCGGAACTCAATAATATTTTTGGTTGACTTTGGTTTAGTGAAACCATGTGTTCGTTAATAGATTCAACCATGTCAGGAGTGGGAGCAAGAATTCCTCTTTGTTGTAAGTATGTTATATCACTGTAATGACTTAAAAATCTGGATATGTACTTTCCACAATTACAGAAATTGAATCACCACAATTATTTATGAAAAAATTATTAGGGATATGAATTTTTTCAATACCATCAACAGAATTTCCAATCATACCATCACCAATTGCTAAATTCCTATCAGAAAACTATATTAGATCATTCAGATGTGAATCCACATTACTTTCTTCCAACCTCATAATTTTTGTTAGCTTTAGGACATGATAGTGATTCCACAAATATGAAGAACTAAGGATAGCATTAAATATCTTGCCTAGTACCTTTTGGAATGACTGGAAGTATTTTTTTGAAGTCACCACTGATCGCGGCCTACTCTGCACTACTATGAGTAGCGAGAGAGGGTCGGAGCAGCTTTTACCCGATTTAAGGTCGGGATCGATTTCCATAGAGAGCTAGAATTTGGAATCAAGTATCTATCTAGTTTAGGATTGCGTATATGTTCCAAATTACACTTCTAATCATTTTTGGGGTTTTCGTTTTACTTCTGCTATTATCAACTACAAATGGTAAATACAACCAGATTAAGCTAAGAGTTAATCTAAAAAGGGTTGTTCAAATGATTTAAAAGGCACTAGGGTAATGACTTTCACCTAGCTGGTTAATTGACGGGTAATTGAATCTAAGACACGATTGACATAATTGGGGAGTATGATATAACCGTTGCACGATATTACTCACTCTACACCTCTCGGTAGTTTGAGTGATTTTTCCCGAATTAACTTTCTCAAGACCAATTGGGTATGCAAATTTGCAGAAGCAACTAGGGTTCAAGTCGGGTATCACGCTCTTGAGGTTTAACCCTTTAATTGGGGCTATCAATCTCTTGAGTACGCCCCAATTCCTTGTTGGACCAATTTCGGAGACTTAGGCTCTCTTTCTCAAGAAAAGCTCTAGTCTACTAAACACAAACTAATGTTTGCAACCACTAATTCAGCCATTAACCATGAAATTGGCCCAAATATCAAACACTCATAGTCAATCTAGCCCTAAAATACAAGACCCATCAATTACCCACAACTAGGGTTGAGCCACAACCCTAACTTATGGGTCTAGCTACTCATAATTAAAGAAGAAAGCAAGAAATAGATGAAGAACAACTCATATTAATTAATTGTTAAGCTAAATAACAAGATTCAATGATGAAAAGTAGATAAAATTGCCCAAAATAGCTAAGAATCTCGAACCCACGAGCGCAACTGCTTAATTACAATATATGATACTCTAAAAATGGGAAAAGAAGCTATTTATACTAAGCTAAAAATTCTGGACAAAAATGCCCCTGCAGAGTTAGTGCGGACCGCACAAAATGGAGTGCGGCCGCACTAGGGCTCTTGACTTCAAAATCCAACTCTCTTAACTCAGGCAATGTGGACCGCATAGAATGCACTGCGACTGCGGAGGCTTCTAGTGCGGTCCACACAGAATGGACTGCGGACCGCATTGGCTTGAAACTTCAAAACTGGCATCTCTCTGATTCTTGGGTCTGCGGACCGCACTAAGTCGAGTGCGGCCACATTAACTTTAGTGCGGACCGCACAAAACGTAGTGCGGCCCGCACAAAACGTAGTGCGGACCGCACAAAATGTAGTGCGGCCGCATTGCCTTTGTGCCTGAATGTCAACCTTTCTGAATCCCCTAGTGCGAACTGCATAGAATGGTGTGTGGCCGCACTGGGCCTGTTTTGCCTGAGCTTTGACTTGTCTTGGGACATGTGCAAGTTTCACTCCTTTTTGAGCTGATCTTTGACATTTTGTCACTTTGTTGATCAAACCTGCAATCAAGCACAACTTGTGAGCCTTTTGGGACTATTTTATATGAATTTCTAATCAAAGCATAAGCAAGAAGGAGTATAAAATGCGTTAAAATCTCTAGTTATCAACTCCCCCAAACTTAAGCTTTTGTTGTCCTCAAGCAAACAAAATAAGACCCACCCCTTAAGGGAAAATCCAAGAAATTTTCAGCTGACCTAAAGTAACCTCATCTAGCATCAGTTGGGACTAACAATTGCCCTCAATACAAATGAATCATTAACAACTTTTACTCCTTGAAATACCATGGGTTAAGTGCGACACAAGAGCATTAAGAATTGACTCAACACATCAAAGAACTCTTTTCTATTACTTCGGTCATTGTGGAACCCAAACTTACACATCCTAAACTCTCCCTAAGCAAACCTCACCTTTAGAATAGTGGCAATCAAAATGAGGTTAATGGAAGTTCACTCATCTCTCTCAAGAAAAAGTCACAAGTCTGGCTCTAGGTACCATATGCTTGCCCCTTATGTGAGTATCCACTAATGTAAGCTTCATTCAACTCAAGATCATATAGGGCTTTTGTGGAGACATTGTGAAGGCTTTTGTTTCAGGGTAGGAAATGTTTTGGTCTAAGTAGGTTCCATCTTCCCTTAAGCACTTCTTTTGATTTATTTGGCATCCATTCACTTGACTCTTTGAGTCATTTCACTTCTTTCTAAGGGGTTAGAGAGACACACTGTCACTCTTTCTTATGCATTTCAAACCTTTTCTCCTTTTTCAACTTTTCACACCTTTCATTCTTTGCTTTTCTTAAATCCCTTTTTATTCTTTTTCACATTGAACATTCTTTTTGTCTTTTTGCTTTTTCTTTCTTTTTCATTGCCTTTCCTTTTCTCTATTTTTGTCCTCGTCTCTCCCCCCAAACTTATACTTTTTCCATGTGCTAAAGGAAAGATCGGGTGCCAAGAGAGGGTATCTTTTAGAATGGGTATAGGCTTGTATCATGGTTCTTGAAGGAAAGAGGTCTAAGGCTCAAAAGGGTTAATGGTTATGGGTGTGTTCAACTATCATTTGGACCAAGGAGAGCCTATAATCATGTCTCAAGTCAGAATTCACTTAGAATTTCGCCTCAACAAACATTCAAGGTAAGTTCTCTAGACCAATGGCTCGGGACTTGGACTTGCAATGCGATTACTCACCACACAAGCTATGGGATTGCTAAAGACGTAGAGTCGGAGGCCCACAACAACTTTAGATAAGATTTGAGCACACAATAGTCCCGAAAAACCACTTGATGATTATCGGTCAACACAAGAGTCTCAAGGTCACTACTTTTATCATCCTAAACACAACAATTTGTTTTTAAGATCAAAGGCAAATGTGCTAGGCCCAAGTGAGGCTTTGCTTGAGGCACCCTTAACTATTAACTACTAAAAACAAAAAGAGAAACAGACTCAAACCCTTAATAAGGTTGTCACGCCATCCATCATTGGGAAGAGCCACCCGGTTCACACAACACTCCACCTTTGGAAAGAACAGTGGTATTAAGAAAAACCAAAGGCTTATTGCAAACTTTCAAAACAAGAAGCTACAAATCACAAATAAGAAGCTATGGAAAGAAAAATTGCGGAAAGTAAAATGAAGATATACAAGAGGGGATTTGTCGAATATACAATAGATGGGATGGATATGTACAATGTAACATAACTTTATATACAGACCCAAAGTAAAATAAAAGTGTGATAAATGTAACGAAATATTAAAATTATATACAACCCAAAGATGAAAAATCAAGAAAGCATAAAAAAATATTAAATATATACAATCATCCGAATGTAGGGCCTACCCCCTCAAATGAAAGCTGGCATTGTCCCCAATGCTAACTAAACCAAATAAAGCATCAAAAGAGAAAGGAAAAAGGATATAGGGACTCCCTATGGCCTGTCTGTCTGCATAGGCTCCTGAGTGGTCCCAGGGTCCTCACTGTGCTCGGGAACCTCAGACTGGTTCTCGGTGGCCTGCTGCTCTGCTGTTGCTGGGACCTGGGCCTGGACAGGCTCCTGAAGTGCATCTTGAGGCTGACTGGAGGAAGCCTCCGGTGGGTGGGCTAACTGGATGACTGCATCATCTGCTCTAGGAATCATCCTCTTCATCTTGGGAGGCCTCTGTGATTGCTCTGGCTGGGAATGAGCTGCGGGTACTGGGTCCTAGAGTAGTAAGTCTAAAGGCAGCTGATCCACCTTCAGTCTGTCAACATCATCTCTCAACACCTTCACGGACTCCTTGGATGCCCGTGTCTTCCTCAACTTCTTGTGCTCCCGAGCAAGCTCCTTAAGAGCCTTTCTATGTGAATCAACTGCCTCAGTTAGTACCTTCTGAGTGTCGAGGATTTTCTTCTGGTTGTCTAAAATCTCTTTCAAAGCATCCTCTATCGACTAGGAAACCTATGAGGCTGGAGGTGCTGACTGAGCCTCTACCATGGTAGTCAGGATGGACAACTTGGATGAGGTAGTCTGCATCCAGTTGTTGATACTTAGAAGTGTCTGGCTCAGTCGGTGGGCAGTAATAGGATGGGCTCGGGAAGATAGAATCGCCGGGTCCGCTGAGGTGGATAGACCAGGAGGGGCAGCAATGGAAGTATATGCAGGCTCAACTGGAGTCACTACCACAACTGACTCTTCAAACTGGCCAATTGGAGCAGTAACTGTACTCTTGAAGTTCTTGCTCTTGGGGTTGTCATCCCCCTGCATGATGTACCAGGAGAAAGGGGCATTCACTTTGACTTTGATGTCGAAGGGCCTCTTCTCCACTTTCAGGTCCCGGAAGTACATAGCGAGGAAACTGGGGACCGGGTAGTTTCTGTCATGCTCGGCACCCACAATAGTAATAATTTGCGACATCACATTCCCCATATTGATTGGGTACCCCGCCATGATTGAAGCCACTAACACAGCCTAGTGGAGAGGGAGGGAGTTGTCATGTGTCGTGGGGTCCAACCTTCTACATACAAAGGTCTCCCACCCCCGTGCCTCAAAGTTCAAACTCCGTCTCAAGATCTTGACTCCAGCAGTCAACCAGTCGGGGGTGGTACCTGGGATTGCCGGGTACTGTGCTAGCCAGGGACGAACCTCCTCGTCATTTCCATCTTTGCCATGTACAGGGTCTCATCTTCCTCATTAAACCCAAGATAGTTATTGATTGTCTTCTCGTCGAACAACATCTTCAGATTTCGAACCTTGGTCACTTTGGAGCCCTTTTTGATGTGGGCTACGTTGCTGTAAAATTCCTTGACCAAGTGTTCGTTGGCATCCACACACTCATATAGAAAATGTTCCCATCCCACTCTTGTCCTAAACTGCCTCCTCACGTTGGGGTTGTGATGTAGCAAGTCTTTATCAATAAAATTCTGCTCTGGGATTAACTTCCTCAACGGCCACCATTCCCCGAACTTGTGGTACGCTACCTCACTAACAAATCGGTCTTGCCACACCTCCAGCTTCCTGTTCGGGCAATACCCCCCACGTGTGGTTCACCTCCTTCTCCTACTTCTTTGTCTCCCCCTACTTCCTCCTCATCACCTATTGCACCCTCTCCAGATAATGAAGCTATGGGGGAGGTGGAGTATTTCCTACTACCATCACCTGAGCCCTTAAACGACCCAGAAGGGATGTTCACTGATGCTTGGGCAGTAGGGGATGTTGGAGGTGTATCTCTCAGTTTATGCCTCTCCGGCCAGTCAGGGATATATTCTGGCACAGAGTCCGAAGAGATCTCCCGGGAAGGCTCATACTCACTCCCCGACATGTCAATGGCTCTGTCAGCAGTTTTTTATCGCTTTCCTCATATTCTTGATGTTTTGCCTAGCTTGGGGAGTGAGTTTTATCATTTTCTGCTTCCCTCCCCGGGAAAATCCACCTTTGCCAGGTTGTTTAGTTCCTTTGCCTCGTTGTTTTACCATTGTATGCAACCATAATTCAATCAGCTTTTTAGTATCAGTGTAATCAGTTAAGAACCAAAGTTGCAGAACAGAAAAGAAGAATTGCAGATAGTTCTCAGAAATCACCCAGTGCGGACCACACAAAATGGTGTACGGCCGCACAAGGGTCAATGTAGACCGCACAAAATGGCCATGCGGTCCGCACAAGGGTGGGGTTCAGACTACCCACCCTCTGTATCTAGGCAGTGCGGACTGCACAGGGGCTAATGCGGTCTGCACAAAAATGTAGTGTGGCCGCACTGCCCAAAGTTCAGCTTCCAAGTATTTTATCAAGGCGGTCCGCAGAAAATGGTACTGCGGACCACACAGGGGCACCACGGACCGCACAGAAACAACTGCGGTCTGCACTGAGTGCCCAGTTATGGCACTAAGTTAGGGTTTTTTTAATATTTTAAGCTCAATTATGCACCTAATTAGTGTCCCTACATGTTTGACCATTGTATTGAACTACCTAAGTCTACCTTAATAAACAATTTAACTACCCTAACCTAAATAATTGAAGAAACTACGGGAAGCATAGGAAGGAAAGCAAGAAAAACAAAAATTAAATGAAATTAACAAAATTGAACAAGTAAAAAGGAGTGTAATGTTACCAGCTATCAGATGAAATGAAGAATGACGGTTCTAAGCAGTTAGTTACGAGCAGAGACGAGGATGAACAGTGTTTTAGTGAGTCTAAGAGTAAAGAGATCGAAAAGTTTGAATAGGAGGGCCTCAGGCCCTATTTATAGAAAATGACTTGGGTCCAAGTCTCACCAACCAGTGCAAACTGCACAAAATAGACCACGGTCCGTACTATATTGCTTTTGCCAAGTTCGACCATGTAACCCACTCCGGTCCACACAAAATGGACTGCGGCCGCAGTGGTCCACTGCGGACCGCACAAAATGTAGGCGGCCGTAGTGGCAAACTTCAAAGAGGTCTATATTGTCCTTTACTAGTGTGGTCCACACTAAATGTAGTGCGTCTGCACTAACAACTTCAGAGACCTGGCACTTTTTTCCACTATGTCCTGCACTGCACCAACACAATCCTGTAACATCTCACAACCAGTTAGCCCAAAAATAAATCCTATCCTACAATGAAAATCAAAGAAAAACAAGAAGAAAAATACATGGGTTGCCTCTCAAGAAGCACCTGATTTAACGTCGCGGCACGACGCATGTTACCATCATATCATTTGAAATGGAGAAGTGCCACTACGTGGCTGTCATCAATATTTCCAAGATAATGCTTGACCCGGTGCCCATTTGCTCTGAAAACTTCACCATTTTTGTTCTTTAAATCAAGAGCACCAAACGGGGTCACACACACCACTTCAAAAGGTCCACTCTATTTTGATTTGAGCTTTCCTGGAAACAGACATAACCGGGAGTTGAACAAGAGAACCAAATCACCTACTTTGAACTCCTTTCCATGAGCATATTTATCATGAAGGTACTTCATCTTGTCCTTATACAAGGATGAACTGGAGTAGGCATGAAATCTGAATTCATCAAGTTCATTGAGCTGCTCCACACGAAGATTGGCTGCAGCATCCCACTCAAGATTTAGCTTCCTCAAAGCCCACATGGCCTTGTGCTCTAACTCAACCGGTAAATGGCAAGCTTTCCCAAACACCAACCGATATAGAGACATAACAATCAGAGTCTTGTAAACAGTCCTATAAGCCCATAGAGCGTCATCCAACTTCTTCAACCAATCGGTCCTATTTGCATTGACCGTCTTTGACAATATGCTTTTGATTTCCCTGTTGGAGACTTCAACTTGACCACTTGCTTGAGGATGATAGGGAGTAGAAACTTTGTGATTGATACCATACTTTGAAAGCAAAGTATCGAAAGCTCTATTGCAAAAAATGAGACCCCCCATTACTGATGATTGCACGCAGAGTACCAAACCTTGTAAAAATGCTTTTCTTGAGGAATGCAATAACACTACGGGCTTCATTGTTAGGCAAGGCCCCGATTTCAACCCACTTTGAAACATAGTCAACCGCCACAAGAAAGTAAGTGTTCCCACAAGAGCTAACAAATGGGCCCATGAAATCAATGCCCCATACATCAAAAATATCAACCTCAAGGATGGTATTGAGAGGCATCTCATCTTTCTTTGAAATTCCACCCGTTCTTTGGCATTCGTCGCATCTCTTCACAAAATCACCTGCATCTTTGAACAAGGTTGGCCAATAAAACCCACAACTAAGAACTTTAGAAGCCGTTCTCGCCCTGCCATGATGGCCACCATAGGGAGAGGAATGGCAAGCCTCCAAGATATTCAATTGCTCCTCCTCCGTGATACACCTTCGGATCGCACCATCCGTGCAAATCTTGAACAAGTACGGCTCATCCCAATAGAAATCCAAACTGTCCCGCTTGAGCTTCTTCCTTTGGTTAGAATAAAGCTCACACGAGATTATACCAGTCACAAGAAAATTAGCAACATCGGCAAACCATGGCATATCATTCATCGACACCGAAAGGAGTTGTTCATCAGGAAATGAATCATTGATCTCTAGGCCATCACGAGGCCTCCCTCCTCCTCCAAGCGGGACAAGTGGTCTGCCACTTGGTTTTCACTACCCTTCCGATCCACAATCTCCAAATCAAACTCTTGAAATAACAAGACCCATCACATCAGTCTAGCTTTGGAATCCTTCTTCGTCATCAAATACCGGAGTGCAGCAAGATCGGTATGGACTATGACCTTGGCACCCATAAGATACGGCCGAAATTTTTCCATAGCAAACACAATAGCCAAAAGTTCTTTCTTGGTCACCGTGTAGTTCACTTGAGCATCATTCATTATCTTGCTCGCATAGAACACCAGATGAAACATTTTGTTCACTCTTTGACCCAAAATCGCCCCAACCGCAACATCGCTCGCATCACACATGAGCTCAAAGGGCAAGCTCCAATTAGGCGTGTTAATGATAGGAGTAGTGGTCAACTTATGCTTGAGAAGTTCAAAGGCTTGCATACACTTTTCATCAAAACACGAACTTAGCATCTTTTTCCAACAACTTGCACAAAGGATTCACTACCTTCGAAAAGTCTTTGATAAATCTCCGGTAGAACCCCGCATGCCCAAGAAAACTTCGGACTCCCTTGACGGATGTAGGGGGAGGGAGCCTTGAAATCACATCGATCTTTGCTTTATCTACCTCAATACCATGCTTCAAAATTTTATGCCCAAGAACAATTCCTTCTTCTACCATAAAGTGGCATTTCTCCCAATTAGAACAAGACTGGTTTATTCAAAACGGGCCAACACCCTATCAAGATTCTTCAAGCGCTCATCAAATGAGTCCCCCACAACACTAAAATCATCCATAAACACCTCCAAAATTTCTTCCACCATATCGGTTAAAATGGCCATCAAACACTGCTGAAATGTAGTCGGTGCATTACTCAACCCAAAAGGCATCCTAGAGAAAGCAAATATGTCATACGGACAAGTGAATGTGGTCTTCTCCTGATATTCTGGAGCAATCAAGATTTGGTTGTACCCAGAATACCTATCCAAGAAGCAATAGAAGGCACACCCAACAAGTCGATCTAACATCTGATCCAGAAATGGCAAAGGAAAGTGATCCTTGCGGGTCACTTTATTCAACTTGCGGTAGTCCATGCATACCCTCCAACCGATAACTGTTTTTGTCGGAATCAACTCATTTTTAGAATTTGTCACCACAGTCATGCCACCCTTCTTCGGTACACATTGCACCGGTGAAGTCCAAGAGCTATCAGAGATGGGGTACACAACCCCGACATCCAACCACTTGATCACCTCATTTTTTACAACTTCTTGCATTGCCTCGTTCAACCTCCTTTGATGCTCTAAGGAGGGCTTTGCATCATCTTCCAGAATAATCTTGTGCATACAGAATGCGAGGCTTATTCCCCGAATATCAGTTAAAGTCCATCCAATTGCCTTTTTCCGCTTTTGAAGCACCGCCAATGTAGCATCAACCTGCATGTTAGTAAGGCAAGAAGAAAGAATAACTAGCAAAGTAGAATTTGAGCCTAAGAACTCATACCTGAGGTGTGGAGGAAGTGGTTTCAACTCCAACACCGGAGGCTCCTCAATTGATGGTTTGGTTGGTAGAGTCTTTCTATTCTCGAGATCCAAAGACAATTTCCTAGGCTCATAAGAATAAGAGCACATTCCATGTGAAGCATTCACGCACTCCACTCGGCTTGCATCCTCGTTGACATCAAGATTCAACAATACGGCCTCCAATGGATCCTCCATATTGATTATTGCACTGGTGTCATCAATTATCACTACTGTGACGAGGTCAACAAAAGAGCACACCTCGGTACTGTTGGGTTGCTTCATAGACTTGCACATATGAAAGACCACCTTATCATCACCCACCCGGAAGGTGAGTTCCCTTGTTTCCACATCGACCAATACCTTCCCCGTAGCTAGGAAAGGTCTTCCCAATATGATAGGAACTTCGTAGTCCACCTCACAGTCCAAAATCACAAAATCAGCTGGCAAGATAAATTTGTCCACCCGGATAAGCACATCATCAATAATACCCAAGGGTCTCTTCATCGATCTATCCGCCATTTGTAACCTCATGAAAGTCGGCCTAGGTTGCCCAATACCCAAAGTTTTGAAAACTGAGTAAGGCATCAAATTGATACTAGCTTCCAAATCACATAGAGCCTTGGCAAAATCCACACTCCCAATGGTGCAAAGAATGGTGAAAGCATCGGGATCTTCAAGCTTCGGGGCCATTGAATTCACTATAGCACTAACTTGGTGAGTCATCTTTATAGTTTCACAATTCATAGAACGCTTCTTTGTGACCAAGTCTTTCATGAATTTTGCATAGCCCGACATTTGTTCAAGTGCCTCCACAAAGGCACATTAATAGATAAGCTCTTCATCATGTCAATGAAATTTTTAAACTGATTCTCATTCTTTTGCTTTGCGAGCCTTTGAGGATAAGGTGGAGGTGGCCTTGGCAAAGGTGCCTTGGCTTTTGGCACAACTGGCTCCGGCATGTCTATTATGTATTCCCTAGACGGGTTCACATCATTTTGAGTTTCCACCTCGACATCTTGAATATCAATACTCACTTCATTGTTCACATTTTCATCAACCATATCTTCAACTACCAAAGGGATTTCCTCTTCTTGCAACTCAACACCATCATTCAAAACTTGCTTTTGCTTAGAGGCATTCACATCACCGCCTCTCCCACTTCTTGTTGTAACCGCCATAACATGATTGTTCCCACCCTTCGGGTTCACCACCGTATCACTTGGTAGAGCACCCTTGGGGCGAGTATTTAAAGACTGAGAGATTTGGCCTAATTGCACCTCCAAATTTCTAATAGAGGTATTGTGGGAAGCCAACTGTGCATCAGAATCCGCATTCTTCTTCATCACTATTCGAACATCATTTTAATTCTACCCAAATCATTGCTAGAAGAACTAGGACCTTGAGAAGGAAAAGGGGGTGGATTGTTCGGTTGTTGGTACATTGGGGGCCTTTGAAAGCCTTGCCCCCGGTTTCCTTGGCTTCCATTGTTCTATCCACCTTGATTGTTATTGCCACCCCAATTGTTGTTATTACCGTTCCAATACCCTTGGTTGCCTTGATTGTTGTTCTGATTGCCCCAGTTGTTGTTTTGGTTGTTGTTCCCCTAATTACTATTGTTTTGTTGTTGATTGACCCAATTGCTATTGCCTTGTTGTTGATTGCCCCAATTGCCTTGAGGTCTCCACTATTGTTGGTTAGAAGAGTTGCCCCGTTGGCCTAGATAATTGTTTACATATTGAACATCTTCACTTTGTTCATCATAGCCATCATTTTGAAACCCATCACAGTCATCATCAAATTGCTCAGAATTCCCTTGGTTTTGTTGCCTTCTTTGCCTTCTTTTGCTGACAAGCATATTAATACCCTCCACGGCATTCACTTGGTAAGGATTTTGAACTTTTTGCAACTGTGCCTTTGCCAATTGGTTCATAGTAGTTGTAAGTTCAGCTATAGCTTGCCCATGATCATGTAGTTCCTTGTGCAAATGAATAACCGCGGGGTCATCATGAGGCAAATTGGCTCTACTTTGCCATGCAGAAGAAGTGTCAGCCATCTCATCAAGTATATCACATGCCTCATCATACGATAGCTTCATAAAGTTTCCCCCAACAAGTTGGTTTACTATGCATTGTTTGTTATATTGATGCCTCGGTAGAAGGTTTGTTGTATCATAGCCTCGGTCATATCATTGTTGGGGCATTCTTTTACCATTGTTCTATAACACTCCAAAATCTCATGCAAAGGTTCCGTGGGCTCTTGCTTGAAAGCCAATATCTCATCACGCAATGCCGCCATATGCCCCGACGAGAAAAATTTAGTAATGAATTTATCTACCAACTCATCCCAAGTTGTGATAGAATGGTTGGGAAGTCTCTCGAGCCAATCTAATGCCTTCCCCCGAAGTGAGAATGGGAAGAGTCTCAACCTAAGAGCATCCTCGAACACATTCATTTGCTTACTCCCCCAACATGTATCTACGAACCCCTTGAGATGTTTGTAGGCATTTTGATTTGCATCGGCCATGAAATACCCATGCTGCTCAAGTAAGGTCAACATCATATTGGTTATCTAAAAATTGCCTGCCCGGATTCGGGGTGGGACAATAGCACTCGCATAGCCTTGGTTCGGAAGTACCCTGGGAGCCACTCTTGGAGGTGGCGGAGGAGGGTCTGGAACATTGTCATTGGGATTAGCATTGGCATTGCGGCCTACGTTGTCCTTGAGGTACAAGAGGGACCTCATCATCTCCGACATCATCTACCTCCTTCCTCGCAATCATATTTCCAAGAGGGTCATTAGCGTTGTTCGCTGCCATTTGGTACCTGAGTTGTGACACAAACAAATTAGTAACAAAGAAGGAAAAAAGAACAATACACAAGACTAACTAAATAGATAGCCAAAACCGTTAGATCCCGGCAATGGCACCAAAAAGGTTATCGCGGCCTACTCCGCACTACTATTGAGTAGCGAGAGAGGGTCAGAGCAGCTTTTACCCGATTTACGGTCGGGATCGATTTCCACAGAGAGCTAGAATTTGGAATTGAGTATCTATCTAATTTAGGATTGCGTATGTGTTCCAAATTACACTTCTAATCATTTTTGGGGTTTTCATTTTACTTCTACTATTATCAACTACAAATGGTAAATGCAACTAGATTAAGCTAAGGGTTAATCTAAAAAGGGTTGTTCAAATGATTTAAAAGGCACTAGGGTAATGACTTTCACCTAGGTGGTTAATTGACGGGTAACTGAATCTAAGACACGATTGACATAATTGGGGAGTATGATAATATTACTCACTCTACACCTCTCGGTGGTTCGAGTGATTTTGCCCGAATTGACTTTCTTAAGACCAATTGGGTATGCAAATTTGCACAAGCAACTATGTGTCAAGTCGGGTATTACTCTCTCGAGGTTTAACCCTTTAATTGGGGCTATCAATATCTTGAGTACTCCCCAATTCCTTGTTGGACCAATTTCGGAGACTTAGGCTCTCTTTCTCAAGAAGAGCCCTAGTCAACTAAACACAAACTAGTGTTTGCAACCACTAATTCAGCCATTAACCATGAAATTGGCCCAAATATCAAACACCCATAGTCAATCTAGCCCTAAAATACAAGACCCATCAATTACCCATACTAGGATTGAGCCACAACCCTAGCTTATGGGTCTAGCTACTCATAATTAAAGAAGAAAATCAAGAAATAGATGAAGAACAACTCATATTAATTAATTGCTAAGCTAAATAACAAGATTCAATGATTAAAGTAGATAAAATTGCCCAAAATAGCTAAGAATCTCGAACCCACGAGCGCAACTGCTTAATTACAATATCTGATACCCTAAAAATGAGAAAAGAAGCTATTTACAATAAGCTGAAAATTCTGGACAAAAATGCCCCTGCAAAGTTAGTGCGGACCGCACAAAATGGAGTGCGACCGCACTAGGGCTCTTGAATTCAAAATCCAACTCTCTTAACTTAGGCAATGCGGACCGCACAGAACGGACTGCGGTTGCGGAGGCTTCTAGTGCGGTCCGCACAGAATGGACTGCAGACCGTATTGGCTTGAAACTTCAAAACTGGCATCTCTCTGATTCTTGGGTCTGCGGACCGTACTAAGTCTAGTGTAGCCGCATTAACTTCAGTGCGGAATGCACAAAACGTGGTGCGGCCGCATTGCCTTTCTGCCTGAATGTCAACCTCTCTAAATCCCCTAGTGTGGACCGTACAAAATGTTGTGCGGCCGCACTGGGCCTGTTTTGCTTGAGCTTTGTCTTGTCTTGGGATTTATGCAAGTTTCACTCCTTTTTGAGTTGATCTTTGATATTTTGTCACTTTGTTGATCAAACCTGCAATCAAGCACAACTTGTGAGCCTTTTGGGACTATTTTGTATGAATTTCTAATCAAAGCATAAGCAAGAAGGAGTATAAAATGCGTTAAAATCCCTAGTTATCAACCACCAAGAGCAACCGTTTTTCCTCCAAATGGTCGATCCAAATTGGATGCATCTTTATATCTAAAAATATCTCTTAGAGTTCTATCTAGAGCTTCAAAACAATATCTATGCATCATTGGTGCTGATTCCCAAATATTAACTTTATCTTGACAATCAATTTTGATAGAGGAGTACTTTATTTTATATTACATATTGAATCTGTGAGTGGGATTGCAAATCTCAAATGAGCTGTTCGACCTCCTGATAACAAAAGAGATGCAGTTCCGCTGGACGCAACTGTTAACACAATGTCTCCTTTAGATCTTATGGTTGAAAACAAAGTCCTCCAAATAAATGTATTCCCAGTTCCTCATGACCATATAAGAAGAATAATCTACCTTTGTCCTCATGCATTGTTGTGATAATTCTATCATACACTAACTTTTGCTCCACTGCTAATTTAAATTCTTCATGTTCCTTAGACAAATAACACCTAATATAATGCAATTCATCACAAATGAGTCTATTGGCATTTTCAATACCATCAACGGAATTTCCAATCATACCATCACCAATTGCTAAATTCCTATCAGAAAATTGTCTTAGATCATTCAAATGTGAATCCACATTACTTTCTTCCAGCCTAATATTTTTTGTTAGCTTTAGGACATGATAGTGATTCCACAAATATGAAGAACTAAGGATAGCATTAAATATCTTGCCTAGTACCTTTTGGAATGACTGGAAGTATTTTTTTGAAGTCACCACCAAGAACAACCGTTTTCCTCCAAATGGTCGATCCAAATTGGATGCATCTTTATATCTAAGAGTATCTCTTAGAGTTCTATCTAGAGCTTCAAAACAATATCTATGCATTATTGGTGCTTCATCCCAAATATTAACTTTGTCTTGACAATCAATTTTGATAGAGGAGTACTTTATTTTATATTACATATTGAATCTTCAGTTACATTGAGTGGGATTGCAAATCTCGAATGAGATGTTCGACTTCCTGGTAACAAAAGAGATGCAATCCCGCTTGACGCAACTGTTAGCACAATGTCTCCTTTAGATCTTATGGTTGAAAACAAAGTCCTCCAAATAAATGTATTCCCAGTTCCTCATGACCATATAAGAAGAATAATCTACCTTTGTCCTCATGCATTGTTGTGATAATTCTATCATACACTAACTTTTGCTCCACTGCTAATTTAAATTCTTCATGTTCCTTAGACAAATAACACCTATTATAATGCAATCATCACAAATGAGTCTATTGGCATTGTCAAGCAGGAGACAAAGTGATGGTGGAAATTCCAAAGTGATACTTATTTGCAGGGGTCCATCATCCTCGCCTATTGCAAAAGTACATTGGCCCCTGGGAAAGTTGCATACCAGGTGGATACCCTAGCCTGGTCGAAGATTCATCCAATCTTCTATGTCAACCTTTTGAAACCTTTTCGGGAAGACATAGAGGATCCTTCGCACAACCAACTCATAATACCCATAATATTTTTCACAACATGACTCACAACTTGTTAGAAACCGGAGATACGATAAAAAGACAAAGGAAAAGTCCCAACATACACTACAATTTCTTTTGGCCGTCAGCCTCTTGTATCTCCTCTTCTTCAAAATTAAACTCTAAACTAGATAGAGAAATACATACAATGTGCTCAAACTACAGTCGTAGACATCATTGAAACTAAACCCGATTCTTCCTCACCTGCTTCTCCACTCAGCCGCCACCTTTGCCGAACTAACTCCCAGTCAGCTTAACGGCTTCAAAAATCAGTTTTTTTCCTCTTCAAAAGAATAAGAAGTTTTAACTGCAAAATCCTACAACACTTTCAGGTAATCTTGTTCTTCCATAAGACATGTATTTTCAATTTGTTACCTTTGATTTTGTTGTAAAAAATATATTTACTAATATGAAGATCTAAGTAATTTAATTCAAAGTTAGTGTTAAAGAGTAGATAGTCTTTCGTTTTTTTGTCCATGGTTTATTGTATTTTTTTTTTGCAAACTTTAATATTGTCTAATTTGAAATATAATCATGAAATCCATTATTAAAATATTTTGGGGAACTAAATTAAAGCTTTACTAGTCTCCTAATCGAGCCACATGTCCATCCCTTACAATTCTCAATCAAAATTTATAGAGTTTCAATTAAGATAAGACAACAATCAATGAATGTGTTATTTAGTTATCAAATGTGAATGAAGCTGTTGAATAACACGTTCATGGGCAGTAGTCTATAAATAATTGTTGATCATTAATGAGGGCGGCTCAACGGAACTGCTGGCTTAAAACTAAAATATATTAAAAGACCCTGAATTTTTTTCATAATATCCATATAATATTGAGGCAAAAAAATGGTGAGAGAACAATATATAATATGTGGGTTAGGTGTAAATCATATGGTATTGAACTCCCTATAAAATAATATAGCATTAAATGAAAATGGTAAAAGGATTGAGCCCATTATCGATCGTGTTTTGAACCTTACGATAATTGTCTCTAGGATTTCTTAGTTTAAAAAAACGAGATACAAAAGAACTTGATTATTAATATGAGGGTCTATCAAATGTGACAAAAAGGAATAGCTAATTTAGAGAATTCGATTTTAAATTAGAAAGTAAAATAGTTAAAAATATGAAAAAAGAAAGAAAAAAAGAAAAATAAAATTGATGAGAAGATAAATATATTATTTAATTTAGTGAGAGAGAAGCTTTATCCTGATTCAATCCTAATCTACCAAATTCAAATAAATATTAGAATTTAAAATATTTTATCAATAACTATTTGGGTGCCTTACCCTAGAGCCGCCCTGGATTGATTTCCTTGGATTGATTTACAGATATTATACGAATGAGTGCTGCTGTGCTTCCTAAACATGTGGCTGCTGTATTAAAATGTCAAAAGAACCCATTAAGGGCACTAGAAATATTCAATTCAGTGAAAAAGGAAGATGGGTTTAACCATAATTTGTCTACCTATAAATGTATGGTCGAAAAGCTTGGTTGTTATGGGGAGTTCAATGAAATGGAAGGCGTCATCGAAAAAGCGAGGCAGAAGATTGATAATAAGATGTTAGAAGGGGTGTACATTACTGCTATTAGAAGTTATGGGAAGAAAGGGAAAGTTCAAGAGGCGGTTGACGTGTTTGAGAAGATGGAGTTTTTCAATTGTCAGCCGTCTGTTCATTCGTATAACACGATCATGAATGTATTGGTTGAACATGGGTTTTTTAAACAATCTCATAAGGTTTATATGAGAATGCTGGAAAAGGGGATTTCTCCTGATGTATATACCTTTACTATTAGAATAAAGTCGTTTTGTAGGACGAACCGGCCTCATGTTGCTTTGAGGCTTTTGAATAACATGCCCGATCAAGGATGCAAATTTAATGCAGTTGCTTACTGTACAGTAGTTGGTGGATTTTATGAAGTGAATTGTCGAGTTGAGGCTTGCGAATTGTTCGATGAAATGCTTAGGCTCGGAATAACTCCTGATGTTACTACGTTTAATAAGCTTATATGTATGCTTTGTAAGAAGGGGGATGTCCAAGAAAGTGAAAGGCTTCTTAATAAGATTATGAAAAGAGGAGTGTTTCCAAATCTTTTTACATGTAATGTCTTGATGCAAGGTCTTTCTGAGAGAGGCCAACTAAATGAAGCTGCTAGGATGTTAGAGACTTTGAACAAAGAAGGTTTAAATGCTGATGTAGTCACTTATAACACTCTTATATGTGGTTTATGCAAGCACTCAAAGGTTGCTGAAGCTGAGTCTTATTTGCATAAAATGGTGAACAGTGGGTTTGAGCCTGATGCATTCACCTATAACACAATCATTGGTGCATATTGCAAATTGGGTATGATACAGAAAGCAGACAGAATTCTTAATAATGCAGTTTTTAAAGGTTTTGTTCCTGATGAGTTTACTTTCTGCTCCCTTATTTATGGATTATGTCAGGATGGTGACTTTAACAGAGCCAAGAGTTTATTTAATGAAGCCGCAGGTAAAGGTATGAAGTGTAATGTAATCCTATATAATACCTTAATTAAGGGAATGTGTCAGCAGGGACTTATATTAGAAGCGTTGAAGTTGATGACTGAAATGCCTGAGAATGGTTGCAGGCCTGATACATGGACTTATAATCTGATCATAAAGGGTTTGTGCAAGATGGGCTGTGTATCTGATGCTAGTAATATCCTGAATGTTGCCGTGGCCAAAGGGACCCTTCCTGATATTTTTACCTTCAATACCTTGATTGATGGTTATTGCAAACAGTCGAAATTGGCTGATGCAATCGAGATTCTAAATACCATGTGGGATCATGACGTTGTTCCAGATGTGATAACGTATAACACAATGTTGGATGGACTTTGCAAGCTTAAAACTTCTTATGATGTGATGGAAACCTTCAAAGTCATGGTGGAAAAGGGGTGTGTCCCAAACATAATCACATATAATATTCTCATTGAGAGCCTTTGTAAATCAAGAAAGTTTATGAAAGCTTTAGACTTACTTGAGGATATTCAAAGCAAGGGTCTTATTCCTGATACAGTGACTTTTGGCACTTTGATAAATGGGTTTTGTGAGAATGAGGATTTGGAAGGAGCCTATGAGCTATTCAGAAGAATGAAAACACAATATAATTGCTCTCATACTACTGCAACGTACAATATTTTGATTAGTGCATTTGCTAAAAAGCTGAAAATGGACATAGCAGAGAAGCTATTTCTTGAGATGAGTGAATGTGGCTGTTCTCCTGACAATTACACCTACCGTTGTATGATAGATGGTTTCTGCAAGGTAGACAACAGCGAATTGGGGTACAAGTTTTTGCTTGACAACATGGCGAAAGAGTTTCTTCCATCAAAAGAAACAGCGGGACGAGTGATCAATTGCCTATGCGTGAAGAACAGGTTGCTCGAAGCAGTTGGTATCATTCATCTCATGGTGCAGAAGGGTGTTGTACCTGATGTGGTCCACACAATTTTTGAAGCAGATAAAAAGGATGTGGCAGCTCCCAAGATCGTTGTGGAAGACTTGCTGAAGAAGAATCACATAACCTATTATGCCTATGAGCTTTTATACGACGGGATAAGAGACAAAAAGGTTTTGAAGAAATTATCCGTGCAGGTTCGTCCTATTCAAGTAATTACTTTTCTCATTTACTGGAGTACACATAACAATGACCCACTCAAAAGTCTTTTGCCTGGATACAACAACTCTAATAATTGTATTTATAATGTATAAATATTTAAGCCAAGATGGTAAAAGTTAAGTGATTCAACTAGCTATCCAGTCAAATGGTTATTCTTGTTGAAAGTTGAATATATGAAAAATAAAAGGGGACTTGTTTCGGAGATAATCTGGCAGGTGAAATGATTGTGTGTGTTTGACCGGTTTCAGCTGCAAATTGTTTTTATAACATTACTTGAATAAACTTTGCTCTGAGACAGTTTTATAAATTCTTTTTCTGGAAAGTCACTACAAAAAGTTAAGCTATCTAAACACATTTTAGTGTAATTAATTCTTCCAGAAAACCTTCAGAAACCTCTCCGGATTATTTTCAAAACACCACCTAGCATATTCTGCATGCAACAATGGATTGGAAGATGGAGGATAAAATGAAAGAAACTTACTTTTCTCTTATATTTGGCTTGAGGGAGGAGAAATGGAAATGCATGAGACAGAATACCACATGAACATGCATTTTGCAAATCGGGGACATTTTACTTTTTCTCCAGATGCAAAGTAAGAATGCTCAAAATGAAGAAATATAAGAACACAGGTTATGTTCAGCCCTTTCCCCAGAGAATCAAGAAGCAATTGCACTCACCAGCCTGCTGATAGATCACCTAAAAGAAAAAAAATGCACGAACAAATGAAACTCTAATCAACTGGATTAAGATTACGTTTTATTCAGAAGATCAATTAAAGCTGAATGAACTATAAATTTGACATGTAAACGAACTTCTTGGATTGAGACTACTTGCAATGACAAGAGAGCTTGCCCACAACTCAGAAGTCTAGAGCTAGTTGTTCTAAGTATTTTTGCTTCTTTCTTCTGTACACAGAAAATATTCTACCACTAGTCACTTGAGCATTGATGGCAATCAAACTAAGGTAATATTGAGTCACGATTTGTGAGAAGTAGCAAAACATGATTGAAGCTATGCTGTTTCAAATCCATCTTACAAGAGCGATATAGCTGTAGTCTCATGAAGAAGACAGTGGTGCAAAAACATGATGGCGAAAGCCTGTGACAGTAGCTGAAAACAGCGGACCTTTGAAGAGAGAGTGGGTTTAGCCTCAATGCTTCTTGGCTAACTCAATCATGTTGATTCAATGCTTAATTATCCAATGATGTTTCCCAAGTCTCTCCATGGGACATCTCCTGGTTACACCTCTCAGCACTCTTAGATCAGGTAATTTTACAGCATTGTTCTTTCTTCTTCAGCATCCAAAATAATAATAAACTCAGCTAAAAGAAACCGTATATTTGCAAGTGTAAGCTGATAGAAAGGAGAATCCAAGCCCGGCTTCTTATGTAGATTTGTTGGAAATTTGACGAAAGTTTCAAACAAATAAATAAATTTGTGATCTATAGTTAGATACTGTAAAAAGAAGACCGAAAATTTTGAAACAATATCAAGTTCTTTTCTATAATTACATGTTGTAGAGAATCTCATGATGAGTTTCAGACCATTTTCAGGATTTACTTCCCGAAATGTTATGGATGTCCCTCCCCCCACCCCGGGGCTTGTAATGAAAATATCATACATATATGGAGGAAGTGATCAGAGTAAAAGACATTTCTCGTCTGACTACAAAAAAAAACTGATGACAATTGTTTGTTTTATCTGATGTGGCTCATGATTTTCCCCTGTTGATGTAAGGACTTTGACAAAGGTCTTAGCAAGGAGTACATCGATGCTTCTATAGATATTGTACCACTAAGGACCTAAGCCCAGTTGTGCATCAAAAAGGTTGAAAAAACTGCTTGATCCCTATACCGATTGTTAGATAGTTATGTATATAATATGAATTAGTCCTAGTCCCACATAGAATAGGAATATGATATGTATTGTATAAATAAGGTTCATTGTATTGTAATTAAACAAAATATCAATAATAGATTTTTCTCCTGTGTGTTCTCACATGGTACCAGAGCAACCGTGAGAAGTTTATCGCTGTGCATAAATTCCAGCGACTCTAGGAAGAGAAATCTCAATCGGAAGCCCTTTATCCGGCAAAAACAGGTTTGTCCGCAAGAACAATAGTATCCATCAGTGTTGTGCAAAAACCAACACTACTAGGAAGTAGATTAGGGCTCGGCGGCCAAACTTTTAAAAAATCTCCGACAGAAAAGGATTCACACGCTCACGCGCGGCAGAAGAATTTCTCTAGCGAAGTTCCGACGTCCATGCGCCGGGGCTTGAGGTTGTTTCCGGCCAGATTTTGGCAAAACTTCTTCAGGAGAGCCTGTTCTCCTTGCAATTTCGAGCCTACCCATCCAATTTAAATCAAATTCCGACCACTTTTATATATTTTTGACGTGAACAGTGATTATTCCGGCGCAAACATTATAATGGCATTCATATTATAATGGCATTCATATTAGAATCCAATTTAGATGGTTTCTTTACCAAATTATATTGAGTTCCTTCAGTACAAAGCATGTAAACAAACATCTTTAGGGATAGCTTCCGCTGTACAAACAGATAGTAGCGTGACTTGTGTCTCCCAATCTTCAGCCTTTGAGTCTTGGGTCATTGATTCAGGTGTATCTGATCATATTTCTAGTAACAAATTGCTTTTCACTACTCTTTCATGTTCTCAATCTTTCCCAACAGTCAAAATGGCCAAAAACCACCATGGCAACTGGAATAGGTCATGCAAGTCCACTTCCTTCCTTACCTTTAGATTAAGTTCTTTATGTTCCCGGTAGTCCTTTTAATCTCATAGCCGGTAGTCGCTTAGCTAAATCACTTAAATGCTCTGGTTTATTTGTTGATGACCTTGTTTTTATGCGGGAACGCACTACAGGGCGGATCATTGGTACCGGGCGTGAATCAAATGGACTTTATTACCTTATCCTTGCAAAATCACATGGTCTCACATCTTGTCTTCCTTCAATAACTTGTCATGTTAATGATTCACCAGATTTATTACATAAATGGTTGGGACATTCAAGTTTCTAAAAACTTCAGAAAATGGTACCTGATTTATCTCACTTGTCCACTCTAGAGTGTGAGTCATGTCAGCTCGGTAAGCATACTCACTCCTATTTCCCTTGGCGTCTTGATAATCGAGCAGAGTCACCTTTTACTTTAGTCTATTCAGATGTTTGGGGTCCTAGTCGGGTCAGTTCTACCTTGGGATTCCGCTACTTTGTCAGTTTTATTGATGATTATTCCACGTGCAGTTGGATATTTTTGATGAAAAATCGATCTGAGTTGTTTTCTATTTTCTAGACCTTCTACATTGAAATCCAAAATCAGTTTGGGGTTTCTATCCACACATTTCGTAGTGATAATGCCCTAAAGTATTTATCTTCCCCATTTCCCTATACATCTTATTGAAAATGCTTGTACCCTACTCATACAATCTCATGTCCCCTTGCATTTTTAGGGATGCAGTTCTTAATCTTGCTATCTTATTAATCGTATGCCATCTTCAGCTATCCAGAATCAAGTTCCATTCTTTATCCTATTTTCCCACTTACCTTTGTTCTCTCTTCCACCCCGTGTCTTTGGGAGCACGTGTTTTGTTCATGATTTTATTCCAGGAAAAGATAAGTTTGCTCCTCGTGTTCTTAAGTGCGTATTTTTGGGTTACTCGAGAATGCAAAAGGGATATCGATGCTATTCTCCTGACCTCCACCGGTATCTTATGTATGCTGATGTTGCATTTTTTGAAACCCAATCATACTTTACAAGTCCAGGTAATGACTTAGATATTTCTGAGGTGCTACCAGTTCCATTTTTTGGAGATTCAGTTACTATCTCTCATTCATCTTCCTCTATAACTCCAGCTTCACGAGCTACAGCTCCAGTTGCAGCTCCACCACCTAGTCCAGTTCAACCTTCTACAACTCCACCACTCTTAACTTATTATCGTCGTTCACGCCCAGCATATGGCTAGCTGATTCACGTCTTGCACCTGACCCTGCTAATACTGCACTTGTCTCCTCTTAGTCAACCGATTGCACTACGGAAAGGTATACGGTCTCACTTAATACTAATCCCCATTATGTCGGTTTAAGTTACCATCGTCTGTCATCACCCTATTGTGCATTTGTATTATTTTTGTCCTCTATTTCCGTCCCTAAGTCTACAAATGAAGCACTGTCTCATCCAAGGTGGCGACAAGCTATGATTGACAAGATGTCTACTTTACATACGAGTGGTACTTGGGAGCTTGTTCCACTTCTTTCGAGTAAATCGACTGTTAGCTGTCGTTGGGTGTATGTAGTTAAAGTTGGTCCAGATGGCTAGGTTGATCGACTTAAGGCTCGTCTTGTTGCCAAAGGGTATACTCAGATTTTTGGGCTCGATTACAGTGATACTTTCTCTCCCATGGCTAATATAGCATTAGTCCGCCTTTTTCTATCCATGGATGTTGTTCACCATTGGCCGCTCTATCAGTTGGACATTAAGAATGTTTTTCTTCACGGTGACCTTGAGGATAAGGTTTATATGGAGCAACCACCTGTTTTTGTTGCTCATGGGAAGTCTAGTGGCCTTATATGTCGGTTGCGCCGGTCCCTCTATGGTCTAAATCAGTCTTTTCGAGCCTGGTTTGGTAAGTTCAGCACAATTATTCAAGAGTTTGTCATGACTCGTAGTGAAGCTAATCACTTTGTGTTTTATCGACATTTTGCTTCAAATTATCTGATGGTTTATGTTGATGATATTGTTATTACTGGCAATGATTAGGATGATATTACTAAGTTGAAGCAACATCTCTTTTAGCACTTTCAGACTAAGGATCTGGGCAGATTAAAGTATTTTCTAGATATTGAGGTCGCTCAGTCTAGCTCAGTTATTGTAATCTCACAACGGAAGTATGCCTTAGACATTCTTGAGGAGACAAGAATGATTGGCTGTAGACTTGTTGACACTCCTATGGATCCAAATTCTAAACTTCTACCAGGACAGGGGGACTCTCTTAGCAATCCTGCAAGATATATGCGGCTGGTTGGTAAATTAAATTACCTCACAGTGACTAGACATGACATTTCCTTTCTTGTGAGTGTGGTAAGTCAGTTCCTGCATTCTTCGATATATAAAATCAGCTCCAGGCAAGGGATTATTATTTGGCCATGAGCAATTTGTTGGGTACTCAGATGCTGGGATTATTATTTGAAGATCGAGGCCATGAGCAATTTGTTGGGTACTCAGATGCTGACCGGGCAAGATCATATTTTGATAGACGTTCTATGCCTGAATATGTATTTTAGTAGGAGGTAATTTGGTGTCTTAAAAGAGTAAGAAACAGAATGTGGTTGCTCGTTCTAGTGCAGAAGCAGAATATCGAGCAATGGCTGTGGCAACATGTGAGCTAGTTTGGATAAAAATATTTGTTTAATGAGTTGAAATTTGGTGAGGTCAGCAAGTTGGAACTTGTATGTGATAATCAAGCTGCCATTCATATTGCATCAAATCCGGTGTTCCATGAGAGAACTAAACACATTGAGATTGACCGTCACTTCGTCAGAGAAAAGATACTCTCAGGAGATATTGCTACAAAGTTTGTGAAGTCGAATGATCAACTTGCAGATATTTTCACCAAGTCCCTTACTAGTCCTCGTATTAGTTATATATGTAACAAGTTCGATACATACGATTTGTATGCATCGGCTTGAGGGGAGTGTTAGATAGTTATGTACATAAATATGAATTAGTCCTAGTCCCACATAGAATAGGAGTATGATGTGTATTGTATAAATAGGGTTCATTGTATTATAATTAAACGGAATATCAATAATAGATTTTTCTCCCGTGCGTTCTCACACTGTTACCAATTTTCATTTTACTATAACAAATTTTCTTGGCCATCCCACGTGTTGTGCTGTTGGTATGTTTTTACCCGGACAGAGAGAACTTTTCTCTTTTAGGTACTAGTTATGTAAGCAATGGGAATCTCGTTGTTGTCGTCCTCTATAGTGGTTTCGTAGAAATGCATGTTTGATCATTTTACAAGCTTGAGAAACAAGTGTTTCAGTAGATGAGTTTTCATGTTTGTGCTGGAAAATACGCATGCAAAATAAATATAGACTCCTTATGTTAGAGCTAAGGGTGGAAACCAGATGGGCCATGGCGTGGCAAAGAAAAAATGGGGCAGGGAGGTGAGTTCTTAGGTGGCACAGGGTGGGTAGGTCAAAATTCAGTTTTTTTTCATAAAATAAAAAACGCGGTAAAGATTAACAGAGTTTAGGTAATTAAAGATTAACGCGGTATCCATTTTTGTGAATAACGAGCATCTCTAAGTGGAGAAGTTTAGAGCTTGCGTTCACAGAGATTTTTCAAATCATAACCGGTACAATATCAAGAAATTTCCAAGAACACCTAAATTTTCCGAAGCCATCGTTTTACCATGACATTGTAATTTCACCACTCTCTTTAATTATGAAGTTCAACTGATGTTATATAGTATTTGTGTATGAAAAATATGATTGGAACTTGGTATTAAAGTAAACAAAAAATAGATTTTCTTGACGTTAAAGAGTTGAAGGAAGAAGAAGATGAATAGTAACTTGGGGTATTAAATTGAGTTAATTAATGACTCTAAATAATTCTATTGAGTTAACATATGCTTTGTAATGACATTTTGGACCTAAATTATGGGAGTAATTGAGAAGAAGGGTATTGGATGCCTTGATACCGATTGTGAGTCCAAAAATGGGTTATGATAATTTGTTTGAACTTGAATGGATGAAGTTCAATTGTAAATATTGTAGATTGATAATTGTTGAATGTATTGGACGTATCGAGACCATTATTGGGAGCGAAATAAAGGTAAGTTAAGATGTACCTTCCTTTAAGGAGTTTTGCAAAAAATACATGAAAGTGAGTCTATGAAATTGTCTAAACTGTTTGTATAGTTTTGTAAAGAACGAGCTATGCATTCCATGTTTGAAATGAATGGGCTATCGTGTGCTTAGATATCCATATTGTTATGTTGGTTATACTATTGCCTCAATCTAAACGATAGCACCATGATGACACTGTCGCTCTTACTTTCATGTCACTACCATCAGAATCCCTATTCATTACCATATCTTTTTCATGAGTCCTGACTTTGACAGCGTTTGATTATATCGTTACTCTGTCTTCCTTCAAACAAACCATTGGTATTTTAACAGGTGTTTTTAACTTATCCGGGGCATTCTTTCTTTCCTTTAATTTCATTCCCAATATGAGAGTGACAATTACCTTATGCACTACACTTCAAGTAGCTAGTGCCATCGCTTGAGTGTCGAATCTTGCGCCCTTCAATCATGCCGTTTGTCACCCATTTGTGAGAGAGACAAAAATAGGAGTTTGATTCTCATTTTACGCTTTAATGCATGATCAAGAATGAAAAAAGCGAAAACGTTTCTAAATGTTATGTTGCATCCCAATTATAAGTGTGGAAGCGCAACATACCAATAAGAGAGGACTCTACTAGACACTGTCACACCTCCTTCCTATGCAACCTAGCACTCTGATACCATGTTTTTCACATCCCAAAAAGACAAACGCAGCCGACACCCAATGCCATCAAGTCACACCGAGTGAACCACATAAACCTGTCGACCCCTTCTTGATTATTTCAAAGTTTTAATTACAACTTAAACATTTAGAAACCATTTTAAATCATTTAGTTTCAAAGTCTCCTTTTTAGCTCAAAACATAATTAGGCATGTGGCCAAAGTACATGAGTGCGGAATGAATTATGAGAAATAAAAATATAAAGCCCATCTACATGATTAGACCGACGCACAGTGTCATTGGGACCTCTATAGACATACAAAGTTAATATAATCTCTAGATGCACCCACTGATAAAAGAAGCAGGGTCACCAAAGTATAGTAGAAAATAAAGGAGACGCCTAGTTTCGTGCTGTCAACTTCAGATGCTACAATATATCTGAAACGTCAAGTAAGTTGTCCCACAAATGAGACTGAGTATAATTTCTATGAAATCATACCCTTGAGTATCATTAACTCCTCCCGAAAAGATTCTTGAGCACTGGCTTTGGAACTCCGGGATACAGGATAAAATAGTATATCATGACCTTTTTTTTTGAGAAAGGTAAAAATATAACGTGACATTTTGACAATGCAATTAATAAAGCTTTAAACAATGAAATGCATTTTATGTGATAAAATGCAATAATTTAAGTCAAAGCATTATTTTAGCAATTTCTTATTTAGGTTAGGGAGTTCTGGATAAGGATAAGGGGATCTATTAGGCAGAAGTAAAACATTCACTCAACAATTGTTCCTCGCAAAAGGAATATAACCAATTGAGATCATCATCATCATTGTGCCATGTGTAATATCATGACGGACGAATGTTCACTCAACAATTGTTCCTCGGAAAAATAATAAAACATTCACTCAACAATTGTTCCTCGCAAAAGGAATATAACCAATTGAGATCATCATCATCATCACTGTGCCATGTGTAATATCATGACGGACGATTGTCAAGTCGTTATAAACTCATCATGGTGCTATCATTTATTTCAAGGAAATAGTATAACCAACATATCAATCTAGATATTTAAGCATATGTAGCCCATTTCATTTCAAACATCGAATGTATAGCTCGCTCGATCATACAAAACTATACAAACATTTTAGACTTTATCATAGACTCACTTTCATGCACTTTTAGCATAACTCCTTAAAGTAAGATATGTCTTAGCTTACCTCTATTTCGCTCCCAATAACGGACTTGATACATTCAACATGTCCAATATGTTCAACAATTATCAATCTACAACACTTACAATTGAATTTCATCAATTTAAGTTCAATCAATTCATCATAACCTATTTCCGGATTCACAATTTGCATCAAGCCATCCAATACTTTTCTTCCCGATTGCTCTCATAATTTAGGTCCAAAATGCCATTACAAAGCATACATCAGCTCAATGAAATTATTAGAGTCATTAATTAACTCAATTATTAACCACAAATACTATTCATCTTCTTCTTTTTTGAACTCTTTAATATCATGAAAAGTCATTTTTGGATTTACTTTAATAGTAAATTTCATTCACATTCTACCCAAATACACTTAATAATATCATTTGGACTTTATAATTGAAGAGAGAATGGTGAAATTACCTTGTTGTAGTGAAATTCTAGCTTCAGAAGATTTAAGTGTTCTTGAAAACTTCTTGAGATTATTACCACTTTTGATTTGAATAATCTCAAGCAAGCTCTAAGCTTCTCCATTTAGAGCTGCTCGTTATTTGCAAAAATGGAGATGGGCGTTTCCTCTTCGCTACCTTCGGGTAGAAATCAAGAAATGGGAAAATGCCCCATTTTTTGCTTCTCTCTCCGCAAGTTACTGCATAAGATGATTATATAATCTTTGAGCCTTACTTAGTGTAAAGCTTTTAAGTGGGTAGCCAACTTTGATTACTTTATATTTATCATATCAAAGTATCTCTTATTATACAAACGTATGCTACCAAAAGGATTATTCTTATTTAAAGCACACGTTCTCCCCACAATGACTAATCAAGATTTAATTTTTTGATTTTTCCTTTTCCATTTTTCCCCCAACTCTTGGCTAGACCTTGCTACTTCCAATCCCTTCCAACTAGTTCCATAGGCATGCTTATGTATCCCAATGACATCACCACCCTCGTGTATGCCCAGATACACCTCAGGATCACTTTAAATGCATCTTTTAGGTTTTAAATAACCCAAAATAAGGTCCAAAATTTATGGGGCTTTGTAAGCTGGCCATCGGGGATTTATCAGATATCTACGGAAAAAAAGAAAATAACTCAGTTTTGGAAAGCCATTATTAGAAGCGATGATGCTGCCTAGTCCTACCATTCTCTACCGCTTCCTCAAAGCCATGCTTGACGAAAAAAGTACTCTCCCTGGTTTATTATTGTTCTTTAACAACGCCAAGTTCTGTTTTTCCTTTGTTTTCTCTGAATTTGTTTTATGCCTTTTTTAACTTTAATCAAGCTTTGTTTGAACCCAAGTTTAATGGTATATTTACGATTCTCTGTTTCCCTTGTTTTTTACTGCTGAGGTTAGAATCTGATTTTGTCTTTGATGGGCAGCATGTGTGAGAGTTGGTGAGAGAATATCGCCATGACTGAAATGCATGGGGCGTGGATGGTAGAAGTTGATCTGAATATCAAGAGTGGAATCTTAGATGCAGTGAAATCTTTTACCCCTTAACTGATGTTGTGAACTGATAACTCTCTCTGAGGCAAGGCGTAGATCTCCTTTATGGGACATGCAGAGCATAATGACTTGGGTCATTGCTTAATAGAGCCTAAAGCCATCTTTTCTGGAGCTATCAAACAGAATTTTGACAGTTGAAAATGGTTAGATCTAATCAGCTAGTATTTGGTATATCGTAAATGTTGTCTTCTTGTGGAACTGTTCTTCTATTGTTTCTTGATAAGTGAACATAAAAAGTGTTTGTGTGCAATATAGCCATAGTCCCCTGTTCAGTAGTGTAGGGAACTGATAGAATCCATCATATCGTCCCATCACGACTCACACACAATACTAATATTACACCAAAAAGGTGTGAACATGCAGACTTCAAGCTATTAGGGGCTTTCTAATTGCTCCAAAACATCTATAGTACGTTTATTATAAATGACTAAAAAAGTACAAAGTGGGACGTAGTTCCAGCTCTGTAAGATAGTCTCCAAGTCATTGGCATCACATAATGAACATACACAGATCCCATTAAGCTGTAGATTAATCACCTAGTTTCTCTATCCTTCACAAAATAGTTTCACTTCATTAGTATTTTGGTCTTCGGTTTGTGAACTTGGTCAACTATTGCTTGTTTAACAATTATCACATTGTGATATTAAAGATTTGGCTTTTGTGAGACTAGAGCAGTTTAATTTGCATTTGATTTTGGTGAAGATTGGCCATAGCTGCAAGATTGTACTTTAAAATTTATCATTTGTTATGCCTTTCTGTGTATAGAGTACTTGAGAGAAAAAGGAGTTTGAGTAACTTTTGTCCTTGGCTACTATTTAGTTCGTAGACTTTACTTTCCTGTAGCTGCTCAAGGATTTAGCATGTGTAGTGTGATATGACCAGTAGGAGAGCAGTGTTTAGTAGCCTAATAAATTCAAAATTTGAAGAATTTTCAGTGTAGTTCTTTAGTAGGTACTGGAACGTTGTGCTGTTTGGCCACTGTAGTGGCGCAGTTACTGATTCCTTTGCATTGTAGTTGGGGTAGAAGCAGCAAAACGGTATTCGTTTCTCACTATAGTTGCATACTGAGTGGCGGTGCATGATGTACTTGGAGCTCTTTCTTGTCCAAGGAAAGAGTTGTAGAGAAATATGTACATCTGTTGGCTTAATAGATTATGTATTTATAATGGTGGCATTCGGACACCCACTTCATTGGCCACTAAGGTCAAATACTTGAGTACGTGCTTCTTAATAGATACAGTAGTACGAAAATTATTATGTAAGGCTGCAAATCCACAAATCTCTGATGCAAAGTCTCGTTGGCAGTTTGATATTAATTCTGCTCAGGTGCTTGAATGCTCTGCCAAAAAAAGAAAAAGTTAATACACTAAATCTGAAGAAAAAGAAGTTTAGGCTGAGGGGATGGGACGGCTTACAAGAACAAAAGGAAAACATAGCACAGGGTGAGGGAAAAGTATAGTGGGGTAGTCTTAACCTGTCTTTTCCCGTTTTGTTTGCTACCTCTATTTAGAGCTGTAACATCAAGCTCAAATATTAGCTAGCCTAAGTGAGAAATTGTATGAAAGTTAGATGTGAAACCAATTCTAGACCATATACCAATTGTTATCATGTCTTGGTATCATCTGAGATGACAGTAATTTGGATATAACGGGTTTATATACAAGTTATTTTGGAAATGGTTGTAAAAATTTGTGAGATAATAGTCGTTGACTAAGATAAAAGAATCAAAATATAATACAGATATTCTCGAATCTGGAGAAATATTATAATGATGCCAGCTTATATAGGCAGTTAACCATCCCTCCATAAACAGAAAATGCTTTGCCAATTCCAAGTGTTTCATCTATTTCTTTCCTATTGCTAAATAGGAAATGAGGAATATTATCAGACAATCTGCAGTCAAGGTGATACAGGCCCTTCTTCTTGAGCATCCGAAGTAATAATGTGAAGGTTCAGGCAAATGAAACTTCAATTCACAAATCTAAAGGGGTATCCACGCCAGGTTGCTTGTGTAGACAATAGTTAACCCCATTGCTCGAAGACATAAGTAGAAAACCCAAATAAAGAAAAGTAGATAAAAAAATTTCTCTGGAAATACGTACAGCAACACAGTGCATGGGATGACAGGAGTATCTATACTAAAGTGAAACTGGGAATCGACACAGACGTATTTGGTTGATTGTTGATGGAACTGCAAAAAGCAGGCATCCACGTTTCTGAGAAACACCTGCACTTTCCACAGCCCATTAGCTGAGTGTCGAGGTAGTAATTTAGTTACTATGCGTACATAAGAGTTACTGGACTGAGACGGGCTTTAATGGAGTGACATGGACTGTGAGGCGTCCCATAGCAGACCCCAACTTGCTTGTAATTGAGGTGTAGTTGTTGTTGTTGTGTGTACACAAGAACGACTACCACAATCTTTATAGAGGCATTCCCTAATGTTCTTCTTGTAAGTTCTGTCAGTACTGTCCTCAAGAGAAACTAATGAGCGACATCTGAAAAAAAAAACAAGTCACATTAATTGAGGTGACCCTAAAAGTTGGTATACACCATTCATTAACTGAAACTTGTTACCTTCAATACTTAACTAAAAGTGAAGCCATAAAATTCATTATACTATCTAATTATAGATCATAAGAATTTTGACATTGTTCAGAACTAAAATCTAAATCTCCTTATGTTCATTCACTTTGCAACGAGAAAGAAGTGATTGAGAAGTTGTCTTTCCATGTATGTGCTGGAGCACCAATGCAAAATGAAACAGACGTTTTATTTGATATAATCAATATATACTTGCAAGCTTCTGAGCTGGCACACGGGTAACTTAATTATTTGTGTTTTCTTTTGGGTCCTCCCTGATAATTGGTAAACCGAACTTTGATTCCTCCACCTAAAAGAAGGAGAAAAGACAAAAGGAAAAAAAGAAGGATACTCCGTGGAGAGGACGTAAAGGCATACTTTCAGTGGTTTCTTCAATGATCAATCTGTGATCTAAGTAAAAGAGGCAAGAAAGGCAGGTTTATTACAGTCCACTGAATGTTTTGGACCTTCCGGTTAGTGCTAGGAATGGTGTGAGAAATGGCAAGGTTGGGAAATAAGAAGGTAGATTCCAGATAAGATAAGGAAATTGAAGATTGATCTTGCATTTAAATGCCCATTGCTCCTCAAATCCATCCCCGTTAGGGAAAAATAAGCTCCAATATTTGTTCAGAATGAAAAATGAAGTAACCATGATAAAACTGAAAAGAAGTAGAGAGGCAAGCAATGAAACCTGGAGTTGAGTAAAGTAAATTGTCCAGTCCAGGATCGCTTCAGTTCCGTGATCTGGAGCATAAATTTCTCCTGAAGTTAATACATCTCTTGGTATGGCATAAATCACAGGGGAAGCTATGCAACCAAGAAAATTAAAGGAACAGAGCATGAAACATACACTACTATCTTAAACTAAATAGAAAGGAAACTGAAAGATACATCATAATGTGAAAGAGAAAATAACATTCTTTGCACGAGGGAAGGGGGTGGGTGGAGGCACTTGTCTCACCATTTGTATGGAGACTCTTCTTCGGCTTTGACTTTAGGGGTGAGCAGCTAGATGATGAAAGGAGAGAACGGGGCTGTTTAGAGACCATCTGGAACACCAAAGTCTATCAGTGTATCAGCACTAGGACAAGCTCATAGCTAGGACTATGCCAGAGACAGGGCAATTACTCTTTGCAGCAACCTTCCACTCTTGCACACCAATGAGATAGCCATTGGGTTGAACTGGAGTTTGCATGATTGAAACAGGAATACATAAGGGAAAGTGGAGGGTTGGGTGGGAGTCGGTTACAGTACTCCACATATCCAATGGTAAGTGTGGTCAAACATTTTCCTCTTCTTCAACTCCTAATCTACAGCATATGATGCAAGGAAACCTTTCTAGGAGAGGCAAACCAAAGGTTCGGCAACCTATGACCAAATTTTTGGTAAATTATCCAACTGGATGGTAGAGTCACCGTGTAGAAGAGGTCCAAAGATTGGTAGATATGATGCTATATCTCTAAAGATATTCACAGTACAAGTCTTCATCCATTTTGTTTCTGTGTCGGTAGCTCCCCCAGATACTTTGAAAGTTCTCCACCTTGACAAAAATATGCTAACCAGTAAAGAGCGACATGCAAAGACTTATTGTACTGAATGTATTTCACAAAGAACTCCATCCGGGCTCCTTCGCTATCCCAGTTCCTTGCATTGAACCCCTTATTTTCAAGACTTCTTCCCATTGGCCCACACTGGCCCAGATATTTGACAATGAGATATATGCACCAACTTCACTTGGCTCCAGCTCTATAATCTTATTTGCTGCCAGTTTTCCTAGCTCAACGTCGCCATGCACTTTACAAGCAGCAAGTAGTGTTCCCCAGACCAAAGCATCAGGTTTCATTGGCATCTCGATTATGAACCTCTCAGCCTCAGTTAATCTACCAGAGCGACCGAGAAGATCCACCATACAGGCATAATGACGGTAACCAGGCTCAATTCCGTAGTCTTTCATCATTGAAGTTAGAAAGAAATACCCTTCTTCAACCAAACCAGCATGGCTACAAGCAGAAAGAACACCAACAAAAGTCACTGAATCAGGCTTGATTCCTGAATTCCTCATTAACTCATAAACATGCAAAGCATCATCCCCTTTTCCGTTTTGAGCATAGCTTACAATCATAGCAGTCCAGCTCACCAAATCAGGTGCCAAGATTTCTTCAAATGCTTTGCAGCAATCATCAACACTTCCACCTTTTGAGTACATCATAACCAGTGAACCTCCTGTCGATGCTTCTGATTGTGATCCCATTTTTATACAATATGCATGCACTTGGATGCCAATGCCAGATCTGTTAGAAAGAGCAAGAACCCCAAGAATAGAAGAAATTGTAAAGGAACAAATATCTAAATCAGCCATCAGCATTTGCTTGAATAGCTGAAGCGCATCTTCCACATAACCCCTTTGAGCATACCCGGTGACCATGGAAGTACAAGAAAACTTATCTTTAAGGGGTAACATATCAAAGAACCTTCTCGCCGAAACTAGATCACTACACTTTGTATACATATTCACAATGGCACCATTGGCAATGCCGAGCTCACCAACACCGTGCCGAAAAATGAAGCCATGAATTTCTTTGCCAGTTTTCACGGTCTGAAGAGAACTACATGCGTTTAGGATAGCAGTTAATGTCATTTCATCAGGAGTGACGTCCTCCACGGACATCTCTCTGAACAATTCAACAGCTCTATCTGAAAAACCGTGTTCTACAAGACCAGCAATCATTGAGGCCCATGAGACATTATCCTTATCCTCAATCAGCTCAAATATGATATATGATTCCCCTATACTACCACATTTCGAGTACATTGTGAAAAGAGAGCTGCTCACATTAACATTAGAGATTAACCCCGATTTAAGAGTGTAGCTATGTATCTGTCTACCCAAGTCTAGACAGTCTACAACTCCCAAGACACTAGAACAACAGAACTTATCAGGTTTCAGGTCCTCCTGAAATATTCTTTGAAATAGATGAATTACCTTATCAGAATCACTATTCTGGGCAAGAACAGAAATCATGTTAGACCATAAACCTAGGTGCTGCAGATTTTCAGCCTCTGCAAAAACTGCCTCAGATAGGGAAACTTCCCCTATCTTCGAGTACATATTGATCAAAGAATTTTGCACAACTGGATCCTGATAAAGCCCAGTTTTATAGATCCAAGAATGGATTTGGATTGCTTCCTTTGCCATAGCAGGATTAGCACATGCAGTAAGCACACTAGTGACGGTGTAGCTGTTTATCTCGACCTCTTTATTCCTCATTTCCGCAAAGATTCCAACTGCAGAAAGAGGATCACCATTCTGGACGAAACCATTTAGCATGGCAGTCCAAGAAACAACATTGCTGACTGGCATCTGCATGAATTCCTTAAATGCTTCCTCCATAACCCCACATTTTGCATAAAAATCAACAATAGCAGTCCCCACGAAAACATCTTTTTCCAGGCCGCATTTTATCACCGCTCCATGAACCGTTTTGCCAAACCGAAGTTCCAAGAGTGCAACACAAGCATTCAATACACTAGGAATTGTAAATTCGTTAGGCTTTAAAAGCCCACCCCACAATCGCTTATAAATATCCAAACCAACCCAATACTCCCTATTTTTTATTGCCCCTGCTATAATAGCATTCCAACAAACCACATTATCACACAAACAATCATAAAACACCCTTAAAGCATCACGAAACCTACAACTTTTTGAAAACAACTCAATCATCCCACATCTTACATATCCATCAGAGAAGAACCCATTTTTCATCACAAGCCCATAAACCTGCTCGCCCCACAATGTAGATGTTAAAGCACCACAAGCAGAGAGAACACTGCCATATGTAAACATATTCATCTCAAACCCCAACATGTGCATCCTACAAAATAACCTCCAAGCATCCTCGTACAATAACGCTTTATTAGAATTTGAAATCATAAGATTCCACGAAAATGTATTTGGGTTAGGCATTTCATCAAGCAGCTTCGCCACATTGTCCAATCTTAATTTACAGTAAGCATCAAGCAAAGAGTTTGCAGCATATACATTGGATTCAAGATTCTGGGTCTTTATGAGATGGGCATGCGCAATTTCGGGTTTTGAGTGAATAATATTTCTGGGGTTGGTGCGTGCATTGAGGAACTGAATAGGGTGCTGGTCTGAGAAATTAGATGTGCTATCAGCTAAGGCAATGGAAGAGATGAATTTGCGTCCAAAAGCTGAGAATTTCTGCTCTAGTTGGTGGCAGCTGACAGAGCTCATTAATGAAATTGGATCATGGGAAATATGCAGGGAGTGGAGGGGTGGCCTGTGAACTGTTAAACTGAATATTGAAAAGCGCGGTAATGAGATGTGAAGGAGAATTAAGGCATTGGTTCAAAATCCCATTGCTGATAGTATTAAATTTGGACTGTGGGTTTCAAACTTTCAATTTCGATTGTATTGTTACTTTTAAGTGCAAAATTGTATTTGTTAAATCTGTTGTTACTAATAATGAATAAGTCATTGTAACAATCAGTTTAATATGGTGTTATGAAACATTAGATTACGGTGGATGTCCATATCTCCTAAATGAATAACACCCATTACTATTATTCATTATCTCCGTAACTTCCACTACTCTAATATTTATGGTTGTAACTCCCATACCTCCATAATCTCTCCCATGATCTTCATCCATCATCTCAAATGCTTAATGACATATTTATAGAATTATTTTGGTATACTTCTATGCAGTACTATAAATAAAGGATGATAAGTCATTTTGTAACACACTTGAATACATGGAAAAAATAAGAGTCTCTCCTCAGTTTCTCTCTATATCTCTTATCTATTTTCTTGTTTTATATTGTTGCTTTGAGCTTAGTTTCTTAACAAGTTATCAACACGAAGCACTAATCAAGTTAGAGGATAACTTCTTTGATGATGGAATTATGAATGGCCGACAACCTTGATTCAATTTGGTTGAGCCTATGGAAATCTGGGCATCTCATATGCCACATCAATGCTATGTCTGCTTCTATTATACAGGGAGTATCATTTTTCAGTTGCCATGAATTCTACAATTAACTAACGTTAGTATTTAAGACTTGGTCTAATTTGTGTTACTTAACAATTTAATTTTATTTGTGCATATGTATATATATATTGTGATGACCTTTTACTTGATTTACAAGTTAATTCTGTGTTTCGAGGCCTTAAAAACCTCCTTTTATCTCATCTCGATTTGCGTGCACACTCCGGATGTATATCTGGAACGCTTTTATGTGAAAATTTGATAAAATGCTAATTTTACCTTTAAAATTGAATTTAAGTTGACTTCGATCAACATTTTAGGTAAACGGACCCAAACCCATGATTTGACGGTCCCGGAGGGTCCGTAGGAAAATATGGGACTTGGGTGTATGCCCGAAATTGAATTCCGAGGTCCCAAGCCCGAGAAATGAATTTTTAAAGAAAATTGTTTAATTGAAATTATAAGAGTTTCTGAAAATTTAAAAATATTTGAATTTGATGGTATCAGGACCGTATTTTAGTTTCGGAGCCCGGTACAGGTCTTATATGGTATTTAAGTTGAGCCTGTAAAATTTGGAAAGAAACGGACTTCATATGACGTGAATCGGACCCTCGGTTGTGAAAATTTGAACTTAAGAGTTATTGAGATTTTTCTTTAATTTTGATGCTAAACTTGTAGTTCGAGGTATTATTTTGGCGATTTGATCTTACGAACAAGTCCGTATGATATTCTTAGGGTTGTGTGCATGTTTGGTTTGGATCCCCGAGGGCTCGGGTGAGTTTTGGGGTAGGCTTCGGGGTGGTTTTAACTTAGAAAAAGTTGCAGGCTTTGCTGTATCTGGTGTCTGATGCACCATGCTTCGCGATCGTGTAGTCACTCTCGCGATCGCGAAAAGGAAACTGGGAGTGGATTTGTTCTACGCGACCACGTAACCTGGATCGGGAATGCGGAGCACTAGGGGGCTGCTCTACGCGAACGCGACCTGTGTCATGCAAACGCGTATAGTAAATTGGAGGTGGGTTGGGATTCATCATTTCTTCTACGCGTATAGTTTAACTGCAGGTTATGTTGTTTGTTGTGTCCTAGACTCGTCACTACTTCGCCGAGGTTAGGCTCGACACTTACTCAGTACATGGGGTCGGTTGTACTGATACTACACTCTGCACTCTTTTGTGCAGATCCCAGTACTGGAGCATAGGGACCTTAGTTAGGGGTTGCTGCCTTCAGTCCATCAGAGACCCGAGGTAGTCCTGCAGGCGTCTGCAGGCCTTGACGTCCCCTTCCTATCTTGTTTCTCTGTTCTTTTCTATTTCAAAGAGAGATATGTATTTATTTTGTTCATACCCTATTTGTAGTATTCTTAGATAGTCCATGAGATTGTGACACCAGTCCTGGGAGGTTTACTTTTATGGATTCGTATTGGTATTAGCTTAATTGTTAAATTTTGTTCTTCCGCATTATTATTTCCGCTGTTTATAATATGTTAACTTGCAATTGTTAAGAGGTTAAAAATGAAAAGGGTAAATTAATCGGAATAGTTGGCTTGCCTAGCTTTCACTAGTAGGCTCCATCACGACTCCCGAGGGTGGGAAATCTGGGTCGTGACATATACGGAGTACCTCTACTTTCGAGTTGCAAACAAAAGCATATTTCGATGCCTTGATATCATCTCCTATATATACGTCTGTGCTTATCCCCCAGAGGCTACAGAGTTAGGAACAATTTCACTTCTATTCTTCTTTGTCGTGCGATTTGGTTTCTCAATGCTAATTGAACTTCTACTTTGTTCTTTCACAGATGGCGAGAACACGTGATTCTTCATCCGCTGATCAGTAGCCCGAGCCCCCAGTGGCAACTTCTATGAGGGGCAGAGGATAAGGCCGAGGCTGTGCTAGGGGCCGAGGCAGGGGCAGAGCTCAGCCTAGAGCAGCAGCTCTAGCGTCGGAGCCTCAGGTTGAGTTTGATGATGAGGTTCCGGCCCAAACAGTTCTAGTGGGCCCAGATCAGGTCCTAGAGGGGTTCATCGCTACCCGAGTACTCCAGGATGCTCTGGTCCGTCTAGTGGGCCTTATGGAGAGTGTTACCCAGGCAAGCTTACTTCCTGTAGCACCAGCCATCTCTCAGGCTGGGGGAGGAGCACAGACCCCTGCTACCCGTACTTCGGAGCAGATGGCTCCCCAGTTTCAAACTCTAGCAGCTCAGCTAGTTGGAGCAGTTCAGCTGGGTGTAGTAGCTCAGACCGGTGATGAAGCAGCTATGCCTGCCGATGCTTTGTGGAGTTTAGACAGGTTTACCAAGCTGTTCACTACTACTTATGGTGGTACACCTTCAGAGGATCCCCAAGATTACTTAGACAGCTGTCATGAGGTTCTTCGGAACATGAGGATAGTGGAGACTAATGGGGTCGACTTTGCTACTTTTCGCCTATCAGGTTCCACCAAGAAATGGTGGAGAGATTATTGTTTGGCCAGACCAGCTGGATCACCAGCTCTCACTTGGGACCAGTTCTTGTAGCTATTTCTCGAGAAGTTTCTTCCCGTCACTTAGAGAGAGGAGTACCGCAGGCAGTTCGAGCGTCTCCAGCAGGGTTCTATGACTGTCACCCAATATGAGATGAGGTTATTGATTTGGTTCGTCATGCTCTTCTGATACTCCCCACTGAGAGAGAGAGGGCGAGAAGGTTTATTGAGGGATTTGTTTAGCCTATTAGACTGCAGATGGCTAAGGAGACAGGTAGAGAGATTTCTTTCCAAGATGCGGCCAATGTGGACAGGCGGGTTGAGATGGATTTAGCTCAGGGGAGCGGTCAGGGATCTGATAAGAGGCCTTGTCATTCTAGCAGATTCAGTGGTACCTCGTCTGGAGGCAGTGATTCTTTTGGTAGAGGCCATCCTCCTAGGACATTTCAGTCAGCACTTCAGGCTTCTCACGATGCTCCAGATGGCCGTGGTTCTCATATGCAATATTCTGATCAGTTGCCCTACAGTGCATCACTAGCTCCTATTAGTGCACCTCCACTCCAAAGTTTTTAGGGTGGTTATCCAAGCTGTTAGGGTCAGTTTCAGGGTCAGCAGTCTTAGAAGCCGAAGTCTTACTATACTCACGGCGATACGAGGCACATTTCTAGGTGTTGCCCTTGAGCCTCAAGCAGTTCTCAACACCATGGTTCTCGTGCTATGGTTCCAGCACTAGGTGTTCCACCGCCCGCTCAGCCAGCTAGAGGTAGGGGTAGAGGTGTTAGAGGTGGAGGCCAGCCAGCAGGAGGCCGTCCTAGGGATGCAGTTCATAGTGGTGGGGCCCAACCCCGATGTTATGCTATTCTAGCCAGACCTGAGGCTGAGGCCTCCGATGCAGTTGTTACAGGTACGATTTTGGTGTGCATTAGAGATGTCTCAGTTCTATTTAATATAAGGTCCACATATTCTTATGTATCATCTTATTTTGCCCCTTATCTGGTTGTGCCTCGTGATTCTTTGAGTGCTCCTGTATATGTGTCTACACCGCTGGGTAATTCTATTGTGGTAGATCATGTTTATCGTGCTTGCGTGGTCGTTATTGGGGGTCTTAAGACCCATGTAGATCTCGTACTTCTCGATATGGTGGATTTCGATGTCATTCTGGGGATGGATTAGTTATCCCCTTATCATGCTATATTGGATTGTCATGCCAAGATCATGACCTTAGCACTATCGGGGTTGCCTCTTTGGAGTGGAGAGGGACTCCTGGTCATTCTACTAGTAGGGTTGTCTCATAAATGAAAACTCGGCGTATGGTTGATAAGAGATGTTTGGCTTATTTGGCGTATATTCGTGATTCTAGTGCTGAGGTTCCTTCTATGGATTCTGTGTCCGTTGTTTTTGAGTTTTTATAGGTATTTCCTTCAGACCTGCCGGGGATGCCACCCGACAGGGACGTTGACTTTTGCATTGATTTGGCTCCGGACACTCAGCCTATTGCTATTTCGCCATATCGTACGGCCCCACCAGAGTTGAAAGAATTAAAAGAACAGTTGCAGGACTTGCTAGATAAAGTCTTTATTAGACCGAGTGTCTTGCCTTGGGGTGCGCCTATGTTGTTTGTTAAGAAGAAGGATGGGTCGATGAGGATGTGCATAGATTATCGGCAGTTGAACAAAGTCACCATCAAGAACAAGTATCCATTGCCGAGGATTGATGATTTGTTTGATCAGCTTCAGGGTGCCAAGGTATTTTCGAAGATTGATTTGAGATTTGGCTACCATCAGTTGAGGATTAGGGCATCCGATGTCCCTAAGACAGCTTTTCGTACTCAGTACGGGCATTATGAGTTCTTAGTGATGTCATTCGGGTTGACAAATGCCCCCAGCAGCTTTCATGGATTTGATGAACCGAGTGTTCAAGCCTTATTTGGATTCCTTCGTGATTGTCTTCATTGATGATATTTTGATTTATTCCTGCAGCCGGGAGGAGCACGAGCAGCAACTTCGAGTCGTACTTCAGACTTTGAGGGATAGTCAGTTGTATGCTAAGTTTTCGAAGTGTGAGTTTTGGTTGAGTTTGGTTGCATTCTTGGGTCATGTTGTATCAGTAGAGGGTATTCAGGTGGATCCTAAGAAGATTGCGGTAGTCAAGGACTGGTCTAGACATACATCAGCTACAGAGATCCGGAGTTTCTTGGGTTTGGCGGGTTATTACCGTCGGTTTGTAGAGGGGTTTTCATCTATTGCATCCCCCATGACCACGCTGACCCAGAAGGGTGCCCAGTTCAGGTGGTCGGACGAGTGTGAGGCGAGCTTTCAGAAGCTCAAGACAGTTTTGACTACGTCGCCTGTGTTGGTTTTGCCCACAGGTTCAGGGCCATATACAGTATATTGTGATGCATCTCGTATTGGACTTGGTGCGGTATTGATATAGAATGACAAGGTTATTGCATATGCTTCGTGGCAGCTGAAGATTCACGAGAAGAATTATCCAGTTCATGATTTGGAGCTAACAACCATTGTTCACGCGTTGAAGATTTGGAGGCATTATTTATATGGCATGTAATATGAGGTGTTCATGGATCACAAGAGTTTGCAATACTTGTTCAAGCAGAAGGAGCTAAATTTGAGGCAGAGGAGGTGGTTGGAACTATTGAAAGACTATGATATCACCATCTTGTATCATCCGGGGAAGGCCAATATAGTGGCCGATGCTTTGAGTAGGAAGTCATCCAGTACAGGCAGCCTTGCATATATTCCGGTCGGTGAGAGGTTGCTTGATTTGGATGTTTAGACTTTAGCCAATCAGTTCGTGAGGTTGGATATTTCTGAGCCTAGCCGTGTTCTAGCTTGCACAGTCGCTCGTTCTTCATTATTTGAGCGTATCTGAGATCAACAGTATGATGATCCTCATTTACTTATCCTTAGAGACATAGTGCAGCACGGAGGTGCCAAGCAGGTTACAGTTGGAGATGATGGAGTTTTGAGGATACAGGGTCGTATTTGTGTGCCTAATGTGGATGGACTTCATGAGTTGATTCTAGAGGGGCCCCATAGTTCCCGGTACTCTATTCATCCGGGCGCTACTAATATGTATCAGTACTTGAGGTAGCATTATTGGTGGAGGAGAATGAAGAAGGATATTGTTGCGTATGTAGCTCGGTATTTGAATTATCAGCAGGTAAAGTATGAGCATCAAAGACCTGGTGGTTTGTTTTAGAAGTTTAAGATTCCTGAGTGAAAGTGGGAGCGGATCACTATGGATTTCGTTGTTGGACTCCCACAGACTCAGAGAAAGTTCGATGCAATGTGGGTTATAGTGTATAGGCTGACCAAGTCAGTGCATTTCATTCCTGTGGCAATTTCCTATTCTTCTAAGAGGTTGGCAGAGATTTATATCTAGGAGATCGTTCGTCTTTATGGTGTGTCCGTATCTATCATTTTTGATCGGGGTACGCAGTTTACCTCGCATTTCTAAAGGGTAGTATAGTGTGATTTGGGTACGCGGGTCGAGTTGAGCACATCATTTCATCCTCAGACGGACGGACAGTCCGAGCGTACTATTCAGATTTTGGAGGACATGCTCCAAGCATGTGTTGTTGACTTTTGAGGTTCTTGGGATCAGTTCTTGCCTTTAGCAGAGTTTGCCTACAACAACAGCTACTAGTCAAGCATTCAGATGGCTCCCTATGAGGCATTATATGGTAGGCAGTGTCGGTCGCCAGTTGGGTAGTTTGAGTCGGGAGAGGCTTGGTTGTTGGGTATAGATTTAGTTCAAGATGCCTTGGATAAGGTGAAGATCATTCAGGATAGGCTTCGTACCGCTCAGTCCTGGAAGAAGAGTTATAACGACCGCAAGGTTCGTGATGTGGAATTCATGGTCGGAGAGCGAGTGTTGCTTCGGGTGTCGCCCATGAAGGGCGTGATGAGATTTGGGAAGATGGGCAAGCGAAGCCCTAGATTCATTGGTCCTTTTGAGATTCTGGATCGAGTGGGAGAGGTGGCTTACAGACTTGCGTTGCCGCCAAGTTTATTAGCTGTGCACCCAGTGTTTCATGTGTCCATGCTTCAGAAGTATCATGGCGATCCATCCCACATGTTAGATTTCAGCACTGTCCAGTTGGACAAGGATTTGACCTATGAGGAGGAGCCGGTGGCCATTCTGGACCGGCAGGTTCGTCAGTTGAGATCGAAGAGTAACCCTTCTGTTCGTGTTCAGTGGAGAGGTCAGCTTGCCGTGTCAGCTACCTGGGAGTCCGAGTCCGATATGCGGGGCTGATATCCCCATTTTTTCACCGACTGAGGTACTTCTTTTTTATATCTGTTCGAGGACGAAGAGTTATTTTAGAGGTGGAGGATATGATGACCCAAAAGGTCATCACTTGTTTTACAAGTCAATTCTGTATTTCAAGGCCTTAAAAATCTCCTTTTATCTCACCTCGATTTGCGTGCACGGTCCGAACGTATATCCAGAATGCTTTTATGGGAAAATTTGATAAAAATGCTAATTTTGCCTTTAAAATTAAATTTAAGTTGACTTCGGTCAATATTTTGGGTAAACGGACCCAGACCCGTGATTTGACAATCCTGGAGGGTCCGTAGGAAAATATAGGACTTGGGCGTATGCTCGGAATTGAATTCCGAGATCCCAAGCCCCAGAAATGAATTTTTGAAGAAAATTATTTAACTGAAATTATAAGAGTTTTTGAAAATTTAAAAATATTTGAATTTGATGGTATTAGGCCCGTATTTTGGTTCCGGAACCTGGTACAGGTCTTATATGGTATTTAAGTTGAGCCTGTAAAATTTGGAAAGAAACGAACTTCATATGATGTGAATCGGACCCTCGGTTGTGAAAATTTGAACTTAAGAGTTATTGAGATTTTTCTTTGATTTTGATGCTAAACTTGTAGTTCGAGATATTATTTTGGCGATTTGATTGCATGAACAAGTCCGTATGATGTTTTTAAGATTATGTGCATGTTTGGTTTGGAGCCCCGAGGGCTTGGGTGAGTTTTGGGTAGGCTTCGGGGTGGTTTTAACTTAGAAAAAGTTGTAGGTTTTGCTGTATCTGGTGTCTGATGCACCATGCTTCGCGATCGCGTAGTCACTCTCACGACCGCGAAAGGGAAACTGGGACTGGGGGTGGATTTTTTCTACGCGAACGCGTAACCTGGATTGCGAACGTGGAGCACTGGGGGGCTGCTCTACGCGAACACGACCTGTGTCACGCGAACGCGTATAGTAAATTGGAGGTGGGCTGGGATTCATCATTTCTTTTACACGAACGCGTACCTTGGTCCGCGAATGCGAAGGTCGGAGGGGGGGGGGCTTAACCCTCACGAACGTGTAGGAGAACTCACAATCGCGTAAGCCTGAGGAAGGCGGCCCTTCGCGAACGCGACAGGCCCTTCACGAACGCGAAGAAGGCCTGCCCAGTCCTCTTAAAACAGTAGTAGAAACGAGATTTAGCCCACATTTTCATATTTTCAAAACTAGAGAGCATTGAGGAGATTTTCAAGAGGCAAGTTCTTCCCCAAAGTATTGGTATATGATTCTAAACCTTTTTCTTTCAATTTTCCATTGCATTTCATCAATCTTTATCCAAAAATCTAGGGCTTTTATGGTAAAAACTGTGAATTTGGGTAGAGTTAGGGCTTTTTGAATAATTGGAATTTAAACCTCGTTTTGGGGTCGGATTTCAAAACTAATTGCATATTCGGGCTCATGGGTGAATAGATGATCGGGTTTTGGTCCGAACCTCGAGTTTTGACCAAACGGACCCGGGGTCGATTTTTGGCTTTTTGGGAAAAATGATAGAAAACCTATAATTAAGCGTTGAGTATGAATTCTTTAGTATTTATTGATATTGTTAAATTAATTTGGGTTAGATACAAGTAAATTAGAGGAGAATTCTAAAGGGAAAGCGGTGTTTGAGGCTTGAGTTTGGCCTTGGAAGTTCGAGGTAACTGTTTGGTCTAACCTTAGCTTGAGGGAATAGGTATTGTGCCTTATTTGATATGTGCTACTGTAGTGTACGACGTATAGGTGTGGTGACGAGTATCTATACATTGGTTTCAAGCATGCCCGTGAGTCTTAAATTGTGATCGTTGTGTTTCTTAATAAGTACTACAAATGCCTAAATTGTTGATTATCCATGTTGAGCAAGACTTATGATTATCTTCTTGGTATTTGTTTATTATTGAGCATTGGCTCCAGTTGAGGTTCATTTGTGAAGTTAATTATTGGTACAAGTTTGGTTATAGCTGATTCCTTTGTCGGGACGTATTTAATTCTTATTGTTGATTCCCTTGCCGGGATGTGATTATTCTTATTGTTGATTCTCTTGCCGGGATGTTGTTGTTGCTATTGTTTGGGAGGAAAGAGTGATAAAGCACGAAGGGTGATGCCGTGCACATTCATACTTATGCATTTGGTGAGGAAAGAGTGATAAAGCATGAATGATGATGCCGTGCATATTTCTAATATTTATGTGGTGAGGAAGAGAGATAAATCACGAAGGGTGATGCCGTGCACATTTTCATTATTGATTGCATTGGTGAGTATTGAGAGTAAAAACACAAAGGGTGATGCCGTGCACTTTTTGCTTGTTTGTTATGACATTGTTACTGTGATTTTTTATGTTGGTATTTCCCCCATAGCATGCTACCCCTCCCCGTTACCTTTGAATTGCTTCTATTACTGTTATTCTACTAGATATTATTTAACTGCAGGTTATGTTTTTTGTTGTGTCCTAGCCTCGTCACTACTTCGCCGAGGTTAGGCTCGACACTTACTCGGTACATGGGGTTGGTTGTACTGATACTATACTTTGCACTCTTTTGTGCAGATCTCGGTACTGGAGCATACTAACCTTAGCTAGGGGTTGCTGCCTTCAATCCATCGGAGACCCCAGGTAGTCCTGCAGGCGTCCGTAGGACTTGGCGTCCCCTTCCTATCTTGTTTCTCTGTTCTTTCTATTTTAGAGACAAACATGTATTTATTTTGTTCAGACCCTATTTGTAGTATTCTTAGATAGTCCGTGAGATTGTGACACCAGTTCTGGGTGGTTATGTTTATGGATTCGAATTGGTATTAGCTTAATCGTTAAATTTCGTTCTTCCGCATTATTATTTCCGATGTTTATAATATGTTAACTTGCAATTGTTAAGAGGTTAAAAATGAAAAGGGTAAATTAATCGGAATAGTTGGCTTGCCTAGCTTTCACTAGTAGGCTCCATCACGACTCCCGAGGGTGGGAAATCTGGGTCGTGACATATACGGAGTACCTCTACTTTCGAGTTGCAAACAAAAGCATATTTCGATGCCTTGATATCATCTCCTATATATACTACTCCGATAGTTTGCAAGCCAAAATTATGGAATTGTTAGTTATTGAGAAGATTTCTAATTAATCTTAAAAGTAAAAAGAATTTCAATTTTGTGTTGTGGTCAAAATAAATTTGTAGGACTAAGATAGTTCTATTCCCGTTATATTTGATCATGTAGTTGTTCGTGAAAAAGATCCATGCGAACTCTTACTAAAGTACGAGCAAAAATAACTATTCATTAGAAAGTAGTAAATCATGAAAGGCTCAAGGGTGAGTCCACTTTGGCTTATTATGCCATTGTATGAGAATAAAGCATAAGGTTTGAGTTCTGGTACACCATGATGGTAAGAGTTGGGTCCAAGTCCCAACTCATTATGGCCTAACAGTCTTTATATGGGTAAGGCATTGGGTTTCAGTCCCAATGCACCATATTAATGATATAATAATGACTAAAGAAAAATAATGTAGTTTTCATAAAAATGCGTGAAGCTTGTCCCACTTGATTTGCTCCATTCTTGAAGCGAATGTGATATCAGTGCATAGTTAGTCAAAATGAAGACAAGTGATTGACCAATAAACACGGACGTACCAAAGACCAAAATGATAATAGTCATCATTATGATAATTATAAAATGGAGAACAATAAGGGTTCTCAAAATAATCCTTCAAAGGTGAAGGAAATGTTTATCAATGTGGTCTATAAATATGAGGCACGTTCAGATGATTATAGTTCATTCCTTGAAAATGTGGCTTGTGATAAGCGTTGTAAATACAGACTCATTCATGAAAGTGAATATGGAAATATATATTTGATACAAATTATGCATAAGAATATGCTTATGCATGGTTGAATAAATACTATAACTCACCTCTACGGGAGGTTTGACATAAAGAAGGATAATGAATGTTATGGTTACATGAATATGTCATTGGTCGCGTACATGTGATACGCCAAAAAAATATATTTTGTCGTGCCTTATAAAAGGTTATTAAAGGCAATTTTAAAGCAAGAAATGATTTTGCTTATGATGATTTTGACTATGATAATTATTATAATATGATTTTCTCTGTAAAGGAATATTCACCATATGGATGGTATGATAAAAGATCTTGTAGTACAAAATCAATTAAGAACTCCGGGAAGAACTAATTTGTTGCTATCCGGATGAATAAAATTGTTCTTGACATTGATATTGTAGTAAGTCTCAAAATAAATTTTTTGAGTTTCAAATGTATAAGCCAAAGTGGTTGGCATATTGAAACTATAAATAAAAGGAAGATTGAATATCTTTATATTACTATAATAATACCGAGTAAATATAAACGGTTACCCATCTTTTATTCTATTTGTACTACACAAGTATAAGCATGATGTTGGAATTACATGCCACAAGTAAACTAGAGGTTTACTGTAACAAATATTAGTTGGCATGACCGGTTGGCCATCCCGGTTCAATTATGATGCGAGAAAATTAATTGAGAATTCACATTGGCATATACTGAAGAAATGAAAGATTCTTCAAGAATTCTCTTGTGCTGCTTATTCTCATGATATACCACTTAAGATTGGGATTAAATCCCTTGATATCTGGAACGAATAAAAGGATATATATATGTATGGGCCCAATCACCTGCCATGTTGACCTTTTACTATTATATAATTTTAATAGATGCATCTATTCTATGGTCACATGTGCGTTTGTTATCAACTTGCAGTTTGGCTTTTGTAAGGTTGCTTGCTCAAATTATTAGAGCGCAATTCCAGAATGTAAATTATGATGATTTATCTTAATAATGCTGGTTTAACTCCAAGTTAGTTTAGCAGAAAACTGTATGCCTCCAATTATAGCTAAACCATTAGTTATAAGAATAAACATTTCCAAAAAAGGAAAATTTGGTATGAGATGTATTTTTTAATATACAGCAGCACTTGTACGCATCTAGCCAACTAGTTATGATAATTTTTCTCTATCCCAATTGGTTCAAGGTCAGAAATCAAATAATTTATATCTAGAAATATAAATGTGCTATATGATTTAATTATCACACCACAATGTACAAAAATAGATTCCCAAAAAAGTTTGGAAAATGTGTTGGTGACTCCAATATTAGGGGGAGAAAATGGGCAGCTAAAAAAGTAATGCGTGAAATGAATTATTATGAGTACATCTAAATCCTCATAAAAGAAAATGTGAACTTGAAGTTCAAGTGATAATTCAATAGTAAAATATTACCAGGGGCTTTTGTTGACCCAAAGCAAAATGTTATACTCCAACTAAAATAAAGTCCATTAGTGTCACGACCCGGATTTTTCACCCTCGGGAGTCGCGATGACGCCTACTCGTGAAAGCTAGGCAAGTCAAGTATTATAGATTTATTAACCCTTTTACTTAGCCTTTTTAAAAGTTCAATATAACAGGTGATCAACAACGGAATAATTATAATAAACAGAAATATAGAAAACGAAAACTAATAGTTTATCCATATATTAGTATAGAATCCAACATACAACTCTACCTAGAACTGGTGTCACAATCTCACGGACTATCTAAGATTACTACAAATAGGGTCCGAACAAAATAAATACATGTCTGTCTCTGAAATAGTAAAGAACAGAAGAAAACTAGATAAGAAGGGGACGCCAAGGCCTGAGGATGCCTACAGGACTACCTCGGGTCTCCTGATAGACTGAAGGCAGCAACCCCTAGCTAAGGTCTGTATGCTCCAGTACCGGGATCTGCACACAGTGCAGAGTGTAGTATCAGTACAACCGACCCCATATGCTGGTAAGTGTCGAGCCTAACCTCGGCGAAGTAGTGACGAGGCTAGGACAAGACTACCAAATAAACCTGTGCAGTTATATCATATACAACAAGTAATAATGACAGAAACTAGCAGTTAAAGATGGGAAGGGGAAACATGCTGCAGGGAGTATCATGTACAAAAACAGAAGTTCAGTAAAAGCATACGGAACACCAAAATTCAACTATAAACAAGAATAAGGAAATCAATGACAAGTGCACTTCATCACCTTCGTGCTTTTACTCTCGTTCTCACCATAAGAATAAATATATTCGGCACGACATCACCCTTTGTGGTTTTACCTCACATAATCATGGCACGACATCACCCTTCGTGCTTTTACACTTACAATATCGGCATGACATCACCCTTCGTGCATTAACACTCTCTCACAAATTTCACACACGACATCACCCTTCGTGCTTTTACACTCTTCCTTACCCAAGCAACAATCACAAAGCAATGCGGGCAAGGGAATCAATAAAATCATAATAGAATCCCGACAAGGGAGCAATAGAATATCAATAATATCCCGGCAAGGAAAACAATATCATGAGCAATAACATCCCGACAAGGGAAACAATATCAAAGCAATAATATCCCGGCAAGGGAGACAATATCATAAATCTCTTCTCTTTTCCACAATTACATCGCAATTCAATTCTCAACTTGAGCCAATGCTCTACAATGTTCAATTACCAAGAATACTTCCATAAGCCTTGTTTAACATTAGAAATCATCATACTGATCATGGACAATACAAAAAGGAGTCACATCAATCATAGTACAATACTCACGAGCATGCTTGACACCGACGTATAGATACTCGTCACCACACCTATACGTCATACTCAACAATTAACACATAGCAAATAAGATACAACCCATAATCCCTCAAGCTAAGGTTAGACCAAACACTTACCTCAATGCCACGAACACAATCAAGCCTCAACTACTGCTTTACCCCTCGATTCCACCACCAATTCGCTTATATCTAGCCACAATTTATTTAACGATATCAATAAATACTAAATGAATCAATTCTAATGCATGAAAATAGGTTTTCTAATGATTTCCCCAAAAAGTAAAAAATCGACCCCGAGCCCACATGGTCAAACTCAAGGTTCGAACCAAAATTCGATTACCCATTTACCCACGAACTCAAATATATAATTTGTTTTGAAATCTGACCTCAAATCGAGGTCCAAATCCCCAAAATTGGAAAATCCTAAGTTCTACCCAAAATCATCCATTTTCCCATGGAAAACCCTTGATTTTGAATTGAAATCATGTGAAAAGATATTATTGATTGAAGAAAATGAGTTGGAAATGACTTACTAATGATTTGGAGAAGTTGTGCCTTTGAAAAATCACCCAAGATGTTTTAGGGTTCGAAAGAGTTGTAAAAATGAATGAAATCCCGTCAAAATCCCAATTAACTGGTCGCAGATGTCGCAATTGCGAAGCTCGCAAATGCAAACCAGGCCTTGCATTTGCGAACCTGTGCATTGTCTGCTAACCTTGCAATTGCGAACAAATCGTCGCAATTGTGATACTAGCCCTCCCCTGATGACTTCGCATTTGCGAAGGATGGTTCGCAATTGCGAACACTGGCATGCCTGGCCTTTGTTCGCAAATGCGATCAAGCCCTCACAATTGCCAAGCCTGTTTGGCTCGCAATTGCGAAGCCTGACCTCGTAATTGCAAGATCAGAGCCTGCAACACAGCTGAACCTGTAACAGCCATTTCTCTAAGTCCAAATTCACTCCCTGGCCTATCCAAAACTTACCCGAGCCCTCGAGGCTCCAAACCAAACATGCACACAAGTCCAAAAACATCATACGGACTTGCTCGTGAAACCAAATCATCAAAATAACATTAATAACTATGAATTAAACCTCAAATTAATGAAATCACTCAAGAACATCAAAATTTCTATTTTCTCAAATAAGGTCCGATTTATACTAAACGAACTCCGATTCTTACCAAACTTCATAGATTCAACCTAATTATTATGTAAGACATGTACCGGGCTCCGGAACCAAAATACGGGCCCGATACCATCAATTTCAAACATCTTTTCTTTTCTAAAAACTCTTATAATTTCAGTTAAATAATTTCTTTCAAAAGTTCATTTCTCGGGCTTGGGACTTCAGAATTTGATTCCAGCCATACGCCCAAGTCCCATATTTTACTACGGACCCTATGAGACCGTTAGATCATGGGTCCGGGTCCTTTTACCAAGAATGTTGACCAAAGTCAACTTTAATCAATTTTAAAAGCCAATTTCCTTATTTTACTTAGTTTTCACATAAAAGCTTTTCGAAAACGCGCCCGGATTGCACACACAATTTGTGGTGAAACAAAAAGAGATTTTTAAGGCCTCGGAACACAGAATTTACTTTCAAAACGAGTGATGACAAAAGGTCATCACATTCTCCACCTCTAAAACAACCGTTCTTTCTCGAACGGACATAAGAAAAGTACCTGAGTCGGAGAAAAGATGGGGATATTGGCTCCGCATGTCAGACTCGGATTACCAGGTAGCTACCTCGGTAGGCTGACCTCTCCACTGAACACAAACAGAAGGGAAACTCTTCGATCTCAACTGACAAACTTGCCGGTCTAGAAGAGCTACCGGCTCCTCCTCATAGGACAAGTTCTTGTCCAGCTGGACAGTGCTAAAGTCTAACACGTGGGATGGATCGCCGTGATACTTCCGAAGCATGGACACATGAAACACTGGATGCACGACTGATAAACTCGGCAGCAACGAAGTCTATAAGCCACCTCTCCCACTCGATCAAGGATCTCAAAAGGACCAATGAATCTAGGGCTTAGCTTGCCTTTCTTTCCAAATCTCATCACGCCCTTCATAGGCGACACCCGAAGCAACACATGCTCGCCGACCATGAATGCAACATCACGAACCTTATGGTCGACATAACTCTTTTGCCTGGACTGAGCTGTACGAAGCCTATCCTGAATGATCTTAACCTTGTTTAAGGCATCCTGTACTAGATCCGTACCCAACAACCGAGCCTCACCCGGCTCAAACCACCCAACCAACGACCGACACCGCTGTCACGACCCTAAATTCAGACCCGATTGTGATGGCACCTATCATGAAAGAAGGCCAGTCGACACAACTCCCAATTCATTTTAACAGTTATAATAGTTCAATTTAAATCATTAACAGGTGATAAATCCCAAAATAAGGTGAAATAGAACAACGCAGAAATAAACAGCCCGACATCGGGGTGTCACTAGTCATGAGGATATAACATAAGTCTAATAGTATGGAAAAGGAATACACAGTCTATAACAAAATCAAGTACAAGGGAAATAAAGATAAGAGGGAGAAACACTAGGTTGCGAATGCCGAGTAGCTACCTAGTGAACTCCAAATAGCCCGCTGGAAGATCTCAGCCCTTGCTAGCAGGACCTGAGGCTCTTGAATCTGCACACAGGGTGTAGGGAGTAATGTGAGTATGCCAACTCAGTGAGTAATAAAAGTAAAAGAAGCTGAGAGATAAGAAAACACGTAAAACACAGCAAAATGCTATAAAGAGGCAGTATAAAATCAATACAATGCAATAGAACAGTGAAAACTTGTAAAAACACCTCAGTTTAGTAAAACCTCTTTTAACAGTTAAAAAAGTGAATGAAAAGCAGCGAGAAAAGATAAACACTTAAAACTAGCCCCTCGGGCACAATATCAACAGAAATTAGCCCATCGGGCAATAACATGGAACAACATCAGGCCCTCGGGCTATATCACATATCACATTGGGTACCCGCGCTCACTGGGGGTGTCCGGGAGGGGACCCTTATGACCCAAGCGCTATCAAGCCATCTCGTGGCATAATAAATAGGCTCTCGGCCTCATATCAAGCCACCTTGTGGCATAACAACTCAGGCCCTCGGCCTCATAATCATAAGTCTGTACAACACTGCTGCAACGTGTAGCCTGATCCCAAAATAACCTCACAACACAGGCCCTTGGCCCTACTCAGTCAGAAAGTCTCTAAAATTCACTCGGGCACAGTTAAATATGATGCTAAGCTCAAAATATCACTTAAGATGTCAAAACAGAGTTAACATGGTTGAGTTATAAAAGCAGTGGAATATAGCATGACTGAGTACAAGTATAAAGTCAAAAGAGTGAGGAATAGTAGTAAAAGTCCCCTAAGGGTCCAAAACAATTGGCTCAAGGCCCAAATATGGCATTCAGCCCAAAACATGATGATAACAAACAGTTTTCAATCAAATACATAGTAAAACGGTCATTCGGGACGGACTAAGTCACAATCCCCAATAGTGCACGACCCCACACTCGTCATCTAGCGTGTGCGTCACCTCAAAATACACAACGATGTGAAATCCAGGGTTTCATACCCTCAAGACAACATTTACTATCATTACTCACCTCTATCCGGTCCAAACTCTAGACCACAATGACTTTGCCTCTCGAATCGGCCTCCGGATGTTCCAAATCTAGCCAAAATCAGTACATAACCATCAAAATATGCTAAGGGAACAAAGCCCACTCGAAAGAAATCAAATTACAACACAAATCCCGAAATTGACCAAACCCGACCCCAAACCAACATCTCAGAATCCGATAAAATTTCATCAATGAACTCCTTATCCTCCTACGAGTTCATCCATATCAAAAGCACCAAAACCAACCACAAATGACCCCTAAAATCCCTATTTTTAGGTCTCTAATTACAAGCCCTAGTTTCCAAATTTTTAACCCTTAATTTCTATTAATTTCAAGTCAAATCAGTGAAATAACACCATAGAAAAGTGTTTAGTGTCCGAAAACCTTATCTCTTTGAAATCCCTCTTCAAATAGCTCCCTCAAGATCAAACCCGCATGAAAATGGTGAAGAATAACACAAAAATCGCGAAAGAAATCTTTTATACTTTCTGACCCAGGCTTTTCGCACCTGCCGTCCATACACCGCATCTGCGGGCCTGCTTCTGCGGTCCAAGACACCACATCTGCGGTTTTCACTTATGCCCTAATTTCTGCATCATCGATGCAAAGACAGCGCAAGTGCGCTTCCTTAATCACTTCTGTGGCTCCAGTTGATACCATCCTTGGCCGCTTCTGCAGCTTTCTTCCGCATCTGCGGGGGTCGCATCTGCGGCCTCCCAACCGCAGATGCGATTATGACAGCAGTCCTAAAACTTCAACTGCAAACTCCCAACTCCTAACTTTCCGTCAACCATCCGAAATCACCCCGATGCCCCCGGGACCTCAACCAAAAGCACAAACAAGTCATATATTACCATCCAAACTTATACCAATCTTCAAAACACCTCAAACAATATCGAAACAACCAAATCACAATCGGATTTAAGCCTAAGAACTCTAAAAACTTCCAAATTCCGCTTTTGATCAAAAAGTCTATCAAACCACGCCCGAATGACCTGAAATTTTGCACACACATCCCGAATGACATAGCAGACCTACTGCAACTCCCAGAATTCCATTTCGACCCCTATATCAATATCTCACCTATCAACCGGAAAATGCCAAAATTCCAATTTCACTAATTCAAGCCTAAATCTACTCCGGACCTCCAAAACACGTTCTGATCACATTCTTAAGTCCCAAATCATCTCCCGCAGCTACCCGAACCATCAGAATTCACATCTGAGCCCTTTTTCACATAAGTCAACATCCGGTTGACTTTTCCAACTTAAGCTTACTCAAAAGAGACTAAGTGTCTCAAACCTTACTAAAACCTCTCCGAAACCTGAGCCAACCAACCCGATAACACATAATACTGCTGAACAAGACAATAAGAAGCAAAAATGGGGAAAATTGAGTGGTAATTCATGAAATGACCGGCCGGGTCGTTACATCCTCCCCCTCTTAAACAAACGTTCATCCTCGAACGGGTCAAGAAACATAGCTGAAGCCTCAAATAAGTGAGGATATCTGCTCCGCATCTCCAGCTCAGTCTCCCAGGTAGCCTCCTCCGGGGCCGACCTCTCCACTGCATTTTCACTGAAGCTATATCCTTTAACCTCAACTTTCGGACCTGACGCTCCAAAATAGCTACTGGCTCCACATCATAAGTCAAATCACCATCCAACTGAACCGTGCTGAAATCCAGAACATGAGACGGATCCCCAATATACTTTCTAAGTATAGAAACATGAAATATCAGATGCACACTCGACAAGCTGGGCGGAAAGGCAAGCTCATTATCCACCTCCCCAATCCTCCGAAGCACCTCAAAAGGCCCAATGAACCGAGGACTCAATTTACCCTTCTTCCCAAATCTCATAACACCCTTCATGGGTGAAACCTTCAACAGAACCTTCTCACCAACCATGTAGGACACATCCCGAACCTTCCTGTTAGCATAACTCTTTTGTCTCGACTGCGCTGTACGAAGCCTCTCCTAAATCACCTTCACCTTGTCTAAAGCATCCTGCACCAAGTTTGTACCCAATAGCCTAGACTCACCCAGCTTAAACCAACCAACTGGAGATCTACACCGCCTCCCATACAAAGCCTCATACAGAGCCATCTGAATACTCGACTGGTAGCTGTTGTTATAAGCAACCTCTGCGAGTGGTAAAAACTGATCCCATGACCCTCCGAAATCAATGACACAAGCACGTAACATGTCCTCCAATATCTGAATAGTGCGCTTGGATTGCCCGTCCGTCTGAGGGTGAAAAGATGTGCTCAACTCAACCCGAGTACCCAACTCTCGCTACACAGACCTCCAAAACTATGAAGTAAACTGAGTGCCCCTATCTGAGATGATGGAAACTGGGACACCATGCAAATGAATAATCTCCCGAATATAGATCTCTGTCAACCGCTCTAAAGAATAGGTAGTACACACAGGAATGAAGTGCGCAGACTTGGTCAGCCGATCCACAATCACCCAAATAGCATCGAACTTCTTCAAAGTCTATGGGAGCCCAATTACAAAGTCCATGGTGATCCATTCCCACTTCCACTCTGGAATATCCATATGCTGAAGCAAGCCACCCAGTCTCTGATGCTCATATTTCACCTATTGACAATTGAGACACCGAGCTACAAATCCCACAATGTCCTTCTTCATTCTCCTCCACTAATAATGCTGTCTCATATCCTGATACATCTTCGCGGCACCCGGATGAATGAAATACTGCGAGTTATGGGCCTCCTCTAGAATCAACTCCCAAAGCCCATCTATATTGGGCACACATATCCGGCCCTGCATCCTCAATACCCCATCATCACCAATGGTCACATATCTAGCATCATCGTGCCGAACTCTGTCCTTAAGGACAAGCAAATGAGGATCATCATACTGGCGCTCTCTGATGCAATCATATAAGGAAGACCGAGAAATCACACAAGCTAATACCCGACTGGGCTCCAAAATATCCAACCTCACGAACCAATTGGCCAAGGCCTGAACATCAACTGCAAGAGGTCTCTCCCCAACTAGAATAAATTCCAAACTCCCCATACTCACCGCCTTCCTACTCAAGGCATCGACCACCACATTGGCCTTTCCTGTATGGTACAAGATAGTAATATCACAATCCTTTAGCAACTCCAACCATCTCCACTGCCTCAAATTAAGATCCTTCTGTTTGAACAAGTACTAGAGGCTATGATGATCAGTAAACACCTCACAAGACACACCATACAAATAATGCCTCCAAATCTTCAACGCGTGAACAATGGCAACCAACTCCAAATCATGGACAAAGTAGTTATTCTCATGGGACTTCAACTAACGAGAAACATAAGCAATAACTCTACCCTCTTGCATTAATACACACCCAATACCAACTCTCGAAGCATCACAATACACGGTATATGAACCTGAAGCTGATGGCAAAACTAACACTAAAGCTGTGGTCAAGGCAGCCTTGATCTTCTAAAAGCTCTCCTCACACTCATCCGACCACCTGAATAGAGCACCCTTTTGAGTCAACTTGGTCAAGAGCGATACAATAGATGAAAATCCCTGAACTAATTGACGGTAATAACCCGCCAAACCAAGAAAGCTGCGTATATCAGTGGTGGAGAACGGTCTAGGCCAACTTTGAACTGCCTCTATCTTCTTCGGATCAACCTGAATACCCTTACTGGACACCATGTGCCCCAGGAATGCCACTGAACTGAGCCAAAACTCGCACTTGGAGAACTTTGCATAAAGCTTCTCTTCTCTTAATCTCTGCAACACAACTCTCAAATGCTCCGCGTGCTCCTCCTGACTACACGAATACACCAGAATATCATCAATGAAAACTATGACAAATGAGTCGAGATGCGGTCGGAACATGCTATTCATCAAATGCATGAATGCTGCTGGGGCATTGGTCAGCCCAAAAGACATCACCAGGAACTCATAATGACCATATCGGGTCCTAAAAGCTGTCTTAAGAATATCTGAGTCCCTGATCTTCAACTTATGATAACCTGAACGGAGATCAATCTTGGAGGACACTCTCGCTCCCTGAAGTTGGTCAAACAAATTATCGATACGAGGCAAAGGATACTTGTTCTTGATTTTTACTTTGTTCAACTGCCTGTAATCAATGCACATCCTTATAGAGCCATCCTTATTCTTCACAAATAGAACAGGCGCACTGTAAGGCAACACACTAGGACGAATAAACCCTTTATCAAGGAGTTCCTGAAGCTGCTCCTTCAACTCCGCTGGTGCCATACGATATGGTGGAATAGAAATGGGCTGAGTGCCCAACACCATGTCAATACCAAAATCAATATCCCTATCCAGTGTCATGCACGACAGGCCTGCAGGAAACACATCGGCAAAATCCCTCACCAGTGGAACAGAATCAATACTGGTAGTCTCTGCACCTACATCCCTCACAAATGCTAAGTAAGAAAGACAACCCTTACCAACCATACGCTGGGCCTTCAAGAACGAAATCACCCTACTAGGAACATAATCAGTCGAACCTCGCCACTCAATCCCTAACACACCCGACATCGCCAATGTCACTATCTTAGCATGGCAGTCCAAAATAGCGCGACACGGAGATAGCCAATTCATGCCCAATATAACATATAAGTCTACCATACATAACAACAAAAGATCCACTCGAGTCTCCAAACCCCCAATAGTCACCACACAAGACCGATACACACGGTCTACAACAATAATATCGCCCACCAGAGTAGATACATGAATAGATGAAACAAGAGACTCACGAAGTGTATCCAAACAACAAGCAAAGTATGATGACACATAAGAATAAGTGGAACCGGGATCAAATAATACAAAGGCATCTCTGTGGCAGACTAATACAATACCTGTGATCACAACATCTGAAGCAATAACATTGGATCTAGTTGGGAGTGCATAGAAACAGGCCTGACCGCCACCTGATCGACCTCCCCTTTTAGGGCGACCCCTAGCTAACTGACCTCCACCCCTAGCTGACTGGATGGGTGGTAGTGAAGTAACTGGCGTTGAAGTCGATGGCTGACTCCTCTACTGAGATGAACCCCCAAGATGACGAGGACACTACCTCCACATATGACCCAACTCTCCACACTTATAGTAAATCCTGGGTGCTGGAGACGGGGACTGAAGGGAATCCCTAACACAAAAATGACTAGCAGATGCATTTGGTATAGAAGAGCCCTAAACTGATGGAGCACGGGACAAACTCTAGGCTGAAAGGGCACTGAGTGATGACTGGCCTTGATGAGAACTATGAGAACCATGACCCGATAATGCCCCACGATAACCTGTGCGAGTTGACTGAGCATGCCTGAATGGACGGACTCTGCCATGCTGAAACTGACCTCTTGAAGGAGCACCACCATAACTACCTGATCCCCGAGGCCTCTTGGCCTCCCTCTCATCTCGCTCCTGGCGACAAACTGACTCAATCTCACGAGCAATGTCTACAACCTCCTCAAAAGTAGCACCAGTCACCCTCTCCTTGGTCATGAGAATACGAAGCTGATACATGAGGCCATCAACGAACCTCCTAATCCTCTCCCTCTTCATAGGAACCAACCAAACAGTATGACAAGCTAACTCCGAGAACCTTATCTCATACTGCATCATAGTAATCTCTCCCTGATGCAATCACTCGAACTGCCTACGCAGCTCCTCCATGCGAGACCACGGCACATACTTCTCCAAAAAGAGAACGGAGAACTGCTACCATGTAACAGGTGCTGCACCAACATGCCTGTGCCTCTCGAAAGCCTCCCACTAAGTGAAGGCAGCTCCAGAAAACTGAAAAGTAGTGAAAGCGACCCTGCTGGTCTCCAGAATATCCGTTGTACGAAGAATCCTCTAACACTTGTCCAAGAAACCCTAGGCATCCCCGCCCTCTGCACCACTGAAAGTCGGAGGCTGAAGTCTACCAAACCTCTCCAACCTCCTCTAGCATGGTAGGAGCTACATAATCCTGAGCAGCTACAATCGGCTGGGCTAGATATGCCCCCGGTGTCTGAAGTCCCTGCACGACCTGCTCAAGTGTGCGGGCGGCGGGAGTCTGAGTGCCTCCCCCAGCCTGAGAAGTAGCTGCGGCTGTAGTAACTGAGAGTGACTGAGCTAGGCTAGTGCATACCGATAAAATTTGGTCCAGGGCCTTCTGAAGACTCGGAATCACAATGGGCACAGCTGGTGCTGCTGGAGCATCTACAATTGGAACCTGATCATGAACTGGGGCGGCTGGTGGATCTATAGGTGCTTCCCTGGCTGCGGTGCGGGCTACACCTCTACCCCTACCACGACCTCGACCGTGTCCTTGGCCCCTAGTAGCCACAGCTGGTGGTAATGGTAGTCGTCCATCTTAATCGGTCGCTCGTGTCCTCACCATCTGTGAGAGAATAGAATAACAGAAGTTTAGTACTCGGATCAACAGATTCGCACGATAGGAATTTCAAGAATATGAAGTTTCCTAAAGGTTTTGCAGCCTCTCAAGGATAAATACACACATCTCCGTACTGATCCGCGAGACTCTACTATACCTGCTCATGACTCATGAGACCTATGTAACCTAGGATCTGATACCAACTTGTCACGACCCTAAATCTAGACCCAGTCATGATGGCGCCTATCGTGAAACAAGGCCAGTCGACACAACTCCCAATTCATTTTAACAGTTATAATAGTTCAATTTAAATCATTAATAGGTGATAAATTCCAAAATAAGGTGAAATAGAACAACACGGAAATAAACACAACCCGATATCGGGGTGTCACCAGTTATGGGCATTTAACATAAGTCTAAGAGTATGGAAAAGGACTACACAATCTATTACAGAATCCAGTACAAGGGAAAATATAGATAAGAGGGAGAAACGCTGGGATGCGAACGCCGAGCAGCTACCTAGTGAACTCTAAATAGCCCGCTGGAAGCAATCAGCCCTTGCTAGCAGGACCCGAGGCTCCTGAATCTCCACACAGGGTGCAGAGAGTAATGCTAATAAAAGTAAAAGCAAATGAGAGGTAAGAAAATACGTAAAACACAGCAAAATACTATAAAGAAGCAGTATAAAATCAATACAATGCAATAGAACAATGAAAACTTGTAAAAACACATCAGTCAGTAAAACCTCTTTAAAACATCTTTTAACAGTTAAACAAGTGAATGAAAACTATCGAGAAAAGATAAACACATAAAACCAGCCCCTCGGGGATAATATCAACAAAAATCATCCCCTCAGGCAATAACATGGAACAACATCAGCCCCTCAGGCTATATCACATATCACACTGGGTACCCGCGCTCACTGGGGGTTTACAAACTTCGAAAGGGGCCCCTTACGATCCAAGCACAATATCAAGCCATCTCGTGGCATAATAAATAGGCCATCAGCCACATATCGAGCCACCTTGTGGCATAATAACTCAGGCCCTCGGTCTCATAATCATAAATCAGTATAACACTGCTGCGGCGTGCAGCCCGATCCCATAATAACCTCATAACACAGGCCCTCGGTCTTACTCAGTTAGAAAAATCTCTAAAAGCCACTCGAGCACAGTTAAATATGATGCTCAGCTCAAAATATCACTTAAGATGTCAAAATAGAGTAAATATGGCTAAGTTATGAAAACAGTGGAATATAGCATGACTGAGTACAAGTATAAAGTGAAAATAGTGAGGAATAGTAGTAAAAGTCTCCTAAGGGTCCAAACAGTTGGCACGAGGTCCAAATATGACATTCATCCCAAAACATGATGATAGCTAACAATTTTCAACCAAATACGTAGTAAAACGGTCATTCGGGACGGACTAAGTCACTATCCCCGATAGTGCACGACCCCACGCTCGTCATCTAGCATGTGCATTACCTCAAAATAGCACAACGATGTGAAATCTAGGATTTCATACCCTCAGGACAACATTTACTATCATTACTCACCTCTATCCGGTCCAAACTCTAGACCGCAATGCCTTTGCCTTTCGAATCTGCCTCCGGATGTTCAAAATCTAGCCAAAATCAGTACATAACCATCAAAATATGCTAAGGGAACAAATCCCACTTGAAAGAAATCAAATTACATAACAAATCACAAAATTGACAAAACCCGACCCCCGGGACCATGTCGCGAAATCTGATAAAAATTACATCAATGAACTTTTTATCCTCCCACGAGTTCATCCATATCAAAAGCACCAAAATCCAACCACAAATGACCTCTCAAATCCCTAATTTTAGGTCTCCAATTACAAGCCCTAGTTTTCAAATTTTTAACCCTTAATTTCCATTAATTTCAAGTCAAATCAGTGAAATAACACTATAGAAATGTATTTAGGGTCCGAAAACCTTACCTCTATGAAATCCCCTTGAAATCCCTCTTTAAATAGCTCCCTAAAGCTCAAACCGGCATGAAAATGGTGAAGAATAACACAAAAATCACGAAGGAAATCTTTTATACTTTCTGACCCAGGCTTTTCGCACTTGCGGTCAATACACCGCATCTGCGGTCCAAGACACCGCATCTGCGATTTTCACTTATGCTCCAATTTTCGCATCTGCGATGCACAACCCACACCTGTGCTTCTTTAACTGCTTCTGTGGCTGCAGCTGATACCCTCCTTGGCCGCTTCTGCGGCTTTCTTCCGCATCTACGGGGGTCGCACCTGCGACCTCCCAACCGCAGATGCGGTTATGACAGCAGTCTTAAAACTTCAGCTGCAAATTCCTAACTTTCCGTCAACTATCCGAAATCACCTCGAGGCCCCAAAAACCTCAACCAAAAGCACAGACAAGTCATATACTACCGTCCAAACTTATACCAATCTTCAAAACATCTCAAACAACATCGAAACAACTAAATCACATCGGATTAAGCCTAAGAACTCTAAAAACTTTCAAATTCCTCTTTTGATCAAAAAGTCTATCAAACCACGTCCGAATGACTTGAAATTTTACACACACATCCCAAATAACACATCTGACCTACTGCAACTCCTGGAATTCCATTCCGACCCCTATGTCAAAATCTCACCTATCAACCAGAAAACGCCTAAATTCCAATTTCGCCAATTCAAGCCTAAATCTACTCCGGACCTCCAAAATATGTTCTGATCACACTCCTAAGTCCCAAATCATCTCTTGAAGCTACCCGAACCATCGAAATTTACATCCGAGCCCTTTTTCACATAAGTCAACATCCGGTTGACTTTTCCAACTTAAGCTTACTCAAAAGAGACTAAGTGTCTCAAACCTTACCAAAACCTTTCCGAACCCGAGCCAACCAACCCGATAACAAATAATACCACTGAACAAGACAATAAGAAGCAGAAATGGTGAAAATGAAGTGGTAACTCTTGAAACGACCGGCCGGGTCGTTACAACCGCCTACCATATAAAGCCTCATAAGGAGCCATCTGGATGCTCAACTGGTAGCTGTTGTTGTAGGCAAACTCCGTTAAAGGCAAAAACTGATCCCACGAGCCTCCAAAGTCAATGACACAAGCTCAGAGCATATCTTCCAAAATCTGAATAGTGCTGCTACATCTCGCGTTTTCGTACGTTAAAAAAAATTTCCTCTTTAGTTGATTGACGTAGACTCGGGGATGAGATCATCTTGACGTTAATGTATTTACACTATTTATAACAAGCGATAAAGAAGTTTCATGAAGGATAAAAGGTACTTGAATTAAAAAAAAGAGTTTCGTTGAAAGTGGCCAATTTGGGATAAAATACGGGTTGAGCGATAATACCCGATAATTATGAACTAGTACCATGCAAGATACCATATGACCAAGATAGTATAATGTATAAAGTATATTAAAAATAAATAAAATTTTAAGTAATTTGAGATAATTTTTAAATTATGCGGGTAATTAATTAATTACCGGATAACATGACATTACCCAATTAACTAATAAGTGGATAAAAAATTAATAAGGTAACACCCAAAGCAACGTGGCACAAAGCCACAATGACTAAGAATGACTCTTAGTCATTCAAGCCATGCAACTACTTATGGAGATTTAACTAAGTCTTATCAAAACAAGACTTGATTATAAGTCTTATATATGAGACATTGTCATATGAATTCCTTAAAAGTTCAAAAACGTTAAATTCTTAGTTCAGAAACGCTAGAGCAGAAGCAATCCTTTATTAATTCAAAAATGTTCCTTCTTAGTTCAAATACGTTAGGAGCAGGAGCAAAATTCGTTTCACAAAAGCTTCCAACGAGAATTTGTTGGAATAATAGCAACGTAAAATTTTACAGTTCTAAAAGAGTACGGTGCAATCTTCGCCAAGAATACTATACGGAGTTTTCCCTACTCTAGGTATGTTAAGACCATCCCTTCTTTCTTTTGGCATGGTCCAAATTATACAGAAGAAACGAGCAAATGCACAGTTTCCATAAATACTAGGGGTATCTATATTCTTGATTCCCCATGTGAATTATTATTATCTTCTGCTCATGGGTCTCAGAATAATACGCAGTTGAAAAAGTTTATACGGAAGAAATATTGAGATTTTGACATATTTTTCATGCATTTCACCCATTTATACATGTGTATTGACCCATGACCAGATGGCATTTTCGCGCCTCCTTTTTTCCCTTCCGTCGGAGAGGAGTCCAAGTTTCGACATTCATGGAATATAATGACTCATTTCCTTTTGGGAATTGGGTATTTTGAAGAGTCCCCAACTAACGATTTAAAGATGCTTTAGGGCACCTATGAGGTTCAACTACAACTATGTTTGATAACCAGAGATTGGGTAAGGGCTTGAAATTATCCTAAGGGGAAGGTGTTAGGCACCCCTCAGGATCCACTAGTGTGGTTCCCAGCCAGATAGTTTTTGTGAATTTGTGAAATTAGCAAGTAAACAAATAAAGGCTCAAGTAATAGGGGATTTAAGTTTAAATACACAAACGTTTGGAAAACGATTAAAAAAAAGATTTTAAAAAGAGTTACAATCCAAACATGCTTGTGAATATAAAAGGGGTCCTAGGTTTGTTTGTAATATGAATCACCTCAATGCAATACCCTGTATGACACTTCTCAGAAGAGGGGATACATGTGGTATTAGCGCACCGGTCATCATATCCATATCTACCCTTCCCACCCCGTTAAGGTATTAAAGCGAGGATTGGTTTCGACCTTTATTGCGTGCTGTTACCCATCCCATTCCTATAAGTCCTGGAGGAATTTAGGACTACTATTCTTATAAGGGGGAGGTTTTGGGCTGACTCTTTGGGTTTAAAAGTAAAAGGCTAAGGCGACATACAAAACACGTAGGACTGCATTTAAAAGGGAAACATGTAAACAATTAGAAGGCTCATGTATACCTCCAAATAATACATATAAATAGCACGACTTAAACACAGTTAAGGTCTGAATTTAAAATACTAAGCAGGGTGTTTGAGTTATTGAAGCAGAACCAAATTAATTACATAAATCAAATACGAAGTCCGAATCAGGCCTGCCTGCTGGTTGTACCAGTTGATATTTAAACAGAGGCAGTTTCAATTTCATTTGAATTATTATCTAAGGCTTGCCTAGGCGCGTGATAGTAATGTCTTATGCGCATGATATCTATTACTGATTAGGGATGCAATAAAGCAGTAAACAAATTTTAAACAGGCGATTTGATTAACACGAAAGAGTAGGTTATTTATAGGCATGGTTTCTAGTGATATTGATTAACACGAAAGAGTAGGTTATTTAATCTGATTCAAAATAGATAGGTACGAGTCAAACTGGTTTTTAACTAAACTGGCTTCAGATCCCCTAGGCATGATTTCTATTAAAAGCTGATTTTAAATCCTATAGGCATGGTATCTAATTATTAAAAGCTGATTTTAAATCCTATAGGCATGGTATCTAATTATTAAAAGCTGATTTTGATCTTATAGGCATATTATCTAACAAATACGTCTGAATCAAAATAGATCTTATAGACATGTTATCTACCCTTCTGCTAGCTAAAGCATGCATAATCACCCCATCATTTTTTCACTGGCCAACCCAATATTTGTTTACAAATTATTACAGACCAAATGATTGAAATACATAAGAAGTGAAAAATAAGAAGTTACAACCGTAGGAAGCCTGCTTTTGACTTCCTCTCTGAGTTATTGAATAAACCACCTCAAATGCCAATGTCATTTCAAAGTCTATCTCATATCTGGGTGTGTCAGAGTTCCCTAAGGACCTCAAGGGATCCCGGGCAGTGCTTACACCCAGATTTGCATAACCAAACAGAGTAAGTGTAGTGTGGAAGGGCCAGCTCATGTGTGTCTAAGTTCAGAGGGAGCTCAAGGGTCCCAAGGCAAGACTCACACAAGAGGGGCAGAACCTAGATTCTAAGAGTGTGGTGAAAGTGTAGAACACATGTTGAAAGGGATTTATTTGAAAAGCTAGACTGATGGTCCTTTTTTGAAAGCAATCAGTAACAGGAATGTTTGAAATCAATAATAGTAAATGAAACTCAAAACTCAGTAGTCACACAAAGGGGTCAAGGGACTTGGGGACACACAGACATTTGTCTGTAAACACTTAACCCCACCAGGGGTCTGGTTTTGACATGAACAACAATAGTTGATGCTGGCATGGTCACAAACCAGCCAAAAGAACACAAACACATAGAGGGGATATGGGGGTTTGGGATTCATAAGACAGCAAGTATACAGTAAGTGACTGACATAGCATGCCTTGGAACACATGTAGGGGAGTGCATTAATCTAAAGGGGAAGGGGATACATTATAACATGCTGGTAATGTATCTTGACTGCAGAACCACAGACAGAAGTAGACAAGAATGAGAGAAATTGGAACAATTAAAGAAATATGTTGTTGTTGAAACTTTTAAAATTAGCTAGGACATACCAGTAGAGAAAAGCAAGGTGCAGAAAGGTAAAGCAAGAAGTATTCCACAGTCTAGCCTTGGCTTTCAGCCGGCTAGACAAAGCAGTAACACAAATAGTAGTAAAGAAAGAGAGAGTTTTTGAGTGTGTTTTTGAACTCAATTGTTCGTGTCTTTAAAAAAAGAGGGTAGGATATTTATAGTTTTGAAAACGAGTAAAGAATAAGGTAACAAGTAAGGTTTCATCACAGACATGGAAGTAATCACAATCAAAATCAATTAACACAAGTACTTCCCTTTAATCAAGGGATTAATGCTTAAATGGATACTAACATGGTTAATTAAGCAAAAGAAATCAGTTTGAGACAGATTGATTCTTGCCATATAAGGGGGTAGTAAAAGTATAAGGTAAATATTTGAGTCTAAATACAAAATGTACTTAATTTTGGGAAAGGATTCAAGGTAAAACATCACAGTAATTAAAGGAAGGGAATCAATCAATTTAAACAAAAATGAGTAAAAAATTAGGGTTTATAAGGAACCTTTTGCAATGAGTCATAACATCGAGGAATCAAGATCAATCAAGAAAGAAACATGATTCTGTACTTTTCCATATAAATTGAGAAGGATGAACAAGAGCGTCAGACATGCAAGGCCAATCACATTGCCAAAAGAAGAAACACAAATATACAGTAGTAACAGGAGTAATCTAGGATTCATTATTAAAGAGATCTACTCGAAGCACAGTAATCAACAGAGTCGAGTAGTCACATAGAATCAAAAGCGAAGAAAACATAGTAACTGGTAAAGGAGGTCAACACAAGAAAAGTCTTTAAACCTATAGCAATAAGTGAAGAAAAGTTTTATAAGGAATTAGGGTTCATACAATAGTCGAGTTGAAAAGGTAAGAAATCAGAATCAGATAAGTCAAACAAGGAACATGGATTCAAATACAAAGTACTTAATCGAAACAAGTGTACACACAGACAAACAAAGGCATCTTCAAAACCCGGATAAAACAAAAACACTTAGGGTTTTTAACACGAGGAACTAGATGGAAGAAAAAAAATAAGCAAATCATTTAAACATAGTAAAACATCACTGGAAATCGGAGAAAAGATCTTTGAAAAAGTCTAAGAAACCCTAATTTGGAAACGAAGAGTCACTTTGAAAGAAAATCGAAAACCTTTTGGAAAACATCAAGAAGTTCACAACGTGCACTGATCTAAGACAGATCTGAAAGAAAAATCAAAAAGCTCTTAAAGCTAGGGTTTCAGAGAACCTAGAGAAAGTGAGAAAGACTTTGAAAAATTATCGATTTAGCCGGAAAAGTCAAGGATCTGACTTGAACAGCCATGGATGGCCGGAAAAAGGCCATAGGTGGAAGTTGAACCAAGACTGGACTAGATCCCTTTGAGATCTGTCCATGTAACCATGAAAATAGGTAACCAGTAGACATATGAGACGAGTACATGCCTCAAACCGCCATGGGAGTCCATGGATTAGGTAGGGATTGAAAAGGATTAGGGAAATTTAGGTGGTGGCGGCTAGGGTTTAGGTGAAGTTGTAGAGAGATTTTGAGAGGAAGGGGTTCAAGAGCGGCGGGTGGTGATAAATGACTTAGGGTAAGGGGGTCGTTTAGGTTTAAAAATGGTAGGTGAAATGGTGGCCGTTGATCTGAATGATCAACGGCCTAGATTAAATGGGGTAGGTGGGTCAATTTATGAAATTGGGTTTGGGTCTAGTCCGATGGGTATAATTGGGTTGGGAATTGGGTCTGATTTGGGTTATAATTGAAAGCCGAATGTGGCTACGAGTTATATAGCCACTTTCCCTTTTTATTTTTTATAAAAAATAGCAAATAGTTTCTGAAAATAAATTGACAATACTAAAATGATTATAACACATAATTAACAATTTAAAAGTACAAGACTCAATTTTATAAACATAAGACACAATTAAACCTTGAAATGGCTAATATTGCAATTATGTGCAATTTAGCTTTAAAAATACTAAATGAATTTGTAAAAATATGTAATAAATTATGTTATCCATATTTTGGCATAAATATGAAAATCCAATAGATGAATTACCAAAGATAATAATTTTGGAAATAATTATTGAGCTTTTTATGGATAAACAAGGGGAAAATAAATCAATTTAAACCTTAAAAATTATGGGAAAATAATAAACATTTGGACTTGCTTATATATGCATATATATGCTATTTTGAAGTTATTTTGCATATTGAAAATATAGGAAAAAATTGGGTATCAACAGCTGCCCCTCTTTACCCAGGAAAGATGAAAGAGTTGTAGGGTAAAGATATGATGGCCAATTTTGACCGAGCAAAACGGTTTGAAGAAGATTTTAGGCCGCACCCTGGCTTCTGAGCTACCTACATATCCTGGTTTTACAGGAATCAGCCCGTATGTAGTTCAAGATATGTCGGCAAAGTATGCCGATGCTGACTTTTCAAGAACGGACGCAATATCCAGGGCGGGTTGAGTGGACGGCTTGCGGGAATGGTTAGGCTTGATAAGGCTGCGGGAACTAGAGATGGACCACTCCTGCCAGGATGGCCATTTCTCGCCAGTTTACCTGCAATTAGAAACAATGCAAGCATATACTATGCATAAATTTAAACATAATGCAAATTCCCGTAGGACTATGAATGTTGTCTTTGGACGGTTAGGATAACGTCCTTAGACCATGATGTCCTGGGCCATGAAATGTATGATAAAGATTCGCATGCCATGAAATGATGCTCTCGGGCTATGAGGATAGTGCCTTTGAACCATGATGCCTTTGAATAATGATATGCAAAAGATTGAAAGGGATCCTCAGGCAATGCCATGGTGTTCTAGGGCTATGAAGATGGTGCCTCCGAACGATGATGCCTTTGGATGAGTTGGCAATGTTTCAGCCTATGAAAGATGCAGTAGCATGATGCGGACAAGGCAGAGCTTAGTCTTGCGAATTGAAGGGCAGAGTTTATCTCGTAAGAAAAGCGAAATAAATAGTGCTTGGGATAGTGCTTAGTTTCGAAGAAATGGGAGGCAGAAATTAGCCTCGAAAGACAAAATGATAGCCTTATTCAAGGTGAATGCAGATGGAGATGGTGCTTAGTCTCGGAAGGCAGAATGGTAGCCTTATGCGAGAATGCAGATGGTGACAGCGTTTAGTCTCGGAAGGCATAATGGTAGCCTTATGCAATTCCAATGTAGATAGAGACAACATTTAGTCTCGGAAGGCAGAATGGTAGCCTTATGCAATGTGAATGCAGATGGAGACAACATTTAGTCTCAGAAGGAAGAATGGTAGCCTTATGCAAGAATGCAGATGGAGACAATGTTTAGTCTCGGAAGGAAAAATGGTAGCCTTATGCAAATTGGAAGGCAAAATAGTAGCCTTATGCAATGCAGATGCAGATAGAGACAACGTTTAGTCTCGGAAGGCAGAATGGTAGCCTTATGTAGATTAGAAGGCAGAATAGTAGCCTTATGCAATGCAGGTATAGATGGAGACAGCGTTTAGTCTCGGAAGGCAGAATGGTAGCCTTATGCAAGAAATAAAATAACAAATGATAGTAGAGTTTTCTTAGCTGATAGCAGATTGCGCGTCGTGATTACTAGGAGCGTTGTGACGTACGAAACATCACTAGAGTGTGCTGATAGCAAATGTTGGCAAGTGTAATGGTTCTGAGAGTCGTATTTCGAACAATGTTTGTCCCGTGGGCGTACAATATGTTTAATGATTTCGCAATCCTAGTGCCTGCATCCAAAGAAAAATCGTGAGTTTTTTAAGGGGAAGGTTAGTTCGTATCCCCACTGGCTTTGCTTGATTCGTCCGGCTTTGATCTGGTGAAGCTGTCTATATCATTGGGGTAGCATTACTAAACAAAGCAGCTTCAATAATAAACATGCATGCTTTTGTAAGAATATGACATAAGTGTATAAAAATAAATTTTTAGATAAACCGATGACTACGACGTAGCTCGGGACATTGCAACCTTTCCAACTACGGAATTTTGAGGGTCCCTCTCAAAATTCTGCCCCAGTTTAACGGGTTGATATTTCTGACTATTGCTCGTGCGACAATCTGCTGAAATTACTTCGAAATTTTGAGGGCCCTCCTCAAAATTCTACCCCAGTTTCCAATTGCGGGGGGAAATAAAATTTTTATTGAATTGTGACCAAACCCATAGGGATGCCTACGTATCCCCTCTTAAATGAAAATCAGGTCAGATGTAGTTCAATTTACATCATATAAGGAAGCATAAAGATTACACATAGTAACGTTTGACTGCATCTGAATTAATCGGCTTTGACCAGACTTCTCCGTCCATTTCTGCAAGTATGAGGGCTCCTCTTGTCAGAACCCGGTGAACCATGTATAGACCCTGCTAGTTGGGAGAGAATTTCCCTTTGACTTCATCTTAATGCGGAAAATTTTTCTTTAACACCAGCTGCCCGGTGCGAATTGTCTTGGCTTGACTCTTTGTTGAAGGCTCTGGACATTCTGTTCTGATAGAGTTGACCTTGGCAAACTGCGTTCATTCTCTTTCCGTCTATAAGGGCTAGCTTCTCATAACGACTTTTTACCCACTCTGCGTCGTCGAGCATGACAACCTCTGTACCGTAAACCAGCATATAGGGGGTTGCCCCAATTGATGTGCAGACTGTTGTGCGATACCCCAATAGAGCAAATGATAACTTCCCGTGCCACTATTTATGCTTTTCTATCATTTTCCTCAATATCTTCTTGATATTTATTGTTGGCGGCTTCTACAACTCCATTCATTTGGGGCCTGTAGGCTATGGAATTCTTGTGTCTGACCTTGAAAGTTTCACACATAGCTTTCATCAAGTTGCTGTTAAGGTTGGAGCCATTATCAGTAATGATTGACTCTAGAATCCTGAATCGACAAACAATGCGGTCATGGACAAAGTCTGCCACGACTTTCTTAGTCACTGCTTTATAAGATACTGCTTCGACCCATTTGGTGAAATAGTCGATGACTACTAGGATAAATTGTGTCCATTGGAAGTGGTATGCTCGATTGGTCTAATAACGTCCATTCCCCAGGCGGCGAACGGCCACAGTGAGCTTGTTGTGTTAAGATCATTTGGAGGTACCTTTATCATGTCTGCATGTATCTGACAGTAGTGGCATTTCCAAACATACTAGATGCAGTCCGTTTCCATAGTCATCCAGATGTAACCAGCCCAGAGTATCTTCTTTACTAAGACAAAATCGTTCATATGTGGACCACAGGTCCTAGCATGAATTTCCTCTAGTAGCCTGGATGCTTCCTTTGCGTCGACACACCTTAATAATCCCAAATCAGAAGTCCTCCTATACAGGATTCCTCCGATGTGAAAGAAATTGTTGGACAATCTCCGAAGTGTGCGTTTCTGAGTAAGAATTGCAAGCTCTGGGTACTCTCCTTTTTCCAAATATTCCTTGATATCATGAAACCAAGGCTTTCCGTCTGCTTCTTCTTCAACATGGGCACAATAAGCTGGCTGATCATGGATCTTTACTGGAATGGGATTAATGAAATTCTTGTCTGGATGCTGTATTATAGATGAAAGGGTAGCCAATGCATCAGTGAACTCATTCTGGACTCTAGAAACATGTTGGAATTCCGTCTTTGTTAACCTCTTTCTCAATTCTTGTACATGATGCAGATATGGAGTATCTTGGAGTTCTTGGTGGCCCATTCTTCTCGTACCTGATGTATAAGTAAGTTTGAATCTCCAATTACTAGCAGCTCTTGAACGTTCATGTCGATGGCCATTTTGAGTCCTAAGATGCATGCTTCATACTCGGCCATATTGTTGGTGCATGGGAACCTGAGCTTGGCAAACACCAGATAATGCTGACCGATTTTTGATACTAGGACTACTCCTATGTCTACTCCTTTGAAGTTTGCCTCTCCATCGAAGAACATTCTCCAACCGTCATAGGATTCTGTGATGTCTTCTCCTATGAATGATACCTCTTCATCAGGAAAATACGTTTTCAGGGGTTCGTATTCTCCATCCACCGTATTCTCAGCAAGGTGGTCTACTAGGGCCTATCCCTTGATCGCTTTCTGAGTTACGTAGACAATGTCAAACTCACTCAACAGGATTTGCCACTTGGCTAGCTTGCCAGTGGGCATGGGCTTCTGAAAGATGTACTTCAAAGGATCCATCCTTGATATAAGATATGTAGTATAGGCACAGAAGTAATGCCTTAGCTTTTGAGCTACCCAGGTCAAAACACAACAAGTGCGCTCCAACAGAGAATACCGGGCCTCATACGGGGTGAACTTCTTACTGAGATAATAAATGGCCTACTCCTTCCTCCTCGTTTTATCATGCTACCCCATAGGACAACCGAAAGCTCCATCCAATACTGCAAAGTAGAGTAAAAAGGGTCTACCTAGCTCGGGCGAGACTAAGATTAGTGGTGTTGACAGGTACTCCTTGATTCTGTCGAAGGCCTTTTGGTAGTCATCAGTCCATTTGGTAGCGGCGTCCTTCTTCAACATCTTAAATATTGGCTCACAAATAACTGTAGACTGCGCTATGAATTGACTGATGTAGTTGAGCCTTCCCAAGAAACTCATCACATCCTTCTTGTTCTTTGGCGGTGGCAGTTCTTGAATGGCTTTGACTTTTGATGGATCCAGTTCTATTCCTCGGCGACTCATAATAAACCCAAGCAATTTCCTAGTAGGAACCCCAAAATGCGCACTTTGCGGGGTTTAGTTTCAAGTTGTACCTCCATAGTCTATTGAATTACTTCCTCAGATCTTCCATGTGATCAGTGGCCTTCTTGGATTTGATAATAACGTTATCTACATATACCTCTATCTCCTTGTTTATCATATCATGGAATATGGTAGTCATGGCCCTTATATAGGTGGCCCCCGCATTATTCAGGCCGAACAACATCATCTTATAACAGTACATTCCCCATGAGTAATGAAAGCCATTTTCTTAGCATCTTCTTCATCCATCCAGATCTGATGATAACCAGCGAAGCAATCTACAAATGACTGCAGCTCATGCTTGGTGCAATTGTCAATTAGGATGTGTATATTTGGCAAAGGGAAGTCGTATTTTGGACCGGCCCGGTTGAGATCCCGGTAGTCGACACAGACTCTAACCTTCCTGTCCTTCTTTGGCACTGGCACGATATTGGCTAACCATGTCGGGTATTCTACTACCCTGAGAACCTTAGCTTTGACATGCTTGGTGACTTCTTCCTTGATTTTCAAACTCATATCAGGTTTGAACTTTCTGAGCTTTTGCTTTACCAGTGGACACGTTGGATCGGTTGGCAGTTTGTGAGCCACAATAGACATACTCAGACTAGTCATGTCATCATACGACCAGGCGAATATGTCCTCATATTCCTTTAGAAATTCTGTATTCTTTATTTTCTGATGGCGATAGGTGAATACTGATTCGTGTTTCCTTGACTTTTTCTACATCTCCCAAGTTAACAGTTTTAGTCTCATCCAGGTTGGACTTAGGTCTGTTTTCAAATTCTCAACTTCTCTAACAATCTCGTCAGGTATGTCATCCTCCTCCGAATCAATGTCCATTTGTTGCGTTGTCTCATTGCATGTCACAATCATTGGTTCATCAAGATAAGTAATAGCAATGCTGTATAAGTAAAGTAATGAGAGAAAACGATAATGAGTGTCGATTCATAAGAAAAATCAAAATGCTTCGATAAATTGCATAACTGTTTTGAACATTGAAGATCTTATTGCTGGAATTGAAAATGCGAAAAGAAAAATCATTTAGTAAGAACAATGGATAACACTTGTTTTAGCCTTACTACCCCGAGGCTCGTTGGGCTCTGGTTATTTTGATGGTCCAGTTATTGAGCTACGCACCTCTGCTTACAGCCTGTATGGAAGGTCCTTCCTCCCCTTCCTCCTCAAGAACAACACAACAGTCCATGTTATTGTCTTCTAGGAACAAGTTCTTCATCGCTGCAAGTTCTTCTTCTTCATTTGACCCATAAACAATGTCGGCCTATTGGAAAGTCTGTTCCAGATACGGTATCGGCTGCTCTAGTGGGTAGTAAGGACCGCGCCATGGTGGCGACCAGTTGTTGAATTCCTCCCAGGTGTATTCATATCCTAAACCGAAGGTAGTGCCATGTTTCTTGAGTTTTATGGGCTTAGCGATTCCTTAGAGGTTTTTGACAAGCCCTTTGCCAGGTTCGTACCCACTCCAATTTAGTATACTCTCGATTTTATTATCTCACCACTTTTCTTTATCTACAATATTGACCCGTTCAATATGGTGGTAAGTCTCTCCACCCAGCTTCCTTCTTCCCTCGATCGCCGGAATGGTCTGGCGACTGTATATAGGGTTGCTATCATCGCTGTAAATGATCACTTCCGGGTGATTCCATTTGAATTTTACTACCTGATGTAGTGTTGATGCTACGTACCCAGCAGCATGAATCCATGGCCGCCCCACCAACAAGTTGTAAGACGCTAGCTGATAAGTTAGGATTTAAACATGTTTTATGCCCCTACTTGCCTATGCTTTGATCATATATTGTTACAAAATAATCCTAAAAGGCTTACAAGTTATGCCTGATTGCAGGTTTGATCGACAAAGTGACGAAATGTCAAAGATCGGCTCAAAAAGGAGTGAAACCTGCTCAAGTATCAAAGGCCAAGAAATCTAAGAAAATAAGGCCTAGTGCGGACCGCACAAAATTGAATGCGGCTGCACTAGGTGGTTTAGAGAGTTGGTAAATTAGGCTAGAGGAAACACAACCGCGATACACATCTCGCGGTCCGCAGTGAAGGCTCCGCCGCTGCACTACTCTTTAGTGCTGTTCGCGGTCATGAGATTCAGAGAGATGAAAGTTTGCAAATCCAACGCCATGCGGTCCGTGGTCGTGATTGCGCGGACCGGGCCAGCTCCCTCTGCGGCCGCGATTTATTCTACGTGGTCCGCAGAGTCCAAGTTCAGAGAAGCACAAGTCAAAGTCAAAGAGACCAGTGCAGCCGTGGTCCATTTAGTGCGGCCCCCATTGACCTCGCAGGGGTATTTTTGTCCAGTTTTTTCAGCCTAGTATAAATAGAACATTTTATCATTTTTTAGGTTATCAGATATATCAGAGTTGAGCTGCTCTCATGGGAACATCATTTGTAGCCATTTTTGGCATCTTAGCTTCAAATTAACAATAGATTCTCTGTATTTACATTAGCATTTAATTAATATGACTTGTTCTCCATCTATTTCTTTATTTATTTCTTCAAGCATGAGTAGCTAAACCCATTAGCTAGGGTTGTGGCTCAACCCTAGTGTGGGTAATTGATGTGTGTTGCCATCTAATGTTAGATTGACTATGGGTGTTTGCTATTTGGGTTGATTTTATGTTTTAATCTAGAATTGGTGGTTGCAAACACTGATTCAAGCTTTGTGGGTTTAACTCTTCTTGAGAAAGAGAGTCTATGACCCCAAAATTGACCCAACAAGGAATTGGGATGGACTCATGAGAAATGATAGTCCCAATTAACGGGTTAAACCTCGAGAAATAATTACCCTACTTGAACCCTAGTTGCTTGGTCTAATTTGCCTACCCAATTGGTCTCGAGAGAGTCAATTGGGCAAAATCACTTTCTCTATCGAGAGATGTGAGAGTGGGTAAAATTGTGCAATAGTTATAGCATAAGCCCCAATTATGTCAATCGAACCTTAGTAACATCTACCCGTCAATTAGCCACCTAGGTAGTGTCACGACCCTAGTGCCCTTCTTCCCATTAGATACAACTTAGCAATATTCTCGTAGCATAATTTAGTGTTAATCAATAGTTTTATAAAAATAGTTATAATTCGAAAACCTAAAAATGTTTGAAGTGACATTAGGAGTACAAACACATCTCTAGGCTAGACAGACAATCCAACTCCACTACTAGCTCCCTGAGGAAATTGATCCCGACCCTCATATCGGGTAAAAGCTATTGCAACCCGCTTTTCCTACCTTAGTGTAGCGTCGAGTTGGTAGCGATCACTTTTTGGCGCCGTTGCCGGGGAGCTTTTGGTGTTGACTATCTGTTTATTTAGTTTTGTGTTTTGCTTCTCTTTCCTTCTTGTTTACTAATTTTGTTTGTGTCGATCAATCAGGTACAAATGGCTCTTAATGCAAATGACCCTTTAGGAAATGTGATAGCGGGGGAGTAGGTAGAGGATCTAGAACAAGATGAGGTATTACCTCAAGTTCCACGAAGAGGCCGAAATGCCAATGTAAATGCAAATGAGAACAACAATATTCCAGACCCTCCTCTGCCACTGCCGAGAGTGGCCCCTAGAGTTTTACCAAATCAAGGATATGCCAGTGCTATTGTTCCTCCACGAATCCGGGCGAGGAACTTTCAAATCACAAATGTTATGTTGACCTTGTTCGAGCAAAGAGGGTATTTCACAGGCGCCTCCGATCAAAATGCCTACAAGCACTTGAAGGGGTTTATGGATACATGTTGGGGTAGCAAGCAGACAAACGTGTTCGAGGATGTGTTGAAATTGAGGCTTTTCCCATTCTCTCTTCGGGGTAAAGCATTGGATTGGTTAGAAAGGCTCCCCAATCATTCTATTACAACATGGGATGAATTGTCGGGCAAATTTATTGCCAAGTTCTTTTCTCCAAGTCATATGGCGGATCTTCGGGATAAAATTCTAGCCTTCAAGCAAGAGCCAACGGAACCTTTGCACGAGATATGGGAAAGATATAGAACAATGGTGAAGGAGTGCCCTAATAATGACATGACCGAGGCTATGATTCAACAAACCTTTTATTGGGGCATCAACACCACAAATCAATGCATTATGAACCAATTAGACGGAGGGAACTTTATGAAGCTTTCTTACCAAGAGGCATGTGATGTACTTGATGAAATGGCCGACACCTCTTCAGCATGGCAAAGCTGAGCAAATGTGCTCCAAGGTGACTCCACGGTCATCCATTTGCACAAGGAATTGCATGATCATGGTCAAGCTATTGCCGAGCTTACAACAACTATGAATCAACTGGCGAAGGCGCAGTTACAACAAATCCAAAATCTACGCCAAGTCAACGCAATGGAAGGTGTCACTATGCTTAAGAGAAGGCAAAGAGGGCAACAATCTCAAGGGAATTGTGAACAATATGACAATGATGGTAGTGGGTTTTCAAATGAGTGTTATGATGACCAAAGTAAAGAGGTTCAATATGTCAACAACTATCAAGGCAATAGAAGCAACTCTTCTAACCAACAATGGTGACCTCAAGGAAATTGGGGTAATCAACAACAAGGCGGAGGTAATTGGAATAACAACAACCAACAACAAGGTGGTGACAACTGGAACAACAACAATCAAAACAACAATTGGGGTAATCAAGGTAGCAATCAAGGCAATTGGAACGGGAACAACAATAATTGGAGCAACAACAACAATCAAGGAGGGTGGAACAATAGCGGGAACCAAGGCAACTAGGGGCAAGGCTTTAAATGGCCCCCAATGTATCAACAACCGAGAAATCCACCCCCTTTCCCTTCTCATGGTCCTAGTTCTTCCGGAGGTGATATGGGAAGAATTGAAAGCATGTTTGAGCAAATGATGAAAAAGGACCAAGATTTCGATGGCCAATTGGCTTCTCATAATACATCTATCCGGAACTTGGAGGTGCAATTAGGCCAAATCTCTCAAGCGTTGAATACTCCTCCCAAGGGTGCTCTACCAAGTGATACGGTAGTAAACCCGAAGGGTGGGAATAACAATCATGTGATGGCGGTTACAACAAGAAGTGGGAGAGGCGGTGATGCGAATGCATCAAAGCAAAAGCAAGTTGTGGATGAAGATGTTGAGTTACGTGATGATAATGTACCTTTGAGTGTTGAAGAGGTGGTTGAAGAGAATGTGAACAATGATGTGCAGATTGATATTGATGATGAAGCCGAGATAGAGACTCAAGATGCCGTGAACCCATCTAGGGAACACGTGATTGACATGCCCGAGCCAGTTGCACCAAAGGCCTAGGCTCCTTTGCCAAGGCCACCTCCACTTTATCCTCAGAGGCTCGCGAAGTAGAAGAATGATAATCAGTTTAAAAAGTTCATTGATATGATGAAGAGCTTATCTATTAATGTGCCATTGGTGGAGGAACTTGAACAAATGCCGGGCTATGCAAAATTCATGAAAGAATTGGTCACAAAGAAGCGTTCTATGGATTGTGAGACTATAAAGATGACTCACCAAGTTAGTTCTATAGTGCATTCAATGGCCCCGAAGCTTGAAGATCCCGGTGCTTTCACCATTCCTTGCAGCAATGGGAGTGAGGATTTTGCAAAGGCCCTTTGTGACTTGGGGGCTAGCATAAATTTGATGCCGTACTCGGTCTTCAAGACTTTGGGAATTGGACAACCTTGACCTACCTCAATGAGACTTCAAATGGCAGATCGATCGATGAAACGACCTTTGGGCATAATTGATGATGTACTTGTCCGGGTGGATAAGTTTATATTGTCGGCCGACTTTATCATATTAGATTGTGAGGTGGACTTTGAAGTGCCGATTATTCTTGGTAGACCTTTCCTCGCTACAAGGAAGGCATTGGTTGATGTTGAAGCGGGTGAGTTGACTTTCCGAGTGGGGGATGAGAAGGTGGTATTCCATGTTTGCAAATCAATGAGACAACCCAATAGCACGGAGGTGTGTTCATTTGTGGACATTGTCACAGCTGTGATAGTGGATGACACAAGTTCCATGATCCATGTTGAAGATCCCCTTGAGGCCGTGCTTCTTAATATGGATGTCAATGATGATGCTAGTAGAGTGGAGTGCGTGAATGCATTGCATGGTATGGGTTCATATTCATATGAGCCTAGGAAGCTATCTTTGGATCTTGAAAACCGCAAAACTCCACCAACAAAGCCATCGATTGAGGAGCCACCGGTGTTGGAGTTGAAGCCACTTCCTCCACACCTCAAGTATGAATTCTTGGGTTCAAATTCTACTTTACCTATTATTCTTTCATCTTGCTTAACTAACATGCAGGTTGACGCCACTTTGGCGGTACTTCAAAAGCGGAAAAGGCGATTGGATGGACATTGGCCAACATTCAAGGTATAAGCCCCGCATTTTACATGCATAAAATCATTTTGGAGGAGGATGCAAGGCCTTCCTTGGAGCATCAAAGAAGACTAAATGAGGCGATGCAAGAGGTGGTGAAGAAAGAGGTTATCAAGTGGCTAGATGCTGGGGTGGTTTATCCTATTTCTGACAGTTTGTGGAATTCTCCGGTGCAATTTTTGCCGAAGAAGGGTGGTATGACCGTGGTGACCAATGACAACAATGAGCTCATTCCCACTATCACTGGATGGAGAGTTTGTATGGATTACCGTAAGCTGAACAAGTTGACTAGAAAAGATTATTTCCCATTGCCATTCCTTGACCAAATGCTTGATCGTCTTGCGGGCCGAGATTTCTATTGCTTTCTGGATGGTTACTCGGGGTACAATCAAATTCTAATTGCCCCGGAGGACCAAGAGAAGACCACCTTTACATATCCTTATGTCACATTCACTTTCTCTAGAATGCCATTTGGATTGTGTAATGCTCCGGCGACCTTCCAACATTGCATGATGGCTATTTTCACCGACATGGTGGAGGATATCTTGGAGGTCTTCATGGATGATTTCAGCATGGTTGGGGATTCTTTTGAGGAGTGCTTGGTAAACTTAGATAGAGTGTTGGCCCGATGTGAAGACACCAACCTTGTTCTCAATTGGGAAAAGTGCCATTTTATGGTCGAAGAAGGTATAGTGTTGGGTCACAAGATCACAAAGTGAGGAATTGAAGTTGATAAGGCCAAGATTGAGGTTATTTCGAGGCTCCCTCCCCTACTTCTGTCAAAGGGGTGAGGAGTTTCCTTGGGCACGCGGGTTTCTACCGGAGGTTCATAAAGGATTTTTCTAAAGTGGTACACCTGTTGTGCAAGTTGCTAGAGAAAGATGCAAAGTTCTTGTTCAATGAGAGTTGTATGCAAGCATTCGAGCTTCTTAAGCTCAAGTTGACTTCTACTCCCATCATTTCTGCACCAAATTGGAGCTTGCATTTTGAGCTCATGTGCGATGCTAGTGACATTACGGTTGGGGCTGTTTTGGGCCAAAGGATCAACAGAATGTTCCATCCGGTGTACAACGCAAGCAAGACAATGAATGAGGTTCAAAGGAACTACACAGTCACCGAGAAGGAGTTATTGGCTATTGTTTTTGCTATGGAAAAGATCCGACCTTACCTTATGGGGGAAAAAGTGACAGTGCATACCGACCATGCCGCCCTTAGGTATTTGATGACCAAGAAAGACTCAAAGGCAAGATTGATGAGATGGGTATTGCTTCTCCAAGAGTTTGATTTGGAAATTGTTGACCGAAAAGGGAGTGAGAATCAAGTGGCGGACCACTTGTCCCATTTGGAGGAGGATGGGAGGCCTTGTGATAGCCTTGAGATAAACGATGCATTTCCCGACGAGCGACTCCTTGCGGTGTCAATGAATGGAGTGCCGTGGTTCGCCGATGTCGCAAATTATCTTGTTACCGGAATCATCCCGTGTGAGCTCTCTTCCAACCAAAGGAAGAAGCTCAAGCGGGATAGCTTGGATTTTTATTGGGACAAGCCATATTTGTTTAAGATTTGCACTAATGGTGTGATTCGACGATGTGTCCCGGAGGATGAACAATTGGGTATTTTGGAGGCTTGCCATTCCTCTCCCTATGATGGCCATCATGGCGGGGCGAGAACGGCTTCTAAAGTGCTTAGTTGCGGATTTTATTGGCCTACCTTGTTTAAAGATGCGGGTGATGTGGTCAAGAGATGTGATGAATGCCAAAGAGCCGGCGGAATTTCTAAAAGGGATGAGATGCCCCTCAATAAAATTCTCGAAGTGGATATTTTTGAAGTTTGGGGCATCGATTTCATGGGTCCTTTTGTGAGCTCTTGTGGGAACACTTACATTCTCGTGGCGGTGGACTATGTCTCAAAGTGGGTTGAAGCCGTGACTTTGCCCAACAATGAAGCCCGGAGTGTTATGCCATTTTTGAAAAAGAATATCTTCACAAGGTTTTGCACTCCTCGTGCTATCATTAGTGATGAGGAGTCTCACTTTTGCAATAAGGCTTTCGACACGTTGCTTTCTAAGTATAGTGTCAATCATAAGGTTTCGACCCCCTATCATCCTCAAGCTAGTGGCCAAGTGGAAGTCTCCAACAGAGAAATTAAGAGTATCTTGTCTAAAATTGTCAATGCTAATAGGACTGATTGGTCGAAAAAGTTGGATGACGCTCTTTGGGCTTATCGGACGGCTTACAAAAACTCCGATTGGTATGTCTCCGTATCGGTTGGTGTTTGGGAAAGCTTGCCATCTTCCTGTGGAATTAGAGCACAAGGCCATGTGGGCTTTGAGGAAGTTGAACTTAGAATGGGATGTTGCGGCAAATCTTCGGGTTGAACAACTTAATGAGCTCGATGAGTTTAGATTCCATACCTACTCCAGCTCGTCCTTGTACAAGGACAAAATGAAGTACCTTTACGACAAATATGCTCAGGGTAAGGAGTTCAAGGTTGGAGATATGGTTCCCTTGTTCAATTCCTGGTTACGTCTGTTTCCAGGTAAGCTCAAGTCAAAGTGGAGTGGGTCTTTTGAAGTTGTGTTCGTGACCTAATTTGGTGCTCTTGATCTAAGGAACAAGAAGGGTGAAGTATTCAGAGTCAATGGACATCGGGTCAAGCATTATCTTGGGAAATTTGATGATAGTCACGTGGTGGCACTTCTCTATCTAAAGTGATGTGCTGGTAACATGCATCGTGCCGCGACGTTAAATCAGGCACTGGTTGGGAGGCAACCCATGTCTTTTTCTTTTTGTTATTTTCTGTGTTTTCTTGGTAGTGTAGGTTTGATGTTTGAGCTAACTGATTGTGAGATGTTGCAAGGATTGAGTTGATGCAGTGCAAAATAGTTTGAAAAAAGTTGAACAGTCTTTGAAGATTTCCAGTGCGGCCGCATTGCACTTTGTGCGGTCCGCACTGGTGATGGTCAAAAGTGGTGCTCTCTGAAGTTTGCACCACGACCGCACTCCATTTAGTGCGGTCCGCGATGGACCTTCGTGGCCGCGGTCTGCTGGTGTGCTGTCCGCGGAGGTTGCCTACTCAAGCTTCAAGTGAATAAAACCCAGCGCGGTCCGCAATCGATTTTGTGCGGCCGCGCTGGTAGGTAAGGCTAGGTCCCATTGCTTTTCTATAAATAGACCCCACGGGTCACCATTTACCGTTTTCGAACTCTTAACACTTAGAGATATAAAAGTACTATTCATAACCTCGTGTGACAATGACTCTTGCTTAAGATTGATTAATTACATTTATCTTCTCATATGGTAATGTTTCACTCAGTCGTTGTGCATTTACTTGATTAATTTTGTTTTATTTTATTACCATTAGCTTGTAACTTCTTGTTCTTCTCATAAGTTTCTTCTTCTTTATTTAGTTGATAGCTTAGGGTAGTTTTAAATGCTGGGTTGGTGTGCTGGATATGCATAATGGTTGGGCAAGTGTGTAGGGACAAAGTAGGTGAACTGACATGAACAATTGTGCAAAAAATGAAACCCTAACTTAGTGCCTGTGAAAAATACTCTCCGCGACCTGCGGCCGCCTTTGTGCGGACCGCGGTGCCCTGAAGTGGTCTGCATTGCCATTTTGCGCGGACCTCAGTGCCCAAGTGACTAAAATTGAACCTATGCTCAGCGCGGCCGCATTGCACTTTATGCAGTCCGTGCTGGCCCACCGCGGCCGCGGTGCTACTTTGTGCGGGCCGCGATGGTTGGATTCAGAGAGATGTTTTTCAGGACTTTGTCCCAATGCGGACCGCAGTCGCCTTCACGCGGTCTGCGGTGCCCCCAGTGCGGCCGCACTCCTGTTTGTGTGGGCTGCGGTGCTCTGTTCTACAACTGTTTCTGCAACATTTAATCTGCTGTATGCAATTCAATTTTAACACTTGTTTCACTGCTTGTGCTGATACTAACCATGTTAGATTTGTATGCTTGCAGATAATGGTCAAACAAAGAGGCAAAGGCTTGAAACAACCCCACCGAGGTAATTCCTCCCTGGGAGGGAAGCAAAGGATGATAAAACTCACTACCTAGGCTAGAAAAAACATAAAGGACATGAGGAAATCAATCAAAGCAGCTAACAGAGCCATTGACAACTCGGGGAGTGAGTACGAGCCCTCCCGGGAGATCTCTTCAGATCCAGTCCCTCTATACATCCCATATCCAGAGAACGCCATACATAGAGACACTCCTCCCTCTTCCCCCGATGCTCGAGCTTCAATCAACATTTCTTCTGGGTCGTTTGAGGGCTTAGTGGCAGGTAGTGGGGATGAATACTCTACCTCTCCCACAACATCAATATCTGGAGAGGGTGCTAGAGGTGATGAGGGAGTTACCTGGGGGTGGTGTGCCTCAAGTTGAGGGTGTTGACCGGACTAGAAATCCTGCTGTGTGGGAAGATAGATTCGTCCGCCAGGTGGCGTTCCATAAGTTTAGGGAATGGTGGCCGGCACGAAAGCTGATTCTTGAGAGGAGCTTCATTGATAGAGATCTTCTACCCCTACACCCAATGTACATAGACAATTTCGAGCTCGAGTGGGTTGGGAACACTTCAAAGATAATTGTGTGAAGGCGAATGAGCACATGGTCAAGGAATTTTATAGCAATGTGGCCCACATCTTGAAGGGCACTAAAGTGACCAAAGTGGGAAACAAGAATGTGATATTTACCGGGAAGGCCCTAAATGAATACTTGGGGTTCCTTGAAGAAGACGAGTCCCTTTACAATGAAAAGTTGACAATGGGTGAGGAGGTTCGTCCGTGGTTAGCCTCATACCTGGCAGTCCCGGGTATGGTTCCAGAGTGGTTGCAAGTAGGGGTCAAAATACTTCGGAGGACTTTTAACTTTGAGGCTAGGGGATGGTTGACTTTTGTGTGCAGTCGGCTCGATCCCACTACCCATGATTAGACTATTCCACTTGCCCAGGCTGTTTTTGTTGCATCTATTATGGCGGGATACCCTATTAATGTGGGCAATGTGATGTCCCGCGTCGTTTCTGCAGTGGGGGTTGAGCATGACCGGAACTACCCTTTTCCCAGCAACCTCACTATGTATTTCAAGGACCTAGAGGTGGAGAAGAGACCTTTTGACATCAAGGTCAAACCTGTGGCTCCGTTTTCATGGTACAGTCTGAAGGGGTCAGACAACCCCAAGGACAAAAATTACAAGCCACCTGCTTCTGCTCCAATCGGCCAGTCTGAAGAGCCGGTTGCGGTAGAGCCCTCCACTGAGCCTGCTTCCATAGTCGCTGACATGCCTCCTGGACCTTCCACTACTGCTGGTCCCTCTACTTTAGCTGGCCCGGGAAGATGGCTATCACTGCCCACTAGCTGAGCCAAACACTTCATAGCTTGAACAACTAGATGGCGACTGCTCCATCCAAGTTGTCCACCTTTTCTTCTACCATTACGGCTCAGTCGGCACCACAACTAGTGTAGGTGCCCCAGTCTATCGAGGATTCACTTAAAGAGATTCTTGCCAACCAACAAAAGATCCTTGATTCTCAGGCTGCCTTAGCTAAGGCAGTGGATTCACATGGCAAGGCCCTGAAGGAGCTTGCCAGGGATTACAAGAAGCTGCGCAAAACATGGGCATCCAAGGAGTCTGTGAAGGCGCTGAGGGCGGATGTTGATAAACTGAAGGCAAACCAACTGCCTTTAGACTTGTTATTTGAGGATCCAACTATAGCAGCAGAGCCACAGCAGGAACAGACATAGCAACTTCCAAAGAAGAAGAGGAAGCTCTCTAGTGCAGATGAGGCGATCATCCAGTTGGCGGACCCACTGGAGGCTTCCTCCAGTCAGCTACAAGATGTTCCTGATATTCAGCCCGTCTAGATCCAGGCCCCAGTCCCAGCAGCTGAGCAGCAGAAGACCGGGAACCAGTCTGAGGTTCCCGCACATACAGAGGACCCGGGGACCACTCATGTTCCCATGCATACAGACGAGGCTTAGGGAGCTCCTATATCCTTTCATCTTGATTTTTGATGCTTATTTGTTTAGTTGGCATTGGGTACAATGCCAACTTTCATTTGTAGGGGTGCCCCCTACTTTTTATCGGGATGATTGTATATATTAATTGACTTAGTTATGTTTCTGTTGATTTTATATTTGGTCTGTATATAACTTTACATTTAGTTACTTTTATCGCACTTTTTATCTTTCATTTGGTCTGTATATAAATTTATATTATTGTATATAATCCCCCGTTGCATATTCTAATCCCCTATTGTAAATATTCATTCTATTTTCTATTTTCGTAAAATTTTTTCATTTTTAGCTTAGTAGATAGATTCACCGCCTTTTTGTTTCGCTTTTGGCGTTTTCAATAAACCCTTGATTTTCTTAATGCCACGGTTCTTTCCAAGGGTGGAGTATTATGCGAACCGGGTGGCTCTTCCCGATGATGGATGGCGTGACAACCTTCTTAAGGGTTTGAGTCCGTTTTTGTTTTTTCTTTTGTTTTTAGTAGTTTATAGTTAAGGGTACCTCAAGCAAAGCTTCACTTGGGCCTAACACATTTGCCTTTGATCCCATGGTCAAAGACAAGTGGTTGTATTTAGGATGGTGAAAGTAGTGACCTTGAGACTCTTGTTTTGACCAAACAAATATCATGTGGTCTTTCGGGACTATTGTGTGCTCAATCGTGTTTAAGGTTGTTGTGGGCCCCCGACTCTATGTCTTTAGCAATCCTTGAGTGTGTGTGGTGAGAAATCGAATTGTGAGTCCAAGTCTCGAGCCAATGGTTTAGAACTTGCCCTGAATGTTTGTTGAGGCAAAATTTTGAGTGAAATTCGACTTGAGAAGTGATTATAGGCTCTCCTTGATCCAAGTAATAGTCGAACAATTCCATAGCCTACCAAGGATATAATCCCTAGCTAACCCTTTTGAGCCTTAAACCTTTTTCTTTCAAGAACCAATGCTATACGCCTATACCCGTTCTAAATTATACCCTCTCTTGGCACCCAAATCGTCCCTTGAGTAATTGCAAAAGTCTAAGTTTGGAGGGGAGAGACAAGAAAGGAAACAAAGTGGTAAAAGGTACAAAAGCAAAAGGAAAGGAAGGCAATGAAAAAGAAAGAAAAGAAAAAGACAAAAAGAAAGCCCAATTTGCAAAGAATAAAATGGGATTCAAGAAAAACAAAAGTGAAAAAGGTGTGAAAAAAAGTAGAAAAAGAAGAAATGCTTTGAATTGCATAAGAAATAGTGACAATGTGTCTCTCTAACCCTTTGTAAAGAAGTGAAATACTCAAAGAGTCAAAGAGAATTGTGCCAAAATGAATCAAAAGAAGTGCTTAAGGGAAGATGGAACCCATATAGACCAACAACTTTTCCTACCCTGAACCAAAAGCCTTCACATTGACTCCACAAAAGCCCTATATGATCTTGAGTTGGATGACGCTTGTATTAGTGGATACTTACATGAGGGTCAAGCATATGGTACTTAGAGCCGGACTTGTGACCTTTCCTTGAGAGAGACGAGTGAATTCCTATTAACCTTGGTTTGTGTGCTTATTCTCTAAAGGTGAGGTTTGCTTAGGGAGAGTTGAGGATGTGTGAGTTTAGGTTCCACAACGACCAAAGTAATTGAGAGAGTTCTTTGATATAATGAGTCAATTCTTGATGCTCTTGTGTCACACTTGATCCATAGTTTTTCAAAGTTTAAATTTTGTTAATGATCCATTCGTATTGAGGGCAATTGTTAGTCTCAATTGATGTTTGTTGAGGTTACTTTAGGACAGCTGGAATTACTTGAGGGGTGGGTCTTATTTTGTTTGCTTGAGGACAAGAAAAGGTTTAAGTTTGGGGGAGTTGATAAGTTAGGATTTTAACATTTTTTATGCCCCTACTTGCCTATGCTTTGATCATATATTGTTACAAAATAGTCCTAAAAGGCTCACAAGTTGTGCTTGATTGCAGGTTTGATCGACAAAGTGACGAAATGTCAAAGATCAGCTCCAAAAGTAGTGAAACCTGCTCAAGTATCAAAGACCAAGAAATCTAAGGAAAGAAGGCCTAGTGCGGACCGTGCAAAGTTAAATGCGGCCGCACTAGGTGGTTCAGAGAGTTGGTAAACCAGGGTAGAGGCAACGCGGCCGCGATACACATCTTGTGGTTCGCAGTGAAGGCTCCGCGGCCGCACTACTCTTTTGTGCGATCCGCAGTCATGAGATTCAGAGAGATGAAAGTTTGCAAAGCCAACGCCATGTAGTCCGCGGTTGTGATTGCGCGGACCATGCCAGCTCCCTCCGCGGCCGCAGTCCATTCTACGCGGTCCGTGGAGTCCAAGTTCAGAGAATCACAAGTCAAAGTCAAAGAGCCAGTGCGACCGCGGTCCATTTAGTGCGGCCCGCACTGACTCCGCAGGGGTAGTTTTGTCCAGTTTTTCTAGCCTAGTATAAATAGAATATCTTACCATTTTTTAGGTTATCAGATATATCAGAGTTGAGCTGCGCTCGTGGGAACATCATCTGTAGCCATTTTGGCATCTTAGCTTCAAATTAACAATAGATTCTCTATATTTACATTAGCATTTAATTAATATGCCTTGTTCTCCATCTATTTCTTTATTTTCTTTTTCAAGCATGAGTAGCTAAACCCATTAGCTAGGGTTGTGGCTCAATCCTAGTGTGGGTAATTGATGGGTGTTTCCATCTAATGTTAGATTGACTATGTGTGTTTGCTATTTGGGTTGATTTTATGTTTTAATCTAGAATTGGTGGTTGCAAACACTGATTCAAGCTTTATGGGTTTAACTTTTCTTGAGAAAGAGAGTCTATGACCCCAAAATTGACCCAACAAGGAATTGAGATGGACTTATGAGAAATGATAGTACCAATTAATAGGTTAAACCTCGAGAGAGTAATTACCGTACTTGAACCCTAGTTGCTTGGTCTAATTTGCCTACCCAATTGGTCTCGAGAGAGTCAATTGGGCAAAATCACTTTCACTACCGAGAGGTGTGAGAGTGGTTAAAATTGTGCAACAGTTATATCATAAGCCCCAATTATGTCAATCGAACATTAGTAACATCTACCCGTCAATTAGCCACCTAGGTAGTGTCACGACCCTAGTGCCCTTTTTCCATTAGATACAACTTAGCAATATTCTCGTAGCATAATTTAGTGTTAATCAATAGTTTTATAAAAATAGTTATAATTCGAAAATCCAAAAATGTTTGAAGTGACATTAGGAGTACAAACACATCTCTAGGCTAGACAGACAATCCAACTCCACTACTAGCTCCCTGAGGAAATCGATCCCGACCCTCATATCGGGTAAAAGCTATTGTGACCCGCTCATCCTACCTTAGTGCAGCGTCGAGTTGGCAGCGATCACTGGCATATCTATTACCTGGAAATCGACATCGAACCATGTTGGTCCTATCTGCAAGCACAGAACAACCTCACCAATGGTGGACCTCTGAGAACCATCGAAGGCTTTTACATTGATTGCTCCATATTTTATATGGTGTAGTGCTTTACCCAGCTTCTTGAGTGTTACCAGCGGACAAATGTTGAGACTGGAACCTCCATCGATCAGGATTCTGGTGATGAAACAATATTCGCATCGCATAGTGATATGGAATGCCTTGCTGTGCCCCAACCCTTCAGGTGACAACTCGTCCTCATGAAAGGTGATCTTATGGCTTTCCAACACTTGTCCTACCATGTTAGCCATTTCCCCGCCAGTGATGTTGCTTGGTACGTATGCTTCACTCAGCACCTTTAACAAAGCATTCTTATGTGACTCAGAATTCTATAGCTAAGAGAGAATGGATATTTGTGCTGGCGTATTGTTTAATTGGTCGATGACCGAATATTCCTTGGCCTATATTTTCCTCAAGAGGTCGTCTGGACCTGTCTCAATGATGGGTGGCCAATTGGAGGCTTGCTTGCTTGACTCAGCTAGATGTTAAAGGGTATAAACTCTACCAGTTCTTGTCAAACCCTGTGCTGCAACAGTCTCTTCGAACCTGACCTTGACTTTCTTCCTCGCCTAGGCTATCTAGTCCTAGGGTACGACCTTTGTATGGAACGGTGGCATGGTCAACATTTCCACTGGGATCGGCGTGACTATCCTTACTCCGAACGGAGCATGTGCCTTGGGTGGCAAAATTGCAACCTCAAATAGTGCGTGCGCATTTGTCGGAGACACGAATTCGACCTCAATTGGTGCTGGTGTCTTTGCAGATGACGTTGCTTCAAACTCAAGTGGCACAGACATATTCACCTCAGCGTCCTCAGATGGTTGAATCTGGACTATGATTGGATTGAGAGTAATTATTGGTTTCTTTGGGTCATCACCTTCTGCGATCAACCCGATTGATCCCTCGGGATCCCAGTCATCTTCTATTTCAATCATGTGGATACCTCCACCCTTATGGTCTGGCAGAGGGTTGTTGCGGACATTTGGAGCGGGTTCCTTCGCCACAATAATATTGTTATCAATTAAGGAGTGTATCTTTTCCTTCAAGGAGTGACATTTATCGATGGTGTGCCCTTTCATGTCGGAGTGGTATGCACATGATTTGTTTGGGTTAACCCACTGAGAAGGGTTCTCAGGGGTCGCAGCAGGGATGGGGGTGACGTAATTAGCAGGTTTGAGTCTTTCATATAGCTGGTCAATGGGTTCAGTGGCTGTATATTGTTTTGGAGGTCTACAATCAAAATTAGGTCGAGGTCTAAAGAAGTTTTGGCGTGCATGAGGTGATTGATAATGGGATGATTGAGATTTATAGGTTTGGTAAACATGAGCGGGTTGAGAGTATCTAGGTGAGGTAGGTTGATATGTAGGAGGTGGAGATGACTGATAAGTTGGTGGCGGAGCTTGGTACGAGGGTGAGGGTGCTTGGTAATTTGGGGTTGGCTAGTATGTGAGTGGAGGTGTTGGGTAAGTTTGGTATTTGAGGGGAGATTTGGTCCTTTGTGCAACTATCACGGCCCCTACATCCCTCTTCTTGGACACACCACCGGACTGTAAGACCTTATTTGTAGCTTGCAAGGCCTCGAAGTTTGTAACCATACCGCTTTTGATACCTTCTTCAATTCTTCCACCCAGTTTGATAATATTGGAGAATTTGTGGTTTTCGATTATCATCAGTCGTTCATAATACTGCGGGTCTTGAGCCCGGATAAAGGACTTGTTCATTTGTTCCTCTTCTAAGGCAGGTCTGACCTTAGTAGCTTCGGACCTCCAGCGAGCAGCATACTCGTAAAACGTCTCTGTGGGCTTCTTCTTTAGATTCTGTATATAGAATACGTCTAGCGCATTATCTGTATTAAACCTGAACCTATCCATGAAGTCAGACACCATGCCTACCCAGCTGGACCACTTCTTGGGATCTTGGCTGACGTACCAAGACAACGCATCTCCTTTCAAACTCCTCATGAACAACTTTATGTGGATTCTCTCGTCTTTCCCTACTCTAACCAGCTTGTCAAAGTATGTCCTCAGATAGACCCTTGGATTACCCATACCATCAAACATTTCAAACTTAGGAGGGTTGTACCCCTCGGGCAGTTCGACCTCAGGCTGTATGCAAAGATCTTCATAGTTCAACCCTTCGATTCCTTTGCTTCCCTCAACGCCCTGAATCCGGCTAGTCAATTTCTTAAATTCCTCAGCCAGGTTCCACATAAGCAGATCCTTTTCATCAGGCTCAGGTGTGTTTGAGATAGGTTGGGTGGAGTGTGGGATGGTCTCCACGTAGATGGGAGTGTTATGGGTGTGGAAATGGTCGCTTGTGGAGTTTTGAGGTTCTGGGATGAGTAGTGGAGTGTTGTTTGGGGTATGGCAGGTGTTGCATTGGGCCTTTGGCGGAACATTGTGATGGTGAGGAGTGGGATGATTCTGTTGCTTTGGGATATTTTGAGGAGGTGTAGGGTTTTGAGTGTTGGGGAAATTGATATTCGGGGTACTGAGGGAAAATTACAGGCTTGCCAGATTCCTAACCTGATCGAGCTCTTCTTGAAATTTCAGCAGCTTCTGTTCAAGTTGGGATACATTCTCACTAGGAACCGGAATACCATGGCCATCAGTGGCCTCAACCCGTTCAGTTGGGTTTTCCTTCCTGATGTTGTTCAAGTCTTTCATCTTGCTCTTGTTCTTGTTTTTGACAGGACTAAGAGGAGGAGTTAGTGGAGGGCCCCTGGATCTCGTGGAATAATATGATGATGCCATAGTGCAAGAACTAACCTTTGGGGAGGGGAATAAAAATAAAAATAAAAATAAAAAGGTAACCAAGTTAGTGAGGAGTATAAAAAGTATTGCAATATTTAAACACATAGTGCGGGAATATAAATCATGTCCTAATTTGGGAACCTCTTTGTGCCCGAGGTAGGCCTAGCGACAAATTGGTTTGGGGAATTTAGAATGCTAAATGCCTCATTTTATTGATAAAAAATAAGACGAATCCCAAATCGACAGTAAATAGATAGGAAATAAAAGTCACTACTGGCCATTGGCCTTATTACATTCATAAAGCGAAAAAGGTAAACACCTATCTACTCGGTCCCAGAAGGACCTTACCTAGATTCAGCATCCTTAGCTCTGTCGAACAGCTTCCCCAACTCATGAAGTCCCAACAACAAGTATGCTCTGGCTAGAGGCCTGCCTTTGGTTCCTTCAGCATTTTGACAATCTTCAACCCTTTTGAGAAATTTTCTCTCCAGTTCTACTATGCCTCGCTCCAAGTAACCTAACCTCTTGTTGGCACTGACAGCCATGTCCTTCCATTCCTCAATCATCTTCTGGTTGGATTCTTGTATCTCTCAATGTTCGCTCTCGTACTCACGGATCCATTTGCACAGCTGGTTGTACTTAACCTGCGCCTTGGCCTTTTCATCTATAATCCTGTGACCTCGAACAAACCCTGGCTGGCCTAGACCATCATGATTATATTCCAACCAACCTGAGTAGAATGGATTACATCCAACATGATACATGTCTGGATCGATGGTATCTCTCCCTATTATGATCTTGTAGTGCCACATATGCTGGGCTTGGCACTTGTAAGGACTATCATCATTTTGGAAGTCAGCTCGGAAATGACTCATCTTGTCGACCCTGGGTATAACTTGCTTCCTACTAGCTTGCCTCATAACTCAGAGAGGGACGTAAGGGTAGGTTCCTCTTAGACGAATTAGTGTTAGGAAAGGTGCGTCTTTGGATCGGGTGATGAACTGCTCGGTCGGAAACCACTCGATTATCCATTGAATCTGTTCTTCAGTCAGATTATCAAATAGCTCAACCCATCCTTTGGCATTCTCAGGCTGAGCGAACATGTCGGGGATGTAATTCATTTGCTTTGGATGGTGGAAAGCGATGTGATCATCCCAGTCCCTTCGTTGAATTTCTTGTCGGTGTTCGCCCTTTTGGAGATGTTCCATGAGCCAGAGTTGAAGTAGTAAATTGCAACCTTCGAAGTGTTTTGCTCCTCGTTGGCATTTCTCTAAGGCTCGGTATATATCTGCAATGATCATAGGCACGATGCTGAAAGGCTGCCCACTACTCCCCTCTATTAGGATCTTAGTTACCATAGCCAGCCTAGTATGGATCCTCCCTTTCTTCATCGGAAACACGATCAGCCCCAGGAAACAAAACATGAAGACGAAAACCCTTCGATGGATGTGTCCCAAGGATGTGATGGCAAACTCGTCAGGGTAGGTACGGTAGGATTTGCTGTGGCCGTACCTTTCATACAGGTAGTCAAAAAGGATGTATGATTCCTTCAAGCATGTCAATTCTGCCTTTTTCTTCAAATCCATCATCTTAAGGAAGCCCCTGCCTTTGCGGTTCTCAGGCATTAGCAAACCCGGAGTTTCCCACACTAGACCGGCCAGTCCTTCTATCTCCTCTAGCAAGGGCGTCATTTCAATGTCCCCAAAGTGGAATACGACCCTTTCACAATCCCAAAACAATGTAGCAGCTTCTATGATCATGTTGTTAGGTTGGATCTCCAGGTGGGATGGTAGATTTCCCAAATATTTTCTGACGAGAGTTTGGTCACTAGAGTGCAGATCTCTCCACCAGCTTAGCAATCTTGGGTGGATGTTGGTGACCATGCCGAATCTGGGGACTTCGTGCCTCATATTTTTGCAAGAGAAAAAAGGTTAGGCCCTTACCCCCACCAGACTCGACTATTAAATACCAACAGTTAACATGAAGCATTTAGTTCTCCAAATAAATGCACAGAATGTGGTGATGTCCGTTTGGGTTTTAGAGAAACCCGGGGGACTTTGGACAAGGCTATCTTAAAGGATCATTATGTGGACAACATAACTGACCCGGCTAGGTTTGACCATGATGCATGCACATTTTAAATAGAGTAAGGTTTCTATGGGATTTTAGACTGGTACCCTTGAGCGGACAACTCAAGGGGGAAGGCACGGAACTGTCGACTGCACCGCTGATCGACTAGTTTTACCGCAAATATGCCTTTTCGCATTTAAGGGGTAATGATATAGGAAGAGCGCAACCACTCATTAAAAGCGTTGCTCTAGTATTTGTTTGGCACCAGTGGAGTATGATGTTGAGCATGATTATGCAATAAGTAAAAGTATGTTGACATGTATTTGCACGTTAAGAAAACGATAAATACATCAGTTTCATAATTTAAGGCAGCAATAAAGGAAGGAAACAAAGAAGATATGTCAGTTTCGCTTTTATAAAACAAATTAAATGCTTAAAGTAATTAAACAAGTAATTGCACATAAGGAGCTATAGATTCATAAGAACAATCTGAAGTGGTAAAAGCCTAAATATCCTTAACAGAGTTGCCATGTTGTCACGCCCCCATTTTTCCCTTCCGTCGGAGAGGAGTTCGGGTTTCGACATTTATGGGGTGTAATAACTCATTTCCTTTTGGGAATTGGGTATTTTGAAGAGCCGGCACCAAACAATTTAAAGATGCGTTAGAGCACCTATAAGGTTCAACTACAACTATGTTTGATAACCGGAGATTGGGTAAGGGCTTGAAATTATCCTAAGGGGAAGGTGTTAGGCAACCCTCAGGATCCACTAGTGTGGTTCCCAGCCAGATAGTTTTTGTGAATTTGTGCAATTAGAAAGTAAACAAATAAAGGCTCAAGTAATAGGGGATTTATGTTTAAATACACAAACGTTTGGAAAACGCTTAAAAAAAGTTTTTGAAAAGAGTTACAATCTAAACATGCTTGTGAATATAAAAGGGGTCCTAGGTTTGTTTGTAATATGGATCACCTCAATGCAATACCCGGTATGACACTCCTCAGAAGAGGGGATACACGTGGTATTAGCGCATCGGTTATCATATCCATATCTACCCTTCCCACCCCGTTACGGTATTAAAGCGAGGATTGGTCTTGACCTCTATTGCGTGCTGTTACCCATCCCATTTCTATAAGTCCTGAAGGAATTTTGGACTACTATTCCTATAAGGGGGAGGTTTTGGGCTGACTCTTTAGGTTTAAAGGTAAAAAGGCTAAGGCGACATACAAAATACGTAGGACTGCATTTAAAAGGGAAACATGTAAACAATTAGAAGGCTCATGTATACCTCCACAAATAATGCATATAAATAGCACGACTTAAACACAGTTAAGGTATGAATTTAAAATACTAAAGCATGGTGTTTGAGTTATTGAAGCAAAACCAATTCATTACATAACTCAGATACGAAGTCCGAATCAGGCCTGCTTGCTGGTTGTAACAGTTGCTATTTAAACAGAGGCAGTTTCAATTTCATTCGAATTATTACCTAAGGCTTGCCTAGGCGTGTGATAGTGATGTCTTATGGGTATGATATCTATTACTGATTAGGGATGCAATAAAGTAGTAAACAAATTTTAAACAGGCGATTTGGACCCTATGGGCATGCTTTCTATGATATTGATTAACACAAAAGAGTAGGTTATTTAATCTGATTCAGAACAGATAGGTACGAGTCAAACTGGTTTTTAACTAAACTGACTTCAAATCCCATAGTCATGATTTCTATTAAAAGCTGATTTTAAATCCTATAGGCACGGTATCTAATTATTAAAAGCTGATTTTAAATCCTATAGGCATGGTATCTAATTAGCAAAAGCTGATTTTGAACTTATAGGCATATTATCTAACAAACACGTTTGAATTAAAATAGATCCTATAGACATGTTATCTACCCTTTTGCTAGCTAAAGCATGCATAATCACCCCATCCTTTTTTACTAGCCAACCCCAAATATTTGTTTACAAATTATTATAGACCAAATGATTGAAATACATAAGAAGTGCAAAATAAGAAGCTACAACCATAGGAAGCCTGATTCTGATTTCCTCTATGAGTTATGGAATAAACCACCTAAAATGCCAATGTCATTTCAAAGTCTTTCTCATATCTGGGTGTGTCAGAGTTCCCTAAGGACTTCAAGGGATCCCGGGCAGTACTCACACCCAGATTTGTATAACCAAACAGAGTAAGTGCAGTGTGGAAAGGCCAACTCATGTCTATCCAAGTTCAGAGGGAGCTCAAGGGTCCCAAGGCAAGGCTCACACAAGAGGGGCCGAACCTAGATTCTAAGAGTATGGTGAAAGTGCAGAACACATGTTGAAAGGGATTTGTTTGAAAAGTTGGACTGATGGTCCATTTTGAAAGTAATCAGTAATCAGAATGTTTGAAATCAATAATAGTAAATGGAACTCAAAACTCAGTAGTCACACAAAGGGGTCAAGGGACTTGGGGACACACAAACATTTGTCTGTAAACACATAACCCCAATAGGGGTCTGGTTTTGACATGTACATCAATAGTTAATGCTGTCATGGTCACAAACCAGCCAAAAGAACAGAAACACATAGAGGGGATATGGGGGTTTGGGATTCATAAGACAGCAAGTATACAGTAGGTGACTGACAGAGCATGCCATGGAACACATGTAGGGGAGTGCATTAATCTAAAGGGGAAGGGGATACATTATAATATGCCGATAATGTATCTTGACTACAGAACCACAGGCAGAAGTAGACAAGAATGAGAGAAATTGGAACAATTAAAGAAACATGTTGTTGTTGAAACTTTTAAAATTAACTAGGACATACCAGTAGAGAAAAGCAAGGTGCAGAAAGGTAAAGCAAGAAGGATTTCACAGTCTAACCTTGACTTTCAGCCGGCTAGACAAAGCAGTAGCACAAGTAGTAGTAAAGAAAGAGAGAGTTTTTGAGTGTGTGAGTGTGTTTTTGAACTCAATAGTTCGTGTCTTTAAAGAAAAGAGGGTAGGGTATTTATAGTTTTGAAAACGAGTAAAGAATAAGGTAACAAGTTAGGTTTCATCACAGACATGGAAATAATCACAATCAAAATCAATTAACACAAGTACTTCCCTTTAATTAAGGGATTACTGCTCAAATGGATACTAACATGGTTAATTAAGGAAAGAAATCAGTTTGAGACAGATTGATTCTTGTCATATAAGGGGGTAGTAATAGTATAAGGTAAATATTTGAGTCTAATACAAAATGTACTTAATTTTGGGAAAGGATTCAAGGTAAAACATCACAATAATTAAAGGAAGGGAATCAATCAATTTAAACAAAAATGAGTAAAAAATTAGGGTTTATAAGGGAACCCTTTGCAATCAGTCGTAACATCAAGGAAATCAAGATCAATCAAGAAAGAAACATGATTCTGTACTTTGCCATATAAATAGATAAGGATGAACAAAAGCGTCAAACATGCAAGGCCAATCACATTGCCAAAAGAAGAAACACAAACATACAGTAGTAACAGGAGTAAGCTAGGATTCAGTAGTAAAGAGATCTACTCGAAGCACAATAGTCAACAGAGTCGAGTAGTCACATAGAATCAAAAGTGAAGGAAACATAGTAACTGGTAAAGGAGGTCAACAAAAGAAAAGTCTTTAAACCTATAGCAATAAGTGAAGAAAAGATTTATAAGGAATTAGGGTTCATGCAATAGTTGAGTTGAAAGGTAAGAATTCAGAATCAGATAAGTCAAACAAGGAACAGGGATTCAAACATAAAGAACTTAATCGAAATAAGTGTATACATAGACAAACAAAGGCATTTTTAGAACTCAGATAAAACCAAAACACTTAGGGTTTTTAACACGAGGAACCAGATGGAAGAAAAAAATAAGCAAATCGTTTAAACATAGTAAAACATCACTGGAAATCGGAGAAAAGATCTTCTAAAAAAAGTCTAAGAAACCCTTATTTGGAAACGAAGAGTCACTTTGAAAGAAAATCGAAAAACTTTTGGAAAAAATCAAAATGCTCTTAAAGCTAGGGTTTCAGAGAACCCAGAGAAAGTGAAAAAGACTTTGAAAAGTTACCGATTTAGTCGGAAAAGTCAAGGATCTGACTTGAACAGCCATGGATGGCCGGAAAAAGGCCATAGGTGGAAGTTGAACTAAGACTGGACTAGATCCTTTTGAGATCTGTCCATGAAACCATGAAAATAGGTAACCAGTAGACATAGGAGACGAGTACATGCCTCAAACCGCCATGGGAGTCCATGGATTAGGTAGGGATTGAAAGATATTAGGGAAATTTGGGTGGCAGTGGCTAGGGTTTAGGTGAAGTTACAGAGAGAGTTTGAGAGGAAGGGGTTCAAGGGCGGGTGGTGGTGAGAAATGACTTAGGGTAAGGGGGGGTTTTAGGTTTAAAAATGGTAGGTAAAATGGTGGTCGTTGATCTGAATGATCAACGACCTAGATTAAAAGGGGTAGGTGGGTCGGTTTATGAAATTAGGTTTGGGCCTGGTCCTGTGGGTATAATTGGGTTGGGAATTGGGGTCTGATTTGGGTTATAATTGAAAGCCAAATGTGGCTACGAGTTAAATAGCCACTTTTCCCTTTTTATTTTTATAAAAAATAGCAAATAGTTTCTGAAAATAAATTGAAAATACAAAAATGATTTATAACACATAATTAACAATTTAAAAGTAAAAGACTCAATTTTATGAACATAAGACATAATTAAACCTTAAAATGGCTAATATTGTAATTATGTGTAATTTAGCTAAAATACTAAATGAATTTGTAAAAATATGTAAAAAATTATTTTACCCATATTTTGGCATAAATATGAAATCCAATAGATGAATTACCAAAGATAATAATTTTGGAAATAATTATTGTGATTTTTATGGATAAAAAAGGGGAAAATAAATCAATTTAAAACCTTAAAAATTATGTGAAAATAATAAAACATTTGGACTTGCTTATATATATGCTATTTTGAAGTTATTTTGCATGTTAAAAATATATAGGGAAAAATTAGGTATCAACAGGCGTTACATACGCGTATATATGTAAATATATGTATATGGGATATGAGAAAGGTTACGGCGTTACATACGCACCACCACCTGATCAGCTGATATACGTTGATGATGTTGCCCATAGTAGCTGAGACGATATGATGGGATGCCCTCAGTGGTATGATGATATTATGTACACCATACCTATGCATGACACGACATTTATAAGCACGTGCATGACATTATAAATGTTTCAGAATTTACAAAGTTATTCAGATTTACAGATGAATTTCTTTATTTCATGTTTCATCTATATCATTTATGTACTGATTTTCATGCCTTACACACTCAATACATTTTCCATACTGACGCCCTATTTCACGGGGCTTGCGTTTCATGCCCGTAGGTGCAGGTAGGCAAGCTGACGGTCCCCCTTCTTAGGATCCTTGATCAGCGAGAGTTAGCGTGCTCCACTTGGTTCGGAGCTGCTTTTGATATTGGTACAATATGTTTTATATATGTGTATGGTTATGACGTGGTTCAGTCCCGTCTTTGTACAGTTATATTTCTATTAGAGGTTTGTAGACAGTATATGTAGTTAGATAGTCTGTGGCCTTGCTGGCTTCCAGTTCTGAGTTATATAGTTGTCTATAGCAGCCTTGTCGGCTTGCCCTACGTATGCTGCACGTATATGTGTATGTATGCCTTTTGGGTAGATTTCCTTCATGTACATTATTCTCGTTATTCAGCATATGTTATTCAGGTTTACATCTAAGACGCATGCTTAAGGGTGTTTGACAGGTAGGACTCGGGCACCCATTGCGGCCCATCGGTTTGGGTCGTGACAAAAGTGGTATCAGAGCAATTCTATCCTAGGGTTATCTACAGACCGTATCTATAGGACATATAGGATGTTATCCTCTCTTCTTATCTTAGATCATACAATATAAGCATTCATGTTCCTAATGATGTGTTACGTTTTTAGCGATTCCTCCAAAGACTACAACCGCTAGCATGGGTCAGAAGGATACAAAGGTTTTAGAAAGAGATATAAGTTATACTATGGAGTCAGACCCATCAGAGATCATGGTTTCTATTGAGGAGGATCCATCCGAGGGTCCATATGAGTCATCTGTTCGAGCTGTTTCAACCACTCCGGTAGCAGATGGGGTGAGAGGAGTTCCGACCTCGCCAAGGCCCTTGGTTTCATTATCACAACCCGTTGATGAGGGTATGAGGGGGGTAGTGCATGGATTGGTACAACCGGGTTTTCCTCAGGCTCGAAACTATGTCAAGGCATTTACGGACACCAGCTCTTCTAAGGTTCCAGATAGTCCACAGTCTTGGGAGTCCATCAATCAAGGTTTGCTAGTGTATGTTATGGGATATGCAGAGGAAAAGGATAGTATTTGGGCCAAGAGGAGGAAGGTAACCAATAAGGATATGAAGATTTCACTTCAAAGTGTGTCTGATCGAGGTTCTTATATAGGACAAGGCAAGGACCCTCTACTTTAGACTTCCTCCAAGTGTCAGTTTTTGGTTGATGAGTTCCACCTCTTCTTGGAATATTACCAAGCCAGGGTTCTAAATGTGTTAGGTTGTTTTATGAGGATGTAGGAAGCCCCATACCGTCTTGTATATATCATGGTTATGTGTACTTAGAGGTTTTGCAGACATTACCCTGTATATAATTTTAGGTATGACATGTCTACGACCTAGTCGACCCCTATGTATATAAACCTTTTTGTAAATTAGTTATGAAAGTTATGTTTTAATATTGTTACCTATATATATGGATGTGGCCCGAAATGGCCCATGATAGATTTGATAATAAACAAGGATAAGATACGTGGTGTTCGGTTGGGTAGGACTTGATATTATAATAGTTATGGATTGATTGGCCTTTTGTTATGCTAACATCAAGTGTAGATCAAAGGTGCTTTGATTTCAGTTTCCAAGAGAGCCTGTTTTAGAATGGAAAGGTAATACCGCATCGCCAAGAGGTAAATTTATCTCCTATCTCAAGGCAAGGAAGATAATCAGAAAGGACTATATTTATCACTGAGTTCGGGTTTGGGATGTGTAAGTAGAGTTACCAACAATTCAGTCCTTTCCTGTAGTTAATGAGTTTCCTTATGTTTTTCTCGATGAGCTTCCGTGTCTTTCGCCAGAGCGAGAAATTGAGTTTGTCATTGACTTACTGCTAGATACTCATCCAATATCTATTATCCCCTATATAATGGCCCTTGCAGAGCTGAAAGAGTTAAAGGAACAACTAAGGGGCTTGCTTGAAAAAGGAATACCTAGTAAGTCACTGTGGGGAGCACCTATGTTGTTTGTGAGAAAGAAGGATGGTTCCTTATGAATGTGTATTAATTATAGGCAGTTGAATAAGGTGACGATCAAGAGTAAGTACCCGCTCCCGAGGATTGATGATTTATTTGATCAGTTACAAGGTGCCAATTGGTTTTCAAAGATAGACTTGAGGTCCGGGTACTATCAGGTAAGGGTTAAGGAGGGAGATATTTCGAAGACAATATTCAGGACCAAATACGGGAACTTTGAGTTTCATGTTATGTCATTTGGTTTGACCAATGCCCCAACAGTATTCATGGATTCGATGAACCATGTGTTCAGGACCCTTTTAAGATCTATTCGTAATCGTATTTATCGACGATATATATTAGTATATTCTCATTCAAAGGCTGAGCATGCAGATCACTTGCGTACTGTGCTCAGAGTTCTACAAAAGGGAAGTTGTATGCAAAATTTTCTAAATATGAATTCTGGTTGAACTCTATAGTTTTCCTTGGGCATATCATTTAGGGTGAAGGCATTCGAGTGGATACACAAAAGAGTGACACATTGAAGACTTGGCCTAGACCACAACACCGATGGAGGTTCGTAGCTTCTCAGTTTGGAAAGTTATTACATGAAACTTGTAACGGAATTTTCTTCTCTTCTAAGCACCTTCGACCAAAGTGGTATGTGGTGTCTCACTTAATGTTCCGGAATAACATAAGGAAATCTATGATGCAAGTAAGTTGAAGAAAGGTTGTAAATAAGTATAAATAGATATGTGCAGGTCGCAAGCTAAAGTATGATAGAGTGGCAAGGTTTTAGGAAGACAGGAGGAAGGATAAGAAAAGATGAGTGAAAAGGTGACGAGAATGGATAAGTCCTTGGGAATAAGTTCATAAGATAGCTAATGGCTTCTCTAAGTCATAGAAGGCTCAGTATAGCCCGAACGAACTCAAAGGAGTCTAAGACTAATAACGTTTAGAATAGATGAAATGCTGCCCTAATAGTGGGATAATGGCGTAATTGTGATGGATAAAGGATGAATTTGGGCCTCCAAAGAGGCAAATTTCCTGAATTGTAAAAGATTAGGATACCCATGTAAGTTAACTCAGAAGGGAACTAAGTTTCAATGGACAAATCCTTTCGAACGGAATTTCATGGCATTGAAGGACAAATTAACTCCAGCACCAGTTCTACCGCTCCCAGAAGGGACCGATGGTTATGTTATCTATTATGATGCTTCAGGCGTTGGATTGGGTCGTGTGCTGATGCAGCATGGTGAGGTTGTAGCTTATGCTTCTAGACAACTAAGAAAGCTTGAGAAGAACTACCCGACCCACGATTTAGAGTTAGCCCTAGTGATTCATGCACTAAAGATGTGGAGACACTACTTGTATGGCATTCATGTTGACATCTATGCATATCATAAGAGCCTCCAGTATATCTTCAAGAAAAAAGAATTGAATTTACGTCAAAAAAGATGGTTAGATCTACTTAAAGATTATGACGTTGATATTTCATGCCATCCGGGGAAAGCAAATGTAGTAGCCGATTCCCTCAGCCGTAGATCTATAGGTATCCTATCATATTTACAGCCAGAAAAAAGGAGAATAGCCCATGAGGTTCACCAGCTAGCTAGTCTTGGAGTTCGGTTACTAGACTCAGGTCATATTGGAATTTCTATTCAGTATACGACAACATCCTCGTTAGTAACTGAAGTAAAGGAATGCCAGTACGAGGATCCTGTATTAGTTCATTATAGGGATACCACCCCTCAAAAGGAGAAGACACCATTTGAAATTATAGAAGATGGGGTCCTCAGATATCGAGGACGATTATGTATCCCAAATGTTGCAGGGCTACGTCGGCAGGTTATGGGAGAAAATCACTATCCTCGTTATACTATCCATCAAGAAGCAACAAAGATGTATCATGATACCAAGGAGGTATATTGGTGGGACGGAATGAAAAAGGATATAGCGGAGTTTGTTGCTCAGTGCCATAACTGTCAGCAGGTTAAGATTGAGCATCAAAAGCCTGGTGGATTATTGCAGGCTATAGAGATTTCGACTTGGAAATGACAAGTAATCAATATGGACTTCATCGTAGGCTTACCTCGTACCCAGCGTAAGTTCGATTCAATATGGGTGGTTGTTGATAGGCTTACAAAGTCGGCCCATTTTTTTGCCCGTTAGGACTACATATTTTGCAGAGGATTATGCAAGACTTTATATTAAGGAGATAGTATGACTACATGGTGTCCCTGCATCTATTATCTCGGATAGAGGAGCTCAATTTACCGCTAACTTCTGGAGGTCCTTCCAAAGGGGATTGAGGACTCAGGTAAGTCTTAGTACATCATTTCATCCCTAGAAAGATGAACATGATGATCATACTATTCAGACACTTGAGGATATGTTACGAGCCGGTGTGATAGACTTCAAAGGTAGTTGGGATGATCATCTTCCACCTATTGAGTTTGCATATAATAATAGCTACCATTCTAGAATTTGGATGGCTCCATACGAAGCTCTTTACAGACGGAAGTGTAGGTTGCCTATAGGGTGGTTCGATTTTGGGAAAACTACGTTAGTAGGACTAGAATTGGTACAGTAGGCAATCGAGAAAATTAAGCTTATACAAGAAAGGCTATTGGTAGCTCAAATCCGTCAGAAGGCTTATACGGATAATGGACGACGAGACTTGGAATTTTAGGTGGACGACTGGGTATTCCAAAAGGTATCACCAATGAAAGGTGTTATGAGGTTCGGAAAGAAAGGAAAACATAGCCCTCGGTACATAGGACCATAAAAGATCATACGCAAAGTAAGCCAGGTAGTATATGAATTAGACTTGCCTTTGGACTTGGAGTCTGTACATCCTGTCTTTCATGTGTCTATGCTCCATAAATGTATCGGAGATCATTCTAGAATTGTGTTAGCTGATGACGTTCAGGTCACAGTGTAGCTATCATATGAAGAAATTCCCATTGCTATATTAGATGGACATATTCAAAGATCGAGAACTAAAGACGTAGCTTCGGTGAAAGTACTTGGGAGAAACAACAATGTGGAAGAAGTGACTTGGGAGGCTGAGGAAGACATGAAGTCTAGATATCCCTACTTATTTCCTTCTCAAGAGAGGGATCCGATTGAGATGCCATAACCTTAAGGTACGTGTATGGATTCTGGTGTTAGTTACTGTCATTGGTCATGTGAGGCCACTGTCGTTATTGATGGTCGTGGTCCTATGTGGCGTTAAATTATTAAGTTTCTATAGGAAGAGTTGGTTGTATTATTATCACACCCAAACCTAGGAGGCGTGGCTGGCACTCAGTGTCGTACTGGCCCGAGCGAACCACTTTGTAACTCATGATTATTCAACCAAAACTAGAACATACATAGGTCGAGTTAGCTGAACCTATTCCTTTCATAACTATCATGGGCCAACATGACCACAACTAGTAATGTACAATTGTAAGTGGGCAAATGTTATATTAATGAACCATCGTTCATAAAATCATGAATACATATGGGCAGTCAAGGCCTCTATTATACTGTACAAAATGAACCTCTGTCTACAAAGCCTCTAAGATTATTTGACATCAAATGGGACAGGGTACCGGTTAACCCATAAGTATGTAACAAAATTCTGACACGATAACTCATAGACTCGGCTGCACTCCGAATGAGGTGGAGTCTTACCGATCCTTCGCTGAATGCCAATATCGTTTACTATGAGGGCTCGCCAAACTAATTATCTACACATGCGGGCATGAAACACAGCGTCCCCAACAAAAGGACATCAATATGAATAATATACTGAGTATGTAAGGCGAAACTGAAATATAATAATAAATCAACATTTATTTAAGGACACGGAGGAAATATGGAGTAAAGAACTCAACCTGTAAGTCTGGATAGCTCTATAAATCATGAAATATTATAATGTCATGCATATGCGTATAAATGTAATGCCATGCATGGGTATATGCGTTCATAACATCATCAAGCCTCTGAGGGCATCCCATCATATCATTTCGGCCACTGTGGGCAACATCATCAACGTATACCAGCTGATCAGGTGGTGGTGCTTATATAACGCCATAGCCTTTTCCCATATATATATATATATATACATATATACGCGTATATAACGCCGTCTGAGTCATGGGTAAATGCACATTGTAAATGAATGCAATGCATAATGAAATAAGATAATATGATCTCTTGGAATGTTATAAGACCCATGAATAGATAATATGGTGGTAGGACATATGGGGAATCAGGAACATACTTAGACATCTCTTGACTATCACTTTACGAGAATGAATAACATAGACATCCTTAGCTGCTAAGAGTAGAGCCACTTATTGAGTATCATTACGTTAACATATCATTACGTGGATCATGCCAAAAGAAGGAATGGATAGCCTTAACATACCTTAATTGCTCATACGAGCTCATAGAAGGTCACCTTCTTTAAAGCTTCTACACCTTATTTCAATTGAGATAATCTGATAAAACGAACCTCCAATTAAGATTACTGTTCTTCTTTGTAAAAATAGAAAGAAGAAACAAGACTTTGTTTTTTGTACTTTATTGATTTTTGAAAAGAAGTGAAATGTCGATTGCTACTTATTGATTTATAATGAAGTAAAAGAAAGGATATGATGCAACATTAATATCCTTGGCGGTGGAAACCTGGCTAGTTAGATAAAGAGATAACCTTTCACGCATGTTGGGCACGTGTTCACCAAAAGTTAATGCTTACCACCTTACTTCATGCCATATGGCAACTACAAGGACATTCTTATCCATGGAATATGAGTTTAAGGATGGAGATTTTAGTAGCCCCATATGTACTTCACAATTGACCCCTATTTGGACACTTGTCTTCCACAACTACACATGGAATTCTACTCCCTCCACTCTTTCCTTAATTGGTGATACATAGGTATATACTTGTACTAGTCACCTAAAAATTAGACACCCATTCCATAACTTCACTTAATTTGCACACGTGCCCACCCCTATTCCACCTAACCCTTTATCTAGTTCTACTACTAGCAGTACTTATCCATAATTTCTTAATTAGCTACAAAGATGCGACCTAGTTAAAAAAAAGACTCATGAGTCACTACTAATTTCTTCCATTTGCTGCCATCTTGCAAGTTTTAACTTTAAGAGACATCAAATGGATATTGCATGGTTGCCACGTGGGGGTGGGGTAGAAATTTGGTGTTGAATGTGAAAATTCTATACTTAGTTGTCTAACTTCTTGTTCATGCGGATATGTTTGCAGAGAATGTACAAGTTCTACTTTTTTGCTATTTTAGGGACTAGGAGACAACTATTTAACAAATGTTTAAAAATTAACAACCTCCCTTGCATGAGCTCCACATGTAACTCAATGCTTTGCAAGCTTTCCCAAAAAAGTGACACCACCTAGCATTCACTTATTAGTCATACATTACTTTTAGTTGTCATGGTCCCACGTGGACAAAACAATTCCTAAACATACCCACTTAATTAACTAACTATCTCAAATTACTTAAAATACTATTCATTTTTAATACACTTTACTATCCTGGTCATGTGATACCTTACAAAATAAATACATACATTATTATTTAATTAACACATTTATGTAAAAATACATATATTTTTTCAATATTCTAATTTTTCTAGTCTCAAATAAAGAGTACAAATTTTTTGTATGCTTAATTTTTAAAATGGTAAAAGGATAACCTTCTTTTCTTGTGAGAAAATAATTGATATCTTTACAATAAAGAAATTCTTTTTGTACTATAAATTCTCAAAACGAAAAAACGATAACTTTTCTTATGATAAAATACTATCTACTCTTATAATAAATAAAATCTCCTTTATAAACTCCCACATGTCATGTATTTAATTTAAAACTTATCACAACCATATAAAATCATACCTATCAACTTTTACCGAAAATGGTTTACGTCAAAGAAAATACATATATTGGCTACATATCAAGCCAATATATAGTAGTTCCGAAATTCTTCAAACTTAAAGGGTCTTACATCCATATCTTCATGTATGACTTTTACCTTAATCTCTTCCAACTCATATGTTATTACTTCAACGAATCCTAACGTTAAAGTACGAGATGTAACATCCTTCCACCCTTTAGAAAAATTCATTCTCGAATGTTAACTCTTTGAGATTTTCAAAACTTTCGCTAGGGTCTCCTCTGTATACTAAACTTAAAAAATTAAACCTCTATCTGTGCTCTAGACTATTCACACCTTTTGTACTTGAGTATCTTGTATCTTTTTTACCTTTACCTTACGTACCTTTAAATATCATATCGTATTTTCTGTTGCTTTCATAACCTCCCATCTACATAGATAGAAATAACATCTACACCTTAACACTCTACTATGATACTGACACCTCTGGTTATACAAAATCCGGTGGAAAACTTTATACTGACTTTTTACGACTTAGCTCTATGGCACAAATTGGAAACAAAAGAAGGGTAAAATTTTCCTAAATGCCCTATAGTCTCTCAATTATAAATGTGGCGCGCAACACACCCATAAGTGAGACTTTACTAGGCACAGCTTTGTAGACTCCCTAGGATACGACCTGCTCTGATACCACTTTGTCACGCCCCAAACCTAGGGAGGCGTGGCTAGCACTTAGTGCCGCACTGGCCCGAGCGAACCACTTTGTAACGACCAAAACTAGAACATACATAGGTCGAGTTAGCTGAACCTATTCCTTTCATAACTATCATGGGCCAACATGACCACAACTAGTAATGTACAATTGTAAGTGGACAAATGTTATATTAATGAACCATCATTCATAAAATCATGAATACATATGGGCCGTCAAGGTCTCTATTATACTGTATAAAATGTACCTCTGTCTACAAAGCCTCTAAGATTATTTGACATCAAATGGGACAGGGTACGGGCTGACCCATAAGTATGTAACAAAATTCTAACACGATGACACTCGACTGCACTATGAATGAGGTGGAGTCTTACCGATCTTCGCTGAATGCCAATCTCGTTTACTATGAGGGCTCGTCAAACTGACTGTCTATACCTGCGGGCATGAAATGCAGTATCCCCAACAAAAGGACGTCAGTACGAATAATGTACTGAGTATGTAAGGCGTAACTGAAACACAATAATAAATCAACATATATTTAAGGACATGGAGGAAATATGGAGTAAAGGACTCAACCTGCAAGTTTGGATAGTTCTGTAAATCATGAAATATTTACAATGTCATGCATATACGTGTAAATGTGTCACGACCATAAACCCAGACCCGGTCGTGATGTCGCCTCTCGTGAAGACAAGTTCAGCCGACACAACACCCAATTCATTTTAAGTAATTTAAAATAACACAATTTAAGTCTTTAACATGATTAAATCTCAAATAAATAGTGAAACAGTACAATCTGCAGAAAAACCAACACAGCCCCACATCGGGGTGTCACCAGTCATGAGCATCTACCATAAGTCTAAAAGTCTGAAAGGGGTTTATATAATCTATTATAGAACTAGGAACAAAGAGTAAGATAGGAGGGAGAAGCACTGGACTGCGAACGCCGAGCAGCTACCTAGTGGACTCTAAATGGCCTACTAGGAGCAATCAACCCTCACTGGCGGGACCTGAAGCTCCTGAATCTGGTGCAGGGAGTAAAGTGAGTACTCCAAATCAGTGAGTAATAACAATAAATGAAGACTGAGCGATAAAAAATTACGTAAAAATACAACAACATGCTATAAAGAGGCAGAGTAAAACCAGTAAAGTGCACTAAAGCAGTGAAATCTCATAAAAACACCTTAGCTCAGTTTAAGCTTCTTTAAAATACCTTTGTAGCAGTTAACAAGTAAATGATAGGCAATTAGAAAGGATAAACACATAAAAATTGCCCCTCGGGCACAACCAACAAAATCAGCCCCTCGGGCAACAACATGGAACAACACCAGCACCTCGGGCTATATCTCATATCACAATGGGTACCCGCACTCACTAGGGGTGTACAGACTCCGGGAGGGGACCCTTACAGCCTAAGCACAATATCAAGCCATATCGTGGCATAATCAATAGTCTCTCGGCCTTATATCAAGCCACCTCGTGGCGTACAACTCAGGCCCTCGACCTCATAATCATAATCAGTGTATCACTGCTGTGGCGTGCAACCCGTCCCAAAAGTATCATCACAACACAGGCTCTCGGCCTTACTCAATCAGAATCTCATAAGCCACACGGGCAACAGTAAAACATGATGCTCAGCCCAAAATATCATTAAAATTATCATTTAATGTGTTAAAACAGAGTAAACATGGCTGAGTTATGAAAACAGTAGAATATAGCATGACTGAGTACAAGTATAAAGTCAAAACAGTGAGAAAATAGTAGTAAAAATCCCCTAAGGGTCCAAATAGTTAGCACGAGACCCATATATGGCATTCAACCCAAAACATGATGATATCAAATAGTTTTCAATCAAATACGCGGTAAAACAGTCGTTCAGGATGGACTAAGTCACAATCCCCAATGGTGCACGACCCCACGCTCATCATCTAGCGTGTGCGTCACCTCAATATAGTGCAATGATGTAAAATCCAGGGTTTCATACCCTCAGGACAACATTTAAAATCATTACTCACCTCGATCAGGTCAAAACTCTAGCCCGCGAAGCCTTTGCCCCTCGAATTGGCCTCAACTCGCATCGAATCTATCCAAAATGAGAATCACGGCGTCAAAATACGCTAAAGAGACGAAGCCCATGCGAAAATAACCAATTTACAACAAAATCCCAAAATTAACCAAAACCCGACCCCGGGCCCACGTCTCGAAATTCGATAAAATTTACATCAATAGATTCCTTATCTCCCCACGAGTTCATACATATCAAAAGTCCCAAAATCCGACCACAAATGATTACTCAAATCCTCAAGTTAAGGTCTCCAATATCAAGCCCTAGTTTCCCAATTTTTAACAATTAATTTCCGTAATTACAGCTCTAATTTGGGAAATAATACCATAGAAACGAGTTTTAGGTTCAACAATCTTACCTCAACGAAGCTCCCTTGAGTTCCCTCTTCAAAATCCTCCAAAAAGCTCCAAAACCGACTTAGAAATGGTGGAATAACCAAAAATTTGCGAAGGAAATATTTTATACCTTCTGGCCCAGGATTTACACACCTACGACCCATTTCTCACTCCTGCGCAACCACTTCTGCAGTCCAAGCACCATTTCTGCGGTCATCACTTAAGTGGCCATTTACACAACTGCGATGAAATTGCCCCCACCTGCGCTATCGCAGGTGCGCTCCTTTACCGCTTCTGGGGTTCTAGGTGATCCTCCTCTTGGCCGCATTTGCGGCTCCAAACTTACTTCTACGAGACCGCACCTGTGGTCCCCTAGTCACAGGTGCAGTTATGACATCAATGAGAAAAACTTCAATTGTCACAACCCAACTCAAACCTTCCGCCAACCATCCGAAATCACCTCGAGGCCTCCGGGACCTCAACCAAAAGCACAAACAGTCACATACCGCCATCCAAACTTATACCAGCCTTCAAAACACCTCAAACAACATCGGATCAACCAAAACACATCAGATTCAAGCCTAAGGTTCCCAAAATCTTCCGAATTACGCTTTTGATAAAAAAGTCGACTAAACCACGTCTGAATGACCTGAAATTTTACACATACCTCCCAAATGACACAACAAACCTACTGCAACTTTCGGAATTCCATTCTGACCACTATATCAAAATCTCATCTATCAACCGGAAAACGCCAAAATTTCAATTTCGCCAATTCAAACCTAAATCTACTCCGGACCTCCAAAACACCTTCCGATCACGCTCATAAGTCCCAAATCACCTAACAAAGCTAACCAAATCATAAAAGGTCCGATCCGAGATCATATACCAACAAGTCAAAACTTGGTCAAATCTTTTAAATCTTAAACTTCATATTGGGGACTGTTCTTCCAAGTTCATTCCGATTATCCTAAAAACCAAAACCAACGATTTAGATAAGTCATAATACATCACACGGGGCTAGACATGCTCGAGAACTGGCAAGCGAAGTGTAAAATCTCAAAATGACTAGTCGGATCGTTGCATCCTTTCCCACTTAAACATACATTCATCCTCAAATGTGCCTAGAGTTGTTCCGGAAACCATCAAATCGCTGTATAACCTTACCATGCGCATACCCGGGGGTGATCCCTGATAAGTAGGATTTTAACATGTTTTATACCCATACTTGCTTGCTCTTTGAGTGTAATTTGCTACAAAATAGTCCCAAAATGCTTACAGATTGCGCTTGATTGCAGGTTTGAGCTATAAAGTGACAAATCCTCAAAGATCGGCTCAAATCGGGGTGAAACCTGCTCAAGTGCCAAAGATCATTAAAGTAAGGACATTCAGAACTTGGTGCGGACCGCACCATCATGTCATGCGGCCGCACCATAGGAGTTCAGAGACTGTGAAACTACAAGTCAAACATCATGCGGCCGCGTCCCTCTCCATGAGGCCCGCGTCTCACTCATGCGGCCGCACAATCTTGCTATGCGGTCGCGTCCAAGAAGTTTAGAGAGTGTCATATTCTAGAAGCAAACCACGCGGCCGCGTCCCACTTCATGCGGCCCGCGTCCCTCTCCATGCGGCCGCACTCTATGGTCACGCGGTCCGTATCCAAGAAGTTCAGAGAAGCTGCCAAAACTATTCATGCGGCCGCACAACAACTTTGTACGGTCCTCGCCAGTCTTCATGCGGCCGCATTCCAACTTTGTGCGGTCCGCATCACCATCTTCAAAGAGCAAGATTCAGAGGTCAAGCAACCCAGTGCGGTCGTGTGCCAACTTTGTGCGGTCCGCACTAACCCCGCAGGGGCAGTTTTGTCCAGTTTTTCTAGCCCACTATAAATAGAACATTTTACCATTTTCGGTCAAGTTTGGTACATCTGATAGCTACTACACTCGCGAGACTTATGTTTTGGCCTATTTTGGGCATTTCTAGCTTGGTTTCATCATAGATTATTGTAGTTTGACATTAGTAATTAATTAATATGGTTGTTTCATCTTCTATTTCTTCAGTTTCTTCTTTAGTTATGTCTAGCTAAACCCATTAGCTAGGGTTGTGGCAACCCTAGTGTCGGTAATTTATGGGTGTTGCTTCTTAATGATAGATTGATATTGAGTGTTTGTTATTTGGGTTAATTTTATGGTTTAATAAAGGATTGATGGTTGCAAACATTGATTCTAGCTTAGTGGGTCTTGACTCTTCTTGAGAAAGAGAGTCTATGACCCCAAATTTGACCCAACAAGGAATTGGGGTGGACCCATGAGAAATAGTAGTCCCAATTAACAGGTTAATCCTCGAGAGAATAATCACCCTACTTGTACCCCAGTTGCTTGGTCTAATTGGCCTACCCAATTGGTCTCGAGAGAGTCAATTGGGCAAATTCCCTCTCCCTATCGAGAGGTGTGAGAGTGGGTACAATTGTGCAACGGTTATAACATTGATCCCAAATATGTCAATCTATTATTAGTAGTTTCTACCCGTTAGTTAACCACCTAGGTGATGCCACGACCCTAGTGCCTTTCTCTATATTAATCACAACTTAGAACATATCCCTTCAGCATAAATTAGATTAAATTTGTAGTTGATAATAGTAGTTATTAAACAAAAACCCCAAAAACCTTTAGAAATACAATTAGGAGCAAGCACGAATTCCTAGTCTAAATAAATACACAACTCCATTTCAAGCTCCCTGTGGAAATTGACCCCGATACCACTATTCGGGTAAAAGTCTTAGCGCCCACTCTTCCTACCGTTGTGTGAGGTTGAGTTTGCTGCGATCACTTTTTGGCGCCGTTGCCGGGGAGCTTATGGTGTTGACTATTTGTGCAGCTAGTTTTGTGTTTTGCTTCTCTTTCCTTCTTTTTACTAATTTTATTTGTGTCAATTCACTCAGATACACATGGCTTTAAACGTAAATGACCCTCTTGGCAACGTGGTCGTGGGGGAGGAGGTTTAGGATCTATAATAAGAAGACGTATTACCTCAAGCTCCTAGGAGAGGTCGATATGCCAATGCAAATGAGAATATACCAGACCCTCCTCCACCTCCACCAAGAGTTCTACCCAATCAAGGGTACGCAAGTGTAATAGTTCCTCCCCGAATCTGGGCGGGGACCTTCCAGATTACAAATGTGATGCTCACCTTGCTCGAACAACGAGGTTATTTCACGGGGGGGTGCTGATCAGAATGCTTATAAACACTTGAAGGGCTTCGTGGATACTTGTTGGGGTAGCAAGCAGACAAATGTTTCGGAGGATGCATTGAGACTTCGACTTTTCCCGTTCTCACTTCGGGGGAAGGCGTTAGATTGGTTGGAGAGGCTCCCCAATCATTCTATCACTACATGGGATGAGTTTACAAACAAGTTCATCGCTAAGTGTTTCTCTCCAGGTCACATGGCGGCTCTACGGTTCGAGGTTCTAGCCTTCAAGCAAGAGCCGACTGAACTGTTACACAAGATATGGGAGAGGTTTAGAAAAATGGTGAAAGAATGACCTAACAATGATATGACTGATGCGATGATCCAACAAACATTCTATAGGGGCATCAACACAACCAACCAATGTATTGTGAACCAACTGGTGGGAGGAAATTTTATGAAGCTTCCTTACAATGAAGCTTGTGATGTGTTAGATGAGATAGCCGACACATCGTCGGCATGGCAAAGTCGGGCTAATGTGCCTCAAGGTGATCCTAACGTCATACATTTGCATAAAGAGTTACATGATCACGACCAAGCCATTACCGAACTTACAACAACAATGAATCATTTGGCTAAAGCACAGTTACAACAAGTTCAAAACCCGCGCCAAGTCAACGCCATGGAAGGAGTGAATATAATGAAAAGGAGGCAAAGAGTGCAACAACCTCAAGGAAATTTTGATAACTATGATAATGGTGGTGGCTATTCGAATGAATGCTATGATGTTCAAAGTGAGGAAGTCCAATACGTCAACAACTATCAAGGGAATAGAGCTAATCAAGGGAACCAACAATGGAGACACCAAGGAAATTGGGGCAATCAACAAGGTGGTAATTGGAACAATAACAACAACCAAGGAGGAAATTGGGGGAACAACAATTCTGGTATTCAAGGGAATTGGAGCGGAAACAACAACAACAATTGGAACAACAACAATGGGCAAGGTGGGTGGAATAACAATGGTGGCCAAGGAAATTGGGGGCAAGGCTTTCAAAGGCCTCCGATGTTTCAACAACCGAACAAACCGCCGCCGTTTCAATCTCAAGGGTCTAGTGCTTCGGGAAATGAATTTGGTAGAATTGAAGTTATGTTTGAGCAAATGATGAAGAAGAACCAAGACTCCGAAGCTCAATTGGCCTCCCACAACACTTCTATCCATAACTTGGAAGTACAACTTGGCCAAATTTCTTAGTCTTTAAATACTCGCCAAAGGGTGCTCTACCAAGTGATACGGTAGTAAACCCCAAGGGTGGGCACAATAATCATGTGATGAAGATGACAACGCGAAGTGGAAGAGGCGGTGATGTGCATGCCTCAAGAGGAAACCAAGTTATGGTGGATGAAGATGACTTACGAGATAATGAAATGCCTTTGGTGGTTGAAGATGTAGTTGAACCAAGTGTGAAAGATGATGTGCGGATTGATATTCATGAGGTTGAAGAGGATACACAAGAGGTCGTGAACCCATCTAGGGAACACGTGATTGATATGCCCGAGCCGGTGGTGCCCAAAGCCAAAGCACCCTTACCTCGGCCTCCTCCGCCCTATCCGTAACGGTTGGCCAAGCAAAAAGGTGACAACCAATTTAAGAAATTCATTGAGATGATGAAGAGTTTGACTATCAACATGCCTTTGGTGGAGGCAGTCGAGCAAATGCCGGGGTACGCAAAGTTCATGAAAGAGTTGGTTACAAAAAAGAGATCAATGGAGTGTGAGACAATCAAGATGACCCATCAAGTGAGCGCAATTGTGCATTCTATGGCTCCGAAACTTGTGCATTCACTATCCCATGTACCATTGGAAGTGCCGACTTTGCAAAATCCCTTTGTGACTTGGGGGCAAGTATCAATTTAATGCCATATTAAGTTTTCAAGACCTTGGGAATTGGACAACCTCGTCCAACTTCTATGAGGCTTCAAATGGCGGACCGGTCAGTGAAGCGGCCTTTGGGGATTATTGATGATGTCCTTGTTCATGTTGATAAGTTCATATTGCCAGCCGATTTCGTTATCTTGGATTGTGAGGTAGATTTTGAGGTGCCAATTATCCTTGGACGACCTTTCCTAGCTACTGGAAAGGCTTTGGTAGATGTCGAAGCGGGAGAGTTGACCTTTCGTGTTGGTGATGAAAAGGTGGTGTTCCATGTGTGCAAATCTATAAGGCAACCAAATAGCACCGAGGTGTGCTCATTTGTTGACATTGTCACGGGGGTGATAGTGGATGACACAAGCGCAATGGTGAATGTTGAGGACCCACTTGAGGCCGTGCTCTTGAACATGGATGTTGATGATGATGCCGGGAGAGTTGAATGTGTAAACGCTTTGCATGGTATGGGCTCGTATTCTTATGAGCCTAGGAAGTTATCCTTGGATCTTGAGAATCGCAAAACTCCCCCAACCAAGCCATTTATTGAGGAGCTACCGGTGTTGGAGTTGAAACCACTTCCTCCTCACCTCAGGTATGAATACTTGGGCCCCAATTTCAATTTGCCTGTTATTCTTTCGTCTTACTTGACTAACGTGCAGGTTGACGCCACTTTGGCGGTTCTACAAAAGCGCAAGAGGGCGATCGGATGGACATTGGCGGATATTCAGGGTATAAGCCCCGCCTTTTGCATGCGTAAGATCATATTGGAGGAGGATGCAAGGCCCTCACTTTAACACCAAAGGAGACTCAACGAAGCTATGCAAGAAGTGGTCAAGAAGGAAGTTATCAAGTGGCTTGACGCCGGTGTGGTGTATCCTATTTCTGACAGCTCATGGACTTCTACGGTGCAATGCGTACCGAAGAAGGGCGGGATGACTGTGGTAACCAATGCTAACAATGAGTTGATTCCTACTTGGACGGTGACGGATGGAGAGTTTGTATGGACTATAGAAAGCTTAAAAAGGTGACTCAAAAGGATCATTTCCCGTTGCCGTTCCTCGACCAAATGCTTGATCGTCATGCGGGTCGGTCATTCTATTGCTTTTTAGATGGGTATTCAGGGTACAATCAGATTCTCATTGCCCCGGAAGATTAGGAAAAGACGACCTTTACTTGTCCCTACGGCACATTCGCATTTTCGAGGATGTCGTTTGGATTGTGTAATGCCCCATCGACCTTTCAACGATGTATGATGGCAATTTTCACCGACATGGTGGAAGATATATTTGATGTCTTTATGGATGATTTTAGCATGGTGGGGGACTCCTTTGAAGAATGATTGACAAATTTGGATTGTGTGTTGGCCCGATGTGAAGATACAAACCTAGTTCTCAATTGGGAAAAATGCCATTTTATGGTAGAAGAGGGTATTGTATTGGGTCATAAGATTTCGAAGAGAGGTATTGAAGTTGACAAAGCCAAGATTGAAGTCATTTCAAGGTTACCTCCCCCTACTTCTGTCAAAGGGGTGAGGAGCTTTTTGGGGCACGCGGGTTTCTACCGAAGGTTCATCAAAGATTTCTCTAAGGTAGTTAACCCGCTGTGCAAGTTGTTAGAGAAGGAGACCAAGTTTGTCTTTGATGAGAAATGCATGGACGCATTCGAGCTTCTAAAACACAAGTTGACAACTACCCCTATTATTACTGCACCCAATTGGAGCTTGCCATTTGAGCTTATGTGCGATGCTAGTGATGTTGTGGTAGGGGCGGTCTTGGGCCAAAGGATCAACAAGATGTTCCATCTGGTGTACTACTCAAGCAAGACGATGAATGAAGCTCAAAGAAACTATACAGTCACCGAGAAGGAGTTGCTAGCTATTGTGTTTGCCATGGAAAAGTTCCGACCCTACCTTATGGGGGCCAAAGTGATTATCCATACCGATCATGCCGCCCTTAGGTATTTGATGACCAAGAAAGATTCAAAAACAAGGTTGATGAGATGGGTGCTACTTCTTCAAGAGTTTGATCTAGAAATTGTGGACCGGAAAGGAAGTGAAATTCAAGTGGCGGACCACTTGTCCCGCCTAGAGGAAGAGGGGAGGCCTTCTGACGGCCTTGAGATCAATGTTGCATTCCCGGATGAACAACTCCTTACGGTATCTATGCATGATATGTCGTGGTTTGCGGATGTGGCAAATTATCTTGTGACCGGTATAATCCCGTATGAGCTCCCTTCTAACCAATGGAAGAAGCTCAAGCGGGATAGTTTGGATTATTATTGGGATAAGCCATATTTGTTCAAGATTTGCACCGATGGTGTGATTCTCCGATGTGTCCCAGAAGAAGAACAATTGAGTATTTTGGAGGCTTGTCATTCCTCTCCCTATGGTGGCCATTATGGCGGGGTGAGGACGGCTTCTAAGGTGCTTAGTTGCGGTTTCTATTGGCCCTCCTTGTTTAAAGATGCCGGTGATTTTGTCAAGAGATGTGATGAATGCCAACGAGCCGGTGGGATTTCAAAAATGGATGAGATGCCTCACAACACAATTATAGAGGTGGACATTTTTGATGTGTGGGGTATCGACTTTATGGGCTCGTTCGTGAGTTCGTGTGGGAACACCTATATCTTGGTAACAGTTGATTATGTGTCGAAATGGGTCGAAGCCGTCGTTTTTCCCAACAATGAAGCTCGAAATGTGGTGGCGTTCTTGAAAAAGAGTATCTTCACAAGGTTTGACACTCCACATGCTATCATTAGTGATGGTGGCTCTCATTTTTGCAACCGGGCTTTTGATTCATTTCTTGATAAGTATGGTGTAAATCACAAGGTGACCACTCCTTATCATCCTCAAGCGAATGGCCAAGTTGAGGTTTCCAACTGAGAGATCAAGAGTATTTTGTCCAAAACTGTCAATGCCAATTGGACCGATTGGTCGAAGAAATTAGATGATGCTCTTTGGGCCTATCAGACAGCTTACAAGACCCCGATTGGTATGTCTCTGTACCGGTTGGTGTTTGGGAAAGCTTGTCATCTTTCGGTGGAATTGGAGCATAAGGCTATGTGGGCCTTGAGAAAATTGAACTTATAATGGGATGTCGCTGCGAATCTCCGGGTTTAGCAACTCAATGAGCTAGACAAGTTTAGATTTCATGCCTACTCCAGCTCGTCCTTGTACAAGGACAAGATGAAGTACCTTCACGATAAGTATGCTCGAGGGAAGGAATTCAAAGTTGGTGACATGGTTCTTCTATTCAACTCCCGGTTGAGGTTATTCCCGGGAAAGCTTAAGTCTAAATGGAGTGGTCCATTTGAAGTTGTTGGTATAACCCCATTTGGTGCTATTGATCTCAAGAACAAAAATGGTGAAGTTTTCCGGGTCAATGGGCATCGTGTCAAGCATTACTTGGGAAAGTTTGATGACAACCACGTGGTGGCACTCATTCATTTGAAGTGACTTTGATGGTAACATGCGTCGTGCCGCGACGTTAAATCAGGCGCTTCTTGGGAGGCAACCCATGTCTTTTTCTTTCTTTTTGATTTCTGTTGTAGATTTAGATTTTTGAGCTAATGGTTTGTGAGATGTTGCAGGAATTGTGATTGAACAAGTGCAAAACAACTGTGCAAAAAGTGCACAGTCTCTGAACAGTGACCGTGCGACCGCAATCCCACTTTGTGCGGTCCACACCGGCCAAAGAAAATATTGCCAAGTTTCTGAAGATGGCTAGTGCGGCCGCGTCCTTGCTTGTGCGGTCCACACCAGTGAAGGCCAAGAATGATCAGTCTCTGAACTGCATTCACGCGGCCGCGTCCTACTTTGAGCGGCCCGCGTGGTTCTCATGCGGCCGCAGCCCGTCTCATGCGGTCCGTGTGCCTTCGTTTCAGCACCAGGTAAATGGTAAAGTCCCAGCGCGGCCCGCGGCAGTGTTCACGTGGCTGCACTGGACGGTAAGTGCTGGGCCCCGAGGTGTTTCCTATAAATAGGCCATTAGGGTCTTCATTAGAACCTTTCGCAAAAATTGACCCCTGAGCCCTAAAAGTTACTGTTCACATCAGAGACCCTTCTTAGTGTTAATATCAAGAGCATTTCTTCGCTTTCCTGGTAACATATCTCTCACATTAGTCTTTACTTAGTATTAATTTAAACTTTATACATGTTTCCCTAGTCATAACTTCTTCGTTTTTCTTTTTTTTTTGCTCTTCGTCGTTTCATGATTAGGATAGTTTTATATTGTTCTTGTTGTTCTTTGAAATGATGGGTATGTTGTAAATGAGTAGGGAAAAAGTAGGATGCTAAAACGTGAAAGACTTGAGTTTTTTGTATAACCCTAATTGCCCCTGTAATGAAAGCCCAGCGCGGCCGCACTCCCTGATTATGCGGTCCGCATGCCTTTTACGCGGCCGCATCATTCTGTTACGCAGTCTGTGTAAGCCTTGAGCCTAAAGGTTGATACTTCCCAGCGTGGCCGCACGGCTAGTTTGTGCGGTCCGCTCCATGCCCCATGCGGCCGCATCCCATGTTTGCGCGGTCCGCGTAGGTGAGGTTCAGAGGGCACCAGTTTTTAATAGTATGGCCAATGTGGCCGCATGACCAGTTTGTGCGGACCGCATTGTCCCCCACACAGCCGCACCCCTTGTTCGTGTGGTCCGCATGGTTCCTAATCAGAGAGGTGTTCATTTTCCAATTTGGTTAGCGCGGTCCGCATGCCTTGTTTATGCGGTCCGCACTGCTATCACCTGTTCTCTGTCTGTGTTTCTGTTCTGTACTTAAAATCTGCAATTGCCTAAACTAACAATGTCAGAATTATTTGTGTGCAGAAAATGGTTAAACAACGAGGGCGTAGAGCTAAACAACCCGGACGAGGAGGTGACCCCTCCTGGGGAGGTAAAGCAAAATTGAAGAAACTCACTCCCCAACCAAAGCTAAAACCAAGAAAGCAGGTGATGATTGATGAAGAGTAGTCAGGGAGTGAGTACCTCCCCTCCCAGGATGTCTCAACTAATTCGGGGAAAGTGATATACAACCTGAGTCGTCTGAGGGATCAGAAGCAGGCAGTGCCAAATACTCCACCTCCCCCACAACTTTAGAATCCGGCGAGGGTGCAAAAGATAAAAACAAGAGTGATGAGGAGGTCCCAGACAGTGAGGTACTTAGAGTTAGGGGAATTGAAAAAACTAGAAACGCAGTTGTATGGAAGGACAACGAGGTGGCCTTTCATAAATTTCGGGAAGTGTGGCCCAAGAAGAAGGTGATTCCAGAAAGAAGAGTAGTCACCCGGGATTTGTTACCCTACCTTCCCCGAGTCCATGAACAATTTATTACTAGAGTGGGGTGGGATTTCTTCAAAGATGAGCTGGTTGATGCAAATGAACATATGGTGAAGGAATTCTACAGCAATGTGGCCCACACCAAAGAAGGGTCAATTGCAACCAAAGTGCGGGGTAAGAAGATAATGTTCTCGGGAGAGGCGTTGAACGAGTATTTGGGTTTCAATGACAAGGATGACTCTCAGTACAGAGAGAAGTTAGAGTTGAAAGAGGAAGCTCGTCCTTGGGTGGCACAGTTCTTAGCTCAGTCGGGTACTGTTCCGGAGTGGATTCAGGTGGGGAAGAAAATATTGCGAAAGGACCTCAATTTTGAGGCGAGAGGATGGTTAACTTTTGTATGCAACAGGTTGGACCCTTCGTCCCATGACCAGACCATTCCAATCGCCCGAGCAGTTCTCATTGCGTCCATTATGGCGGGTTTCCCCATCAATGTGGGGAATGTTATGTACAGTGTGATCACATCCATTGGCATTGATACAGACAGAAACTACCCCTACCCGAACACCCTCACAATGTACTTTGAAGATGCAAAGGTGAAGAAATACACCTTCAATGTTGGAGTCCGGCCGGTGTTCCCGTTTTCATGGTTTAGTATTCAGGGGCCAGACAACCCGAAGGGGGATAAGAAGGGAAAAACATCCACCTCTGCCCTGACTGGCCAATCTGAGGAGCCAGTTGCGGTAGAGTCTTCTGTTGAGCCACCTACTCTTGCTTCCACTACTATTCCGGACATCCCATCCTCCTCTGCGGGTCCTAGTTCTTCAACTGGCCTAGTGGTTCCCACCTCCAAATCCAACCCTTTCACGGCCCAACAGTTAGCAAAGACATTAGCCAGTTTGAACAACTGGATGTCAGTCTCGACATCCAAGTTGTCCACTTTGGCTACCACAGTTGCGGCCCAGTCTACTCCAGCCACCGTTGAGATTCCTCAGTCCGTTGAGGAGACATTAAAGACACTCCTGGCCAACCAGGAGGAGATTTTGGCTACTCAGACTGCCTTGACAAAGGCGGTTGATGCACAGGGAAAAGCTCTAAAGGAGCTTGCCAGAGAACACAAGAAGATGAGAAAATCCCGGGCATCTAAGGAAGAGGTGAAGGTGCTCCGAGATGAGGTTGACAAGCTAACGGCAGACCAGCTGCCTTTAGACTTGTTCTTTGATGAGTCAGCACCACCACCAGCCGTAGTTGTAACGGAGCCACAGCAGGAGGAGGAGCCTAGGCACTCAAGGAAGAAGAGGAAACTTCCCAACACTGAGGGTGTTGTGATAGAGGTAACACAGTGTTCAGGAGGATACTTCCAGTGCTCCGCCAGATATTCAACCGATCCATGACCCGGCCCCTGTCCCAGTAGCAGAGCAGCAGCAGGCCGGGAACCAGTCTGAGGTTCCTGCCAGTATAGAGGATCAGGGGACCACTGATCAGCCCATGTCGACGGATCAGGCTTGAGGAGCCACGTTATATCCTTTCTCTGTTTATATGCTTATTTTGGTAGTTGGAATTGGGGACAATGCCAGCTTTTATTCGCGGGGGTGCGCCCTACTATTTTGATGGTTGATATATTTGGGATGACTGTACATATTTATTAGACTCTTAGCTTATGTTGCTAGTTGATAGTTGGCCTGTATATAACTTTTCATTCTAGTTACTTTTCTACTTTATGTACATATCTATTTCTCCCCCCCCAATGTATATTCTAATCCCCCATTGTACATATTCATTCGGTTTTTCTATTTTCGTTAAAAAATTTCGTTTTTAGCTTCATAGTAGGCTCGTAGCCTTTTTGTTTTGTTTTGGCGTTTGCAATAAGCCCTTGGTTTTCTTAATGCCATGGTTCTTTCCAAGGGTAGAGTGTTGTGCGAACCGGGTGGCTCTTCCCAATAATAGATGGCGTGACAACCTTCTTAAGGGTTTGAGTCCGTTTTTTATTTTTCTTTTTTTATTTTATTTTCAAGTTTTGCAGTCAAGGGTACCTCAGGCAAAGCTTCACTTGGGCCTAACACATTTGCCTTTGATCCCATGGTCAAAGACATAATGTGGTGCTCAGGATGGTGAAAGTCATGGCCTTGAGACTCTTGTGTTGACCAAATAGTCATGTTGTGGTCGTATTGGACCATTGTGCGCTTGAATCGTAACTAAGGCCATTGTGGGCCCTCGACTCGATATCTTTAGCAATCCTTGAGTGTGTGTGGTGAGAAGTCAATTTGCGAGTCCAAGTCTCGAGCCGATGGTCTAGAACTTGCCTCGAATGTTTGTTGAGGCAAAATCCTAGGTGAAATTTGGCTTGAGAAGTGATTGTAGGCTCTTCTTGATCCAAAATGCTAAGATTGAACAATTCCATGACCTACCAATGAAATGATCCCTAGTTAACCCTTTTGAGCCTTGAACCTTCTTCTTCCAAGTACCAAAGCTACAAGCATATACCCGTTCTTATTGATACCGTCTCTTGGCACCCAAATCTTCCCTTGAGTAGATGGCAAATGTTTAAGTTTTTTTTTGGGGTGGGGGGGAGACAAGAAAGGAAACAATGTGGTAAAAGGTATAAAAGCAAAAGAAAAGAAAGGTAATGAAAAAAGAAAGAAAGAAAAGATAAGACAAAAAGAAAGACCGAATTGAATAAGGTCAGAAAGGGGATTCAAAGAAAACAAAAGTGAAAAAGGGTGTGGAAAAAAGTAGAAAAAGGAGAAATGTGTTGAATTGCATAAGAAAGGGTGATAATGTGTCTCTTTAACCCCTTGAAAAAGAAGTGAATACTCAAATGAGTCAAGAAAGTGTGCCAAAATGAATCAAAAGTAGTGCTTAAGAGAATATTGAACCCACTTGAACAAAAATATGTCCTACCCTTACCCAAAAGCCTTAACAATGACTCCACAAAAGCCCTACATGATTTTGAGTTGAAGGGAACCTACATTAGTGGATACTTACATAAGAGGCAAGCATATGGTACTTAGAGCAGGACTTGTGGCCTCTTCCTTGAGAGAGATGAGTGAAAATCCATCAACCTCGGTTTGTGTGTCAATACTTTAAAAGGTGAGGTTCACTTAGGGAGAGTTGAAGATGTGTGAGCTTGGGTTCCACAATGACCAAAGTAATTGAGAAAAGTTCTTTGATGAAATGTGTCAACTCTTGATGCTCTTGTGTCACACTTGATCCACAAGTTTTCAAAGTTTAAATGTGTTAGTGATGCATTCGCATTGAGGGCAATTGTTAGTCCCAATTGATGCTAGTTGAGGTTACTTTAGGATAAGCTGAAATTGCTTGGATGTTGCCTTTGAGGGGTGGATCTTATTTTGTTTGCTTGAGGACAAGCAAAGGTTTAAGTTTGGGGGAGTTGATAAGTAGGATTTTAACATGTTTTATACCCATACTTTCTTGCGCTTTGAGTGTAATTTGCTACAAAATAGTCCCAAAATGCTTGCAGATTGCGCTTGATTGCAGGTTTGAGCTATAAAGTGACAAATCGTCAAAGATCGGCTCAAATCGGAGTGAAACCTGCTCAAGTGCCAAAGATCATTAAAGTAAGGACATTCAGAACTTGGTGCGGACCGCACCATCATGTCATGCGGCCGCACCATAGGAGTTCAGAGACTGTGAAACTACAAGTCAAACATCATGCGGCCGCGTACCTCTCCATGCGGCCCGCATCTCACTCATGCGGCCGCACAATCTTGCTATGCGGTCGCGTCCAAGAAGTTCAGAGAGTGTCATATTCCAGAAGCAAACCACGTGGCCGCGTCCCACTTCATGCGGCCCGCGTCCCTCTCCATGCGGCCGCACTCTATAGTCACGCGGTCCGTATCCAAGAAGTTCAGAGAAGCTGCCAAAACTATTCATGCGGCCGCACAACACCTTTGTACGGTCCGCGCTAGTCTTCATGCGGCCGCATTCCAACTTTGTGCGGTCCGCATCACCATCTTCAGAGAGCAAGATTCAGAGGTCAAGCAACCCAGTGCGGCCGTGTGCCAACTTTGTGCGGTCCGCACTAACCCCGCAAGGGCATTTTTGTCCAGTTTTTCTAGCCCACTATAAATAGAACATTTTACCATTTTTAGGTCAAGTTTGGTACATCTGATAGCTGCTGCACTCGTGAGACTTATGTTTTGGCCTATTTTGGGCATTTCTAGCTTGGTTTCATCATAGATTATTGTAGTTTGACATTAGTAATTAATTAATATGGTTGTTTCATCTTCTATTTCTTCAGTTTCTTCTTTAATTATGTCTAGCTAAACCCATTAGCTAGGGTTGTGGCTCAACCCTAGTGTGGGTAATTAATGGGTGTTGCTTCTTAATGATAGATTGATATTGGGTGTTTGTTATTTGGGTTAATTTTATGGTTTAATTAAGGATTGATGGTTGCAAACATTGATTCTAGCTTAGTGGGTCTTGACTCTTCTTGAGAAAGAGAGTCTATGACCCCAAAATTGACCCAACAAGGAATTGGGGTGGACCCATGAGAAATGGTAGTCCCAATTAACGGGTTAAACCTCGAGAGAGTAATCACCCTACTTGAACCCCAGTTGCTTGGTCTAATTGGCCTACCCAATTGGTCTCGAGAGAGTCAATTGGGCAAATTCCCTCTCCCTACCGAGAGGTGTGAGAGTGGGTACAATTGTGCAACGGTTATAACATTGATCCCAAATATGTCAATCTATTATTAGTAGTTTCTACCCGTTAGTTAACCACCTAGGTGATGCCACGACCCTAGTGCCTTTCTCTATATTAATCACAACTTAGAACATATCCCTTCAGCATAAATTAGCTTAAATTTGTAGTTGATAATAGTAGTTATTAAACAAAAACCCCCAAAAACCTTTAGAAGTACAATTAGGAGCAAGCACGCATTCCTAGTCTGAACAAATATGCAACTCCATTCCAAGCTCCCTGTGGAAATTGACCCCGATACCACTATTCGGGTAAAAGTCTTAGCGCCCGCTCTTCCTACCGTTGTGTGAAGTTGAGTTTGTTGCAATCAATCCCATGTCACCCTATCTCATATAGGTCCGATAACACAGTGTAACTGAAGTTTTGCAATCCAACTTAGCCCATAAACCTTAGAACCACATTTCCACTTCTGAAATCCTTTACAAGATCATGACCTCACATCTGCACACCGAATAAATCTGAACATGCTGTAACAAACCATACCCGCAGACTCAAATGCCATCACAAGATATACCACATACTCCAACACTCGTAATGATAGCTTCTAACCACATCAGTTGTACCAAACAACCGAATACCGATAATAACTCTTATCAAATGAAGTCTTATTCCAACACTTCTGTATACTGCGAATGATAAATGAAACACACAGTAAGTCATAACCATTCCTCAGATCAACCATTCATGAATCCACTTCTCCCAACCCTAGCAAATTTCTGAGCCGAACCTCGATATTATCCTTCCAACATGCTGAAATCGAACCCGTTTGTATTCATTATAGATCCCAATGACCTTATCTAAGCCAACACAACTACTCTGGTGACATGACACATCAATACGAACTGAAGCCACAACTCGTTCAATCCGCACACCAATAAGCAACAATCCGGATGTACTCAAATCATGTAAAATGACTTACCACCACAACATAATGCTGGGAACCCATCACACATCGTGGAAACAGAACACACGAATCTAACCCGAAATATCATACCTTCATATAACTTTGCTGCAATGCGCGACCCTATCCAACCACTGGTCCACATGAAACACTGCCAGTCACTCTGCTCAAAATCGACGACCCACGCGCAATTTGATGTCTATAACCAACGCAAATCATCATAACCATGGCGAAGCAATTGACATAACATTACACAAACCCGAAAGGACCCAACCGATACGCCATCCGCCGAGCAATACCCAATACTCTTCCCGCTCAAATTCCACTGAGAGACCCCAATAAAATCGAACCACATTTGCCTATAACCAACAAATTCCAATGCCTCGCAACACGTAAATGTAACTTATAGATCTCCCCAGGTCACTGATAAGCTCAACAACAATCGAATCAACATATCCCTTAACAATACCACTCGGAGTCAACCAAGCTGACTCAAGTTAGAACACACATCCACATTGGCCTGCCAATGAACCCCTTATCAAGGAATCCATGAAGTTGTTCCTTCAATTCCTTTAACTCTGTCGGTGCCATACGATACGGTTCCCGACACCAAATCAACACCAAAATCAACAACCCTGTCTGGCAACATGCCCGGCAGCAGGAAACATATCTGGAAAATCCCTCATCATCGGAACTGAATCAATGGTAGGAGTCTCTATACTGATATCCACCACGAAGGCCAAATAGGAAAGACAACCCTTCCCAGCCATCTGCTGGGTCTTCAAAAACAAAACCACTCTACTGAGAACAAAATCTGTCTAACCTCGCCACTCAATCTGTGGTATCCCCGGCATAGCCAACGCCGCTGCATTAGCGCAACAGCCCAGAATAACACAACACTGAGACAACTAGTCTATACCCAACGTCACCACCAAAATCTAGCATACTAAACAATAAGGATCCGCTCAAGTCTCCAAAACCCCAATAGTTACCACACAAGACTGATTTATGCAGTTCACAACCACGACCTAACCTGTTTGTAAGAGCTCCCAGTCTCCAACTCCATATAGCACACGAATCTCCATATCTGATCCCAATTATGTCGTCCAAATACATACCATACCTCTAATACCCAATCATTCCACGAGACATACTCCAAAGATTCTTCCGTGCCACCAAGCTAACTCGAATATCAACAGTCAATCCAATAAGAGAGTGCCGCAATACTAATGAAGTTCCATCAACTTAATTACATTGCCTTTTTCTAAAACGTATACCCTCATCAGGTCACACCAATTAGTAATACCATTTCCTTAATCATCTGAAGTTGCCCGTGCTGCCCAAGAATTTGTGGCCTTCCTTTCCCAACAGAACTGTAACCTTACACATGCCAATCTCAATCCTATACCAAATATCGCATATACAATACCCTCCTAAGATAATCATGAGAACTTCATATCCCTTCCGAGCCACAAACATCCACATACTCAACTAGCCAAGAACTTTCCATTGAACCCATCTAGATGAAACTCATTATACATCCCATGCTCCTCACGCTCGTAGAAAACATACATCTCTAACCGTGGTAGAAACCATCAAGAACTCTCCAAATTCCATTTGCACAAAACTAAACCGTCAGGACTGAATCCTTCTAACTCGACCAACCTACGCATGCCACTAAAACCCAAGAGCATTGCCGCGAAACGCTCGTAAAAACTCATTATCACGTAAGCATCCAAGGAACTAATCATATCCTTACCATGTCGATCCGGCCTACTACCAAACTATCCCATCTATCCAGTTCTTTCTGATTTACCTTCAACTTGATAATTCTTCTTGCTATAACACCACAATTTCCTCAACCCAAACTCACCATACGAGAGCTAAACATAAAATCACACCATCTAAGGCTCATAAGCAGCTGGATACTCTCTTAAATATTTTCCAAACACACAACATTCAAAATACCTACCCTGAAGGGACCCTCTTGCGAACCCAAAGCCATTACCTTCATCTTCCTGATGCTGATATATATAGGATTCCCTAATGATATAGTAATACCATGAGTCTTGACACCCTCCAATGAAACCTCAGTTTCTAGCCAATTATACAACCTGAAAACCTTAAATTATTACTTGTAAAATCTTGAACCCATTAGAACCATTCTCGAGAGTTGCCCACTCTACTCAAACCGCAATTAGACTGATCAAATGGCTGGAGACATATGCTCCACTAGCACCCCAACACCACAGAATGCAACCTCACCTTAATGCAACCAAACAACTTTTTATTCTATGCACCGCACATCCTTTACCAATAACCACTCAAGACATTCCGTGATTCTCATACACCTATGAAGCATAATATAACCTTTATCAAAAATTTTACTGTACTCGAGCCATCCTCGGTCTCAACCTCCGTAAGCCATAACTGATTCACCAATACGCCTCAAACTGGAACCAACCTAGCACATGACCGTGCAATAAACTAAACGGTAGCAGACTCCCCTATTTTGTTCAAATCCATAGATCAAAACACACACAATAACTCATAATGCATATACTTTATCACTGCCATAATACCATAGTGAAATTAAACTCAATCCTTCATAAGCTCGTGAAACACAGACCATCTAGTATTTTAAATATTCTGCAAATCTCACATTCACTCTCATAATGGTTAAACCCACTCTCTTAGGCGACCCAAATTCAAATTGCAACACATATATACCTTGGTAACAAAGATCTTCCAATAAATGACATAAAGGCTTACGCAAACTTCAAAACAATCTGCGGGAGATAATCCACCTGCTTTGCCTCAACTAACATCTCTTTATACCCTTCTACCGTCATAAACATTACGCAGTCACTTGATCTTCCTGAGTCTGAACTCATATCACAATATGAAATCCACTTCACTCCCCCAACTAGAAAACATGGAAAGATTCTTTACACACCCATAACTCGGGGCTATACCTCAAATCAAGATGGAAATCAAGAACCTAATAGTTCTTCTGTCCTCCAACAGACCCTTCTCCTTGCTTCCAAATCATACGAATACATCTCGGAGTCATAACATACTCATCACATAGCCATCCAGCCATCACTCCTACTAATAGGGACACTACCGAACATATAAGTTCAAAAACACGTGCTCACACAATCAGCACCTCGGTGCTCAAGCTGCAGGCAAATTCCGGCCTCAAGCCCTCCAGACTAGCCCAACATCAACATACAGAAAATCACATCTCTCCCCTCGATCAGGAAATTACAAGACATCGATGCACATCTGATATTGAGCGCTCATGCGCGCATGCAAACACATGAAAGGAAATTCAAAGAGTAATATTTCAAGTTGAATCAAGGACGCACGATAAGAATTCAAGAATGTGAAATTTTTCTTAAAGGTTCTACAGCCTCCCAAGGATAAGTACAGACGTCTCCGTACCGATCCGCGAGACTCTACTAAACCTGCTCATGACTCTTGAGACCTATGTAACCTAGTCTCTGATACCAACTTGTCACGACCTTAAACCTAGACCCGGTCATAATTGCGCCTCTCATGAAGACAAAGCCAGCCGACACAACACCCAATTCATTTTAAGTAATTTAAAATAGCACAATTTAAGTCTTTAACATGATTAAATCTCAAATAAATAGTGAAACAATACAATCTGCGGAAAAACCAACACAACCCGACATCGGGGTGTCACCAGTCATGAGCATCTACCATAAGTCTACAAGTCTGAAAGGGGTTTATATAATCTATTGCAGAACTAGGAACAAAAATTAATATAGGAGGGAGAAGCACTGGACTGTGAATGCCGAGCAGCTACCTAGTGGACTCTAAATGGCCTACTAGGAGCAATCAACCCTCACTGGCGGGACCTAAAGCTCCTGAATTTGCACACATGGTGCATGGAGTAAAGTGAGTACTCCAACTCAGTGAGTAATAACAATAAATGAGACTGAGCGATAAGAAATCACGTAAAAACACAATAATATGCTATAAAGAGGCAGAGTAAAACCAGTAAAGTGCAATAAAATAGTGAAATCTCATAAAAATACCTTAGCTTAGTTTAAGCTTCTTTAAAATACCTTTGTAACAGTTAAACAAGTAAATGACAGGTAGTTAGGAAGGATAAACACATAAAAACCGCCCCTCGGGCACAATACCAACAAAATCAGCCCCCCAGGCAACAACATGGAACAACACCAGCCCCTCAGGCTATATCTCATATCACAATGGGTACCCGCGCTCACTGGGTGTATAGACTCCGGGAGGGGCCCCTTACGGCTCAAGAGAAATATCAAGCCATCTCGTGGCATAATCAATAATCTCTCTGCCTCATATCAAGCCACCTCATGGCGTATAACTCAGGCCCTCGGCCTCATGATCATAATCAGTGTATCACTGCTGCGACGTGCAGCCCATCCCAAAAGTATCCTCACAACATAGGCCCTTCGCCTTACTCAGTCAGAATCTCATAAGCCACTCGGGCTACAGTAAAACATGATGTTCAGCCCAAAATATCATTTAAAATATCATTTAATGTGTTAAAATAGAGTAAACATGGCTGAGTTATGAAAACAGTAGAATATAGCATGACCGAGTGCAAGTATAGTCAAAACAGTAAGGAAATAACAGTAAAAATTCCCTAAGGGTCCAAATAGTTGGCACGATGTCCATATATGGCATTCATCCCAAAACATGATGATAGCAAATAGTTTTCAATCAAATACGCGGTAAAACAGTCGTTTGGGATGGACTAAATCACAATCCCCAATGGTGCACGATCCACGCTCGTCATCTAGCGTGTACATCACCTCAATATAGCAAAATGATGTGAAATTCGGGGTTTCATACCCTCAGGACAACATTTAAAATCATTACTCACCTCAATCCGGTCCAAACTCTAGCCTGCGATGCCTTTGCCTCTCGAATTGGCCTCAACTCGTGTCAAATCTATCTAAAATCAGAATCAGGACGTCAAAATATGCTAAGGGGACGAAGCCCATGCGAAAATAACCAATTTACAACATAAATCCCGAAATTAACCAAAACCCGACCCCGGGGCCCACGTCTCGGAATTTGATAAAATTTACACCAATAGATTCCTTATCTCCCTACGAGTTCATACGTATCAAAAGTCCCAAAATCCGACAACAAATGGCCCCTCAAATCCTCAAATCAAGGTATCCAATATCAAGCCCTAGTTTCCCAATCTTTAACACTTAATTTCCATAATTATAGCTTTAATCCGGGAAATAATACCATAGAAACGAGTTTTAGGTTCAACAATCTTACCTCAACGAAGCTCCCTTGAGTTCCCTCTTCAAAATCCCCCAAAAGCTCCAAACTGACATAGAAATGATGGAATAACCAAAAACTCGTGAAGGAAATATTTTATACCTTCTGGCCTAGGCTTTACGCACCTGCGGCCCATTCCTCGCTCCTCCGCAACCACTTCTGCAGTCCGAGCACCGCTTCTGCGGTCATCACTTAAGTGGCCATTTACGCATCTGCGATGAAATTGCAGCGCAGGTGTGCTCCTTTACCACTTCTGCGGTTCCAGGTGATCCTCCTCTTGGCCGCATCTGCGGCTCCAAATCGCTTCTACGAGACCACACTTACGGTCCCCTAGCCGTAGGTGCAGTTATGACATCAATGATAAAAACTTCAGCTGTCACAACCCAACTCAAACCTTCCGCCAACCATCCAAAATCATCCCGAGGCCCCCAGAACCTCAACCAAAAGTGCAAACAAGTCACATACTGCCATCCAAACTTATACCAGCCTTCAAAGCACTTCAAAAAACATCGGATCAACAAAAACATATCGGATTCAATCCTAAGGTTCCCAAAATCTTCCGAATTACGCTTTTGATCAAAAAGTCTACCAAACCACGTCCGAATGACCTAAAATTTTGACATTTGGGAGGTGTGTGCAAAATTTCAGGTCATTCGGACGTGGAGGGGGCTACGTACCGGGGACCCGCGAGATCGTCCGGCTTTGTAACTTGTCCGACCTCTTTCTTATTTCAGGGTATGACACTAACAGAATAGGGAGTCTCGACCAGCGAGCTTCTCCCCGGAGGTAAAAAGAGAAGGGTTTCGGCACAGTTTATATGTACAGTTCAAATAATATCAAAGCGGTAAAAGCAGCATTTAGCACATTATGCTCAAAACATGTAATAAAATCAGATAATAAACAAAGCCAAATAATAACAATTATTCTAAGCTCGAATTATCAACCCTGAACCAGTGGTTCTGGGTTTTAGATATCCCCAGCAGAGTCGCCAGAGCTGTCACACCTCCTTTTTCCAGCAGGGCGCAAGGGAGTTTTTTCCAATTAAAGGACAATCGAAACGGGGTTGGTTTAATTATTTTAGAGTCGCCACTTGGGAGATTTAGGGTGTCCTAAGTCACCAATTTTAATCCCGAATCGAGGAAAAGAATGACTCTATATTATAGCCTACGTACCAGAAATCCGGATAAGGAATTCTGTTAACCCGGGAGAAGGTTTTAGGCATTCCTGAATTCCGTGGTTCTAGCACGGTCGCTCAACTGTTGTATTCGGCTTGATTATCTGACTTTATACAAATTGAACATATGTGCAAATTTTAACTTTTAACCGCTTTTGTCGTTATTATTATTTTACGAGAATTGCAACGTCGTGAAAACATATCTCGAACCACGTTACATCAATGCACCCATGGCTATCGATATATCTCGACTCGGTTGAGATTTGGATTTGGGTCACATAAATGTGCACCCGAATTAAGGAAAATAAATTATTAGAGGCACGCCTAAAGCAACTAGCGTCTTGTTATTTTGAGGAAGGTCGTAAAAATTCGTTAAACGGCACATCCCGAATTCTAAATACTTTGATATATACATACATTAGAGGGCCCCGCAACTTTTGTACATTTTGTTTGTCGAGGCTCGTCTCATTCTTGTTTTTTAAAAGGAATTTGCGACGTCATGGACACGCATCTCGAACCACGTCACAATCAATGTACCCGTGATTAGAAACACATTTCGAATCCGTCGAGATTTGAATTTGGGTCACATAAATGCGCACCCGAATTCAAGAAGGTAAAATTATTAAATACGTGCTTGAAGAGACTATCGCGTTATTATTCCGGGAGGTCGTGAGATTTGCTAAACGACCCACCTTAGGGACTGAATGCTTCAATATATATATACATTTAACGAGGGTCCCGCAATTTGTGCGTTTTTCTTTACTTTTGTCGAGGCTCATCTCGTTCTTATTTTAAAAGGATATCCTATAGCAACTACCTTTCTTGTCGCGTTTGTCTCTACTAATTGAAAACAGTAGATAGCCCTAGTTAATTACATGCTTGCAAGTTATCTATAACAGAATTCCGAGTGCTTGTGCAAAATCAGTAGCACGGCCACGTACACAGTCAGCCGAGCAAATTTAAGGGCCCAAATCCAGCCCATGCGTGATGGACCAGACCTGGGCCATTATTTGTTCGATGCAGGCCTGCTTGGTCTGTTTCGACCTGGGCTCGACCTTCGTGAGGTTGAGATTGCAAGCTCTGTGTTCTTTGTCTTAAAACATGGTTTACCAGTTATATGAAGCATTTTTTCAGAAGGGAAAGAACTTAACTAGTTAGTGTACGATTTTCATGCTTGGCATACATTACAGAATTATACTACACCATTAAGCTAAATCTAAGGTACAACCTACTGCATTGGGCATACTTTTATCACCAACCTATATACACAGTCTAACATCCGACTACCATATATTGACATTTATTAGGCATGAGGACTATCTCCAGTGTCCAAAACAAGAACGTAAACTATTATACATTACATGAGGCCTAACATAATAGTCTATGTATATATAAACATCTGCAGATCTTCTCTTTTATACTCATTGCTCAAACTTTCGAGTTACATTGGTAGTGTAATTGTGTACCTGGTAAGGAAAGCAAGGGAAGAAAGGAATGATCAGCTGAGTAGTATTGCAACAAACACAGCAACAGCAGACACACAGCAACAACACAACAACAACAACCAACCAACAATGATGAAGCTCAAGAGCAGTCGAGCAACAAACAAACAATCCCAGAACCAGAGTAACGAACCAACAGAAATAACAGAGTATTCAATGCAGCAACACTAGCAGTTCAACAATCACAAGCAGCTCAATCAGGGCAAGCAACAGAACTTGGCCAAGACAGCTTGACCAAATGTGAATTCTTATGTAGTTTACAGACAATGTTTGGTCACAATATCCTCTGAATTTATGTCTCTTTCTTTCAGTTTTTTTTCCAGAAGAACCTCATCCTTTTTTTTGGCTCCCAAAAGAATCCCCCTTCTTATAGCCTAACCTCAGCACTTTACAGCCTGCTGGACAACTCAGAATTCCCCCTCCCTGTTGTTTTTCCACTCACTTATTTTAAATAACAAAACTCCCATGAAATCCCTGACAGCCCCTCTCTCTTTTTGTTGTTAAAGTGTCCTAATCCCTTATTTATTTAGCCAAAGTATGGGCAGCAGGAATATAATCTGACAGCACATGTTCTCCAATTATTTTAATTCCTTAAAGCTAATCATACACATGCTGCCCACAGTCTAAGCCAAGAGAACATGTTATCCATAAAAAAAACACACAGCCTGGACTGCAACTATAACACACCCTCAAATGTTTTTGATTCAATTCGAACAAATCTCAGGCAACACACTCAGTTCCTAATTAAATTCAAATACAATCACAGCAGCAATAAACAACACGGATCAAGTTGTTACCATTAATGACTGAAACTAATTGACGACATACATCGACTCGACTATATTAATCGTAACACATAACAATCAATCGTTCATGTAAACAACACGTACAGAGTCACGAATGACTTCAGACAACTTTGTTCAATCACTGGGAGCCTATATGAATTAACTCATTTGACGACTAATTTAATTGACGATCATGTATACCACAGAATACATTCAGAGCATACACAGAAAACAATCGACCAAATAAAAGGTCTTTGACAGGGATGAAAGAAATTAAGAAAACTATCAAACAATAACAAACAATCACAACAAAGCATGCTAACAACTTAATTAGCAGTTGAATAAAACAAAAAGGAAAAGAAAAACTTACCGAAAAATGTTTAAACCAAACTGACCCAAATCTGACTCAACTTTGACCATTTGAGGCCGAACAAACTTTAACCAGGGTGTTCTCACATGAGAACACCTTGGTTAAGGTCTATTAGACCTCAAACCCCTGTCAAGACCGGCCGGATTCCAAGGCTACTCATGTTTTAGGTTTTGGATCTTCAGATCTGGTGTTTTAGGAGTTGCGGGTAGATTCGAACCAAACCAAGCTTCGTTTGGTCACAAGGGAGGTCAGGGGATTGTCTGGTACGAAGATGGTGAGGTTTGGTATAAATCGAGTTTTGTCTCGAATCTTCAAATCCAGATTCGAGACGATGGGAGGTGATTCGAGGTACATGGTTAGTGGATTCGTGCTCAGGGTGGTTAGATGTTTCAGGGGTGTGAAGGGGGTGGTCACCGGCGTTCATGCCGCCGGGTTCTAGTGAAAAGGATATCAGGGCGGCTGCTAGGGTTTGGGGGTTCAAGGCTTGGGGAAGAAGATGAGTGAAGGGGGGTTCAGATAGGGGGCGTGGGGTGTGAGGGAAGGTTTATATACGGCGTAGAGGATTGGATCCAGGCCGTTAGATCATCTGATCTCAACGGCTGGGATCTGATGGTGAGGGGTGAGACGAGGTCGTTTGGCATTAGAACGGGGTCGTTTGGGTTTAAGTGGTGGATTGGGTTAGACCGGCTAAACAGGTCGGGTTACGGGTGCGGATGTGGACCGTTGGATCAAGGGGTTTAGACGGCTCAGATCGACTTGCCTGAAACGGCGTCGTTTGAATTGGTGCTTGGGCAGGCCGGATTTGAACTGGACTTGAGTGCTGGTTTGGGCCTATTTTTGTTTTATTTCTTGGGCCCAAACCGATTTTCCCTTCCCTTTTAATTCAACAAATTAACAAAAATTCCCAAAACAATGTAAAAAATTAACATAAACTTATACACATATTGGGTAACACCTACAACAAATGACACACATATATAGAATTTTAAAATGGTTAAACCACAGCCTAGAGTAAAAGCTGCGTATTTTTGTGAGTTTTCTCTTAAAACCGGACTACGGCCTGATTACACACGGCGTACTTATTTTTGTATTTTGTAAGATTAATTGCAACACGGGCTGAACCACAGATGACTAGCAGCACATGGCGTGAAAAACTGAAAATTTGTACAGCGAGGTCACTGGTCACTATTTTTGTTTTCTTTTGGAGTGATTGTCCGTGAGGCAAAAATCACGTGCTTACAGCTGCCCCTCTTTGCACGAAGACACGAAGAGTTTTCGCGCAAAGATAAAGCGGGCGATTTTTGCTCGTCCGAGTACTCTGTGTGAAGCATTTTTGAAAAAGATTTGACCGAACCTTTGCTTCAGAGGGTTCCTACATATCCTGGGCTGAACAGGAATCAAGTCAATGTAGTTCGGAGAATTTTGGTAGCTGGGACTACCGTGTGACTGTAGTGCTCGCTGCTGTTGTGCGTTGTTGCATGCTGCTGTAGGATGCTACTGCTCACTGATCTCCTTGTTACATTGTCTGAAAGGAAAAACAAGAAGCTAAGCTAGACTATGGATCATGAGATCTCGTCTATCCTCGACTTGTTCTTGTTGCCTTGCTTTCTTGTCGGCCAGCGCTTTCCTCTGATGCCTTTATTTTGTGAACTTGGGGGGATGATACTGGTCCTTCGCCTTTTCTGAATACCAGTTTTCATCACTTCGCTTGATCTGCTGGGAACATGGCCCTCTTCTTTAAGCCTTTCAATGGTTTCTTCAGTGGTATGGCTTTCTTCATCAAAATCGTTATGTTGGGCATGCTATAACGTTCCCAACTGCTTCTTCTGACACGCGTTCCTTCTTCCTTTAGAATCGCGTGCTTGCTTTTGCAGCCTTCCGCTCCATGGTGCTGGAGATTTTATTGTTTCCTGCTTGGGGGTCTCTGTTGTAACCTTCCGCTTTTAGGTGGGGTTACTGATTCCAAAATCTAGAGCTGAAAAGTATTCCCGCATTTTACTGGTGGGCGACCTAGAACTTAAATGTATTCCCGCATTTTACTGGTGGGCGACCTAGAACTTAAATGTATTCCCGCATTTTACTGGTGGGCGACCTAGAACTTAAATGTATTCCTGCATTTTACTGGTGGGCGACCTAGAACTTAAAAGTATTCCCGCATTTTACTGGTGGGCAACCTAGAACTTAAATGTATTCCCGCATTATACTGGTGGGCGACCTAGAACTTAAATGTATTCCCGCATTTTACTGGTGGGCGACCTAGAACTTAAATGTATTCCCGCATTTTACTGGTGGGCGACCTAGAACTTAAAAGTATTCCCGCATTTTACTGGTGGGCGACCTAGAACTTAAATGTATTCCCGCATTATACTGGTGGGCGACCTAGAACTTAAATGTATTCCCGCATTATACTGGTGGGCGACCTAGAACTTAAATGTATTCCCGCATTATACTGGTGGGCGACCTAGAACTTAAATGTATTCCCGCATTATACTGGTGGGCGACCTAGAACTTAAATGTATTCCCGCATTATACTGGTGGGCGACCTAGAACTTAAATGTATTCCCGCATTATACTGGTGGGCGACCTAAAACTTAAATGTATTCCCGCATTATACTGGTGGGCGACCTAGAACTTAAATGTATTCCCGCATTATACTGGTGGGCGACCTAGAACTTAAATGTATTCCCGCATTATACTGGTGGGCGACCTAGAACTTAAATGTATTCCCGCATTATACTGGTGGGCGACCTAGAACTTAAATGTATTTGAAATTGTTTCCCCGTTCTTCCGAGAAAATTTTCGACAATCGGCAGAAAATTTTCTGCCCCGGTTTTTGGTGGTTTCCCTGGCGTTGTGTCTTGCCGCCATCATCAATCCTTTGTTTTCCTGCAGCAGACAAAAGGATTTAGTTAGTTTTAATCGTGGTGGTAGGAGGTGCCTTTCCGGCGGATGATTTTTCCTCTCTTCCCCTTTTCTTGCTCTATGTCCCCATAATTGGTTGGTGGACAAAATTGCTTGCTGGGGGTTTCTAGCCTGCTGGGGCTGGTTTTCAATTTATCCCCTTTCCTGCTTTCTCTTTAAGCACATGCTGTGGGAGTCTGTTTTTACTCCCGAAACCACTCCCTTTAGGAGCTTACTTTCTCCAAAACTACCAGGCGCGATCATTGCATTGCCTGGGGCCGGCCTTTAAGTCTGTTTGTGTTATCCTGCATTGACTGAATTCCCCATCGGTCTCTGGTAGTAAGCTTTGAAAAAAATTCTTTTCAAGACAAATTTTTAGAAAGAGAAATAAAAGATAGAAAAAGGAGAAAATCTTTCTGAACCAATATTTGGTGGGAGAAGAAATTCAGAAGAACTTATCTGGAGGACATGACTGGTCCCCGTGATCATGACATGCACCATAGATTCCCAACCCAGTCTATTCGTATCAATCGATTTGCCCGATGGTCTGACTTGCTGGGGATGATAAATGAGTGTCCATTTCGTTGCGAATGTGGTCGCTTTTTGTTGATCTGTCTTGTCGCCTCATAGTGCCCTTCGAGGGGTTTTCACTAATGAGACTCTCTCTTTTCTCTCATCTCCCGGCGCCTTATGGTGCCTGTGAAGGTTTTCACCAATAAGACTCTCATTTCATATCTCTCATCTTACGTCGCCTTTCGGTCCCTGTGAAGGTTTTCAACGATAAGACTCTCTCATTTTATTCTTCATCTTACGTCGCCTTTTGGTGCCTGTGAGGGTTTTCACCGATAAGACTCTCTCATTTTATTTTTTATCGAGGAATCGGGGTGTTGTCGATACGACCCTCTCTTCTGGAGATTCCTTTGACCATCAATTCATTCCCAGTCTTACGATCCTCTTCTTTGCTGGGGATCGATGCATTATTCTCGGCCTTATTTGCCTGACTTGGCATCTCTTGGATATTGATCGGGAGGTCTTTTGGACGTCGATGTTGGTTTTGGTGTGGGGTTAAAGAAAGGCTATCAAAAAATGAAATAATTTGATGGGTGATCTGCTACAACTTTTGGAATCAAACCTTTGTTGGAACTTAAAACATAACCTCTGCCCCAGTTTTCTTGCTTGGGAAATTTTATTTTTTTTACACTTATGTTGAGCTATGTGCGTTACGCACATTGTGCCTATTATGCACACTATGTACATTATGCATCCTATATTCACTATGATGCACACTATGACCGAGACGTGAGGCGCCTACGTATCCTCTTTGAGGAATCAGGTCAAACGTAGTTCCCACGATTTTGTATTTCTTATGATTTTATCTTCTTTTTTCTTTGTTGTTTTTTTTTCTTTTCTTTCTCCTTCTTTTCATTTTCCTTTAAAGATTTTTTTTCTTTTCTTTTCTCTCTTTTTTTCTTTTTTTTTTCTTCTTTTCCATGTCTTTTCCATTAGTAATTCCAAAAGAGGGGTATGAAAGAATAACTTAAGGCTCAAAAGGGGAAGCAAGGGTTAAAAGTGTTTGGATAGAAGAAAGAATTGCCTCCGTCATCTCATTATCCAATAAATGCCAAATACAAACAAACGAACCAATAATTTCCATAATTAAAGAAATTACGCATAATATCTCTTGACTGCATCAGAATTGATAGCCATGTCGACACATCTCCCCTCGATATTTGTCAAACACAAAGCACCGTTGGACAATACTCTGGTCACGATATAAAGCCCTTGCCAATTTGGGGCGAATTTGCCTTTTGCCTCGACTTGATGTGGGAGGATCTTCTTCAATACCTGCTGCCCTACTTCAAACTTCCTAGGGCGCACTTTCTTATTGTATGTTCTTGCCATTCTCTTCTGGTACAGCTGACCATGGCACACCGCCGCCAATCTTTTCTCGTCTATCAAGCTTAACTGTTCCAACCAAGCTTTGACCCATTCATCATCATCAATCTTGGCTTCAGCGATAATCCGGAGGGATGGAATTTCGACCTCCGCCGGTATTACGGCTTCAGTTCCGTACACCAACAAATAAGGAGTTGTACCTATGGAAGTCCGGACAGTAGTGCGGTAACCCAACAAAGCAAAGGGTAATCTCTCGTGCCATTGTCTGGATCCTTCCACCATCTTTCACAGTATCTTCTTGATGTTCTTATTGGCTGCTTCGACCGCTCCATTCGCCTTGGGACGATATGGGGTGGAATTGTGGTGTGTAATCTTGAATTGTTGGCATACCTCTCTCATCAGGCTGCTATTAAGATTCGCACCGTTATCCGTGATGATTACTTTTGGGATCCCAAATCTGCAGATGATATGGGAATGCACAAAATCCACCACTGCCTTTTTAGTTACCGACTTGAAGGTTTTAGCCTCAACCCATTTGGTGAAGTAATCAATGGTCACAAGAATGAATCTATGGCTGTTGGATGCTGTTGGTTCAATAGGTCCAATGACATCCATGCCCCATGCCACAAACGACCAGGGTGCTGACATCGTATGTAACTCTGTTGGCGGGGAATGGATCAGATCTCCATGTACCTGGCACTGATGGCACTTCCTCACGAAAGTGATACAGTCGTGTTCCATGGTGAGCCAATAACACCCTATTCGAAGGATTTTCCTTACCAATACATATCCGCTCATGTGTGGCCCACAAACTCCAGCATGTACCTCTGCCATAACCGTCGTGGCTTGACCGGCATCTATACATCTCAACAATCCCAAATCCGGGGTTCTTTTGTACAACACTCCTCCGCTAAGAAAGAAACTATTCGACAAACGCCGAAGGTCTCTTTTTTGGTCTCCAATGGCCTGTTCTGGATATGTCCCCATTCTGAGGTATTCCTTGATATCATGAAACCAGGGCTCGCCATCCGGTTCCTCTTCTACGGCGTTGCAATAAGCGTGCTGATCACAGACCTGGATGTGCAGAGGATCAACATACATTTTGTCAGGGTGGTGCAGCATTGATGCTAAGGTGGCCAAGGCGTCCGCAACCTCATTGTGAACTCTCGGGATATGTTTGAACTTCACCGATCGAAATCGCTTCCTCAGATCATGCAAGCATTGTCGGTATGGTATGAGCTTTAGATCTCGTGTTTCCCATTCACCCTGAATTTGATGTACCAAGAGGTCCGAGTCTCCCAAGACCAAGACGTCTTGGACATCCATGTCCACAGCTAAGCGCAGACCCAAAATGCAAGCTTCATACTCGGCATATTATTGGTGCAATAGAAGCGTAGTTGAGCCGTAACAGGATAATGGCGTCCTGTTTCAGAAATGAGTACTGCTCCTATTCCAACCCCTTTTGCGTTTGCAGCTCCATCGAAGAAAAGCTTCCAAGCCGGTTCCTCAGTTAATTCCATCGCATTTGTATGCATTACCTCCTCGTTGGGAAAGTACGTTCTTAAGGGCTCGTACTTTTCATCAACGGGTTTCTCTGCCAAATGATCGGCCAACGCCTGGGCTTTCATGGCTGTCCTCGTCACATAGACGATATCAAACTCTGTGAGCAGAATTTGCCATTTTGCTAACCTTCCCGTGGGCATAGGTTTCTGAAAGATATACTTCAATGGGTCCAAACGGGATATGAGATAAGTAGTATATGAGGACAAGTAATGCTTCAACTTCTGAGCTACCCAAGTTAGGGCGCAGCATGTTTTCTCGAGTTGAGTGTACTTGACCTCATGTACTGTGAATTTCTTGCTAAGATAGTAGATGGCCTGCTCCTTCCTTCCTGTGTCATCATGTTGCCCCAGTACACAACCAAATGAATTTTCCAAGACCGTCAGGTAAAGAATTAAGGGCCTCCCAGGCTTAGGCGGGACCAATACGGGTGGATTAGACAGATACCCTTTGATTTGGTCGAAGGCCTCCTGACACTCTACCGTCCAACCTATCACAGCATCCTTTCTCAGCAGCCGGAATATGGGCTCACAAGTTGCTGTGAGTTGAGCGATGAACCTGCTGATGTAATTGAGTCTACCCAGCAAACTCATTACCTATGTTTTGTTCCTTGGCGGTGGCAAATCTCGGATGGATTCAATTTTGGATGGGTCTAACTCAATCCCCCGTCGACTGACGATGAATCCTAGTAGCTTTCCTGATGGAACCCCAAATGCGCATTTGGCCGGGTTGAGCTTGATATCATACCTTCGGAGTCTTTGGAAAAATCTCCTTAGGTCTGCTACATGGTCCTCCTGACGCCAAGACTTTATGATCACATCATCGACGTACACCTCGATTTCTTTGTGTATCATGTTATGAAACACGGCAGTCATTGCTCGTATGTACGTTGCCCCGGCGTTCTTCAATCCGAACGGCATTACCCGATAGCAGTAAGTTCCCCATGGCGTAATAAACGCTGTCTTCTCCGCATCCTCCTCGTCCATTAGGATCTGATGATAACCCGCATAGCAATCCAGAAAGGATCTGATCTCGCGCCCAGCGCAATTATCGATCAGGATGTGAATGTTGGGTAACAGAAAATTGTCCTTGGGACTTGCTTTGTTGAGGTTGCGGTAGTCGACGCACACCCTGATTTTTTCATCCTTCTTTGGGACTGGTACCACATTGGCCAACCACTCGGGATATCGAGTGACCCGAATGACCTTTGCCTGCAACTGCTTAATCACCTCTTCTTTGATTTTTACACTCATTTCTGTTTTAAATTTCCTTAGTTTTTGCTTGACCGGGGGGTATGCCGGGTCAGTGGGCAATTTGTGAACCACTAAATTGGTGCTTAATCCAGGCATATGGTCATATGACCATGCAAAAACATCTTTGAATTCCATGAGGGTTTTGATCAATTCTTCCCTGACATTCGGCTCAATGTGGATGCTAATTTTGGTCTCTTGGACGTTATCAGCGTCTCCTAGATTCACAGCCTCAGTGTCATTTAGGTTAGGCTTGGGTTTTTCTTCAAATTGGCATAGTTCTCGGTTTATCTCTTCGAAGGCTTCACCTTCATCACATTCAGATTCATCCTCATAAACGACCTCTTGCATCATTGAGTCAGATTCAGATTGATTTATTAGACTAGGTCGAAGATCCGCTGTGCATGCCATGTCATTAGAACCAGTAAAAAGAGAACTGTTCAGAAAGGAAAAGAACAAAACAAAATTAAAATAGGTAAAAGGAGAGAACTTTATTAAATTTGCGGGATAAAAGGGTTCACACTTTTACAAAACAAAAGTAAAATTTGGATTACACCCTGAAATAATCCGGACAAAACAAAACACACAAAACATAAATCAAATCCTACTACCAAGACTCCCCTCGGACAGGAAGAGGAGTAACTGTCCAATTGTTGGTCTTGGCCTCAGGCCCCACAAACTGTATCTCTGTTCTGCTGGAACTTTCTCCAGCTTCTACCATACTGACATCAGCGAATAGCCTCTCAAAACTCTGATTCAGGTCCCCATCCATACCAATCAACGGTCCTAGGATCTTCGGGACTGGCAACCTCTTGGCATTTGCTTTGACAAAAGACCTTGAGAGACGTGGCACCGGCTTAGGCAGAAACCAAACCCTCTTCTTCATTTCTCGCGCTTGCTTCCTATCTGCTGCGGTTGGTTTGAACCCCAATCCGAAAGTTTCCAGATTTTTAGGCAAGGTGATAGGTTGGACAATCCCCTGAAGCTTGACTCCTAGACCCTTTCCCGGCACGAATCCATTACCCAGCATTTCTGAGACCATCATGATTGTTGCGGCAGCTACCCTAGGGTGCGGGATGATTTCTCCTTCAGAAATTTTGTCGGCCGACCCTGTATCGAAAATCTGGTAGACCTAAGGACCTTTTTCATCAGCGGTCTCTATGAAAGGTACAATGGCTCCGCCCGTGGTGCATGTTGTATCCTCGCCGTGTAACACGACTTCTTGTCTTTCCCACTCGAACTTCACCATCTGATGTAGGGTGGAGGGCACCGCTTTGGCTGCATGAATCCATGGTCGTCCCAACAGCAGGTTATAAGATACTGTGGCATCTAACACCTGGAATTCCATGGTAAACAGGACTGGACCAATAGTCAGTTCAAGTACAACATCCCCCACAATGGCTGTTCCGTTTCCGTCGAACCCTCGGACATAGATACTGTTCTTGTGGATCCTTCCGTGGTCGATCTTTAACTGGTTCAGGGTAGATAGTGGACAAATATTGGCGCTTGAGCCGTTATCCACCAATACTCGAGTTACCACCGAGTCTTCACATTTGACAGCTAGGTATAGAGCTTTATTATGCTCCGTACCTTCCACCGGCAGATCATCATCTGAGAATGTTACCCTGTTCACCTCGAAAATCTTGTTGGCAATGGTTTCCAGGTGGTTTACAGAAATCTCGTTGGGTACATGAGCTTCGTTCAATATCTTCATCAAAGCCCGTCGATGCTCCTCAGAATGGATCAGTAATAACAGCAGTGAGATCTGGGCCGATGTTTTTCTCAGCTGTTCGACCACAGAGTAGTCTTGCACTTTCATCTTCCTCAGGAACTCCTCAGCCTCTTCTTCGGACACAGGTTTCTTGGTTGCAACTGGGTTGGTTCTTCTTAGCTCCACCGGAGCAAAACAACGACCTGATCGAGTCAGCCCTTGCGCTTCACAACTGACTTCTTCCACCTGTTTTCCTTTGTACATCACCACCGCCTTTTCATATTTCCAAGGTACAGCCTTGCTATCAATCATCGGCAGCTGGACTACAGGCTTTATGGTGACCAGTTCTCTATGTGCCCCCTTTAACACAACAGCAGGTGTGGGCGGAATCCCTGATATTACTAGCTTGTTTGGCTCGGGTTTGCTTGTTATGGCGGACGTGCTCTTTCCCAATATCACTACCGGCTTGACGCCTTCTCCCTACGACTGTACACTCGTTCCTCCACTGGTTGAGACTTCTTTCTGGGCGGCCTGGATCATCATCACTGTTTGTGAGGGTTTTCTCAACTCTCCTCCCTCATATACCAACTCAATCATGTGAGTCTCGTGGTGCGCTGGTAGTGGGTTCTGGTTGATGTTAGGAGCCTCCGGTGTCTGGACCTCGATCTTATTGGTGTCAATAAGATCCTGTATGGCATGCCTCAATTTCCAACACTTCTCGGTATCGTGCCCGAGCATCCCTGAGCAGTATTCACAACTTATTGATCGATCCAAATTCTGAGGTGGGGGATTTGGTTCTCGAGTCTGGACAGGACTAACCAAACCCAATTGCCTTAGCTTGTGGAACAAAGCGGTGTAGGTTTCTCCCAACTCCGTGAAAGTTCTCTGTTTCCGCAACCTGTCATTCCTAGCATCTGGATTTCCCCGAAAGCCTGCCCCTGAAGGGTTTCTATACGCCCTCGGTGGAGGGTAGGTGTTTTGTGGTGGTGCATATATGTTCTGGGGAGCCGGCGCGCGCCATTGCGGGCGAACCGGAGGCTGAGTGTATGCTTGGGCCTGGTGTACGGAACAATGTGGTTCTCGAGGTTGATAGAAATTTTGTGGTGGGTTGTATGGGTAGTTTGACCTGTGAGGACTGGGTTGGTTGTAGTATGGCCGGCCAGCCCTGGACCAACTGCCTGCCTCGATCGTGGCAACCTCTTCTTTCTTTCTTCTCAGCGCACCTCCCGTGCCGCTTTGAATAGCCTGGGTTGTGGCCTTGAATGCCGAATAGTTCAAGATTTTGTCAGACCTCAGACACTCTTCTATCATGACCCATATCTTGACCACCTCGTTGAAAGATTTTCCAACTGTTGTCACCAAGTGGCCAAAGTAGGTTGGATCCAATGTTTGTAAGAAATAGTCCACCATCTCTCCCTCTCTCATGGGAGGATCGACTCTAGCTGCTTGTTCTCTCCAACGGAATCTGAACTCGCGAAAGCTTTCCCCGGGTTTCTTCCCAGTTCTCAATAATGTGAGACGGTCAGGGACTATCTCGAGATTGTACTGGAAATGACCTGCAAAAGCCTGCGCCAGATCATCCCACGTGTACCACCTGCTGGAATCCTGCCTGGTATACCATTCTAGTGCAGATCCGCTCAGACTTTGGCCGAAATAAGCTATCAGCAGCTCATCCTTGCCGCCTGCCCCTCTCATTTTGCTACAGAATCCCCGCAAATGTGCCATGGGATCACCGTGCCTTTCATATAAATCAAACTTAGGCATCTTGCACCCAGCCGGGAGTTGGACGTCTGGGAAAGGGCACAGATCTTTGTATGCTACGCTGACCTGGTTGCCCAAACCGTGCAGGTTCCTGAAGGACTGCTCCAGGCTTTTGAACTTTCTCAATACCTCATCCTGTTCAGGGGCCTTGACCGGCTTCTCAATCTCTGCCGGCACTTCCAAGTGTGGATTGTAAGCCTGTGGCTAGGGAGCATGAAACGTAGGCTCGGGGGGGATAATATTGTGTATCGTGAGCCTGAAACAATGGCTCACTGGTCGTTCTTTGCAAAGGGGCTGATGTTGGTCCCACAAAAATGGGAATATTGGGTGTTGGGAGAGGTTGATGGGGTGGTGGAGCTTGGGAATCATGAGGGCTTCTTTCTTGATGATAAAGGGGATTTGGGCGGCTTGTGGAAGGGCCGGAGTGAGGGTATTCTGGCATGTGTCCCAGTGTTTCAGGGCTCTTTTGTGTTTTGGCTATGGCTAGCTGCATTGCATTCATCTCTAGTCCCATCCTTTCAATCTTTTCCATCGCTTCTTTTAACAACTGGCTCATCGGCCTCTCTTCCTCATTACTATTCTCTGAAGTAGTCATGCTTGTTGCTATCGGTCCTTTGGATCTGGCTTGATAGGAGTGTGTTGCCAGAGTTCTTTAACAACTAACTTGTCTGGATCAGACAACAACAAACTTTGTTAGCGGTAGAGCTTAACAGATTTGATCACAACACATAGAGGATGCAATGCTCCTAGGCAGTTAACCGTTTCTACATGCTTCGCTTCGAACAACATGCGTCATCCCGGTTTGCTCATTTGTTCCCTTTTTATTTATTTTTGTATTTTCTCTTCTTTCTTTATTAAGAGCGGTCGAATCTTATGGGGATTGCCTACGCATCACGTCCCCGCGTGAATCAAACCAGGCGTAGTTCTGCACAAATGAGCATAAAAGCAAACAACCTTTTATTGTTGAAATGGCCTATTACAAACTACATTTTGCAAACGAAAGAGCAAACTTTGAAAATAAGCCTAGACTCAAAAATAGACCAGAAATCACCCTGATAAAAAAAACAAGCAAAAAGTGCTAAGATACAGACTTTGACTTATGAGTACATTATGGTTTTGAAAATTGGTGTCCGCGGGGCGTCGTTCGGCCTTGCCGCGGTCCTAGGTGCGAGATCCCTCTCAAGTTGCTCCAGCTCATGCATGGTCTGCTTGACATAACTCATCACTGCCGAGAGGATGGTAACGCTGGTCATGTTCTCACATCGTAGACATCGTCGGGTGATGGCATGGGCAATGGCCTTGATCCTATTTCTGGTTTGCTTCTTCTCTATAAATAGGCATTTTATCTGATCGCTGCACATCTTGAATACCTGAGCATCCTGGATATGTTGATTCTTCAGTTGCCGTACTTCTAACTTCATTCGGGCCAACAAGTCGTACCAGTATCTGCTCTCAATTTGGAGATCCTTGGCCTGATTAGCTGCTTTGATTTCAAGTGTAGCCATCTCTCTCTTCATTTTAGCAACAGTTTTCTCGTGGTCGCCTTCCAATTGATTCAGGTATCGGCGATGCTTATCTGCTCTTGTATCCCACTGTGCCCTGAGCTCTGCTATGACGTTTTCGGATTTCTCCAAACCATCTTGCCATTCCCTGATTTCACTTTTTAGCCTTTTTATCAGCTGCTCGTCTGATCGACGCCTTGGCTGTTTATCCGCATCCACCCTTATCTGTTTGATCTGGGCTCTGAGCATTTTGTTTTCCTGAATTAACCTGTTCCGCTCTCCCAGATTGGTAGCAACTTGCACATTGTGCTCATATTTCAAGCTTTCCACTTGTCGCTTCAACCTGCTGATTTCGGCGCAATAGCCTCTTTCCTTCGCTAACCAATCCCACTGCTTTTGCGATGATTCGGTGAAATTCCGGATGTGGGGTCTCTTAGCCGGCCTTTCATGCTCAAATTCCCTTCTATACCATGCAAGGTAACCTGGCGCCGTCTCTCCTTTGGCTCGATCCCGCACGCAAGTATCTGATTTCAAATATTGACCCTCACTCCAGATTTGGCGAATCTTCGCTTCTGGGAATTGTCCGTTAGGACTTATCTCAACTGCTTGAGTGCTAAGATCCTCCTCATGAGGTACTGTTTGGCATCTTCCGAACTGTCTCAAAACTCGGCAGGGTGCATAAGGTTGAATGCTCTTAAGCCCCATCAGTAAGAAATGAGTTTTAGCTGCCGACATATATAGGATCTTATCAACAGGCAACTATCCTAGCGTCCATTGTATTTGGCTGGCAGTAAGAGCTTGAAAGAACGAGGTCCATGCCAGGACTCCTTAGGGAAAACTGATCTCTTTGGTTCTCGTGTAAAATTCTTCTATGCAAGTCTTTTCTGGGGAACCATGGCTCAAAATCTCGGAATGATGGTAGAGGTGCTCGGTCATCCATATTTGTAGGAGCAAGTTACAACCTTCGAAGAAATTTCCCCCAGCTTTACAAGCTGTAAGAGCTCGAAAGATGTCAGATACCACCATAGGTGCGAGAGTACTGTCATTTTGCGTAAGTAAAGTGCTAACGACCCCGGATATCTTCAAATCAATGTTTCCGTCTTTCCTTGGAAATACCAGAAGGCCCAGGAACATCATCATGAAAGCTACCCGTCTGTGTTTGTCCCACTTCTGACGAACACCTTTGCTGCACAGTTTGTTGATTGGATTATTGAATCCCCCCTCATGACCGTACCTATCATATATGAAGCATGGCGTACAAAATCCGGCTGCCAGATCCGGGTTGTGGACCGTTCTGGGTATCTTCAATGAATCTAGGAACCGATGTACCGTGACAACTCTTGGGGCGACCAAGTATTTTTGCCTCAACGGAAGTTCAGCATTCCCGATGTACCCGGCCATTTCTTCCAAAGTCGGGGTGAGTTCAAAATCAGAGAAATGGAAAACATTGTGTGCCGGGTCCCAGTAGGTAACCAAAGCTCTTATGATATCTCCCCGAGGTTGGATTTCTAACAAACCCACGAGACCTTTCAGATATTTCTTGACCTCATTTTGTCCTTCAACACCTAGATCATTCCACCATAGCCGTAACTTGACAGGGATTTTGGTCATTATTGAAAAATGTTCATTTTGTATCGTGTTCATCCTGCACATTTATTAAGGTGATTTTAACAAAATGACTTGACTCAAAAATATTTTACAAAGGAGATCAAGTTTTGAACACGGCCTTTAAACACTTCGGGGACGAAGATTTTAAGGCTGTGTGGGTCAACTGGACAAAAATGCTAAACAAGACCCAAAGGTGGCTGTTTATGCAAAGTCAGCCTTCCGGCGTCCCTTTTCGGGAACATTCGGCTATTTATGATAAAACAGCATTACCTGACTTATTTATGACTCTTTTAAAATTTGACACATCTTTTTTTATTTATTGATTTTGGCTATTTTAGCAAAAATGGGGTTGAACCCGACGAGGGTTGCCTACGTATCTCACATCCGGTGAGAATCAAACCGGCGTAGTTCGGGATATCGTGAATAGAGAAAATCAAATAAACCTAGAAAACGAGAATATATATTTATTATTATTTTTTTCTTTTGAAAAGAGATAAAGACTAAAGAAAATATTTATTTTTTAGGAAATATTTGGACTATTAGTCTGAGTTTATAAAAGGGGTACTACGAAAGAAACAACATTTTTGAATTATGAATTTTCCGTTTTTTTTTTACTTTTAAATAAATACCTTCTCTTTTTTTTTTGATTTTGAAAGTGATAAAAAGAAAATTTTTATATTATTTTTTTTTTCTTTTTTTAAAAATCCAACTAGAAGTAATTTTTATATTATTTTCGACACTACTCGGACATTGGTTTTTCCAAAAGAAGTAATTATCTCCCTACGCTGCTATTTTTCCCTTTTATTTTTAGAAACCGGTCAGCATGCGGAACTGAAGCAAATAGATGCGCAAAACAAATAGGATGCAGCAGGATGGTCTTTTCATTTCAGGTTGCTAGTCCTAGACGGACCCAACCCCTGTGTTGAGTCCCCTAAGTCAAATGCAACATGATGCAAATAAGCGTTCCTACTAGGGATCCGGCATGAAGTTTCGTTATACTAGGTTCACAACCTGGGTATTTGTTCTAGACTGTGTACCCGAGCGGACAACTCGAGTCGAGGAGGGGGCTACGTACCGGGGACCCGCGAGATCGTCCGGCTTTGTAACTTGTCCGACCTCTTTCTTATTTCAGGGTATGACACTAACAGAATAGGGAGTCTCGACCAGCGAGCTTCTCCCCGGAGGTAAAAAGAGAAGGGTTTCGGCACAGTTTATATGTACAGTTCAAATAATATCAAAGCGGTAAAAGCAGCATTTAGCACATTATGCTCAAAACATGTAATAAAATCAGATAATAAACAAAGCCAAATAATACCAATTATTCTAAGCTCGAATTATCAACCCTGAACCAGTGGTTCTGGGTTTTAGATATCCCCAGCAGAGTCGCCAGAGCTGTCACACCTCCTTTTTACGTACCCGCGAGGGCGCAAGGGAGTTTTTTCCAATTAAAGGACAATCGAAACGGGGTTGGTTTAATTATTTCAGAGTCGCCACTTGGGAGATTTAGGGTGTCCCAAGTCACCAATTTTAATCCCGAATCGAGGAAAAGAATGACTCTATATTATAGTCTGCGTACCAGAAATCCGGATAAGGAATTCTGTTAACCCGGGAGAAGGTGTTAGGCATTCCCGAATTCTGTGGTTCTAGCACGGTCGCTCAACTGTTGTATTCAGCTTGATTATCTGATTTTATACAAATTGAACATATGTGCAAATTTTAACTTTTAACCGCTTTTGTCGTTATTATTATTTTACGAGAATTGCAACGTCGTGAAAACATATCTCGAACCACGTTACATCAATGCACCCGTGGCTATCGATATATCTCGACTCGGTTGAGATTTGGATTTGGGTCACATAAATGTGCACCCAAATTAAGGAAAATAAATTATTAGAGGCACGTCTAAAGCAACTAGCGTCTTGTTATTTTGAGGAAGGTCGTAAAAATTCGTTAAACGACACATCCCGAATTCTAATACTTTGATATATACATACATTAGAGGGCCCCGCAACTTTTGTACATTTTGTTTGTCGAGGCTCGTCTCATTCTTGTTTTTTAAAAGGAATTTGCGACGTCATGGACATGCATCTCGAACCACGTCACAATCAATGTACCCGTGATTAGAAACACATTTCGAATCCGTCGAGATTTGGATTTGGGTCACATAAATGCGCACCCGAATTCAAGAAGGTAAAATTATTAAATACGCGCATAAAGAGACTATCGCGTTATTATTCCGAGAGGTCGTGAGATTTGCTAAACGACCCACCTTAGGGACTGAATGCTTCAATATATATATACATTTAACGAGGGCCACAATTTGTGCGTTTTTCTTTACTTTTGTCGAGGCTCATCTCGTTCTTATTTTAAAAGGATATCCTATAGCAACTACCTTTCTTGTCGCGTTTGTCTCTACTAATTGAAAACAGTAGATAGCCCTAGTTAATTACATGCTTGCAAGTTATCTATAACAGAATTCCGAGTGCTTGCGCAAAATTAGTAGCACGGCCACGTACACAGTCAACCGAGCAAATTTAAGGGCCCAAATCCAGCCCATGCGTGATGGACCAGACCTGGGCCATTGTTTGTTCGATGCAGGCCTGCTTGGTCTGTTTTGACCTGGGCTCGACCTTTGTGAGGTTGAGATTGCAAGCTATGTGTTCTTTGTCTTAAAACATGGTTTACCAGTTATATGAAGCAGTTTTTCAGAAGGGAAAGAACTTAACTAGTTAGTGTACGATTTTCATGCTTGGCATACATTACAGAATTATACTACACCATTAAGCTAAATCTAAGGTACAACCTACTGCATTGGGCATACTTTTATCACCAACCTATTTACACAGTCTAACATCCGACTACCATATATTGACATTTATTAGGCATGAGGACTATCTCTAGTGTCCAAAACAAGAACGTAAACTATTATACATTACATGAGGCCTAACATAATAGTCTATGTATATATAAACATCTGCAGATCTTCTCTTTTATACTCATTGCTCAAACTTTCGAGTTACATTGGTAGTGTAATTGTGTACCTGGTAAGGAAAGCAATGGAAGAAAGGAATGATCAGCTGAGTAGTATTGCAACAAACACAGCAACAGCAGACACACATCAACAACACAGCAACAACAACCAACCAACAATGATGAAGCTCAAGAGCAGTCGAGCAACAAACAAACAATCCCAGAACCAGAGTAACGAACCAACAGAAATAATAGAGTATTCAATGCAGCAACACCAGCAGTTCAACAATCACAAGCAGCTCAATCAGGGCAAGCAACAGAACTTGGCCAAGACAGCTTGACCAAATGTGAATTCTTATGTAGTTTACAGACAATGTTTGGTCACAATATCCTCTGAATTTATGTCTCTTTCTTTCAGTTTTTTTCCAGAAGAACCTCCTCCTTTTTTTGGCTCCCAAAAGAATCCCCCTTCTTATAGCCTAACCTCAGCACTTTACAGCCTGCTGGACAACTCAGAATTCCCCCTCCCTGTTGTTTTTCCACTCACTTATTTTAAATAACAAAACTCCCATGAAATCCCTGACAGCCCCTCTCTCTTTTTGTTGTTAAAGTGTCCTAATCCCTTATTTATTTAGCCAAAGTATGGGCAGCAGGAATATAATCTGACAGCACATGCTGTCCAATTATTTTAATTCCTTAAAGCTAATCATACACATGATGCCCACAGTCTAAGCCAAGAGAACATGTTATCCATAAAAAAACACACAGCCTGGACTGCAACTATAACACACCCTCAAATGTTTTTGATTCAATTCGAACAAATCTCAGGCAACACACTCAGTTCCTAATTAAATTCAAATACGATCAAAGCAGCAATAAACAACACGGATCAAGTTGTTACTATTAATGACTGAAACTAATTGACGACATACATCGACTCGACTATATTAATCGTAACACATAACAATCAATCGTTCATGTAAACAACACGTACAGAGTCCCGAATGACTTCAGACAACTTTGTTCAATCACTGGGAGCCTATATGAATTAACTCATTTGACGACTAATTTAATTGACGATCATGTATACCACAGAATACATTCAGAGCATACACAGAAAATAATCGACCAAATAAAAGGTCTTTGACATGGATGAAAGAAATCAAGAAAACTATCAAACAATAACAAACAATCACAACAAAGCATGCTAACAACTTAATTAGCAGTTGAATAAAACAAAAAGGAAAATAAAAACTTACCGAAAAATGTTTAAACCAAACTGACCCAAATCTGACTCAACTTTGACCATTTGAGGCTGAACAAACTTTAACCAGGGTGTTCTCACATGAGAACACCTTGGTTAAGGTCTATTAGACCTCAAACCCCTGTCAAGACCGGCCGGATTCCAAGGCTACTCGTGTTCTAGGTTTTGGATCTTCAGATCTGGTTTTTTAGGAGTTGTGGGTAGATTCGGACCAAACCAAGCTTGGTTTGGTCACAAGGGAGGTCAGGGGATTGTCTGGTACGAAGATGGTGAGGTTTGGTATAAATCGAGTTTTGTCTCGAATATTCAAATCCAGATTCGAGACGATGGGAGGTGATTCGAGGTACATGGTTAGTGGATTCGTACTCAGGGTGGTTAGATGTTTCAGGGGTGTGAAGGGGGTGGTCACCGGCGTTCATGCCGCCGGGTTCTAGTGAAAAGGATATCAGGGCGGCTGCTAGGGTTTGGGGGTTCAAGGCTTGGGGAAGGAGATGAGTGAAGGGGGGGTTCGGATAGGGGGCGTGGGGTGTGAGGGAAGGTTTATATACGGCGTAGAGGATTGGATCCAGGCCATTAGATCATCTGATCTCAACGGCTGGGATCTGATGGTGAGGGGTGAGACGAGGTCGTTTGGCATTAGAACGGGGTCGTTTGGGTTTAAGTGGTTGGTTGGGTTAGACCGGCTAAACAGGTCGGGTTACGGGTGCGGATGTGGACCGTTGGATCAAGGGGTTTACACGGCTCAGATCGACTTGCCTGAAACGGCGTCGTTTGAATTGGTGCTTGGGCAGGCCGGATTTGAACTGGACTTGAGTGCTGGTTTGTGCCTATTTTTGTTTTATTTCTTGGGCCCAAACCGATTTTCCCTTCCCTTTTAATTCAACAAATTAACAAAAATTCCCAAAATAATGTAAAAAATTAACATAAACTTATACACATATTGGGTAACACCTACAACAAATGACACACATATATAGAATTTTAAAATGGTTAAACCACAGCCTAGAGTAAAAGCTACGTATTTTTGTGAGTTTTCTCTTAAAACCGGACTACGTCCTGATTACACACGGCGTACTTATTTTTGTATTTTGTAAGATTAATTGCAACACGGGCTGAACCACAGATGACTAGCAGCACATGGCGTGAAAAACTGAAAATTTGTACAGCGAGGTCATTGGTCACTATTTTTGTTTTCTTTTGGAGTGATTGTTCGTGAGGCAAAAATCACGTGCTTACAGTTTGTATCCACTGATCTTTGTGAGTATCTTGCATGGCTTCATCATAGCTCTCAGGTTCTCCCTTATCAGTCAAAAGTACATCTCATAAGGAGGATAGCACATCAATTTTTGCTTCTTCCTTGTAGATCTTCTAAGAGAGGTTTCAGGAGCATTCGAAGTAGGTACCTGAGCAGGAATTGATTGTTGATTAACCACAACTTCATCAACTGGAGCATCCGTAACATCTACACCACGATGATCATTTTTGTCTTGATCACTATCTTCATTATTGTCTTGGGTTCCTTCATGTGCAATAGGTGCCTTAGCAATAGAAACTGGATCAATATCAACTAAGCTCTCATTAATCTGAGAATCTATCTTCTCAGCTTTGTCAATATCTTCAATAGTCTAGTCTTCAAAGTATTACATCATAACTTCTAATAAGTTTATTGTCAACTATATCATAAAAACGATACCCAAACTCTTCTTGACTATAACCGATAAAGATGCACTGCTTAGTTTTGACATCCAGTTTCGATCTTTCATCTTTAGGAACATGCACACAAGCTCTACACCCAAAAACTCTAAGGTGATCATAAGAAACATCTTTGGCAAACCAAACTCTATCTGGGACATCACCATCCAAAGCAACAGTAGGAGACAAATTGATAACATAGGCAACAATGTTAAATGCTTCTGTCCAAAATGTATTTGGAAGTTTAGCCTCTGAAAACAAGCATCTAACTCTCTCAACTAGAGTTCTATTCATCCTTTCTGCCAAACCATTCAATTGAGGCATCTTGGGTGGAGTTTTCTGATGACGAATTCCTTGTTCCTTGCAATAGTTATCAAAGGGACCACAATATTTACCACCATTATCAATGCGAATATATTTTAATTTCTTCCCCGTCTGCCTCTCAGCTAAGGCCCGAAATTCCTTAGTTAAACATGCCAAGTGCTTGATCTTTATATTTCAAATGATAGACCCAGAGCTTACGAGAATGATCATCAATGAAGGTCACAAAGTAAAGTGTGTCACTTTTTGACTTTACATTAAAAGGACCACACAAATCAGAGTGTACTAGCTCCAATAAATCGGGCTTTCTTGAGGGAGGATGACTATGAAAAGAAATCCTTTTCTGTTTGCCAACTAAATAATGGATACACCTTTTTAGCTTTGCTTATTTCACTACAGAAAGCAAACTTTTCTTAACCAAACACTTAATCCCCCTTTTGTTCATATAACTTAATCTTATGTGCCATAATTCTAATAAAGTATCACTTTCCACCAGATTTATGGAGTCATTAAGAATAGAGCCATGTGTCACGTATAAACGAACAGACTTGACTCCTCGAACTACTACTAACGATCCCTTGGTGAGCTTCCATTGGCCATTAAAGAGGCATTATGGTAACCTTCATTGTCTAATCTTCCCGCAGAGATCAAATTGAAAGGAAAGTATGGAGCATGCCTGACATCTCGAAGAACTAACATTGAACCATTATTAGTTTTCAAATAAACTGGCACCAAACACCTTAACTTCACTGGCATTGCCCATCTTTAACACTCCAGAATCAACAGGAGTATACGATGAGAAAAAGTCTTTTCTTGGTGTGACATGTGAAGTAGCTCCAGAATCTACTATCCAACACGTCTCATGGGATACTAAATTGATGACTTTTCATCATAAGCAAAAAGAAGGTCATCTCGAACAATAGCAACAATATTCTTCTCGTTATTTTCAACTTTCTTTCCTTCTCTAATGTCTTGCTTCAACTTGTGGCAAAACCTTTTGATGTGTCCTTTCTTGTCATAGTGATTGCATGTAATATTACGGTATTTGGACCTTAACTTACTTCTACTTTTACCTTTATTACTCGAGCGTCTTGTTCTATCTCTCACCCGGTCTTCTATAACCAAGATATCTGCTTATAAGGACGAACCCTAATATTTTCTCCTTACTTCTTCGTTCAACACACCACTTTTAGCATATTCTATGGTCACCTTACCTCCAGGAGATGAATTTGTCAAAGAAACATGAAGAGTTTCCCCACAGTCTGGCAGAGTATTAAGAACCCAAAGTCCTTGTATCTCACCATCAAAATTAACTCCAATTCCAGACAACTGAACAAAGACGCCCTAAAAATCATTTATGTGATCAAGGATAGCATTGCTTGCCTTGTATTTAAAGTTCATCAATTGCTTTAGCAGGAACAACTTGTTGTTCCCAATTTTTGAAGCATAAAGAGTCTCTAACTTTTCCCACAACGATCTCGCATGTGTCTCATTCACAATGTAATTGCGAGCACTATCTTCAACCCATTGTCATATATATCCCCATACTTGTTGATACTCGAAATCCCAATCTTCATCAGATATACTCTCGGGTTTATGAGCTACAAAAATGGGTAGATGCATCTTCTTCACAAATAACAAATTTTTCATCTTGCTTCTCCAAACATTATAATTTCTCCCATTTAAACATATCATCTTGCTCATATTCGCTTCCATTCAGTAACAACCTGGATAAATAACCAAGGCTCTGAAATCACTTGTTATGACTAAAAAAATCAGGTGTCATGCGGAAGCTAGTAAAGCAAATCTTTAATGACGATAAATAAGACAGCAAAAGAGAAATATACCAAAAGAGACACAAACATTTAATGTGGTTCGGTCAACTGACTTACGTCCACGGCGGAGATGAGCAATCCATTATAAATAAAAGAGTGTATAAAATATTGAGAGAATAACCTCACGAAGAGGCAAACACAAGTGACACTCTAACACTTGTCCCGTAAAGTTCCCCCCTAAATACGACTCTCAAACCTATATGGCTACATTGTGGATGCTACTGAATGAGAAGGAATGACCCTCAATTTATAGAAGTCCAAACCTTTTCCTACAAAAAAAAAACGACTAGCCAAATTTGAGAGAATTATAATTTCCTTTTACAATAAGAAAAACTCAATTATGATAAACAAGTTGCAATTTCCATCAAGAGATAGGAAAACCAAATATGGTAAATAAATTAGGACAACACCTAACACTTAGTTACTAGATTAGGTTGTCATTATATTTCAATTATAAAGTCGAATTTCTCTAAAGAAAGTTATGCAACATTCACTGGCTAAAAAATTAGTAACTTCTATTCGTTTGCGGGTAAAAATTTTAATTTTTAACTAAGTTGCCTGTGGTGAAAGAAGTTCCTCTTTGTGATGGAGATGTTTCTTCACAAATGTCTCAGACAAAGTGGCTTCAAATTACCCACAAAGCTAGTAGTTATTATTGATCAAAGGCCAAATACATATACAGACCATTAAACTTGGCCCAATTTTTCATTTTGGCACTTTAACTCAGCCTTGTTTCATTTTGGCCCTCCAACCCCATTTCTTTTGTTCCACTTTGACATAAAATATTTTCTCCCAGGTAAAAATGCAGCGCCTGCAAATACCCAGCTGCTACCCCCACCCCACTGCCCCCTCCCCCCTCCGCAATTTTTTTTTTACTTTTTTGTTTGTAATTTCAAATTATTATTTTTTTTGTTTTTTCTGCCCACATCCAGGGGAAAAATATTTTTTTTTATATTTTCAGTAATAATTATGGGTTCAACTGAACTCATAACTTTCGACGCGGAGTAAAAATTTGTATATACAAATTCATTAAAATTGTAAAAAATAGATATAAACCCATAACATTTAAAAATATAATGGGTTCTTTTGTTTCACTTTGACACAAAAAGTTTTATCCTAGGTAAAAATGCAGCGCGGATAGATACCCAGCTGTTATCCCCACCTCACCCCATTACCCCCCACCCCTCACAATTTTATATTTTTTTTGTAATTTTAAATTATTATTTTTTTCGTTTTTCTGCCCCCCTCCCGTGGAAAATATATTTGTTTAGTAATAACTACGAGTTCAACTGAACCAATAACTTTCGACGCGGAGTAAAAATTCATTAAAATTGTAAAAAAATAGATATAAACCCATAACTTTAAAATATAATGGGTTCAATGTTAAAAACATTAAAATTGAATCCATATGATTTAAATTCTGGATCCGCCTCTACATTGAGAGTATGAAATTTGGCTTAAAAAATGGCTCGCACGCGCCTACAAGGGTGAGACAAATCACACATGGAATCTAGTCAGCTTTTGTGTCAAAGTGAAACAAAAGAAATGGAGTTGAAGGACCAAAATGGAACAAGGTTGAGTTAAAGTATCAAAATGAAAAATTAGACCAAATTTAATGGGTTGTCTATGTATTTGGCCTTGATCAAAAATATGTGAATGAAAACAAGTTGTTACCTATACTATACTTCGACTAAATTTTTTAGTGTCCTGGCTAATTTATATTAAGTTTAAATTGTGTTTTTCTCTATAATGGGTGTCATCTAGGTCAGCTATTGCTCTTACAAGCCGCATTTCATTAATTTACGTGCAGGCTACTCCATATCAACATAGGATGTCAGATATCAAAGATTAGAAAGATTGATAAATTGACCAAGCCAAAAGAAAGTACTATTAGTTAATTTATTATTCCGTTGCTGTTGATTCCGAACCTACTCCATTTTAAATTATTATTGTAACTTTCTTGTCTGTAATGGCTTTGGCGGGCGCACAAGGAATTAAAAAGTAAAGGGATCTTGACTCTTGAGCCCCAAGAAATGGGGTACATAATGCGTCACCTGCTAATTTTTTATTTTGAATCCTAAAGATTACTAAACTTTACTTTTGTAATATATTCCCTCTGTCCAAATTTACTATGATAGTATTCGAATTTTGAAAACTAAACTTCTTAATTTTCACCAAAAATACGGACATAAAAATTTTAATTTTTTTAAAAAGAAATACATAGGTAACAAGTACTATAAATTATTATAGTACTAATATTTAATAATTTAAAAGGCATATAATAAAATTGTGATAAAAGAAATTCTTTTGACTCTCGAAATTCGAATGTTGCCCATAAATTGGGGTGGGTGGAGAGTGTGAAACCTCCAATGTTCAATATCTGCTAATGCAAGAAAAGTCTTAAAATAAGGTTTACTTGGGAGTTGGGACTCTACTTAAAGGACCAACTACAAGCAGAATATGAATAGCTGAATCAATAACAATATTAAGAAAAATGGCTGAGGAAAACAAAGTAATTCTACATGGAACATGGGGTAGCCTTTTTGTTAAGAGAGTAGAACTGGCTCTCAAAATCAAAGGCATAGCTTATGAGTATGTTGAAGAAGATTTGAGCAACAAGAGTCCCCACCTCCTCAAGTACAATCCTGTTCTCAAGAAGGTCCCTGTGCTTGTCCACAATGATAAACCTGCTTCAGAGTCGCTCCTCATTCCTGCATACATCGATGAAACCTGGAAGACCGGATCGAGAATCTTGCCACAAGATCCCTATGAAAGAGCCATAGTTCGTTTCTGGGCTAATTTACATTGATCAGGTTAGTCATGTTGAACCGTGCGACCACCGAACACTTTTATTTATTTATTTACTAGCTTGTTCTAACCTACAACTATAGCTTTGGAGGCTAAGATGCGGGGACTCTTCGATTTTGGTGCCGTCCCCGTCCCGATACGAGACGGGACGGGATACATCCCGGATTCGGTCAACTTACTTCGGACACTTTGACCGGAGTCCATCGATAAATTTGGGAGAAAAATTGAGATTTTGATTTCTCAAAATAAAAAATAAAACAGATTTAGGACAATGAAAGAATAATGTCCATCTTGGAGAATGAAAGATTGAACTCTACAATATTCATGTAAGTTTTTCACAGAATCTCTCAAAATTTACAATATTTTTATAGCTCTATTTTTTATTAGCCGAATCCCCACACCCGTATCCATATCCGGATATGCATCCCCAAATCTTAAAATTTAGATTTTGCCGAATTCGATACTCGCATCCGTATCGGATACCCGCACTTGAGTCCGAGCAACTTAGTTTGGAGGTGCTCCATCAAAATTGCCAGTATACTGAACGACATACATAGCTAGGAAGAACTATGAAAGAACCAACAACGAGTTACAAGAAGGAAACACTAGGATCAAAATTTTAAAGTTGGAGGAATTGAAACCAGATGTCAAACAATAGAAATGCTTAACTGCACAGGGAAACCACAAACTAGATGCCCCTTCCCTCCTCATAGATCAAAAAAATCAAAATGAATGTACAATTCGACTTGGAAAATGAACTAAGATGAAATTCATAGGACAATCAAACATCTTGTACAGATGCAATATGACACACATTCGTTGTCATTATATGGACCACATAAAGAAAGGCTTCTGGAAACCAGACAATGCCCTGGAAAACCTGAAATGGTAGTTCTTTTTTTTTCCCCCTTGATCTCCTAAAAGGTTATCTAAGAGATTGGAAATTTATTGTATATACCATGTGATTTTATCCGTCACCTCATTCTCACATACTCTTCTCCACTGCTATCTTTATCGGACACTGTGACGTAGCTATTCCAAATTTTCTGATATGTTGAATCTAGATGCAAAGAAACCTCTGTCCAAACAGAATCCTATAAGTCACTTGAACAGATACCAAAAAGCTAAACGATTATGTAGAACACAACACAATCTTGGAGTCCTAATTGCTTCTTTTTCACTCTAATAACCTTTCAGAGTACTAACACTTCAAATTCCCCATGTTTTAATAGAAATGAAGGGATGCTTGATTAAGAGTCCTTACTGGAATTCATAAGGATTCATTGTACCACAACGTTATCATTTATGTTGACATAATTTGCACATTAGCAATTCATATTGGAGGGTAAGGGTAGTGTTCAATGGGTCCCACATTTGTATTTTCTAATTCTATTTTTTATCTTTTTTCTTTATTGGAATGTATATTTACCACTTTGTACAAGAAAGTTGTTGGAATAGTGTTTGAATTTAAGGGCAAAACCATCACGCAGATTTTGATGGATAAGGTTAATTTGTAATTTAGCTTTTGACTTAAAGTGTTACCGCTTTTAATATAGTATGATGATGATTTATTTATGTCTGGGCGTGCAACATTAGGACGTCTCAATATGCTCAAAGCATCTTGTTTTAAAGATGTTTAACATTACTTTGCTCTAATATATACAGCATCTTATACCCAGCACGGGGAAGTTGTGGAAGTCAACTGGAGAAGAACAAGAGAAGGCTCAAGAGGAAGTGCTGGAGAAAATAAGAATTCTAGAAAAGGGAATTCCTGAAATCCATGGAAATGAAATGGGGCTCTTACAAATCTTGCTGGTTACAACATTTGGATCTCATAAAGCATATGAAGAGGTCCTTGGTGTGAAAATTTTGGTTCCAGAAAACACCCCACTACTTTATTCATGTGTGAGAAGTTTAAACGAGTTGCCAGTGGTGAAAGAAATTTGTCCCCCTCATGATATGCTGCTGTCAAAGCTCAAAATCTATAGGCAAAATGCCTTAAAATCCACCACCCACTGAGCTACTGATCATTTTCTGGAAGAAATACTTGTGAGCTTGAAAACATGTCTACTGTGTTTTTTTATTTCAAGAAAAACATTATTGTTACATAGGGGGAGGGGAATAGTGAGAATTGAATCTGCGTGAAAATTCCCAGCCACAGTGTTAGTCGTGTGGATTCTGCTTGTAATTAGGTCTATGACCACGCTTGAGATCATTTGTGAAACATTATATTTCAAATTTCTAAAACCATGATATCTTTCAACTTCTATTGATAAGTTGTATTGAGATCAGGCAGTAATAATTTGTTTTACCACTTAACAGTATAGCGATAAATTATGATTGTAATTCAAGAAAAAAGTTGAAAAGAGATTCAACAGCCTCAAGACACAAAACTAAAAAAGTTAGTTTTCTCCAAACAATCAATCCACCATTCAATACAAACATTTTCTCTCTATCTTCAATACATGATCAGCAACTAATTAACAATTAATATGCATGATTCAGATTTCAAATATGACCCCATCTTGGTTGGTTTGAGGGTTTGAGTGACTGCACTGAGATTTTCTTGGCATGGATAATAGAATTATATGGAAGATTAACAAAAGAAACGTTACACATACATTAGCTCGTTTACTCTAGCAAACAACCCACCCTCAGCCTTTATTCGGATTTGAAATTGCTACACATTTGTATACGGGTAAAAACAGGACTAAATGAGTATCCCGAGTTCCCAGTGGGTTAGACGAAGTAATTGGAAAGCATTACCAAATGTCCGCACACGATTATCAAAGGGTCGTGATATCCGTGTCCGACCGGATATCATGGCATGGATCTCGGCCCGTATCGGCAACAGATCAATGATTAACAAAAAGAAGATTTTTACCTTTCTTAGAATTGTACTAGGGGTGAAACTCTCCTACTAAATAAAGGAGATAATTTTTATTCAAGGGACTCATTATAGCACGCATACAAAAACAATATGCATTTGTTTTCTCTGCTTTCAAAAGTTATTCAAAGTTCTTATTTTTGCTCATAGTTCTTCATAAATATTTGGCTCCGAATCCAAGGCAAGCTAATTGTTAAGCTCATAACCGATCCCAGATTCAATATTACTACTGGTTTGGTTGTTTATTCAATCTTTAATCTGCTCATCTAATGGTATTAGTCACTTATATTGAATTAGTCCACATATTCTTAAACTCGCGTATAAATTCAATTATTATCCATTTTTAAGAGTAAACAGTTTGGCGCCCACTGTGGGGCTAAGGATAATAGTGGTAGTTTGATACAAATTTCCATAACACACTTTATTTTACGCTTGTTCTTTGAGATTTTAATTTCAGATCTACCTAAGAATGTCAAACTCTCAGTCTGCTCACTTGAACGTTGATGGTGAGTCTGGCCATCATGGCGAAAATAACAATGCAGTACCTAGCAACGAGATGCCCTTGCTGATCCCAACAAAGTCCCAATTGCAGACCCAATCGATGCCAAACTGCCGACCGACCCTAAGAACAGCGTTCGCGGATGAGCCCAACCAACGACTCGAGGTACGCCCGAAGGTAAAGGCAACTGGATCAATCTGCGAGTGATCATCAAAATGTTACAGGCCCAACATGAAGCGATAGCACATCTGCAAAATCAAAGTCGTGCTTCCAGCAAGGTTAAGCCCGAACCGTTCCAAAAAAACACCTGAAGAAATGAGCAAGTCACAGAAAGGCCGGGTGAAGCTGACCCGGGACGAACCCCGAAATAATAAAAATGCTTGAGGAACTAACAAAGCGGGTTGAATCGGGGACGAAGAAAATTGAGGCCAACGACAAAAAAGTGGAGGCCTATAACTCCAGAGTTGATCAAATCCCAGAAGCGCCCCCGATATTGAAAGGCCTGGACTCCAAGAAATTAATCCAAAAGCCTTTTCCTCCGAGCGTGACACCGAAGCCAATCCCGAAGAAGTTCCGTATGCCTGATCTTCTGAAGTATAACGGAACTACGGATCCAAATGAACATGTGGCCTCGTACACGTGTGCCATCAAGGAAAATGACTTAGAAGATGACAAAATCGAGTCGGTTTGTTAAAATGTTCGGAGAAACCATGTCAAAGGGAGCAATGATATGGTATCACAACTTACCCCCAAATTCTATTGATTCGTTTGTTATCTTGCAGAATACTTTGTGAAAGCGCATGCTGGGGCCATCAAGGTCGAGACCAGAAATTGAACCTTTTCAAGGTAAAACAAAGAGACAATGAAATGCTCAGAAAATTCGTATCGAGGTTTCAAATGGAACGGATGGACCTGCGTCCGGTTGTCGATGATTGGGCCGCTCAGACGTTCACTCAAGGACTCAACTTTAGAAGCTTCTTGGCTTCACATCAGTTGAAAAATAATTTGATGGAGTACACTGCAGTAACTTGGGCCGACGTCCATAACAGGTACCCATAAAAAATCATAGTCGAGGACGATCAGCTCGGGCCCCCTCCAGGTCTATTTATCCCATCAGAACTAATGACATGTCTAAGAGAGTCATTGATCATGAACCAAGACCGAACAGAGACCGGTATCAGCCGTATAGTGGAGATCGAAAGGGTAACTGATCTAGGCATAACCCTACGAGAAACGAAAAGAGGAATGATCGAGGTTACATTAACTGGGGACTCATGAACAAACACGGTTTCGACAGGCCACTCGGGGCCAAGGAGGCACCAAGGTTATCGGAATATAACTTCAATGTCAGTGCTGTCAGCATCGTGTCTAGCATCGGGTGCATCAAGAATACCAAGTGGCCTCGACCATTGCAGTCCGACCCTACCCAGAGAGACCCTAACTTGATGTGTAAGTATCATGGCACTCATATCCATATAACCGGGGACTGCTGACAGTTAAGAAAAGAAGTAGCCCAGTTATTGAATAATGGGCATCTCCGGGAATTTCTAACTGATCAAGCCAAAAATCACTTCACGAATAGGGACTCCAATAAACAGACAGAACAAGAAGAACCTCAGCACGTTATCAACATGATCATTGGAGGAGTCGATGTCCCCCAGGGACCAATGCAAAAGTGCACTAAAGTGTCCATCACAAGGGAAAACTGAACTCGAGATTATATCACCATTTTGTTCAACGATTAGGACACTGAAGGCATTGTACAACCACATAATGATGCACTGGTAATATCTGTACTTATAAATAAATCTCGAGTTAAATGTGTATTGATTGATCCAGGCAGCGCGGCCAACATTATCAGATCGAGGGTCGTACTGCAGTTGGGTCTACAAGACCAAATAGTGCCAGCAATCTGGGAGTTGAACGGATTTAACATGGCATGTGAAACTACTAAAGGGGAGATAATCCTACCGGTGAACACCGTCGGCACCATTCAGGAAACAAAATTCTACATGATCGAAACAAAAGGATGTAACTGCAAGGAATCAAAATCAAAGCTCGGAGCCTCTCGTATCAAGGCCCGAACAAAACACCTACCCTCGGAGCCATCGAGGCCAAGCCCCTTGGATCCGGTTCGAGCTCCAAGGCCTCAGAAAGCATTACCAAACGTCCACACACAATTAACAAAGGGACGTGACCAAAAGTTTCCGACCAACATTGGTCGGTCAAAAAAGGCGACAAAAAGTTTTGACCAACGTTGGTCGGTCAAAAAAAGTGACCAAAAATCGTCCAGCTTGGACGGAAACTGGAAAAAAAATATTTTACATTTTTTTAAAAATAAATACTGACAAAAGTTGGTTAGTAAATTGGTCAACAAGTTGACCGAGCTGGTCAGACTTGCTTAGTCAAAGAAACTTTTTGATTACCGACCAACTTTGGTCGGTAATGTGGACCCAATTTTTTAAATTTTAATAATTATATTATTATTTAAAATATTTTATAAAATTTAAAAAATTTATATTTAAAATTACCAATCAAATTGGTCGGTTAATGCAGGGGAAGTATTTACCGACCAACTTTTGTCGGTGTATTTTATTTTCTAGAAAATAACCGACCAAAGTTGGTCGGTTATTAGGTCAACATTGATCAAACTTTTGAATAACTTTTATATTTACTATCTAAATAATATAAATGTAATCCCTTAATACTTTTGTAATACAAATAATGAATATACTAACATATACTATAACATGCTATATATGTAGTTAAAGTAGTACAACGAAGCGTGTGTTATATATATATACACACACACACTAACATATACTATAACAAGCTATATATATATATAGTTAAAGTTTTACAATGAAGTGTGTGTGTATATATATAGGTATAGCCGTATATCTATAAGAACACGAAGCGGTAGGACCACAAGGCCGGGTTCTTTTAGGGATAGACTTGTGAAGATCCTAATTAGTATATACAATTTATCATCAAATATATCTATTTGTAAATTAATTCATCGACTTATAACTTACTTAGATGCATCAATGAATATTAAAAACAAAACGCTTGACCTATATCGATTAATAGTAAAAATAAAATGTCTCGACCTATATCGATTAATCTATGTCATGCATTATTAGTGATGAACGAATGAAAAAAGAAGTTATTAGCATCAATTACAATATAGTGTATGTGTGCGTGAGAGAAATTACTCATATACTTAATTATAACTTAGAAAATTTACTTAGATAGATGCTATTATAATTTATTAAAAGTGAATAGTTAATATAATTATTTATAAAGATTATGTTTATAGTTTATAAGTATTTATAGTAATTTTATAGTTAAATAAAATAAATGCTTATAGTTTTATAATATTTTTTATAGTTTATAATATTTTAAGGGAAAAACACAAAAAAAAATTATTTAAAAAAAAAAAAAGAAACCGACCAAAGTTTGTCGGTTTTTGGTCAAACGGTCAACACTTAATGTACCGACCAACTTTGGTCAGTAATTCTGAAATCAGCTATGAAATACGGGATTCCCCCCATTTCTATTACCTTTTTTCTCCAAATTTCCCCTAACTCCTCACTCAACACCTTCCCCTCTCCTTCTCTATTTTCCTTACACAAATACCATTCTCAACCCCGCATCACCACCGCCCAGCTGCCGTCATCGCTGCTGCCACTGCCACGCCGTCTCCTTCTCCACCTCCTAAAAATTCTAGGTTTGATTACAAATTATTTCTTTTGTGTAATTGTTAATTAGCTATGAATTAGTTTCAATTGATTATTTAATATTGTATTTTATGAAAATCTAGGGTTTAGGTCTTATTTTAATTGAATTGGTTACACATGGTATAAATTAAATGTTTGAGTTTGTATTGTCTTGAATAGTTTAGTCAGAATTGAATTATTAACTTTGTATTGTCTTGAATAGTTTAGTTAGAATCTATGGTTTAGGATTTGTTCTTGTGAATCGAACTTTTAGGGTATGGGTTGAATTTTCAGGATATAAATTGAACTTTTAGTTTATGTTTAAACTCGTAGGATATAAATTGAACTTTTAGTTTATGTTTAAACTCGTAGGATATAAATTGAACTTTTATTTTATGTTTAAACTCGTAAGATATGAATTGAACTTTTAGTTTTTGGGATTTTTTTTCTTGTGAATTGAACGTTTAGGATATGAATTGAACTTTTTGGATATGACTTGAACTTGTAGGATATAAATTGAACCTTTTGGATATGGGTTGAATTTTTAGGATATAAATTGAACTTTTAGTTTATGTTTAAACTCGTAGGATATAAATTGAACATTTAGTTTATGTTTAAACTAGTAGGATATGAATTGAACTTTTAATTTTTAGGATTTGTTCTTGTGAATTGAACTTTTATGATATGAATTGAACTTTTTGGATATGAATTGAACTTGTAGTATATTAATTGAACCTTTTGGATATGAATTGAATTTTTAGGATATAAATTGAACTTTTAGTTTATGTTTAAACTCGTAGGATATGATTTGAACTTTTAGTTTTTAGGATTTGTTCTTGTGAATTGAACTTTTAGGATATGAATTGAACTTTTTGGATATGAATTGAACTTGTAGGATATAAATTTAACCTTTTGGGTATGGGTTGCATTTTTAGGATATAAATTGAACTTTTAGTTTATGTTTAAACTCGTAGGATATGAATTGAACTTTTAGTTTATGTTTAAACTCTTAGGATATGAATTGAACTTTTAATTTTTAGGATTTGTTCTTGTGAATTGAACTTTTAGGATATGAATTGAACTTTTAGGATATGAATTGAACTTGTAGGATATAAATTGAAACTTTTGGATATGAATTGAACTTTTAGGATATAAATTGAACTTTTAATTTATGTTTAAACTTGTAGAAAATAAATTGAACTTTTAGTTTTTAGGATTTGTTCATGTGAATTGAACTTTTAGGATATAAATTGAACTTTTTAGATATGAATTGAACTTTTTAGGATATAAATTGAACTTTTACTTTATAATTAATTATATTTAATATAATTTAATTTTTGGAGTAATTAGGAAAAAATTATTTTCTTGAATTAACTAAAAAAGATTTAATTAATTTATAATTGTAGAATAAATTAATTTGTTCTTGTTCTAATAGTATAGATGGAACATCGTACTTGGATGTACAATAGGAATTATCCTAATCAGCGAGGATTGCGGGAGGATTTTGTAGAAGGGGTTGATGACTTTATTAGACGTGCAATGTCACTTCTACTATACCAAAGTGAAGGAGTAATTAGGTGCCCTTGTGTCAGGTGCGATTGTATAAAGTTTAAAAAACCGGAGGAAGTTAAGCTTCATCTTTATAGGAAGGGGTTTATAGAAAATTACTTTGTGTGGACTAATCAGGGAGAGATCGATGATAGCCGTGGGATATTTCATAATATGGTTGCTAGCGAAAGTAATAGGTCGGTGGAGAATACAAATCTTGATTCTAGAATTTAGGATATGGTTGTGGATACTTTTGGGATATACTTTGGGGGTGAGCCCAATGAAAATGTCTAACAAACTCCTAATGATGACGCAAAATGTTTTTATGAACAGTTAGAGGAAGCTAGTCGTCCACTACTGTAACGACCCGACCGGTCGTTTCATGAGTTTTAGTCCCGTTCTCCCCATTTTTGATTCTTTATGTGTTATTCACCTTCACCTCATCGTATCGTATTGGTTGGTTCGGGTTTGGGGTAGTTTTGGAGTGATATGAGACACTTAGTCTCTTAAGTTGACCATTTAGTTGGAGAAGTCAACCGGAAGTTGACTTGTTAGTAAACGATCTTGGATTTGGATTTTTTGATTCAGATAGCTTCGTCAGGTGATTTGGGACTTAGGAGCATGGTCGGGATGTATTTCAGAGGTCCGTGGTAGATTTACGCTTGAATTGGCGAAATTGGAATTTTGACGTTTTTCGGTTGGTAGTAGAAATATTGATATCAGGGTCAGAATGGAATTTCAAAAATTGGAGTAGGTCCATTGTGTTATTTGCAATGTGTGTGCAAATTTCTTGTCATTCGGATGGGGTTTGATAGATTTTTTTATCTATTGTGGAATTCAGTAGTTTTGGAAACCTTAGGCTTGAATCCGAGGGTGTTTTGATAATTCAATGTTGTTTCGAGTGTTTCGAAGGTTGGTACAAGTTTGAATAGTGGTATCGGACTTGTTCGTATTTTTGGATGAGGTTCCGGGGGCCTCGGGATAATTTTGGATGGTTATCAGACAGTTTGAAAATTTGAGAATGCAGCTAAAGCTACTGGTTCTGTCATAACCGCACATGCGGTTAGGGGACCGCATGTGCGACGTCCACATAGGCGAGGAAGTGGCTGCATATGCGGCCACAAGTGAAAAGGGCAGAAGCCATAGGTGCGGAAGAAGGAATGCACCTACGAGACTACAGGTGCGGATATAGAGGCGCAGGTGCGGAGGAATAAGTGAAAACCATATATGCGGTTGGCTAGACCGTAGAAGTGGTACCGCAGGAGTGGGAAAAGGACCGCAGGTGCAAAATCTATGGGTCAGAAAGTATATAAGTTCCCCTTCGCGAAATTTGGGTTGTTTTCTACAATTTTTATCCGGAGTTGAAGATTTTTGGAGGGTTTTGAAGAGGGAATCAAGGGGGTTTTCTTTGAGGTGATTTTCTTGAACCTAAAACATGATTCTATGTTGATTTTCAGTTGTATAAGCATGAAATTTATGGGATTAAGGGTGAAAATTTTGGGAAGTTAGGGCTTGAAATTGGAGAGGTAAAATTGGGGATTTGAGGGGCCATCTGTGGTCCGATTTTGATGTTCTTGGTATGTATGTACTCGTGGAAGGATAAGGATTCTATTGATTTGATTTTTATCAGATTCCGAGACGTGATCCCGGGGGTCGGGTTTGACCAATTTCGAGATTTTTGATGTAAATTGATTATTTTCGCATGGGCTTCTTCCCCTAGCATATATTGATGTTATGATTCTGATTTTAGATAGATTCGATGCGAGTTAAGGCCGAGTCAAGAGGCAAGGGCATCGTGGAGTAGGATTTTATCCGGTTTGAGGTAAGTAATAATTGTAAATCTAGACCTGAGGGTACGAAACACCGGAATTTCGTAATGTTTTGATAAACGAGTTGACGCACATGCTAGGTGACAGTCGTGTGGGCGTGCACCCATAAAGATTCTGACTTGGTCCGTCCCGTGGTGACTGCATAGTTGCATATTTTGACATGCTGTATATGATATCCATGTGTTTTAGCAATGAATCTGTTAACTTGTGCAGAATGCTATGTTTGGGGCCCTTGTGCCAAACTGTTTAGACCCTTAGGGGTATTTTACTACTTTCCTCACACTGTTTTGATTTAAAAGCATATCCTCAGTCATGTTTTACCTGTTTATTGTTTAATCCAGTTTCATTAATCTACTTCTTAATATATGAAAACTGTTTGGGCTGAGTTTCCCTGATTTTCAGTGAAATGCCCGAGTGGCCGCGAGGTTAATGACTGAGAGAGGTTGAGGAACTAATGGTGAGGATTATATATATGTTATGGAACGGGTTGCATGCCGCAGCGATATTTATATATATAGGGATCGGGATGCATGCCACATTGATATGTATTAGATCGGGCTGCACACTGCAGCGATATGACGCTTGGGCTATAGGAGCCACTCTGGAGTCTGTACACCCCCAGTGAGGGTAGTCGACTATATATTATGGATTGGTATGCACGCCACAACAGTTATTATTATGAGATATTTATTGAGCCAGAGTTCTGAGTATGAATACTGATTGACGAGTGACTGTGAGGTTTGCCCGAGGGGCTATAGTTATTAGTGATACTTTTCCCCAGGAGCTTATTTATGATATTTTCTTTTTTCACTCTTCTTTTACGCTGAGCCTCTATTGAAAAATGTTGAATAGATGATTTAAAGGATTTTCATTGGAACTGCAATTTCTACGAGGTATTTGATTATTGAACTGCAGACTTTGACTTGATATTTCTGTTGAGGTTCTTGATAAAGTATGCATATGACTTTATAATGCTCCTCACTGCACTTAGGCTTTATTACTTTAGTTACTTACTGAGTTGGCATACTCACGTTACTCTCTTTACCTTGTGTGCAGATCCAGGTGCCCGAGCATGAGAGTGAGAGCCTTCAGCTCTTTCAGAGTCTTAACCGGAGATTGCAAGGTAGTTGCACGGCGTTCACAGCCCTTCCTTTCTCTTTCCTATTCTAGTACTTTGTATTTCAGATTTATTTTGTATTAAGTAGACATTGTTGAGTTGTACTTAGTGGCTCATGACAAGTGACACCAAATTCAGGTTGTGTTGATGTATTTTCATACTGGTTTCCGCATATTTCTATTGATATACATATTACATATGAAAGATTCGAGACTTAGAAATATGAATTTATAAAAAGAACTTGATGTTGTAAATGTTGAATTGTCTTGCCTAGTACTGTGATAGGCGCCATCATGACCGGGGAGGTTTGGGGTCGTGACAAGTTGGTATCAGAGCCTAGGTTACATAGGTCTCACGGGTCATGAGCCAGTTTAGTAGAATTTCGCAGATCGGTACGAAGACATCTGTACTTATCCTCGGGAGGCTACAGAACCTTTAATAAAACCTTCACATTTTTTAAATTCCTGTTGGGCGAATCTGTTGATTCTACTACTAAACTTATGTTATTCTGTTCTCTCACAGAAGGTGAGGACACGTACTACCTGTCAGGACGGACGACCACCAGTACCACAAGTTGGGGCCACTAGAGGCTGAGGTCACGGTCAGGGCCGTGGTAGGGGCAGGGGTGTAGCCCGCACATCAGCTAGGGCAGCACCTGCAGATCCACCTATCGCCCTAGTTAAGGATTAGGTCCCAGTTGTAGATGCTCCAGCAGTACCAGCTTAGGCCCTGGCCCAGATTCTCTCAATGTGCATTGGCCTAGCTCAGGACGTCTCCGTTATTACGGCTGCAACTACTACTCAGGCTGGGGGAGGCAGTCAGACTATCGCTGCTCGCACACCTGAGCAGGTTGTGCAGGGACTTCAGACATAGGGGGCACCTCCAGTCCAGCCAATTGCACCAGCCCAGGAATGTGTGGTACCAGTTATGCCTGACGATGAGAAACATCGATTGGAGAGGTTTGTGAGACTTCAGCCTCCGCCTTTCAGTGGTGCAAAGAGCGAGGATGCCTAGGGTTTCTTAGACAAGTGTCAGAGGATACTTCGGTCCGTGGGTATTTTGGAGACTAGTGGGGTCTCGTTTAGTACCTTCCAGGTTTCAGGAGCTGCCTTTACTTGTGGGAGGCTTATGATAGGCGTAGGCCTATTGATGCAGTGCCCCTTACCTGGCAATAGTTCTCTGCTCTCTTTTTGGAGAAGTATGTGCCACCGTCTCACAGAGAGGAGCTGCGCAGGTAGTTCGAGTAGTTACGTCAAGATGATATGACTGTGACATAGTACGAGATAAGATTTTTAGAGTTAGCTCGTCATGCTGTTTGGTTAGTTCCTATGGATAGGGAGAGGATTAGGAGGTTCGTCAATGGCCTCACATATCAGCTTCGGATTCTTATGACCTAAGAGAGGGTGTTAGGTGCTACTTTTGAGCAGGTTGTTGATATTGCTCGAGAGATTGAGTCAGTTCGTCGCCAGGAATGAGATGAGAGGGAGGCCAAGAGGTCTCGAGGATCTGATAGTTTTAGTGGCGCTCCTTTGAGAGGCTAGTTTCAGCACGGCAGAGGTCGTCCATTCAAACATGCTCAGTCAGCTTGCCCAATTCATCGTGAGGCATCATCGGTCCATAATTCTCACAGTTCACATCAGGGCCATTCATCGCTTAGTGCTCTACCAACCCAGAGTTCGTCATGTGCTCCATCAGCTTAGGGTTCTTCTGTCACGACCCGAATTTCCCACCATCGGGATCGTGATGGCGCCTAACATTGAACCCGCTAGGCAAGCCAACGTTACTGATTATTTTACCTTATTACCTTTATCTTTAACAATTTACCAAGTTAATGTGAGGATACGGCTGAAATAGAAATGACGAAGAACAGAATTTAACAGTTTAACTAATACCAATACGAAATCCAGAATAATACTTCACCCAGAACTGGTGTCACAATCTCACAGACTATCTATGAATACTACAAATAGTGGTCCGAACAAAGAAAATACATGTCTGTCTCTAAAATAGATAAGAACAGAAAGAAACAGGATAGAAGGGGACACCAAGGCCTGCGGATGCCTGCATGACTACATCGGGTCTCCGCTAGACTGAAGGAAACAACCTCTAACTAAGGTCTGTATGCTCTAGTGACAGGATCTGCACAAAAGAGTGCAGAATGTAGTATCAGTAGAACCGACCCCATGTACTAAGTAAGTGTTGAGCCTAACCTCGGCGAAGTAGTGACGAGGCTAGGACACAATGTCCTTTTTCTTTAGACTTAAGTCCCTCGAGAAAACTGTCTAGGAGATCCATCGTTGGGAAAAGTCCATTTTTTCTATTTTTTTGACAAAAACAACTACACTAAAAATGAGTACTACAACTAAGCTAAAATAGCACAAAAACTCACCCAAACAATCTCTTCACCCCAAGGCAACGGCGCCAAAAGACTTGTTGCTCCCAAACGCACACGCAAGTATACGTGTTCGACAAGTAATATAGGATTGTAAGTCCAGATATCGTACCCACAGGGACTTGTGATTAACTATCAACTAAATTAAACCAAACAATTAATCTATTCAAGCGAATCCTAATGTATGAATATTTAACTAAAATTAATCTAAAGTAACAAATTAAGAGATTAAAGAAAACAAGTTTGTGAATTATAGAGACGAATTCGATGTGAGTGAATATTCTAGAGCTATGGGTTAGCTAACAATCCTGCTGAGTTTTCCACTTAAATCGTCTAATTAATTTATCTGGCTTATTGGTTGATAGGGTTAATATTGCTAGCCTTCTCCCAAAGTACAACTAACTTATTCAAGCTAATCTAACGCCTATATTCCTAGGGAATTAGAATTAACAAGAACGCATTAATAATTCCTGTATAGTAACCAAGCAACACGATTAGGTATATTCCTATCCTAATCGCAAGTCCGTCCCCCCTCAGAGTTAAGATCTTGCTCTACTCAATCTTATATGCAATCTAGAATTCCCTCTCCCGAGTTCAATCCTAGATTCGTAGATAGTATTCAATTGGTGGTCAAGCAATCAAATAATTAAGCGCAAGATTGAATAAATAAACAAATATTATAAAATAATAAGAACAGTTCAAGCTTCAAATTACAACGTTCATGTAGCACCCAAAACTCTAGAACTAATAAACTATGAGATTAAAGGAAGAGAAGAGAAGAAAAACTAGTTAGAACTTGTAAAGCGTTCTCCAAAGCGTGGTGTGTGTTCCTCCACGTCTAAAGTGTGTTCAAAGTAGTCTCCCTAGGTCTAAGATGAGTCAAAAATCCCCAAAATAACGTTTTACATGTATTTATACCATGTAGGGTCGGGCCCAGATGAAAACACCTTCTACCACGCGAAATAGGACCCCGGCTCTATGAAATTTGTACAGGCGTGCCGCGTTAGTGGAGATTATCAGCAACCTTATTTTTTGTCAGGCAGTTTTTACATTGCTGCGCCGCGCCTTGCGGTGCACCATGCAGAGCGGTAATGAGAATTTGCAAAAATGCAAAACCTGTAAGTTGTAGCCCTTTCAAATAGCTTTCCAACGATATACTGTGGAGCCCAAACGGAGTTCTGAGTGAAAAGTTATGTGCATTTTACTAGATAATGCATCGTATGCCCGCTCGATTCTTCGTTTCGTTCCTAACTATCATCCGTTGATCCCCGAACACAATCCCGACTTAATTCCTCAGGCTTTTACTTATATTTCAAAGCTCCAAATCACTTGAATTCATTCCATAACGCCTACATAGATCGGAATCACTCCTACATGGCATAAAACACATATTTAGTGCTAAACACTAGCGATTAAAGCTCAAACTCAATTAAAGTGCAGTAAATTAGAGTGTAATAAGAGACTAAAATATACCATTATAGCCTATCATCACACAACAACATCATAACCTGTGCAGTTTCAACCATATCTAACAGAATACCAATAATAGAAACTAAACAGAGATTAACGGGAAGGGGCAACAAGCTATGGGGGATACCAACATAACAAAACACAGAAATAACGGAATGAAACAATTAAGGAACTAGAACCAATAGCAACAAGAAATCACTATTCCTCACAATATGAATATAAGAAATGTGCACGGCATCACCCTTCGTGCTTTATCTCTCTTACTCACCATATTCATCAATATCAATGTAAAGTGCACGACATCACCCTTCGTGCTTTATCACTCTTTCCTCACCATATGCATAAGTATGAATGTGCACAACATCATCCTTCGTGCTTTATCACTCTTTCCTCACCCAAACAGTGGTAACAACAACATCCCGACAAAGGGAATCAACATTTAAAAGTAATTACGTCCCAGAAAGAGAATCAACTATAACCAATCTTGTTCAACAATTAACTTCACAAAATGAACCTCAACGAGAGCCAGTACTCAACAATGAACAAATATCAAGAAAATGATCATAAGTCTTACTCAACATGGATAATTATCAATTTAGGCATTGATAGAACTTAACAAGAATCACAATTTAAGACTCACGGGCATGCTTGACACCAACGTATAGATGCTCGTCACCACACCTATACGTCGTACACAATACTAGCATATAGCAAATAAGACACAACTCCTATTCCCTCAAGCTAAAGTTAGACCAAACACTTACCTCGATTCCACAGCCATAAATCAAGCCTCAACTATCACTTTCCTTCTAGATTTCACCTCCAATTCACTTGTATCTAGTCATAATTAGTTTAATAACATAAATAAATGCTAAAGAACTCACACCCAATGCTTAATTGTAGTTTTCCCAATATTTTCCCCAAAAACCCAAAAATCGACCCTAGGCCCGCTTGGTCAAAACTCGAATTTCGGACCAAAACATGATTACCCATTCACCCCTGAGCCCAGATATGCAATTGGTTTTGGAATCCGACCTCAATTGAGGTCTAAATCCCCCAAATTTTGAAATTCCCAATTTTCACCCAAAAACACCCAAATTCCCATGAAAATCCCTAGATTTTGTGATGAAATCTTGTAAAAAGATGAAGTAGATTGAAAGAAATGAGCTAAAAATTGTTTACCTATGATTTGGGGAAGAACCTTTCTTTGGAAAATCGCCTAAGAGAGCTTAGGGTTTGAGAGAGTTTGAAAAATGAAGAAAATCTTGTCTAAGTTAGAATTTACCCAGGAGCAGTTATCGCATTTGCGATGACAGGTTCACAAATGCAAACTCGCAAATGCGGCATAGGCTTCGCAAATGCGAAGGTAGGCCTGCCTTGCTCTCTTCACAAATGCAAACTAGTGTTCGCAATTGTGGCCTCTGCTCTTGTCGCATTTGCGACTCTGAACTTTACAAATGCGAAGGTCCCCTGCCCAGCCCAGTTATCGCAAATGCGATGGTATTTCGCAATTGCGAGCCCATATTTTTGAGCCAGGCTTCGCAAATGAGAAGCTTGTAGACCTGCAACACACCAGCTGCTGTTCCTAAGTTCAAAACACTCCGCAGCCTATCCAAAACTCACCCGATCCCTCGGGGCTCCAAACCAAATATGCACGCAAGTCCAAAAATATCATACGGACTTGCTCGTGCGATCAAATCATCAAAATAACATCAATAACTATGAATTTAGCCTAAAAATCAATGGAATTCTCAAGAACACCTAAAGTTACTATTTTTACAACCGAGGGTCCGATTTATATCAAATCAAGTTTGATTCCTACCAAATTTCACAGACTCAACTTAAACATTATTTTAAACCTGTACTGGGCCCTGAAACTGACATGCAAGTGCAATACCATCACATTCAAGCATTATTCAATTTCCAAACTTCTTATATTTTTCAGTTAAACAATTTTCTTCAAAAATTCATTTCTCTGGCTAGGGACCTTAGAATTCAATTCTGGGCGTGCGCCCAAATCCCATATTTTTCTACGGACCCTTCGGGACCGTCAAATCATGGGTCCGGGTCCGTTTACCCAAAATGTTGATCGAAGTCAACTTAAATTTAAATTTAAAGGCAAATTTGGCATTTTTCTAAAATTTTCACATAAGGGCTTTCCAGAAGTGCGCTCGAACTATGCACACAAATCAAGCAGAAGGAAAATGAGGTCTGGAAGGCCTCAGAACCCCGGATTGGGTTCTAAAACACGAGATGACCTTTTGGGTCATCATATTCTCCACCTCTAAAACTACCGTTCATCCTCGAATGGATATAGAAAAGTACTTGAGTCGGGGAAAAGATGGGGATATCGTCTTCATATATCGGACTCGGACTCCCAGGTCACTGCCTCAATAGGCTGACCTCTCCACTGCACATGAACTAAAGGGAAATTCTTCGATCTCAACTAAGGCATCTGCCGGTCTAGAATAGGTATTGGCTCCTCCTCATAGGTCATGTCCTTGTCCAGCTGGACAGTGCTGAAATCTAACACGTGGGATGGATCGACGTGATACCTCCGAAGCATGGACACATGAAATTCTGGATGCACTGCTGATAAACTCGACGGCAACGCAAGTCTGTAAGTCACCTCTCCCTCTCTATCAAGGATCTTAAAAGGACCGATGAACCTAGGGCTTAGCTTTCCCTTCTTCTCAAATCTCATCACGCCCTTCATGGGCGACACCCGAAGCAACACTCACTCTCCGACTATGAATGCCACATCACGAACCTTATGGCTGTACAAAGCCTATCCTAAATGATCTTAACCTTGTCCAAGGCATTTCTAACTAAATCTGTATCCATCAATCGAAACCATCCAATCAGCGACCGATACTCCTTACCATATAATGCCTCACAAGGAGCCATCTGGATGCTCGACTGGTAACTATTGTTGAAGGCAAACTCTGCTAATGGCAAGAACTGATCCCAATAACCTCCAAAGTCAATAACATATGCTCATAGCATATCCTCCAAAATCTAAATAGTACGCTCAGACTACCCGTCCGTATGAGGATGAAACATTGTGCTCAACTCGACTCGCATACCCAACTCACGCTGTACTGCGCTCCAGAAATGAAAGGTAAACTGCGTACCTCGGTCAGAAATGATAGACACGGGCACACCATGAAGATGAACAATCTCTCGGATATAGATCTCAGCCAACCACTCTGAAGAATAAGAAACTGCCATAGAAATGAAATACACTGACTTGGTCAGCCTATCCACAATAACCCATAATGCGTCGAACTTCCTCTGAGTCCGTGAGAGTCCAACAACGAAGTTCATGGTGATACGCTCCCACTTCCACTCAAGAATCTCAATCTTCTGAAATGACCCACCAGGTCTCTGATGCTCGTACTTTACTTGTTGACAATTCAAACACAGAGATATATATGCAACAATATCCTTCTTCATCCTCATCCACCAATAATGCTGCCGCAAGTCCTGATACATCTTAGCGGCGCCCGGATGAATAGAATACCAGGAACTATGAGCCTCCTTTAGAATCAAATCACGAAGTCCATCCACATTAGGCAAACAAACACGACCCTGCATCCTCAAAACTTCATCATTTCCGACTGTAACCTGCTTGGCACCTCCGTGCCGCACTATGTCTCTAAGGACAAGCAAATGAGGATCATCATACTGCCGATCTCGAATACGCTCAAATATTGAAGAACGAGCGACTGTGCAAGCTAGGACACGACTGGGCTCAGAAACATCCAACCTCACAAACTGATTGGCTAAAGCCTAAACATCCAAAGCAAGCGGTCTCTCACCGACCAGAATATACGCAAGACTGCCCATACTGGATGACTTCCTTGTCAAAGCATCGGCCACTACATTGTCCCTTCCCTGGATAATACAAGATGGTGATATCATAGTCTTTCAACAGTTCCAACCACCTCCTCTGCCTTAAATTTAGCTCTTTCTGCTTGAACAAGTATTGCAGGCTCTTGTGATCCGTGAACACCTCACATGACACGCCGTATAAATAATGCCTCAAAATCTTCAGCGCATGAATAATGGTTGCTAGCTCCAAATCATGAACTGGATAATTCTTCTCGTGGATCTTCAACTGCTGCGAAGCATATGCAATAACCTTGCCATTCTGCATCAACACCACACTAAGTCCAATACGAGATGCATCACAATATACTGTATATGACCCTGAACCTATGGGCAAAACTAATACCGGTGCCGTAGTCAAAGCTGTCTTGGGCTTCTGAATGCTCGCCTGACACTCGTCCGACCACCTGAACTGGGCACCTTTCTGGGTCAACCTAGTCATTGGAGCTGCAATAGATGAAAACTCCTCCATAAACCGACGATAATATCCCATCAAACTCAAGAAACTCCGGATCTTTGTAGCTGATATGGGTCTAGGCTAGTCCTTGACCGCTACAATCTTCTTAGGATCTACCTGAATACCCTCTGCTGATACAATGTGACCCAAGAATGCTACTGAACTCAACAAAAACTCACACTTCAAAAACTTTGCAGACAACTGATTGTCTCTCAGAGTCTGAAGAATGACTCAAAGATGCTGCTTGTGCTTCTCCCGGCTACAGGAATAGATCAAAATATCATCAATGAAGACAATCACGAAGGAATCTAAATAGGGCTTGAACACTCGGTTCATCAAATCCATGAAATCTTCTGGGGAATTGGTCAACCCGAACAATATCACTAAGAACTCATAATGCCCTTACCGAGTGCAAAAAGCTATGTTAGGGAAATCGAATGCCCTAATCCTCAACTGATGGTAGCCAGATCTCAAATCAATCTTCGAAAATACATTGGAACCCTGAAGCTGATCAAACAAATCATCAATCCTTGGCAATGGATACTTGTTCTTGATGGTGACTTTGATCACTGCCGATAATCTATGCACATCCTCATCGACCTATCCTTCTTCTTAACGAACAACACCGGCACACCCCAAGGTGAGACACTAGGTCTAATAAAGTTTTTATCCAGTAAGTCCTGCAACTGTTCTTTTAATTCTTTCAACTCTGGGGGGCCATACGATATGGCGAAATAGAAATGGGTTGAGTTCTCGGAGTCGAATCAATACAAAAGTCAATATCCCTGTCGGTTGGCATCCCCGGCAGGTCAGAAGGAAATACCTTTGGAAACTCATGAACAATGGGCACAAAATCCATAGAAGCAACCTCAGCACTAGAATCACGAACATACGCCAAATAGGCCAAACATCCCTTATCAACCATACACTGAGCCTTTATATACGAGATAACCCTGTTGGTAGAATGACCAGGAGTCCCTCTCCACTCCAAACGAGGCAACCCCGGCAATGCTAAGGTCACAGCCTTGGCATGACAGTCCAATATAGCATGATAAGTGGATAACCAATCCATCAACAAAATGACATCGAAATCCACCATGTCGAGAAGTTGGAGATCTACACGATTGTCAAGACCCCCAATAACTACCACACAAGCATGATAAATGAAATCAACCACAATAGAATCATCCACCGGTGTAGACTCATATACAGAAGCACTCAAAGAATCATGAGGCACAACCAGATAAGGGGCAAAATAAGATGACACATAGGAATATATGGACCTGGGATCAAATAGAACTGAGGCATCTCTACTTCAAACTAAAACTGTACCTATGATAACTACATCGGAGGACTTAGCCTCAGGTCTGGCTGGAATAGCATAACATCAGGGCTGGGCCCCACCACACTGAAGTACATGCCTAGGACGGCCTCCTGCTGGCTAGCCTCCAACTCTAGCTGCCTGGCCTCCACCTCTAACAGCCTGACCTCCACCTCTAACACCTCGACCCCTACCTATAGCTGGCTGAGCGGGCGGTGGAACACCCAGTGCTGGAACCATAATATGAGAACCCTAGTACGGAGAACTACTCGAGGATCGAGGGCAAAACCTAGCAATGTGCCTCGAATCGCCACAAGTATAGCAAAACTTCGGCTGCTGAGACTGCTGACCCTAAAACTGACCTTGATGACTTGAATAACCATCCTAAAAACTCTAGAGCAGAGGTGCACTAATAGGAGCTAGTGGTGCACTGTAGGGCAACTGATCAGAATACTACATAAGAGAACCACAACCACTTGGAGCACCGTGAGAGGCCTGAAGTGCTGATTGAAACGGCCTAGGAGGATGGCCTCTACCAGAAGAATCCCTGCCTCCAGATGAGGCACCACCGAATCTGCAGAATGACGAGGCCTCTTATCAAACCCCTAACCGCTCCCCAGAGCTAGAACCATCTCAACCCACCTGGCCACATTGGCCGCATCCTGGAAAGAAATTTCGCTACCTGTCTTCTTAGCCATCTGCAATCTAATAGGCTGAGCGAGTCCCTTAATAAACCTCCGCACCCTTTCTTTCTCGGTGGGGAGTATCAGAAGAGCATGACGAGCCAAATTAATAAACCTCGTCTCGTACTGGGTTGCAATCATAGAATCCTGCTAAAGACGCTCGAACCTCCTGCGGTACTCCTTTCTCTGAGTGACAGGAAGGAACTTCTCGAGAAATAGCTACGAGAACTGGTCCCAAGTGAGAGCTGGTGATCCTGTTGGTCTGGTCAAACAATAATCTCTCCACCATTTCTTAGCGGAACCTAACAGACGAAAAAAAACAAAGTGGACCCCATTGGTCTCCACTATCCCATGTTCCAAAGAACCTCATGACAGCTGTCTAAATAATCCTGGGGATCCACTAAAAATGTACCACCATAGATAGTAGTGAAGAGCTTGGTGAACTTGTCCAACCTCCACAAAGAATCGTCAGACATAGCCGCTCCATCACTGGTCTGAGCTACTACACCCGGCTGAACTACCCCAACTGCTATGCTGCTGCAGTCTGAAACTGGGGAGCCATCTGCTCTGGAGTGCGGGCAGCGGGAGTTTGTGCTCCTCCCCTAGCCTGAGAGATGGCTGGTGCTACAGGAAGTAAGCCTGCCTGGGTGACACTCTCCATAAGACCCACTAGTTGGACCAGAGCATCTTGGAGTACCGGGGTAGCGGTGAACCCCTCTAAGACCTGAGCTAGGCCCGCTGGAACTGTCTAGGCTGGAACCTCATCATCAAACTCTACCTGAGACTCCGCTGCTGGTGTTGTTGCTCAGGGTTAAGCTCTGCCCCTTCCTCGGCCTCTATCACAGCCTCGTCCTCGTCCTCTACCCCTCGTAGGAGCTGCTACTGGGGGTTCGAACGGCTCATCAGCTATTGAAGCGGTACGTGTTCTTGCCATCTGTGAAAGAACAGAGTAGAAGTTCAAATAGCATTGAGAAACCAAACCGTAGGATAGAGATAAATAGAAGTGAAACTGTTCCTAACTCTGTAGCCTCTGGGGGATAAGCACAGACGTCTCTGTACTGATCCCTCAGACTCTACTAAGCTTGTCCGTAAATTGTAAGACCTAAGTAACCTAGAGCTCTAATACCAACTTGTCATGACCCGAATTTCCCATCATCAGGATCATAATGGCGCCTAACATTGAACCCACTAAGAAAGCCAATGTTACTGATTATTTCACCTTATTACCTTTATCTTTAACAATTTACCAAGTTAATGTGAGGATACAACGGAAATAGAAATGCGGAAGAACATAATTTAATAGTTTAACAAATATGAAATCCAGTATAATACTTCACCCAGAACTGGTGTCACAATCTCACGGACTATCTATGAATGCTACAAATAGCGGTCTGAATAAAGAAAATGCATGTCTGTCTCTAAAATAGATAAGAACAGAAAGAAGCAGGATAGAAGGGGATGCCAAGGCCTGCGGACGCATGTAGGACTACCTCGGGTCTCCGCTGGACTGAAGACAGCAACCTCTAACTATGGTCCGTATGCTCTAGTACCGGGATCTACATAAAAGAGTGCAGAGTGTAGTATCAGTACAACCAACCCCATATACTGAGTAAGTGTCGAGCCTAACCTCGGTGAAGTAGTGACGAGGCTAGGACACAACAACATCATAACCTGTGCAGTTTAAACCATATCTAACAGAATAACAATAATAGAAACTAAACAAAGACTAAAGGGAAAGGGCAACATGCTATGAGGGCAAGGGAATCAATATTTAAAAGTAATTACGTCCCAGCAAGGGAATCAGCTATAACCAATCTTGTTCCAACAATTAACTTCACAAAATGAAACTCAACCAGAGCCAGTACTCAACAATGAACAAATATCAAGAAAATGATCATAAGTCTTACTCAACATGGATAATAATCAATTTAGGCATTGATAGAACTTAATAAGAATCACAACGATCACAATTTAAGACTCACGGGCATGCATGACACCAACGTATAGATGCTCATCACCACACCTATACATCGTACACAACACTAGCACATAGCAAATAATACACAACTCCCATTCCCTCAAGCTAAAGTTAGACCAAACACTTACCTCGATTCCACGGCCACAAATCAAGCCTCAACTATAGCTTTCCCTCTAGATTTCACCTCCAATTCACTTGTATCTAGTCATAATTAGTTTAATAACATTAATAAATGATAAAGAACTCACACCCAATGCTTAATTATAGTTTTCCTAACATTTTCCCCAAAATCCCAAAAATCGACCCGGGCCCGCTTGGTCAAAACTCGAAGTTCGGATTAAAACCCGATTACCCATTAACCCCCGAGCCCGGATATGCAATTGGTTTTGGAATCCGACCTCAATTGAGGTCTAAATCCCCCAAATTTCCAAATTCCCAATTTTCACCCAAAAACACCCAAATTCCCATGAAAATCCCTAGATTTTGTGATAAAATCTTGTGAAAAGATGAAGTAGATTGAAGGAAATGAGTTAAATGTTGTTTACCTAGATTTGGGGAAGAACCTTTCTTTGAAAAATCGCCTAAACATTATTTTTACAACCGAGGGTCCGATTTATATCAAATCAAGTTCGATTCGTACCAAATTTCACAGATTCGAATTAAACAGTATTTTAAACTTGTACCGGACCCCGAAGTGACATGCGGGCCCGATACCATCACATTCAAGCATTATTTAATTTCTAAACTTTTTATATTTTTCAGTTAAATAATTTTCTTCAAAAATTCATTTCTCGGGCTAGGGACCTCGCAATTCAATTTCGAGCATACATCGAAGTCCCATATTATTCTACGGACCCTCCGGGACCGTCAAATCATGGGTTTGGGTCCGTTTACCTAAAATTCTGATCGAAGTCAACTTAAACTCAAATTTAAAGGCAAAATTGGCATTGTTTTAAAATTTTCACATAAGGACTGTCCGGAAGTGCGCCCGAACTATGCACACAAATCAAGCAGAAGGAAAATGAGGTCTGGAAGGCCTCAGAACCCCGGATTGGGTTCTAAAACACGAGATGACCTTTTGGGTCATCATATTCTCCACCTCTAAAACTACCGTTCATTCCAATGCTAGGGGTTCCCTTCAGTCCCCGTCTCCCAACACAAGGGAGTTATTATGAGTGTGGATAGTTTGGGCATATGAGGAGGCAGTGTCCTCATCTTCTTGGCGGTCTAGCTCAACAGAGGAGTCATCCCTCGACTTTAGCTCCAATTACTTCACCACCCGCTCAGGCAGCCAGGGATGGGAGTCAATCAGCTAGGGGTCGCCCTGGAGGGGTAGGTCGATCAAGCGATGGTCAGGCCCATTTCTATGCACTCCCAGCTAGACCCGATGTTATTGCTTTAGATGTCGTGATCACAGGTATTGTCTCGGTTTCCCACAGAGATTCCTATATCTTATTTGATCCTGGTTCCACTTTTTTATATGTGTCATCATATTTTGCTCGTTATTTGGATACGCCCTATGAGTCTCTTATTTCATCTGTTCATGTATTTACTCTAGTGGGCGATACAATTGTTATGGACTGTGTACACTAGTCATGTGTAGTGACTATTGGGGGTTTGGAGACCCGAGTGGACCTATTGTTGCTTTGTATGGTGGACTTTGATGTGATATTAGGCATAGATTGGCTATCTCCGTGTCGTGCTATATTGAAATGTCATGCTAAGATAGTGACATTAGCTATGCCGGGGTTGCCACGGATTGAGTGGCAAGGTTCGACGGATTATGTTCCCAGTAGAGTGATTTCATTTTTGAAGGCCTAGCGGATGGTTGGGAAGGGTTGTCTTTCTTATCTTGCCTTTGTGAGGGATGTTAGTGCAGAGACTCCTACCATTGATTCAGTTCCAGTAGTGAGGGACGTTTCGGATGTATTTCCTGCAGATCTACAGGGCATACTACCGGGCAAGGATATTGATTTTGGTATTGATTTGGTGCCGGGCACTCAGCCCATTTCTATTCCACCTTATCGTATGGCACCGGCGGAGTTGAAGGAGCAGCTTCAGGAACTCCTTGATAAGGCGTTTATTTGGCCTAGTGTGTCACCATGGGATGCGCTGGTTCTATTTGTGAAGAAGAAGGATAGCACTATGAGGATGTGCATTGATTACAGACAGTTGAACAAGGTCACAATCAAGAACAAATATCCTTTGCCTCGTATTGAAGATTTATTTGACCAGTTTTAGGGAGCAAGGGTGTTCTCCAAGATTGATCTCTGTTCAGGGTATCACCAGTTAAAGATCAGGGACTCAGACATTCTTAAGACAGCTTTCAGGACCCGATATGGTCATTATGAGTTCCTTGTGATGTCTTTTGTGCTGACCAATGCCCCAACATCGTTCATGCATTTGATGAACAACGTGTTTCGGCGTTATCTCGACTCGTTTTTGATTGTTTTCATTGATGATATTCTGGTCTCGTGTAGTTAGGAGGAGCACGCGGAGCATTTGACTGTTGTGTTACAGAGATTGAGGGAGGATAAGTTTTATGTAAAGTTCTCAAAATGTGGGTTTTGGCTCAGTTTAGTGGCTTTCTTGGGGCACGTAGTGTCCAGTGAGGGTATTCAGGTTGATCAGAAGAAGGTAGAAGCGGTTCAGAGTCGGCCCAGACCGTTCTCAACCACAGAGATTCACAGCTTTCTTGGTTCAGCGGGCTATTATCGTCGGTTCATTCAAGGATTTTCATCTATTGCCTCACCCTTGACTAAATTTACTCAAAAAGGTGCTCCATTCAGGTGGTCAGATGAGTGTGAGGCGAGCTTTCAGAAGCTCAAGACTGCCTTGACCACAGCTCCTGTGTTAGTTCTGCTATTAGCTTCAGGTTCATACATAGTGTATTGTGATGCTTCGAGAGTTGGTATTGGGTGTGTTTTGATGCAGGAGGGTAGAGTGATTGCTTATGCTTCTCGTCAGTTGAAGCCCCATGAGAAGAACTACCCTGTTCACGATTTGAAGTTGGCTTCCATTACTCACGCATTGAAGTTTTGGAGGCATTATCTCTATGGTGTGTCTTGTGAGGTGTTTACTAATCATCGTAGCCTCCAGTACTTGTTCAAATAGAAGGATCTCAATTTGAGGTAGCGAGGATGTTTGGAGTTGTTAAAGGATTATGATATCACTATCTTGTACCATCCGGGAAAGGCCAATGTAGTGGCCGATGCCTTAAGTAGGAAGGCGGTAAGTATGGGCAGTTTGGCATATATTCCTATTGAGGAGAGACCTCTTGCAGTAGATGTTCAGGCCTTGGCCAATCGGTTTGTGAGGTTGGATATGTTGGAGCCTAGTCGGGTTTTAGCTTGTGTGGTTGCTCGATCTTCCTTGTTTGGTTGCATCAAAGAGAATCAGTATGACGATCCTCATTTGCTTGTCCTCAAGGACAGACTTCACCACGACGATGCCAGAGATGTGACTATTGGTGACGGTAGAGTATTGAGGATGCATGGCCGGATATGTGTGCCCAATGTGGATGGCCTTCGGGAGTTGATTCTAGAGGAGGCTCATAGCTCGCGGTATTCCATCCATCTGGGTGCCACGAAGATGTATCAAGATTTGAGACAACATTATTTGTGGAGAAGAATGAAAAAAGGATATTATGGGATTTGTAGCTTGGTGTCTCAATTGTCAGCAGGTGAAATACGAGCATTAGAGACCGGGTGGCTTGCTTCAGTAGATAGATATTCCAGAGTGGAAGTGGGAGCGAGTCACTATTGATTTTGTAGTTGGGCTCCCGTAGACTTTGAAGAAGTTCGATGCTATTTGGGTGATTATGGATCGGCCGACCAAGTACGTGCAATTCATTCCTGTGTGTACTACTTATTCTTCAGAGCGGTTAGCTAGGATTTATATCCGAAAGATTGTTCACTTGCATGGGGTTCCAGTTTCCATCATTTCAGATAGAGGTACTTAGTTTGCTTTGTAGTTTTAGAGAGCCGTGTAGAGAAAGTTGGGTACTCAGGTTAAGTTGAGCACAACTTTTCATCCTCAGACGGACGGGTAGTCTGAGCACACTATTCAGATATTGGAGGACATGTTGCGCGCTTATGTCATTGATTTTAGTGGTTCATGGGATTAGTTTATACCACTCCCGAAGTTTACTTATAACAGCAGTTATCAGTCGAGTGTTCAGATGGCTCCATATGAGGGGAAGATGGTGTAGATCTCCAGTTGGTTGGTTTGAGCTAGCTGAGGCTAGGCTTTTGGGTACAGTCTTGGTGCAGGATGCTTTTGACAAGGTGAAGGTGATTCAGGAGCGGCTTCGTACCGCGCAGTTGAGACAGAAGAGTTATGCTGACAAGAAGGTCTGTGATGTGTCTTACATTGTTGGGGAGAAGGTTCTGCTGAAGGTTTCACCCATGAAGGGTGTTATGAGATTTGGAAAGAAGGGTAAATTGAGCCATCAATTCATTGGTCCTTTTTGAGGTGCTTCAGAGGATTGGGAAGGTGGCTTACGAACTTGCTTTGCCACCCATCCTGTCGAGTGTGCATCTAATATTTCATGTTTCTATGCTCCAGAAGTATATTGGCGATCCGTCTCATGTTTTGGATTTTAGCACGGTTTAGTTAGATGGTGATTTGACTTATGATGTGGAGCCAGTGGCTATTTTGGAGCGTCAGGTTCGAAAGTTGAGATCAAAGGATATAGCTTTAGTGAAAGTGCAGTGGAGAGGTCGGCCCATGGAGGAGGCTACCTGGGAGACCGAGCGGGAGATGCAGAGCAGATATCCTCACCTATTTGAGGCTTCAGGTATGTTTCTTGACTCGTTCGAGGACGAACGTTTGTTTAAGAGGGGGAGGATGTAACGACCCGGTCGGTCGTTTCATGAGTTTCAGTCTCGTTCTCCTCATTTTTGCTTCTTTATGTGTTGTTCAACTTCACTTCATCGTATCGTGTTGGTTGGTTCGGGTTTGGAGTAGTTTTGGAGTGATATGAGATACTTAGTCTCTTAAGTTGGCCATTTAGTTGGAAAAGTCAATCGGAAGTTGACTTGTAAGTAAACGATCTCAGAATTTGGATTTTTGGTTCGGATAGCTTTGTTAGATGATTTGGGACTTAGGAGCGTGGTCGGGATGTATTTCGGAGGTCCGTGGTAGATTTAGGCTTGAATTGGCAAAATTGGAATTTTGGCATTTTCCGGTTGGTAGTGGAAATCTTGATATCGGAGTCGGAATGGAATTACGGAAATTGGAGTAGGTCTGTTGTGTCATTTGTGATGTGTGCGCAAAATTTCTGGTCATTTGATGGGGTTTGATAGACCTTTTGATCGATTGCGGAATTCGGTAGTTTTGGAAACCTTAGGCTTGAATCTGAGGGTGTTTTGTTTATATCTGAGGGTGTTTTGTTTATTCGATGTTGTTTCGAGTGTTCCGAAGGTTGGTACAAGTTTGAATAGTGGTATGGGACTTGTTTGTATTTTTGGATGAGGTCCCGGGGGGCCTCGGGATGATTTCGAATAGTTATTAGAAAGTTTGGAAATTTGAGAATGCAGCTGAAGCTGCTGGTTCTGTCATAACCGCACCTGCGATTAGGGGACCGCAGGTGAGACATCCGCATGAGTGAGGAATCAGCCGTAGATGCGGCCACAAGTGAAAAGGGCAGAAGCCGCAGGTGCGGAAAAGGAACCCACCTGCGAGATCGCAGGTGCGGGCATAGAGGCACAGGTGCGGTTCAAGAGCAATAAGTGAAAACCGCATATGCAGTTGGCTAGACGCAGAAGAAGTACCGTAGTAGCGGGAAAAGGACCGCATGTGCGGAATCCTTGCGTCAGAAAGTATATAAGTTCCCCTTCGCAAAATTTGGGTTGTTTTCAATCATTTCTATCCGGAGTTGAAGATTTTTGAAGAGGGAATCAAGGGGGTTTTCTTTGAGGTGAGTTTCTTGAACCTAAAACTCGATTCTATATTGATGTTCAGTTGTTTAAGCATGAAATTTATGGGATTACGGGTGAAAAATTTAGGAAGTTAGGGCTTGAAATTGGAGAGGTAAGATTGGGGATTTGAGGGGCCATTTGTGGTCCGATTTTGATTTTCTTGGTATGTATGGACTCGTGGGAGGATAAGGATTCTATTGATGTGATTTTTATCGAATTTCGAGACATGGTCCTGGGGTCGGGTTTGACCAATTTTGGGATTTTTTATGTAAATTGATTATTTTAGCATGGGCTTCATTCCCTTAGCATATATTGATGTTATGATTCAGATTTTAGATAAATTCGACGCGAGTGAGGCCGCGTCGAGAGGCAAGGGCATCGCAGAGTAGGATTTCATCCCGTTTGAGGTAAGTAACAATTGTAAATCTAGACTTGGGGGTATGAAACCCTGAAATTTCATACTGTTTTGATAAACGAGGTGACACATATGTTAGGTGACGAGTGTGTGGGGGTGCACCCATAGGGATTGTGACTTGGTCCATCCCGTGGTGACTGCATAGTTGCATATTTTGACATACTATATATGATATCCATGTGTTTTAGTAATGAATCTCTTAACTTGGGCTGAATGCCTTGTTTGAGCCCCTTGTGCCGAATTGTTTAGACCCTTAGGGGTAGTTTACTACTTTCCACACACTGTTTTGATTTGAAAGCGTATCCTCGGTTATGTTTTACCTGTTTATTGTTTAATCCGATTTCATTACTCTACTTCTTAATATATGAAAACTGTTTGGGCTGAGTTTCCCTGATTTTCACTGAAATGCCTAAGTGGCTGCGAGGTTAATGACTAAGAGAAGTTGAGGAACTAATGATGAGGATTATATATATGTTACGGATCGAGCTGCATGCCGCAGCGATATTTATATATATAGGGATCGGGCTGCACGCCGCAGCGATATGTATTGGATCGAGCTGCACGCCGCAGTGTTATGACGCTTGGGTTGTAGGAGCCCCTCCGGAGTCTGTACACCCTCAGTGAGTGTAGTCGACTATATATTATAGATCGGGCTGTACACCGCAACGGTTATTATTATGAGATATTTATTGAGCCGGAGTGCTGAGTATGAATACTGATTGATGAATGATTGAGAGGTTTGCCCGAGGGGCTATACTTTTGAGTGATACTTTGCCCGAGGGGCTTGTTTATGATATTTTCTGTTTTCACTCTTCTTTTACATTGAGCCTCTATTGGAAAATGTTGAATAAATATTTTAGAGGATTTTCATTGAAACTAGAATTTCTACGAGGTATTTGATTATTGAACTGCAGACTTTGACTTGATATTTCTGTTGAGGTTCTTGATAAAGTATGCATATGATTTTAAAATGATCATCACTGCACTCAGACTTTATTTACTTTAGTTACTTACTGAGTTGGCGTACTCACGTTACTCTCTGCACCTTTTGTGCAGATCCAGGTGCCCGAGCATCAGAGTGAGAGCCTTTAGCTCTTTCAGAGTCTTAATCGGAGATTGCAAGGTAGCTACACGGCGTTCGCAGCTCTGCCTTTCTCTTTCCTTTTCTAGTACTTTGTATTTCAGATTTATTTTTTATTAAGTAGACAGTGTTGAGTTGTACTTAGTGGCTCATGACTAGTGACACCAGATTCGGGTTGTGTTGATGTATTTTCGTACTGGTTTCTGCATATTTCTGTTGATATACATATTACATATGAAAGATTTGATACTTAATCTGTTTTTAGAAAAATGAATTTATGAAAAGAACTCGATGTTGTAATTGTTGAATTGGCTAGCCTAGTACTGTGATAGACGCCATCACGACTAGGGTGGTTTGGGGTCGTGACAACTACGTGAAGGAAGTCCGCACTCTGAGTTGTCTGTTGTAGTTAGATTACTAAGTATCAAATCTGAATGGAATATTTCTCAAGCAGTCATGGACTCTTTCATTGACCTTATGGGTGAACTAGCTGACCCTAATATCAACTTACCTGGTGATTTATATAAGGTAAAGAAATTGGTTTCTAGGTTAGGACTTTCGCCAATGAGAATTGATTGTTGTGAAGATGGATGCATGTTATATTATAAAGATGATGCAACTTTAGACAGTTGTAAATTTTGCGAAAAGCCTTGTTTCAAGAGGCTTTCCAGCGGGAATATGGTCATTGTCAAGGCGATGCATTATTTGCCTCTTATACCTAGGTTAAAGAGGTTATATGCGTAGATGATTTATGCTCCTCATATGTGATGTCACTTTGAAAATAGAATACCAGCTGGTGTTATGTGTCATCCTTCAGATGGAGAAGCTTGGAAGCACTTTGATAGCATATCCAAATTTTGCTAGTGAACCAAGGAGCATTTGGTTAGGTTTGTGTGCGAATGACTTCACGCCTTTTTATATATCTGCGACACCATATTCATGCTGGCCTATCTTTCTTACACCTTATAATCTACCACTTGAGTTGTGTATGACTAGTCCATATATATTCTTAAATTGTATTATACCTGGTCCACGTAATCCTTGTTACATCCCGCATTTTCGTACGATAAAGTTTCGCCGTAAGTTAATCTACGTAAGTTCGGGAATGAGATTATTGTAAGATTATAAGTATTGTACTATTTAAAACAAGTAATAAGTAAATTCATGGAGGTGAGAGGGTGAGCGAATCAAAGAAAATGAATTTTGTCGAAATTCGACATTTTGGGGTAAAATATGGTCTAAGCTATAATAACCCGTATTTATGGACTAGTGCCTTACAAGGTACCACATGGCCATAATAGAAGGGTGTACAAAGTGTATTAAAAGTGAGTAGTATTTTTAGTAATTTGAGATAATTCCTAATTATGTGGATAATTAGGTAATTATTGGTTTAATAGAAGATTAACCATGTAATTAAGGATTTGTGGATAATTGTAGGAGGGGCCAATGTTCCCCCCCCCCCACGTGAAAGCAAGTAAAGGAGAATTGGAGATGAGTAGGCTTTGGGCAATCTATAAGACAACACATGGAGAGGTGGCTTAATACTTATCCTACACTTGTCTTGGATTAATACAATTCCTTATGTAAGTTATACAAAATGGCAAAAGGCAAATAAATGTTATCTTGAATAGATATCAAGAAACCAAATATGTAAGTGGGTGAATAAACTCCTTAACTTGTTACTAAAAATAACACAATCAGGCAGAATTTTATTATCGAAACTGTTCTTACCAATTTAGTAAAATACCACTTCAACACCAAGAAAACCAAGAATCCACATTTAGCTCAAAATGGTGAATTTTACATGCTTACATGCTTAAGATTCAGAGAATAGTGTTTTAAAAAAATGGATTGAGTGGTACTACTGCAAAGAGCTCTTATGTTGAATAAATGCCAAAGTTCATTCGATAATGTAACGACCCGGCCGGTCGTTTTGAGAAATTAAGCTATGTTCGGCTGCGTAAGGTCTGGAACAGCTTCATAAGAAGATTATCGACTTTCATACATGGTTGAATTCAATTAACGGATGATTCAAAGTCAAATTGGAAGAAAGAATCTAGTTTTGGAAGTTTAAACAATTTGACCGGAATTGGACTTTTGAGTAAACGGCCCCGGAATGGGTTTTGGGTGATCTCAACAGCTTCGTATGGTGATTTTGGACTTAGGCATGCGTCCGGATTCGGATTTGGAGGTCCGTAGGGTAATTTGAGGTGTTTCGGTGAAAGTTGGAAAAGTTGAAGTTTGAAAAGTGGAGAAGTTCGAACCATAGTTAACTTTTGTTGTTTCTTATCAGGTAAACCGATAACCGAACCGATACTAGTCAATAACCGATTAACCGATAACCGATATCTTATCAGTTCGGTTATCGGTTTATCATATTTGTAAACCGATAATATTCACAACCGAACCAAACCGACCGATGCCCACACCTAGCGATTCCAACGGTTGGAGTAGCTTCGTTATGTCATTTTGGACATTCTGAAAAATTTGGCATCATTCCGGGTTGATTTGTTAGGTTTCGGCACAAGTTTTCGAAGTTGGAAGATTTGGAAGTTCATAGTTTGATTCATGGTGTAATTCATTGTTTCGGCGTTGTTTGATATGATTTGAGACCTCGAGCGAGTCCGTGTTAGGTTATATGACTTGTTTGTGTGTTTAGACGGGGTCCCGGGGGACTCCGGTGTGTTTCGGGTGTGGTTCAGATCATTTTGGGCTACTTTGGATGATGATTATCTAAAATCTGGTGTTGTTCTTCGCGTTCGTGAGGACCCTCTCGCATTTGCATAGAAGAATTTGACTTTTGGAAGTTTGTTCTTCGTGTTCGTGAAGAGACACAAGCGTTCAGGAAGAAGGAAATATCGGTTGCATAGGTCTGACATCGGAGGCTCATATCGCACAATCTATAAGGAATTTGGAGATGATCCAAAAATGCAAGTTGTAGCCCTTTATGTCGCGTTTTCAGAAATGTAAATTAATTGGAATTTAGATTTTTGTACAAGAAGTTATGGTAGTTATAATATAGGCTATCCGGGGAGAGTTCGAAAATCTCTGCTGCATAGGGTTGACTTTGGAAGCTTATATCTCGCAATATATAATGACTCAGGAAATGCACAACCTACGAAAATGTAGCCCTTGGAATATAGTATTCAGAATGTCAAACCATTTTTCATTTGGAGCTGTGTGCAAAATGTTATAGCCATTACTAAAGGCTATCTGGAATGAGTTTGGAATCGCTGACGAGGAATTTACTCATCCCGAATGCGAGAGAAGGTCGCGAACGCGAAGAACAACCCTTGGGCAGGCAGAATATATTCCCAAATCGAGGGTTAGACCATTTTATTCATATCTTGACTTGTGGAGCTCGATTTTGAGAGATTCTTTGAGGGTTTTTCACACAAATCGATTTGGTAGGTGTTTTTCATCTAGACTATAACATATTCAATGATTTTATCTTCATTTTAATAATTTAATTTATGTTTTGGGTTGGGAAAAATGTTGGTTTTTGAAGAAAATTCCTAAAATGAAAAATCATGATTTGATGGACCAAATGGTATCGGAATTTGATAAATTTTGTATGGTTGAACTCGTATCGGAATGGGTATTTGGTTTGTAAACTTTGTGGGGTTCCGAGGTGTGGGCCCGGGGGGTCGACTTTTGGATTGATTTTTGGATTTTGTTAAAGATTGAGACTTTATGATCCGGAATAGTTTCTTATGTGTTTTATTTGTGCTTTTAAGTTAATTTGGTTAGATTTGAGTCGTCAGGAGGTCTTTTCACCTGATAAGTGCATTTTAGAGTATCGGTTTGTCGTCTTTGAGGTAAGTATCTTGCCTAACCTTATATGGGGGACTTTCTGCTATGTTGATTGTAGTTTGTGTACGCGAGGTGACGAGTGTGTGCTCGGACTTATTTGTGAAAAAATTGGCCTTTTAGGGTTCTTAGGTCCTTATATTCACTATGTATGAATGTGTACTTGATATACTTGAGTTTTCCACTTTCTAGTTTCACCTCTACATGCTCTAATTGGAATGAATTGCTTATGATTCATTCTTATTGCCTATTTGACTCTTATTTTGCTTAACTAAAGATTTTTACCTCTTCTATTGTCATGCTATCTTTCTTAACTGCTCGTCTTTATTGGAATCAGTATTATCTCCCCTGAAATTTTTTAGTCTTAATTGAGGTTATGATTATCTTCCCGTTGCTAATCCTTAATTGAAATTGTTGTATATTCTTCGTAAATTGCCCAACATTAAAAGAAGTTTAGATATCCTATATTTAGTTGATATTTCTTTATTTGGAATTATTTGATTCGTGTTAGCTTCCTTGTTGTTGAATTACATATTGTGGGATCGTTGCTTCATATTATTTTCTCCCTTGTTGAGTTGTTCTTATTACGCTTAGTATTCTCTATTGTGGTTATTCCTTGTGAGCTAGTTTTACTATTTCCTTGTGATCAAAAGTTCTTGAGTTGATTTACTTGTCGTGTTCTTGTATATATTGTCATTGTTTTTTGTTGTACTTGTTGTGGTGGTGCACGAGGTTTATGTTGTGCGGTTATTGATATTGTGATGCACGAGGTTTCTGCCATGCGATTGTTGTTATAGGGTTACACGAGGTTTCTGCCGTGCTATTGCTACTATTGTCATATTGCACATGCGGCATGACAAGGCATGCTATGTATATATATGCTTATATGTGGGTTGTGTATGTGGCAAGATAAGATGGGAACATTATGATGCACGTGTGGCAAAACAAGGCGGGTACTTATTATGTTATTATTTGCACACGTGGCGTGATAAGGTGGGCTATGTCAGGGATTAATTGTGATGATTTGTGATGGCTTGGGTGCATTCTTGTTGTTTGATATTGTGTTGTGGTACGCTTACCTGTATGAGCTTTATCTCATGGAAGTTGTGAAGAAACATCTTACGTGCTGTCCATTCTTTTCCCTATGCTTATTAGCTGATAGGAACCATGTTAAAGCACTTGCACAAGCATACACGCAGTTGAACACTCCTATTGGATGTGAAGTCCTCCTGATTTTGCTGAGTATAGATGCATACCCTTGTTTACTTGTTATATATGTAAGAGTGGCTCTAGTTAGAAAGTGAGTTGTCAGCATGACCATGAGGATTGATTGTCACGACCCAAACCGATGGGCCTCAACGGGCACCCGGTACCTTACTCAACCAAGTTCCAACATAATGTATCTTTCTTATTACATTATCATATACACGTGACATATGAGCCTAATAGGCCAACATAATTGTTTATTACTCAAGACATAAGCCGACAAGGCCGTACAATCTTTCACATACACGACATATGTCTACAAGCCTCTAAGAGTACATAAATGTCATAAAGGTCGGGACAGAGTCCCGCCATACCAAACAATACACGTCTAAATCATACCAGCCAAACAAGTAACTCCGAAGCAAATTGAGCGCACCAATATCTTCCGCTTAGCTGATAGCCTACTTGGAGGGCTCTTGACCTGTCTATCGGGACATGCGAGCATGAAACGCAGCGTCCCCAAGCAAAAGGGACGTCAGTACAAAAAATGTACCGAGTATGTAAGGCACACAAATAAGTACATAACAAACATGGAAGAAATACAGAGTACTTGACTCAACCTATAAGTCTGAATAGCTCTGTAAATCATGAAATACTTTTAGCATCATGCATATGCGTATGAATGTCATGTCGTGCATAGGTACATGTCTCATAACATCATCAGCCTTTGAGGGCATCCCACCATATCATATCGGCCACTGTAGGAAAAATCATCATCGTATACCAGCTGATCAGGTGGTGGTGCGTATATATCGCCATAACATTTCCCATATCCCATAATGCCGTTTGAATACATACATATATATGCGTATATAACGCCATTTGAATACATACCCATATATGCGTATATAACGTCGTTTGAATCATATTTCAGCCACTGTGGGCAACATCATCATCATATACCAGCTGATCAGGTGGTGGTGCGTATATAACGCCGTAACCTTTTCCCATATCCCATATACATATACTTACTTATACACACGTATATAATGCCATCTGGTCATGAGTCAATGCACATGAATGCAATGTATGAAAAGTACGTAAAATCATTCGGAATGTCATAAGACCATTTTGCCTCTTGAGCAATATCATAAAGTAACATCTTTTCAACTTTCGTATTTTTCTGAGACCCATGAACAGATGATAAAATATTATGACACATGAAAATTAAAGAACATAGATATTTCTATTACTTTTATGAATAGAGTCACTTATGAAATTTGTACATTTGCACGTTTCGTTCGTATCGTATGGATCATGCCAAAAGAAAGAAGGGAGGGCCTTAACATACCTGAAGTAGGAAAAATCCGTATAATATTCTTGGTTGGATTGATCCTTAGCGTATGGTTTGAGAACGCTTTGATCTTTCATTGCCAACAAAAATGTCTACTGAGAAGTGCAATTTGAGGTTATGATTCTCAGATAATTGTATCTTCTTGACAGTACTATAGCCAAGAAGTGAAATTGCACCAGCAAAAATCACACGAGCCGGTGATGGATATGTCGGATGAACAAAGAGAAGATAGAGGCCAGTGATTGTAGCTAGGAAATTTAGAAGTATGAATAGGAGTTGTTCGTGTTTGATGGCATCAGAGGGTAGGGAATCGATAGGGGGTTGTCGCAAGATTGGGAAAATGACTAATTTAGGTGATTAAGGGAATGAAGGCATTGAGAATTCTTATACGTTGTTTTCCATTTTGTATAAGTGATTCTTATAAAACAATCCCTTTATGCCAAGAAGTAAAAAGATTTGATGATGATCAAATGAAAAGTCTATAATGGATAGAAAAGTGGTTATGGATATATATGACACTAACTCAATTTATGTAATGAATTTTATTAGATTGCCACCTAATATCATCTAACTACTTAGTCATTTGCATCAAGAGTAGGCTACTGCCACATTTTTGGGAGGAGATGATATTATTAATTTTATCCGCCTATTAGTTAATCGGGTAATATTTCATTACCCGGTAATTAATTTATTGTCCGCATAATTTAAGAATTATCATAAATTACTTAAAATTCTATTTATTTTCAAAATACTTCATATATACTGTATATATTACACTACCGTGGTCATATGGTACCTTGTATGGTATTAGTTTATAATTATCGGGTATTATCGCTCGACCCGTATTTTATTCCAAATTGTCCATTTTCAACGAAACTCGTTTTCTTTGACTTGCTACTCCTTTAACCTTTACGAATTTACTTATTACTTGTTTGAAATAGCACAATCCTTATAATCTCCAAATAATCTTTTCCTTGGACTGATGTTAGTTACCTTATGACAAATTCAATATACAACACTATAGGGTACAACATCGTCATAATGTAGTACTGCGGGACATGACACCTCACTTCCGAGCTCTCATTAATTTATTTATAGCGTACTTTCATGTACGAGAATATGGAGTGTAACAGTGATGGGGGCACAGGATGCCAAGTGTTAGATTTCAGGTACTGGGACTCATGAGCTGTAATTTGTCCGAGATTCAATACTTCGTGGAAATTGTTGGATAAGACCTGATGTGAACACTGTCGTAGGATCTGAGTTATTGCTTACCTTTACTGTATTGTGAATTTAGGATTTGGGTTTGTGTTTTAGCTCGCTCTTCTATGTTACATCCGTACCTTAACATTAGGATTCGTCGAAGTAATAATATATGAGTTGGAAGGGATTAAGGTTATACATGAAGATATGGATGTAAGACCCTGTAAGTTTGAAGAATTTCGGAACTACTATATATTGGCTTGATATGTATTTTCTTTGAAGTAAACCATTTTCGGTAAAAAAAATTGATAGATACGATTTTATATAGTTGTGATAAGTTTAAAATTATATACATAACATATGGGAGTTTATAAATGAGGTTTTATTTATTATAAGAGTAGATAGTATTTTAATATAAGAAAAGTTATTTTTTTCCGTTTTTAGAATTTATAGTACAAAAAGAATTTCTTTATTGTAAAGATAAAAATTATTTTCTCACAAGAAAAGAAGATTATCCTTTTACCATTTTAATAATTAAGCGTACGAAAATTTGTACTCTCTTTATGAGATTAAAAATTTAAAGTTGAGAAAATATGTGCATTTTTTTACGTGGATGTTTTAATGAAATAATAATGTATGTATTAATTTTATATGGTACCACATGACCATGATAGTATGGTACATAAAGTATGTTAAAAATGAGTAATATTTTAAGTAATTTGAGATAATTATTAATTAGGTGGATAATTGGGTAATTAATGAATTCTAGTGGAAAATAATTAAAAAGCTTTGGATAAGGTTACATTATCTCACGTGGCAGCTTTTGCCTTAGAAACAGTATGGCTCTTACATTCATTAAATAGGTGGCAGATGCTTCTTATGATTGAATGTGATGTAGTGTCTTCTAATTTACTATAACATAAAATAAATGAGCTATTCTTAACTTGAAGCTTATGTCAACCTGATTCCTCCTAAACATTTTAATTGTTTTTCGAAGGAGCTTTATTGTGTTAAAAGTTTTGCTAGGTTGTGTAGATCAAACCTTTGCGTGGTGAAGACATCCTTTTCTCCGGAAGAATTACAAAGTCATATTCCTTTTCTTGTTGTGTTGGGTTGTTGGCCACCTAGCTTCTTTTTCTCGTTTACTGAGTATGTCAAATATTTATTCTTTTTAAGTTTTGCACAACTATGTCCATGCTTTTTCTGTTCTTTGAACATAGTTGATGTCCAGAATTTAGTTCTTTCTATTTTTTTTTTGACTAGATCCAATCCGGCTAGCAATTATATTTTTATTCTTGTAGAAACTTCAAATGAAAAATAGTTGTCTTCTTCAGTGTCAACTATGCTATATTCATTTACAAATTCCACCACTGCAAATGAAAATAACGTATATGTGCCCTTTACTCAATATCAATTCATAATCTTTGAGTTCTCTAAGTTTTTATGTCTCTTAGCAGATAGTTGAAACTGAGAGCTTATTGAAACCGATCCTTTCAGCTAACGAAGTTCCAGGTGTAGTGAATTTTGTGCATTTAATAACTTATAAATACTACTAGTTGGAATATTTCTTTTTTTTTTCATAGGAAAAATCACTCTTATTTGATCTTGCTCAATTTCAAACTTGCTAGATACTACAACGTGAATTGGACATGCAACTAGATACCCCGAACATGCTACTCTTGTCTACTCTTCAAGGTTGAGGAAGAATACTATGAGATATTCTAATGTGATTTTATTCACTAGCTGCTAGCATATTAAGTTATTTGAAATGTAAAGAAGATGGCATCTCCATAATGGTCTTATGACACTTCGAAAGATTTTATTGATGTACTTCTCATGCATTGCATTTATTTACATTGACCCACGACCAGATGGCCTTATATACGTGTATATATGTAAATATATATATATATATATATAATATATATATATATATATATATATATATATATATATATATCTCATATATATATATATATATATATATATATATATATATATATATATATGGGATATGGAAAAAGGTTACAACGTTATATACGCACCACCACCTGATCAGCTGGTATACATTGATGATTTTGCCCACAGTGGCACCAGATGGCGTTATATACACATATATATGTAAATATATATATATGGGATATGGGAAAAAGGTTACGACGTTATATAGGCTACACCACCTGATCAGCTGGTATACGTTGATGATTTTGCCCACGGAGGACGAGATGATATGATGGGATGCCCTAAGAGGCTTGATGATGTTATGAGCACATGTACCTATGCACGACATGACATTTTTACGCATATGCATATGCATGACACTATAAGTATCTCATGATTTACAGAGTTATCCAGACTTACAGGTTGATTCTTATATGTCTTTAAGTAAATATTAACTTATTGTTATGTTTCAATTCTACCTTACATGCTTTGTACATTATTCGTATTGACGTCCTTTTGTTGGGAACGCTACATTCATGCATGTAGGTATAGATAATCAATCTAACGAGCCCTCAAGGTAGACAAGGTTAGCATTCAATGAAGGATCGGTAAGACTCCACCTCATTCGGAGTACAGCCGAGTCTATAAGTCATCGTGTTAGAGTTTTGCTACAATCTTATGGTAGGCAGGCGCCTTGTCTTGTTTGATGTCTAATATTCTTAGAGGCTTTATAGACAGAGGTTCAGTTTATACAGTATGTTAGAGACCTTGACGGCCCATATGTATTCATGTCTTAGGAATGATAGTTCAGTGTTGCCCACTTATAGTTGTTTATTATGAGTTGTAGTCATTTTGGCCCATGATAGCTACAAAAGGAATGAGTTCAGCCAACTCAACCTATGTATGTTCTAGTTTTGATCGAATTATTATTAGTTACAGAGTGGTTCGCTCGGGCCAGCTCGGCACCTGGTGCCAGTCACGCCTCCCCAGGTTCGGGGCGTGACATTCTATGTCATAATTTTGGTATTTTCGCTGTTACTTGCTATTTTCTTCCCTTATTGTGATTGTAGCATTGTTAGCCATTTTGGGTAGTCTTTGTATATACATCATGTTCCGTTGTTCCTATATTTGTACATTTTATTAGACCGGTAGGTATCTTTACTGTTCCTCGTCACTACTCCACCGAGGTTAGTCTTGGTACTTACTGGGCACCACTCTGGTGTGCTCATGCTACTCTTCTGCACATTTTTGTTGTGCAGATCTAGGTATCAATCATTAGTATTTGTGCGGATCATTGTTGAGGAGACTTAAAGTAAACCTGTTGCTGCGTTCGCAGGCTTCGGAGTCACCATCTTACTTGTATTCAAATTTTTTCACTCTTTTCTGAATAGTTATATTTAGAAGTAGTTGCTAACTCTGTAGAGCTTATGACTTGTACTACCAGGTTTTGGGAATAATAAATTTTGTAGAGATTTCTGCTTCAAGACTGTTAAATTTCATTTATTGTTGTGGTATTTTAGTATGAGTTAGGCTTACCTAGTCCCTAAGACTAAGTGTCATCACGATACCCAAACAGAGCGAAAGTTGGGTCGTGACAGGCAAACAAATTACGCAAAATACAAAGCCAAGGATGATAGCCACTCCATATTATAATAGCAACAAGATTTTTTGATTCTAAAGGAGTACGGTGTCATCCTTTCCAAGAATATCACACGGATTTTTCCCTACTCCAAGTATGTTAAGGCTATCCCTTCTTTCTTTTTGTCATGATCCAAATAATACAAATGAAACTAGAAAAATATGCAACTTTCATAAATGACTCTATTCATAAAAATACTAGGGGTGTCTATATTCTTGATTCTCCATGTGAATTACTAGTATATCTTCTGCTCATGGGTCTCAGAAAAATACGTATTTGATAATGTTTATCCAAAAGGCATATGGATTTTTATGACATTCATAGAAAATCTTATTAACGTATTTCTACATGTACATTGACCCATGACCAGATGGCATTATATACGCGTATATATGTATATTATATTTATATGGGGTATGGGAAAAGGTTACATCATTATATACACACCACCATCTGATCAACTGGTATACGTTTATGATTTTGCCCACACTGACCGAGATGATATGTTGGGATTCCCTTAGAGGTTTGATGATATTATGAACACATGTACCTATGCACGACATGACATTCATACGCATATGCATGACACTATAATTATTTCATGAATTACAGAGTTATCGAGACTTACAGGTTGAGTCATTTACTCTATATTTCTTCCATGTCTGTCATGTACTTATTTATGTACCTTACTTACTTGATACATTATTTGTACTAACATCCCTTTTTACCTGGGGATGCTGCGTTTCATGTCCACAGGTCTCGATAGACAGGTCGAGAGCCCTCTAGGCTATCACCTCAGCAGAAGATGTTGGTGCGCTCCATTTGCTTCAGAGTTGCTTGTTTGGTTAGTATGACTTAGCCGTGTATTGTTTGGTATGCCGGGACTCTGTCCAGACCTTTATAAAAATTATATATTCTTAGAGGCTTTTAGACAGATGTCATGTAAGTAAAAGCTTGTATGGCCTTGTCAGCCTATGTTCACTATACAAGTAGTTATTTTGCTCTTATAGGCCCGTATGTCTTATGTATAAGTTGGTATCACATGTTCTATTATACTTATCTCACGACAACCTCTCTAGCTTACTTGCCTATGATAGTATGATATGAAAGATACGTTACGTAGGTACTCGGTTGAGTAAGGTATCGGGTGCCCGTCGCGGCCCATCAGTTTGGGTCGTGACAAAAGTGGTATTAGAGCAGTTCTGTCCTAAGGAGTCTACAAGCCGTGTCTTGTAGAGTCTTGTTTACGGGCGTGTCATGCACCACACTTATAAGCAGGAGGCTAAAGGGCATTTAGGACTGTCACTATTTTTTCTTACTCTAGATCATGTGGTAGAGCTCGGTTGTAAGAACTCAATTTCCTAAATTCTATCTTATTCATAATACTACGATGCCTTCATCTAGAAAGATGTTTGGTAAGGGATTGAATGTGGCTGTGGAAGAATTGAGTCAAAGAAACTCGATTTTGCATCATGCATATGATGAATATAAGGTCTCCAGTAGAACATGAGGATACTAAGACGTGCAAGCTTCTTGATTAGGATCCCTAAGGCAAGAATGTCTATCTACTCTTACGGCAAGGAATAAGAGAATTGGAAGGTAGACACAAGTTTCAACAAATAGAAGAAGCAAGGTGAAGAAGGGTACAATGTACCTACTTAGTAGAGATGAACATTACCTACAATTCAGGAAGAGAAATATAAGCATTTTGAGTTACCTTAATTAATAACAGAGGTATGTACAATTGGCCGCACCTATCTTAGTTATGCACTATGGGGGTTAAGAGGTGTAGTTTAAGAAAAGGATGGAACATCAAAATCCGGTTGGGGTTAGAGTAATCCAAAATGGTGAATGGATTGTTTGTATTAGTTGACATTTCCAAAAGACATTACAAATGTGCTAAGAGATCTCCTTGTAAGACAATCAGGTGATGCACTCTAGAATATTACAATTAGATGTGAATACTAACATGATCAAAAAAATTTCGAAGATAGGCACTGAAATGCCTGGAAGGGATAAATATTACATTAAGTGTGACTCTCGTCCCTAGTAGAGCGAGGACATTGAGAAACCTAAAGATTCGATGTATGAAGCAAAGGGAGCTAAAAACAAAAGAATGTCTTGTTGGAGTTTTCACACGAAAGGGATAAGCAGAAATACTAGCAGAGTAATGAGAAAAGAGATAAGGAAGAATTATAAGTAAGATGTGATACATGGATGACAATGATAGGTCAAAAAGATGATAATATTATAGAGTCTATAGTCAAGTGAAAGAAAAGACGAGAGGTAACAGGTATTGAGACAACAAAAGGAGTATAGTCCATAAAGTCATATCCTCACTTCAAGAAATAAGTTCGTGACTCCAATGCAACTACCAGAAGGGAAAGTTAGACCCCAGAATAATAGAAATCAGTATGGGCTAGTGAACAAGATAAACTAAACGTGAATTAGGGACTGAGTGATTGGATAATAATCGGCATCATGAGAGTTTCAGATTTTGTTACAACAATAATAGAATGGACAACAGAATAAGATTCATGAGAAATTCAGAGAATGGTCATTCAGGAAGATGTTTCCATAAAGCAAGCAATGTGAGCAAAGTTAAGCTTAAGGGACTATGTGTGCCAGTTACACTAAATGCCACCCATGCGAGTAAGGAATTTTCTTATCCTTGGTACAGAAGGATTACTGCAAGGCAAGTAAAGGTCATCAATAGTGTGAGAAGACGCCTGTCACGACCCTAAACCCGGACCCGATCATGGTGGCACCTCTCGTGAAGACAAGGCCAGCCGACACTTACCCATTTCAATTTTAATCAATTAAACAATAAGAATTAAGTCTAAGACGTCATAAATAATCCAAAAGTAAGCAGTGAACATTATAGTTTGCAGAAATAAACCCAACATAGACCGATATCGGGGTGTCACTAGTCATGAGCATCTATCAATATGCTACAAGTCTGAAATGCCTACTAAACTATTACAGAATAACTGATAAAGAGATAGAAATGAGATAAAGGGGGAGAAACACGAGACTGCGGACACCAAGCAACTACCTCGTGGACTCTGAAGTCTGCCGGGAGCTCTCAACTCGCGCTAGCAGGATCAACAATGCCTGAATCTTCATACGGAGTTCAAGGAGTAAAGTGAGTACTCCAACTCAGTGAGTAATAATCATAAATAAATGACAAAGAGATATGAAAACACGTAAGGCACATTACAGGCTATAATAAAACAGTAAAAGCCAGTAAAATAGTAAATCAGTAAGGATACGTAAAAGTCATTTTAGTTCAACTTAAACTTCATGAAAAGCCTTTTCAACAATTAAGCAGGTAAATGACAGGCAAATAAGAAAGATAAACACATAAAGGTTCGCCCCTCGGGCTCAATATCAACAAATCCGCCCCTCGGGCAATATCTCAGAACAATACCAGCCCTTCGGGCTATAACTCACATCACTATGGGTACCCGCGCTCACTAGGGGTGTGTAGACTCCTGGAGGGGCCCCTTACGGCCCAAGTGCAATATCAAGTCATCTCGTGGCATCATCACTAGGTTCTCGGCCTCATATAGACAAGCCACCTCGTGGCATACATATCTGAGGCCCTCGACCTCATAATCATAATCAGTGTTTCCTCACAACATGGGCCCTCGGCCTTACTCAGTCAAAATCCTCACAAACCACTCGGGCAATAGTAGAACATGCTTCTCAGCCCAAAATATCATTTAAAAGATCATTTAAGTGTTAAAATAGAGTAAACATGGCTGAGTTATGAAAACAGTGGAATATAGCATGACTGAGTTCAAATATAAAGTCAAGACAGTGAGGAAATATCAATAAAAATCCCCTAAGGGTTCAAACAGTTGGCACGAGGCCCAAATATGGCATTCCGCCCAAAACGTGATGATAGCAAATAGATTTCAGTCAAATATGAGGTAAAATAGTCATTCGGGATGGACTAAGTCACAATCTCCAATAGTGCACGACCTCACGCTCGTCATCAAGCGTGTGCGTCACCTCAATATTAGCACCACGATGTGCAATCCGGGGTTTCATACCCTCAAAACATCATTTACAATCATTACTCACCTCAATCAGGTCCAAGCTCTAGCCCGCGACGCCTTTGCCCCTCGAATTGGCCTCCACTCGCATTAAATCTATCCAAAATCAGAATCACGGCGTCAAAATATGCTAAGGGAACGAAGCCCAAGCGAAAATAATCAATTTACAACATAAATCCCGAAATTACCAAAACCCGACCCCCCGGGCCCACGTCTCGGATTTCGGTAAAAATCACATCAACGGATTCCTTATCACTCCCCGAGTTCATTCATACCAAAAACATCAAAATCCAACCACAAACGGCCCCTCAAATCCCAAATTCTAGGTCTCCAATTTCAAGCCCTAGTTCTTCAATTTTGGCTTAATTTCCATGATTAATTAGGTAGATTTCACATTAGAGTTGATTTTTAAGTCTATGAATCTTACCTCCAAGTGATTCCCCTTGAATTGCTCTTCAATCCTCTTCAAAAATCTCCAAAAACGCTCAACAATGGTGAAAATAAACCCAAAATCGCGGACAAGACGACTATTTAAACATTCTACCCAGGCCTCAAATACTTCTTCGCGAATGCGGTCAAAGCCTTGCGTTCGTGAAGCACAAAATAACTTTGACCAGAATTTCCTCTTCGTGATTGCGACTTACCCATCGCGAACGCGATGCTTCCTCAGACTAACCTTTTGCGATAGTGTTGCCTTTCTCACGAACGCGATGAATGAAATCCCCTGAAGCTCAGCTGCCCATTTTCTTCTATGTGAACGCGACACCACCCAGCGAACGCGATGCACAAACACTCAACCCTTCACGAACGCGGAGCTTTCCTCACGAAAACGAAGGCTTAAATCCTAGCCTTCACCAACTGACCCTTCGCGAACGCGTTGGCCTACTCGCGAATGCGAAGGCCATTTCTCTGCAACACTGATCAGCAACTTTCTGCAACTCCAAACAACATGAAATAGTTCGATTGACCACCCGAAACTCATCCGAGGCCCTCGGGACCTCAACCAAACATGCCAACATATCCCATAACGTCATTCAAACTTGTTCCAACCTTCGGAACACTCAAAACAACATCAAAACACCAAATTCGCATCGGATTCAAGCCTAAGAATTCCAAAATCTTCTAAATTATGCTTTTGATAAAAAACCCAACCAAACCACGTCTGAATGACCTAAAATTTTGCACACACATCCCAAATAACACAACAGAACTACGACAACTCTTAGAATTCCATTCCGACTCCTATATCAAAATCTCACCTATCAACCGGATATCACCAAAAATCCAATTTTGCCAACTCAAGCCTAAAACTACTCTGGATCTCCAAAACACATTCCGATCACGCTCCTAAGTCCCAAATCACCTCCCGAAGCTATCCGAACCATCTGAACTCACATCCGATCCCTCTAACACATAAGTCAACATACGGTTGACTTTTCCAACTTAAGCTTCCTCAAAAGAGACTAAGTGTCTCAAACCTTACCAAATCCTCTCCGAACCCGAGACAACCAACCCGATCACATATAGAACCGATAGACAAAGCAATAAGAAGTAGAAATGGGGGAAACAAAGTGGTAACTCATGAGAAGATTGGTCGGGTCATCACATCCTCCCCAACTTAAACAAACGTTCGTCCTCGAACGAGTCAAGAAACATACTTGAAGCCTCAAACAGGTGAGGATATCTGCTCCGCATCTCCCGCTCGGTCTCCTAGGTAGCCTCCTCCACGGGCCGACCTTTCCACTGCACTTTTACTGAAGCTATATCCTTTGATCTCAACTTTCAAACCTGACGCTCCAAAATAGCTACTGGCTCCACATCATAAGTCAACTCATCATCCAACTGAACCGTGCTAAAATCTAGACGGATCCCCAATATACTTCCGGAGCATAGAAATATGAAATACTGGATGCACACTCGATAAGCTAGGTGGCAAAGCAAGCTCATAAGCCACAATCCTCCGAAGCACCTCAAGAGGCCTAATGAACCGAGGACTCAATTTACCCTTCTTCCCAAATCTCATAAAACCCTTCATGGGCGAAACCTTCACCAAAACCTTCTCACCAACCATGTAGGACACATCCTGAACCTTCCTGTTAGCATAACTCTTTTGCCTCGACTGCGCTGTACGAAGCCTCTCTTGAATTACCTTCACTTTTTCTAAAGCATCCTGCACCAAGTCTGTCCCTAATAGCCTAGCCTCACCCGACTCAAACCAACCGACTGTAGACCTACACCACCTCCCATAGAAAGACTCATATGGAGCCATCTGAATACTCGAGTAGTAGCTGTTGTTATAAGCAAACTCTGCAAGTGGTAGAAACTGATCCCATGGCCCTCCGAAATCAATGACATAAGCACGCAACATGTCCTCCAATATCTGAATAGTGCACTCAGACTTCCCGTCCATCTGAGGGTGAAAAGCTGTGCTCAACTCAACTTGAGTACCCAACTCTCACTGTACAGACATCCAAAACTGCGAAGTAAACTAAGTGCCCCTATCAGAAATGATGGAAACTGGGACACCATGCAAATGAACAATCTCCCGGATATAGATCTCTATCAACCGCTCTGAAGAATAGGTAGTACACACAAGAATGAAGTGCGTGGACTTGGTCAGCCGATCCACAATTACCAAAATAGCATCGAACCTCTTCAAAGTCCGTGGAAGTCCAACTACAAAGTCCATAGTGATCCGCTCCCACTTCAACTCAGGAATATCCATCCGCTGAAGCAAGCCACCTGATCTTTGATGCTCATATTTCACCTGCTGGCAATTGAGACACCGAGCTACAAATCCCACAATGTTTTTCTTCATTCTCCTCCACCAATAGTGCTGCCTCAAATCCTGATACATCTTTGCGGCACCCGGATGAATAGAATACCGCGAGCTATGGGCCTCTTCCAGAATCAACTCCCGAAGCCCATCCACATTAGGCACACAAATCCGGCCCTACATCCTCAACACCCCATCATCACCAATGGTCATATCTCTGGCATCATCATGCTGAACTTTGTCCTTAAGGAAAAGCAAATGTGGATTATCATACTGGCGCTCTCTGATGCGATCATATTAGGAAGATCGAGAAACCACACAAGCCAATACCTGACTGGGCTCTGAAATATCTAACCTCACAAACCAATTGGCCAAGGCATGAACATCAACTGCAAGAGGTCTCTCCCCAATTGAAATATATGCCAAACTCCCCATACTCACCGTCTTTCGGCTCAAAGCATCGGCCACCACATTGGCCTTTCCCGAATGGTACAATATAGTGATGTCATAATCCTTTAGCAACTCCAACCATCTTCGCTGCCTCAAGTTAAGATCCTTCTTCTTGAACAAGTGTTGGAGGCTACGATGATCCATAAATACCTCATAAGACATACTATACAAGTAATGCCTCCAAATCTTCAACGTGTGAACTATGGCAGCCAACTCCAAATCATGAACGGGGTAGTTCTCCTCATGGGGCTTCAACTGACGAGAAGCATAAGCAACAACTCTACCTTCCTACATCAATACACAACCAATACCAACTCTTGAAGCATCACAATACACGGTATATGAACCTGAAGCTGATGAAAAATCTAACACTGGAGCTATGGTCAAGGCTGTCTTGAGCTTCTGAAAGCTCTCCTCATACTCATCCGACCATATAAATGAAGCACCCTTCTAAGTCAACTTGGACAAGGGCGATGGGATAGATGAAAATCCCTGAACAAACTAGCGATAATAACCCGCCAAACCAAGAATGCTGTGAATCTCTATGGTTGAGGACGATCTGGGCCAACTCTGAACCGCCTCTATCTTCTTCGGATCAACCTGAATACCCTCGCTGGACACCACGTGCCCCAATAAAGCCACTGATCTGAGCTAAAACTCACACTTGGAGAATTTTGCATAAAGCTTCTCCTCCCTCAATCTCTGCAACACAACTCTCAAATGCTCCGTGTGCTCCTCCTGACTACGAGAATACACCAGAATATCATCAATGAAGACTAAGACAAATGAGTCGAGATAATGCCAGAACACGCTGTTCATCAAATGCATGAACGTTGCTGGGGCATTGGTCAGCCCAAAAGACATAACCAAGAATTCATAATGACCATATCGGGTCCTGAAAGTTGTCTTAAGAATATCTGAGTCCCTGATCTTCAATTGGTGATAACCTGAATGGAGATCAATCTTGGAGAACACTTTCGCTCCCTGAAGCTAGTCGAATAAATCATTAATGCAAGGCAAAGGATACTTGTTCTTAACTGTTACTTGTTTCAATTCCATATAATCAATTCACATATTCAAAGTGCCAACCTTCTTCTTCACAAATAGAACCGGCACACCCCAAGGTGACACACGCCAGATGAATCCCTTATCAAGGAGTTCCTGAAGCTGCTCCTTCAATTCCTTCAACTCAGCTGGTGCCATACGATACGACGGAATAGAAATGGGCTGAGTGCCCGGCATAAAGTCAATACCAAAATCAATATCCCTGTCCGATGACATGCCCGGCAGGTCTGTAGGAAATACATCGGAAAAATCCCTCACTACTGGAACAGAATCAATACTGGGAGTCTCTGCACCGACATCCCTCACAAAGGCTAGATACGAAAGACAACCCTTCCCAACCATACGTTGGGCCTTCAAGAACGAGTTCACTCTACTGAGAACAAAATCAGTCACACTTCGCCACTTAATCCGTGGAACACCCAGTATAGTCAATGTGATTGTCTTGGCATGACAGTCCAAAATAGCACGGCATGGAGATAGACAATCCATGCCCAAAATGACATCAAAATCTACTATACACAATAATAAAAGATCCTTATGGGTCTCTAGACCCCTAATAGTCACCACATACGACTGGTACACACGGTCTACAACAACAGTATTGCCTATCGATGTAGATACATGAACAGGTGAAATAAGAAACTCATTGGGCGTACCCAAATAACGAGCAAAGTATGATAACACATAAGAAAATGTAGAACCAGGATCAAATAATACAGAGGCAACTTTGTGGCAGACTGAAACAATACATGTAATAACAGCATCGGAAGCAATAACATCGGGTCTGCCTGGAAGTACATAGAAACAGGCCTAACCGCCCCCTGATCGACCTCCCCCTCTAGGACGACCTCTAGCTGACTGACCTCCACCCCTAGCTGGGTGGGTGGGTGATGATAAAGTAACTGGCACTGAAGCCGATGGCTGACCCCTCTACTGAGATGAACTCGCAAGACGATGAGGGCACTGCCTTCACATATGACCCAACTCTACAAACTCATAACAACTCACAGGTGCTGGAGAAGGGGACTGAAGGGAACCCCTCGCACCGAAGTGACTAGAAGATGCACCTGGCATAGAAGAGCCCTGAACTGATGGAGCACGGGACGAGCTCTAAGCTGGAAGGGTACTAAGTGATGATTGGCCTTGATGAGAACTATGAGAACCATGACCCGATGACTCCCCACGATAACCTAGGCGAGCTAGCTGAGCATGCCTGAATGGACGGCCTCTACTGTGCTGAAACTGACCTCTCGAAGGAGCACCACTATAACTACCAGATCCTCGAGGCCTCTTGGCCTCCCTCTCCTCTCGCTCCTGGCAACGAATAGACTCAATCTCATGGGCAATATCCACAACATCCTCGAAAGTAGCACCAGTCACCCTCTCCCTGGTCATGAGAATATGAAGATGCTAAGTAAGGCCATTAATAAACCTCCTAATCCTCTCTCTATTTGTCGGAACAAACCAAATAGCATGACAAGCTAACTCGGAGAACCTCATCTCATGCTGCGTCACAATCATCTCTCTCTGACGCAACCACTCAAACTCCCTACGCAGCTCCTCTCTATGAGACTGCGGCACATACTTCTCCAGAAAGAGAACGGAGAATTGTTGCCAGGTAAGGGATGCTGCACCAATAGGCCTACGCCTCTCAAAAGCCTCCCACCAAGTGAAGACAGCTCCAGAACACTAATAAATAGTGAAATCCACCCCACTGGTCTCCAAAATACCCGCAGTACGAAGCATCCTCTGACACTTATCCAAGAAACCCTAGGCATCCTCGCCCTCTGCACCACTGAAGGTCGGAGGCTGAAGTTTACCAAACCTCTCCAACCGACGCTGCTCATCCTCTGGCATGGCAGGAACTGCATAGTCCTGAGCAGCTGCAACCGGTTGGGTTGGATGTGCCCTCGGTGTCTGAAGTCCCTGCACGACCTGCTCAAGTGTGCGAGCGGCGGGAGTCTAAGAAACTCCCCTGGCTTGAGAAGTAGCTGCGGCTGTAGTGACTGAAACCGCTTGAGCTCGGCCAGTGCAAACTGATAGAATCTAAGCCAAGGCCTCTTGATGACCTGATCCTGAACTGGGGCGGCTAGTGGATCTATAGGTGCTGCCCTAGCTACTGTGAAGGCTACATCTCTGCCCCTACCACAACCACGACCGCGTCCTCGACCTCTAGTGGCCACAGCTGGTGGCACTGGTGGTCGTCCATCCTGACCGGTAGCGCGTGTCATCACCATCTGTGAGAGAATAGCATAACAAAAGTTTAGTACTCAGATCAACCAATTCGCACGACAAGAATTTCAAGAATGTTAAGTTTTCCTAAAGGTTTTGCAGCCTCTCGAGGATAAATACAGGCATCTCCGTAACGATTCGTGAGACTCTACTAAACCTGCTCATGACTCGTGAGACCTATGTAACCTAGACTCTGATACCAACTTGTCACGACCCTAAATCCGGACCTGGTCGTGATGGCGCCTCTTGTGAATAAAGCCTACACTTACCCATTTTAGTTTTAAGCAATTAAACAATAAGAATTAAGTCTAAAACATGATAAATAATCCAAAAGTAAGCAGTGAACATTACAGTTTGCAAAAATAAACCCAACATAGCCCGATACCGGGATGTCACTAGTCATGAACATCAATCAATACGCTACAAGTCTGAAAATCCTACTAAACTATTACAGAATAACTGATAAAGAGATAGAAATGAGATAAAGGGGGGAGAAACACGGGACTGCGGACGCCAAGCAGCTACCTCGTGGACTCCGAAGTCTGCCAGGAGCTCTCTACTCGTGCTAGCAGGATCAGTAACGCCTGAATCTGCACACGGGGTGCAGGGAGCAAAGTGAGTACTCTAACTCAATTAGTAATAATCATAAATAAACGACTAAGAGATATGAAAACACATAAGGCACATTACAGGCTATAATGAAGCAGTAAAAGCCAGTAAAATAGTAAATCATTAAGTATACGTAAAAGTCATTTTAGTTCGACATAAACTTCATGAAAAGCCTTTTTTACAATTAAATAGGTAAATGACAGGCAAATAAGAAAGATAAATACATAAAGGTTCTCCCATCGGGCTTAATATCAACAAATCCGCCCCTCGAGCAATATCTCAGAGCAATACCAGCTCCTCGGGCTATAACTCACATCACTATGGGTACCTGCACTCACTGGGGGTGTGCAGACTCTTGGAGGGGCCCCTTACGGGCCAAGCGCAATATCAAGCCATCTCGTGGCATCATCACTAGGTTCTCGGCCTCATATCAACAAGCCATCTCGTGGCATACATATCTCAGGCCCTCGGTCTCATAATCATAATTAGTGTTTTCTCACAATATGGGCCCTCAACCTTACCCAGTCAAAATCCTCACAAGCCACTCAAGCAATAGTAGAACATGGTTCTAAGCCCAAAATATCATTTAAAAGATCATTTAAGTGTTAAAATAGAGTAAACCTGGCTGACTTATGAAAACAGTGGAATATAGCATGACTGAGTTCAAATATAAAGTCAAGACAGTGAGGAAATATCAATAAAAATCCCCTAAGGGTTCAAATAGTTGACACGAGGCCCAAATATGGTATTCCGCCCAAAACATGATGATAGCAAATAGATTTCAGTTAAATACGCAGTAAAATAGTCATTCAGGACGGACTAAGTCACAATCCCCAATAGTGCACGGCCCCATGCTCATCATCAAGCATGTGCGTCACCTCAATATAGTACCACGATGTGCAATCCGGGGTTTCATACCCTCAAACCATCATTTACAACCATTACTCACCTCAATCCGGTCCAAGCTATAGCCCGCGATGCCTTTGCCCCTCGAATAGCATCTCCACTCACGTCGAATCTATCCAAAATCAGAATCACGATGTCAAAATATGCTAAGGGAAAGAAGCCCAAGCGAAAATAATCAATTTACAACATAAATCCCGAAATTGTCAAAACCCGACCTCCAGGCCCACGTCTCAGATTCTGGTAAAAATCACATCAATGGATTCCTTATCACTCCCAGAGTTCATTCATACCAAAAGCATCAAAATCCAACCACAAACGACCCCTCAAATCCCAAATTCTAGGTCTCCAATTTCAAGTCCTAGTTCTTCAATTTTTGGCTTAATTTCCATGATTAATAGGTAGATTTCACATTAGAATCGAGTTTTAAGTCCTTGAATCTTACCTCCAAGTGATTCCCCTTGAATCCCTCTTCAATCCTCTTCAAAAAGCTCAAAAAACGCTCAACAATGCTGAAAATAAACACCAAAATCGCGGATAAGACAACTATTTAAACATTCTACCTAGGCCTCAAATCCTTCTTCGCGAACGCGGTCAAAACCTCGCGTTCGCAAAGCACAAAATAACTTTGACCAGAATTTCCTCTTCGTGATTGCAACCTACACATCGCGAATGTAATGCTTCCTCAGACTAACCCTTCGCGATCATGTTTCCTTTCTCGCGAACGCGATGAATGAAATCCCCTGAAGCTAAGCTGCCCATTTTCTTCTATGCGAATACGACACCACCCCGCGAACGCGATGCACAAACACTCAGCCCTTCGCGAATGTGGAGCTTTCCTCGCGAACGCGAAGGCTTAAATCCCAGCCTTCACCAACTGACCCTTCGCGAACGCGAAGGCCATTTCTCTGTAACACTTATCAGCAATTTTCTGCAACTCCAAACAACATGAAATGGTCCGATTGACCACCCGAAACTCACCCGAGGCCTCCGAGACCTCAACCAAACATGCTAACATATCCCATAACCTCATTTAAACTTGTTCCGACCTTCAGAACGCTCAAAACAACATCAAAACATTAAATTCGCAATAGATTCAAGCCTCAGAATTCCAAAATCTTCTAAATTACACTTTTGATCAAAAACCAAACCAAACCACGTCCGAATGACCTGAAATTTTGCACACACATCCCAATTGATAGATCGGAACTACTACAACTCTCGGAATTCCATTCCGACCGCTATATCAAAATCTCACCTGTCAACTGAAAATCGCCAAAAATCCAATTTCGCCAATTCAAACCTAAATCTACTCCGTACCTCCAAAACACATTCCGATCAAGCTCCTAAGTCCCAAATCACCTCCCGAAGCGACTCGAACCGTTGGAACTCACATCCGAGCCCTCTAACACATAAGTCAACATCCGGTTGACTTTTTCAACTTAAGCTTCCTCAAAAGAGACTAAGTATCTCAAACCTTACCAAATCCTCTTCGAACTCGATCCAACCAACTCGATCACATATAGAACCGATACACAAAGCAATAAGAAGCAGAAATGGGGGAAATAGAGCGGTAACTCATGAGACGACTGGCCGGGTCATCACATCGCCAATACTGAAGAGGTAAAGCATCTATAGGTAGGTCGTCGTAGCGCTAAATATTAATACTTCCCTAAAGGGGGGAATATGGAGTGATGTGGCATTAAGTTGGAATTAAGTGGTTCTAGTAATTATGAAAGAAATAGAAGAATGTGAGGTGATATTTTAAAGTAAGTAAGGTAAATGTAAACAACGTACGAAATACTCAAGTATAGAAGGATGAGAGTGGTCCATACTTCAGGTAAAAGTCTAGAAGCGTTGGATTCAGTATCCAGGAATGATAGCAGTGTCGTAAGTGGCATACTTCCCAACTTGTGGATTCTAGGTACCGAAAGGCCTAATTAGAGAGTAAAAGAAGAGTTAGAGATGATGCGATGTCTCACTTGATGTCCCAGAAAAGCATAAGGAAATCGGTCGCAAGCTAAAGTATGGTAAAGCGATAGGTTTTAGGAAGACAGGAGTAAAGATAAGAAAAGGACGAGTGAGGAGGTGATAAGAAATGTATAAGCCCTCGGAATTAACCCCAGGTTCGGGGCGAGGGAGCTGATGGTTTCTCTAAGTTATAGAAAGCTCAGTGTAGCCTGAATAAACTCAACAAAGTCTAAGACTAATAACATTTAGAAGAGATGGAATGCTACTCTGGTAACAGAATGAGGGTGTAATTGTGATAGATAAAGGATGATGTGTGGGCCTTCGATTGAGTAATAATTGGAAAAACAATGGCGGATCTCATGAGTTGTACAGGATTAGAATAACCCCATAGGATGAATCACGTTGAATGATATGAAATACGGTTATGGAAGCAGGGTATTTCCCCCATGTGGATCATTTTAATTATTTTAGATGTTCCCCAATGAGACGTGAGCCCTAGCGTCAGTGTTACATAAGAGGTCAAGTTAGCGATATTAAGGTGAATAAATAACGGATGGATAAAAGTTACAAAGTATGAGATGAGATTAGACCATCATTCTTAAGATGAACAGTAATGAATAAGCATTAAAGGACTTAGATGTATACATATATGATAAGCGGCAAGAGAGTAACCTGGAGTTTAGTAGCAGACCTCAGCAACGATAAATCGAAATATGAGTTATGGTATAGTATGACCTACGTAGATGCAGTAAAGTCATATGGATGGATAATCAGGTCTATGAAATAAGATATAGCCATATTCGCAAGTTCTACAAAGTATCGAGCGAAGAACTTCAATACACCTATAGATGACCAGAGAGGCATCCTATTAAACCTTGTATATGTTTACAAAGTAAGGCCTAGAGATTGGCTAAAAGCTAGAGGAAAAAGAAGAGAAGAGTCGCATAGGCACACTTACAAGGTCAGTATCATAGATGCAGCATGATAGAAGGTAGCAACAGTTACAATATTGAAAGGAATTCGATCACAAGTCGTGGTGTGAGAAAGAAGCTTAAAGGGGGAATACCCTGGCCTTTGGAGTTATTCGTCGAGTAGTTGCATAGATGGCAAGGAAAGTACTAGATATACGTAATACATAAGTTGTGAAAATTATAAGTACATCAATTAACATTCGAGGACGAATGTTCCGAAGGGGGGAATGATGTTACATCCCGCAGTCGTCGTAAGTTAATCGACTTAAGTTCGGGAATGAGATTATTGTGAGATTATAAGTAGTGTACTATTTCAAACAAGTGAATTCATGGAGGTGAGAGGGTGAGCGAATAAAAAAAATAAATTTCGTCGAAATTCGATATTTTGGGTAAAATACAATCTAAGCTATAATACCTCGTATTTATGGACTAGTGCCATACAAGGTACCATATGGCCATAATAGAAGGGTGTGTAAAGTATATTAAAAGTGAGTAGTATTTTAAGTAATTTAAGATAATTCCTACTTATGTGGATAATTGAATAATTATTGGTTTAATGGGAGATTAATCATGTAATTAAGGATTTGTGGATAATTGTAAGAGGGGACAATGCCCTCCCCCCCATGTGGCAGCAAGTAAATGAGAATTGAAGATGAGTAGGCTTTGGGAAATCTATTAGACAACATATGGAGAGAGGTGGCTTAATACTTATCCTACACTTGACTTGATTTAATACAATTCTTTATGTAAGTTATACAAAATGCCAAAAGGCAAAGAAATGTTATCTTGAATAGATATCAAGAAACCAAATACGTAAGTGGGTGAATAAATTCCTTAACTTATTACTAAGAGTAACATAATCAGGCAGAATTTTATTATCGAAACTGTTCTTACCAATTTAGTAAAACACCTCTTCAACACCAAGAAAACTAAGAATCCACGTTTAGCTCAAAATAGTGAATTTTACATGCTTAAGATTCAGAGAGTAGTGTTTTAAAACAAAAAATGGATTGAGTGGTACTACTGTAAAGAGCTCTTATGTTGAATAAATGCCAAAGTTCTTTTGGCAAATAAATTACGCAGAACACAAAGCCAAGGACGATAGCCACTCCATATTATAATAGCAACGAGATTTTTCGATTCTAAGGGAGTACGGTGTAATCCTTCCCAAGAAAAATAATACAAATGAAACGAGCAAAATATGCAACTTTCATAAATGACTATTCATAGAAATACTAGGGGTGTCTATATTCTTGATTCCCCGTGTGAATTATTATTATATCTTCTGTTCATAGGTCTTGGAAAAATACGTATTTGATAAAGTTTATCCGAAAGGCATATGGATTTTTATGGTATTCCGAGAAAATCTTATTAACGTATTTGTTATGCATTTCATGCATTTATACATGTACATTGACCCATGATCAGATAGCGTGATATATGCATATATATATATGTATATTATATTTATATGGGGTATGGGAAAAGGTTACGGCATTATATACGTACCACCACCTGATCAGCTGGTATGCGTTAATGATTTTGCCCACAGCGGCCAAGATGATATGATGAAATGCCCTTAGAGGCTTGATGGTGTTATGAACACATGTACCTATGCACGACATGACATTCATTTGCATATGCATGACACTATAATTATTTCATGAATTACAAAGTTATCCAAATTTACAGGTTGAGTTATTTACTCTATATTTCTTCCATGTCTATTATGTACGTATTTATGTGCCTTACATACTCGATACATTATTCGTACTGACATCCCATTTTTTCCCGGGGACGCTGTGTTTCATGCCCACAGGTCCCGATAGATAGGTCGAGAGCCCTCTAAGTAGGCTATCCGCTCAGCGGAAGATGTTGGTGCTCTCCATTTGCTTCGGAGTTGCTTGTTTGATTAGTATGACTTAGATGTGTATTGTTTGGTATGGCGGGACTCTATACCGACCTTTATGAAAATTATGTATTCTTAGAGGCTTGTAGATAAATGTCATATACGTAAAAGCTTGTATGGCCTTGTCGGCCTATGTTTAGTATACAAATAGTTTTTTTGGTCTTATAGGCCCGTTGTCACGACCCTAAAACCGAACCGGTCATGATGGCACCTATCGTGAAACTAGGCCAGCCGACACAATTCTCGATTTAACTATTTTTCAATAAAAGTCATTGTTAAGCCTTTAATTAATCAATATCTCATAATATAAGTCTAAATGAACAGTGCAGAATAAATACACAAGCCCGACATAGGGGTGTCATAAGTCACGAACATCTACTAAGGTCTGAATACAATGAAGAGTCTAAAAATATACTAAAAAATATAAGGAAGACAAGAGGGAGAAGAGCAGGGCTGCGAACATTGGGCATCTACTTTGGCAACTCCAATGACTCTGCCGCTAAGCAATCAACACCCGCTACAGATTTCAGAAACACCTGAATCTGCACACAAGGTGCAGGAAGTAATGTGAGTACGCCAGCTTAGTAAGTAATAAAAGTAAATGAAAGCTGAGCAGTAAGAAAACACGTAAGCCACATCATAACGGTACATCAAATATAGTACACTTCCAAAATAGTACATAAATCATTTAGTTCGTATGTCAAACTCGGTTTCAGTAAAACCTTTTAAAACAACTTTAGATAGTTTCAAACGGGTGATGAAAATAGTGAGAAAAAGAATAGAAACGTAAACAGCCCCTCGGGCAAAACATGTACCATAAACGGCCCCTCGGGCATAATATCAACAGAACCAGCCCCTCAGGCTACCTCACAATCACTCGTAATCAGCCCATCGGGCATAACATAAATCAAGAACAGCCCCTCGGGCTACATTATATCACTCACAATGGGTACCCGCGCTCACTGGGGGTATACAGACTCCGGGAGGGGCTCCTTACAGCCCAAGCACAATAACAAGCCATCTCGTGACATAATCAAACAAGCACTTGGCCTCATAACAACAAGCCACCTCATGGCATAAATCAATCAAGCCCTCGGACTCACAATATCATGAATCAATAACCTGTTGTGGCGTACAGCCTGATCCCATAATATCCTCACAACATAGGCCCTCGGTCTCACTCAGTCAGAAATCTCTCAAGCCACTCAGGCAATAGTAAAACATGATACTCAGCCCAAAATATCATTTAAAATATCAAAAACGAGTAAATATAGCTGAGTTATGAAAATAGTACAATACAACATGACTGAGTATAAATATGAAGTCAAAACAGTGAGGAATGGTAGTAAAAATCCCCTAAGGATCCAAAACAGTTGGCACAAAGCTCAAATATGGCATTCAGCCCAAAACATAGTAATAATTTCCAAAACACAATGATATCAAACAGTTTTCAATCAAATACGTGGTTTAACAGTCATACGGGACGGACTAAGTCATAATCCCTAACGGTGCACGACCCCACGCTCGTCATCTAGTGTGTGTGTCACCTCAAAGTAGCACAACGATGTGATATTCGGGATTTCATACCCTCAGGACAAACATTTACAATCATTCCTTACCTCAAACCAGTCCAAACTCTAGCCCGCGATGCCTTTGCCTCTCGAATCAGTCTCCAAATTCTCCAAATCTAGCCAAAATAAGTATATTATCATCAACATACGCTAAAGAAACAAAGCCCAAGCGAAAATTATCAAATTAGATAAAAAAATCCCGAAATTGGCCAACCTGACCCCCGGGCCCACAACTTTAAATCCGATAAAAATTACAAAATCCGACAACCCATTCAACCACGAGTCCAACCATACCAAAATTACTAAATTCCGATAACAGTTCGGCCTCCAAATCTTCAAATATTATTTTCAAATCCGTAGGTCCAAATCCCCAATTTACACCTCAAAAACATGTAATCTAGTCAGATTATTCGATGATAATTTAATATTATGGAATAGAAATGATCACAAGTGATTACCTCAAGATTTCCCATGACTTCTCGCTCAAAAATCGCCCCATGCCGCGTTCGTTTCGTCCAAAAATGTGGGAATAAGCTAAAAAAACAAGATAGCTCAATAAAACACGATTCTGATCGCTAAAAGCCACATTACCATTGCTAAAAGTGCCAAATCTGGTCGTTAAAGGTGCGTACCAGATCCTGTTGCACCAGTAATATTTATTTTCACTAACAAGGCTCTAACTCCACCATACGAACTCGAAATTCAATTATTCTTGTTCCTATGAGTCACAAATAATAATACGAACATAGCCCTTCAATCGAAACTCAATTCAGAGCTTATTTGCTTAATGCGATACCCATTTCGCTCGTTAAACAATTAACTTATGTTTCATGTCAAAAACCCAATCACGACTGAAATTAGACCAAACTTTCTAGATCACTCCTATAATTCATTATCATAAGTCCGGAAGTCTCGAAATCAAATTTCGATCTTTAGAAATAAAAATGGACCTTTTTATCATTACATGCTTATGCTCAAAACGGCAAAATGTTCCAAAAACTTTTCCAAAACTTATCCGAGCCTTATGGGACCCCAACCAAACATGCCAAAACACCCCATAACATCATTCAAACTTGTTCCAACCTTCGGAATGCTCAAAACAGCATCAAAATATCGAATCGCCTTCGGATTTTCAAGTCTAAGAATTCCAAAACTTCTGAATTCCGAATTCGATCAAAACGTCTATCTAACCTCGTCCGAATGACCTGAAATTTTGTACACACCTCAAAATGACACAACGGACCTAATCCAACTTCCGGAATTCCATTCCAACCCCTATATCAAAATCTCACCTATCAACCAGAAAACGCCAAAATTTCAATTTCGCTAATTCAAGCCTAAATCTACTCCGGACCTCCAAAACCCATTCCAAACGCACTCCCAAGTCCAAAATCACCTAATGGAGCTAATCAAATCATAAAAATTCAAATCTGGGATTGAATACTAAAAAGTCAAAACTTGGTCAAACCTTTCAAATTTTAAGCTTCAAACTGAGAATTGTTCTTCCAAATCTATTCCGATTATCTTGAAAACCAAAACCGACAATTTATATAGGTCATAATACATCATACGGGGCTAGTCATGCCCGAGAACTAGCAAGCAAGGTGCAAATTCTCAAAATGACATGTCGGGTCGATACATCCTCCCCCACTTAAACATACTTTCGTCCTTGAATGTGCCCAGAGTTGTTCCGAAAGCCATCAAATCGCTGGGTAACCTTATCATGTCCATACCAGGGGGTGATCCCACGTCACCCTATCCGGTATAGGTCTGGTAACACAACATAACTGAAATTTCACAATTCACCATAGCCCATAACCTTAGAACCAATTTTTCCACTTCCGAAATTGTCTACAAGATCAGAATCTCACATCTACAAACTGAATAAGTCTGAACACGTTGTATTAAGCCATAATCGCAATCCAAGATGAAAATCACATGATATACCGCACAACTCAAACACTCATAGCGATAACTTCTAGTCACAACAGTTGCTCAAACAACCTAATTCCGGTAATAAACCTCTTATCAAACCAAAGCCTCATTCCAACACTTTCGTATACTGCCAATGATGAATGAAACACGCAGAAAGTCATAACCATTCCTCAGATCAACCATTCATTGAGCTCCCTCTCCTTCGGCAAGGACCATAATAAATTTTTAAGCCGAATCCCGATATTATCCTTACAACATGCTGAAATCGAATTCGATAGTATTCATTCTAGATCTCAATGACCTCATCTCATCCAACACGACTACTCTAGTGACATGACACATCGATACAATCTAAATCTACAACCTGTGTGACTCGTGCACCAATAAGAAACAGTCTAAATGTACTCAAATCATGGAAAAATGACTCAAATGAGAGAGTTGTACCGCAAGCTCACCAGTACCACCACAACACAATGTTGAGAACCCATTACCCTTCGTATAACCAGAACACATGAATCTAACCTAAAGGATCATACCTCTACATAACTTCGTTGCAATGCGCGACCCTATCCAAACACTGGTCCACATGAGACACCTCAAGTCACCATGCTCAAAATCATCAACCACGCATAATTTGATGTCTATTACCAAAAGTAAATCACCAAAACCATGGAGAAGTAAATGACTCAATTCCATGACAGCTCAAAAGAACATATCCAATGCGCAATCAATCATGCAACACCCAAATAGCCGTCTCACTTGAATTCCGCTATAAAGCCCAAATAGAAAAAGCACCACATGTGCATATAACCAAGAATCACAACTCCTCGCAACATAGAAGGGTAACACATAGATCACTCCAGAACATGAATAAGCTCAATGACAATCGAATGGCACATCCCTCAACAATAGCAATTCGGTGTCATAAAAGTCGTCTCGATGCAGAACACACATCCATATAGGTCTACTAATGAACCCTTTATCAAGGAGTTCCCGAAGTTGCCCCTTCAATTTCTTTAACTCCGTTGGTGCCATACGATACGGTGCCCGACACCAAATTAATACCGAAATCAATAACCCTATCCGGCAGCATGCCCGGCAGCAGAAAACACACCCAAAAAATTCCCTCATCACCGGAACCGAATCAATGGTAGGAGCCTCTACACCGACATCCCTCACGAAGGCCAAATAAGAAAGACAAATCTTACCAACCATCAGCTAGGTCTTCAACAATGAAATCACCCTACTGAGAACATAACCCGTCGAACCTCGCCACTCTATCCGTGGCATCCCCGGCATAGCCAACGTCGCTGTTTTAGGGCAATAGTCTAGAATAACACGACATGAAGACAACCAGTCTATACCCAATATCACATCAAAATCTAACATACCAAGCCACAAAGGATCCACTCGGGTCTCCAAACCCCGATAGTCACCACACAAGGCCGATACACGCGACCCACAACCATAACATAACCTGTTTATGAGAACTCCCAGTCTCAAAATCCATATAGCACACGAATCACCATATCTGATCCCAATCCCGTTGTCTGAATACATACCACACCTCTAATACCCAATCATTCCACGAGAGATACTCTAAAAATTGTTCTATGCCACTAAGAAAATTCGAATATCAACAGTCGATCCAACAAGAGAGAGTCGCGATACCAAAGATGTATTATTAACTCAATCACATTGCCCTTTCTGAAACATTACCCCCATCAAGCCGCACAAATTAGTGATATCATTTACCTAGTCATCTGAAACTGTCCATGCTGCCTAAGAATTTATGACCTTCCTTCCAGAACTGAACTGTGACCTCACACATGCAAATCTCAACCCTACACAATATACCGCATATACCATGCATCCTATGATAAATATGAGAACTTCATAATACACTCCGATCTATAAGCAACTAAGTACTCAACCAGCCAAGAACTTTTCCGTTTGATCCCATCTAGGAGAAAATCACTATATATCCCATGCTCCCTACGCCGATAGAAATGTACACCTCCAACCATAGTAGAAATCATCAAGAACCCTCCGAATCCCCTTTACACAAAACCAAACCAACAGGACTGACTCCTTCTAACTCAACCAATCTACGCAAGCCATCAAAACTTAAGAGCATTGCTACAAAGCACCTGTAGAAACTCATTATCTTATAAACACCCAAAGAACTAATTGTATCCCTTACCATGCCGATTCGACCCACTACCAAGCTGTCCTATTTATCCAAGTTCCTTCTGAATTGCCTTCGAATTAATACTTTTCCTTGCCATAATACCAATCCTCAACACAAACTCACCACACGAGACCCCAGCATAAAACCACACCGTCTAAGGCTCATAAGCCGCTGAATACTCTCTCAAATATCCCCACAAACACCACTTTCAAAATACTTACCCTGAAGAGACTTACTGTGAATCTAAAGCCATTACCTTCACCTTCATGATATTGATCTGTAGAATCCATAATGATATAGAAATGCCACAATTCTTGACACCCTCCAATGTAAACCTCAGTTTCTAGCCAAATACGCATCCTGAAGATCCCTAAATTGTTACATATACATCTTGAATCCATTAGAACCATTCTCAGGAGTTATCCACTCTTCTCAAACCTTAGTTAGACTGATCAAATGAACCGAACGACTTGTGCCTTATTAAAACCGCAACGCCTATGGAAGTAATCCCACCTTAACGCAACCAAATAAATTCCTGCTCTATGCACCGTACGTCCTCTACCAATAACAACTCAAATCATTCCGTGATTCTCATACACCCATGAAGCATAACATAACCTTCATTAAAATTTCCTTTACTCGAACCATCCTCGAGCTCAACCCTTGTAAACCACAACTGATTTGCCAGTATAAGGATACCTCAAACTGAAACTGATATGATACTTAGCCGCGCAATCAACTTATCAATAGCAGACTCCCCCACTTAGCTCAGAGCCATAGGTCAAAACACATAAAAACTCACAATGCCCATACTCTATTACTGCCATAATACCATAGTGAGATTGAACTAAATCCTTCATAAGCTCGTGCTACACAAACCATCTAGTACCTCAAATCATCTCCAAATCTCGCATTCACCCTCGTAACAGTCAAGACAACTCTCATAAGCGATCCAAACTCAATCTGTAGCACATATAATTCACTAGTAAAGGAGGACTCGCTACAAAATAGCATAGGGATCACACACCCTCAGGACACCCCACAGGAGATAAACCGCATGCTTTATCTCAAACTAACATCTCTATATACCCTTCCACCGTCATAAACATCATGCAGTCACTTAATCTTCCTGAGTCTGAACTCATATCACGACATGAAATCTACTTCATTCCCCAACTAAATAACATGAAAAAGATCCTTCAACACACGCACAATTCGGGTTATACATCAAATCATGATGGAAATCAAGCACCAGATAGTTCTTTATACCTTCAAGCGGTCCCTTCTCGTCACATCCAAATCATATGAACATATCTCGCAATCACATCATACTCACCACATAGTCATCCAGTCACAAAAACCCACCAATAAGGACATAAACGGACATATAAGTCCCAAATGCACGGGCTCACACAATCAAAATCTCGGCACTCGAGCCATAGACAAAACCCGGCCTAAGGTCCTTCAGAATGGCCCACATCAACATAACATCTCGCCTCTTTTTCAGGAAATCACAAGTCGTCGATGCACAGCTGATATCGAGCGCTCATGCGCGTATACGAATGCGTGAAAGGAATCTCAAGAGTTACATTTCAAGCAGAATCAATGACTCATGATAAGAATTCAAGAATGTAGGATTTCCTAAAGGTTCTGCAGCCTCCCGAGGATAAGTACAGACATCTCCGCACCGATCCGCGAGACTCTACTAAACCTGCTCATGACTCGTGAGACCTATGTATCCTAGGCTCTGATACCAACTTGTCACGACCCTAAAACCGACCCGGTCGTGATGGTGCCTATCGTGAAACTAAGCCTACCGACATAATTCCCGAATTAACTATTTTTCAATAAAAGTCATTTTTAAGCCTTTAATTAATCAATATCTCATAATATAAGTCTAAATGAACAGTGCAGAATAAATACACAAGCTTGACATTGGGGTGTCACAAGTCACGAGCATCTACTAAGGTTTGAATACAACGAAAAGTCTAAAAATATACTAAAACAATCTAAGGAAGACAAGAGGGAGAAGAGCAGGGCTGCGAACGTTGAGCAGCTACCTTGCCAACTCCGATGACTCTGCCACTGAGCAATCAACACCCGCTACCGGGTTCAGAAATACTTGAATCTGTACACAAGGTGCAAGGAGTAATGTGAGTACACCAACTCAATAAGTAATAAAAGTAAATGAAAGTTGAGCAGTAAGAGAACACGTAAGCCACGTCATAACGCTACATCAAATACAATACACTTCCAAAATAGTACATAAATCATTTACTTCGTAAGTCAAACTCAGTTTTAGTAAAACCTTTTAAAACAACTTTCAATAGTTTCAAACGGGTGATGAAAACAGTGAGAAAAAGAATAGAAACGTAAATAGCTCCTCGGGTAAAACATGTACCATAAACGGCCCCTTGGGCATAATATCAATAGAACCAACCCCTTGGGCTACCTCACAATCACTCGTAATTAGTCCCTCGGGCATAACATGAATCAAGAACAGCCCATCGGGCAACAATATGAAACAACAACAACAGCCCCTCGGGCTACATCATTTCACTCACACTGGGTACCCGCGCTCACTAGGGGTGTACAGACTCCGGGAGGGGCTCCTTACAGCCCAAGCGCAATAACAAGCCATCTCGTGGCATAATCAAACATGCACTCGGCCTCATAACAATAAGCCACCTCGTGGCATAAATCAATCAGGCCATCGGCCTCACAATATCATGAATCAATAACAACCTGCTGCGGCGTGCAGCCCGATCCCATAATATTCTCACAACACACGCCCTCAGCCTCACTCAGTCAGAAGTCTCTCAAAACACTCGAGCAATAGCAAAACATGATACTCAGTCCAAAATATCATTTAAATTATCAAAAATGAGTAAATATGGCTGATTTATGAAAATAGTACAATACAACATGACTGAGTACAAATACGAAGTCAAAACAGTGAGGAATGGTAGTAAAAATCCCCTAAGGATCCAAAATAGTTGGCGCAAAGCCCAAATATGGCATTCAGCCCAAAACATGGTAATAATTTCCAAAACACAATGATATCAAACAGTTTTCAATCAAATATGCAGTTTAACAGTCATACGGTACGGACTAAGTCACAATCCCCAACGGTGCACGACCCCACGCTCGTCATCTAGTGTGTGCAACACCTCAAAGTAGCACAACGATGTGAAATCTGGGGTTTCATACCCTCATGACAACATTTACAATCATTACTTACATCAATCAGGTCCAAACTCTAGTTCGCGATGCCATTGCCTCTCGAATCGGCCTCCAAATGCTCCAAATCTAACCAAAATAAGTATATTATCATCAACATACTCTAAAGGAACAAAGCCCAAGCGAAAATTATCAAATTAGATCAAAAATCCCGAAATTGGCCAAACCCGACCCCCGGGCCCACATCTCAGAATCCGATAAAAATTACAAAATCCGACAACCAATTCAACCACGAGTCCAACCATACCAATATTACTAAATTCTGATAACAATTCGGCCTCCAAATCTTCAAATCTTATTTTCAAATCCCTAGGTCCAAATCCCCAATTTATACCTCAGAAACATGTAATCTAGTCGGATTATTCAATAATAATTCAATATTATGGAGTAAAAATGATCACAAGTGACTTACCTCAAGATTTACTGTGACTTCTCGCTAAAATATCGCCGCAAGCCATTTTCTTTTCATCCAAAAATGTGTGAATGAGCTAAAAAAACAAAACATCTCAATAAAACACGATTCTAGTCGCTAAAAGCTCCATTCCCGTCGCTAAAAGTGCCAAATTTGGTCGCTAAAAGTGTGTACCAGATCATGTTGCACCAGCAATATTTATTTTCACTAAAAAGGCTTTAAATCCACCATACGAACTCGAAATTCGATGATTTTTGTTCCTATGAGTCACAAATAATAATACAAACAGAGCTCTTCAATCGAAACTCAATTCGGAGCTCATTTCGCTCGTTAAACAATTAACTCATGTTTCACGTCAAAAACCCAATCGCGACATGATGAAATTAGACCAAACTTTCCAGATCACTCCTGTGAGCACGTGATTTTTGCCTTACGAAAACTACTCCAAAATAAATCAAAAAAATAAAATAAATTTCTTTTACTGTGTAATTTTTTGAATTTGCGTGGTGTTAAATATTTGTTTTATGTCCGTAAATGTTTACTTTGTCATAATAAAATGAAAATTAAAATAAAATACATGTTGCATGCATATAGGATTTAATTATGTATTTGAAAGATAATTTAAATAAAATCACAAAAAATATGCATTCGTTTTATTTTTAAATATGTTAATGTGTGATTAATGTTTTGACTATGTGTTAAATAGTTGTTATAAAGTAATTAATATTTTTGTGTAAGGTTAAAATTGTTTTATAATTTTTATTAGGATTTTTTTTATGATAAATAATAAAATAAAATAAAATAAAATAAATTGTAGAAATAGAATCGGACCTGGATTAAAATCCAGGCCCAAAACTAAATTACCATTACCCCCCCTCAGCCCAATCCAGGCAACCCAGGTACCGGTCCAATTCAAACGAGTCAAAACGACATCGTTTGGTCGTAGTTTATCAGGGACCATTGGATCAAAGCCAACCAACGGCTGAGATCCCACGAATCTTAACCCACAATCCTTACCCGGTCCAACCCGTCCCCCCAGCTTAAACCAAACGACACCGTTTGGCTAAGTGAATTAATCCTGGCCATCTATTCTCATTGATCCAACGGTCAAGATTAATCCACCCCACCCCTATATAAGGACCAAACCCCTACCCCGGCCCCCTAGCCAAACACCCCCCCTCCTTCCCTGTTCATTGTCCCTTCCAAAACTCACCCCTAACCCTAGCCGCCCTAGGATCCCACCGCCTGAAACCCGGCGGCATCAACGCCGCCGGTCACCAAAATAACACCCTAGAATCCCCTGAACATCCTCTATCCAGATATGCTAGCCACTTGGATCGAATCTTCTTGAAGGTTCTCGAATCTTCATTTGAAGATTCGAGCCAAGTTTAGATCTAAACCAAACAACCCCTAGTTGACACCATAGTACCCCCTAACATGCCTTGTTATGGATCTGATGTTTGCTTGGCTCGAATCAGTTCCGAGCTTCTCGAATCTTCTTTTGAAGATTCGGACCAAACAAGAACAAACTCAGATCAATTCTAAACTGACACCAAATGACCCCTAGGCTACCTTCACCCTCGTGTTATTGTTGGTTCCCCTCAAATCTAACCAGAAATGGTTAAACCCAAAATCGAACCTTCTGAAACCCTAAATTTTCCAACCTTGGCATCTTTTTCACTTCAGACGAAAGATTGAGGTTTAATCGACCTTAGTCAAAGTATTTTCAGTAGAAAATACTTCGACTAAGGTCTGTTTGATTTCAAACAAAGTCCAAATCCAAGTTGAGTTGAGTCCGGTTGAATTTGAAGGTTCGGAGGTAATTTTCTGTTTCTTATGTGTATTCTACATGTATTCTATGTTCGTTTCATTAGTTTGTTTAAATTTTTATAATTTTCTAGTTCATTCTATTATATTGTCTCCTACCCGTCTACTTGATTCTAAATGTAAATTGTTTCTGTTGGTTGTGATTATTTACAATGTAAGTAATCGACTCGATTAAGTTCGTCGATTAGTTATATTATGAATTCTCATTTATGATAATGCTGATTGAAACAGTCTGCTTCTATTGTTTTAGACTGATTATGGACAAATGTTGTAAATAGTCAACTGATTAATACTCTTCAATTAAATCATGTTTGTTTGCAAATCAGTAAATTCAAATGTATGATGTGTATATATTGTTTTCTGAACAGGGCATTGTCAGTATATTGACAATGCTCCTGTGTATGTTTGATCTTGATTCAATGTTTAAGTCCAGTCTGAATTGTTATAATGATTTCATTGATATGTTGTTATGATGTTAGTTCTGAATTCAGTGTGATTTTACAAATGTTGATTAGATGTAATTGTGTTAGAAAATTACATCCTTAGTTAGTATTCAGTCCAAAAACTTTAGGATTGGTTATAGCTGCTTAAAAATCTATATTGTTAGATTCTGAATTTAAGGCAGTGATAACAGTAATTATAGTAGGAAATCTGGGACATTTTTTGGGACAGAATAGTGAGGGTAATGTGATAGAATAAGTGGACTGAAAGTGGGATGTTGGTTGGCTATAATTTAAGATACTAATGGGAAACAAAGGGTAATGGGCTGCTGAAAATCAGGATAAGAGCACTTAGATTTAAAGTATTCAAAAGCAGTTTTAATGGAAAACTTTCTGATTTTTAAAAGGAGAAAAGGGTCCTGGCAGCACCATAAGGGTACATGACAACCCTGTATAAATAGAGGGGGATTGGGACTGATTTAAGGGGGCTTTTTCAGAAAGGAAAACAAGGAAAAAAGAGAGCTTTCAGGCAGATTTGAGCAGATTTTAAGAGAGAAAAAGATCAGTCTTTGAGAGAGAAAGAAAGAAAAAAGACAGAAAGAAAGAAAGGAGAAGAAAAAATCAGATTTTAAGAGAAGAGTTCAAGAAATAGGAAGAAGAAAACAGAAACAAAAAAAATAGTCAGAAACAGGAATCCGAAACAGGAAGAAATTGAAATCTGAAAAATGTTATCCTTCTAGAATCTGCCCGTTGTTTTTTTTTTTTTGAATATTATTCAGTTTGAATCTGAAATCTTTCCCTCAAGTTTCTGTCACTGTTCATCTGGGTTAACGGTTCCTGTTCAGACTTGCTGTGTTATTGGTATATTCTACTGATTTTGTTACTGCTATAACTGCTGAAATTCACTCCTTCTACCTTCATTTTCAGGTACATATTTCTTAAATTCTATGTTGGAAAGAGATTCAACATGACAAATAAATAAAGTTTGAATTGTAATACTATCTTTTATTCATTTGAGCTCTTTAGTTAAAAATTCAGTTTTGTTTATCAAATAAGTAGTATATGTTGACAGGATGACTGTAAGTTAAATGTCCTTTATTGAAAGACTGTATAAGTGTTGTAACAAGGTTAATTTCTAAATTTTCATTAAAGTATAGTTATGATTGAATTGTTAAGATAGGGAACATGGCAGGAAGTTGGATATTAGTTAAGTCCTATGACATTATTAGTCAGGTAAAGAGTATTCTGAAATATCAAGAAAATGCATGGTTAGGGTACGCCTGATCGTTTGGTTGTGGATAAAGGTTTGATGTTGTTAGTTGAATAAAGAGTAGTATAAAAATGTCAAAAACCATATTGTTAGTTTATTCTAATACCTGATTTGGTTATGGGTTGAATGATGTGAGTTATACGTTCATATATGGCATGATAACAGGTATATATATAACCATTAGTGGATGGTGAGTTGATTATGATGTTAAAATGCTATGAATATTTTAGACGTACATCTATATTGCATGTAAGGCAATATTATTAATCGATTTATAATTTCTTTTCTTATCAATTTGATGCCTATCTACCATCGTAAATAAATTAATTTCGCCTATTAGATTAAAACAAGTATATGAAAATGAGACGAGATATATAAACACGAATCGCAACACTTTATATCAAGGGTAAGTAGAAATAAAACTTGCACTAAATAGAAATAATAAAAGTTCTTGAAAAATATTCTTCCCTTTATAAATCATTTTTAGTTTCATATACAATTCATTATTGGGCATATAGATATATGTGTTGGATTTGTCGAAATAGTGTTAATCATATTTTTATTCCTTTCTTTAAATTTGAATAGTCTGGATAAATATAATTTATGCGCGGAAATTATAATCGACGGGCAACATTTAATAAATTATGAATCCTTTTTAAAAAATAATTTAAAGGCATCCTTAAAATGTGAATTTCTCAGGATTTTCATATAAAACGTGTAGATATAATAAACAATTTGTGGAAAATCCATAACACCTTTATAAATACTTTGCACAATTAGGGATGCGTTCGCGTACCCTAATTATATTTTAAAAGCAAATTCGGATTATGCGTACGCGCAATTCCGAGCGTATTTAATAAAAAATATTTCTCCGCGGATGTCAAAATAATTTCATATAACCCGAGATGTGCAGTTCATTGTCTAAATACAAGGGTGATGATATTCCGAATTTTATTTTAAATTTCGAATGCGTGACACGATCCTCTGTAATTATAAAAGAGATATAATACGAATATGCGTACGCATAATTCGTCATAAACAATAAGTAAAAGCGGTAGTTAAAATCATGCAATAAAAACGAATTTAGTAAAAATCAAGATAATTAAGCCAATAATAAAAACAATTAAGCGACCGTGCTAGAACCACGGAATTCGGAAATGCCTAACACCTTCTTCCGGATTAACAGAATTCCTTACTCAGGATTTCTGGTTCGCAGAATAACAAACAGAGTCATATTCTCCTCGAATCAGGGATTTAAAAATTGGTGACTTGGGACGCCTTAAAATTCCCAGGTGGCGACTCTGAAATAATTAAATAAATCCCGTTTCGACTGTCCTTCAATTGGAGAAAACTCCCCACGCGCCCCGCGGGCGCGGTAAGAAGGAGGTGCGACAGCTCTGGCGACTCTGCTGGGGACAAAAGTACTGTAACCCAGAACCATTGGTTCAGGGTTTAAAAAATTCAAGCTTAAAATAACTGCGATAATTGGCTTTATTTACTATATGATTTTTTTAACTGTTTATATGCTTAACATGCTAAATGTTTTTTTACCGCTTTAATGTTATTTGAATTGTGAATATATACAACTTCTACGAAACCCCCTTCTTTCTGAGTCTTCTGAATTTATGGTGTACACGTGCGCGTGACCCACCTTTCTGTTAAAGTCATACCAAATAAGACGAAGTTGGGACAAGTAACTAGGCCGGGTAGACTTTCGTGCTCCCGGTACGTTGCCCCCGCTTCGGCTCAAACTGTCCGTTTGGGTAAGCCAGGTTTAGAACAATCAACCTCAGGTTTTTTCACTTAGAATAACTCAGCCATGTACCGGATCCCTAGTAGGAACGTATATTTGCATCATGTACATTTGGCCTTGGAGACTCAACATAGGGGTTGGGTCTGTTTAGGACAGGTGAACCCGAAATAAAAAGACCATCATGATGCATCCTACTTGCTACTTGTGCATTCATTTGCCTCGAACATGCTTGTTGACCAGCTTAAATAAAATCATGGTGAGAAGAGAGGAATAAAATGGGTTGTTTTAAAATTTTCAAAAAGAAAAAAAAAGAAAAGAAAAAATAGTTTTAAATCTTAAAATAAAGGCATTTAATAAATAAATAAAAAATTTGAAAATGATTTTGTTTTAGTATATATTTTCAAAATGAGTCTTGACTTTATCAAATTAAATTTCAGATACAAAGTGAGCACCACACAAAGCCCCTCATCCACGAGTACAGAAGAATTTCTATTTCAGCTTCAAATGTGGTGGTATGATTTAGGCGAAGATGGACAAAAATGGGTCATCAAGCATTTGGGAAATCTCACGGACATCATGAAAGTTAAACCCCGTGATGATCTGATTGCGGCGTTAGTAACTTTTTGGGACCCTGTTCACAATGTCTTTCGTTTTTCTGACTTCGAGCTTACTCCTACATTAGAGGAGATAGCTGGCTATGCTGGTTTTAACGGAAGTCTAAGAAATCAAAGCCTGATATTCACAAAGGCTCCTTCGGTACATCGATTCTTCGGTCTTCTGAACATCAGCAGTCAAATCAGGAAAAACAATGTCATCAATGGATGTTGTTCCTTCAACTTTTTGTATTCAAGGTTCGGAAGGTCAGATGGGTTCGAAATTCATGAGAAAGGCCTTACTAACAAGCAAAACAAAGACACTTGGCAGATTCACCGTCGCTTTGCCTTCATGGTGGCTTTTCTAGGAGTCATGGTCTTCCCGAACAAAGAGCGAACAATTGATATTCGCACCGCGAAAGTTGTGCAAATCCTCACCACTAAAGAAAATCACACCCTTGTCCCCATCATTCTATCAGACATTTATCGGGCTTTGACTTTATGTAAATCAGGAGCAAAAGTTTTCGAAGGATGCAAGATTTTGTTGCAAATGTGGGTGATTGAACATCTCCAACAACAGCCCAAGATCATACAGTACGGGCCAAACAATGATAATTACATGGAGAGTTATGAGGAAAGAATAAAAAATTATCAGGCTCTAGAAGGAATAGAAGCATGGGTATCTCATCTAAGGGCTTTAACGGCAAATCAAATTGAATGGACTTTGGGATGGCTCCCGATGAGGGAAGTAATACACATGTCAACCTCAAATTGTTATCTACTACTATTGGGATTGAGAAGCATTCAGCCGTATGCGCCACTAAGAGTCCTAAGACAACTAGGGAGATATCAAGTAGTTCCTGATAATGAAGATTTGAGTATGCAAGTAATCGAATTACACCTAGAAGCCACTATTCCCGAGGCTCTACTTCAGCAGATGTGGAATGGATGTCGATACTTGAAAAGTGATACTCAAGTCCCCGACACTACAAAGGGTGAGACAAATCCTGGATATGCAAGGTGGTTTGAAAAACGGTCTCGTGTGGATGATGTACCAGAGCCTGAGCTAAGAAGGCCAAAAAAAAGACCCCATGTTTAAAATTTCAATGATAAAATCCAAGAGCAGTTGATCTGGGGAGAAAAGGAAAAAGGGTACAAAGCAACTATCCATGCCCTAAAAGAAAATCTGAGAAGCCTCAGTTTGGAGAAAGATTTGCAAGCACAGGAAGCCGAAGGCGAGAAGAAGAGTTTAGCTTGTGAGAATGAAAATCTTCATGCTCGATTCCAAAAAATGAAAAGAGTTTCTGAAACACCAAAGAGGAGCTGGAAGGATCAAAAAACCATCGCCAATCTTTTTGAAAGAATGCAAGATTATGATTCCATTCTTGCAGAAAACTAAAGGGCGTTGAACAAAGCAAAAGAAAGGATCCAACGATTAAACGAAGAAGCCATGTCTAATAAGGAACGCCAAGATAGGCAATCCGAAAAAGACAGGGCACAATTCAAGAAGGAAAAAGACCATTGGATACGATCAGAAGACAAGCTTCGTGCACAACTAGAAGAGGCAAGAAGATGCAACAGAGAACATCAACAAGCAGACCTCGACAGGGAAAGAGCGCAAGCAAGATTAGAGCAGGCCAGACTTCGAGCTCTATTAGAATCAGCTCTAGATCGTGAAAACCGTGTCAGAGATATAGCCACCACTCGTCAGCAGCAATTGCAGGACCAAGACCAACGTCTCCAAGGTTTCAGGGCACAAATCCACGACCTGGCAATCTTCACATCTCAAAGTTATGTAAACTGCCAAGGAATGGATTATGAAAGGTTTACAGAGCATGCGCCCACTTTTGCTCGTCATCTAGCAATGGAGTTGGAAAGGATGTATCGTACGCTGGGAGGCCATCCAGGTCAAGCCCCACATTGAGCAGATAATCCAATAATTGACAACAAAAGTGGAAAGTGGGGCATATTGTGAGATGTTAAGAGTTGTATCTTGTATTTTTATTTAAGTATGTGTGTTTCAAATCATTTTCTTAAAGTTTTCAAATGTAATTCCATCTTTGTATAATAAATAAAAGTGAATAACAATAAAAATTTCAAGAAAGCTGGGACGACACAAGCAGCCGAGCAAATGCATAATAGAAAGGGATTATTTGTCTAGGAGCATTGCATCTCAACGTGTGATTATGTGTTAAACTCTCAAAACTAACAAGTTTGTTCATTTTCAGAATTCAAGCAATTAGTTTCTCTAAAGAGTATACTGGCATATTATCATTATCACACAAGATCGAAAGGACCAATACCCGAAAGTATGTCTATCCCAGATGTTGACACAGGTATGGAGCTAGAGGAGATGGATGTCGGGAAAATGAAAGAAGAGATGTTTAAACTCAAGCAGCAAATGGCTGAGATGTACCAAGCTTGGTCTACAGGACAGTTACCCCCGTCTTATTCAACTAACCCTGCTCCATCAATGACCCAAACTCAGGATAATATTACCACTGAATTATCCCCAAATTTCCCCATTTACCAGCACTACCGAGGCACCACCTCTCAGACACCGCAGTCTCCACCTCCGAAACAAGTTACATATTTTCCTCCACCTATGACTCCTGTTTCCGTAGCACCTCCCCCTGCTACATTCCACAAATCTCCTAGTGAGCCTACATTCCAGGCCCAGGACAACCAATATTACCCCCCGGAGCCCACCCTCAAAGCCTCCGAAATTCATTCAACTACACCTCGTTTTGATCTCCCAACCGAAATTGACAAACCAGCCAAAAATGTTGAACAAGAAGAGATGTTCAGGAAGGTCAAGAGTCTAGAACAATCGTTCAGAGACATGCGAGGATTAGGTGGGCAAGTCAGTGTAGCATACAAAGATTTGTGCTTATTCCCCAATGTACAATTACCAGTTGGCTTCAAGATGCCAAAATTTGACCTATACAATGGGCACGGCGACCCAGTAGCCCACTTAAGGGGTTTCTGTAGCAAGATGCGAGGAGCTGGGGGAAAGGATGAATTATTGATGGCTTACTTCAGTCAAAGTTTAAGCGGATCAGCTTTGGAGTGGTATACACGCCATGACCATGGGAGATGGTACACCTGGGATGACCTGGCACAGGCATTCGCATACCATTTCCAATACAATCTGGAAATCATCCCAGATCGATTATCTTTGACGAAGTTTGAGAAGAAACACAATGAAAGTTTCAGAGAGTATGGCTTTCGGTGGAAAGAACAGGCAGCACGAGTGGATCCTCCTATGAAGGAGAGTGAAATGGTAGACTACTTCCTCCAAGCCTTGGAACCAACTTACTATGCCCATTTGGTTTCAGCGGTTGGGAAATCATTCAACGAAGTGGTGAAGATGGGAGGTATGGTGGAAGAAGGCCTTAAGACAAATAAAATCATGAGCTATTCAGCGATTAAGGCGACTACTCAAGCCATTCAAGGCGGGGTAGGAGGAATCGGAAGAAAGAAGAGGGAGGAAGCAGCGGTAGTAGATTCAGGAATTTGGTCGGGACCCAGAGGTTCACCACTTTACTATAATCAACAACGACCTCGCCAATCAGCTTATCACCACGATTCATCCCAACACTACTATCACCCTTCAGAGCCTCATTTTTCCATTAACCATGCTCAAGCATACAATCAGCCACCTGTTCACACCAATTGGCGTGCTCCTGCCATACCAAGTACTTACCCACGAGCCTATCCCGGACCAGGTTTCAGGCCTAGGCCGGCATTCAGGGGAGAAAGGGAACAGAAAAAGAAAACTTACACTCCATTGGAAGAGTCTTACACTAGTCTATTCCACAGGCTGAGACAGCTAGACATGCTAAGACCCATACAATCTAAGCTACCCAATCCTCCTCCAAAGAATCTGGATTACACCATTAGCTGTGAGTATTGCTCCGGTGCACCAGGCCATGATACGGAGAAATGCTGGCATTTGAAAAATGCAATACAAGAGCTGATTGATACTAATAAAATCGAGGTTCAAACCCCCGAAGCTCCAAATATCAATAGAAATCCAATGCCAACCCATCAAGAGGCCAATATGATAGAAACCATACAAGCTGATGGGGAGACAAAGAAGCCGTCACAAACTGTCATGATGATCAAGTCTCATGAAGCCAAGCCAGATAAGCAGTTAACAGAGGAGGAGCCGGTACCTAAGCAAAACAGAAATGGTGATGAACCATCTATGATAGTCGAGGAGGAATCATCGAGCAAAGTTGCCACAAAACAAGAAAGGCCGAAAGTGATAGTACCAGGGGTTGCTAAAAAACCCATTGTATTCGTGGAAGGAGCCCGTACAGATCGGGTTATTATCACACCTGTAACCCAGCTGCCAGTCATCAACAACAAAGCCATCCCATGGAACTATGAACGGGTGACTGTAATGTACAAGGGAAAAGAAGTCAAGGAAGAAGTGTGTGAGGTACAAGGCTTGACTCGTTCGGGAAGATGTTTTACGCCCGAAGAGTTAAGGAAAACTAAAAATAATCCAACACCAATAAAGAGAGCTGTGAAGGAAGAAGAGGCTGAAGAGTTTTTAAGAAAAATGAAACTCCATGATTATTCTGTTGTGGATCAATTGAAGAAGACACCTGCTCAAATTTCATTGTTGTCATTACTGATCCATTCAGAAGAGCACCGTCTGGCTTTGATGAAAATCCTGAATGAGGCTCATGTTCCTGAAAAAATCACTGTAAATCATTTGGGAAGAATAGCCAACAGAATCTTTGAGACAAACAGAATTACATTTGCTGATGATGAATTGCCTGTGGAAGGTACCGAGCACAACAGAGCTCTTTACCTCACCGTGAAATGTGAAAACTCCGTAGTAACCCGGGTATTGGTTGACAATGGGTCAAGTGCAAACATATGCCCTCTCTCCACTTTAAGCAAATTAAAAATTAAAGAGGAGAGGATCCAGAAGAATAGTATCTGCGTACGGGGGTTTGACGGTGAAAGCAGAGATTCATGTGGCGACATAGTGTTGGAACTAACTATAGGGCCAGTTGAATTCACAATGGAATTTCAAGTGTTGGACATAACTGTTTCTTACAACTTGTTGTTGGGTCGACCATGGATCCATGCTGCTAAAGCAGTCCCGTCAACACTACATCAGGCTGTCAAGTTTGAATGGGATCATCAAGAAATAGTCGTGCATGGAGAAGAAAGTTTAAATGCTCACAGCAGTACCATTGTACCGGTCGAGGGAACAGAAAATGACCAGGGACCATGGGTATACCAAGTGTCCGACACAGTGTCGGTAGAGAAAATTCCAGAGGGGAAATACCTTCCGAATCCAAAGATATCCTCTGCATCAGTCATGGTAGCTTATGAAATGTTAAAAAATGGCTTTATACCCGGCAAAGGTCTGGGCTTATCTTTGCAAAGAATTATACAACCAGTATCTCTCCCCGAGAACTGGGGAACATTCGGTTTGGGGTTCACACCCACTATAAATGACATAATAAAAGTCAGGAAGTTGAAACACCAAGCATGGGTTCTTCCAAAACCAGTCCTACGTCTGTCAAAATCTTTTGTCAAGATCGGTGTTAAAAACCGCCCGATAACAACAATTCCTAAATCCCGGGTCAATCCTGAGGAGGAATTAATTGAAAGATTCGAGAAATTGTTTAATGATGTGAATATGTTGGAAAGCGGAGAAGGGTGTAGCAACGCAGAAGTTCAATTCGTTGGGCCAGAAACAAAGCTCAATAATTGGAAAGCAACTCCTCTCCCAATTCGAAAGGAGTCTTGGTAGTTTATTTTGATTTTCTTTCAAGTTTGTTTGGGTTACTTCAGGGTTGTAATCCCAAAGCTTATCTTACAGTTTGTTTAAAGTGTGCAAACCTTGTTATCTTTCATCATCCAATAAAAAAGCAGTTTCCTTTTTATTATCATTCCTGATAGTTTTCTTTTCTTTTTCTTCTTTTTTCTGTACAGTTCTTTTTACGCTGGCTCTAGTGATATGGCATGCATGAGGAATCCTCATCCCAGTCTTAAAAATCAATCTGGTTCCGAAGTAATAATTCAAGAAATATATTGTGATTATGAATCAGAATATGATGAAGATGAGGTTTTTGAAGAGATTAGTAAAGAGTTAATTCACTTTGAGGGAAAAATCAAACCTAACTTGAGTGATACCGAGGACATCAATATAGGGGACACGATTAATATCCGAGAAACTAAAATAAGTGTCCATCTCGAACCAAAGATCCGAGAGGAGTTAATTAAAGCACTCATAGAATTCAAAGATGTTTTTGCATGGTCGTATGACGACATGCCGGGCCTGAGCACTGATTTAGTGGTTCACAAATTGCCCACCGATCCAATGGTGCCTCCTGTCAAGCAAAGGCTGAGAAAATTCAAGCCTGATATGAGTGTGAGAATTAAGGAAGAAATCACCAAACAATTGGAAGCAAAGGTCATTCGAGTCACTCGATATCCTGTTTGGTTAGCTAATATCGTTCTTGTGCCAAAGAAAGACGGCAAAATTAGAGTATGCGTCGACTACCGCAATCTCAACAAAGCCAGTCTGAAGGATAATTTCCCATTACCAAATATCCATATTTTGATTGATAATTGTGCCAAGCATGATATAGGATCTTTCGTGGATTGTTATGCTGGGTATCATCAAATTCTAATGGATGAAGAAGACGTAGAAAAGACGGCATTCATCACACCATGGGGAACTTATTACTACCGGGTAATGCCGTTCGGTTTGAAGAACGCCGGAGCAACCTACATGAGAGCGATGACCACAGTGTTTCATGATATGATACACAAGGAGATTGAGGTATACGTGGACGATGTGATCATAAAATCAAAGCATCAGGCCGACCACGTTGGGGATTTGAGGAAGTTCTTCTTAAGACTTCGCAGGTACAACCTCAAGCTTAACCCTGCCAAATGCGCATTTGGAGTTCCATCTGGAAAGTTGCTGGGATTCATAGTCAGTCGACGAGGCATCGAGCTAGACCCATCAAAAATCAAAGCCATCCAAGAATTGCCACCTCCAAGGAACAAAACTGAAGTAATGAGTTTGCTGGGAAGGTTAAATTACATCAGCAGGTTTATTGCTCAGCTCACAACAACCTGTGAGCCAATTTTCAAATTGTTGAAAAAGGATGCTGCGGTCAAATGGACCGATGAGTGTCAAGAAGCGTTCGATAAAATAAAAGGGTACTTGTCGAACCCACCCGTGTTGGTCCCGCCAGAGCCAGGAAGACCTTTGATTCTTTACTTGACAGTTTTGGAAAATTCATTTGGTTGTGTATTGGGGCAACATGACCTCACCGGCAGAAAAGAACAGGCCATCTACTACCTTAGCAAGAAATTCACAGCCTATGAGGTTAAGTATACTCATCTGGAAAAGACATGTTGCGCCTTAACATGGGTAGCTCAGAAGTTGAAACACTATTTGTCGTCCTACACTACTTACCTCATTTCTCGTCTGGATCCATTGAAATATATTTTTCAAAAGCCTATGCCCATGGGAAGACTTGCAAAGTGGCAGATATTGCTCACAGAATTTGACATCATCTATGTGACTCGGACTGCAATGAAAGCCCAAGCACTGGCTGATCATTTGGCCGAAAACCCGGTCGATGAGGAATACGAACCATTGAAAACCTATTTTCTTGATGAAGAAATAATGCACATCGACGAGGTGGAACAAATTGAAAAACCTGGCTAGAAACTTTTCTTTGATGGAGCCGCTAACATGAAAGGAGTCGGGATAGGAGCTGTAATCATCTCTGAAACAGGGCATCACTATCCTATTACGGCTCAACTGCGATTTTATTGCACCAATAATATGGCTGAATATGAAGCTTGTATTTTGGGGTTAAGGCTAGCCGCAGACATGGGTATCCGAGAAATCTTAGTCATGGGAGATTCGGATCTTTTGGTACATCAAATTCTAGGAGAATGGGAAACCCGAGACTTGAAGCTCATACCATACCGACAATGTCTACATGATCTTTGTCAGCGGTTTCAATCAGTGGAGTTCCAACATATTCCAAGAATCCGTAATGAGGTTGCCGATGCATTGGCTACCCTGGCATCAATGTTGCATCATCCGGACAAAGCTTATGTAGATCCGATACATATTCAAGTCCACGATCAGCACGCTTATTGCAATATGGTTGAAGAAGAATTTGATGGTGAACCATGGTTCCACGATATCAAGGAGTATATCAGGATGGGGATATATCCCGCACAAGCCACAGGAGATCAAAAGAGGACCATTAGGTGATTGGCAAATGGATTCTTCTTAAGCGGAGGAGTTTTGTATAAAAGAACAACAGATCTTGGATTATTAAGATGCATAGATGCCAGACAAGCTACAGCTGTCATGTCTGAAGTACATTCGGGAGTTTGCGGACCCCACATGAGTGGATATGTGTTGGCAAAGAAAATCCTCCGAGCTGGTTACTATTGGCTTACCATGGAGCGAGATTGTATCAGTTTTGTGCGCAAGTGTCATCAATGCCAGATACACGGAGATTTGATTCATTCTCCACCATCCGAGTTGCACACAATGTCGGCACCATGGCCCTTCGTTGCCTGGGGCATGGATGTGATTGGACCAATTGAGCCAGCAGCATCCAATGGGCACAGGTTCATTCTGGTAGCTATTGATTATTTTACCAAATGGGTTGAGGCCAAGACATTCAAATCAGTGACCAAGAAAGCTGTGGTCGATTTTGTCCACTCAAATATCATATGTCGATTCAGAATCCCAAAGGTGATCATCACAGATAACGGTGCTAATCTTAACAGCAACTTAATGAAGGAAGTATGTCAACAGTTTAAGATACACATCGCAACTCTACCCCATATCGGCCCAAGGCGAATGGAGCAGTAGAGGCAGCCAACAAAAACATAAAGAAGATACTTCGGAAAATGGTAGAAGGTTCAAAACAATGGCATGAAAAATTACCATTTGCATTATTGGGATATCGCACTACTGTTCGCACTTCAGTAGGAGCAACTCCTTATTTGTTGGTATATGGCACTGAAGCAGTAATTCCTGCAGAAGTTGAGATTCCTTCCCTTCGGATCATCGCTGAAGCAAAGATTGATGATGATGAATGGGTCAAAACCCGTCTGGAACAGTTAAACTTGATTGATGAAAAACGATTGGCCGCAGTATGTCATGGTCAATTATATCAAAGAAGAATAGAAAGAGCATACAACAAAAAGGTGCGTCCACGGAAGTTTGAAGTGGGTCAGCATGTGCTGAAACGTATTCTTCCACATCAGGTTGAGGCAAAAGGCAAATTTGCCCCGAATTGGCAAGGACCATTCATTGTGACCAGAGTATTATCAAATGGTGCACTATGCTTAATAGACATTGAAGGCAAATGCATAGACATGGCAATCAATTCTGACGCGGTAAAGAGATATTATGCATAACTTTTTGAATGTTTGTATTTAGTATTATTTCGAAGATTGGAATGACAAAGGCAATTTATTCTGCTATCCAAACACTATACCATTTGTTTCCCCTTCGAGCCATATTTGTTTCTTTCTTACCCTCTCTTGGAATCAATAAAAAACAAAAAAAAAATCATCACTATTATCTAGTGAACTACGTTTGACCTGATTCCTCAAAGAAGGATACGTAGGCGCCTCACGGCTCGGTCATAGGGTGCACAATATACATAATGTGCACAAGAAGAAACATCAAGGGACCCCAATCAAAAAAAAACTGGGGCAAGAATTGTATTGGAAATAAGAAAAGATTCCAAGAGTTGTAATTTTAAACTCATACCACAACTGTTTAGCTTTTGATACCTTTCCATTTCCAACCACGTACCAAAAAGACCTTTCGATCAATCTTAGAAAAATGCTGAGTCAAACAAATGAAGATGGTTCATAACACTCTGGTACAAACAAGAAAAGAAAGTAAAAATGAGAGAGTCTTATAGGTGAAAACCCACACGGGCACCATAAGGCGATGGAAGTTGAGAGAAAGTAAAATGAGAGAGTCTTATTGGTGAAAACCTTCGTAGGCACCATAATGCAAAAAAGAAGTAAGAAATGAACAAATGAGGAAGGTTTATCGGTGAAAACTCTTTGAGATATTACAAGTCCAACAGGTATGTAAAAGGAAAAATGAAGATGGATTACGGAAATTTTGGGGAAAACAAAAATGAGACAATTAAGAGGAAATTGATTAAAGACTGGGTTGATTAATCCAAAATGCATACCCTGATCATTGGCGCCAGTGATTCCAATCAGATAAGTCCTTTATTCCTTTTCCAACAGTCATCCAAATTTGGATTTTTCTTTTCATTCTATAATTGTCGAAATCAGCGTATTTCGTCACTAATAATCTTACTTTTCTAAAGCTTTGAGATAAGTTTTATTCCAAACAAATAAGAAGGAATGTCAAGGTATATTACCAAGATTCAAGGTTACATGATGCAAAATAAGGCCATGAAAGGCGGGAGATAAAAACAATAAGATATGGGAGGAAGAAAAGTAAAATCAAAAGTGGATCAACAATGTCAGGAAAGACATATGATTACGGTTAAAAGGGTCTGAAGAAAAACATACAGAGGGGAATCCTATAGTCAAGGATCAATTACAAAGACAAAACGGTCTTTTTCAACCATTCCAAGACGATAAAACAAGACGAAGAAGAAGCCTCACCATCAGCAAGAATACCCCAGTTAACCACCCTGCTTTGAACTAAAGAAGTTTTCTTTGATTTAAAACAGGGGCAAAGACAATATTTGTGTTAGGAAATACCTGATAAAGAATTGAAGAAATCAGGCGTCCACCTGGAGAACGAGGATAAGAATTAAAGAAGTCAGGCGTCCACCTGGAGAATGAGGATGAAGATTGAAGAAGTCAGGTGTCCACCTGGAGAATGAGGATGAGAATTAAAGAAGTCAGGCGTCCACCTGGAGAACGAGGATAAGAATTAAAGAAGTCAGGCGTCCACCTAGAGAATGAGGATGAAGATTGAAGAAGTCAGGCGTCCACCTGGAGAATGAGGATGAGAATTAAAGAAGTCAGGCGTCCACCTGGAGAACGAGGATAAGAATTAAAGAAGTCAGGCGTCCACCTGGATAATGAGGATAAGAAAAGAAGAAGTCAGGCGTCCACCTGGAGAATGAGGATGAGAAAAGAAGAAGTCAGGCGTCCACCTGGAGAATGAGGATGAGAATTGAAGAAATCAGGCGTCCACCTGGAGAACGAGGATAAGAATTAAAGAAGTCAGGCGTCCACCTGGAGAATGAGGATGAAGATTGAAGAAGTCAGGCGTCCACCTGGAGAATGAGGATGAGAATTGAAGAAATCAGGCGTCCACCTGGAGAACGAGGATAAGAATTAAAGAAGTCAGGCGTCCACCTGGAGAATGAGGATGAAGATTGAAGAAGTCAGGCGTCCACCTGAAGAATGAGGACAAAGAATTGAAGAAGTCAGGCGTCCACCTGGAGAATGAGGATGAGAATTAAAGAAGTCAGGCGTCCACCTGGAGAACGAGGATAAGAATTAAAGAAGTCAGGCGTCCACCTGGATAATGAGGATAAGAAAAGAAGAAGTCAGGCGTCCACCTGGAGAATGAGGATGAGAAAAGAAGAAGTCAGGCGTCCACCTGGAGAATGAGGATGAGAATTGAAGAAATCAGGCGTCCACCTGGAGAACGAGGATAAGAATTAAAGAAGTCAGGCGTCCACCTGGAGAATGAGGATGAAGATTGAAGAAGTCAGGCGTCCACCTGAAGAATGAGGACAAGAAATTAAAGAAGTCAGGCGTCCACTTGGAAAATGAGGATAAGAATTAAAGAAGTCAAGCGTCCACCTGGAGAATGAGGATAGAAATTAAAGAAGTCAGGCGTCCACTTGAAGAATGAGGATGAAGAATTAAAAGAAGTCAGGCGTCCACCTGGAGAATGAGGATGAGAAAAGAAGAAGTCAGGCGTCCACCTGGAGAATGAGGATGAGAAAAGAAGAAGCCAGGCGTCCACCTGGAGAATGAGGATGAGAATTAAAGAAATCAGGCGTCCACCTGGAGAATGAGGATAGGAATTAAAGAAATCAGGCGTCCACCTGGAGAACAAGGGAATACAATTGATGTATTGAAGTCAAAAGCCCGCTCATATGAGAAAGGAGCACACTTAGAATCAATAAAGCAGAGGAATCCAACAAAATCCCCAGCAAGAAACAACAAGAGTCCCAAACAGATGAAGAAAATACGGGACACAATGAAAAGGAAAATGGAATAAGTCAAATGCCCAAGAATCACCAAGATATCAAGATAACAAGAAACGCAAGGGCTTGATCTAGATAAGATTTTTATAATTCATGTACCATAGTCTAGTTTAGTTTTGTATTTCCTTTGAAGTAAGGTGTAATAAGAAGGTCAGCAAGCAGTAAAAACAGCACGAAGCAGCAGTAACATCACAGTCCCACGGTAGTCCCAGCTACCCAAAACTTCCCGAACTATATTCACCTGATTCCTTTATAGCCAAGGATATGTAGGAAACCTTTGAAGCAGAGGTTCGGTCAAATCTTTCAGAAACTACTTCCCACGGAGTATTTGAATGGGCAAAAATCGCTCGTATCTGCTCACTTTATCTTTGCACGAAAACTCTTCGAGTTTCTGCACAAAGAGGGGCAGCTGTGAGCACGTGATTTTTGCCTTACGAAAACTACTCCAAAATAAATCAAAAAAATAAAATAAATTTCTTTTACTGTGTAATTTTTTGAATTTGAGTGGTGTTAAATATTTGTTTTATGTCCGTAAATATTTACTTTGTCATAATAAAATGAAAATTAAAATAAAATACATGTTGCATGCATATAGGATTTAATTATGTATTTGAAAGATAATTTAAATAAAATCACAAAAAATATGCATTTCGTTCTATTTTTAAATATGTTGCTGTGTGATTAATGTTTTGACTATGTGTTAAATAGTTGTTATAAAGTAATTAATATTTTTGTGTAAGGTTAAAATTGTTTTATAATTTTTATTAGGATTTTTTTATGATAAATAATAAAATAAAATAAATTGTAGAAATAGAATCGGACCTGGATTAAAATCCAGGCCCAAAACTAAATTACCCCCCCTCAGCCCAATCCAGGCAACCCAGGTACCGGTCCAATTCAAACGAGTCAAAACGACATCGTTTGGTCGTAGTTTATCAGGGACCATTGGATCAAAGCCAACCAACGGCTGAGATCCCACGAACCTTAACCCACAATCCTTACCCGATCCGATACCCGGTCCAACCCGTCCCCCAGCTTAAACCAAATGACACTGTTTGGCTAAGTGAATTAATCCTGGCCATCTATTCTCATTGATCCAACGGTCAAGATTAATCCACCACACCCCTATATAAGGACCAAACCCCTACCCCGGCCCCCTAGCCAAACACCCCCCCTCATTCCCTGTTCATTGTCCCTTCCAAAACTCACCCCTAACCCTAGCCGCCCTAGGATCCCACCGCCTGAAACCCGGCGGCATCAACGCCGCCGGTCACCAAAATAACACCCTAGAATCCCCTGAACATCCTCTATCCAGATATGCTAGCCACTTGGCTCGAATCTTCTTGAAGGTTCTCGAATCTTCATTTGAAGATTCGAGCCGAGTTTAGATCTAAACCAAACAACCCCTAGTTGACACCATAGTACCCCCTAACATGCCTTGTTATGGATCTGATGTTTGCTTGGCTCGAATCAGTTCCGAACTTCTCGAATCTTCTTTTGAAGATTCGGACCAAACAAGAACAAACTCAGATCAATTCTAAACTGACACCAAATGACCCCTAGGCTACCTTCACCCTCGTGTTATTGTTGGTTCCCCTCAAATCTAACCAGAAATGGTTAAACCCAAAATCGAACCTTCTGAAACCCTAAATTTTCCAACCTTGGCATCTTTTTCACTTCAGACGAAAGATTGAGGTTTAATCGACCTTAGTCAAAGTATTTTCAGTAGAAAATACTTCGACTAAGGTCTGTTTGATTTCAAACAAAGTCCAAATCCAAGTTGAGTTGAGTCCGGTTGAATTTGAAGGTTCGGAGGTAATTTTCTGTTTCTTATGTGTATTCTACATGTATTCTATGTTCGTTTCATTAGTTTGTTTAAATTTTTATAATTTTCTAGTTCATTCTGTTATACTGTCTCCTACCCGTCTACTTGATTCTAAATGTAAATTGTTTCTGTTGGTTGTGATTATTTACAATGTAAGTAATCGACTCGATTAAGTTCGTCGATTAGTTATATTATGAATTCTCATTTATGATAATGCTGATTGAAACAGTCTGCTTCTATTGTTTTAGACTGATTATGGACAAATGTTGTAAATAGTCAACTGATTAATACTCTTCAATTAAATCATGTTTGTTTGCAAATCAGTAAATTCAAATGTATGATGTGTATATATTGTTTTCTGAACAGGGCATTGTCAGTATATTGACAATGCTCCTGTGTATGTTTGATCTTGATTCAATGTTTAAGTCCAGTCTGAATTGTTATAATGATTTCATTGATATGTTGTTATGATGTTAGTTCTGAATTCAGTGTGATTTTACAAATGTTGATTAGATGTAATTGTGTTAGAAAATTACATCCTTAGTTAGGATTCAGTCCAAAAACTTTAGGATTGGTTATAGCTGCTTAAACAGATTTTAAAATCTGTATTGTTAGATTCTGAATTTAAGGCAGTGATAACAGTAATTACAGTAGGAAATCTGGGACATTTTTTGGGACAGAATAGTGAGGGTAATGTGATAGAATAAGTGGACTGAAAGTGGGATGTTGGTTGGCTATAATTTAAGATACTAATGGGAAACAAAGGGTAATGGGTTGCTGAAAATCAGGATAAGAGCACTTAGATTTAAAGTATTCAAAAGCAGTTTTAATGGAAAACTTTCTGATTTTTAAAAGGAGAAAAGGGTCCTGGCAGCACCATAAGGGTACAGGACAACCCTGTATAAATAGAGGGGGATTGGGACTGATTTAAGGGGGCTTTTTCAGAAAGAAAAACAAGGAAAAAAGAGAGCTTTCAGGCAGATTTGAGCAGATTTTAAGAGAGAAAAAGATCAGTCTTTGAGAGAGAAAGAAAGAAAAAAGACAGAAAGAAAGAAAGGAGACGAAAAAGTCAGATTTTAAGAGGAGAGTTCAAGAAATAGGAAGAAAAAAATAGTCAGAAACAGGAATCCGAAACAGGAAGAAATTGAAATCTGAAAAATGTTATCCTTCTAGAATCTGCCCGTTGTTTTTTTTTTTTTTTGAATATTATTCAGTTTGAATCTGAAATCTTTCCCTCAAGTTTCTGTCACTGTTCATCTGGGTTAACGGCTCCTGTTCAGACTTGATGTGTTATTGGTATATTCTACTGATTTTGTTACTGCTGTAACTGCTGAAATTCACTCCTTCTACCTTCATTTTCAGGTACATATTTCTTAAATTCTATGTTGGAAAGAGATTCAACATGACAAATAAATAAAGTTTGAATTGTAATACTATCTTTTATTCATTTGAGCTCTTTAGTTAAAAATTCAGTTTTGTTTATCAAATAAGTAGTATATGTTGACAGGATGACTGTAAGTTAAATGTCCTTTATTGAAAGACTGTATAAGTGTTGTAACAAGGTTAATTTCTAAATTTTCATTAAAGTATAGTTATGATTGAATTGTTAAGATAGGGAACATGGCAGGAAGTTGGATATTAGTTAAGTCCTATGACATTATTAGTCAGGTAAAGAGTATTCTGAAATATCAAGAAAATGCATGGTTAGGGTACGCCTGATCGTTTGGTTGTGGATAAAGGTTTGATGTTGTTAGTTGAATAAAGAGTAGTATAAAAATGTCAAAAACCATATTGTTAGTTTATTCTAATACCTGATTTGGTTATGGGTTGAATGATGTGAGTTATACGTTCATATATGGCATGATAACAGGTATATATATAACCATTAGTGGATGGTGAGTTGATTATGATGTTAAAATGCTATGAATATTTTAGACGTACATCTATATTGCATGTAAGGCAATATTATTAATCGATTTATAATTTCTTTTCTTATCAATTTGATGCCTATCTACCATCGTAAATAAATTAATTTCGCCTATTAGATTAAAACACGTATATGAAAATGAGACGAGATATATAAACACGAATCACAACACTTTATATCAAGGGTAAGTAGAAATAAAACTTGCACTAAATAGAAATAATAAAAGTTCTTGAAAAATATTCTTCCTTTTATAAATCATATTTAGTTTCATATACAATTCATTATTGGGCATATAGATATATGTGTTGGATTTGTCGAAATAGTGTTAATCATATTTTTATTCCTTTCTTTAAATTTGAATAGTCTGGATAAATATAATTTATGCGCGGGAATTATAATCGACGGGCAACATTTAATAAATTATGAATCCTTTTTAAAAAATAATTTAAAGGCATCCTTAAAATGTGAATTTCTAAGGATTTTCATATAAAACGTGTAGATATAATAAACAATTTGTGGAAAATCCATAACACCTTTATAAATACTTTGCACAATAAGGGATGCGTTCGCGTACCCTGATTATATTTTAAAAGCAAATTCGGATTATGCGTACGCGCAATTCCGAGCGTATTTAATAAAAAAGATTTCTCCGCGGATGTCAAAATAATTCCATATAACCCGAGATGTGCAGTTCATTGTCTAAATACAAGGGTGATGATATTCCGGATTTTATTTTAAATTTCGAACATATTTTTTTTTAATAAAAAACTATAACATGGACAATTTTATTGTGTACACGTATGCGTGACACGATCCTCTGTAATTATAAAAGAGATATAATACGAATATGCGTACGCGTAATTCGTCATAAACAATAAGTAAAAGCGGTAGTTAAAATCATGCAATAAAAACGAATTTAGTAAAAATCAAGATAATTAAGCCAATAATAAAAACAGTTAAGCGACCGTGCTAGAACCACGGAATTCGGAAATGCCTAACACCTTCTTCCGGATTAACAGAATTCCTTACTCAGGATTTCTGGTTCACAGAATAACAAACAGAGTCGTATTCTCCTCGAATCAGGGATTTAAAAATTGGTGACTTGGGACGCCTTAAAATTCCCAGGTGGCGACTCTGAAATAATTAAATAAATCCTGTTTCGACTGTCCTTCAATTGGAGAAAACTCCCGCGGGGCGCGGTAAGAAGGAGGTGCGACAACTCCTATAATTCATTATCACAATTTCTGAAGACTCGAAATCAAATTTCGATTTCTAGAACTAAAAATGGACTTTTGGATCATTACATGCTTATGCTCAAAACGGCAAAATCTTTCAAAACTTATCCGAGCCTCATGGTACCCCGACCAAACATGATAACACACACCATAACATCATTAAAATTGTTCCAACTTTTGGAATGCTCAAAACAACATCAAAACATCGAATCACCATCCGATTCAAGGCTAAGAATTTCAAAACTTCCGAATTCGATCAAAAAGTCTATCAAACCTCATCCGAATGACCTGAAATTTTGCACACGCCTCACAAATGACACAATGGACCTACTCCAACTTTCGGAATTCCATTATGAACCTTATATCAAAATCTCACCTATCAACCGAAAAATGCTAAAATTCCAATTTCGCCAATTCAAGCTTAAATCTACTTCGGACCTCCCAAACCCATTCCGAACGTGCTCCCAAGTACAAAATCACCTAACGGAGCTAATCAAATCATAAAAATCTAAATTTGAGATCGAATACTAAAAAGTCAAAACTTGGTTAAACCTTTCAAATTTTAAGCTTCAAATTGAGAACTGTTCTTCCAAATCCATTCCGATTATCCTGAAAACCAAAACCGAAAATTTATATATGTCATAATACATCATACGGGGCTAGTCATGCCCGAGAACTGGCGAGCGAAGTACAAATTCTCAAAATGACCGATCGGGTCGTTACACCCGTATGTCTTATGTATAAGTTGGTATCACATGTTGTATTCTAGTTTTCATACATCATCCTCTCTGGCAACTTTAGACAATTGTAAATTTTACGAAAAGCCTCGTTTCAAGAGGCTTTCCAGCGGGAATATGGTCGCTGTCAAGGTGATGCATTATTTACCTCTTATAGTTTGATTGATGTATATTTGCAACCTTTGATTGATGAGCTAAAACAATTGTGGTATGATGGTGTTGAAACATATGACATATCAACCAAGCAGAATTTCAATTTGCGTGCTAATTTAATGTGGACTATTAATGATTTTCCTGCGTATGGAATGTTATCTGGGTAGATGACTGCTGGGAAGATAGCTTGTCCTTACTGCATGAAAAATGGTAAAGTGTTCACTTTGAAACATGGCCGAAAGCAATCATGGTTTGATTGTCAACGCCAATTCTTGCCTGATGATCATGAGTTTAGAATGATGAAAAATGCATTCAAAAAGAATAAAAGTGGAATATGATTCTCCACCTCCGATACTCTCGGGTGAGGAAATTTGGGAGAAGGTCCAGAACTTCAGTAAAATTACTGAGGCTCCACCTTATAGATTCCCCGGATATGGTGTTACTCATAATTAGACAAAATAGAGTATATTTTGGTAGTTGCCTTATTGGAAGGTTAATCTTCTCCGACACAACCTTGATGTCATGCATATTGAGAAGAATTATTTTGACAATTTGTTCAACACAGTGATGGATGTTAAAGGTAAAAAGATAACCTGAAGACTAGAATGAACTTACAAGAATATTGCAGTCGGCCTAAATTATACTTGCAGATAACATACAGTGTTAAGGTGTTCAAGCCGAAAGCAAATTACACATTCACTTTGGAGTAAAGAAGGCAAATTTGTGATTGGGTTACGAAATCGAAGATGCTTGAGGGTTATACGTCGAATCTTGGAAAAAAAGTAGATATGGAGGTAGGGAAGTTGATCCATTTGAAAAGTCATGACTGTCATGTTTTCATGGACACCTTAGTGCCTATTGCATTTTGTGGTTTGCTTGAAAGAATCTGGAAACCCATCACAGAGATTAGTTTGTTTTTCAAAGACTTGTGTTCTACCACATTAAGGGAAGAAAACCTACTTCGGATGGATCAGAACATTCGTGTAACTTCTAGTAAGATGGAAAAAATATTTCTATGTGGTTTCTTTGATGTGATGGACACTTTCCAATCCACCTTGTACACGAGGCATGACTTGGAGGGCCTGTTCAATACAGATGGATTATAACGATCGGACCGGTCATTTTGAGAAATTAAGCTCTGCTCGGTGGCGTAAGGTTTGGAACAACTTCATAATATGAATATCGACTTACGTGCATGGTTGAATTCAGTTAACAGATGACTCAGAGTCAAATTGGAAGAAGGAATCTAGTTTTGAAAGTTTAAACGGTGAGAATTTGACCGGAAATAGACTTTTGAGTAAACGTCCCTGGAATAGGTTTTTTGGTGACCTCAACAGCTTCATATGGTGATTTTGGACTTAGGCGTGCGTTCGGATACTGGATTTGGAGGTCCATAGGGTAATTTGAGGTGTTTCGACGAAAGTTGGAAAAGTTGAAGTATGGAAAGTGGAGAAGTTTGACCCATAGTTGACTTTTGTGATATTAGGGTCAGAATGCAATTTCGAGAGTTGGAGCAGCCCTGTTACATCATTTTGGACTTGTCTGCAAAATTTGGCGTCATTCCAGGTTGATTTGATAGGTTTCGGCACAAGTTTTCGAAGTTGGAAGATTTGGAAGTTCATAGTTCGATTCATGGTGTGATTTATCATTTCGGCATTGTTTTATATGATTTGAGACCTCGAGCAAGTCCGTGTTAGGTTATATGAGTTGTTTGTGTATTTAGACGGGGTCCCGGGGGCTCGAGTGTGTTTCAGGTTTGTTTCGGATCATTTTAGGCTACTTTGGATGCTGATTATTTGATATTTGGTGTTATTTTTCATGTTCGTGAGGAGCCTCTCGCGTTCGCAAAGAAGAATTTAGCTTCTGGATGTTTTTTTTGCCTTCGTGAAGAGACACTCGTGTTCGCGAAGAAGGAAATCTCGATTGCACAGGTCTGACTTCGGAGGATCATATCTCACAATCTATAAGAAATTTGGAGATGATCCAAAAATAAAAGTTGTAGTACTTTATGTATAGTTTTAAGAAATGTAAATTAACTGGCATTTAGATTAGTGTACAAAACGTTATGGTAGTTACACTACAAGTTGTCCGGGGAGAGTTTGAAAATCTTTACTGCACAGGGTTGAATTTGGAAGCTTATATCTCGCAATATCTAATGATTGAGGAAATGAACAACATATGGAACTATAGCCCTTTGTGTCTAGTTTTCAGAACAGCAAACCATTTGTCATTTGGAGTTGTGTGCCAAAAGGTATGGCCATTATACTAAATGCTGTCTGGAATGAGTTTGGAAATCGCTGACAAGGAATTTACTCATCGTGAACGTGACAGAAGGGACGCGAACACGAAGAACAACCCCTGGGCATGCAGAATATATTCCCAAATGAATGGTTAAACCATTTTATTCATATCTTGACTTGTGGAGCTCGATTTTGAGCGATTCTTTGAGGGGTTTCCACACAATTCGATTGGTTAATTTGGTGAAATTTGAACCGTTCGGAGGTCTTTTCACCCGAGAACTGCAATTTAGAGTATCGGTTTGTCGTATTTGAGGTAAGTATCTTGCCTAACCTTGTGTGGGGGAGTTCTCCTTAGGATTTGAGTCTTCTATGTTGATTATAGTTCGTGTATGCAAGGTGACGAGTGTGTGCTCGGACTTATTTGTGGAAAAATTGGCCTTTTAGGGTTCTTAGGTCTTTATATTCACTGTGTATGTGTACTTGATATGCTTGAGCTTTTCACTTACTAGTTTCACCTTTACATGCTCTAATTGGAATTAATTGCTTATGATTCATTCTTACTGCCTATTTGACTCTTATTTTGCTTAATTGAAGATTTTTGCCTCTTCTATTGTCATGCTATCTTTCATAACTGCTCTCTTTATTGGAAATCATTATTATCTCCCCTGTAATTGTTTAGTTATAATTGAGGTTATGATTATCTTTCCGTTGCTCATCCTTAATTAAAATTGTTGTATATTCTTCATAAATTGCTCAACCTTAAAAGAAGTTTAGATATCCTATATTTAGTTGACATTTCCTTATTTGGAATTATTTGATTCGTGTTAGCTTCCTTGTTGTTGAATTACATATTGTGGGATCGTTGCTTCATATTATTTTCTCTCTTGTTGAGCTGTTCTTATTACGCTTAGTATTCTCAATTGTGGTTATTCCTTGTGAGCTAGCTTTACCATCTCCTTGTGGTCAAAAGTTCTTGAGTTTATTTACTTGTCGTGTTCTTGTATATATTATCATTGTTGTTGTTGTACTTGTTATGGTGGTGCACGAGATTTTTGTCGTGCGGTTGTTGATATTGTGATGCACGAGGTTTCTGTCGTGCAGTTGTTGTTATGGGATTGCACGAGGTTTCCGCCGTGCTATTGCTACTATTAATATATTGCACATGCGGCTTGCATATACGGCGTGACAAGGCGAGGCATGTATATATATTCTTATATGTGGGTTGCGCATGTGGCTAGACAAGGTGGGAACATTATGATGCACATGTGGTGAAACAAGGCGGGCACTTATTATGTTATTATTTGCACATATGGCGAGACAAGGTGGGCTATGTCAGGGATTGATTGTGATGATTTGTGATGGCCTGGGGGCATTCTTATTGTTTGATATTGTGTTGTAGTACGCTTACCTGTATGAGCTTTATCTCGAGGAAGTTGTAAGGAAACATCTTATGTGTTGCCCGTTCTTTTCCTTATGCTTATTAGCTGGTAGGAACTATGTTAAATCACTTGCACAAGCATACACGTAGTTGAACACTCCTATTGAATGTGAAGTCCTCCTGATTTTGCTGTGTATAGATGCACACCCTTATTTACTAGTTATATAAGTGAGAGTGGCTCTAGTTAGCAAGTGAGTTGTCAGCATGACCATGAGGTGTGATGGGGCACAAGATGCCAAGTGTTAGATTCCAAGTACTGGGACTCGTGAGCTGTAATTTGTCTGAGATTCGGTACTTTATGGAAATTGTTGGATAAGACCTGATGTGAACATTGTCGTAAGACTTGAATTATTGCTTACCTTTACTATATTATTGAATTTAGGATTTGGGTTTGTGTTTTCGCTCACTCTTCTATGTCATTATTTTTCTATTTCCGCTATTACATGTTGTTTTCTTCCCTTATTATGATTGTAGTATTGTTAGCCATTTCATGTAGTCTTTATATGCACGTCATGTTCCGTTGTTCCTATATTGTACAGTTTATTGGACCGGTAGGTGTCTTGACTATTTCTCGTCACTACTCCACCGAGGTTATTCTTGATATTTACTAGGCAGCGCTGTGGTGTGCTCATGGTACTCGTTTGCACATTTTTGTTGTGCAGATCTAGGTATCGATCATTAGTAGTTGTGCAGATCATTACTGAGGAGACTCAAGGTAAACCCGCTGCTGCGTTCCAGGCTTCGGAGTCACCTTCTTACTTGTATTCAACTATTTTCACTCTTTTCCAAACAGTTATTTTAAGAAGTGGTAGCTAACTCTGTAGAGCTTATGACTTGTACTACCGGGTTTTGGGAATTATAAATTTTTTTGAGATTTCTGCTTCAAGACTGTTAAATTTCATTTATTATTGTGGTATTTTAGTATGAGTTAGACTTACCTAGTCCCTAAGACTAGGTGTCATCACAATACCCAAACGGAGGGAACATTGGGTTGTGACATGGATGTATCCCTTTGAGAGATAATATTATAAGTTTGATGTAATATTCTATTTTATTTGAATGTTCTTGGATAACATGACTTTATGTAGCACAACTGGCAAATGCAAATAATTTGTTAAGCAGAGGAATAAGATTGAAGGATCTATATGCGAAGCCTATCTTGCAAAGGAAACTGCACATTTTTGTTCTTATTATTTTGAGAGTAACATGCCATGTTCTAGGAATAGGCACACGGTCGAATGTGTGAATGATCCATTATATCCACCAATTTCCATATTCAATCAACCAGGCTGATGTTCTAGGGATGTTAGAAAGAGAAGTTTGAGTGATATGGAGTACAAGTTAGCTACACTTCATGTGTTACTAAATTGTCCCAAAAGTTGTACCATTTCTCAAGTAAGTATTTATTTATTAGTTTAAAAATGTAAAATTTACTGTGATTACATATTGATGTAACTACTAAAAATATTTGATGTGTCACAGTCACTTCGTGGGTCAATTTGGCCATGATGTTGTGTATAGGAGATTTGATACGTGGTTCAAACAGTTTGTAAGTTTATCCTGATATAACACTATGTAGCTAAATAAAGTTTGTAAGTTATGCTAACTTATGAATTTTTTTAACACTATGAAGGTAAATAATCCAAATAATGGTGTAAATCAATTTTTGAAAGATATATCTTGGGGACCTGGGCTTCAGGTCACAACAATGTCTAAGTACGTAGTGAATGGTTATAAGTTTCATACAGAGGATTGCTTTAAAAATAAAAATAGCAACAACAACGGGGTGTGGGTTCAAGGTGGTGATGGCAACCAAGTTGGAGATATTGATTAATATGGTGTGGTCAAAGAAATAATAGAACTAGAATATATAGGTTGGCCATATAAAAATTGATACTCTTTAGATGCAAGTGGTTTGACCCAAATCCAACAAGAGGTACAAAAGTATACCACCAATACAACATAATTAACCGAGGGAGTATGATCGATATGATCCTTTCATAATTGCACATAACGTTAGGCAAGTGTATTATGCTCCTTATCCATTGCGGTGGAAGTCCGTTTGGTGGGTTGTAATAAAAACTAAGCCTGTAGGTAGGGTAGAAGTCGAGAATGTGTAAGATGTTGCATATCAAAATGACATCTCCAGTGTTCACCAAATAGCGGACGATTAGTTAGAAAATGATTTGGAACATCCTGAACGCATATTGGAAGAATTTAATATAAATGAATTAACAATTATAGAAAATGAGGATGAAGAATCAACTGATAAAGCTCAAACAAGTGAGGACGAAGAATTCTCGGACGAGGAACAATACGTCGATAAGGATTAAAAAGTTGGTTTTTTAAAGCACTCTCATTGTATAGCTAGTTTCTTATATGTTTCAATCTAAATATGTATTATATTATGCAGATGGAAGGCAAGGGTCAAGGTAACAATGACCCTACTAGTTCTCGGGGTCGAGAAAAGGTTAGGAAGGGAAAGAGGAGGGTAGATAATAATACTCCCTCTTTTCCACCCTCTTCGGAGATGCCTATGTCTTATCCTCCACCACACGACTATACTGAGTTTCCACAGCATCACTAGCCTTACACCTTCATCCAGACACCAGGTCTTCCATCACAGGGCCATAGGACTATACGTCCGACATACAGTCCAACTGCCTCACAGCCACATGGATCGCAACCATCTGCATTACAGCCATCTACATCACATCCCTATATATCATAGCCACATGGATCGCATCCATCCATGTCATAGTCACTCGGGTCACAACCATGAATATCACATCCACTTGGGTCACATCCAGCTTTGTCGCAATTACAGGGATCACAACCATCTTCATTATCGACTCCATCTATTTCAAGCCTTCGCCTGCGAGGCAATAGATCTGACCCCCTACACTGTCTACACATGCCTCTGATACACATGCTTCAGATGATGATGATGACGAGGAAGTGCATTATGATCAATATGGCAGGATCATCATAGTCACTGAGGGTGATGGGTAAGAGTTATTTGTTATTTTTTCGTCTATTGTTTTGTAACAGTTTTACTAAGATATTAATGTGTTTTTATTGTTAAATTGCAGTTTCAGGACGGGTAATAAGACTACGAGGGATAAGCACCAATGCCATCAAAAAGCTTTATGATGGCCCTTATGCAACTTGGACTTATTTCCCATTCTCGCTGAAGGAGCAAATTTTCAATCAACTTACGGTATAAATGTTCTTTTAAGTAGTTTAATAATTTATATTTATGATATTTCCATATAATATTTAACTTTTGAAATACCGAGCAAGTGTGTATGGGAAGACCGCTATAGCGCGAAAGTGACTGCAAATTTTCATCATAAAGCTTGCAAGAGATTGGCGGATAGTTTCTCGGATGCTAGAAAGAAGAACAAGAGGCCTGACTGATTACTTCAGAATTTATGGGATGATTTTTAAAGCAATGGCTTACCGCAAATTTCTTAGAGATGAGCGAAAAAGGAAAGAAAGCTCGCGCATCCGAAAAAGGAGGCTCCTTGCACATTGGAGGTGCGATCAGCTTAGGGACAATAAAAAGAAGATTGGTAATTGCTTAAATTATTTTACTTTTCTAAGTTTATCTATTCTGTTTATTAATTAAATTAATTTATTTTCAGGAAAAGAAGTTGGAGCGTCCAATGAGCCATGATGAGCTATTCAAGGAGACACATATCGTAAAGAAGAAGAAAGAGGTAGATGAAGATAGGTGGGTCGAGGACCGGACCTCGACTGCATATGTAAGCTTTCAATTTTCTTTAAGTGTTATAATTTACTTTTATAAGATTTTTGAAATACTAATTTAATTTAAAATAATACAGAGTCGCTATCAAAGTAACGTGGAGGAATTCATTCATAGTCATTCATCTGGTGAATCAGGCAAGCCAACCCAACCTTCGGACGAGGACGCTGAAAGAATATGGTTGGAGTCTGTTGGCGGTACAAAATGGGGGAAGGTATACGGGCTTCCTGCTAAAACATTCTATTGTTATAGTTGAGGAATGCAAGGAGTAGGAGCTTCCTCACAAGCTGAGTAACTTAATAGGGAGAGCCTCATGGCTATGCAGGAGATAGTAACAAAGCTCACATCCGAGCTAGAAGCGGCCAAGGAAAGAGAAAGGCTTAGAGATGTCCAATTCCTTGGCATGCAAGCTCAGATCAGAACTCTCCTATCTGCTGGAGCTTTTTCGTTGCCCCGGTCTCGTGAGTCATCGCCAGAGGGTCAACCTCCACATGATCGTTCCTCCCGTCCTGCTTGTGATCGTTCCTCCCGTCCTCCCTGTGATCGTTCTTCCCGTCCTCCACAAGACCTTCTCTATACCGTCTTGTAGATGAAAGTTTATCAGACAGTGATGATGATGTTGTACAAAACACCCCTTGACCAATACTTTTATATACTTTGTAGAACCAGTTTTGAATTAGTTTGACCAATTTTGAACTTGTTGTAATTAGTTTTAACTTGGTTTTGGATTGTTATGTTCAATTGAACTTTAATTTGTTGGTTTTAAAATATTTATTGGATGTTTGGTTGTTGGATATTTGGTTATTGTTGTGTTGTTATTGTCGTTGGATATGTGGATGAATTTGGGGTGAATAAGGGGTTTTATGAGGTGAATTGGGGGTATTGGTGTGCTGACAGGTGGTGTAGCTACCAAAACAGACATTTTATGCCAAAATTAAACCCAGAAAAATCGACCAACTTTGGTCGGTAAATAATAATAACAAAAAATTTAATTACATATTACTAACCAAAGTTGGTCGGTTAATGAACAAAGAATTCCCAGAATTCAATATTACCGACCAACTTTGGTCGGTATTTTGCTTGCACTGTTGAGCTTACCGACCAAAGATGGTCGGTAATATTTAATTTTAATTATTTAAGAAAGATATATTTTTACATTACCGACCAAAGTTGGTCGGTTTTGTTTAATTTTAATAATTTATTTAAAAAATACTTTCATGTACCGACCAAATACTTTCATGTACCGACCAAAGTTGGTCGGTTATAAAAATTAATAAATTTAATACACCGACCAACTTTGGTCGATAAAATTAAATTAATAAAATATATTTCCGACCAGTTTTGGTCGGTAAATCATTTACAGTGTCAGATGGTCGTTTAAAGCATATCGACCAGCGTTGGTTGGTAATTTCCGATCAACTTTGGTCGGTAAGCTTTTCCAACAGTTAAAATACCTTCCACACGTAAATGGACGCGTTTTGGTCAGTAATTGGCCATAACCGATCAACTTTAACGTTTTTTTGGTCGGTATTTAACGGATTTCTAGTAGTGATGTACTTCGTTCTACAATTTTAACGTGCCTCTCTCTCCTGCTGTAGACCAACTAAATCCTAATTTAATCTCCAAGAAAGCGACGCCTAAATAAGTAGTTTGTAGGAGCAATTTATTATTCCGTTGATGCTGATTCCGAACCTACTCCATTTTAAATTATTATTGTAACTTTCTTGACTGTAATGGCTTTGGTGGGCGCACAAGGAATTAAAAAGTAAAGGGATTTTGACTCTTGAGCCCCAAGAAATGGCGTACATAATGTGACACCTACTAATTTTTCATTTTGAATCCTCAAGATTACTAAACTTTACTTTTGTAATATACTACTTGTGTCCAAATTTACGTGACGAAATTCGAATTTTAAGAATCAAACTTCTTAATTTACATTATAAATACGGACATAAAAATTTAAAAAAATTCCTATGTAACAAGTACTATAAATTATAGTACTAACTAAAAAATAAACCTGCGCTTCGCGCGGTGCATTACTCAATTTATTAACCTTTTATTAAAATAAATTTTTCCAATTCAAATGAGATAAAAAAAATTCATATATATTAATTTTTCAAATATTGATGAAGTCACAATTGTAAACTAAAAGCATTAATGTGTATGTGAAGTCTCAATGTTAAATATTGTTAAAAATATTCTTCGCTTTTTACATTTTTTTCTTTAAAATGGAAAAAAATATTAAGTTTTTTATTTTTTGATATAATGTGTATGTGATTTTAATGCACAATCTCTTAGTCGAACATATATTAAATATAAATATTTGATTTCTTTCATTAATTAAATAATATAAAATATTTTTTTTCTAAAATTTTCTATTATTCAAATTAAAAAAAAACATGAAAGAATAAAAATTAAAGAAACTAAATACAAAGGAAAAAAGTGGCAACACAGGTCTCTCTTCTGCCCACTAAAATAATACTTACTCTGTTGTTTTGTTGTATGTAATTTATTTGATTTTCAATCTTTTCTTTCTTTACTATCTCATATTACAGACAATCCTTTACTTCTCTTCTTGTTCCTCTCTCCTACTGCTTATTTCATCCCTTTTACTCCCTCCCTCCTACCGTTACTCTATAAAATTTACGTATAAACTATACTTCCAGCTTCATGCCTACCTTACATATCCCCTTCAATCTTCTTTTCTCAATTCACTGGTAATTTCCAAATATTCTTCTTTTTATAATTTATACTTTTCATTGATCACCCATAATATAAATTGGAAAAAGTTCAAAAGAAAGTGTTAGAAAAAACCTTGAAAAAGAGAGTCCGAAAAAAGAGAAAGGACGAAAACATAGTTGCAAAAATTGTAATATACTATATTCAGCACTAAAGAAAACATGCTAGGGCATAGAAAATGCTTCGACATTATTTTTTTCTCGCCTCAACAGAAAAAGGAAAGAAAAAGAAGAATTATATTTGTCCATGGGCGGAAAAAGGGAGAGGTAGAGCAATCTCACAATCATCAAAGTATTAGCTAGAGAGAATAGAAGAAAAGAAAAAGTTAGAGGGTGAAGAGATTGGGACAGTATTAACCACTCACGGCGAATAGTGAAAATTGAACCGTCATAATCCCCAAATCAACATTCGTATTTATCGGGACAACTACATGAAAAGACACTAATTAATATAATATTTTATTGTGACATTATTAAAAGGAACAGACTTTTATATAAAACCCCTAGACCTAAGAGTCCCAAACTAAGCCCTGATGTGATGCTAAATGATAACCGATTTTTGATAAACCACATTTTCTATCTAATGCCCAAGCCATAAAGAAATTAAAATATATAAACAGGCAGAACCATGCATATTTAGAAATATAGAAAGAAAAAACGAAGTGGAAGTTATGGACTTGAAAAGGCATAATGCTTCCAAAGAGGTGCGATGATGACTTTTTAAAAATATATTTAATTTTTTTTAAAAAAAGAAAAACTATAAATAGAATTCCTACATTATGGAATATTCTCTCTCTATATATATATATCTTACATATACAAAAATTATATATTTAGTGAAATAAAAATGAAAATTGGAAAGTTGACCTACTTGTTCACACGAAAAAATGTCTTGCATATACAAAAAATTATACATTTAGTGAAATAAAAATGAAAATTGGAAAGTTGACCTAGATAAGTAAAATAAAGGTGTAGACGTTAATCCTATATTTATTTTAATCTTTTCTATCGAGGAAATGAATTTTTTTCTATATAAATGTAGAAAAAGTAGAACTAACATGCTAATAAGAATAAATATCATAGACTGACTAAACAGTAAGAAAAAAAATACGGAGAAAATGGGGAATAATATAGCACGTATCTGCTAACCTCGAGCCTCTCTTTGAGAGCATCAGCTCGATACACAATTAAAGAAAATAAAACCCAAATAGAATTATCCAAAAGCACAAAGTAAAGAAATTTAAGGAAAAAAAATCAAAATTACCTGCTGATTAACAAAACAAACGGAAAATATAAATGCACACTGCAGAAATAGTCAGTCTCACTAATGATCAAAATAATGATTTTAAACCTGTAAAAAAAAATTAGTTTTTTCCAATTGAACATGTTGAATATCAGCACATGGATCTCAAACAAAAATAAAGAAAATTAAATAAAAAAAATTACAGTGCAATAAGTATAAAGTAACGAATGAAACATGCTTTCTGATTAACAACAGCAAAAAGCAAAATAGACACACTATAAGAATAATCCTAATCTTAAAATGACTAAAGCCACTACAATTTTGAAAGAGGTAAACCTATTGTGGAGATTAAAAGGCATAACTCTTGGAAGAGGAACAGAGAGGTTAATTAAAAAGATAAAAAAGACATTAATTGTTGATGCATTTTCAAGCACATAAAGGAAAAATAAGGAAAAGGGCAAAGTTACCTAGACATGAATTTGGAGCGACAAAATTGAAGTTCCTTGATATAAGCAAATCTTTTGTTGATAGTTTAGCATCAAAGTGTAAGAGGGATACTGTTAACTTTTTCTAGTCAATTCCAATACTACACATCTGTGACCAAACAAACAATTAGCATGGATGAAAAATGGGAAATCTTTTGTACTCACCGCAATTTTTCTATTAACTGCAAGAGAAAATAAACAACCCAAACTCAGTATAAGAATGTTATGTAACTGCAATTTCTTGTCGAAAGCAACAAAGTTCCAAATTCGCTGGACTACCAGTTAGAAAATGTGATCGCGCTTTGATTGCGGTCAAGAAACTTACCGTTAAAAAATCTAACTATAAGATCTCTTAAAACAAAGTCCACAATTTTAAAGATTTATCATACTTTTTTACTTGACAACCAAGAGAACTGGGAAAACACAAACCCTCTCTGTCATATTGTGGCCTTCTGCAGTAAAATGGTGGTAAGAATTGGAGTAGATTTGCTTCTGTAGTTCCATTCAAATAAAATAAAATAGGATGAAAGAAGACGAAATAGCGTTACTTTTTTTTTTCCAAAGAAAAAGACGTAACTTATTATATTAAAGAACGAAAGAAGACGAAGAGGCGTAAGTGTAGTCATTAATCAAGACTATTCATGAGACGTGACTTTTCGATTTTTTTAATTAGCACGTAAAAACGAATAAATATGGGGAAAATGATATATATATATATATATATATAAATATATATATATATATATATATATATATATATATATATATATATATATATATATATATATATATATATAAATTAAAATATTTAAAAGGCATATAATAAAATTACTCTAAAAAAAATTCTTCCACATAAATTGGGGTGGGTGGAGAGTGAAAACTCCAATGTTCAATATCTGCCAATGCAAGAAAAGTCTTAACATAAGGTTTACTTGGGAGTTGGGACTCTACTTAAAGGACCAAGTAGAAGCAGAATATTAACAGCTGAATCAATAACAATATCAAGAAAAATGGCTGAGGAAAACAAAGTAATTCTACACGGAACATGGGGTAGCGTTTTTGTTAAGAGAGTAGAACTGGCTCTCAAAATCAAAGGCATAGCTTATGAGTATGTTGAAGAAGATTTGAGCAACAAGAGTCCCCACCTCCTCAAGTACAATCCTGTTCTCAAGAAGGTCCCTGTGCTTGTTCACGATGATAAACCTGTTTCAGAGTCGCTTGTCATTCTTGAATACATCGATGAAACCTGGAAGACCGGACCTAGAATATTGCCACAAGATCCCTATGAAAAAGCCATAGTTCGTTTCTGGGCTAATTACATAGATCAGGTTAGTCCTGTTCCTTTAGCAATTGGAAAAGGGAAAGAGCAAAAGCCAATGAATTAATAAGTATTTTTAATCTGCCTCTGCTCCGTAACTAAATAATATATACTTACCTGTGGTATCAGTGGCTAATTTGCCATTGCAGAATCTTCCAGTAGGTTGACGATTAACAAAATCCCTTCCATAAGGGTGTGAATTGTCGTGTCTACAATATTCAATTTGATTGAATTTCTATTGCAGATACCGGAATTTCTATTCACTTTTTTCCATGTCTACAACATTCAATTTGATTGAATTAATCCTAACTTTGCTCTAATATATACAGCATCTTATCCCCAGCACGGCTAAGTTGTGGAAGTCAACTGGAGAAGAACAAGAGAAGGCTCTAGAGGAAGTGTTGGAGAAAATAAGAATTGTGGAAGAGGGAATTCCTGTAATCCATGGAAATGAATTGGGGATCTTACAAATCTTGCTGGTTACAACATTTGGATCTCATAAAGCATATGAAGACGTCCTTGGTGTGAAGATTTTGGTTCCAGAAAACACCCCACTACTTTGTTCCTGTGTGACAAGTTTAAACGAGTTGCCACCGGTGAAAGAAATTTGTCCCCCTTATGATATGCTGCTGTCAAAGCTCAAAATCTATAGGCAAAATGCCTTAAAATCCACCACCCAATGAGCTACTGATTTTCTGGAAGAAAATACTTGTGAGCTTGCAAACATGTCTACTGTGTTTTTTTTATTTAAAGAAAAAACATTATTGTTACATAGGGGGAGGGGAATAGTGAGAATTGAATCTGCACCTACTGCGTGAAAATTCTGTCAGTACCACTAGACTATAAGTGTTAGTGGTAACCTTCGTAAAATTAAATAGTCTAAATAATTCCCAGCCACAAGAGTCGTGTGGATTCTGCTTGTAATAAGGTCTATGACCACGCTTGAGATCATTTGTGAAATGTTATATTTCAAATTTCTGAAACCATGACATCTTTCAACTTCTAGTTCATCATCAATTGCAACAAATGAAGAACAACCTTTTGATAAGTTGTATTGAGATCAGGCAGTAATAATTTGTTTTACCACCTAACAGTATAGCGATAAATTATGATTGTATTTCAAGAAAAAAGTTAAAAAGAGATTCAACAGCCTCAAGACACAACTAAAAAAGTTAGTTTTTTCCAAGCAATTCATCTGTCATTCACTACAAACATTTTCTCTTTATCTTCAATACATCGAGAGCCATCGAGATCATGCCCCCCGGATCCGGTTGTAACGACCCGACTTGACGTTTTAAGAATTAATGCTCCGATCCCCTATTAATTGCTTTTCCCGTGTTTGTTTCTACTATTTTAATTTGCCGGGATGTTTGGTTTTGAGTTTCGGAGTGTTTTGGGACACTTAGTCCCTAAAAGAGAGCTTAAACTTTAGAATTTGGATCGTAGTTGGAGCAGTGCGAAGACGGCCTCAGAATGGAATTCCGTCGGATCCGTTAGCTTCGCTGGTGATTTCAGTCTCAGGGGCGTATTCGGATTGTGTTTTGGAGGTCCATAGCTTATTTAGACTTGAAATGCCGAAAGTTGAATTTTTGAAGTTTCCGGTTCGACAGTGCGATTTTGATATCAGGGTCGGAATGGAATTCTGGAAGTTGGAGTAGCTCCGTAGTGTTGAATGTGACGTGCTTGCAAAATTTCAGGTCATTCAGACGAGGTTTGATAGACTTTTTGATCGAAAGCGTAATTTGAGAGTTTTTAGAGTTCTTAGGCTTGAATCTGATGTTAAATTGGTGTTTTGATGTTGTTTTGAGCGTTTCGAAGGTTGGAACAAGTTTGAATGATGTTTTAGGATTGGTTGGAATGTTGGATTGAGGTCCCAGGGGCCTCGAGTGTGTTTCGGATGCTCAACGGACCATTTTTGGACTTGGAGAAGGATCGGATTTTTGCTGGTTTTTGTTGCAGACTTTTCTTCATCGCGATCGCGTGAGGAGGCTCGCGATCGCGAAGGCTTGGATGAGGCAGGGGGATTTTGTTCTACGGGATTGCGGGAAGGGGAGTTCGAACGCGTAGTAATAGCAGGAGTTGAATCGCGAACGCGTGGGCTACGCCGCATTCACGAAGAGGAAGAAGTGAGGCAGCTGAGGATTTGGAAGTTGCTCTTCGCGATCACGTGAGGTCAACCGCGATCGCGTAGAGCTAATTTGGGGATCAGTGATGTTGCTCTTCGCGATCACATGGGAGTTTCCGCGATCACGATTAAGGATTTGCCTAGGCAGAATATAAAATTTCAAAGTCGAGGGTTTAGCAATTTTTATCAAAGTAGAGCTTGGGAGCTTGGATTTGAGCGAGATTTTGAGGGATTTTCAGAGATATCGATTGAATAATGATTCCTATCCCATTTTTGCTTATAACCCATTAATCTAAACTTGAATTCATCATCTAATTTCGGATTTGGAGTTAGAAATTGGGAGGAAATTTGGAAAAGTTCATAAACCTAATTTATGAGTTTTGATTAGGCATTTGACATTGGATTTGGAAAATTTTGGTATGGTTAGACTCGTGAGTGAATGAGGGTTCATATTCCGTAATTTTTACCCGATTTCGAGACGTGGGCCCGGGGGCGTTTTGGTCATTTTTTCTAATTTCGCGTATTAGCTTAGAATTAATTAGTGGAATCAGTTACTTGAAGTTATATTTACTTTATGCAATTGATTTGAATAGATTTGGGCTATTTGGAGTTGAGTACTCTTGGAAAAAATATGATTTCGGGTTGATTTTGAGCTGGTTCGAAGTAAGTCGCTTGCCTAACCTTGTGCGGGGGAACTCCCCTTAGGATTTGGTATTGTTGATATTTGAGATGCCTTATACGTGAGGTGACGAGTGCGTACTTGTGCTAATTGTTGAAAATCCTGTTTTCATTAAGTATCAATAATTGTGTTTCCTTTCCTATTTATACCACTTGCAATTTAAGCTTACTGTTAGCTTAGGAAAGCATGTCTAATTGACTTAATTGATTTACTTTCTTAAACTACCTTATTTAGATTATGTGCAGCATGCTAGGTTAGAATTACTTGTTTTCCTTGGTATGAAATTTGAATTTAATTGAGTATTCTTCGTGTTGCTGCTATGTGTTTACTTTGCGACTACGGGACGGTATCTCGGGAGATCCCCCTGCATGTTTACTTTGGGACTACGAATTTGTATTCCGGTAGACCCTCTGCACATTTATATTGGAACTACAGAACTGCACCCGGTAGATTCCCCCGGTACTGGGTATTTACATTTGGGACTACGGATCGGGATTCCGGTAGATCCTCGCGCACTATGAGTTGGACTACAGGACGACACCTAGGAGATCCACTGGATATTTACATTTGGGACTACAGGACGGTATCCTGGGAGATCCTCGGTTATTATCTCTGTGTTGAGCTGTATTCCTTCTATGATTATTTTGTCTCTGTTATAGTTGTTGTTATTCTTATTATCCTATGTTACTTCATACTGTTAGCATTTAATTATATTGTCGTATTCTATACTGTTTTACCTCATTTTTCAGCTATAATCAGTAGGGCTTGATCTTCCTTGTCACTACTCGACTGAGGTTAGGCTTGCCACTTACTGAGTACCGCTGTGCTGTAATCATGCCCTTTCTGCGCATGTTTTTTCATGTGCAGATCCAGGTACTTCGACTCAGCCCTACTACCTTTGAGGCGAGGCTATTCTCCAGAGACTTCGAGGTATATCCTCCGCGTCCGCAGACCAAGGAGTCCCTTTCCATTCTCTATTATAGTATCAGCCCTTCTGTATTTACTTTTGTTTAGACACTCTGGAGTTAGACACTTGTAGTTATTCAATAGCTTGTGATTTCATGAGATTCTGGGTTTTGAGAAGTTGTTCAGTTTGATAATTATATTGTATACGTCGAGCGGTATCATTAAACCCTCATTATGTTTTTTAGCAGTTTTTATTTGTTTTATCTGTTATTTTTCCCTTTCTTCGTAATTGTTAGGCTTAGCTAGTCGTAGCGACTAGGTGCCATCACGATAGTTCACGGAGGGCGAATTGGGGTCATGACAAGTTGGTATTAGAGCTCTAGGTTCATAGGAGTCATGATCACAAGCCGATTTATTAGAGTCTCGCGGATCGGTACAGAGACATCTGTACTTATCTTTGAGAGGCTATGTAACTGTTAGGAAAATTCCACTTCATTTGATTTTCTTGTCCTGCGAGATTTTGATATCAAAATTCTAAACTCATGTCTTCTATTATCTCGAGATAATGAGGACACGTGTTACCAGATATGATCAGGCACCAACGCCCCCTACTAGAGCCGTAAGAGGTCGGGGCCGAGGTAGAGGTCGGGGCCGAGGTAGAGGCCGAGGACGCGCACGTGGTGCAGCTAGAGCACCAGCGCGAGCTGCCACCGAGGTGACACCATCAGTTCCAGCCGGAGTCCAGGCACCTGATATGCCTACTGCTACTACTACTCTAGCTCTCCAGGAGACCCTTGCACAATTCATGAGCATGTACACCACTTTGGCTCAGGCAGGGTTGCTTCCCCTTGCTGCAGCTACATCTCAGGCCGGGGGAGGAGCACAGACTCCTATCGCCCACACTCCTGAGCAGTGAGTGCATGTTGATCAGGTCCTAGAGATTATTCCTGTACAGCCTGCAGTTCCAGATCATCTCGAGGACAGGGCAACGACTTCTGAGGATGAGCAGCTGAGGCTAGAGAGGTTTAAGAAGTATAAGCCTCTTGTATTCAGTTGTTTAGCATCAGATGATGCTCTGGGATTTCTAGATGAGTGCTACTGTATCCTCCGTACCATGGGTATATCAGGATCGAGCAGGGGTTTCCTTCACTACCTTCCAGCTTCGAGGAGCCGCCTATGAGTGGTGGCGTACTCATGAGTTAGACAGTCCGGATGAGGCAGCTTCCCTGACTTGGACTCAATTTTCAGATATGTTCCTTAGAGCCTTAGGGGCGCATGTCACGTAGAGTTTGAGCATTTGCACCATGGTACTATGACTATCTTGGAGTATGCTGTCTGTTACACTAGTTTGGCTAGACATACACCAGCCTTGGTTTCCACTGTTCGCGAGAGGGTTCGCTGGTTTATTGAGGGGCTTATTCCCAGCATCAAGTCTAGCATGGCTCGTGAGTTGGAGATGGATATTTCTTATCAGTAGGTGGTGAGCATTGCTAGGAGGATAGAGGGTATGCATGCTCGGGACAGAAAAGAGAGGGAGGCCAAGAGGTCTCGAGAGTCGGGCTATTATTCTGGTTCCCGTGCTCCAGCTGCAGTTTGTCATGGTAGGGATTATATGAGTTGCCCTGTTCATTCAGCTCTTCCAGTAGCCAGTGGTATTCCATCTCTTCCTAGGCTCCAAGAGCCTTATTATGCACCTCCAGTATCTAGTGCGCCTCCTGCACTGGGTACTTTTAGTAGTCAGTTCAGCAGACCTGGCCCGAGCCAGCCACAACCGCCATGTCCTCCCAGAGCTTGTTTTGAGTGTGGTGACACACGCTATATGGTGAGGGATTGCCCCAGACTTAGGAGGGGTGCACCTCCACAGACTTCTCAGCCACACCGTGTCCTACAAAGTTCTAGGTTGTGGTTACAACTCTAGTTGCTACCCCACTTGCTCAACCAGCTAAAGGTGGAGGTCGGGGAGGTAGAGGTCACCCTAGAAGGGGAGGGCAGGCTAGATATTATGCCCTTCCTGCCCGTACCGTGGCTGTCGCCTCTGATTCTATCATCACAGGAATTGTCCTAGTTTGTCATAGAGATGTATCGGTTTTATTCGATCCAGAATCCACTTATTCTTATGTGCCTTCTTATTTTTCCCCACATTTGGGTGTATCTCGGGATTCTTTGAGTTCCTTTATTTATGTTTCTTCTCCCGTGGGAGATTCTCTTATTGTGGACCACATTTATCGGTCGTGTGTGGTTGCTCTTAGTAGTTTTGAGACTAGAGCCGATTTATTATTACTCAGTATAGTAGATTTTGATGTTATCTTGGGATGGACTAGTTGTCGCCCTATTATGCTATTCATGATTATCACGCCAAAACCGTGATGCTTGTTATGCCAGGTGTACCGCGAGTAGAGTGGAGGGGTACCTTAGATCATACTTCTAGTAGAGTTATTTCATTCCTTAAGGCCCAGCGTATGGTTGAGAAGGGGTGTGACGCGTATCTAGCTTATGTAAGAGATGTCAGTATTGATGCCCCTACAGTTGATTCAGTCCTAATAGTACGGGATTTTTTCTGATGTGTTTCCAGCTGATCTTTCAGGCATGCCGCCTGATAGAGATATTGATTTTGGCATTGATCTGTTACCAGGCACTCAGTCCATTTTTATTTCTTCGTATCGTATGGCCCCTCCTGAGTTGAAGGAGTTGAAGGAGTTGAAGGATCAGTTACAGGAATTGCTTGATAAGGGTTTTATTCAGCCCAGTGTATCACCTTGGGGTGCTCCCATCTTGTTTGTGAAAAAAAAGGATAGTTATATGCGTATGTGCATTGATTATCGCCAATTGAACAAAGTTACAGTAAAGAACCGTTATCCTTTGCCTCGTATTGATGATTTGTTTTACTAGCTACAGAGTGCACGAGTGTTTTCTAAGATTGACTTGCGTTCAGGTTACCATCAGTTGAAGATGTGGGAGCCATATATCCCGAAGAGTGCTTTCAGGACTCGGTATGGTCATTACGAGTTCCTTGTTATGTCATTTGGGCTGACCAATACCCCAGCAGCCTTCATGCATTTGATGCACAGTGTGTTCCGGCCATATCTTGACTCGTTCATCATTATTTTTATTGATGATATTTTGGTATACTCTTGAAGTCGGGAAAATCATGAGCAGGACCTGAGGACAGTGCTTCAAATTTTGAGGGAAAAGAAGTTATATGCAAAGTTCTCGAAATGTGAGTTTTGGTTGAATTCCGTGGCATTCTTAGGCCACGTGGTATCGAGTGAGGGTATTCAGGTGGATTCGAAGAAAGTGGAAGCGGTGCAGAGTTGGCCTAGACCATCCTCAACTATAGAGATCCGCAGTTTTCTTGGCTTGGCGGGTTATTACCGTCGATTTGTTGAGGGGTTTTCATCAATTGTAGCCCCTATGACAAGACTGACCCAGAAGGGTGCTCTGTTCCAGTGGACGGAAGAGTGTGAGGCGAGTTTTCAGAAGCTCAAGATAGCTTTGACTACAGCCCTAGTTTTAATATTGCCTACAGGTTCGAGGTCTTGTACCGTCTATTGTGATGCCTCGAGGATTGGCCTTGGAGCGGTATTGATATAGGACGGTAGGGTAATTGCCACGTGTCCAGACAGTTGAAGGTATATGAGAAAAATTATCATGTCCATGATCTCGAGTTAGCTACTATTGTTCACGCCTTGAAGATCTGGCGTCATTATTTGTACGGTGTGCCTTATGAGATTTATACTGATCATCGGAGTTTGCAGCATCTGTCCAAGCAGAAGGATCTTAATTTGCGTTAGAGGAGGTGGTTAGAGCTGCTGAAGGACTATGATATCACTATTTTGTATCACCTGGGAAAGGCCAATGTGGTGGCCGGTGCTTTGAGTCATTGGGTAGAGAGTTTGGCTTATTTACCAGTAGTAGAGAGGCCCATGGCGATGGATGTTTAGGCCTTATCCATCCAGTTTGTGAGATTGGATCTTTCGGAGCCCAGTCGGGTTCTAGCTTGCGTGGTTTCTCGGTCTTCCTTATTCGATCGTATCAGAAAGCGTCAGTTTGATGTCCCTTATTTGCTTGTTCTCAAGGACAAGGTTCTGCATGGTGATGCCTGAGATGCGACTATTGGTGATGATGGGGTATTGAGGATGCAAGGTCAGATTTGTGTACCCAATGTTGATGGGCTTTGGGAGTTGATTCTAGAGGAGGCCCGTAGTTCGCGGTATTCCATTCATTCGGTGCTGTGAAGCTGTACCAGGATTTGAGGCAGCACTATTGGTGGAGGCGGATAAAGAAAGATATAGTTGAGTTTGTAGCTCGGTGTCTCAATTGTTAACAAGTGAAGTACGAGCACCAGAGACCGGGTGGGTTGTTTCAGCAGATAGAGATTCCGGAGTGGAAGTAGGAAATGATCATCATGGACTTCGTAGTTGGACTCCCACGGACTTTGAGAAAGTTCGATGCCATTTGTGTGATTGTGGATCGGCTGACCAAGTCCGCACACTTCATTCCTATGCATTCTACCTATTCTTCGGAGTGACTGGCAGAGATTTATATCCGGGAGATTGTTCGTTTGTATGGTATTCCAGTTTCCATCATTTCAGATAGAGGTACTCAGTTCACATCACAGTTCTGGAGGGCCGTACAGCATGAGTTGGGCAATCGGGTGGAGTTGAGTACAACATTTCACTCTCAGACAGACGGACAGTCCGGGTGCACTATTCAGATTCTTGAGGATATGCTCTGTATGTGTGTGATTGAGTTTGGAGGGTCTTGGGATCATTTCTTGCCATTGGAGGAGTTTGCCTACAACAACAGCTAACAGTCCAGCATTCATATGGCACAGTACAAAGCTTTATATGGTAGGCGGTGTAGATCCCCGATGGGTTGGTTTGAACCGGGTGAGGCTAGATTATTGGGCACAGACTTGGTTCAGGATTATTTGGAGAAGGTTAAGGTGATTTAGGATAGACTCCGTACAGCCCAGTCCAGACAGAAGAGTTACACAGACCGAAAGGTTCGTGATGTTTCCTATATGGTTGGAGAGTGGGTTCTGCTTCGGGTTTTGCACATGAAGGGCGTTATGAGATTTGGGAAAAGGGAAATTAAATCCGAGGTTCATAGGTCCTTTTTGAGATATTGTGTCGTGTTGGAGAGGTTGCTTATGAGCTTGACTTACCTCCCAGCTTGGCAAGAGTTCATCCAGTGTTTCATGTTTTGATACTCCGGAAATATCACGGTGATCTGTCGCACGTGTTGGATTTCAGTTCAGTCCAGTTGGACAAGGATCTATCTTATGTTGAGGAGCCGGTGGCGATATTGGACAGGCAGATTCGAAAGTTGAGGTCAAAGAACATTGTATTAGTGAAGGTTTAGTAGTTGGGTCAGCGAGTCGAGGAGGCGACCTGGGAGACCGAGCAGGATATGCATAGCCGTTACCCTCATCTTTCCACTACTTTAGGTATGTCTCTATGCTCATTCGAGGACGAACAAATGTTTAAGTGTAGGAGGATGTAACGACCCAACCAGTCGTTTTAAGAATTAACGCCTTGATCACCTATTAACTGCTTTCCCCGTGTTTGTTTCTGCTATTTTGATTTGCCGAGATGTTTAGTTTTGAGTTTTGGAGTGTTTGGGGACACTTAGTCCCTAAAAGAGAGCTTAAGCTTTAGAATTTACCATAGTCGGAGAAATGTGAAGACGGCCTCGGAATGGAATTCCATTGGTTCCGTTGGGTGATTTCGGGCTTAGGGGCGTGTTCGGATTGTGTTTTAGAGGTCCGTAGCTTATTTATGCTTGAAATGCCGAAAGTTGAATTTTTGAAGTTTTCGGTTCGATAGTGAGATTTTGATATCGGGGTCGGAATGGAATTCCAGAATTTGGAATAGCTCCATAGTGTTGAATTTGACGTGCTTGCAAAATTTCAAGTCATTCGGACGAGGTTTGATAGAATTTTTGATCTAAAGTGTAATTTGAGAGTTTTTGGAGTTCTTAGGTTTGAATCAGATGTTAAATTGGTGTTTTGATGTTGTTTTGAGCGTTCCGAAGGTTGGAAGTTTGAATGATGTTTTATGATTGGTTGGAATGTTTGGTTGAGGTCCCAGGGGACTCGGGTGTGTTTTAGATGCTCAACGGACCATTTTTGGACTTGGAGAAGGATCAGATTTTTGTTGCAGACTTTTTTTCATCGCGATCGCGTGAGGAGGCTCACGATTGCGAAGGCTTGGGTGAGGCAGGGGGATTTTGTTCTATGCGATTGCGGGAAGGGGAGTGCGAACGCGTAGTAATAGCAGGAGTTGAATCGCGAACGCGTGGGCTATGCCGCGTTCGCGAAGAGGAAGAAGTGAGGCAGCTGAGGATTTGGAAGTAGCTTATTGTGATTGTGTGAGGTCAACCGCGATCGCGTAGAGTTAATTTGGGGGTCAGTGATGTTTCTCTTCGCGATCGTGTGGGAGTTTCCGCGATCGTTGCCTGGGCAGAATATAAAATTCCAAAGTCGAGGGTCTAACCATTTTTATCAAAACTAGAGCATGGGAGCTCGGATTTGAGCGAGATTTTGAGGGATTTTCGGAGATATTGATTGGGTAATGATTCCTAACTCCTTTTTTCTTATAACCCATTAATCTAAATGTAAATTCATCATCTAATTTCGGATTTGGGGTGAGAAATTGGGGAAAAAATTGGAAAATCCTAATTTTCGAGTTTTGATTAGGGATTTGACATTGGATTTGGATAATTTTGGTATGATTAGACTCGTGAGTGAATGAGGGTTCATAATTCGTAACTTTTACCTGATTCCGAGACGTGGGCCAGAGGGCGTTTTGGTCATTTTTCCTAATTTCGTGTATTAGCTTAGAATTAATTAGTGGAATCAGTTACTTGAAGTTATATTTACTTTATGCAATTGATTTGAATAGATTTGGGCTATTTGGAGTCGAGTACTCATAGCAAGAGCGTGGTTTCGGGTTGATTTTGAGCCAGTTCGAGGTAAGTGTCTTGCCTAACCTTGTGGGGGGGGGGGAACTCCCTTAGGATTTGGTAATGTTGATGTTGAGATGCCTTATACGTGAGGTGACGAGTGCGTACTTGTGCTAATTGTTGAAAATTCTGTTTTCATTAAGTAACAATAATTGTATTTCCTTTCCTGTTTATACCACTTGTAATTTAAGCTTACTGTTAGCTTAGGGAAGCATGTCTAATTGACTTAATTGATTTACTTGCTCAAACTGCCTTATTTGGATTATATGCAGCATGCTAGGTTAGAATTACCTATTTTACCTTTGTATGAAATTTGAATTTAATTGAGTATTCTTCATGTTGATGCTGTGTGTTTACTTTGGGACTACGGGACGGTATCCGGGGAGATCGCCCTGCATGTTTACTTTGGGACTACGGATTTGTATTCCGGTAGATCTCCCTGCATATTTATATTAGAACTACGGGACTGCACCCGATAGATTCCCCCAGTACTGGTTATTTACATTTAGGACTACAGATCGGGATTTCGGTAGATCCCCGCGCACTATGAGTTAGACTACGGGATGAAACCCCGGAGATCCACTGAATATTTACATTTGGGGACTACAGGATGGTATCCTGGGAGATCCCCGGTTGTTATCTCTGTGTTGAGCTGTATTCCTTCTGTGATTATTTTGTCTCTGTTATAGTTGTTGTTATTCTTATTATCCTGTGTTACTTAATACTATTAGCATTTAATTATATTGTCATATTCTATACTAGTTTACCTCGTTTTTCAGCTATAATTAGTAGGGCTTGATCTTCCTTGTCACTACTCGACTGAGGTTAGGCTTGCCACTTACTCAGTACCGCTGTGCTGTACTCATGCCCTTTCTGCGCATGTTTTTTCATGTGCAGATCCAGGTACTTCGACTCAGCCCTACTACCCTTGAGGCGAGGCGATTCTCCAGAGACTTCGAGGTATATTTGCCACGTTCGCAGACCGATGAGTCCCTTTCCATTCTCTCTTATAGTATCAGCCCTTTTGTATTTACTGTTATTTGGACATTCTAGAGTTAGACACTTGTAGTTATTCAACAGCTTGTGATTTCTTGAGTTTTGAGAAGTTTTGAGAGTTATATTGTATATGCCGAGCGACATCTTTAATCCCTTATTATGTTTTTTTCAGCAGTTTTTATTTGTTTTATCTGTTTCTTTTCCCTTTTTTCGTAATTGTTAGGCTTACCTAGTCGTAGAGACTAGGTGCCGTCACGATAGTTCTTAGAGGGCGAACTAGGGTTGTGACACTGGTTCGAGATCCAAGACTTCAGAAAGCATTACCAAATGTATGCACACGATTAACAAAGAGTCGTGATATCCATGCCCGGCCGGATATCACAGCGTGGATCTCGGCCCGTATCGGCAACAAATCAGTGGTTAACGAAAAGGAGATTTTTACCTTTCTTAGATCGTACCAGGGATGGAACTCTCCTTCTATATAAATGAGATAATTTTTATTCAAGGGACACATTATAACACGCATATCAATACAATATACATTTGTTTTCTCTGCTTCCAAAAGTTATTCAAAGTTCTTTTTTTTGCTCATAGTATTTCATAAATATTTGGCTCTGAATCGAAGGCAAGCTAATTGTTAGGCTCATAACTGAGCACGAACTCAATACTACTACTGGTTTGGTGGTTTATTCTTTCATTAATCTGCTCATCTAACGGTATTAATCACTTGTATTGAATTAGTCCACATATCCTTAAAACTGCATATAAATTCAATTGTTATCTATTTTTAAGGGTAAACAGCTTGGCACCCACTGTGGAGCTAAGGGTAATAGTGGTAGTTTGATACAAATTTTCATAACACACTCTATTTTATGCTTGTTTTTTGAGATTTTAATTTCAGATCTATCTAAGAATGTCAAACTCTCAGTTTGCTCACTTGAACGTTGATGCTGAATCTAGACATCATGGTGGAAAAAACAATATAGTATCAAGCAACAAGGTGTCCCTGTTGATTCAAATGGAGTCCTAGTTGTAGACCCAATCGATGCCAACTCACATGTGGCCATTGACGCCAATATGCTGACCGGCCCTAAGAATAGTGTTCGCGGAGGAGCCTGACCAATGAATCGAGGTACGCCCAAAGGCGAAGGCGAAGGGATCAGGCCAAATAGGCAGTGATAACACAACTGCAGAATCAAAGCTGCGTCCCCAGCAGGGTTGATCCCGAACCATCCCAGAAAAACACCCAAAGAAATGAGCAAGTCACAAAAGGTTCGGGTGAAGCTGAGCCCCGGACCAACCCCAAAATAAGAAAATGCTTGAGGAACTGACAAAGCCGGTAGAATCAGGGGCGAAGAAAATTGAGGCCAACGACAAAAATGTGGAGACCTATAACTCCAGAGTTGATCAAATCCCAGGAGTGCCTCCGATATTGAAAGGCCTGACATCAAAGAAATTTGTCCAAAAGCCTTCTCCTTCGAGCGCGACACCGAAACCAATCCAAAAGAAGTTCTATATGCCTGATAATCCGAAGTATAACGGAACCACAGATCCAAATAAACAAGTGACCTCGTACACGTATGCCACCAAGGGACCTCGTACACTTGTCGCTGACGTCACAGTCGGGCTCGTCGTTTACGTCATGGCACATCAATACGGTGTTGGAAAAATTCATATCATTTCTTGTCATCTTCTCTCCGAGAAACAAGGGGACTATCTGTATACGATCAAAATCGGACTTGCACTTTTTTATATGACTGATCAAGACTGGAACATGATGGGCCGAGGTTCAGCTTCAAGTTATATCGAACCATGATGCAAAGTTAGGTTGCCAAGCTCGTGGCCCTGAGACTGATCAAGATTGAGACCGAACAAGATAGAGATCAAAGAAAGCTTACCGAGCCAAATAATGAAAAATCAAAATATCCGCAATCGGGTGAGGATCACGGCGCGAATCCCAGAATGTATCAAGTAGAGGCCAATTAATTAGTCAATCATGGGATTTCTTACCTCATATAGAATTGTAACTAGAGTATAACTCCCCTACTATATAAGGGGGGGGGGGAGTCTGATCATTTGTAAAGGACATCATATTCACACCATATTAAGCACTATACTATCATTTTCTATCTTTCATTATCTTGTTATTCTATTCATAAGCAAGTTGAAACATATTTGGTTCAAGGGTTACTGGACTCGAATGCCAAGGCTTTTCAATTCGTGTAGTTTGCATTATTTCTTTCATCATCAATATCAATATTAATTTGTTCTTCTTAATTTGTACTAAGTTATATCACGTGTCCTTAAAACCGCATATAAATTTAATTGTTATTCAATTTTAGGGTAAACAATAATAATATTGAGACAATCTTGGACTCTGGGTTTTCAATCTATCCTTTTTTGTTTTTTTTACCTTTTATCATCTCTCATATTTTTTTCGGAGAGAAATGAATCTGAAGAGCTAGAACTTAACTGGGGCCGTGTTACTTATTAGATTAGGTTGTCATTATAGTTCAATTATCAAGTTGAATTTCTCCATAAAAAGTATGCAACATTTATTGGCTAAAAGTTAGTAACTTTTACTCTCTCTGGTCCACAATAAGTGATCAATTTGCTTTGGGCACACCCATGAAGAAAATACTAAATTCTCTACAAAAATATCTAGTATGACTAAACTACCCTTAATTAAATATTTAATGTGAGGAGTAAGAAAACATTTTAGGGATATGTACATAATGGTAATTTTGTAAAAATAAATTGAATTTTTTCTTGATTATATAAATGGACACTTATTTTAGACCAAAATAAAAAAGTAAATTGGTCACTTATTATGGATCGGAGAAAGTATTCATTTGCGGGTGACAATTTTTATTTTTAACATAGTTGCCTGTGTTGAAAGAAGTTCCTCCTTATGATGGAGTTGTTTCTTAACAAACGTCTTCTGACAAAGTGACTTCAAATTACCCACCGAGCTAGTAATTAATTTTGTAAAATGTGTTGGTATATGTGGATGCAAACAAGTTGTCACCATATACTTTGATCACTAATTTTTTGTCACGCCCCGAACCTGGGCTTGGACGTAACACGGCACTCAGTACCTGACTACATGTGACTGAGCGAACCAACTGGCTGGCTGAATCAACATGTGATATCATAACATACTAAATGCGGAAAATAAACTAACACATGCTGATATACTAAATGTTTGAATGATAAAAGTCAAAGTGTGGAAACATTAATACAAGTTTGAAACATGTCTGTAGCCAACATTGTTTAACACCAAAAGCTTGTGCCTCTGTCTAATTGATACTCTAGTCTATGAAGCCTCTATTGAAGTACTGAAAACACTGTCTATCTATAAATACCGAAAGACAGTAAGGTAGTGATAATGCCCCGAAAAAATTGGGGATCACCCAATAGCTAGTACGCGAATCCTAGCTCTCTGAATCGTCAACCTGTAAATCAGTACCTGCATCGTGAGATGCAGGCCCCAGGTAAAAGGGATGTCAGTATATTTGAATTACACTGGTATGTAAACCAACTAAAAGAAAGAATTATAAATGCTAAAACTGAAACTAAGCTGATAACTGAGATTTGATAATTGATAATTGAAATGATAACTATTGAAACTGAAACTGAAATGATAACTGATAACTAATAACTGATAACTGAACTGATGACTGATAACTCCCTCTTCTGAATGATGAACAACCTATTTATCTGAATATTAAACTGCGGCCTCAGGCCCAATATATATGTGCACAAATTGCGGCCTAGGGCCCAAATATACGTATACATAACTGCAACCTCAGGCCCAAAGATGCATAAAGCATAAACTGCGGCCTCAGGCCCAAAGATGCATAAAGCATTAACTGCGGCCTCAGGCCCAAATACAGGTGTTCAACATTCAGGAACTGAGAAACATACTGCAATACATGATAGTGAAATACTGAATTACACTGAGTTACATGATACTGGAATACTGGATCATACTGAATTACATAATACTGGAATACTGAATAGGACTAGACTGAGACATGTATTCTTGAACTGATTATGAACACTGAAACTTTAACTGTTTATGGCATACTGAGTAATCTATACTAAGACTCGGGGCATCAAACCCAAGTCTATATTGAATACGCACTGAGCTCACAACGTTTCAGAATGAAAGTCATGAACGAGTTGTGAAGCTAAAGAATAGAAGTTCTACAACTATTCAAGGAACTAGGCTAAACTATATTTCTGAGGCAATTAGTAATGTGGTGAAAGAAACATAGTGTAGGGAGAATCATTAACATTCCCAAACATAGAGAGTTAGCCTAACATACCTGAATTTTGCCCCTTAGTGATAATACAATGATCTACAATAATAATAAACTTCAATCTACAATAGCAACATCCAATGGAACCAATATTAGTAACAAATTCTATAACTTAAGCCATTTAGGCATATTATCAAACACCTTGTAGGCATAAATCTCTACATCTCATCACCATATAGTTAGTTCATCTAATTACCACCATTCATAAATAATTTATCCCAACATCATGATTAACCAATTTATAACTTCCAACATCACATATATGGCCATCCATCCACACTCAACCAACAAAATTCCAACAAATATTCATCTTTCAATCTCTACATTAGTTACGTAATTAAATTGGGAACTTATGGATTTCAATCACCATAACAAGAGTTCTATTACTTATTCATACTCATATTCCCCTAATAAATCCATAGATGTAAGTCTAAGGGTGTAGGATTACCTTTTTGGAAGAAATCTTGTAAAACCCTCCTTTGAGTTTTTGAAGAAATCTCTTGAAAATCTAAGTATTTTATGTGTAGATTTAATCAATACTAGTGGAGAAATGATAGAATTTCACACCAAGATAATGGGGATTACTTGCCTTAAAGATGTTAGGAGTTGGTGGTCTTGAGTGAGTGAAGAAGAACCCCAAGGGTCGTCCAAATAGAATGGGGAAAATGAATCCCTAAATTGTGTTTATAAGCCCAGATTTCAGATGTGGCCTTGGATGCTTCGCATCCCCACTTCACTCCTCTCAGGAGCTCGGATGCTGATCCGGATGCTATAGCAGCACTTCACTGGCAGTCCCTCTTTCGTACGCAGCCTCGTATGTTTCTCATCGGCGCAGTCCTCCGCCAGCCTTTGGTAATTGGTCATAACTTCTTGTAGGAAAGTCCCAATGACAAACGGTTTGAAGAGTTAGAAACTAGACTCAAAAACCTTTCATTTTATAGGTTTTGCATCACCTAAAGCCTTATATATCTGTATATATACTCGTCCAAAGTGTGGTCTTGTGCTTACCCATTTGGAATTTTAGTCTTTCATGTAGTTTTCAAACTTAGCTTAGACTTAGGTCTCTCCTTGGACCCCAAATCACTTATGATGTACCTCGTACACTTATTATCATATAAAATTAATAACCATCATATAAATAGTCCTCGTCCGCACATAGCTGATTCATATTTACGGAGTATTACATTACCCATACTCATCCTGATAGGGCTTCACATGTCTAAAAGATCACATTAATACTCATATAACACATCCACAACTAATCCGGTTTTATGGGGTGTTACATTATCTCCCCCTTGGGATCATTCGTCCTCAAATGATTATTCTGGTTGTATCTTAGGCTAACTCCGGACCTTAAATTGGTCTGATGGAAACATGAACTTTCATTAAAACTTCCATACTAAACTGAATGAATACACGATTACCAAACTGATGAGATACTGAACTAGATAGGTACTAGAGTGAATGGCTACTAAACTGGATAAACACTGAAAGACATGGAGTTTGTATTATAAAGTCTGAATGAGAAGGCTAGATACTTTAAGTATAGTTTTTAAATTAGTGTGATAAGGTTTCAATACTGATTTCGAGATTATCAGTATTTGTAATTTTTTTGGTAAATCTGGTGTTAATCAATTTTATATAACTGAAACTAATTATTAAAAAAAGAAGAGAAATATCACTTCTTTTTTTGTTGCTTAAGTTAGGATTTGACTTGTTTTGTCATGACAATTATGCCAAGTTGACTTTTGGTTCAACTTTATTTGGTTTTGGTCATGTGATCGGAGGTTTAATTATTATGGATTTGGATTATGATTCATTTAATAATAATGTTAGTTTTTTTATGCTTGTTTATTCACATAAATATGATAGTGATGTAAACATATGGCATGCTAGACTTGGACATATTGGCCAACAAAGAATGCAAAGGTTAGCAAAACAAGGTTTGCTTTCCAGCATTGAACATGTGAAATTATCCACTTGTGAAAATTGACTAGCTGGAAAATCTGCAAGAAATCCTTTTGGTCAGGCGACTAGAGCTGAATATCCTTTGCAATCGACATTTGTGAGCCTATGAATGTTAGGGATAGGAATGGAGCAAGTTATTTCATCACATTTGTTGATGACTTTACCCATTTCAGTTATGTTTATTTGATTTCTCACAACTCAGAAGCAATACGTTGCTTCAAAAGCCATATGAGCTTAGTGGAAAATCAATTAGACAAGAAGATAAAGCTCTTCGAACTGATCGTGGTCGTGAATATTTATCAACTCAATTTAATAATTTATGTGATGAAAAAGGAATAATTCATCAGTTGACTATCCCAAATACTCCACAACAAAATGGTGTTGCAGAGAGAAGAAATAGAACGCTCCTAGAAATGATTAGGTCAATGATGGCATAAGCTAACCTCCCAATTAGTTACTGGGGTGATGCGTTGCTTACCAACCTTTGTTCTTAATCGAGTGCCTACAAAATCAGTTACTACTATTCCATATGAGTTATGGACTGGAAGACAACCTGACCTAAGTGTATTAAGACCTTAGGGTTGTGCTGCCTATACACCTGATTCCTCTCACAAATATGGCAAACTGGGCCTAAAAGGAAAGAAAAGTATCCTTATAAGATACTCTGAAACCTCAAAGGGTTATGTGTTTATAGGTCAGCAAGACAAAGGGAGTGTAATTGAGTTTGAATCACGGGATGTCACATTCTTAGAGGATGAGTTCCCTAAGAAGGGAGAGGTAGGTCAAGACCTAACCTTATTTGAGATAATGGATCAAGAAGTACAAGGATCACTTCATTAGAGTGGGAGAATTTTAGCAAATGATGAATTAGTTTCTCATCAAAGACCTCCTTCATCATCAGATGCGAATGAAAGTAATACTTCTACATTTAGTGGAAGTGACCAAATGGATCTTGTTCCAAGTGGGAGCGGAATGAATGATCTTGATCCGAGTGGGAGAAACATTGATCCAAATAAGAACAATGATGAATCACAAATAAAACATGGTTCTCGTAAAAAGATTCCCCGTCGACGATTTGATTTTGAAGTTGGCAAACTATTTATGATGCTCCTACAAGAAGAAAATGAGCCTAAAAATGTAAAAGAGGCTCTCTCATGCCTTTCTAAGGATAAATGGACAAAAGCAATGGAAGATGAATTGGAGTCTATGAGAGTCAACAAAGTTTGGGAACTAGTTGACCTCCCTGAAGGACGCAAAGCAATTGGGAGCAAATGGATTCTCAAAATTAAGCTCAAGGCTGATGGAACAGTTGAGAGATATAAGGCTCGACTAGTGGCAAAAAGGGTATACACAGCAGAAAGGAATAGACTACGAAGAGACTTTCTCGCCTGTTGTACGATTTACCTCGGCTCGCCTGGTTCTAGCTATTGTTGTAAGCCTGGATCTTGAATTACATTAGATGGATGTAAATACTGCATTTCTCAATGGAGAACTAGATGAAGAAATCTATATGGAACAACCTAAGTGTTTCATTGAAAAGGGCCACGATCAAAAGGTTTGTATACTTTTGAAGTCTATTTATGGCCTCAAACAATCTTCAAGGCAGTGGTATATACGCTTTCAAAATATTCTTGTATCGAATGGTTTTACCATGATGGATAAAGACCATTGCATTTATACCAAGATATCAAGAAACAAGCTTGTGATTTTAACATTGTATGTAGATGACATACTTATAGCTGGAAATGATAAAGAGTTTATAACCGAGATAAAGTCATGGTTATCGTCCTAATTTGAGATGAAAGATATGGGTGGAGCTGCATATATTCTTGGAGTTAAGATTTCAAGAGATCATCCAAAGAAATTATTGTATCTCTCACAACAGAACTGCATTAGAAAAGTTCTTGAACGATTTAATATGCAAAATAGTAGCCCAGTTGAAACTCCTATCAGTAAAGGTCATACATTGGGAAGTCAGATATGTCCTAAGACTCCTGAAGAAACAGAAAGAATGAGCAGAGTTCCTTATAAGAGCACAGTTGGAAGTGTAATGTATGCTATGCTATGGTGTGCATTAGACCTGATATCTGTCAAGCAGTTGGCTTGGTAAGGAGATATCAGACCGACCCAGGTTTAGCACATTGGAAAGCAGTAAACAGTATCATGAGATATCTTAAGGGAATTGCTGATTATGCCCTTTTTTTTATCAAGGCGACAAGGATCTGCGATTAGTTAGATACAGTGATGCTGACCATGGAGGAGATCTAGACGTGAGGAAGTCTACCTCAGGATATATTTTCTTACTCAGTGATAGGGCCATATCATGGAGTAGTAAGAAACAATCATGTGTATCACTATCTATGATGGAAGCCGAATACGTGGCTCTCGCATCAGCAGCACAAGAAGCTGTTTGGTTGAAAAAATTCTTGGAGCACTTGTTGGATATTGCTAAAAATACTGAACCAGTATTAGTCTACTGAGACAATGAGGCTGCAATATCCTCCACCAAGGACCCAAAGATTCATTGTAAAACCAAACATATAGATGTCAAGTATAACTATGCGAGAGACATGGTTAGACGCAAGGTAGTGAATGTGAAGTATGTGTCTACAAAAGATATGTTAGCAGATCCATTGACAAAGCCTTTGTCTAGAGATGCATTTGTGAGACACACTAGGCCTCAAGGCTTGCGTAGACTTTAAGATACTTTATTTTGTTATTTATTTTCCCGTGTTCTCAAACTGATGTTCTTTGATTATCAATAAAGTTGATTTACATGCATACACAGTTTTATTGTTGAATGCTATGTACATTATTTATTCATATTTTATAAGTATGCCGAGTAGACATGAGGTTGGCCTTCTCACACAGGAAACCACCTCGTTATCTTAGTGATGTGAGGAGATGAGACATGATTTTAAACAAAATTATCAAAAGGATCATTTGAGAGCTATTCGCTTAAAATCAGAATGTCGCTTAAACAATGACATAAGGTCATTAGGGTGAAAGAAATTCACCTAGTCTACTTTGTGAGCCAGATGCGAGTTAAAAATGATATTGTAGATCAAAGAACTCAAATTTAGATACTTATGGTGTCTAAATATCATTTGTACAACATTCTTTATGAGATAAAGACATACGCTCCTTGGGAAAAGGGAGAAAATGCTGTAGCACATGTTTTATACTATGTGTGCTAATGGCGACCAATTGGGTTAACATAAGTCCATTCTCAACTTATTGTTGTGTGAGACTCAGAGCTTTTATGATAGCTCAAATTTTGTACCCTTAGAGACTCCGATCAGATACTTGAGACTTAGTGTGATGTTAGCTATCTTAGTGTATTTCCAAAAGACCATGTACACAGATTCGGTCTAGCGGAGCATATCTAGAAAAGCAGTCATACTAATGCTAAGGGAATCGTGAGAAGAGGAAGATCATTGATGGAATCTCATTTATTTGTATTCACTGGTGCACCAATTATAACTTATGAGTTATGATTGTGAATACAAGAAATAATGATATATGAGATTTTGAGACTATATCAAATGTGATTTATATGATCTAGGGTACTGCATACTTTATGATCTACTTGCAGGTTTGTGCTCGACGAGAGGCTATATACTCCTAATAGATGTATAGCACTTAGCTCTCACAGTATGTTGGTTGCACGATCTACTTCCTTGTATGAATGATTGAGGAGATGAGTTGAGAAAATGTTTCTCAGGCTAGATGAGCACTCCCATTATGTGTGAGTGGGAGATGTAGGAAATATTGGGTCCACCCATAAGGGATGCTCTAAGGCCCAATAAGGTTATTAGTTAACCCTAATATTCCCTATATAAGTACACTTAGTGTGTACATTAAAAAATACAGAAGAGCAATATTTTTCCCACGCTAGTTCCTCCCACAATAAAACTAGGGTTTAGACTGTGGAATTGGGGGTTGCTCCAACACACCGTGACAACCACCGCCGACCAATAATTTCAGCCATGGTTCATCCGTTTTCGCTTTCACTTCACGAAGAACAAGTAAGTTCTCGTTTTACGATTTACGGGCAATCTAATGTGTTTAGATTATTGCATATTCCTTCAGTTCACAACATTGTCATTTTAGCTATTTGATAGCTAGGCTACCTCTTTGACGTTGAAACCATTTAAAATACCACAAGTAACTTCACGTACTTCGTTCTACAATTTTAACGTGCCTCTCTCTCTCTCTCTCTCTCTCTCTCTCTCTCTCTCTCTCCTGCTGTAGACCAACTAAGGGTGTGTTTGGTATGAAGGAAAATATTTTCCGAAAAGTATTTTCTAATTTTACCATGTTTGGTTGGCTTAAATGTTTTGGAAAATATTTTCCTTATGAACTCATTTTCCTCCAAATGGAGAAAAATATTTTCCTTATCAAGAGAAAGGAAAACATTTTCCAAAACTCCTTCTCAACCTTACCTACCCTCACCAACCCACACCACCCCCACCCTCTCTCACCAGAAACGGATTTTTTTTCAAATTTCACTTTTTCCGTTACCACCCATCCTACTACCCCTCCATCCCACACCTACCCCCTCCCCCGCAAAAACAAATTACCTATATTTTTTTTGCATTTTTTTTGTTTTACTGTCCCCCCCCTCCCCCCAGGTTCGCCCCCCACACCCCCTGCCCCCTCCCCGGAAAAAATATTTTTTAAATATATTTTTCAATTTTATTTTTTTTATTTATCGGTTTAATGGTTCAAAATTTTACAAGTTCTAAAGTTATGAGTGCGGAGGTTTATGTGTTTGAAAGTTTACGGGTTAGAAATTATAAAGTTTAAGGGTTCGAAATTCCGCGGTTTCGAAAGTTTAGCAGTTCAAAAATTTATAAAATTTGTGGGTTCAGATGGTTGTTGGTTTGAAAGTTTATGGCTTCATGTTTATTATATCTAAATTATTTATGAATACTCTTGAGAAGTCATTTTCTTTAATTTGCATACCAAACACCGGAAAATGAATAAGATTACTAAATATTTTCTTGAAAAATATTTTTCACGGAAAACATTTTCCGTTTGTATATGGCTAAAATCGGATAGCCCGATTTTATGATCATTATGATATCCCGCAGCCCATTTTCGAAAGGCTCGAGTCCATATCGAGGTTCGAACTCGAGGTTCCTATATGATCGTCCTCGGGGCAGAGTAAATCGACAGTCATGATGAACGAGTGAGAGATTCGCAATGTGCATGATTAACGCTGACCAAGTCTATTAGGCTAGTTCAAACATGTACCGTGGAATTAAATGGCTGTTACATATCCATGGACGCTCTCACATTCAGCAGCGAGGACATCGAAAGCTTATCTTAGACTCATAACGACGCATTGGTAATTTCTTTTCTTGTAAATATATTTCAAATTAAACGTGTACTTGTGGATCCAAGTAGCTCGGCCAAATTATCAGGTCAAGGGTCGTGAAGCAGCTCGGACTGCTCGACCAGATCGAGCCCGCCTCTCGATTCCTCAACAGATTCAACATGGTGAGTGAAACAACGAAAGGGGAAATAACCCTGCCGGTCAACGTGGACGGCATGACCCAAAATGTCAAATTCCATGTTATCGAAGGAGACATGAGGTACAATGCCTTGTTTGGAATGCCATGGATACACTGCATGAGACCAGTACCATCAACCCTTCATCAAATCATTATGTTTCCGATAAGGGAAGGAGTAAAAACTGTGTACGAAGAACAACACACAACAAGAGAGATGTTCGCAGTACACGACATAGCGCCGGCATCGACGCTTTCGACTTTAAAGGAACCGCAGGATAAGCAAATAGTGAAATAGTGTTAATGGGACACATTCTTAGCTATACCCAAATAAAACAAGCAAGGGACTGTGCCATGTCCCCGGAGCAAACATTGAAGGCATATCGAGGCTCGAAGCGCCATCACCGCTAAGGTATGACCATCTCCCTTTTTGTTTACATTAACCTTTGTACAGATAGTCGTGGTCGAAGCGTTGCCCAGCTCGAAGACCTTAAGGTTTCAAAGCATACATTGCACTATTTGCCTTCGATCGGGTTTTATCCCAAAAAGGGTTTTACTGACAAGGTTTTTAACGAGGCAACATATGTATGTTACCTAAGGAGAACTAACAAGTATTCAAGGCTTCTCTTCAATAAACCTCGAACACTGGGGGCATTCCCTTGAAAGATCGCCTTCTCGGAGAAGTCAAGATAAGAAAAAAAGGGTCTCGATAGGAAAACGATGTACCGGGCCATACTGTCGAATGAACCGTGTCTACATAGAATGATTGAGCCGTTGACGACAAAAACGTGTATACTTGTGCCAAGTAATTAAAGAATATTTCCTCCTCCATAAAAATGCTTTACGCTTCAAAGAGTCTGATGCTTTTGCAAGAAATGGCTCCAAAGCCAAAAATTTCCCAAACACTCTGGGACTAGCATCAAGAACTCGACCTCCGGGTCAGAAAACTTCAAACTCATAAGCCCTTAATAAGGCAACACCAAGTTTATTAAAAATAGCTCCAAAGCCAAAAAATGCTCGATGTCTCGGGGACTGTCGCCGATTGTCACGCCATCGATTTGTAAAGTTGAGGCTACGAGACCCCATGCGGGCAGCCCCGAGCTCATAAGGCCTTCATAAGGCAATGCCAAATCTATGGGGTCCTCAAGCAAGGCATGAATCATACTTGTACCAAGTAACCAAATCTGTAAGACCTCAAGAAAGGCATGAATCATACTTGTACCAAGTAACCAAATCTGTAAGACCTCAAGCAAGTCATGTTAAAATTTATAAGACCTTACAAAAGGCATAAATCCTGATCTTAAAGTTAAGGCTATATATCCGAACTTATAAAACCCCTAAAAAGGCATACCCTCGATATAGATACCGAAACTACTTCACTCAGGGATTGAAAGGCTCCGGCCAAACATAATGACTACGGTCACAAGGCTGTACCAGCCAAACTAATGCAACTCAGGGATGCCCGACCGTCACTATAAAATCACAGGCCTTTAATTACTTCGAAAAAACTTCGAAAAGAACAAGTTAATCAGGCTACCCTCAGCATAAGAAAAAGAGCTTCGATCATATCAGCTCCAAATAACAGGCTTCAAAACGATTCGTTCGTTGAGCAAAACCTCCCGAGGTGCTCAATTACTGCTACCTAACGGCTCACAATCGAGGTTCTTATCAAACCGTCAAAGAGTCGGGCGAACACACATACTTCAAAAAGTCTTTAGCGAGGAAAATAAAGCCTACATAAGAGGTTATACTGACTCAATGCATAAGAGCCACTATCGCCAACTTAAGATTAAAGGTCATACTGACCCAATGCGTAAGAGCCATTGTCGCCAACTTAAGATTAAAGGTCATACAGACCTAATGTGTAAGACCCATTGTCGCCAACCTATACTAAGAGGTTGTACCGACCCAACGCGTAAGAGCCTAAAGGCCAGCTTAAAAACTTAAGGGTCAATGAGCTTGAGTCGAAATCCGACTCGAAGACTGAGCCCGAAACAGTTAAAATAAAAATGCCTAAGGGAAAATACATAAGAGCCACTGCCGCCAACCCACACTAAGAGGTCGTACCGACCCGATGAGTAAGAGCCACTATCGCCAGCCTATATTAAGAGGTCGTACCAACCCAACACATGAAAGCCTACAAACCATCCCGACAAGCCTCAGGGCCGGGCTACAAACCTAAGAGTTTTTTTGCAAAGGCCAATTCATCTGGCTAATCATTGACAAAAAATGTCAAAACTCGAGACAAAGAAAGACATACACGAGCAAATAGAGATCCATGAAAGGAGAAAATGAAAGATTTCGTTACATATATGCACGTATAAAACAATGTAAGGCTACTTTTACAAAGTTCTCTAAGAACACTGTACAAAAAATCAAATAGAAAAAAGCTAGTTTATGTTCCCCTCGGGGACTACGGCCCCATCAGCCCCTTCTCCACTATCTTCGGCATCAGACAAGAGGAATTTGGCGTCATATTCATTCGTCTTGGCCTGTGCTATTTCTTCCGAGAGATCGAACCCCCTGGCGTGAATCTCTTCAAGGGAGTCCCTCCGAGATTTGCACCGGGCATACTCATTACTTTTTCTCTCTTGATCGGAAGCATCTCTCAACTTTGCTCGAACATGAGAAATGTCTTTTAAGAAAACAACCACTTTCTTGTCGGCCTTAGCCCGAATCCCTTCAGCTTCAGCCCGTGTGTCCACGACCTCGGCCTTCCTATCCAAAAGGTTGGACTCGAGCCTTGCAATCTTACTCGTCTGAACTGATATGTTCTCACGGGCATTCCGAAGCTGCACCTCGAGTGCAGAAACCTTGGACAGAGCATTCTGCTTGGCCGTATCATGGGTATCTATCTGAGCTCTTAGCTTGCTACACTTGTGCTTGGCCTGGCTGGCCTCGCCCCAAAGACGTTCTAAATCCTCTGTCTTGCTCTGCAACTGAGGGATCAATACATTAATCCCTGAGGTTAGAAGAAAAGGCATGCATGCCCTCAGAACAAAGGTTACCTGCTTCTCAAGATGGCTTTTGTAGTTCAGGCTCTGGTTCACTTCATACCGCATGTAACCAACTCATCTCCCCTCTTGTCACAAAGAAGCTTGAGGGATTTCTCCCCATCTAAGGCTTTCCTCAACCTGGCTTCACGACGGAGCAGCTCAAACTTGAGTTTGTCAAAGGCTTACAAAAAAAGGAGCTCAATAAGGGAGTGGGAGTGCAAAATTGAAAAACTAATATAATCGGCCAAACCTCACCACAGAATAGAGCCGTTGAGCCTTCTCAAAGGTCGAACGCACATCTACCTACCTGGTTAAGTCGGCCCCAGTAGAACTGCTCCGAATAGGAATGTGATCATTTGAGACGTCGCTCGAGCCAGGAGGCCCCTGGCCTCGAACACCTCTCGAAGTACCTTCGGTGGGAAGAGAAGACGACATCAGAGAATCTTTCTCCCTCAAAGTACCTTCGACTGGAAAAGAAGACGATGGTAAAGAATGGACCTTTTTTCCAAGGCCAGATGCCTCGGGTTTTGTAAGCTCGGTCGAGACATCTTCTCTAGGCCTCCGGGCAGGACCTGTCTCGCTATGAGGACCTTCGCCCTGCAACGGTTCCTTCAATTTATTATTATTTCTCAGTCCTGAAGCCAGTGACCCCTCCTCCTCACCGAGGGAGAGTGATCTCACCTCAGGAAATTCTCCAATACCTGCGGTGACGGGGTTAGTACATACAGAATGCCCTCCAAAGAAAGCCAATCACACAGCACGTACCGTGATATTTTGCCTCCCATCTACCCTAGGATAGGTCTCGCCATTTACGCTCGTCATCGGTCAAATGGGCTTCCAGATTCCAAGCCTATTCTGCTAAGTTGCTAACCTCGTATGGCATCCACAGGGCTGCTGCAAAAGGGAAAAAAGAAAGCGTCTTTACAGAATCTGTCTTCATCATAAGTAAAAAGTGACATAAACACAAGTGTACCACTTACGTGTGACATTCCATTCCTTAGGAAATGGCAGGAACTCCGCGGGGATAACATCGACAATCCTTACTCAGATGAATCAATTCATCCATCCTCTGCCCCCATTTTCGTCATCATCAACAATTAAGGGTCTAGTAGATCGGCATTGCAAAGCTATTAGGCCCCGACAATGAAAGGGTCGGTACAATCTGATGAGATGGCTGAGGGTGAATTCGAGCCTGGTTTCTTCTCCAAAGAACCTCATCATTAGCACTGTCCTCCAGAACGACGGGTGAACCTGTTCCAGGGTAGCCCGATATCTTTGATAGAAGTCAAGCACGACTCTGTCGATAGGACCCAACGTGAAGGGGTGCGTGTATATGTGTAAAAACCCCTCTGTGTAAGCCGTAATGTTCTCTTCTAGGGAGGGTACCTGCAGTACCACCTTTTCTCCCCATCTGCAGTCTCTCCTCACTGCCTCAAGGTGTTCCTCTCCTATTGATGAAGTAAACCTTGGTGCATGGTCCCAATGGCCCTCAATATTAGGAGGCCTCTCTAGCGAAAGGTCCCTCCTCGGGACAAAGCGTCTTGAGATTGGCTCACCAGATGCCGGCAGTGTACCGCCGATTGAATGGGAAGAAGAAGCAGACCCCTTCTCTTCTTGGTGTACGAATTTAGGCGTGGCAGTCATGGCTATAATAAAACAAAGGAAGGAAAATGAAAACTCAGGCAAAAACTTTGAATTAAATGATGGAAAAGCTGACGCGAGGAAGAAGAACTCTATGAAAAGGGATAGCAGATCAAAATAGCGAAATCCTCAGAAAAGAAGGAAATAAACTCATATATAGGGCAAGCGACGACTGTCCGCCTACCCTGCAAGGCCAATTAATTCCAACTAGGCCATTATCACTTTCGAGAGATGTACCAGTAGGGTCACCTCGATCATTTCACACGATAAACACTTACGTACAGCGTGCGAGGGATCAAAAAACCCCATATCAACCAAGCCTCGAGAGGGTACCCGATCTCGAGGATTTCAGTCAAAATGAAAATAGGCTCAAAGGAGCCATCAATATCATTCTAAACCTTGAGATGGTACCCGATCTCGAGGATTTTTGTCAAAATAAAAATAGGCTCTAAGAAGCCATCAATGTCATTATAAACCTCGAGATGGTGCCCGATCTCGAGGATCTCTATCAAAATAAAAGTAGGCTCTAAGGAGCCATCAAAATCATTCTAAGCCTTGAGATGGTGCCCAATCTCGAGGATCTCTGTCAAAATAAAAGTAGGCTCTAGGGAGATATCAAAATCATTCTAAGCCTCAAGATGGTGCCCGATCTCGAGGATCTCTGTCAAAATGAAATATAAGCTCTAAGGAGCTATCTATATAAGCTTAACCCCGAGGTGGTACCCTATCTCGAGGGTTTCTACTATTACAAACACGGATCATTCATCTGATTCTTTGGCCCTCGAGCTACCTGAGCCCGAGCCAGTTCTCACTCGAGAATTACTAGTAAAGCCTTAGAAATGTTTTCGCCTGTAGATCAAGTCAAATGCCCTCTCGATTACTTTAGTCCAGGGGCCACCCGAGTCCGGGCATATCCTCATCTAGGGTCTGTCAATAACGCCTTAGGGCTATCTTCACTCTAAGTTTAAATTATGTTTTTTAGGCCGCCTGAGCTCAAGCTAACTCTCACTCGGGAAATGTCTGTGAAAGTCTTAGGGCTATCTATATTCTCAGGCGTTTGAGCAATTTCCCCCTCGAGGACTATCAATAGGGCCTAAAAGGCTAAGTTTCGTTCTAAAATTTGAAGCCCTATTCTCACTCAATCCGAATTTAGGGTTTCCGACGGCCTAAGTTTGCATCAATTTAATTTGGGCTCAATCCGAGGAACGGTAAAGGGTTCCAGGGAATATCATACTAATCAATCAGGAACCGAGGGAATACCTACGCTTGGACCCTGTATTCGGGCCAATCGGTAGAGCTATGTGCTCAGATTCTTTCGCAAACGTAAATAAAGGGAAATTCAGCACAAATCAGAGACAAATTGAAGAAGCATTTTGTATTAATAAACATGATTACAAAAGCCCACGGAGGGTCCTTACACAGAAACAAAGAAGCAAAAAAAAATATAATGGCAGCTAAAAGTCTAATCTATTATCGGAGGTATACCCTCGGGGGCAATGTTTTCGAGAACCATCTCCTCGGGGGGTCTCATCTCAGTCTTCCCAACGGTGTCTTCAAGGATGAAGAAGAAGCAGGAAAAGATGAAGAAGAAACAGAAAAAGATGAAGAAACAGAAAAAGATGAAGAAGTGGCTGGGTGAAAAATTTGGCGAGTATGGGTCTCGCTTGCACTACTATTGGGGAGCTAGTTCTTGAGACATTGCACTGATGTGGGATGCAAGAGTTAGTAGATGACACTACCCCACTCTATGGAAAGCAAAGGGAGTGAAGCGCCACACCAGGTGGAAGTTAAGAGAGATGAGCAGCAGTTTACGGTCCACATATCCTCTGATACGAAGATAATTTGAGATTACTCTCTCATTATTTCGGGCCAACAACAACAACAAACCAGTGTGATCCCACTCACTAGGGGAAAGCTTTGATAAAGGGCTATAAAATAACTGGCGAAGGTACTGTCATGTGACCTTTCGGCCACTGGCTTTAAACATGGGAAATAGAGTCGGATAAGGATGAAGAAAAGAAAGGAATTGAAGGTTGTCGAAGAATGGCGGAATGAAGTTTGATTCAAGAAAGCTTCAATTTATAGGAAGATGGCCGCGTAACCGATAGTGTAATCAACGCCTTTGGGAAACGTATCGACATGCACAATCAATGCTTTTTTGGGAGACGGATCGGCGGCGATATTATCGCTTTGAGAAAATAAGCCAACGCTACATTGAATGCTTCTGGAAAGATGCACCGATGGGACTTCTCGGTTATCACAAAGGCTTACATCATAAGCATGATGTCATCACAAGAAGCTCGAGAGGGTCGGTGTCAAAACCGTTTCTTGTCATTTTCATTCTAAGAAATGCGGGACTATCTGTATACGGCTAAAATCAGAGAGCCCGATTTTATGATTATTATGATATCCCGCAGCCCATTTTTGAAAGGCTCGAGTCTAGTTCGAGGTTCGAACTCGAGGGTCCTATATGCTTGACCTCGGGGCAAAGTAAATCGATGGCTATGATGAACGAGTGAGAGATTCCCAAGGCACATGATTAAAGCTGATCAAGTCTATTAGGCTAGTTGAAGCCCGTACCGTGGCATTAAATGGTTGTATCAGTCATATATCTTTATAATAAATGCACTTGTACTATGTTGGGATTCCTCCTGGTATATAAGGGGGACCCTTATCAGTTTGTAGGGGGATATACTACTCATAACATTCAATACAAGAACATTCTCTACTCTCTAACTAAAACATATTCTCTTGGTTTAATTACTTAATTTATTTGTTTATATTCATTGTGTTCTATTTATTGTTCTTCATTCATTGCTCATTATTGACCATAAAGACCCTTCATCAGAGCTCTCAATACTGTTAGTCCTTCATCGTCCATCCATAACACAACATCGAGCTCGACCTCGAGGCCCCCTATAGTCAGGCTCGAGGCTCCGATTCTCAGCTGCTCGGTTTGCTTAAACATATTATTTTCAAGTTCTTATCTTATTTCTAGTCTCACACTTAGCATTTATTGCCTAACAACTCGCATAAAAATAGATCATGTATTTTTAGAACCACAAAATTAAATCTAATTGTAATTATCATTTTCAAGATAAACACCGTTATACCAAACACACCCTAAATCCTAATTTAATCTCCAAGAAAGCGACGCCTAAATAAGTAGTGAGTAGGAGTAATTTATTATTCCGTTGATGTTGATTCCGACCCTACTCCATTTTAAATTATTATTGTAACTTTCTTGACTGTAATGGCTTTGGTGAGCGCAAAAGTAAAGGGATCTTGACTCTTGAGCCCCAAGAAATGGCGTACACAATGTGCCACCTACTAGTAATTTTTGACTTTGAATCCTAAAGATTACTAAACTTTACTTTTGTAATATTCCGTGTCCAAATTTACGTGATGTTATTCGAATTTTGGGAATCAAACTTCTTAATTTATATTATAAATACGGATATAAAATTTTTATTATTATTTGTTTTTTAAAAAAAATTTCTATATAACAAGTACTATAAATTATAGTACTATTATTTAACAATTTAAAATATTTAAAAGGCACATAATAAAATTACGATAAAAAAATTCTTCGACATAAATTGGGGTGGAGAGTGTGAAAACCCCAACGTTCAATATCTGCTAATGCAAGAAAAGTCTTAACATAAGGTTTACTTGGGAGTTGGGACTCTACTTAAAGGAGCAACTAACAAGCAAAATATTAACAGCTGAATCAATAACAATATTAAGAAAAATGGCTGAGGAAAACAACGTAATTCTACATGGAACATGGGCTAGCCTTTTTGTTAAGAGAGTAGAACTGGCTCTCAAAATCAAAGGCATAGCTTATGAGTATGTTGAAGAAGATTTGAGCAACAAGAGTCCCCACCTCCTCAAGTACAATCCTGTTCTCAAGAAGGTCCTTGTGCTTGTCCACAATGATAAACCTATTTTAGAGGGGTCCAGAACCCAATTGTGGTTCTTTTGGACTTAAAATACATAAATAGGTGATAAAAAAGTGATAATTTTATATATAGTGCCACAATACTTGGCGCTATACATTAACGTTAGCTGTTCGTTAATGTATAGCGCCAAGTATTGTGGCACTATACTGAAAAAGCTGACACGCCCAGGTATAGCGCCAAAATACCTGGCGCTATACATAAATTTTTATATATAGTGCCTGGTATTTTGGCGTTATACTCCTTTTTCCTGGCCCCACCAATAATTCCTGGCTTCCATGATTCAAAAGCGTATAGTGCCAACTTTTTGGGCGCTATATATATATATATATATATATAAAAAATTCTAGCTAGCCATTCCCTATATTAAGAGGTTAGGATTGTATAGAAATTCATTCAAAAAAAATTTAAATTCTTGTTGAAACGTTTATTGTTGTTAAATTCTCCAACATTTTTTTATTATGTCTGAAGAGCGTAGAATAAGAGTTTCATTTTATTGGGGGTGAGGTTGTGATGGAGAATAACTTCGTGGGCTACAGTTTACCTGCTCAGTATCATGTTAAATTGCCACTTACAATGGAGTACGATAAATTGATATCGTTGTTATGCAAAAAAATTAGTGTGAGGAAACGTTCAGTGATACTTAAAGTAACCGGAAGATATCTGTATTACATCACTCCGCGGGGGTTGCTTTTTACTCGGAGTTTAACATCGACGATGATGAAACTTTGAGTGATTTTCTGAGGACTCCGGACGAATGCCGGGAATTTCTTGTAATCACAATGTTGGAGATGTACGTAAAGGTCGAAGACGTTCCAAAAAACGAGGTTGTGCGTAGTAAAGATAACCCCAAGTCATTGGGTGGTTATTTTGGAGCAGTTTTTGCCGGACAGGTTCCGGATGAAAGAGTTTTCCTTGATTTAAACTTATCACCGCCGGCGAATGAGCAGCGAGAAAATAATTTATACCCTACTTTCCATAATTCACAAGACGAGTGGTAAACTTCAAATTTAATTTGTGTTAATTATGTATATTTTGGGCGTATTGAATTTGTATTAACGCTCATATATTTAATAGGGGGTACCGGCCGGATATGAATTTTACAAGTGGACCATCCGGTAGTCATCACCTAATTGAAAACGTCAACAACAACAACAACAACAACCCAGTGTAATCCCACAAGTGGGGTCTGGGGAGGGTAATATGTACGTAGACCTTACCTCTGCCCCGAGGGGCAGAGAGGCTGTTTCCAGGAGACCCTCGGCTCAAGAAGGCAACAAGAGACACTATATTAGTACTATCAATAGACTCATAATAAAATAACATAAAATACCATAAAATCCATAACATAACATAAATACCATAAAATAACAAAGTAACAGCAATATAAGAGATATAGGAAATACGAGAAAGATGTAAGGTATACTAATAAACAGCAGATAAAGCCCATCATCAGTAGCTGATCAATAGCATCCTAAGACTAATTCCTAACTGGCTAGTCTCACTCTAGTGCGTTGTAAAAAAAAATCACAATTTCCCCTAACCTACAACCTTAATGCTCGATCTCCATAATTCCCTGTTTAGGGCCATGTCCTCAGTAACCCTAAGTCGCGCCATATCCTGCCTGATCACCTCTCCCCAATACTTCTTAGGTCTCCCTCTACCTCTCCTCGTACCCACCACAGCCAGTCGCTCACACCTTCTCACCGGTGCATCAGTGTTCCTCCTCTGAATGTGCCCGAACCATCTGAGTCTTGCTTCCCGCATCTTGTCCTCCATGGGGGTCACACCCACCTTCTCTCGAATATCTTCATTTCTAATCTTATCCTTCCTTGTATGCCCGCACATCCACCTCAACATCCTCATCTCTGCAACTTTCATCCTCTGGATGTGTGAGATCTTCACCGGCCAACACTCGGTCCCATACAACATAGCAGGCCTAACCACTGCCCTATAAAATTTATCTTTCAGTAACGGTGGCACTTTCTTGTCACACAGGACTCCCGTCGCTAACCTCCATTTCATCTACCCCACCCCTATACGGTGTGTGACATCCTCGTCGATCTCCCTGGTCCCCTGAATAAACGACCCAGGTACTTGAAACTACCCCTCTTAGGGATGACTTGCGAATCAAGCCTCACTTCCACTCCCGCTTCCGTCGGCTCTGCCTCAAATTTGCACTCAAGGTATTCCGTCTTCGTCCTGCTCAACCTGAAACCTTTGGACTCAAGGGCATGTCTCCAAACCTCTAACCTCTCGCGGACGCCGCATCGTGTCTCGTCGATTAGGACTATGTCATAAGCAAATAGCATGCACCATGGCACCTCCCCTTGAATATGATATGTTATAGCATCCATCACCAGGGCAAATAGGAAAGGGCTGAACACAGACCCTTGGTGCAACCCCGTAATAACCGAAAAATAATCGGAATCGCCTCCTGCTGCACTAACCCGAGTCTTAGCTCCATCATACATGTCCTTAATCGCCCTAATGTAGGCAACCAGGACCCCTTTAGCCTCTAAGCATCTCCATAAGACCTCCCTAGGAACCCTGTCGTACGCTTTCTCTAGATCGATAAACACCATGTGGAGATCCTTCTTCTTATCCCTGTATTGTTCCACCGTCCTCCTAATAAGGTGGATAGCTTCTGTGGTAGATCGCCCCGGCATGAACCCGAACTGGTTGTCTGAAATAGAGCAAGTTGAACCACCCGTACTCACTCAATTGAGCGAAAACGACGTATTACATCGGGATCTGGCAGATACACAGAGTGAGGAATAGAACAGTGATTACGATAACAATGCCGATGAATTAGAAGACGAGACACCCTTTCCTCGTGAGGATGGTGATGAGCAAGATGAGGAGAAAGGACCTGATTTGAAGAGAGACCCCTTAGGCGAAGAGTGTACGAGTCCGAAGTACCGTTTCATTCAAGGGAGATTCCTTACATCGATAACTTGCCAACCGTGCCGGATGTGGAAGCTCTCACAAGGGATTTTGATGAAATCCGGACAGCAATATGGGATGATTCTAGACCAACGGTGCTTGCAAAGGGGATGCTTTTTCCTGATAAAGCGCGCTTAAGCAGGGCTTGTAAAATGCACAACGTAAAAGAGTGTCGTGAGATGCAGGTACGGGAGTCAAGTTCGATGGTATACAGGGCTGTTTGCCATAGGTGGTTTTGGCCATGTAATTGGATGGTGCGTGCGACCAAGAAGAAGACAGGTATGTGAAAAGTGGGTAAATACATTCCCACCCACACATGCGAAATGGACACATTCAACGGGAATCACTTCAACTTGGATATTGACTTGATTTCTCTTGTACTTATTCCGCATCTCGAAGCGTCCATAAGGTATACAATCAAAGAGTGCATTACATCAGTCCACCATGAATATGGCCATACCATTACGAAAAGAAAGGCATTTCTCGGGCGCAAACGAGCGTTTGAAATTGTCTACGGTAATTGGGATAAGTCATTTACATCTCTGCCAAAGTACATGGCCGCACTGCAGCACTTTAACCCCGGGACAGTTGTTGAATGGAAGCTTGAACATAGTCCAGGAACACCAGAATACATATTCAATTACGTGTTCTAAGCGTTTAAGCCAGCAATTGATAGTTTTTCGCATTGCCGGCCCATAATATCCATAGACGGAACTCATGTCTATGGAAAGTACGATATCAAGTTATTGATAGTCGTGGTTGTGGATGCTAATTGTCACACCTTCCTTTTCCGCGCCCGCGAGGGCGCAAGGGAGTTTTTCCAATTAAAGGACAATCGAAACGAGATTTGTTTATTTATTTCAGAGTCGCCACTTGGGAGATTTAGGGTATCCTAAGTCACCAATTTTAATCCCGAATCGAGGAAAAGAATGACTCCATGTTACAGTCTGCGTACCAGAAATCTGGATAAGGAATTCTATTAACCCGGGAGAAGGTGTTAGGCATTCCCGAGTTCCGTGGTTCTAGCACGGTCGCTCAACTGTTATATTTGGCTTGACTATCTGATTTTAAATACAATTATGAACCATGTGCAAATTTTATCTTTTAACCGCTTTTGTCATTATTATTATTTTTACGAGAATTGCAACGTCGTGAAAACATATCTCGAACCACGTTACATCAATGTACCCGTGGTTATCGATATATATCGACTCGGTTGAGATTTGGATTTGGGTCACATAAATGTGCACCCGAATTAAGGAAGGTAAAATTATTAAATACGCGCTTAAAGAGGCTATCGCGTTATTATTCCGGGAAGGTCGTGAGATTTGCTAAACGACCCACCTTAGGGACTGAATGCTTCAACATATATATTTAACAAGGGCCCCGCAATTTGTGCGTTTTTCTTTATTTTTGTCGAGGCTCATCTCGTCCTTATTTTAAAAGGATATCCTATAGCAACTACGTTTCTTGTTGCGTTTGTCTCTACTAATTGAAAACAGTAGATAGCCCTAGTTAATTACATGCTTGCAAGTTATCTATACAGAATTCCGAATGCTTGCACAAAATTAGAAGCACGGCCACGTACACAGTCGGCCGAGCAAAAGTCAAGGGCCCAAATCCAGCCCATGCGTGATGGACCAGACCTGGGCCATTGTTTGTTCGATGTAGGCCTGCTTGGTCTGTTTCGACCTGGGCTCGACCTTCGTGAGGTTGAGATTGCAGTCTCCGTGTTCTTTGTCTTAAAACATGGTTTACCAGTTATATGAAGCAGTTTATCAGAAAGGGAAGAACTTAACTAGTAGAGTATGATTTTCAGGCTTGGCCTACATTAAAGGACATATTACAAAGTTAAACTAAGTCTAAGATACAACCTATTTCATTTGGAATATTTTCACCTATCAGCATACATATATAAACTATCATTCAGCTAATCTATATTGATATACACTGGGCATACAGGCTACTTCTATTGTCAACACAGGAATGAAAGTTATTATACAGTACATGATATCTAATGTAACAATCTATGTATGAAAGTCAACTTCAGGTCTTTTCTTTTTGTATTCATGCTCAATTTTCCAATTACATTTGACAGTGTATTGGTTGTGTACCTGGTATAGAGAACAAAAGAAGAAAGGAATGATCAGCTGGGCAGTATGCAACAAACACAACAACATCAGATACACAGCAACAAACCAACAACCACAAGTGTTTTCCACAGTCCACAGACAACCAGCAACAGTTTCCAGAACAAAGAAAAACCAACAGATGGTCGAGCACCAAACAAGTAATCCCAGAAAAGAGTAGTGAAACAACAGAAATAACAGAGTATTCAATGCAGCAACACCAGCAGTTCAACAATCACAAGCAGCTCAATCAGGGCAAACAACAGAACTTGGCCAAGACAGCTTGACCAATATGAATTCTTCTGCAGTTTTCAGACAGTGTTTGGTTACAGTGTTTCTGTAAATTTGCTTATATTTTTTCAGTTTCCTTTAACTCACAAGACCTCTCTCAAGACTAAGTTTTTTTCCAGAAGAACCTCCTCTTTTTAGGCTCCAAAAAAAAGAATTCCCCCTCCTCTCACGGAAGGTCCCCCTTCTTATAGCCTAATCCCAGCACTTTACAGCCTGCTGAACAACTCAGAATTCCCCCCTCCCTGTTGTTTTTCCACTTACTTATTTTAAATAACAAGACTCCCATGAAATCCCTGATAGCCCCTCTCTCTTTTTTGTTGTTAAAGTGTCCTAATCCCTTATTTATTTAACCAAAGTATGGGCAGCAGGAATATAATCTGACAGCATGTGCTGTCAGACTATTTTAATCCAAAACAACTGACCATACGTATGCTGCCCACCATCTGAACTAAGTGAACATGGCATCCATTTAAGCTCAAAGTCTGAACTGCCATTATAACCTACCCCCTAGATGTTCTTTTAATTCAAATTTGAACAAAACCAATAGGCAATACAATTCAGTTCCTAATGGGATTCAAATACGATCACAGTAGAAATAAACAACACGGATCAAGTTGTTACCATTAATGACTGAAACTAATTGACGACATACATCGACTCGACTATATTAATCGTAACACATAACAATCAATCGTTCATATAAACAACACGTACAGAGTCCCGAATGACTTCAGACAACTTTGTTCAATCACTGGAAACCTATATGAATTATTTATGCGACGACTATCCTAATCGAACATGTATATCACAGAATATATTCAGAACATACACAGAAAACAATCGACCAAATAAAAAGGTCTTTGACAGAGATGGAAGAAATTAAGAAAATTATCAGACAATAACACACAGTCACAACAAAGCATGCTAACAACTCAATTAGCAGTTGAATAAAACAAAAAGGAAAAGAAAAACTTACCGAAAAATGTTTAAACCAAACTGACCCAAATCTGACTCAACTTTGACCATTTGAGGCCGAACAAATTTTAACCAGGGTGTTCTCACATGAGAACACCTTGGTTAAGGTCTATTAGACCTCAAACCCCGGTCAAGACCGGCCGGATTCCAAGGCTACTCGTGTTCTATGTTTTGGATTTTTAGATCTGGTTTTTTAGGAATTGTGGGTAGATTCGGACCAAACCAAGCTTGGTTTGGTCACAAGGGAGGTCAGGGGATTGTCTGGTACGAAGATGGTGAGGTTTGGCATAGATCGAGTTTTGTCTCAAATCTTCAAATCCAGATTCGAGACGATGGGAGGTGATTTGAGGCTAGGGAGTAACAGATCCATGTTCAGGAGAGTGAGGGGGTCTTAGGGTGTTCAGGAGGTTGTCACCGACATTCATGCCGTCGGGTTCTGGTGAAGGGGAAACTAGGGCGGCTGCTAGGGTTTCGGGGGGTTTCAGGGCTTGGTGAGGAAGATGAGTGGAGGGGGGTTCGGATAGGGGGCGTGGGGTGTTAGGTTAGGTTTATATATGGGGAGGGTGATTCAATCCTGGCCGTTGGATTGATTACAATTGATGGTCAGGATTGGGGAAGCTTAACAATACGGTGCCGTTTGGTTAAGTAGGGGGTCGGTTAAAATGGGAATGGGTCGGGTCATGAGGGCCAATAAGGGCCATCGGATTGATGGAGATGAATGGCTCAGATTAACCGTCCCTAAAACGATGTCGTTTGGGTCCGTACTTGGGCAGGCCGGACTTGGACTGGACTGGTGTGTCGGTTTTGGGCTTTTTTTGTTACATTTCTTGGGCCCAAACTGATATTTTCATTCACTCTTTTTTTTTCTAATTTTAAAACCAAAATGAAATAATAATAAAAAATAATGAAATTAACACAAACAACAATGTAACATTTTAACACAATTATCACAAGAATATTTAAGCAAGTTAAATCACAACCTAGAACGAACGATGCATATATATTTTGAATTTTCTTTCAACGACCGAATTACGGTTTGATTACCATGACAGACATACTTTGTATTTTGATTGATAAGATCAAATGCAACATGGACCGAACCACAAATGACTAACAGCACATGCCACGAAAAATCGAAAAATTGTACAGCGGAATCATTTGTCACTATTTTTGTTTTCTTTTGGAGCGATTGCCCGTGAAGCAAAAATCACGTGCTTACAGCTGCCCCTCTTTGCCCGAAGACACGAAGGGTTTTCGCGCAAAGATAAAGCGGGCGATTTTTGCTCGTCCGAGTACTCCGTGTGAAGCATTTTTTGAAAAAAAATTTGACCGAACCTTTGCTTCAGAGGTTTCCTACATATCCTGGGCTAAACAGGAATCAGGTCCATGTAGTTCGGGAAATTTTGGTAGCTGGGACTACCGTGTGACTGTAGTGCTCGCTGTTGTTGTGCGCTGTTGCATGCTGCTGCAGGATTCTACCGCTCGCCGATCTCCTTGTTACATTGTTCTGAAATGAAAAACAAGAAGCTAAGCTAGACTATGGATCATGAGATCTCATCTATCCTCGACTTGTTCTTGTTGCCTTGCTTTCTTGTCTGCTAGCGCTTTCCTCCGATTCCTTTATTTTGTGAACTTGGGGGATGATACTGGTCCTTCGCCTTTTCTGAATGTCAGTTTTCATCACTTCGCTTGATCCGCTGGGAACATGGCCCTCTTCTTTAAGCCTTTCAATGGTTTCTTCAGTGGTATGGCTTTCTTCACCAAAATTGTTATGTTGAGCATGCTATAACGTTCCCCAAACTGCTTCTTTTGAGACGCGTTCCTTCTTCCTTTTGAATCGCGCGTTTGCCTTTGCAGCCTTCTGCTTCTTGATGCTGGGGTTTTTATTGTTTCCTGCTTGGGGATCTCTGTTGTAACCTTCCGCCTTCAGGTGGGGTTACTGATTCCAGAATCTAGAGCTGAAAAGTATTCCCGCATTTTACTGGTGGGCGACCTAGAACTTAAATGTATTCCCGCATTATACTGGTGGGCGACCTAGAACTTAAATGTATTCCCGCATTATACTGGTGGGCGACCTAGAACTTAAATGTATTCCCGCATTATACTGGTGGGCGACCTAGAACTTAAATGTATTCCCGCATTATACTGGTGGGCGACCTAGAACTTAAATGTATTCCCGCATTATACTGGTGGGCGACCTAGAACTTAAATGTATTCCCGCATTATACTGGTGGGCGACCTAGAACTTAAATGTATTCCCGCATTATAATGGTGGGCGACCTAGAACTTAAATGTATTCCCGCATTATACTGGTGGGCGACCTAGAACTTAAATGTATTCCCGCATTATAATGGTGGGCGACCTAGAACTTAAATGTATTCCCGCATTATACTGGTGGGCGACCTAGAACTTAAATGTATTCCCGCATTATACTGGTGGGCGACCTAGAACTTAAATGTATTCCCGCATTATACTGGTGGGCGACCTAGAACTTAAATGTATTCCCGCATTATACTGGTGGGCGACCTAGAACTTAAATGTATTCCCGCATTATACTGGTGGGCGACCTAGAACTTAAATGTATTCCTGCATTATACTGGTGGGCGACCTAGAACTTAAATGTATTCCCGCATTATACTGGTGGGCGACCTAGAACTTAAATGTATTCCCGCATTATACTGGTGGGCGACCTAGAACTTAAATGTATTCCCGCATTATACTGGTGGGCGACCTAGAACTTATATGTATTCCCGCATTATACTGGTGGGCGACCTAGAACTTAAATGTATTCCCGCATTATACTGGTGGGCGACCTAGAACTTAAATGTATTCCCGCATTATACTGGTGGGCGACCTAGAACTTAAATGTATTCCCGCATTATACTGGTGGGCGACCTAGAACTTAAATGTATTCCCGCATTATACTGGTGGGCGACCTAGAACTTAAATGTATTCCCGCATTATACTGGTGGGCGACCTAGAACTTAAATGTATTCCCGCATTATACTGGTGGGCGACCTAGAACTTAAATGTATTCCCGCATTATACTGGTGGGCGGCCTAGAACTTAAATGTATTCCCGCATTATACTGGTGGGCGACCTAGAACTTAAATGTATTCCCGCATTATACTGGTGGGCGACCTAGAACTTAAATGTATTCCCGCATTATACTGGTGGGCGACCTAGAACTTAAATGTATTCCCGCATTATACTGGTGGGCGACCTAGAACTTAAATGTATTCCCGTATTATACTGGTGGGCGACCTAGAACTTAAATGTATTCCCGCATTATACTGGTGGGCGACCTAGAACTTATATGTAATCCCGCATTATACTGGTGGGCGACCTAGAACTTAAATGTATTCCCGCATTATACTGGTGGGCGACCTAGAACTTAAATGTATTCCCGCATTATACTGGTGGGCGACCTAGAACTTAAATGTATTCCCGCATTATACTGGTGGGCGACCTAGAACTTAAATGTATTCCCGCATTATACTGGTGGGCGACCTAGAACTTAAATGTATTCCCGCATTATACTGGTGGTCGACCTAGAACTTAAATGTATTCCCGCATTATACTGGTGGGCAACCTAGAACTTAAATGTATTCCCACATTATACTGGTGGGCGACCTAGAACTTAAAAATATTTGAAATTGTTTCCCCATTCTTCTGAGAAAATTTTCGACAATCGGCAGAAAATTTTCTGCCCCGGTTTTTGGTGGTTTCCCTGGCGTTGCGTCTTGCCGCCATCATCAATCCTTTGTTTTCCTGCAGCAGACAAAAGGATTTAGTTAGTTTTAATCGTGGTGGTAGGAGGTGCCTTTCCGGCGGATGATTTTTCCTCTCTTCCCCTTTTCTTGCTCTATGTCCCCATAATTGGTTGGTGGACAAAATTGCTCGCTGGGGGTTTCTAGCCTGCTGGGGATGGTTTTCAATTTATCCCCTTTCCTGCTTTCTCTTTAAGCACATGCTGTGGGAGTCTGTTTTTACTCCCGAAACCACTCCCTTTAGGAGCTTACTTTCTCCAAAACTGCCAGGCGCGATCATTGCATTGCCTGGGGCCGGCCTTTAAGTCTGCTTGTGTTATCCTGCATTGACTGAATTCCCCTTCGGTCTCTGGTAGTAAGCTTTGAAAAAATTCTTTTCAAGACAAATTTTTAGGAAGAGAAATAAAAGATAGAAAAAAGGGGAAAATCTTTCTGAACCAATATTTGGTGGGAGAAGAAATTCAGAAGAACTTATCTGGAGGACATGACTGGTCCCCGTGATCATGACATGCACCATAGATTCCCGACCCAGTCTATTCATATCAATCGATTTGCCTGATGGTCTGACTTGCTGGGGATGATAAATGAGTGTCCATTTCGTTGCGAATGTGGTCGCTTTTTGTTGATCTGTCTTGTCGCCTCATAGTGCCCTTCGAGGGGTTTTCACCAATGAGACTCTCTCTTTTCTCTCATCTCCCGGCGCCTTATGGTGCCTGTGAAGGTTTTTACCAATAAGACTCTCTCATTTCATATCTCTCATCTTACGTCGCCTTTCGGTGCCTGTGAAGGTTTTCAACGATAAGACTCTCTCATTTTATTCTTCATCTTACGTCGCCTTTCGGTGCCTGTGAGGGTTTTCACCGATAAGACTCTCTCATTTTATTTTTTATCGAGGAATCGGGGTGTTGTCGATACGACCCTCTCTTCTGGAGATTCCTTTGACCATCAATTCCTTCCCAGTCTTACGATCCTCTTCTTTGCTGGGGATCGGTGCATTATTCTCGGCCTTATTTGCCTTACTTGGCATCTCTTGGATATTGATCGGGAGGTCTTTTGGACGTCGATGTTGGTTTTGGTGTGGGGTTAAAGAAAGGCTATTCAAAAAATGAAATAATTTGATGGGTGATCTGCTACAACTTTTGGAATCAAACCTTTGTTGGAACTTAAAACATAACCTCTGCCCCAGTTTTCTTGCTTGGGGAATTTTATTTTTTACACTTATGTTGAGCTATGTGCGTTACGCACATTGTGCCTATTATGCACACTATGTACATTATGCATCCTATATTCACTATGATGCACACCATGACCGAGCCGTGAGGCGCCTACGTATCCTCTTTGAGGAATCAGGTCAAACGTAGTTCCCACGGTTTTGTATTTCTTATGATTTTATCTTCTTTTTTCTTTGTTGTTTTTTTTTTCTTTTCTTTATCCTTCTTTTCATTTTCCTTTAAAGATTTTTTTTAATGAAAAGGAGAGAACTTTATTAAATTTGCGGGATAAAAGGGTTCACACTTTTACAAAACAAAAGTAAAATTTGGATTACACCCTGAAATAATCCGGACAAAACAAAACACACAAAACATAAATCAAAGCCTACTACCAAGACTCCCCTCGGACAGGAAGAGGAGTAACTGTCCAATTGTTGGTCTTGGCCTCAGGCCCCACAAACTGTATCTCTGTTCTGCTGGAACCTTCTCCAGCTTCTACCATACTGACATCAGCGAATAGCCTCTCAAAACTCTGATTCAGGTCCCCATCCATACCAATCAACGGTCCTAGGATCTTCGGGACTGGCAACCTCTTGGCATTTGCTTTGACAAAAGACCTTGAGAGACGTGGCACCGGCTTAGGCAGAAACCAAACCCTCTTCTTCATTTTTCGCGCTTGCTTCCTATCTGCTACGGTTGGTTTGAACCCCAATCCGAAAGTTTCCAGATTTTTAGGCAAGGTGATAGGTTGGACAATCCCCTGAAGCTTGACTCCTAGGCCCTTTCCCGGCACGAATCCATTACCTAGCATTTCTGAGACCATCATGATTGTTGCGGCAGCTACCCTAGGGTGCGGGACGATTTCTCCTTCATAAATTTTGTTGGCCGAACCTGTATCGAAAATCTGGTAGACCCAAGGACCTTTGTCATCAGCGGTCTCTATGAAAGGTACAATGGCTCCGCCCGTGGTGTACGTTGTATCCTCGCCGTGTAATACGACCTCTTGTCTTTCCTACTCGAACTTCACCATCTGATGTAGGGTGGAGGGCACCGCTTTGGCTGCATGAATCCATGGTCGTCCCAACAGCAGGTTATAAGATACTGTGGCATCCAGCACCTGGAATTCCATGGTAAACAGGACCGGACTAATGGTCAGTTCAAGTACAACATCCCCTACAGTGGCTGTTCCGTTTCCGTCAAAACCTCGGACATAGATATTGTTCTTGTGGATCCTTCCGTGGTCGATTTTTAACTGGTTCAGGGTGGATAGTGGACAAATATTGGTGCTTGAGCCGTTATCCACCAATACTCGAGTTACCACCGAGTCTTCACATTTGACAGCTAGGTATAGAGCTTTATTATGCTCCGTACCTTCCACCGGCAGATCATCATCTGAGAACGTTACCCTGTTTACCTCGAAAATCTTGTTGGCAATGGTTTCCAGGTGGTTTACAGAAATCTCATTGGGTACATGAGCTTCGTTCAATATCTTCATCAAAGCCCGTCGATGCTCCTCAGAATGGATCAGTAATGACAGCAACGAGATCTGGGCCGGTGTTTTTCTCAGCTGTTCGACCACGGAGTAGTCCTGCACTTTCAACTTCCTCAGGAACTCCTCAGCTTCTTCTTCGGACACAGGTTTCTTGGTTGCAACTGGGTTGGTTCTTCTTAGCTCCACCGGAGCAAAACATCGACTCGATCGAGTCAGCCCTTGCGCTTCACAACTAACTTCTTCCACCTATTTTCCTTTATACATCACCACCGCCTTTTCATATTTCCAAGGCACAACCTTGCTATCAATCATCGGCAGCTGGACTACAGGCTTTATGGTGACCGGTTCTCTACATACCCCTTTCAACACAACTGCAGGTGTGGGCGGAATCCCTGATATTACCAACTTGTTTGGCTTGGGTTTGCTTGTTATGGCGGACGGGCTCTTTCCCAATATCACTACTGGCTTGACGCTCTCTCCCTGTGACTGTACCCTTGTTCCCCCGCTGGTTGAGACTTCTTTCGGGGTGGCCTGGATCATCATCACTGTTTGTGATGGTTTTCTCAACTCTCCTCCCTCGTATACCAACTCAATCATATGAGTCTCGTGGTGCGCTGGTAGTGGGTTCTGGTTGATGTTAGGAGCCTCCGGTGTCTGGACCTCGATCTTATTGGTGTCAATAAGATCCTGTATGGCATGCCTCAATTTCCAGCACTTCTCGGTATCATGTCCGAGCATCCCTGAGCAGTATTCACAACTGATTGATCGATCCAAATTCTTAGGTGGGGGATTTGGTTCTCGAGTCTGGACAGGACTAACCAAACCCAATTGCCTCAGTTTGTTGAACAAAGCGGTGTAGGTTTCTCCCAACTCCGTGAAAGTTCTTTGTTTCCGCAACCTGTCATTCCTAGCATCTGGATTTTCCCGAAAGCCTGCCCTTGAAGGGTTTCTATATGCTCTCGGTGGAGGATAGGTGTTTTGTGGGGGTGCATATATGTTCTGGGGAGCCGGCGCGCGCCATTGCGGGCGAACCAGAGGCTGAGTGTATGCTTGAGCCTGGTGTACGGAACAATGTGGTTCTCGGGGTGGATAGAAATTTTGTGGGGGGCTATATGGGTAGTTTGACCTGTGAGGTCTGGGTTGGTTGTAGTGTGGCCTGCCAGCCCTGGACCAACTGCCTGCCTCGATCGTGGCAACCTCTTCTTTCTTTCTTCTCAGCGCACCTCCCGTGCCGCTCTGAATAGCCTGGGTTGTGGCCTTGAGGGCCGAGTAATTCAAGATTTTGTCAGACCTCAGACCCTCTTCTATCATGACCCCTATCTTGACCACCTCGTTGAAGGATTTTCCGACTGTCGTCACCAAGTGACCAAAGTAGGTTGGATCCAATGTTTGCAAGAAATAGTCCACCATCTCTCCCTCTCTCATGGGAGGATCGACTCTGGCCACTTGCTCTCTCCAGCGGAACCCGAACTCGTGAAAACTTTCCCCGGGTTTTTTCCCAATTCTTAATAATGTGAGACGGTCAGGGACTATCTCGAGATTGTACTGGAAATGACCTGCGAAAGCTTGTGCCAGATCGTCCCAAGTATACCACCTACTGGAATCCTGCCTGGTATACCATTCTAGTGCAGATCCGCTCAGACTTTGGCCGAAATAAGCTATCAGCAGCTCATCCTTGCCGCCTGCCCCTCTCATTTTGCTACAGAATCCCCGCAAATGTGCCATGGGATCACCGTGCCCTTCATATAGATCAAATTTAGGCATCTTGAACCCAGCCGGGAGTTGGACGTCTGGGAAAGGGCATAGATCTTTGTATGCTACGCTGACTTGGTTGCCCAGCCCGTGCAAGTTCCTGAAGGACTGCTCCAGGCTTTTGAACTTTCTCAATACTTCATCCTGTTCAGGGGCCTTAGCCGGCTTCTCAATCTATGCCGGCACTTCCAAATGTGGATTGTAAGCCTGTGGTTCGGGGGCATGAAACGTAGGCTCGGGGGGATAGTATTGTGTATCGTGAGCCTGAAACAATGGCTCACTGGTCGTTCTTTGCAAAGGGTCTAATGTTGGTCCCACAAAAATGGGAATATTGGGTGTTGGGAGAGGTTGATGGGGTGGTGGAGCTTGGGAATCATGAGGGCTTCTTTCTTGATGATAAAGGGGATTTGGGCGGCTTGTGGAAGGGCCGGAGTGAGGGTATTCTGGCATGTGTCCCAATGTTTCAGGGCTCTTTTGTGTTTTGGCTATGGCTAGCTGCATTGCATTCATCTCTAGTCCCATCCTTTCAATCTTTTCCATCGCTTCTTTTAGCAACTGGCTCATCGGCCTCTCTTCCTCATTACTATTCTCTGAAGTAGTCATGCTTGTTGCTATCGGTCCTTTGGGTCTGGTTTGATAGGAGTGTGTTGCCAGAGTTCTTTAACCACTAACTTGTCTGGATCAGACAACAACAAACTTTGTTAGCGTTAGAGTTTAACAGATTTGATCATAACACATAAAGGATGCCATGCTCCTAGGCAGTTAACCGTTTCTACATGCTTTGGTTCGAACAACATTGGTCATCCCGGCTTGCTCATTTGTCCTTTTATTGTTATTTTTGTTTTTTCTTTTCTTTATTTATTAAAGCGGTCGAATCTTCTGGGGATTGCCTACGTATCACGTCCCCGCGCGAATTAGACCAGGCGTAGTTCTGCCATGAGGCTAACATTTTCATTTATAAAAAGATGAACAAACATTACATTTGAAAACTTTGTAAGAAAATGTCTTGAAATACACACATTTAAATCGAAATAAAAAGATACAATTCTTAACATCTCACAACGTGCCCCACTTTCCACTTGTGTTGTAAATTATTAGATCTTTTGCTCAAGGCGGGGCTTGACCTGGATGACCTCCCAACGTACGATACATCCTTTCCAACTCCACTGCTAGATGACGGGCAAAAGTGGGTGCATGCTCTGTAAACCTTTCATAATCCATTCCTTGGCAGTTTACATAACTTTGAGAGGTGTAGACCGCCAGGTCGTGGATCTGTGCTCTGAAATCTTGGAGATGTTGGCCTTGATTCTGCAATTGCTGCTGGCGAGTGGTGGCTATATCTCTAATACGGTCTTCACGATCTAGGGCTGACTCTAGTAGAGCTCGGAGTCTGGCCTGCTCTAGTCTCGCCTGCGCTCTTTCTTTGTCAATGTCTGCTTGTTGATGCTCTCTGTACCTTCTTGCCTCTTCTAGCTGTGCACGAAGTTGGTCTTCTGATCGTATCCAATGGTCTTTTTCCTTCTTGAATTGTGCCCTGTCTTTCTCGGATTGCCTATTTTGGCGTTCCTTATCAGATCTGGCTTCTTCGTTTAATTGTTGGATCCTTTCTTTTGCTTTGCTCAACGCCCTTTCATTTGCAGCAAGAACGGAATCATAATCTTGCATTCTTTCAAAAAGATTGGTGATGGTTTTTTGATCCTTCCAATTCCTCATTGGCGTTTCAGAAGCCTTTTTCATTCTCAGAAATCGAGCATGAAGACTTTCATTCTCACAGGCTGGACTTTTCTTCTCGCCTTCAGCTTCTTGTGCTTGCAAATCTTTCTCCAGACTGAGGTTCCTTAGATTTTCCTTTAGGGCATGGATAGTTGCTTTGTACCCCTTTTCTTTTTCTCCCCGGATCAACCGCCCTTGGATTTTATCATTAAAGCTTTGAATATGGGGTCTTTTGGTTGGCCTTCTTAGCTCAGGTTCTGGTACATCATCCACGCGAGATCGTTTCTCGAACCACCTTGCATATCCAGGATTTATCTCACCCTTTGATGTGTCTGGGACTTGAGTATCACTTTTCAAGTATCGACATCCATTCCACATCTGCTGGAGCAGAGCCTCAGGAATAGTGGCTTCTGGGTGCAATTCGATTTCTTGCGTACTCAAATCTTCATCATCAGGAACTACTTGATATCTCCCTAGTTGTCTTAGGACTCTCAATGGCGCATATGGCTGGATGCTTCTCAATCCCAATAGTAGCAGATAACTATTTGAGGTTGACATGTGTATCACTTCCCTCATCGGGAGCCATCCCAAAGTCCATTCAATTTGATTTGCCGTTAAAGTCCTTAGATTAGATACCCATGCTTCTGTCCCTTCTGGAACCTGATAATTTTTTACTCTTTCCTCATAACCCTCGATGCAATTATCGTTGCTTGGCCCATACTGTATGATCTTGGGCTGTTGTTGGAGATGTTCCATCACCCATATTTGCAACAGAATTTTGCATCCTTCGAAGACTTTCGCTCCTGCTTTACATAAAGTTAAAGCCCGATAAATATCTGAGAGAATGATGGGGACAAGGGTGTGGTTTTCTTTGGTGGTGAGGATTTGCACAACCTTTGCGGTGCGAATATCGATTGTTCGCTCTTTGTTTGGGAAGACCATGATTCCTAGAAAAGCCACCATGAAGGCGAAGCGACGGTGAACCTGCCATGCGTCTTTGTCTTGCTTGTTAGTAAGGCCTTTCTCATGAATTTCGAACCCATCTGACTTTCCGAACCTTGAATATAAAAAGTTGAAAGAACAACATCCATTGATGACATTGCTTTTCCTGATTTGACTGCTGATGTTCAGAAGACCGAAGAATCGATGTACCGAGGGAGCCTTTGTGAATATCAAGCTTTGATTCCTTAAACTTCCGTCAAAACCAACATATCCAACTATCTCCTCTAATGTAGGAGTGAGCTCGAAGTCAGAGAAACGAAAGACTTTGTGAACAGGGTCCCAAAAAGTTACTAATGCCGCAATCAGATCATCACGGGGTTTAACTTTCATAATATCTGGGAGATTTCCCAAATGCTTGATGACCCACTTTTGACCATCTTCGCCTAATTCACACCACCACATTTGAAGCTGGAATAGAAACTCTTCTGTATTTGTGGATGAGGGGTTTTGTGTGGTGCTCATTTTGTATCTGAAATTTAATTTAATAAAGTCAAGACTCATTTTGAAAATATACTCTAATCATTTTCAGTTAAAACTATTTTCAAGATTAAATACCTTTCAAGATTAAATACCTTTATTTCAAGATTTGAAATTATATTTTATTTTTATTATTTTTTATTTTTTAAAAAAAAAATACAACCCATTTTATTCCTCAGTTCTCACCATGATTTCATTTAAGCCAGTCAACAAGCATGTTCGAGGCAAATGAATGCACAGGTAGCAAGTAGGATGCATCAGGATGGTCTTTTTATTTCGGGTTCACCTGTTCTAGACAGACCCAACCCCTGTGTTGAGTCTCCAAGGTCGGATGTACATGATGCAAATAGACGTTCCTACTAGGGATCCGGTATATGGCTGAGTTATTCTAGGTAAAAACCTGAGGCGTATTGTTCTAAACCTGGCTTACTCAAGCGGACAGTTTGAGCCGAAGTGGGGGTAACGTACCGGGAGCACGAAAGTCTACCCGGCCTAGTTACTTGTCCCAACTTCGTCTTATTTGGTATGCCTTCTAACAGAAAGGTGGGTCACGCGCACGTGTACACCATAAATTTAGAAGACTCAGAAAGAAGAAGGGTTTTGCAACAGTTTTATATACACAATTCAGATAATATTAAAGCGGTAAAAGCATCATTTAGCACACTAAGCATGTAAAAATCAGATAAAAATAAAGCCAACTATAACAGTTATTTTAAGCTCGAATTCTTGAACCCTGAACCAGTGGTTCTGGGTAAAATCACTCCCCAGCGGAGTCGCCAGAGCTGTCACACCTCCCATTTCCACGCCCGCGAGGGCGCAAGGGAGTTTTTCCAATTAAAGGACAATCGAAACGGGATTTGTTTATTTATTTCAGAGTCGCCACTTGGGAGATTTAGGGTGTCCCAAGTCACCAATTTTAATCCCGAATCGAGGAAAAGAATGACTCCATGTTACAGTCTGCGTACCAGAAATCTGGATAAGGAATTTTGTTAACCCGGGAGAAGGTGTTAGGCATTCCCGAGTTCCGTGGTTCTAGCACGGTCTCTCAACTGTTATATTTTGGCTTGACTATCTGATTTTAAATACAATTATGAACCATGTGCAAATTTTATCTTTTAACCGCTTTTGTCATTATTATTATTTTTATGAGAATTGCAACGTCGTGAAAACATATCTCGAACCACGTTACATCAATGTACCCATGGTTATCGATATATCTCGACTCGGTTGAGATTTGGATTTGGGTCACATAAATGTGCACCCGAATTAAGGAAGGTAAAATTATTAAATACGCGCTTAAAGAGGCTATCGCGTTATTATTCCGGGAAGGTCGTGAGATTTGCAAAACGACCCACCTTAGGGACTGAATGCTTCAACATATATATTTAACAAGGGCCCCGCAATTTGTGCGTTTTTCTTTATTTTTGTCGAGGCTCATCTCGTCCTTATTTTAAAAGGATATCCTATAGCAACTACGTTTCTTGTTGCGTTTGTCTCTACTAATTGAAAACAGTAGATAGCCCTAGTTAATTACATGCTTGCAAGTTATCTATACAGAATTCCGAATGCTTGCACAAAATCAGAAGCACGGCCACGTACACAGTCGGCCGAGCAAAAGTCAAGGGCCCAAATCCAGCCCATGCGTGATGGACCAGACCTGGGCCATTGTTTGTTCGATGCAGGCCTGCTTGGTCTGTTTCGACCTGGGCTCGACCTTTGTGAGGTTGAGATTGCAGTCTCCGTGTTCTTTGTCTTAAAACATGGTTTACCAGTTATATGAAGCAGTTTATCAGAAAGGGAAGAACTTAACTAGTAGAGTATGATTTTCAGGCTTGGCCTACATTAAAGGACATATTACAAAGTTAAACTAATTCTAAGATACAACCTATTTCGTTGGGAATATTTTCACCTATCAGCATACATATATAAACTATCATTCAGCTAATCTATATTGATATACACTGGGCATACAGGCTACTTCTATTGTCAACACAGGAATGAAAGTTATTATACAGTACATGATATCTAATGTAACAATCTATGTATGAAAGTCAACTTCAGGTCTTTTCTTTTTGTATTCATGCTCAATTTTCCAATTACATTTGACAGTGTATTGGTTGTGTACCTGGTATAGAGAACAAAAGAAGAAAGGAATGATCAGCTGGGCAGTATGCAACAAACACAACAACATCAGATACACAGCAACAACACAGCAACAAACCAACAACCACAAGTGTTTTCCACAGTCCACAGACAACCAGCAACAGTTTCCAGAACAAAGAAAAACCAACAGATGGTCGAGCACCAAACAAGTAATCCCAGAAAAGAGTAGTGAAACAACAGAAATAACAGAGTATTCGATGCAGCAACACCAGCAGTTCAACAATCACAAGCAGCTCAATCAGGGCAAACAACAGAACTTGGCCAAGACAGCTTGACCAATATGAATTCTTCTGCAGTTTTCAGACAGTGTTTGGTTACAGTGTTTCTGGAAATTTCCTTATATTTTTTCAGTTTCCTTTAACTTACAAGACCTCTCTCAAGACTAAGTTTTTTTTCAGAAGAACCTCCTCTTTTTAGGCTCCAAAAAAAAGAATTCCCCCTCCTCTCACGGAAGGTCCCCCTTCTTATAGCCTAATCCCAGCACTTTACAGCCTGCTGAACAACTCAGAATTCCCCCCTCCCTGTTGTTTTTCCACTTACTTATTTTAAATAACAAGACTCCCATGAAATCCCTGATAGCCCCTCTCTCTTTTTTGTTGTTAAAGTGTCCTAATCCCTTATTTATTTAACCAAAGTATGGGCAGCAGGAATATAATCTGACAGCATGTGCTATCAGACTATTTTAATCCAAAACAACTGACCATACCTATGCTACCCACCATCTGAACTAAGTGAACATGGCATCCATTTAAGCTCTAAGTCTGAACTGCCATTATAACCTACCCCCTAGATGTTCTTTTAATTCAAATTTGAACAAAACCAATAGGCAATACAATTCAGTTCCTAATGGGATTCAAATACGATCACAGTAGAAATAAACAACACGGATCAAGTTGTTACCATTAATGACTGAAACTAATTGACGACATACATCGACTCGACTATATTAATCGTAACACATAACAATCAATCGTTCATATAAACAACACGTACAGAGTCCCGAATGACTTCAGACAACTTTGTTCAATCACTGGAAACCTATATGAATTATTTATGCAACGACTATCCTAATCGAACATGTATATCACAGAATATATTCAGAACATACACAGAAAACAATCGACCAAATAAAAAGGTCTTTGATAGAGATGGAAGAAATTAAGAAAATTATCAGACAATAACACACAGTCACAACAAAGCATGCTAACAACTCAATTAGCAGTTGAATAAAACAAAAAGGAAAAGAAAAACTTACCGAAAAATGTTTAAACCAAACTGACCCAAATTTGACTCAACTTTGACCATTTGAGGCCGAACAAACTTTAATCAGGGTGTTCTCACATGAGAACACCTTGATTAAGGTCTATTAGACCTCAAACCCCCGTTAAGGCTAGCCGGATTCCCCAGGTTCATGTGTTCTAAGGTCTGGATTTTCAGATCTGGTTTTTTAGAAGTTGTGGGTAGATTCGGACCAAACCAGGCCTGGTTTGGTCACGAGGGAGGTCAGGGGAGTGTCTGGTATGAAGATGGTGAGGTTTGGCATAGATCGAGTTTTGTCTCGAATCTTCAAATCCAGATTCGAGACGATGGGAGGTGATTTGAGGCTAGGGAGTAACAGATCCATGTTCAGGAGAGTGAGGGGGTCTTAGGGTGTTCAGGAGGTGGTCACCGGCGTTCATGCCGCCGGGTTCTGGTGAAGGGGAAACTAGGGCGGCTGCTAGGGTTTCGGGGGGTTTCAGGGCTTGGTGAGGAAGATGAGTGGAGGGGGGTTCGGATAGGGGGCGTGGGGTGTTAGGTTAGGTTTATATATGGGGAGGGTGATTCAATCCTGGCCGTTGGATTGATTACAATTGATGATCAGGATTAGGGAAGCTTAACAATACGGTGTCGTTTGGTTAAGTAGGGGGTCGGTTAAAATGGGAATGGGTCGGGTCATGAGGGCCAATAAGGGCCATCGGATCAATGGAGATGAATGGCTCAGATTAACCGTCCCTAAAACGACGTCGTTTGGGTCCGTACTTGGGCAGGCCGGACTTGGACTGGACTGGTGTGCCGGTTTTGGGCCTTTTTTGTTACATTTCTTGGGCCCAAACTGATTTTCATTCACTCTTTCTTTTTTTTTTTTCTAATTTTAAAACCAAAATGAAATAATAATAAAAAACAATGAAATTAACACAAACAACAATGTAACATTTTAACACAATTATCACAAGAATATTTAAGCAAGTTAAATCACAACCTAGAACGAACGATGCATATATATTTTGAATTTTCTTTCAACGACCGAATTACGGTTTGATTACCATGACAGACATACTTTGTATTTTGATTGATAAGATCAAAGGCAACATGGACCGAACCACAAATGACTAACAGCACATGCCACGAAAAATCGAAAAATTGTACAGCGGAATCATTTGTTACTATTTTTGTTTTCTTTTGGAGCGATTGCCCGTGAAGCAAAAATCACGTGCTTACACTAATGGACAAATATTTCCTCTAGATTTTGCCATTTGTGCCAATGAAAGAACATAGACGTGGACGCTATTTTTGAACCACCTGAAAGAGCACATTGTCAAACAGCGTTCAGGTATTTGTCTAATATCTGATTGGCACGGTGGTATATTAAGTTCTGTGGAGAACTTGCCTGCATGGCAAGAACCTTATGCATACCACCGTTACTGTGTGAGGCACTTGAAGGCCAATTTCCAGAAGGCACATCCCAACAAGGATCTACATGATTTGATGTGGATGGCAGCAACAGACCACCAACATCATAAATTCCAGAGGCATATGGATTCTATCAGGCAAGAAGACGAGGCAGCCTATCGTTGGTTAATGCGACATGACCCTGAAAAGTGGACGTTGCATGCGGATGGTGGCAGACGATGGGAAATTCTTACTACAAACGTGTCAGAGTCCTTCAACAGGTTATTGAAGTCGGCAAAAGGATTGCCCATCACAGCCATGGTGCGGATGTCGTTCAAGTAGATGGCGGAGAGGTTTGTTGAACGATTTGTAGCTGCAACGGAATTGATGGAGAGGGGTGTTGAATTTATGTCAGTGCATATGAAGAGATTTGACAAATACAGACGGCGAGCACATTGGCATTCATTTTTGCAGTATGATAACGAAAGAGGTGTTTTTGAAGTTTACACCGCTATCCATAACAATCGGGGTAATAATGTACATACTGTAAATAAATATGCAAGGTTATGCTCCTGTGGGAAATGGTCCATCTACCACATGCCTTGCTCACATGCCATCAAGTATTTTCAACGTGTTGGTTATGCGGAGACCAACTATGTTGATCAACAATATAGCGTTTCCAAGTACCTAAACACATATAGTGGTCAGTCGCAGCTAGTGGGTGCTGAGTATTATTGGCCTCTGGAATCATTTAAAATGGTGTGTAACAAGTCCTATTTGCGTAAAAGACAGGTGCAGAAGAGAACGTGTATACGGAACCAAATGGATGTTAGTGACACCGTTTATGCGCGCAAATGTGGTATATGCTCGCAAACAGGACATGACCGTAGAAAATCTCCTTTGGGTGGCAGCAGTAATCAAGCTCGGGGTGGGTGTTCTTCTAGTGTACCTAACTACCCATGAGTTGATGTTGTAATAATTAGTTGTTATGTCTATGTTGCAAGATTTATGAAATAAAATTATGCTTGTTAATTATGATTTGTACTTTCCCATTTTACCTATTTAAATAATAATTTAATAAAATTATTTGTATATTTATTATGTGTGTGTTGTCTTGTCGAACTGAAAAAGCTGACCAGCTGACATAAAGTTATCTTGTTAACATCATGATATTTAACACGCAAAATATAGCGCCATTAGATAGTACATTATGTGTGTGTTGTCTTGTCGAACTGAAAAAGCTAACCAGCTGACATAAAGTTGTCTTGTCAACATCATGATATTTAACACGCAAAATATAGCGTCATTAGATAGTACATTATGTGTGTGTTGTCTCGCCTATAAATAACGGGCTCATTGTAGTTATTTTGTGTGCTCAAAATTTACTAAAAGCAAATATTTTTTTAAAAGTAAGGTTTTTTTTACTAAAAGCAAATATTTCACAAATGGCTCAACCTCTTCGTCCACTAAAGTGCAACTGTGGAAAAGCATGCTTGATGCAAAATCGTTGGGACGGTGGTGAAGTTGGACGCCGCTACTGGCACTGTATGAACCAGTTTTACAAGGTTCCCAGCGAACCTATTTGTGATTTTGAGGAATGGGTTGATGAACCATGTTATCAAGAATGTTACAGAGAACAACTGCAGTTTCTTCATAATATGTGTTTAAGACAACGGGAACATGAAAAAGAAAGCAATAGAATTATTGCAGACTTGAGGGCGAAACTGAAGGAGGTGGGAGAAGAAAAATAGAAAACACAATGGAATTGTGAAGCACAAAAGGAACGTAAGAAAATATATAAACAGGAACTTGCGGAGGTGAAGGCTAACTGAAAGAGGTAGAAGAAGAAAAAGAACAACGGGAAGAACGATATAAGTGGTTGGAGCGGAGAATAAATGCCAACTGGGGCTAAACATTGGAATGTATGTGTTTAGTGTATTTTTCATATTTCATGTATTTTTATTATGTTGGCCTACTATGTTTGTGTTTTTGCTGTAGTAATGTTTTCCATGTTTGTTGTACTAAATTTTATTTTAACTAAAGTGGAAGTTAAGTTTAAGTGCTTGTGTTGTACTAAATTTTATTTTAATTGAAGTGGAAGTTAAGTTTAAGTGTTTGTGTTGTTCTAAATTTTATTTTATGAAACTATCAAACGAATGGAGAACTAAAAAAAGTAATGGGCATATTCGATTAAATATTGTTTACACCATGTCAATGTGTCCCGCATCCGGTGTGTCTCAATGAAGCCGCTGGCCTGAGGCGCATCCCCTCTAGTCCGGGTACGCTATCAGGATCATCATCATCAAATTGTCTCCTTATAGCCGGATGCGGCGTAGGATGACATGTATCGGTGGTGCTGTCAGCTCCAGTAGAAGGCTACATAATAATATGAAACTTAGTATAGAAAACTACATAACAATTCACAACAATTTATATTGTCTTACCATCATCGTGTCTAGATCCTGAATGTAGTCATCTGTCGCTGCATCGCATGAAGCCTTAAAAAGGAAATTAATAAAGTTAAAGAAAATAAATAAGTTACAGTTAAAACAAATTCAAATTCAATACTAATAAACTCATACCTGCGCATGTGATGTGGAGCCATAACTCAGTCGGCGCCCACTATAAAAATCACGGGTCGGTCCATCCTTAACAGTGGTAGACGGTCCTGGGAAGTATCTACCCCAATCCACTCCTTGAATATTCGAGCCCGTGATCAATAATTGACCCGATGGGGTCACCTGCGATGACACTGGAGTGCGATAAATTCCAAGGCTGTAAGACGGCATGCCCGTCTCATGCATGTCACCTGCCATATCAGCAGCAACATCATCAGCAGGAGCCTCAACGCCCCCTTGCTGGGGACCACCTCCTCTCCGCCCACGACCACGTCCATGAATTGATGGTACTGCGTTGGGTCCATATAATCAGCCTCGTGTGCCAAACGCTGATCCAATCGGGCTCGCCGCAGTGTCTGGCCAGCCACATCCATGAATCGATGACTATACTCCTACATGGCCACAGGATCGTGGACATGACTCTACATCTGCTGCCACATATGATAGACGGTATGCAATCCAATCGCCTGCACAAAGTAAAAAATATAAACTATATATTTGGCACTAAATTACAGGTATATAATTAATAATAACAGAAAATATACCAGGGCCTCGTGTCTCCCGGCGTATGGGACGTACCGACCATGTGCCTGATGAACTGGGTTCCCGATAAAAATTCGGAAAACAGTCTGGTACCATGCCATATAACGTTGAATAGGAAAGTGTTGCGTAGGTGGGGTCAAGTCCCCTCACCTGTCCCAAGTACCCAACTGCTCGTTAAGCCATGCCATAAATGTGTCGTCCGCCCTGGACCGATCATTCCTCTCATAATGTAAAGCATGCCATGCAGGCAGAGTCGGTATAGGTTGCGGTAGGCCAAACTAACGAAATACCCGCTCGGATGCATGATGCTCGACAATATCGAGGTATATGAGTGGGACAGAAGCCCTTCAAATATGTCGGCCGAACGTGCAATACGCTGGAAGGGTACCTATCACCTCAATGTTGTACGACGTCCAGATGAGCTATCAAATAAGAACACAAACCGTTAGTATGCGCAACACTGAGTTAATCTATAACAGTTAAGTTTAGTTAGATATTCACCTGTGCATCCTCCAGCAGATCCAACACATCCCTGTAGAGGGGGAGATTATGATAGGTATCATACTCTCGTTCAAGAGTACGACGCATAACCCACCTACAGGCTAGAGGGAGTTGCGGAATTTCTACATTAGCCGGTAGTTGTGGTAGAGGTGGCCGAAACTGCAGAAATCGCTCCCAGACCCAAACCTAACATACAAAGTTGACGTAAAGTATAAGATTAACTATAACTAGGTAGAATTGTAACTAATGAACATATTATTTGAATATGTTATCACCAGTAGAAGCGGCAGAAAGCCACCAACGTCTCTCTATGTGCCGATGCAAGCCTGGCACATCTGCCTGTACAGATATGAGATGACAGCACCACCCCAGCTGTAGATGGCTGTATCCTCGAACCGGGCAATATGATGCAGAAAACGGAGGCTCACTAGGTTCCCCGAAGTGTTCGGGAACAAGACCCCCCCAAATAGAAGGAGCAACAGCAACCTCGTATATCGCTGTACATCCACCTCCGCTGACTCGTCGGTGATAGTATGGTGGATCTGCACCAGGTGGTCTTTAATGGGGACCAACTGTATACGACTGGACCCAGACGCTACCTCCTCGTCCTCCGGCATGAAACCCGTGAGCATGTGCAGCATATCCCAATATGCGTGCCGCGAATAATATCTTATGGTCGCAGGCAGTAAAACTGACAAGCCATCAATGGATAGGCCATATAAAATCTCAGCGTCCTGGAGTGTGATGGTGACCTCGCCGATGGGCAAATGAAAAGTATGCGTCTCCGGTCGCCACCGCTCAATCAAGGTCGTGATCAAAGCATATTCGAGCTGTATCCGGCCAATCCTAATAATCCTATATAATCCCATCTCCTCCAGGTAATGGACCACGCGAGAATGTAGAACGTGGGGAGGACTCAAAAACTCCCACAATAGATCCACTCTCCTGGCCCGGAAAGTCTGCGTAAGCAATTGTCCGTCCCATATATACTCGGATCTATGCTGGGGCTGCAGGGATAATAGATTCAAAGTCTGAGGGCCGGGATGTATAGTCGCGTTCATGTCGTCAACTGTAAATTCATATTTTTAATAACTTAATTGTACAAATATATATATATATATATATATATATATATATATATATATATATATATATATATATATATATATATATATATATATATATATATACACACACACACACACACACACTTTGAGGCCCAGTGGCACCAAACTATCATTAATAATTATGTGTTTTTTATTATAATTTAAATTCATATTTTCTAATAACTTAATTGTACAAATTACTAATTATGTGTGTTGATACAATTATTAACTTAATTGTACAAAGTTTGCATTTTCAACTACCAATATAAGATACTTAAACAAAAGGATTCTAAGCTAAAATACTACACATTACTGTGCTACAAGGCTCTAAATTTTACTACGCTAAAAGGGTCTACGTTTTGCTACGCTAAAAAGGTCTAGTTTTACTACGCTAAAAAATAATCTAAACTAAACATAAACAACAAATAAATTTAATTGCAAATAAAACACAAAAAAAAAACACATATATATAAATCAGGATATTTTTTTAATAAAACACTAATATGAAATCCGGATAAATCTAACATGCTAGTTTCGGAAAAAAAACATAAACCGAAATACAACACATACAAATCAAATAATATGCATTATTATAAAAGTTTCAACTTAAAATAAACTGAAATACCTCGATTTAGAATTTTCGGAAAGCAAATAGATTGAAATTTTGACTTCGGAAGTGTGAATCAACAATAATACAAAGCTCTATTCAAATGTGGGACCTACGTTCTACAACTTTTATGTGACGGGGGGGCCCAAATTTTTTTTTTAACTCGTGGGCAGCGGGTATGGGGGACCAAGAAGAAAGAGGAGTAAAATATTGAGGAAGAGACCAGAACGACGATGAAGAAGGTTCTGTTGTTAAAAATTTATGTATAGCGCCAGGTATTTTGGCGCTATACCTAGGCGTATCAGGTTTTTCAGTATAGCGCCAGCTATTTTGGCGCTATATCTGGGCGTGTCAGCTTTTTCAATATAGTGCCACAATATTTGGCGCTATACGTTAACGGCACAGTTAACGTTAATGTATAGCGTCAAGTATTGTGGCACTATATATAAAATTGTTACCTTTTTTCTTATCACCTATTTATATATTTTGAGTCCAAAAGAACCATAATTGGTTCCGGACTCTTTTAGAGTCGCTCCTCATTCTTGAATACATCGATGAAACCTGGAAGACCGGACCTAGAATCTTGCCACAAGAACCCTATGAAAGAGCCATAATTCATTTTTGGGCTAATTACATTGATCAGGTTAGTCATGTTGAACTGTGTGACCACTGAACACTTTTATTTATTTATTTATGTCTGGGTGTGCAATATTAGGACATCTCAATATGGTCAAATCAGCCTGTTTTAAAGATGTTTTAACATTACTTTGCTCTAATATATACAGCATCTTTTACCCAGCACGGCTAAGTTGTGGAAGTCAACTGGAGAAGAACAAGAGAAGGCTCAAGAGGAAGTGTTAGAGAAAATAAGATTTGTGGAAGAGGGAATTCCTGAAATCCAAGGAAATGAATTGGGGCTCTTACAAATCTTGCTGGTCACAACATTTGGATCTCATAAAGCATATGAAGACGTCCTTGGTGTGAAGATTTTGGTTCGGGAAAACACCCCACTGCTTTATTTATGTGTGACAAGTTTAAATGATTTGCCAGCGGTGAAAGAAATTTGTCCCCCTCATGATAAGCTGGTGTCTTTACTCAAAATCTATTGGCAAATTGCCTTAGAATCCACCACCGACTGAGCGCCTGATTTTCTGAAAGTAATACTTGTTTTTCAAAAAGAAAAAAGAAAAAAAGAAAAAAAAACATTATTGTTACATAGGGGAAGGAAATATTGAGAATTGAACCCACAACTCTTTGTCAGTACCACTAGACTATAAGGGGACGTTTGATAGGATGCATTAAATAAGTTAATGCATGCATTAACTTTGTGTATTAATAATACATTATTTGGTAGACATTTAGAACCTATGCATTATTTATGCAAGCATTAGTTATACATCCTATTTGGTATTATCTTATGCATAATTAATGCATAGAAAATAATGGTATTAGCAATGCAATGGATTTTAATGCATGCATTAGCTTAATTAAAGACAAAATTGTCCTTCAAAATTTATGCTTGATTAAAATATGCTAGTTAATATATTAATGCAAGTTCAAAATAATCAAAATAGTGAGAAATAATATTATATCCCTAGTAAATAAATAAATATTTAGCATATTTTCTTTTTTATAAATAAATATTTAATTTTATTTTACAATATAGGTAGACAAATAAAATAATTTTTTTAAAACTTTTTCATATAAAAACATTTCTCAACATATGTTTCTTTTAAAAAGTTAGAGTGTGGGCTAGTTTTGAGGGCATTTTTGTAAACAAACAATTCTTTTAGAAAATGTGCAATGCTTTAATACATCATACCAAACAATGGATAAGAAATATGCCAGCATAGCTAATACCAGCATAACTAATGCAAGTATAACTAATACTAGCATTACTAATACACCCAATTCAGCATTATTCTTATGCACCCTACCAAACGACCCCTAAGTGTTAGTGGTAACCATAGTTCAATTAATTCCCAACCACAGTGTCAGTCAAGTGGATTCTGCTTGTAATAAGGTCTATGACCACGCTTGAGATCATTTGTGATATGTTATTGTATTTCAAATTTCTGAAACCATGATATGTGATTTAAGATAAGTCTGTGAAAATTGGTAATAAACGGACTTGAGATGACGTGAATCGGATCATATTTGAGAAAATTTAAAAATTTGAAGTTCTTAAGAAATTTCATTATTTTGATGCTAAATTCATAGTTGTTGATGTTATTTTGGTGGTTTGAATGCACGACCGAGTCCGTATGATGTTTTCAGGTTGGTGTGCATGTTTGATTTGGAGCCTTGAGGGCTCGGGTGAGTTTTGAATAGGCCACGGAGTAAAATTGGACTTGGGAAAATTGCAGGTTTTTAGCTGGTATGATCAGGTCTGCAGGCTTCACAAATGCGAAGTCTGACTCGCAAATGCGAGCTCGTAAATGCGACAAACCTTCGCAAATGCGAATAATGGACATGGCAGCCTGAGTCGCAAATGCGACTGTTTTCTTGCAAATGTGATTTTGCATTTGCGAATGGTCTCTCGCAAATGCGATGATGATCGGAAAGCTGAGTGGGTCGCAATTGCGAAAGTCCCAATTTTCTGAAGGTCGCAATTGCGATATCAGAGACCTGTAAATTCACACTTAGACGCATTTTCAACCATTTTTCACATCTTCTCAAACCATAAACTCTCTAGGGTGATTTTTCAAAGGCAACTTCTCTTCCTGATCAATTGTAAGTGATTTCTAACTAGTTTTCTTCAATCTTTAACATATTTTCACATGATTTCAACTCAAAATCAATGATTTTCGTGGGGGAAATTGGGTGTTTTGGGTAAAACCTAGGTTTTTCAAAAATTGGGGATTTGGATCTCGATTTGAGGTCCAATTTCAAAACAAATTACATATTTGAGTTCGTGGGGGAATGATAATCGGGTTTTGGTTCGAACCTCGGATTTTGACCCTGTGGGCCCGGGGGCGATTTTTGACTTTTTGGGTAAAACTTTGGAAAACTTATTTTCATGCATTAGAATCGATTCATTTAGCATTTATTGACGTAATTAAGTAACTTGTGGCTAGATACGAGTGAATTGGTGGTGGAATCAAGAGGTAAAGTGATAATTGAGACTTGAATTATGTTCGTGGCATCGAGGTAAGTGTTTGGTCTAACCTTAGCTTGAGGGATTAGGAGTTGTGTCCTATTTGTTATGTGTTATTTGTCGAGTACGACGTATAGGCACGGTGACGAGTATCTATACGTTGGTATCTAGCATGCATGTGAGTCTTATATTATGATTAATGTGACTCAATTTTGTATTGTTCATGCTCTATATGATAATTTCTATTGAGGAATATGACTTTTGGAAGTATTATTGTTAATTGAACATGGTAGAGCATTGGCTCAAGTTGAGCATTGAATTGTTGAACATTGTAGAGCATTGGCTCAAGTTAAGAATAGAATTGTTGAACATTATAGAGCATTGGCTCAAGTTGTGAATTGAGTTGTGAAGTAAATGTGAAAGAAGAAAGGAGAGAGAGAATCATGATATTGTCTCCCTTGCCGGGATGTTATTGTTTTGATATTGTTTCCCTTGCCGAGATTTGATTGTTGTACTATTGTTCCCTTGCCGGAATTTTATTGTGGTTCCATTTATTTCCTTTTCCTTATTTCTTGTGATTGTTGTTTGGGTGAGGAAGAGTGTTAAAGCACGAAGGGTGATGTCGTGTATGATTTTGTGAGGAAGAGTGTAAAGCACGAAGGTTGATGCCATGTCGCACGATGTACAATTCCGTATCGATTATATTGATTTTATGGTGAGGATGAGAGTAAAAGCACGAAGGGTGATGCCGTGCAGTTTATATTGATTCTTATGGTGAGTACGAGAGTAAAAGCACGAAGGGTGATGCTGTGCACTTGTCCTTGATTTTCCTGATTCTTGCTGATAATTGAGTTATGTTGTCCTTTATGTTTATTTACTGATTTTCTGTTGTTACTTGATTTTATTTCGATGTTATAGATTCTCTTACCCTATTTGCCTTGTGATTGTTGCTTGGGTAAGGAAGAGTGTAAAGCACAAAGGGTGATGCCGTGTATTATTTTGGTGAGAGAGTATTAAAGCACGAAGGGTGATGCCGTGTATTATTTTGGTGAGAGAGTGTTAAAGCACGAAGGGTGATGCCGTGCACTTGTCTTTGTTTTCCTGATTTTTATTGATAACTGAGTTACGATTTCTCTATATTTAATAGCTGGTTTCCTGTTGATACTTGTTGTACCCCGCAACATGATCTCCCCTTCCTATTTTTAATTGAACTGTGGCGATCCTCATATTTATTTGTTGTTATTCTGTTATTATTCGATGTCCCCGCAGCATGTTACCCCTCTCATACTTAACTGTACATTATTGTTCTTCTTTTCCGCTGTATATGATTTAACTGTACAAGTTTAATTGTTAGTCTGGTGCTAGCCTCGTTACTACTTCGCCGAAGTTAGGCTAAGCACTTACCAACACATGGGGTCGATTGTGCTGATACTACACTCTGCACTCTTTTGTGCAGATCCCAGTGCTATAGATTTCGAATTGCAATGAGATTGCTGTTTCTTGTTCATCAGGCGACCCGAAGTAGTCCTACAGGCGTCCGCGGGCCTTGGCGTCTCCTTCTATCTACTATTCCTGTTTCTTTCATGTATTTCCATAGACAATGTTGTATTTATTTTTTTCAGACCTTTGCTTGTAGTACTCCTAGACAGTTTGTGAAGTTGTGGCACCAGTCTTGGGTAGATTTGTTATGGATTGGTATTAGCAGTATTATTAAATCTTTACAATGCAGTCTTCCACTTATTCAATTCTGTTGTTATCTAATCGTTGGCTCTTAACTGTTATCGGATTAAAGCTGGAAAAAGGTAAATAGTTCAGTTGGTTGACTTGCCTAGCTTTCACTAGTAGGTGCCATCACGACTCGCGAGGGTGGAAAATCCGGGTCGTGACACTAACCCTCGGCCTTTATTCGGATTTGAAATTGCTACACATTTGTATACGGGTAAAATTGGGGCTAATAAGAACCCCGAGTTCCCAGTGGGTCAAACGAAGCAAGGACGTAACTACAAGGAATCAAAATCGAAGCTGGGAGCCTCTCGTATCAAGACCCAAACAAAACATCTGCCCTCGGAGCCATTGAGACCATGCCCCCGGATCTGATTCGAGCTCCAAGACCTCGGAAAGCATTACCAAACGTCCGTACACGATTAACAAAATGCTGTGATATCCGTGTCTAACCGGATATCACAGTTTGGATCTCGGCCCGTATCGACAACAGATCAGTGATTTACGAAAAGATGATTTTTACCTTTCTTAGATTTGTACCAGGGGTGAAACTCTCCTACTACATAAAGGAGATATTTTTTATTCAAGGGACATATTATAACACGCATACCAAGAAAATATACATTTGTTTTCTCTACTTCCAAAAGTTATTCAAAGTTCTTATTTTTTATCATAGTTCTTCATAAATATTTGGCTCCGAATTGAAGGCAAGCTAATTGTTAATCTCATAACCGAGACCGAACTCAATATTACTACTAGTTTGGCTATTTATTCTATCTTTAAGCTGCTCATCTAATGGTATTAGTCACTTGTAATTAGTCCACATATCCTTAAAATCATGTATAAATTCAATTGTTATCCATTTTTAAGGTTAAATGGTTTGGCGCCCACCGTGGAGCTAAGGATAATAGTGGTAGTTTGATACAAATTTTCATAACACACTCTATTTTATGCATGTTCTTTGAGATTTTAATTTCAGATCTACCTAAGAATGTCAAACTCTCACTATGCTCACTTGAACGTTGATGCTGAGTCTGGCCATCATGGCAAAAATAACAATATAGTACCTAGCAACGAGGTGCCCTTGCTAATCCCAACAGAGACCCAATTATAGACCCAATCGATGGAAACTCACATGTGGCCATCGTTGCAAACCTGCCGATTGACCTTGAGAACAGCGTTCTACGGAGGAGACCGACCAATGACTCGAGGTACGCCCGAAGGCGAAGGCGATGGGATCAATCTGCGGATGATCTTCGAAATGTTACAGGCCCAACAGGCAGTGATAACACAACTACAGAATCAAAGCCGCACCTCCAACAAGGTTGACCCGAACCATTCCGGAAAAACACCCGAAGAAATGAGCAAGTCACAAAAAAGCCGGGTGAAGATGAGCCCGGGACCAACCCCGAAATAATAAAAATGCTTGAGGAACTAACAAAGTGGGTTGAATCGAGGAAGAAGAAAATTGAGGCCAACGATAAAAAAGTGGATACCTATAACTCCAGAGTTGATCAAATCCCAGGAGCGCCCCCGATATTGAAAGGCCTGGACTCCAAGAAGTTTTTCCAAAAGCCTTTTCCTCCGAGCGCGACACTGAAGCCAATCCCGAAGAAGTTCTGTATGCCCGATATTTTGAAGTATAACGGAACCACGGATCCAAATGAGAATGTGACCTCGTACACGTGTGTCATCAAGGAAAATGACTTAGAAGATGATTAAATCGAGTTGGTTTGTTAAAAAGTTCAGAGAAAACCTATCAAAGGAATCAATGATATGGTATCACAACTTACCCCCAAATTCTATTGATTTATTTGTATCTTGCAGATGCCTTTGTGAAAGCATATGCCGGGGCGGTCCATCAAGGTCGAGACCAGAAAATCGGACCATTTTAAGGTAAAACAAAGAGACAACAAAATGCTCAGGAAATTCGTATTAAGGTTTCAAATGGAACGGATGGACCTGCCTCCGAAAGCAAATGATTGGGCCGTTCAGGCGTTCACACAAGGGCTCAACTCCAGAAACTCCTTGTGTTCACAGAAGTTGAAAAAGAATTTGATAGAGTACTCGACGGTAACTTGGGCCAATGTTAATAATAGGTACCCGTCAAAAATCAGAGTCGAGGACGATCAGCTTGGGGCCCCTTCTAGGTCCGTTTATCCCATCAGAACTAATGACAGGCCTAAGAGAGTCGTTGATCATGAACTAAGATTGAACAGAGATCGGTATCAACTGTATAGTGGATATCGAAGAGGTAACAGATCTGGGCATAGCCCTGCAAGAAATGAAAAGACGAATGATCAAGGCCATAATAGTTGGGGCCTCATGAGCAAAAACGGTTTCGACAGGCCTCTCAGGGCCATAGAAGCATCAAGATTATCGGAATGTAACTTCAATGTCGATGTTGCTAGCATCGTATCTTCCATCGAGCGCATAAAGAATACCAAGTGGCCTCGACCATTGTAGTTCGACCCTACCCAGAGAGACCCTAACTTGATATGTAAGTATCATGGCACTCATGGACATATAATCGAGGACTACCGATAATTAAGAGAAAAAGTGGTTCGGTTATTGAATAACGGGCTGTTACACCCCATGTTTTCATATGTGGAAGTATGCCATAAGTCAATTGATATAAGCTCGGAAATGATATGTTACATCCCGCATTTTCATACGTTAAAGTTTCATCGTAAGTTAATAGACCTAAGCTCGGGGATGAGATTATCTTGAAATTATAAGTATTATAGTATTTTAAACAAGTGATAAGTAAATTCGTGAAGGTAATAGGGTAAGCGAATCGAAAACATTGAGTTTCGTCAAAGTTTGATATTTCAGGATAAAATACAATCCAAGCTATAATACCCCATATTTATGGACTAGTGTCATACAAGGTACCACATGACCATGATAGTAAGGTGTATAAGGTATGTTAAAAGTGAGTTTAGTATTTTAAGTAATTTGAGATAATTCTTAATTATGTGGTTAATTGATTAATTATTGATTAATGGGAGATTAAAAATTAATTAAATGATTAGTGGATAATTAATTCAAATAATTGAATAAGATTTGATGAACCCATGTGGCAGCCCATAAGGTTGAATCAAAATCCAAGTAATGACTCTTGGTTTTGGAAGATAGGTAGCATTTTAAGGGATTTTTGGGTGGCTAATATAAGCATGATCAAGTAGGGCCCACACTACTATAATAAGGCATCTTTCGAATACATTCATTCAGTTTGGGAAAGACCTCATACGGATCTACTATTGCACATAAATTTCTTCAATAAAATTCATACAAGATCCTATTATGCGGGAGATGCAATTCTAAGAAAGCATGGTACAATCTTTCTCAAGAATATCATTTTTTCCTACTTTGATCCGTCATTACGTGTTTCGTCACGATTGGCATATGTTAGAAGGATTATCAAGAGCATCGATTCATGTAAGTTAAGGCTACCCCGGCTTTCTTTTTGGCATGATCCATACGATACAAACGAAACGAGAAAATGCACAACTTCCATAAATGACTCTATTCATAGAAATGCTAGAGATGCTTATGTTCTTGATTCCCCACATGTCCTATTATTCTATCATATGTTCATAGGTCTCAGAAAATATGTATGTTGATAAAGTTTACTTCATGATATTAATCAAAGGCATAATTGTCTTATAACACTCCGAGAGATTTTATTGACGTACTTCTCATGCATTACATTCATTTATACATGTACATTGACCCATGACCAGATGACGTTATATACGCATATATATGTACATGAGAGATGGGAAAAGGTTATGGCATTATATACACGCCACCACCTGATCAGCTGGTATACGTTGATGATTTTGCCCACAATGGCTGAGATGATATAATGGGATGCCCTCAGAGGCTTGATGATGTTATGAACACATGTACCTATGCACGACATGACATACATACGCATATGCATGACACTATAAGTATTTCATAATTTACAGAGTTATCCATACTTGTAGGTTGAGTCATTTACTCCATGTTTCTTCCATGTCTTTTATATACTTATTAATGTGCCTTACATACTCAGTACATTATTTGTACTGATGTCCTTTTGTTGGGCACGCTGCATTCATGCCTACAGGTATAGACAATCAGTTTGACGGGCCCTCATAGTAGATGATGTTAGCATTCAGCGAAGGATCGGTAAGACTTATCCTCATTCGGAGTGCAGCCGAGTCTATGAGTCATCGTGTCAAAATTTTGCTACAGACTTATGGGTAGGCCGGTACCCTGTCCTGTTTCATGTCAAATACTCTTCGAGGCTTTGTAGATAGAGGTTTATTTTGTACAGTATATCAGAGGTCTTGACGGCCCATATGTATTCATGTTTTAAGAAATATGGCTCATTTATACAGTGCTTTCCACATATAGTTATACATTACGAGTTGTGGCCATGTTGGCCCAATTACCAATGATAGTACGATAAAAAAGATATGTTACATTGGTACTCAGTTGAGTAAGGTACCGGGTGCCCATAGTGATGCCTTTTTAGGTTTGGGGCGTGACACTGGAATTTTCGTGAATTTCTAAGTGATCGAGCCAAAAGTCACTTTAAGAATAGGGACTCTAACAAATAGACATAACAAGAAGAACCTCAGCACGTTATCAACATGATCATTGGAGGAGTCGATGTCCCCTAGGGACCAATGCTAAAACGCATTAATGTAACGACCTGACCGGTTGTTAATCCCCTATTTTCTACTTCCCCCGTATCTATTTATGGTATTGTGACTTGCCGGAAGGTTTCGTTTTGGTTTTTGGAGTATTTTGCGACTTAGTCCCTAAACGGAGGCTTAAGTCTTAGGATCTGGATCGTAGTCGGATCTATGTGAAGGCGACTTCAAAATAGAATTTCATCAATTCCGTTAGCTCTGTTGGGTGATTTTGGGCTTAGGGGCATGTCCAGATTGTTTTTTGGAGTTCTGTAGTTGATTTAGGCTTGAAATGACGAAAATTAAATTTTTAGAAACTTTGACCAGTAGAGGACTTTTTGATGTTGGGGTCGGATTTTGATTCCGAAAATTGAAGTAGGTCAGTAATGTTGAATATGACTTGTGTGCAAAATTTGGGATCAATCGGATGTGGTTTGATAGGTTTCGGTATCAGTTGTGAAAATTTGAAGTTTCAAGTTCTTTAAGTATAAATTGGAGGATGATTTGTGATTTTAATGTTGTTTGATGTGGTTTGAGGGATCGACTAAGTTCGTATGATGTTTGAGGACTTGTTGGTATATTTGGTTGAGGTTCCAGGGGCCTCAGGTTGATTTAGGATGGTTAACAGACCTTTTGGACTTCAGAAAAGAGAGTAGATATTTATGGTGTTTGTTGTAGACATTTCTTTATCGCGTTTGCGAGAGAGGTCTCGCGTTTGCAAAAGGCATCTGGGGAGGCAGCTGAGTTGCTTTTCACATTTGCGATATGGTTCCCACATTCGCAAAAATGTGGAACTTTGAGGCTACGTGTTTGCGATAGGGACCTCGCATTCGCGTAAAGGAACGGACGGAATGAGCTTCAGGCATTATGCCTACGCGTTCGAGAATAGGGTTCCGCGTTCACGTAGGGTCAGCCAGTGAAAGGCACGCGTTCGTAAGAGGTCACTCATGTTCGCGAAAGAGGAATTTCTGGTCATTTTTTTCAACGCGAACGCGAGGATTTGACCGCGTTCGGGAAGAAGGAATTAACTAGGCAGATATAAAGTTTAAAAACGAGGTGTTTGGCCATTTTTATCAAAACTTGAGTTTCGGATCTCGGATTTGGATGAGATTTTGAGGGATTTTCAGAGATATCAATTGGGTAATGATTCTTAACTTGATTTTCTATTGTATCTCACTAATCTATCATTAATTTTATCATTTAATTTCGTATTTGGGGTGAAAAATTGGAAAAATTTGAGAAAATTCTTAGGTCGAATTTTGGGGTTTTGATCGAGATTTTGATATCAGATTTGAGTAATTTTGATACGAGTGAACTCGTGAGCGAATGGGTGTTCATATTTTATGACTTTTACCCGATTCCAAGACGTGGGCCCGGGGAGACTTTTTGGGCGATTTTTCCAATTTCTTGCTTTAACTTTGATTTCATTAGCTAGATTAGGTGCTTGTAGTTATATTTATGTTATGTAACTGATTTTGGCAAGATTTTGGCCATTCAGAGTTGGATATTTGTGGGAAAGGCGTTGTTACAGATTGATTTGAGCTTGGTTCGAGGTAAGTGGCTTGCCTAACCTTGTGGGAGGAGGGGGCAGGAAGGGGGGGAACTCCCCTTAGGATTTGGTACTTTTTTGATATGTGAGCGTCGTGCACGTGAAGTGACAAGTGCGTACATGGGATATTTGTTGTAAAACTCCGTTTTTCACTAAGTAATAACCTCTTTCACTTTATTTGAGCTACACTAGCATATGTAATTATCATGTTTCATCTAGAATAGCATGTCTACTTGTCTTAATTGCCTATCTGAACTCTGTGCAGTAGGCTTAGTGAATTCCCTGCTTTGTCCTCGACTTGTACTTAGTTTAAATTGTAGGATATCGTGTTGTAGCTGTTATTTCTATTGTTTGAGCTGTGTATTTACTTTTGGGACTACGGAATGGTGTTCCGAGAGATCCCCCTGCATATTTACTTTGGGACTACGGAACGGTATTCTGGGAGATCCCCCTATCTTGCATATTTACTTTGGGACTACAGAACGATATTCCGGGAGATCCCTTTATACATTTACGTTTGGGACTACGAGATAGTATCTCGGGAGATCCCTTGTTGTTATCTTTGTGTACTGAGTTGTTACCTTTCTATGATTTCAATCTTGTTAAATTTCGGTCTTTATTTTACTGCAATATTTCATTCTGTTTTGTTTTATTATACACACACACACACACACACACACACACACACCAGTAGGGCCCTAACCTAACCTCATTACTACTCGACCGAGGTTAGGCTTGGCACTTACTGGGTACCGTTGTGGTGTACTCATGTCTTTTCCTGCACATATTTTTTCGTGTGTAGATCCAGGTACCTCCTATCAGCCTTGTTTCTAGTTGCACAGTTTCTCCCATTCCGGAGACTAAAAGGTACATCTGTCGCATCCGTAGACCTCGGAGTCCCCTCCAATCCTATCTGATGTTGGTTCCCTTTTATTGATACTAGCACAATTGTAGAGAACAGTTGACAAAGATTTTAGAAGCTTGTGACTTACCGTGTTCCAAGTTTTGGGAGATATTACACCCCATGTTTCGTATGGGTAAGTACGCCATAAGTAAATATATATAAGCTCAAAAATGAGATGTTACATTTCACATTTTTGTACGTTAAAGTTTCGTTTTAAGCTAATCGACGTAAGTTCGGGGATGAGATTATTTTTGAGGTTATGCGCATTTATGCAATTTATAATAGGTGATAAGTAGAGTGCCATTAAGGTTAAAGGGTAAACGAATCAAAGAAAATGAGTTTCGTTGAAGGTTGTTGATTTGGGATAAAATACGGTACGAGCCATAATACCCGGTATTTATGGACTAGTGTCATACAAGGTACTACATGACCATAATAGTAAGGTGTACAAAGTGTGTTAAAAGTGAGTAGTGTTTTAAGTAAGTTGAGATAATTCATAATTATATGGGTAATTGGTTAATAGGATATTACCTAATTAATTGGGGAATTATTGGATAAAGATTAAATTTCTCAACGTGGCAGCCCACCCTTCAAACTAAGTGATTCATAAATCAAATTGAAAGGTGGCAAACTAAAGTTATGTGACTAAGCCACCACCAAAAGTGAACCCACACCCATTCAAACACATACTTAGAAGATTTGTGACCATTTTGCTTCATTTGACTTTTTAGATGTTCAAGCGATTCAATTATAATGTTCTTTCTATTACAAAGACACGTTAGAATGTATTAAAAGAATACATAACATTTTCCTACTACAATCCCAAAATAACACCTGATAGAGCACTTGATTTTATAGCATCTTAAACAACATGAGAATTTGCAATTATAAGGGAGTACGATGCTATCTTTCTCAAGAATATCATACGGATTGTTCCCTATTTCGATCTGGCCATTACGTGTTTCGTCGCGATTGACGTGTGTTAGAAGAATTTTCAAGAGAATAGGTTCAGGTATGTTAAGGCTAAGCCCCTTCCTTCATTTTGGCATGATCTCGTAACTACATGTATTTGATAACACGTCATAAAGAGAAGTTCATACTCCCGAATTTATATACATTATCCTAGTCTCATAAGTTACAGTATTCTCCCTTATCAGGACCTTATATTCAATTGAGTATTGTCTTCTTCTAGTTGTGAGCATGTAATTTTTACCCCATTAAAATATTCCTACAAAATTAATAAATAAATTAGCCCTATTTATTTTTAGATTTTTTTAGGATTTTTGGTATTTATTTGAAATTATTTGCATTTTTAGTTGCATTTTCATTTTTAAAGTTATGAAAACTAACAAAAAATATTTAAACCTTCATCATTTTGCATTATTAGGTTTTTAATTTAATTTAATGCCTAATTACATAATTTAATTACTTTATTAAAAGAAAATCACAAAAATTATTTATTTTTGACATTTTTAGTTTCAATGTTAAAAACTAGTAATTTTTCTTTTTTAAAAACTTAAGATTGACTAATTATGTAAATAATACAAATAAATAGTTAGTGTAATTTTATAATGTGAGACAATTTAGTGTTAATCTAGGATTTTATTAAAATCAGTTAGGTTTTAAAATTAATTAAAGAAAAAAGGGTCTTTGTTTCTTCAAAATCGGGCTGGGCCAATGTTTAAACCAAGTCCAATCACAAAACATAACCTAAAAATACCCAAGCCCAACCCCTTTTGAACTGGTCCAGCCCCCTTCCTGTAACGACCCGGTCTGTCGTTTTATGAATTTATGCCCTGATCCCCTATTAACTGCTTTCCCCGTGTTTGTATCTGCTGTTGTGAGTTGTCGGGGGGATTTATTGGGAATTTCTGAGAGTTTTGGGACACTTAATCCCTAAATGAGAGCTTAAGTTTTGGAAATTTGACCGTAGTCGGAACAGTGTAAAGACGACCTCGGAAAGGAATGCTGATAGTTATGTTAGCTCCGTTGGGTGATTTCGGGTTTAGGAGCGTGTTCGGATGATGGGTTTTGGAGGTCTGTAGCTAAATTAGGCTTGAAATGAAGAAAGTTAAATTTTTTAAGTTTCCAGTTCGATAGTGAGATTTTGATCCGAGGGTCGGAATGGAATTCGGAAGTTGGAGTAGCTCCGTAGTGTTGAATGTGAAGTGTGCAAAATTTCAGGTCATTCGAACGAGGTTTGATAGACTTTTGATCGAAAGTGTATTTTGAGAGTTTTGAAGTTCTTAGTCTTGAATCCGAAGCTAAATTGGTGTTTTGATGTTGTTTTGAGCGTTCCGAAGATTGGAACAAGTTTGAATGATATTTTAGGATTGGTTGGTGTGTTTGGTTGGGGTCCTGGGGGCCTCGGGTGTATTTCGGATGCTCAACGGGGCATTTTTGAACTTGTTGGAATTGTAGAAAAACTGCAGCAGCCCAGTTCTGGTTTCCTTCTTCACGTTCGCGAATAGGGTCTCACATTCGTGAAGAGGAGCTGGGGCTGGGGGAGTTTTTGTGCTTCGCGTTCGCGAGTCTCCTGCATTCGCAAAGCTGGGATGTTTTATACCTACGCGTTCGCGATGGAGTTCGTGCGTTCGCATAGGAGGAGGAGGCTTTGCATCGCGTTCGCGTCATGGGTATCGCGTTCACGATGAAGGAATCTGGACCCAAGCAAATTGTGCTTTGCGAACGCAAGGGGCCTTCCGCGTTCACGAAGAAGGAATATCTGGATAGTATTTAAATAGCCCATCCGCGACCCTTCTTCATTTTTCCACCATTTTTGAACGGGATTGAAGCTTTTGAGGGTGATTTTTGAGGAAATCAAAGGGGAATCACTTGGAGGTAATATTTTTAACTTCATAACTCGTTTATATGTGATTAAAGGCCTAATTAGTAGTGAAAAAAATTGGGAAAAATGGGTAATTAGGGCTTGAGACTAAGAGACCTTAACATGGGTATTTGAGGGGACAATTGAACTCCGATTTCAGTGTTCTTGTTATGTATAGACGTGTGAGAGTATGAGAATTCTGAAAATGTAAATTTCACCCAATTCCAAGACGTGGGCTCGAGGGGCGTTTTGGTTATTTTACCTAATTTCGCGTATTAGCTTAGAATTTATTTGTAGAATCAGTTACTTGAAGTGTTATTTACATTATGCAATTGACTTGAATAGATTTGGGCCATTTGGAGTCGAGTACTCGTGGCAAGAACGCGATTTCGGGTTGACTTTTGAGCTGGTTCGAGGTAAGTGGCTTGTCTAACCTTGTGTGGGTGATATTCCCCTTAGGATTTGGTATTGTGGTAATTGAAATGCCTTGTACGTGAGGTGATGAGTGCGTACTTGTGCTAATTATTGAAAATTTTGTTTTCGCTTAAGTAGCTTTAATTGTGTTTTCCTTTCCTGCTTACTCTACTTGAAATTTAAATCTGTTGTTAGGTTAGAAAAACATGTTTAATTTACTTAATTGCTTTATTGCTTAAACTGTCGTAATTGTATTATGTGAAGCATGTTATGTTAGAATTACTTGTTTTAGTTGGTACGAAATTTGGCTTAATTGAGTATTCCTTGTGTTGTTGCTGTGTGTTTTTACTTTGGCACTACGGGACGGCATCCCGGGAGATCCCATGTACGTATTTATGATTTGAGTTGAGGTGCGGGATACCAAGAGATCCCTAGCACGCATATTGAGGATACCAAGAGGTGCTGTTATAAAGGACATATATTATAACATAATATAAAATCCGTTCAAAAAAAATTGGCTTTTATAGTGAAAGGTTGTTATATAGAGATGCAGTTATAGAGAGGTCTGATTGTATTTTATATAGTGACAGTCTATTTCATATATATTTGTATACTGACAGTCTATTATATATAAATTGTATGGTGGCAGTCTATTTTATATTTTTGTATAGTGACAGTCTATTTTATATATATTTTGTATAGTGACAGTCTATTTAGTATATATTTTGTATAGTGACAATATATACAACATAAACTGTCACTATACAAAAATTATACAAAATAGACTGTCACTATATAATTTATATACAATAGACTTATTATTCCAAACTTAATTTAAGTGCGTTACTGTTTTTGTTATTCAATTTTCAGAGCAAAATATGAAATCACTTTGCATAGTTCTAGGATAAATTTGACCATTTTATTGTAAAAAAATCCATGTTGAAAAGCTTTTGCAGGTAGTCGATAGGGTAAGTTTGGCCAATTCAAGTAACAACAAAAGTAATCTGACCTAAACTATTAGCGAGAAGAAAATTGGACCGTTTCACAAACTAATTATGTGCCCCGTCTTAAAATGCCCAAATAACTTACTTCGAATTTCTCTAAGTAGGTGGCAGAGTAAGGGGAAGGTAAGGATTAAAGCCAAGGGCGAAGCTACAGTGTAGTTGACCACCCTTCGTCGAAAAATTACACTGTATATACCGGTAAAAATTTTGAATTTACATATATGTAATACATATTGAACACCCTTGCAACAAAGAAGAGGGGTAGCCCAGTGGCAAATCACACAATTTGTGTTGCGTTTTATTTTTTTTTAAAGACTAAACGACGTCGTTAGATTAAACAAATCAAAATCCCTAAATCACTAAATGGTCAAAATTGATCCCTCTGCTCTCAATTGCTCATTCCTCACGCAGACAAAGAAAAAACCTAGAAATTTTGGGGAAGTTCTGGTTGCTCTATCTCTCTCTCGGCGCTATTCTGTATTCACAACAGCTCCATTGCTCCATTTTTGTGGTTAGAACTTAGAAACTCTTGTCTAATTGTCTTTTCTTTTCTGTTTTTGTTTCAAAGTTTTAGTTTTGCTTCAAAGTTTTAGTTTTCAGTATTCACAACAGTTTTAGTTTTTCTCTTTCTGATTTTTGGTTTAGTACTGTGGTTAAAAAGGGTTTACTCAAGAGATTTGAGCCTAAATAGAAACTAATGGATATAGAATATTCATGTAGCGCCCGGCTAGTTTAGGTGTACTTGATTGATACATAGATTGAAATCTCTATTTTGTTTGGTATAGGGGTGGGGGCACTTTCTGTCCACCGGATTGTTGTGCAACAGTTTTAGAATACTATGCTAATCCTATCATCTGGAAAAATAAATTAGTAAATTTGTTGAATCCAAGTTTAACACGGGTTCGAAGTTGTTTTAAGAAGCTTCCATTTAGTATAAGTGCATGAACTGGTTCATTGAGAAAAGGCTTGTGTGTTCATATAGATATAAGTGTGAGACTTCAGAGAATTCTAATTTGCCATAAAAAGCAAAAAATTTAGTATTGGAATGAGATGAGCCTAATTTTAAATAGAGTTTAATGGCTACAAAATATTCATATAGATGCACTGCTAGAATGGAATTGAGGTGTACTTGATTGGTACTTTATACATTCAGGAAATTGAAGTTGCAATGAACTTGTGGAAATTTTACAACAAAGTACCAAAAATAACTTCGGTTTCTCAAAATCAATCTACCAAAATAAGTAGAATCGCTTTTCGACGCTTCTTTTATATTAGTTTGCATTTATCCAATTGTTTGTATTATTACCTGCATTTTTATAATTTAGCTCGATATCACGTTGTTTGATTTAAATTTTTCGGTGCACCTACTTGTTGAGAATTTTCTTTTCTTGTTCAAGTTTGAACACCCTTGAAAAATTTTCTAGCTTCGTCACTGATTAAAGCAGGTTACGGAGTTGAAAAGTTTGAAATTTGAAGGGGGAGGGGGAGGGAAAGTGACAGTATTTTTGGGCTAGCCCTTGTAATTGATTTGGGCTATTAATTATATGGTTTATTTTATAGCTACCTATTGTCATTAGTTTTTTCGGATTGCTATAAATGAAGTTTGCTCAATTTCTTGTAAAAATAACACGGTCTAGTTAGTTTTCGAACTGGTCATTCAAAAATAGCCAGCGTTTGCAAAGTCATTAAAAATTAGCCACTATTTTGCTGCAACAGGAACCCGTCCAGCATAATATACTGAAGATCGGTACACATGTGTAAAACTTCCAGCATATTATGCTGGAACTCCAACACGCGGAAAGTTCCAGCATAAAATACTTGAGATTGAAGCACCTGTGTATGAACTTCCAGCATATTATACTGAACCGATAAATCATACTGGAACTCCAGTGTATTATGCTGGAGTTCCAATATACTTATGATGGAACTCCATTATAATATGCTGGAGTTCCAGTATACTTATAATAGAACTCCAGTATATTATGCTGGAGTATTTTTTCGGATTTTAAACAGTGTTTTCATTTAGATTTATCTTTACATGAAAAATGGTTAAATTTCAATTACTTTTGAAACTGTAGCTATTTTTGAATGACCGCTTATAAATTTGGCTATTTTTTAATCGGAAAAGGTCCAAATATGCCCGTGAACTATGCGAAATAGGATAAATATGTTCGTCGTTATTAGTTCGGCCCATATATGTCCAAACCGTCTAATAGTTGTGCATATATGCCCTTCGAAAAGGGTCAAAAATGCCCTTAACGTATTAGAAATGGTTTAAATTTTCCCTCCTTCCACCTATTGGTCTAAAAATACCCCCAACGTTTATTTTCGGATTAAAAATGCCCCTCATTTTAATGGAAGTATGAGATGACATATGTGGGGCTTTTAATTAAATAGGTGGCATTGATTTGTTGGTCCACGTGGATATTAGACCCATCCATAATTAACCCGACCCATATGAAGTAAATCCAAAATTCGAACCCCTTCCTCCTTACTGGAAATTGGCGACTGGTAATTTTTTGACGAACAGTAATTGGGTGCAAGTTTGGGATGAAGAAGAAAATAGGAAAACAAACAATACTTGAAAGTCACGAAAATGGGTAAGTATTCACCATTGACAGCCATGTTACCTTCGTGAAACTCAATTAACAGAGAAAGAAAATCACCAGCAGTGCACAATTTCCTCAATAGTCCATGAACCTGAATTCCTAGCTTAACAAGACCAACTCTTGAATATGCTTTCAAAACTATAAATGACGAATACTCATCTACAGCGGATGCAATTCTCAAGCATCAAACAAAAAACTTCAAAAGTATTACATGGGTCATTTTCCTTTGAAATTTTCTTCATTATTACATCCCCTATAAATGGTTTTTCTTGGGTTAGCTTTGAACATAAGAAAATATCGGAGAAGAAGAGAAAACGAGCAAATTCAAATATTGTTTGTTTCCCCAACTCCTTGAAACACCTTGCTATAGAGTTGGCTGCTCCATGACATGATGGCCTAGGATATGGTTGTACAGTAGGGACAACATCCTTATTGCATATGAAGGAGATGAAAATTATCCTGTGATCGACTATTACAGTGCCTCCTCCAGTAAACCTCTTTACTACTGGAATCTTGTCTTGCAAAACAGAACCGATTTCAAGAAGTTCAGTTGGTTTTCTGTGATAATGGTTAATGTTCTTATACAATTAACTCAATTAGAGACATACAACAAAAATGTCCTATCATTACGGCTATGGCATACATCAAGTACTCGTAACTTCTTACATCAATTGTAAGTTGATAGATCAGAACTTGCACAACAACAGTGCAATTAATACTGATAGCTTAGCTCCAAAGAATATACAACCTAAATAATATTAGAAAGCGGAAAAACTGGCCTCGTTATCAGTGTCTTTATGACACACATATGTTAAATTGCTTTAGGTTCGTATTTTTCGAATCCCCTTCCTGGCTCCATCATTTCCCACAAGCACTATATAGTTTAAAGATGGTGAAGGATTAATTAGTGAAGCAGAAGAAAAGTGCAAATCCAATCATCAAAACAAGTTGTATAATGAACCTGCCAATAAAAACAATTAAGAAACAATTCTAGCAAAAGTACTACTATGGAAAAAAAGAGTCATACCATAAATAAAGGGTGAAAATTGATGGCTCGCCCTGAAATACCCATGACAATTGTGGGTTCATTGGTTCCATCATTTACAATGCACCAGTTTTGAGGTGAAGTCCTGAGCAACCATTCCTACAAATGCAATTGTCGCAGAATTGGCACTCCTTTAAATTTAACAACATTCATTAATGGCAGCCGCCCCACATTTCCTGAACTCATTGCAACTAAAACAATCTGTACGCTAACAGCTGAACTGGGTCTTTGACTCTTTTCCCAATTTCACCAGAAAACCTACAATTGTGTACTTTCTCGACAATTTCAAGGATCAATGTTATCCACGAGTGTCACCACAGACCCACTCAAGGAATTCATAAATCTCCCTCTTCTTCTCTTTTCAAAGACCAGCCTCCTCTCTCTATCTCGCACTTCTTCTTTGCCCAAAAACACGTGTCCAAAACTATTATTTCACCTAAAATGATCAGTAATTGATTTCGAGCTATAAGGTGGGGAAGCAATAGCTGAGGTAGATATGATCAACGGGCAGAGGGAGGTGATGCGATCTAGCTTTGTTGGAGGAGTTAGGAAATAAAGGAGCAGCCAAAGACAGGAACCTTGAAAAGAATAGAAGCAAGCCTACCATATTTACTTTGGCATTGAATACAAACGGCCAACGGGAAGACTTGACAATTTTGGATTAGAGTTCTATATGTAATAAGAGAAATTAAAAAAGGGAAAAAGTCCAAATATGCCCATAAACTATGCGAAATAGGATAAATATGCTCGTCGTTATTAGTCCGGCCCAAATATGTCCAAACCATCCAATAGTTGTGCATTATGCCCTTATTAGACGGAACCAGCATTTTTTTTTCTTTTTTAATTATCTAATACCAAACCCTACACGACCCGACCCCCCCCCCCCCCCTAATTCTAAAAGACCCAAACTTAATCCCCTAAAACAGACGTTCTCCAGTCCTAAAACAAACGCTTCCCACCCCTAAAACGGACGCTCCTCTTCCTTTTGTCATCTTCTTCCTAAATCCCAACTAGGGTTCTTCTTCTTTCTCCTCTTTCTTTCTTTTATGCTTTAATTTTTGAATCCAACGGGCCGTTTCCTTCTTGTTTGATCCACTCACTTTCGTCTCTTACTTCTTTCATTTGCTTTGAAATGTCGGAGCATCTATAACAGCCTGTTCAATGTTGTTCTCTCTCTTTTCCTTCGCTGTCAATTCGATTACTTTCTCTGTGCAGTAACAAATCAGTTCTCTATTCCTTAGGAGCACCATATCCATAAAACTTTGGTTTGAGTTTTATTACTCCTTTAGACTTTAGAATTGGTGCATGAGCAGATAATTTTTGACATCTTACGCACTGAAAAAAAAGTTAAAATCTAAAGTACTCAAAGGTGTGGCCTAGTGGTCAATCAAGTGGGTGGAAAACGATGAGCTTAGGTTCAAATCTGAGCGGAGGCAAAAATACTTGGTAATTTCTTCCCATTTGTCCGAGCCTTGGTGGACATAACCTATTAATATTAACATATTATAGAAGAGTGTGCCCTTTCGTTATTGTTGCCAAATCTTAGGAAATCCATGTATATATCCAGATGCGCTTGTTATCTTTTATGACATGAGATGTCCGACTAGCATATTAAGGGCGTTTGATCTTTAAAACATGGTTTTATGGAAATTAGCATGTTTTATGCATGCTTTTTTGGTGTAGTTAGTGTTTATAAATAACGGAGAACGTAAGTTTAAATTAAAAGTGACGGTTGGAAGTGCCTTTTCAGTTTTCAAGATAGTTATACTCCCTCCATTCATTTTTAGTTGTTCATTTTTGACATTGTACTCTCTTTAAAAAAAAATGAAGAATGTATTTTACAATTTTACCCATAATAATGATAGTATTTCAAAAAGTATTGACAAATAATTTGGGCATTGAGTAGTTAATGATAAGTATACATAAAATAAAAAAGCGCCTTTTTCTTGATCGTGGTGATGCTCCTCCACAGCAGTAGTAGAGTCATGGGGATGCTCCTTTAAAGACTCAAACAACTCAACAATTCTAGTAACTGGCACTGATGTGTCCTCTTGCTGCTCCTTCACTGTCTCAATTCTCTCCACATTGCCTGCAGGAACAGATATATAATTAATGTATAGTTACTTGCAATGAACATTTATATTTCTTAGGAAATTAAAATATACTTTAAGAAAAACGGACACATTTCTTAAATTTGGAAACAATTTAACTTTGAATTTCTTATTTTATTTATAACTGCATAAATGTTATAGCATAATAAAATCACTATCTTTTAAAAAATTTATGATCACACCTGCCAAGTATCCAGTGCAGAACCAAAAAATGCAAGAATTTAGTGATAAAAATATAAATATTGAACGCCTCACATTTAAATCCACATCTAGTATCCACCCTCTTGTCTTAATCTATATGAACTGTCTTCAATTTCACTGTGTTTCTATACATACAGTGCCATGGGATGAATGGCTTAAAAATAATTTTTGTAATGCACAAAACAAGAATTGTTTCTATTGAACCCAGATTATATCCTTCTTTTTACTGTATCCCCCCCCCCCCCCCAATTGTTCTACCAAAGTTGCTTTACAAAGTGTGGACAACTTCCGTGCCAAAATTCTTGAGTGAAAGTAAGTTTGACAGTTCATCTAGATTAAGACAAGAGGGGTGGATAACTGTTGGATTGAAAAATTAAAGCATAAAAGAAAAAAAGAGGAAAAAGAAGAAGAACCCTAGTTGGGATTTAGGAAGAAGATGACAGAAGGAAGAGGAGAATCCGTTTTAGGGCTGGGGAGCGTCTGTTTTAGGGGATTAAGTTTGGGTCTTTTAGAATTAGGGGTGGGTCGGATCGGGTCAGTAGATTTAGGTCGGGTTTGGTATTAGATAATTAAAAAAAGAAAAAAAATGTTGTTTCCATCTAATAAGGGCATATATGCACAACTATTGGACGGTTTGGACATATTTGGGCCGGACTAATAACGACGGGCACATTTGTCCTATTTCGCATAGTTCACGGGCATATTTGGACTTTTTCCCTTTTTTAATTTCTCTTATTACATATAGAACTCTAATCCAAAATTGTCAAGTCTTCCCGTTGGCCATTTGTATTCAATGCCAAAGTAAATATGGTAGGCTTGCTTCTATTCTTTTCTAGGTTCATGTCTTTGGCTACTCCTTTATTTCTCAACTCCTCCAACAAAGCTAGATTGCATCACCTCCCTCTGCCCGTTGATCATATCTACCTCAGCTATTACTTCCCCACCTTATAGCTCGAAATCAATTACTGATCATTTTAGGTGAAATAATAGTTTTGGACACGTGTTTTCGGGCAAAGAAGAAGTGCGAGATAGAGAGAGGAGGCTGGTCTTTGAAAAGAGAAGAAGAGGGATATTTATGAATTCCTTGAGTGGGTCTGTGGTGACACTCATGGATAACATTGATCCTTGAAATTGTCGAGAAAGTACACAATTGTAGGTTTTCTGGTGAAATTGGGAAAAGAGTCAAAGACCCAGTTCAGATGTTAGCGTACAAATTGTTTTAGTTACGATGAGTTCAGGAAATGTGGGGCGGCTGCCATTGATGAATGTTGTTAAATTTAAGGGAGTGCCAATTCTGCAGCAATTGCATTTGGAGGAACGGTTGGTCAGGACTTCACCTCAAAACTGGTGCATTGTAAATGATGGAACCAATGAACCCACAATTGTCATGGGTATTTCAGGGTGAGCTATCAATTTTCACCCTTTTTATGGTATGACTCTTTTTTTCCATAGTAGTACTTTTGCTAGAATTGTTTCTTGATTATTTTTATTGGCGGGTTCATTATACAACTTGTTTTGACGATTGGATTTGCACTTTCCTTCTGCTTCACTAATTAATCTTTCACCATCTTTAAACTATATAGTGCTTGTGGGAAATGGTGGAGCCAGGAAGGGGATTCGAAAAATACGAACCTAAAGCAATTTAACATATGTGTGTCAAAAAGACACTGATAACGAGGCCAGTTTTTCCACTTTCTGATATTGTTTAGGTTGTATATTCTTTGGAGCTAAGCTATTAGTATTAACTGCACTGCTGTTGTGCAAGTTCTAATCTATCAGCTTACAATTGATGCAAGAAGTTACGAGTACTTGATGTATGCCATGGCCATAATGATAGGACATATTTTGTTGTATGTCTCTAATTGAGTTAATTGTATAACAACATTAACCATTGTCACAGAAAACCAGCTGAACTTCTTGAAATCGGTTCTGTTTTGCAAGACAAGATTCAAGTAGTAAAGAGGTTTACTGGAGGAGGCACTGTAATAGTCTATCACGGGACAGTATTCCTCTCCTTCATATGCAATAAGAATGTTGTCCCTACTGTACAACCATATCCTAGGCCCATCATGTCATAGAGCAGCCAACTCTATAGCAAGGGGTTTCAAGGAGGTGGGGATTTCTCTCTTCGTGAAAATGGTACTTTTCTGCTCCAGGATTATTTTCATTGTTGAATGTCTAGCTTTTTGCAGGAAGAGTTGCAGGTTTTCTCCAAGAACCAAACCCCCTTATCATTTTTCCTTGGATCTTGTGTTTCCGGCTTACCACAAACCGACCACTTTAACTTTCTTCACAATTCAAACAAAACATGTTAGAATGGACTCAGTCGGTCCTTATTATTATCATCATTTTTTCACTTTTTTTTCTCTTTTTCCTTTTTTTCGATTGATCGAACCTGATGTGGGTTGCCTACGTATCATGTGGGAACATGAATCAGATCTTGCGTAGTTCGGGAAGATCAAGAATAAAGTAAATAAACTAACCTTTTTTTGGATTTTGGACTTTTTCGGAAGAAAGACTTAAAAAGAAGAAACAAAATATTTTTTGATTTCGATTTTTGTCTGTATTATTTTTAAAAGAAACTCTAAAGAAGAAAGAACATATTTTTTTTTAAATTTTATTTTGAATTTATGCAAGAAATGCTCCTAAAGAAAAGGAAATATTTTTTGAATCTTGAATTTTCTTTTCATATTTTGAAAGAAGAATGACAAATATTTTTGGATTTTGAGAAGAAACTAAAAGAAAATATTTTTGTATATTTTTAAAAAAATAATTAGGGTATAAAAGAAAGGCTTTCTAAAGCAAGTAATGGAAAATAGTTTTGGATTTTTTGAAAATTAAGGTCTCAAAAAAAGACTTTTCTAGAGAGGAAGTAAAGGAAAATATTTTTGAATTTTTTGAAAATTATGGGCCGGAACCGATGAGGTTTCCCTACGTATCTCACATCCGGTGAGAATCAAACCCGCGTAGTTCGCCCGTTTCGATGCAACAAGAAAATATGACTTATTTTGAAATGACTTTTCTTTTTTTTTTTCAAAATTTCAACAGAATTTCAGGGTAATTCAAATACCTACCTCTCACTCTTTTTTTTTTTTGATTTTCATTTTTTGATTTTCTTTCCCTATTCTAGAAGCCAGTCAGCATGCAAGCCGAAATAAACAAATACACAAGTAGCACGTAAGATGTATCAGGATGGTATTTAAATTTGGGTGCACCTGTCCTAGATGGACCCAACCCCTGTGTTGAGTCCCCAAAATCAAATGCACATGATACAAACAAACGTTCCTACTAGGGATCCGACATGAGGCTGAGTTATTCTAAGCTAAAAACCTGGGTATATTGTTCTAGACTTGTGTATCCGAGCGGACAACTCAAGCCGAGAAGGGGGCTACGTACCGGAAACCAAAAGGCCATCCGGCTTTGTAACTTGTCCGAGCCTCTTTCTTATTTCAATGTATGACACTAACAGAAGGAGGAGTCACGCCAGCGTGCACATCCCCTAAGATGAGAAGAGAAGGGTTTCATAATAGTTTATATACAGTTCAAATAATATCAAAACAGTAAAAAACAACACTTAGCACATTAGGCCCAAACACGTAAAAATCAGATAATAAACAAAGTCAACTATAACAATTATTCCAAGCTCGAATTCTGAACTCTGAACCAGAAGTTCTGGGTTCTTTTCCCCAGCAGAGTCGCTAGAGCTGTCACACCTCCTTTTTACCTACACCCCCGAAAGGTGAGTATAAGGGAATTTTTTTCAACTTAAAGTGACAATCGAAACGAGATTATTTTTATGTAAAATTCAGAGTCGTCACTTGAGATAATTTATGGTGTCCCAAGTCACCGGTTCAAATCCCGAATCGAGGAAAAGATTGACTCTGTATTATAGTCCGCGAACACAGAAATCCGGGTAAGGAATTTTATTAATCCGGGAGAAGGTATTGGGAATTCCCGAGTTTTGTGGTTCTAGCACGGTCGCTTAAACTATCATAATTGGCTTAATTATCTGATTTTAATACGTGTTTTATCCTACGGTTCAATTTTAACTTTATAACCGCTTTTATTTAATTATTGGGAAAGATTCAACATTATCTAAAACACATCTTGAACCACATCACATAAATATACCCACGGTCCACGACACAATTTGTCTAACGTTGTTGAGATTTGGATTTGGGTCACATAAATGCGCACCCAAGTTTAGGAGGGTAAATTATTAACTAGCACGCCTAAAGCAAGCTTGAATTTGAATTATTTTCCTAATTTTTGAGATTGTTATAAGGCCAAATTTATGAACAAGATATTATTGGGGCCAAGGGCTAGCTAACATGATCTATTACTTGGTCTAGATTCCTTATAGTTCAAGACACACCCTATGGCCCATTCTTATTCCTTGTCAAGAAAGAAACAACTTCAATTTTCATCTACCCAATTAAAAGTATTTATTCAAGAACCTAGGACTACATGCATCACAATCAAAATAAAATCTAATTAAAACAATTTAATTGAAAACTAGGACATGCCACTCAAACAACGTAGAAACAAAAATCAACCAACATGCGCACTGACCTATCATAGCACAATAAAATGAGAATGAAAATTGAGGAATGGAACTTTTATTGATGAACCAAACTGGAAATTGCAAATCAATCGGGCTAAACAAGCAACAACCCTTGGAATGAAACACCGAAATTACGAATCGAAACCGCGAATCGACACCGGAAAACTCAAAACAAACTCTGGACAACGATGATTTTTGGGGAAATTGGGATACCGGTTTGTTTTTCTTTATTCGAGCGTTACCAAACAAAGAAGTGAAGAAGCAGCGGCTGAGAAAGAAAATCGAAAAATGTAGAGGCAAATCAAGGACTGCATTTGTTTTCTTCCAACTGAGTCACTGACAATTGCCAAAAGAATTATTTCTGACCATACCTCCACTTCAAGTAATCATTATCAAGCCTACCATACTTAATGAAATTTTGGTGCTCATGGATTTCAGAACATGTCACATTCTTATTAAACATAGGTCAAGAAATTTTCTGCCCTCTTTTGAAACTGCTGCTCACGTTTTCTTTTTGCTTTTTCGTCTAGCTTTTTTTTTTTTTTAGCTTTTGGAACGGCGAGTTTCAGCTCCTCCAAGATGATGGTTGTCGTGCCCTTAGGGTGTAGCTTTTTTTGGGAATTGGGGTGTAGCTAGGTCTAGGTTTAGGAATTGAAAACTTGGGGTAGGGTTTCTATAATTGAGTATTTTATATGGAAGTGGCAAAGGATGATGGCCATTGGATTAGAAGGAAATAGATGGCTAGGATTAAATCTTGCACTTAAATGGGCTAATGGGTTGGGAGGAATGGGCTAAGGGTAATTGGGTTGGACCATGTCTTTTTGTGTCTCAATTTTGGGCTAAGAAGACTCCAAAAATTATTATTCAAAACTATAGCTAAATTCCTTTAATATAAGATAACTATACTACATGATGCAAAAACAAATTCTAATTAATTAAACTAAACTATATTAAAACATGAAACTATTATATATTTTTATATTTTTCAAGATTATATAAAGATAAAAAATAAGGTACTATTTTTGTATTATTATTTTTTACTTTATGAAAGGTACATAAAATAAAATATTTTTGTAATTTTTATTTTCTTGTAATAAAATAAAGTAAAAGATTCAAATTAATTAAAATAGCTATATTAGGCCTAAATTAAATATTTACATACTAAAATATAAAAAATCTTGGGGAGGGTCAAAAATCACATGTTTACACTTATTACATTCATAAAGCGAAAAAGTAAATTCCTATCTATTTGGTCCCAGAAGGACCTTCCTCAGGTTGAATGCTCTCGTTGATCAAATCCTCTAGCTCGCGTAGGTTCACCAGTAAAAATGCCTTTGCCAGGTGTTCTCCTTCGTTTCCTTCAGCGTTATGGCAGTCGGTGACTCTCTTCCTCACTTTTTCTTCCAATTTCAGCAGACTGTATTCTAAATATTCCAACTTTTCGCTAGCTTTGGCGGCCCTCTTTTTCCACTTATTGATTTGGTCATTTCATGGAAGACTCCTCCACCAGTCTAGCAAGAGTGGGGGCATGCTAATCATACCGAAACTGGGGACCTCGTGCCTCATTTTTCTGCAATGTAAACAAGGTTAGGCCCTTACCCCCACCAGACTTGACTATTAATATCAACAATTAGCATGAAGCATTTAGTTCTCCAAATAAATGCACATAACGTGATGATGTCCGTTTGGGTTTAGGGAAACCCAATGGACTTTTGGACAAGGCTATCTTAAAGGATCATTATGTGGACAACATAACTGACCCGGCTAGGTTTGACCATGATGCATGCACAATTTAAACAGAGTAAGGTTTCTATGGGGTTTTAGACTGGTACCCTTGAGCGGACAACTCAACGGGTAAGGCACGAAAATGTCGACTGCACCGCTGATCGACTAGTTTTACCGCAAATACGCCTTTCCGAATATAGGGGTAATGATATAGGAAGAGCGCAACCACTCATCAAGCGTTGCTATAGTATTTGTTTGACACGAGTGGAGTATGATGTTGATCATGATTATGCAATAATTGAAAGCATGTTGACATGTATTTGCATGATAAGAAAACAATAAATACAACAATTTTATAATTTAAAGAAATAGTAAAGGAAGGAAACAAGAAAGATATGTCATTTTTGCTTTTGAAGAAGAAATCAAACGCTTAAAGAAAATAAATAAGTAATTGTACATAGGGAGGGGTACAAATTCACAAAAAATAATATGTAATGGTAAAAGACTAAGAATCCCCAGCAGAGTCGTCATGCTGTCGCGCCCCCTTTTTCCTTCCTCGCGGAATCGGGTTCGTGACATTTGGGTATGGGACAACTCTTTCCTTTGGAAAGGGGGTCGCATTTTTTGAGAGTCTCCACCTAATAATTTTTAAGGTGCGTTAGGGCACCTATAGGGTTCATTCATAACTACATTTGGTAACCAGAGATAGGATAAGAGCTTGAAATTATCCTAAGGGGAAGGTGTTAGGCACCCCTCAGGATCCACTAGTGTGGTTCCCGGCCAGAAAGTTTTTGTGAACTTGTGTAATAAACAAATAAACAAGTGTGACTCAAATGGTATGGGATTTAAGTTTAAACACACAAGTGTTGGAAAGGCAATTAGTGAAAAAGCGAGATTTTGAAAAGAGTTACAATCTAAGCATGCTTATGAATGTAAATGGGGGTGTCCTAGATTTGTTTGTAATATGGATCACATCAATGCAATACCCGGTATGACACTCCTCAAAGAGGGGCTACACGTGGTATTAGCGTACCGGTCATCATATCCATATCTATCCTTTCCCACCCCGTGAAGGTAATTAGAGCGAAGGTTAGTCTCGACTCATATTACATGCTATTACCCGTCCCTTCCTATCAGTCCCCGAGGAATTTAGGACTCCTATTCCTATAAGAAGGAGGTTCTAGGCAGACCCTCAGGTTTAAAGGCAAAAATACTAAAGCGACATACAAAACATATAAAACTGCACTTGGGGGGGGCATATAAGCAAGTAAAAGGCTTAGGTATACCTCCACAAATAATGCATAGAGATAGCATGACTCATGCACAACTAAAGTCTGAATTCAGAATCCTAAAGCAGGGTGTTTAAGCGGTAACACCAGAACCAGATTTATTACGTGACTCAGAAAAGAAGTCCGAATCAGGTCTGCCTACTGATTTTAATAGTTGATAATTAAACAGAGGCAGTTCCAGTTTTACTTAAGTCATTACCTAAGGCTTTCCTAGGCGCAAAGCGAGATGCAACATTTATTCAGAATTATTAAAAGACGGTTTGGAGCTTATTTTACCCTAAGAGCATGTTGTTCTAGTTGCAGAGATTATTACTAGTTATTTTAAATGAGATAATCAAGTGTGAAGCTATTTTTATCTCTTTTATAATCAGCAATTTACACTAAGTGTAAGTGCAAATAAGATCCTAAAACATGAAATGCATAATTCCTAGAGTAGGATTTTTAAATGTGTATAGCAAGATTGCAAAATTTGCTAAGAGCAGAATTTCTAAATGCATAGGGCAGGAATGCAGAATTTCCTAAGAGAAGGATTTCTAAGTGCACATGGCAGGAATGCAGATAATAATAAAGTGCTAATTATTAGCAGATTTTAAAACATGATGTTGTAAAGGTGCACATGCTGAAACAATAAACATGAGACCTAAGAGCATGATTTCTAATGCATGCATGAACCCTAAACATGGTTTCTATTGCGCAATTAGAAACATAATGTAATAACATGTTTTTTACCCCTAACATGCATATTTACCCTATCCTTTTTTCACTAGCCAACCCAATACTTATTTACAAATTATTATAGACCATGTGATTGAATTACATGAGAAATGCAAAATAAGAAGTTACAACTATAGGAAGCCTGATTCTGACTTCCTCTCTGAGTTATGTAATAAACCACCTCAAATGCCAATATTGTTCATTAGCCTTTCTCATACCTGGGTATGTCAGAGTTCCCTAAGAATATCAAGGGATCCCTGACAATGCTCACATCCATATTGCTTAACCAAAATAGAGTGAGTGTAGTGTGGAAGGGCTAACTCTTATGTGTCCAGGTTCAGAGGGAGCTCAAGGGTCCCAAAACAAGGCTCACACAAAAGGGTAGAACCTAATGATCTAAGAGATAGAGGAAGTGTAGAACACATGTTTGAAAAAGAGTTTCTTTTAGAAAATATTTTTTGAAAATGATTGGTTTGAAATAAATTTGCAACAGCATCAGAAGAGTTGCTTAGGGAAGACAGTTTTGAAAGGGGCAGGGGATAGGAGCAACAACAACACATATCAGAACAAGTCCAAAGAGCAGTACAACTTCAGCAGTTACAAACAGGGAAATAGGGGTTGGGGACATAGAGGACCCAAATCAGAAACACATAATTAGTCATGAATCAAGTACATTAGTAGATATGCTAGTTGAGGGATATAAACAAGAACAAGTAAACATGCTAATCACATTTGAACAAAGGAGGGCAGGATTTTAAGCATGCTGATTAAAGCAGTACACAAAAAGTACAATTTAACAGCATGAGCCATTAAGTTGGTGCAGAAAGAAACAAGGATTGACAAACAAGGGAACACATAGAGTTGAGTTTCAGAATTTAAACTAAGAACATACCAGTTGAAGGAGCAAAGTGTAGAAAAGTAAAGCAATTAGAGTTCCACAATCTAGCCTTGGCTTTCAGTCGGCTAGACAAAGCAATAACACAGGTAGTAGAGAAAGAAAAGAGAGTTTGAATGTGTATGTGTGTGTTGTGAGCTAGTTGTTCATGTTGTTAATGAAAGACTTTAGGGTATTTATAGTTTTGACAATAAGTGGAAAATAAGGTAACAAGTAAAGGTTTAACACAAATATGGAAGTTATCACAATCAGATTTCTATTAATAGAAGTGCCCCCCTTTAAACAAGGAATTACAACTTAACGAATACTAGCAGGGGTAACTTAAGGAAAGAAAATCAGTTTGAGAAAGATTGATTTTTACCATATAAGAGGGTAATAGAGGTATAGAGTATATAATTGAGTCTAAGTACATAATATACTTAATTTTGAGGAAAGGATTCAACAAGAATGAAGCACCACAGTAAATAAGGGAACAGAATCAATCGAGTAAAATTTTAGAGTTTATAAGCAAACCTTTGCAGTAAACCGTAACTTAAGGAAATCAAGATCAATCAAAAGGGAGTCATGATTCTGAACTTCGACATATAAATAGGGAAGAATGAACAGGAGTATCAGACATGCAAGGTCAACCATATTGATAAAAGAAGCAAACTAGATGAACACAAACATACAGCAGCAATTTGAGTAGGCTAAGGGCTCAGTGGTAAAAGAACCCACTCAAAACATGGTAATCAACGAGTCAAGTAGTCATGGCTAACACATAAGACTATAGTGGAAAACCAAACTAACAGGTAAAAAAGGTCAGAAACAAGCAAAGAAAGCCTTTAAACTCACATTAATAAGTAAAGAAAAACTTTAAGAAATTAGGGTTTTAACAAAGTTGAGTTAAAAAGCGGTAAGAACTCAGGATCATTCAAGACAAACAAAGAAAAGTGATCTAACCATAAAGAACCCAAATCGAAATAGGCATACATACAAAATAAACAAAGATAGTTCCAGAACCCCGGACAAACCAAAAATACTTAGGGTTTTCAACACGATGAACCAGGTAGGAAAAAAAATAAACAAACCATTTAAATCTAGTAAAGTCATATGACAACACTGAAAATAAGAGGAGAAGTCTTTTAAAAGAGATTAAGAAAACCTTAATCTTTGAAGACGAAGAGTCATTTTGAAAAAAGAAATCGGAGAAACCTTTGAGAACAACACCAAGAGGTTTATAATATATGCAGATCTAAGGTAGATCTGAAAGAAGATGGGAAAATCTTTAAAGCCAGGGTTTCGGAGAACCTAGAAAAAATGAGAAAACTTCGAAAAGTTACCGATCTAGCCGGAAAAGTTGCAGATCTTACTCGAACGGCCATGAATGGCCAAAAAAAGACCATGGATAGAAGTTGAGCAAGGACTGGACTATATCTCTTCAAGAACTTTCCACGAAATCATAAAAGCGGCCACCAGGAGACATAGGAGACAAGTACACATCTCAAACAACCATGGAAGTCCATGGATTGAGTGAGGATCGAAGGGGATTTAGGGTTAGTTTGGGTAGCAGCAGCTAGGTTTTGAGTGAGGTTGTAGAGAGAATTAGAGAGGAAAGGGGATTCAAGGGCGGTGGGTTGGTAGGAAATGAATTAGGTTAGGGGGTCGTTTGGGTTTATTTTAGGAAGGAGAAATGGGGACTGTTGATCCGGGTTATAAAATTGGGTTTGAGCTTGGTCTGATGGGTTCAATTGGGTTGGGAATTGGGGTTTGATTTAGGCTATAATTGAAATACAATTTTGGCTACAAGTTAAATAGCCACTTTTCCCCTTTTAATTTATAAGAATAGTAAATAGTTTCTAAAAATTAATGTTAAAGGCTAAAATGATTTATAAGCCATAATTAACAATTTAAAAATACATGACCCAATTTTATGAATATAAAACCTAATTAAACCTTAAAAGGGCTAATATTGCAATTATGTGCAATTTAGCTTTAAAAATACTAAATAAAATTGTAAAAATATGTGAAAATTAATTTAGCCATATTTTGGCATAAATATAAAAATCCAATAGATGAATTATAAAAATAATAAATTTGGAAATAATTATTGGGATTTTATGGATAAAAAGGGGGAAATAAATAAATTAAAAAACCTTTAAAATTATGAAAAATAATAAAACCCTTGGACATGCTTATATATGCATACATATACTATTTTGAAGGTATTTTGCATATTAAAAATATATAGGGAAAAATTGGGTATCAACAATACTCCATATGCCTAGCAACATAAAATATGACATGATCATAAAAAGTTCTTAGTTCTTGTTCAAAGATTTAAAGGAGCAAAAGTTGTTCGTGGCAAGATCAAGTAAAAGTGTTTGATAAATTCCTCAAATAAGGTATGTTAAGGCTAATCCTTCCTTCTTTTGGCATGATTCAAGTAACGATATATAAACGTAATGCTATTCCATAAGTGGTTCTACTCTTAGCAGTTAAGGATGTCTATGTTATTCATTCTTGTAAAATGATGTTCAAGCATGTCTAAGTATGTTTCTAAGTCTCTATTAAAGTATATGATAAAGATGTTAATATTATAATATAGTGATACATGCATCTTCATGCATTTACCACCGCGCTATGGCCGGTTGGGCAGTCATGCATATTCATTTACCACCGTGCTACGACCGGTCGGCAGTCATGCATTTACCACCGAGCTACGATCGGTCGGGCAGTTACCACCGATAGGGAAGTTATGCATCATTATTTACCATTGGTTAGGTAGTCATATATTTACCATCGTGCGAGAGCCGATCGGGTAGTTACCATTGATCAGTTGGGCAGTCATGCATCATATGCTATGGATAATAGTCTCAAGGAGAAGCATTAAATAGAAACATTATATATGTAAGTATAATAAGTATGCATATACAGTGGAACTTCAGAGATTCAGGTTGATTCTTATATGTCTTTAATTAATATTGACTTATTGTTATGTTTCAGTTTTGCGTTACATACTCAATACATTATTCATACGGATGTCCTTTTATTAGGGACGCTACATTCTTGTCTGCAGGTGTAGATAATTAATTTGATGAACCCTCATAGTAGACGAGGTTAGCATTCAACAAAGGATCGGTAAGACTCCATTTCATTCAGAGTGTAGTCGAGTCTAAAAGTTATCGTGTCAGAGTTTTGCTATAGACTTATGGGTTAGTTGGGGAACTGTCCTATTTAATTTCAAATAATCTTAGAGGCTTTGTGGACTGAGGTTCATTTTGTACAGTATGTCAGAGGCCTTAACGGCCCATATGTATTCATGTTTTAATAACGATGGTTCATTGATACAATGTTTGCCCACTTATATAGTTATACATTATGAGTTGTGGTCATGTTGGCCCATGATAGTTACAGAAGAAAAACAAATGAGTTACATAGTGGTTCACTGGGGCCAGTACGACACCGGGTGCCAACCACGCCTCCCTAGGTTTGGGGAGTGACAGAGTGGTATCAGAGCGGACCGTGTCCTAGGAAGTCTACAAAGCCGTGCCTAGTAGAGTCTCACCTATGGGTGCGTTGTGCGCCACATTTATAATTGAGAGGATATAGGAAATTTAGGAAATGTTACCCTTCTTTTGTTTCTAGATAGTGCCTTAGAGCTGAGTCGTAAGAAGTCAGTATAAAGTTTCCACCGAATTTTGTATGCACGAGAGGTGCATGTATCACAGTAGAGCTTTAAGGCATAATTTCCACCTATGTGGAAGGAAGATTATGAAAGATACATATGATACGATGCAATATTGAAAGGTAAGTAAGGTAAAGGTGAAGAAAATACGAGATACTCAAGTACAAAAGGTTACGAATAGTCGAGACTTGAGATAGAGCCACATTAATGCTTATCCACTCCCATTAATTAACCAGCAATTTCTTAATTAGCTTAATTACTTAGTTAATCTCCCACTAAAAATAAATAATTACCCAATTATCCACATAATTAAGAATTATCTCAAATAACTTAAAATACTACACAATTTTAACATACCTTTTTCACCTTACTATCATGGTCATGTGGTATATTACTTGTCCATAAATACGGGGTATTATAGCTTGAACCGTATTTTATCTCAAAATGTCAAACTTCGACCAACCTCATTTTCTTCAACTCGTTTACCCTCTCACCTTCACGGCTTTACTTATCAATTGTTATAAATATCATAAACACTTATAACCTCAGAAGCAATATAGGGGTTTAATATTGACTAGGTAAGTCTTGGAGCTATGTGGCAAGATTAGGGAGTTTTGGTGGCTTAGTCATCAAATTATTGGGGTGGATAAGTAATAAAAATGTTTGGATAGGTTTGATAAGCCTCCCAATGTGGCAAACAAGAAAACTCCAATAAATGACTCTTGAGTCATAGAGCAAGATGGCACATTTAGGAAATTGGTGGATAAGTCAGGTAGAAACAACCCTCCCCCCCCACGTGGCAACAAGTGAAAATGACTCAAAAATTTAAATAGTAACTCTTTGGTTTATGAGATTAGGTGGAATTTTAGGGGAATTTGTGGGCTACCACATGGCATGAAGTTTCCCAAGGGTGGCACCAATTTGCACATGAGTCATAGCACTTGATGTGCATCATTTACACTTGAAATGCAAGTCTTAAGCTTTCATGTTATTCTTTGTCAATTTAAGAGATAGAAAGGAGATTGCAATCTTTCCTTATATTATTAGGGAGTCTCTTACTTTAAAAATATAGCAAAAACATACATTCATGATACTCCATATACCCAGCAACATAAAATATGCTATGATCATAAGAAGTGCTTAGTTCTTGTTCAAAGATTTAAAGGAGCAAAGGTTGTTCGTGGCAAGCTCAAGTAAAAGTGTTTGATAAATTCCTCAAGTAAGTTATGTTAAGGCTAATTCTTCATTCTTTTGGCATGATCCAAGTAATGATACATAAACATAATGTTATTCCATAAGTGGTTCTACTCTTAGTAGTTAAGGATGTATATGTTATTCATTCCTGTAAAATAATATTCAAGCATGTCTAAGTATGTTCCTAAGTCTCTATTAAGGTATATGATAAAGATGTTAATATTATAATATAGTGATACATGCGTCTTTATGCGTTTACCACCGTGCTACAGCTGGTTGAGCAATCATGCATATTCATTTACCATCGTGCTACAGTCGGTTGGACTGTCATGTATGTACCACCGAGCTACGACTGGTTAGGCAGTTACCACCGGTTTGGCAGTTATGCATCATTATTTACCACTGGTTGGACAGTCATACATTTTCCATCATGCCATGGGTAGTCAAGTAGTTACCACTAATTCAGGATTATTCGTATATGTCTTTAATTAATGTTAACTTCTGGTTATGTTTCGGTTCTACTTTACATACTCAATACATTATTTGTACTGATGTCCTTCTGTTAGGGACCTTGCATTAATGCCTAAAGGTATAGATAATCAGTTTGACAAACCCTCATAGTAGACGAGGTTAGCATTTAACGAAGAATCGGTATGACGCCACTTCATTCGGAGTGCAACCGAGTCTACAAGTTATCGTGTCAGAATTTTGCTACAAACTTATGGGTAGGTCGGGACCCTGTCCTATTTGATGTTGAATAATATTAGAGTCTTTGTAGACAAATTTTCATTTTGTACAGTATGTCAGAAGCCTTGACGACCCATATGTATTCATGTTTTAAGAATGATGGTTCATTGATACAGTGTTTTCCCACTTATAGTTATACATTATGAGTTGTGGCCATGTTGGCCCATTAAGTTATAGAAGAAAAACAAATGAGTTACAGAGTGGTTCGCTCTGGCCAGTATGCCACTGGGTGCTAGCCACGCCTCCTCATGTTTGAGGCGTGACAACCAGCTTTTATGATCTGTAAATACATCAACATGAACACCATATAAGTAATGGTGCCATATCTTAAGTGCATGGACAACCGCAGCTAACTCGAGGTCATTGGTCGAATAATTCCTCTCGTGCTTCCTCAAATACCTTGAAGCATATGCAATTACCTTCCCATGTTGCATCAGGACATATCTTAACCCGACACATTAGGCATCACAATACACGTCATAACCCTTTACACTCTCTATAAGTGTTAGAAGTGGAGCTGAGGTCAACCTGTTCTTAAGCTCTTGGAAACTCCGCTCGCAAGTCTCTATCCACTGAAACTTAGTTGCTTTCTATGTCAGCTTTGTCAATGGTGCCGAAAGGGAAGTAAAACCCTCTACGAACCTCTACTAGTATCTTGCTAAGCCTAGAAAGCTACGAGCCTCTATCGGAGCGGCAAGACTTGGCTAGGATTTCACAGCCTCAATCTTCTGAGCGCCTACCTTTATACCTTCACCGGATACATTATGCCCCAAGAGTGCTATAGACTTCAACCGGAACTCACATTTAGAAAACTTAGCATACAACTTACGATCACGGAGGGTTTGGAGTATCGCTCACAGGTGGTCCACATGCTCCTCCTCTGAACGTGAATAAACCAGAATATCATCTATAAATACTATCACGAACTGATCTAAAATGGTCGGAATACACTATTCATCAAGACCATAAATAAGGTGGTTGCATTTGTCAACCCGAAGGACATGACAAGGAACTCGAAGTGGCTATATCGGGTCCTGAAGGCTGTCTTTGGAATATCTTTCTCCTGAACTCTGACCTGGTGGTATCCCACCTCAAATCTATCTTTGAAAAACATCTAGCCCCATGCAACTTATTAAATAATTCATCGATCCTTAGAAGTGGATACTTATTCTTAATACTTACCTTGTTCAGCTGCCTATAATCGATACACAACCTCAGCGAGCCATCTTTCTTTCGTACAAATAGTACAGGTGCACCCCAAGGTAAGGTACTATGCCTAATGAAACCTTTCTCTACCAAATCTTTTAACTTCTTCTTCAACTCCTTCAATTCAGTTGGTGCCATTATATATGGAGGGATGGATATTGGTTGAGTTCCCGGAAGTAAATCGATGCTAAAATTAATTTCTCGTTGTGGAGGAATACCTGGAAGCTCATCTGGAAACACATTTGCATACTCTATGACTACTGGAATAGACTTAAGTGTAGGCATCTCAGCATCTACATCTCTAATTAGAACAATATGATAAATGCACCTTTTTGTGATCTCGCCTTCATATATGAAATAAACCCACCTCTAGGTGTTGCTGTATTACCTACCCATTCAAAGACTGGCTCACCTGGAAAAAGAAATCTGGCTGCCTTTGCTCGACAATCAACTGTGGCTTAGCAAGATACCAATCAGTCCATGCCCATGATAGCGTCAAAATCCATCATCTCTAGCTCAACCAGATCGACTGAGGCCTGACAACTACAAACTGTCACCGTACAACCTCGGTAAACCTGTCTAGCAATAATCTGTTCTCCGACTAGTGTAGAAACTCCAAAAGGATCAATCAGTATTTCAAGCACTATACCAAACCTCCTTGTGACAAATAGGTAATATACAATAAAGTAGATCCCAGGTCTATCAAGGCATAAACATCGAGAGAGCAAATGGTCAATATACTTGTCACAACATCTTGTAAAGACTCCTGGTCTTGTTGACCCACTAAAGCATAGATACGGTTTTGATTACTACCTGAACTAGAACCTCTACCTATGCCTCAACCTCTACCAGCTGAAGGCTGATACTTGCACCCCGAAGGATGCACGAACATAGATAAGCTTGTTGCTAAACTCGTTGGTTGTGCCATACCCCAGAATCCCTAGATGTATAACAAGCATCGGAACCTGCTCAGCATTGGCCCAAGAGTCCTCTACCACAGATGTCACACCGTAGTGAAAATGACCATGTCTGCTCTGAACCTCGCTGATCGTTGCAAACCCGATGCTTGTGAGCTCTCACCTGGTCCTGACTAAGTATAGTGGTCACACTTGTAACCCTGTAACTGAGGCCTAGGTCGCCGTCCGAAGTACTGGGGCATATAACTACCCTGAGACTACTCTTGAGACCTGACAAATCTCATCCTCTTACACGGCCCTTGCTTACTCCTCTTTGTACCCTACTGTCGACGCCTTCCCCTTTTTATATTCTAGGCAAATTCTTGAATCCATGAGATATCCATACTATCCTAAAATGTAGTAGTGGCACATGCCTCGGTCAACTCTAGGGCCAACCCTGCTATAAACCTGTGGATCCTGTCCCCCATAGTAGCAAATATGGATGGAGCATATCTGGCTAATGAGTACAGAGACTATACTCTCCAACACTCATATTGCCTTACTTGAGGGCTAAAAACTGATTGACTCGAGCCTATAAGATCTTTTGCGGTAGGTACTGGTCAAGGAAGGCATATGAAAAATTCTCCCAAATAGCTGGAGGTGCATCACATCCCCTAGACCTCTCATATCCCTCGTACCAAAGGATGGCTATATCTCGGAGTCGAGAAGCTTCTAGCTCAACTGCCTCTTTCTCTGTGGCATGCATAACACGGAATATCCTATGATGCTGATCTATGAAATCCTATGGTTCCTCCCTCAGATTCGTCCTCATGAACTATGGGGGACTCAAAGCAATAAACTCTCAGACCCTTGAACTCCTAGACCCCTCAAAAGACCCTGCACTAGCTGATGCCCTAGCCTGTTGCTGGGTAGCTACCAACTGTGTCAACAAATGCACCGCACTCCTCAAGTTATGATCTGATGGAAGTGGAGAGGGAACTGGATGTATGGTATCCCTAAGGATCTCCTCAGGTGGTGGAGAAGCCGGTAACGGATGACTAGGGGTCTCGCCCTGGGCCTTAGACTGGGCCCCATCTACTGGGGGTACCCTACTGGTCCCCTCACCCGCTGTTGTATCTCCCCTCTGACTAGTTTTAGTCTTTCTAGTTACTGTCGTCTCTGTATGCAAACACCAATAGGTATGTTCAACTCAAATTTCCTATAACTCTGTTCTACAATACGATTTAGATTTTAATGAAGGGTAACCAACTGCTAAATGCCATGTAGTTCCCTACTTATATAATGTGGTGCACAACACTTTTATAAACAAGACCCTACTAGGCACGACATGTAGACTCCCTAGGACAGAACTGCTCTGATATGAAGTTTGTCATACCCCAAACCTGGGGGGGCGGGACAGGCACCCGGTACCTCACTTAACTTGGGGTACAAACTTGAGACTGAGGGACTCTAAACATACAACGTCATTCCTTGGCCATAGGGCCACATTGCAAGATAATTTGTGAGACAATATAAAACTGAACGGGAACTAGCTCTAACTGAACATCAATATAAAGCTAGGTCGATAAGGCCCTCATAACTACTACAGCTGACTCATAGTATATGTCTACAATCCTCCACTAATGGATGTACTGTGGTCGGAACATGGCCCCTAATTACCCATACTATATATAGATATATGCACAATATGTACTATTACTCTAAAGGACATGGAGCTTACCGATCAATTTGATCACAGACGGCACCTACAGAGGAGGTCTACTAGAGTGTCTATCGGAACCTGCATGCATGAAATGCAGTGTCCCCTGGAATGGGACATCAATACGAAATAATGTATCGAGTATGTAAGGCAATAAAATAATTAAAAGCTGAACAAAAGTGATAATATAATAACTAAAAGTAACTAGGGTTCAAAGATGATTTGGAGATACACTTACATGCTAATACTGACTCAACTCTCTCAATATAATAAGTAAAATAGATGTTTGGTCCTATAAGGCTCGTAACGTGTTCTGCTCTGCCATAGTAGGCTCGCTCATAGGCTCTCGGCCATACTAGGATCTATATCTCGGACATTCTGGGCTCGCTCATAGGCGCTCGGACACAAAAAGCTTGCTATATAACTTACATTTGATCAGAGGCTACCCAATAGGGGCCTGCCTGCCGATTATAGCTCGGTGGTGGTGAAAATACTATAATAATGTATATATCTAGACTCTCTATTCTCTATACTGAAAGAAGACAATATTAAACTAAATATAAAGTCCCGATAAGGGAGAATACTGTAACTCATGAGACTATGATAATGTACGTACATTTAGGAGTACGAACTTCTCTTTATATCTCTTTATCAAACGCATGTAGCTAGGGGATCATGCCAAAATGAAGGAAAGGTTTAGCCTTAAGATACCTTATCACAATATTTCCAATAACCACATTGAACTCTCCTCTTTGCAACTTAATCTACAACAATGATAATAATACTATCATTAAGTTACAAAAGGTACAACTATCGCACAATGAACACACTTATTTTGTATTAAAACGGGCAGCATCTCCCCTATAATCTTTACTTCCTCCCAATTTGAGATAACACCAACAACAAAAGAACACAATAATAACAACATATATACATTATTTTCCAACCTTATATACATCACAAAATACAACAAAACAACCCAACACACCCCAATCTCTTCATATACAAAACGACCACTGTAGTAATGTCAAACAACCCAAAAATGGTACGACGGATAACTAGACCACCACCCTGCATTTATGTGGGGTCTCTCCACACCCTTTCTCCTCCAAAACTTCCTAACACAGTATTAAAACACACAATCTAACAGCAACACAAAACAGCCCATAAAACAGTCCACTACAAGCTGAATAATTCGAACTCACAGCTCGAGATCACCATCCCGTGAGTTCTTACAATTATAGAACGAATTCCCATATGTTTCCAATAAAAAAAAGGGATGAAAGAGAGCAGTATACTCACCTTATTTGTTGAATATCTCATCTCATATCTTTATCCTTCAAACCTGAGGTCTTTCTCCAACTAGAACTTGAAAAGGAGAGATAATCAATTAGGGTGTGTGTGCAATTTTTAGGAGGATTTTGCAGGTCTTTAAGTCTGGTTATTTTGCTATAAAATGAGTTTTATAATGCAGGAGATAAGCCCTTAAATGGGCTCTTTGTCCGACCCTAAATAACCCCTTTTTGGACATATTTAATCCTCACATGTAAGCAAGCAGGTGACACACCTAATTGTCACCTAGCAGTCAGTGCAGTCTCGCAAAAATACATATATCTCTCTTCTCTAATGTCCTATTGACAAAAAGTTTAATGCGTTAGAAAATATACTCATAGGTCTTCAATTTTATGGGTGGAACACCCTGTAACTCTAAGTATTGTTGGATAAAATTGTAGTTATATTTGACCCAAAGTTAATAAAACTTATGAATATAACTTGTAATGACTTTCATCGACTTTTGTTCCAAAACTCGCTTGACTTCAAATATTAATACATGACTATCATAAAACTAAAATAAATCATAACATAACCATGTTATCATGTTAAGAACCCCAGTCTCACCACAAAGTTATAGGTTATAACATTCCTAACTTGTCGGCTTTCGACAAACCATTATTTCTTTAATTCCTTTAGCTTCTGAACCTTCCAATGCTCTTTGTAATTGTTTTTCATGATCTTCAATATTTGTAACCTCCAAGGTAACATGATAACTTACTTTATATAATTCTAAAGATGATCTCATTTTTGGTCTTACATTAGTTTGCTTACGATACACTTTTACGTATGAAAATATGGGGTGTAACACTGTTGCCGATGATTGATGTCTTATTTGATCAGCTCAGGGTGCCAATGTGTTTTCAAAGATTGATATGAGATCTAGCTACCATTTGTTGAATATTAGGGCATCAAATGTCCCTAAGACTACTTTTCAAACTCGGTATGGTCACTATTTTCTATTGATGTCATTTGACTTCACAAATTTCCCAATAACAATTATTGATTTGATGAACCGAGTATTCAAGCCCTATTTGGATTCATTTGTGATTGTCTTCATTGATAATATTTTTGTCTACTCACGCAGTCAAGAGGAGAATGATCAACATCATTGAATCGTACTTTGTACCATGAGGGATAGTCAGTTATATTCTAAGCTTTTAAAGTGCGAGATCTAGTAGGACTCTATTGCCTTTTTAGGCCATATTGTATCTTTCGAGGGAATTAAGGCAGATTCTAAGAAGGTTAAGGTAGGTTAGAACTGGCCTAGACCTACCTCAGCTACAGAGATTTGGAGCTTCATAGGTTTGGCGGGTTATTATCGCTGGTTTGTGGAGGGGTTTTCATATATCTCAGCCCCATTAACTAGATTGAACTCGAGGGTACCCCATTCAGGTGCTATGATGAGTGTGACTTGAGCTTTCAAAAGCTCAAGACTACTTTGACCACAGCTCAAATTCCAAATTTGCCATCAGTATCGAGTTCATATGCAGTTTATTATGATGTTTCATAGATTGGCATCAGATGTGTCTTGATGTAGTAGGGTAGGGTGATCGCTTATGCATCACGTCAGTTGAATCCTCATGAGAAGAACTACACCGTTCATGATTTAGAGTTACCAGCCATTATTCATGTATTGAAGATTTGGAGGCATTAACTCTACGGCATGTAATGTGAGGTATTCACAAATCATCAGAGTCTATAGCACTTGTTTAAGCAAAATGGTCTAAACTTGAGGCAGTGCAGGTGGTAAGAGCTGTTAAATGACTATGATATCACCATTTTGTAGCATCTCGGGAAGGCCAATGTGGTGTCTAATGCCTTGAGTAGAATCATGTAGATATGGGTAGCGTTGCATATATTCCAGTTGGTAAAAGACCTCTAGCATTGGATGATCAAGCTTTCACCAATCGGTTCGTGATGCTAGATGTTTCGGAGCTTAGCCAGGTTCTTGCTTGCATGATTTCTCGGTCTTCTTTGTATGAGCGCATTAGAGCACATCAGAATAATGACCCTTATTTGCATGTCCTTAAGGACATGGTGCAGTGGGTTGATGCCAAGGAGGTTTCTATTGGAGATGATAGGGTGTTGCAGATGTAGGGTCAAATTTGTATGCCCAATGTGGATGGGTTGCATGAGTTGATTCTTGAGGAGGCCCATAGTTCATGGTATTCCATTCATTTGGGTGCCGCCAATATGCATCAGGTTTTGAGGCAACACTACTGGTGAAAAAGAATGAAGAAAGATATATTGAAGTATGTGGTTCAATGTTTGAACTGTCAGCTGGTGAAGTATGAGTACCAGAGGCCGAGCGATTTGCTTCAAAGACTTGAGATTCCCGAGTGGAAGTTGGAGCGTATTACGATGGATTTCGTTATTGGGCTCCCACAAACTTTGAAGAAATCTGACACAGTGTGGGTTATTATGGATAGACTAACCAAGTCTGCAAATTTCGTTTTGGTTGTGACCACCTATTCTTCAAAGTAACTGGCTCAGATCTATATTCGGGAGATTATTCATCTTCAAGGCATGCTTGTGTCTATTATCTCTGATCGATGCACATAGTTCACATCATATTTCTGAAGAGCTGTGCAGTGTGGGTTAGGTACACGGGTTGAGTTGGGTATAACATTTCACCCCTAGACAGACGGCAGTCCGAGCGCCCCATTCAGATCTTGGTAGACATGCTAAGCGCCTGCGTTATGGATTCAGATGGCTCCTTATGAGTTATTACCGCTTGTGGAGTTTGCCTACAATAACAACTACTAATTGAGTATTCAGATGGCTCCTTATGAGGCCTTATATGGGAGGCGGTGTCGTTCTTCAGTTGGTTTGTTTGAGCCGGGAGAGGATAGATTGTTGGGCACTGATTTGGTTCGGGATGCCTTGGAGAAAGTCAAGTTAATTCAGGATAGGCTTCTTGCAGCACAATCTAGACAGAATAGTTATGCTGACCGAAAGGTTTGTGATGTTGCATGAATGATGGGTGGGAAGGTTTTGCTAAGAATTTCTCCCATGAAGGGTGTGATGAGGTTATGGAAGAAGGACAAGTTGAGCCCTTGTTATATTGGCCCCTTGCTTGAGCGAGTTGGGGAGGTAGCCTATAAACTTTCATTGCCACCTAAACTATCGGGTATTCACCAGTGTTTCATGTCTCTATGCTCCTGAAGTATTATGGTGATCCGTCTCAACACGGTTTACTTGATGATAATTTAGCCTATGAAGAGAGGCCAATGGCTATTCTAGACTAGCAAGTTCGAAAGTTCAGATCTAGGAGTTATTCCTCTTTGAAAGTGCAATGGAGAGGTCAGCCCGATCAAGGCAACTACGTGGGAGTCCAAGTCTGATATGCGGAGTAGATACCCACACCTTTTCACCAGTCCAGATAATTTTCTATGTCCATTCAAGGACGGACTTTTCTTTTAGACGTGGAGAATGTGACGACCCGATAGGTCATTTAGAGTACTAGCCCTTATTTCTATGTATCAAGACCTCTATTAGATTCATTTGATGTTTCTTGATTTGCGTGCATACTCTGTGCCTTTTCCCGAAAAGTTCTTACATAAAAATTTGAAGAAAATATGATTTTTTTTATTTAAAAATAACTTAAGTTGACTATAGTTAACTTTCTGTGTAAGAGATCCCAAATCCATGTTTTTACGATTCGGTAGGTCCGTATTGTGATTTTGGACTTGGGCGCATGCCCGAAATTGAATACGGAGGTCCCTAGGTTGATTTGACTTGTTTTGCCAAAAACTAGTACTTTGAAAGTTGGAAATTTCCTAGATTTTGACCATAGGTTGACTTTACGGCTATTGGATTCGGATTTTGATTTTGGGACTTGGTATAGGCCCGTTTTCTATTTGAAACTTTTCCGTAAAATTTGGTACAAATCAGAGTTAAGTTGATAAGATTCGGACGCTCGGTTGTGATATTAGAGGTTCTTTGAGTTTTCTTTGAAATTTCAAGTATTTTGACATCCGATACGTAGTTCTAGGTGTTATTTTGGTGTTTTGATCGTGGATGCAAGTTTGTATGATGTTATAACATTTGTGTATATGTCTGCTTTGGAGCCCTAGGGGCTCGAGTGAGTTTTGGATAGCCTACGAACCATTTCAGACTTATAACAGTCAAAAAATATCGGAACAAACGAGGTTGTTATAAAGAGGTTTGACTGTATATGCTAAATAGACTGTCACTATAAAAAAAATACAAAATAGATTGCCACTATACAAAAAATATACAAAATAGACTGCCATTATACAAAAATATATAAAATAGATATTTCGGGCTATTAGATATAATATATTTGGGTCGGAGGGCTATTTCGTGTCAATAGGAAAAAATATGGGCTATTAAATTTTTGAGGGGCTATAGAGATTAAAATAGCACGGTCTAGCCAGTTTTCGGACTGGTCATTCAAAAATAGCCAGCGTTTGCCATGTCATTGAGAAATAGCCATTATTTTGCTGCAACAGAGACCGGTCCAGCATAATATACTGGAGTTTGATGCACCTGTGTATGAGCTTCCAGCATATTATGCTGGACCGGTATACTTTGCTGGCTCCAGTATAATATACTGGAGACTGGAGCACCGGTGCTCCAAACTCCAGTATATTATGCTGGACCGGTATATTATACTGGAACTCCAGTATATTATGCTGGAGTATTTTTCCAGATTCTGAACAGTGTTTTCGTTCAGATTTACATGAAAAATGGTTAAATTTCGATTATTTTTGAAGTTGTGGCTATTTTTGAACTATTTTTGAATTTCTCCCTCTATAGAGGGTAGTTTTCTATTTATTTATTGACAAAACTACCCTCTATAGCCCCTCAAAATTTTAATAGCCCATGTTTTGTCCCACGTACAGAAAATGGCCCTTCGGCCCAAACATATTGCATTTAGCAGCCGAAAGGAATGAGCATGATAACACAAGCACCTGTAGCTCAGTGGATAGAGTGTTGTTTCGTAAGCAAAATGTCGCAGGTTCGACCCCTACCTGGTGCAATAGAGTAACCCTTTTTTGCCACGATCTATTTTGTATATTTTTTGTATAGTAATGGTCTTTTTTGTATAATGACTGTATATTTATATATTTTTTGTATAGTGACAGTCTATTTAGTATATATTTTGTATATTGACAGTCTATTTTGTATATAATTTGTATAGTGACACTCTATTGTATATAAATTGTATAGTGACAATTTATTTAGTTAATTTTTGTATAGTGACAGTCTATTTTATATATATTTTGTATAGTGACAATTTATTGTATATAAATTGTATAGTTACAGTTTATTTAGTTACAGTATATTGACAGTCTATTTTGTATATATTTTGTATAGTGACAATTTATTTAGTTAATTTTTGTATAGTGACAGTCTATTTTGTATATATTTTGTTTAGTGACAATTTATTGTATATAAATTGTATAGTTACAGTTTATTTAGTATATTTTTGTATAATGACAGTCTATTTTGTATATATATTGTATAGTGACAGTCTATTTTGTATATTTTCTGTATAATGACATTCTATTTTTGTATATCTACTGTATAAAAATTTTATAGTGATAGTCTATTTTTATATATATTTTGTATAGTGACAGTCTATTATTTATAAATTGTATAGTAACAATCTATTTTGTATAATTTTTTTATAGTGACAATCTATTTTGTATATATATATATTTTGTATTATACCAATATTCAAAAAATAATGCTCTATATGGTGATGACTCAGCACTCCATTGTCATTGATTCTTTGTTGTTGTTGTTGACATACATCCATTTGAGGCTTATGGACAATGGTTTTCATCTAAAAATTTTGATCGATCGGTAACGTTGACCGCGACACGCCGTTCTGATTTGACTAATGATCGACGACAACAGAATCATTGTCGTCCGTCCGATTCAACGACCCGTTCTCACCCACGGCTATGATTGTTCCTTCTTTCAGCAACTATGTGCCTAGTACTGGTCCTTTTTTCTCCTTCTTCTTTAAACCTTTCTTTCCCAATTTAGGTTCTGTGAAAAAGCCAACACGGAAAAGAAAAAGATCAGTCATTTCAATCCTAATTTATCAAGTTGGAGTTTTAATATCATAATTTCCACCAAACAGAATTATCAGAAAAAGAAAAATGAAAATCGATATTTGTACCTGCTGGGTCTAGAGGGCGGTGCAGGTGATTGAGGAAAACCCTAAGACTAAGGAAGGGATTATTTAGAAATTTACCGACTATTTGCGCCGGGCGGAGAAGATCCGAGCTGCGTTGGATGAGGGTGGGACCGGGCCAGGTCAGAATGGAGGGGATGCGGCTGTGGCGACAAGACGAAGATGAAAACCAAGGATGGCGAAGATGGGGAGGATTCTAAGGCTATCCTTTTAATTAGTTTTAGGCTATAAAATGCATACTACAATTTTGTAGCTAGGGGTTGATATTAGTTTCTACTGACCGGCCATAAATGAAGTTTGCTCTTATTTATCTCACTATAACCCATTGGGCTGATCGGTAGGCCCAATTTAGATTTCCCATTCAAACGGGTCAAAAGCTAACATAATCCGTGTCAATGGCGTTTGAGCTAAAAATATCAACAGAAACATGAGATCAAGTAAAGAAAGCAAAAGGAAAAACAAGTATGCTTCATCCCCAACAAGAACCCGACCCGTTAAACCCTCAGGACCCGACTCAAGACCTCCCTATTCCAGGCTATCTCCTCCACCATCAGCTGCTCTCCTTGAGAGTGAAATTGTCACTGATTCAGACTTGGCTTTGTTTGAGAAGCTTGAAATTTCTTCTAATAACAATCCAAGAAGTTTCTCGTATAGTGTGAAGCAGCAGTGTTGGGAGAAAGCGGAGAAAGTGAAGGGTAGAGACCCGGACCGATGGCGCCGCGACCCGTTGGGGAACATACTGTTTCGGAAGCTTGTGGGTTGTCCTGGTTGTCTATGCCATGACTATGACCATATTATTCCCTATTCCAAGGTACTTTTCTTCCAAGTTCTCAATTTTTAATCCCTCGATTTCGTTGTGTGTGAATCTGTTTGGTTGGAAATCGAGTATGAGGAAGAAAGAAAGATTTGACAGGTAAATAATATACCAAAATGCTCTTAGAATCTACTTCTTTCTCCATTTCAATTAATGTGACTGTAGTTTGGCTCGGCATAAGTTTAAGAAAAGAATAAAGACTATTGAAACTGTGGTCAACTATATATATGTGGCTATAAAATTTTTTTTTGAAAAGTATGTGGCTATAAGATATTTGAAACTTGTGGTTTGAAATATTCCGTAACATTTATGTGACTATAAAAGTTTCTCATTAAGATAAAATGGGTAAAATAGAAAGTTTAAAGTCAAAATTGTTTCCAAATGCAAAAATATGTTATTCTTTTTATGTTCTAATAAGGAAAGTGTCACATGACTTGAAACGGAGGGAATAGTTATTTTTGATGCCATGTAGTTTTTGTAGAAGTATGTCATTAATGTTAAAAGGGGAAGTTAGAACTAAAGTTTTCATAAATATAGAAAGCTGTCAATTTTTATAAATAGACCACATACAAAATGAAACAGATGGAGTATCTTTTAGATTTATAAGATGGACAAGTCTTGTGGCTATGCAAAGCATAAGCCGTTCAGACTCAAGTCCCTATCTGGATAAAGTAGGAGAGTTGTGTAAAAACTATCTTGTGAACAAAGTGAACAGACCGTTATGAAAAATAAGTGTGGCATCACTAGTAGGGTCACCGGAGATAGATGTAGTGCCTTCGCAAGGATCACTTGGAGATCGGCACACTACCGTCGGAGCTGGCACCGGAAATAGAAATGTTGCTGCTTGAATGGTAGGAGTTACTTAAACATTACCACAATTGTAGAGCCTCTGATACCATTTTTAGTAACAAAAGAAATAAAGAGATACATATATAACTTGATGATTTGGTAAATATTAAGCATCACTTTTTTCAATCAAAAGATACAGATGATATTTCCAGTGTGGGACATCTCAAAAAGAACTTTACATTTCTAACATTCTAAACTAACTCTTTAACATTCTAACAACCCATAAAAAAGGCTCTGTAACATTCTAACGAATTAGCTTCAGAGAAGTTTGGAGCTTCCGCTTGTCCTTTTTCTGGAAAAAGGAAAGGAAGGAAAACAACATAGCGAGACAGGTGCTTAGGACCACCGCCAGATAAGTACAAGCTACCTGTGTCTCTATCGAGATAGTAGAGGTGGCGATACCATGTGGAAAAATAAGAGAATAGAGATAGTAGATGCAGGGGTACCATGTGAGAAAATAAGAGGGAATACTTGATCATCTGATAAACACAGGACAGAGCTATTTATATGTGTTAACATAATATACATGATATTTGCACACTGCAAGACAATATCTAACATCAAAATTGATCCTTTGAACATTATAGCATTTTAATAAAAACCCTTGACATTCTAACATATAAATTTACCAACTCAAAGCTCTGCACTGAAATTTTCCTTGTGGTACTTGTACCTCACTCCCGAGGAAAGAAAAAGGAAAGTCAAAAGTAGAAGTTACAATAATTCATAAAGACCTGAATTGGGGGTATGACCGTTCTTCCTTAGCTTGTATAACGAATCTCATTTCATTGTTAGGATTGTTAGAGTAATCTGTCAAAGACATTCTTCTCATGGACTGCATGATTAGAACTTGATAACGTTTCATGATTTTTTTTTTCTAATCTCAGTTCTTTTGCATGTTCATTTTTCATTTTATCACACCTGTGATTGCAGATATATCCAAAACTGAGTCAAAATTCAAACAAGTAGTAGAAGTTTTCTTTTCTTCCCAAAAATTCTGCTCAGTCTTAATTGATCGGGACCTCGTTAAACTTTGCAAAAGCAAATAAGAAGATGAGGAAGAAGCAAAAGAAGAGTATATTGTATAGGAGGAATTGAGAGACATGTCTATACTTCTGGGAAAAAAATACAAGCATGCTTAGGTTCATAGAATGCACATTGTATAAATGGCTTTGCTAAACAACTAGTAGTTTCCAACATCTTCATTTCTGTTCCTTTCTTCCTTTATTTCTTCTTCTTGGGGTTTGCTACAGAAGGTGGGGCAAGTGCTAAACTTGCTAATGAAATTGTTTTGTATATTCTATTTTGTAATGCTCTATGATATGGCGACTTCTAGCCTTAGCTTTGTGGCATCAACCGAAAAGCTTACATTATAAATGCCATATTTTCTAAACTGTTGTATTGATTATAAATGTCTGCTTCTTGAGAAGATGGACTAGTCTTTTCAAGCCACTGTCTGTTATAGATGCTTTATTATTGGCCTTTTGTTGGACCGACAAAATTTAGAAAGTAGACATTTTTAATTGAGGTTATCTGTTTCAAATTTTTGCAGGGTGGACAAAGTACATTAGAGAATTGCCAGGTTCTGCAGGTGAGATTTTTTTTCCTGTAAAACATATCTGTTTGTGCTTTATGTGGAGTATCTTGAAAAATTCTTAGCTGCACTATGGCATTCTTATGGGTGTACTGTTATTGTCTGATTCATTTTGACAGTTAATCTGTATGATAGTTTATACTAAGTGCTGCTTTAGAAGACAATGTTTCATTAATGATTTGAAACATATTCTACTTTATCTGTTAGCTGCAAGTTCATCAGAAAAACAAGGAGTATTAAGACTATTTAGGGATTATAGTCACTTGCGTATCTTGTGCTTTTATCTCCTTATTTTTTTTAGCTGCTTGGGTTCTCCATTTATATCCATGTTTTCTGGACTAGTTATTTGTTTGACTGCTCCTTTGTGATTGCTGGAAGTTTAAAATCTGGTACATTTCTTAGATCCAGTGCCAATCTCAGGAACTTGGCTAGCCAACCTTCACTCCATCCTCCCCTTCACCCAAAAAGAGGGGGAAAAAAACCAAAGAGAAAAGAAAAGGTTATGATTATTTAGAGAGTGGGTAGAAAATGGTTTAGTGTGTCTAAGAGTTGACATAATTGATGGTACGACTCTCTTCCTGCAGGCGACAGTTAATCGATCCAAGGGGAATCGAACTGATATATCAAAAGCTGAACTTATTAAGAGAAGTTCTTATTGTCGGGTTTCAGGTAGATGCAGTTTTGTGTTCAAGTATTTATAGTTTATGATTTACCTCTGCCAATTAACCTTTTAAAACTACATCCAGGTCATGACATGGATCTTCTTGAACTTTCTGCCTACGGCAATGTCCGTCATGCGCAAGATTCCGGGGGATGTAAAATTCAGTGAGTCATTAATTAGATAATTTCAGTATTACAATTTCTTTGTACAAGATACTCAAGAATGACATTGATACACTTCTGTTCCTTAATCAAAGGAAAGGGGGTCTGTTTGAATTTAGGCCTAATATTCGTGTATCAAATTGCCCGCAGTTGTTAACTCACAATTGTAGCTAGCTTCATGATCCTTGCTACTTGTATTTATTCTCTTTACAAATCAATTAAAGCTCTTCACTACTTCCACTCTCACCTCTAATTTTCTTCTGTTTTTGGCCTCGCTTTTCTATTTTCTGTATGTTTATACGTGCAAGTTAATACCCTTCTGTCCATTCTGGAGTAGACAAAGGAAGTGGCTTGAAAAGTGGTATTACTGGTTAATGAAAGCTCGAGGAATTTTGTTGAGAACCTTTCAGCTTCATGTAAAGCACTTCTGACTTGTTTTTCGTAGTTTGTGTAGGTGCAGCCACTGGGTTGTTGTTGTTGTGTAGGTGCAGATTAATTACCTCTGCAATCATGCATAGACCCTAAGAAGTCGTTGAGGGAGTTATTCTTGCTCACAACCCCTTAAGGTTTGCACTCATTCTCTTTCGATAGAAAAAGGAAGAACTACCTAAATTGTTTGAAAATTGCGTCTGTTGTTTTTTATGGTTACCTTTAGGCTAGAGATTGAATACACACAAGGCAGTTAGTCAGTAGCAATCAGGTAGTTAGCACATTTTGAAGGCTGATGGTGATGATATTTTGTTTCATATTCTCATATTCTTAAGTATCCAGCACGTTGATAGTTGCCAATTTCACGAAGCTATCATTACAGTAGAGTGTTGCTGTTAAGAAAAGCTGAAGCAGGCATAGAGTAGCCGGTACCGGTCAAAGAATTGGGTGAAAAGCATGGTTTACTAGGTTCAAGTTCTAGCATTAGACAAATACCGCTAGGTAATTTCTTTCATATGCATTAACGTTGATGGACATAGTTATCCCATAACTGTGCTCATGAGAGGTAAGAGATAGTATTGATTAAAGATATCGATATCTGGCCAATATTCGGAGTTCAGGTCCTATAGGAATCACATTTGAGTTGACGCCAATTCCTCACTTTTTGGTGTCATTGGCTATCTGATGGTGATGTAGAGTTGGGTCTGCTGCAAAATCTCGCATAGAAGAATCTTGAGCGGACATCTCTTTTCACATAGGAATAACTCCATAAACAGGGCAAACAAGCAATAAATGGGAAATAAATAAATAAACCATAGTAATGAAACTGCAATACTTGGCTCAGATACAACGACCGTTGTTTGTATTGTTGCTAATCTCAAGCACCCGAATAATTAGCTGCAGAATTTGGTGAGAGAGAATGACAATGGTTGCCAAACTCTGAGGCCAGGAAAAAAGAAAAAGCAACACGAAAAAAATGAGCAGTTAAGAATCATATATATATATATATATATATATATATATATATATATATCATGCTTAATCAATATGGAAGATGTTAGAGCTGTAGAGCATGTAGCCGAGAGTCAATGTTACTAAATAGATGAGAATCCTATAACTGGAATTTTGTGGTAGTTTAACTAGAACAAGACTTTTTTTATGATGGTATCGAGGGAAGCTTGTTTGTATCTCAAATATTCTACCGAATACTTACTATCCCCAGCAATACAAGTATCGGGTAACTATGTTGACTTACACTTAGGCATTTGAGAAGAAATTATACCCCACCTTTGGATGTAATTTCATTTTTGGGATTTGAACCTGAAACTTCATGGTTCTCCTCCCACTTTATTGACTAATACACTACAACTTTCGGTGCTTGATATTTTAAGACACTTGTAACCAATTTGTCATTATGGAACGCCGATCAAAGATTTTTATTCAGTAAGTTCAGAATATTATTACACTCCCTATTCTTTTGCGACAATGAATGTCCATGTAGTAATTGTATATTAAAAAAGAAAAACTAGTACATATAGAATATTATTCAAACGGATGACTTACATGCTGCTTAAGTTATACATCCTCCACTAGAAAAGGTAATTAAAGCATGCCCATTATCATGTTATACATGCCAAATTATGCATTGCAAAGTGCCAGCAGGGATTTGGAGGCAGACCTGGACTAGACGAGACGCGAGACGGTGTTAATTGGAGGTTAGAGATTTGGGGGTAGACCCTGGAGTCTAAAGGTTTTAAGTTGAGCAGGACCAAGACAGAGTACTTGGAGTGCAAGTTCAGTGGGACGCCTCAGGGTGGGGAAGAAGGAGTAAGGCTTGATTCTCAAGTCACCCCTAGGAGACAGTTTTAAATACCTTGGGTCAGTTATACAAAGGAATAAGGAGATCGACGAGGATGTTACACATCATATTGGGGGCGGGATGAATAATCGAGTTTTTTTCTCGAACCAAATCAAATCAAATTATAATCGAGTTTTTTTCTCGATGTGACTCGGATTATTGGGTTGGTGCGGTTTATTGGTTTCTTCTGTACACCCCTACTTATATCTATATGCCTCTAAAAGGAAAAAAAAAAAAGAAGAGGAAAGCAAAAGCTAAGTGAAAATGCCAAATGCATTTATGCCAGTATGAGCATATGGGAATTTTGGGTCCCCTTACTCAACTAATCTATACATAAGATGTGGCTCAGAGTTGCTCGGGACATCAAAATATCTACTCTGTTTTATTGACAAAATTGCCAAGTTACACTAGATTGTTCTGATTTCTAAGTGCCCACTAGGCTAATGTCTACATTAACCAACACAAATAGATTCATTTTCTTGTTAACTGATTGTATTGATTTTGCAGTTATTTCCCCCTCTTGCCTAATTATCAGGTAATGGATTATTGGAAATCCAGAATCAGGTAAGAGGTATTAGACTGTTATTTTTTTGGACATCTTAAGTTGAGAAGCAGGTTAAATATTCACAACTAAAATAATAGAGAGAAAAAAGAAAAGAAAATTCAAGTGACTTATTTTTGGTGGCCACCTGGGCTTTGGGGTTTAAGAAAGAGTAAAAGAAAAGAAAATCAAATCTTGTATCATCTTTCCATTCCCCTTTTGCAAGTTGTTTGGGATTGAAAAGGAAAAAGGTGCTTGACTTTTTCTAGAATTTTCGAAGGCTCTAAGCTATCTGCATGAAAAGAGGGCATTAATGAAATATCCACTTTCACTAAGCTGCTCCACCTTTTTGTATAACTAATGCTGTATTTTGGGCCGGTCCCGGGCCTAAATGGGCCAAACGGGCCGGGCTTAACGGGCCTGAGCTCTGGCGGTCCCGGGCCTCACGGTTCCGGGCTTCGTGGGCTCAACGGGTGGAACCAGTCCGTGACGGGCCTAAAGCCCATATGGTCCTGGGCTAAACGGGCCGGGCTCGTGGGCTTAGCAGGCCTAACGGGCTTTTTTTTATTTCCGGGCTCTTCTTTTTTTAAATTTTTTTGTTTAAGGCAATTTCTTGTAAACCATATCATGGCTATATAAAAAATATATATGTAGTATATATGTAGAAATCTAATTATTAAAGTGCTTGACGAAAAAGTAAAATAACAAAACAATAGTAAAACTAAATTGTCATGCATAATAAATTAATAAGAAAGTACAACATGAAGCATAAATACGTCTAATAATTTTAAAATAACATAAATTGTTGAAAAATCTTAAAAACGAATTTGCGGATAAATACCATCAACATAATACGTTATATGCCTCCTTAAAATGTCTGTGGTACACCGTGAACGAAAATTTAAGACTCTTCCACAGTTCTTGCACTTTAATATTTGGCCTTCTTCATTTTCTTCAAGCACTTCATAGTAGTGCGAAACAAATAAGCGCACTCTTTCCGAACGAGGCATGATGTAACTTGAAAATTAAGATTGAGACTTGAAGTCTTGAAAATTGGAGATTGAGAAATGAGTATTGAGTATTGAAATGAAGAAGAGGGAGGGGGTATTTATAGTGTTAGAGAAGGTTAGTTTTGTAAATTGAAAAAAAAATGGCTATTTGTGCAATATGGTCGTTGATGGTCATTGGGGGTGGCGCCCTCATTTTGAATTTTGAAAAATCTTGTTTTGTAGTATATATATATTGTATGTTATGTATATATATTCCCTTATATATTTTCTTGTAGTATATATTGTATGTTATGTATATATATTATAACTTATAAATAATTACAAGTTAAAGACAAAAAAATATTGCAAAAAGATATTCAAGGGCATGTCTTATAATTTTTATTACCAAAAATGGCATATCTTTCTTAGTTTTCCTCCCCCCAATGGAATGAGCACAACAAGGTACTAATACCACCATTAAAGGGGGAAAAAATAAAAGATGATGTGCCAAAGTACAAGTTACACCATAATCTACATTGTATCTCTAACAAATCTCATAAATCTTTCAAGGTTCGGAGGAGGTTGCGGTGGTGGTGGTGGAAAAGAAGCTTGTTCATCACCACTTCCGGGCGAAGCAGCATCCTCCGCAAGTTCCGCCATCATTTCTTCATAAGCTTCATCTATCGCCGGTTGTGATTCCGCAATTCCAAAGTTTCTTCTTTCCGAGCGGATCCAATCTCTGAACAATACAGATTTTTCCAAGCTCTCCCTCATAGACGCTCTATGATCACCTATTTGAAGTCTTGCTTGACTAAAAGCGCTCTCTGATGCAACAGTTGAAGCTTGAATAGATAAAATATCCCGATCCATCCTTGCAAGAACCGGAAAATATTTTTCCCTTGCCTTCCACCATTCCAAAAGATCAAAAGTGCCGTCTGGATTCTCCTTTTCAAGTCCCTGCGACAAATAAACTTGAAGCTCATTTAGATGTGAAGTTTCATCATAATTATCACCTTGAGAACCCCTGAACTCCGTCCAGGATTTAAGTGCTTTTAAGCCCGCAGCTCTTTTAGACGATTGTGAACTAGACGAAGTAGGGGTTGGAACATTTGGCCTAGCATGCTCTAAGGCAAGTTGATAATCATTATAAATTGTTTGAGCATTAATTTTAATTGAGGCTTTTGCATCTGCAAGTGTAGTAAATTACTCATTTGAAAGATCTAAAGCCTTATAAATATTTGAGTGCCAAAAATGAGGACCTCCTAATTTCATTGTAGGATTTAACATTGCAGCAACACCATAAATAGGAGGGATAGAGAAAAAATATTTTTTAAACTTTTCTTTCATTTCATTTATAGCAAGTTGATAAATTTCCCCACCCTCCAAAGATTCAACAAACAAATCACATAGTGCTGCAATATAAACTAAACAATTTGAAATAGAAGGATAATATTGCCTAGAAAATGCATTTGTAGCAATTTGAAAATGTTCTAAAAAATCTATAAGAATTTTAACATTCGTCCAATCTTGAGTAGTAAGCATTTCATCATCATCCTCACCACCTACCCGAGCATTAAACGTTGCATTAATTGGGTTTCTATATTCATATGCAACTACTAAACTTTTGTACATACAATTCCATCTAGTCGGGCAAGCTTTAGGAACCTTTCTTTCTCTAAGGCCATATTCATCACATTTTTTAAAATATTCTCTAAGTCTACTTCTACGGTTTGAATAAAAAAGCCAATTAAGAGCCATTCTAACCTTTTCAATTTCTAAATTTAAAATTCGCATACCATCACCGACAATTAAATGATAAATATGACAAATACATCTAACATGGAATATATTCCTAAATGCAGGATTTAGTGTTGTTGTAAGTATGCCTATAGCACTAGTGTTACTAGAAGCATTATCCATAGAAATTGCAATTATTTTATCTCTAAAGCAAAAATATCTACAAATATCTGCAACAGTATTAGCTATAAACTTACCTGTGTGACGTGAATTAATTATTCTATACGCAATAATGCGTTTTTGCATTGTCCACTCCTCATCTATCCAATGACTTGTAACAGTTAGACAATCACAATCATTACCACTTCTACCAATATCAGTAGTAATAGAAATCCAATTAGTTATATGAGTAAATAAATACCGCAAATATTGTTCATATTCATGTTTATATTTATAAATATCGCTCTTAACTGTTGCTCGAGGCCAACCTTTATAAGCAGGATTAAAAACTCTTCTAATATAATGCACCCAATTAGGATTAGAAGGAAAAGAATAGGGTAAACACATAACGGTAACCATCTTTGCTAATTCTTCACGATCTCCATTTGGATCGTAATATAAAATACCTCCGGTCACAGTGTTAATTCCTGGTTGAACTAGATTTGAACCTGTACTAGGGCTATCCGCAAAATCTACACGTGTCCCCTCTAGCTGCGCTTTCATTTGTAAATATCTAACTTTATCTCTAGGGTGTGTTTTTATGTGCCTAGTCAAACTACCCGTGCCGCTATGGTCTCCAGTATATTTATGCGCCAGTAATTTCCCACATGTTTTACACTTAGCCTTATTTTGTTCTCTTACTTGAGTAAAAAAATTCCAAACTAATGATGTTTCTAGGCGTTTAGGAGGTTGTCTATTAAAACTAGGGGTTTCTACAGGTGGGTCGGGCGGTACATCAGTTGAGTTATTAAAAGGACTAGTAGGTGTATCATCTAAATCAGGTTGGGTTTCATCTTCATCCTCATTTTCCTCATCATTTTCAAAGATAGTTTGATTAGGATAAAGAGCATTTATAGTTTCTATCATCTAAATTTTCACCTGGTGCAACATTATGGCAAAATTGACTATCGGAAAATTGAAAACAGAGGTTATCACTATCAAGAATAATAGGAGCAGCAGGACGTCTACCAGGTCTGGGTCGGGGAGCCGGGGGAAGGGTAGTAGGTTGGCCACTACTTTCACCAGTTTTAGCTTTTCCCTTACCACCAAACATTTTTATCAAAGGTGTCATATTAATTACAATTATGCAAACTAAAACACACAAAAATATATTCTTAAAACTTAAGAGTTGAAACGAGTTTACCGAATTGCCGAACAACTTCTTGAATATTGAAAATCGTTGAAGACTTGAATACTTCAATTCACCAACTTCACAATTTTTCACGAAATTTCAACAATAAAATAAGCAATTATAGTAGAGAGATTGAGAGAGATTGATGAATTGGTGAGTAAAAATGAAAGAATGAGGGGGTATTTATAATTGAGAATTGGAAAAAAGTGTAATTATATAAAGTTTGGGGTTAAAATAAAGTTTGGGAGCCAAATGACTATTTTTGAAAGTTCCAAACGGTCAAAATTGCAGCCCAACGGCTACTTTTTAAATTTTTGACCGAAAGTAGCCGTTAAAGGCCCGGTAAGACCGGCCCAGGCCCACCAGCCGATCCCGGGCTTAGCGATCCCGGGCTCATGGGCTATTTAATGTGACCCGGCCCGCCGCGGGCTTTTTGCACCATTAAGGACCGGCCCGCCAGGCCCGTTTAGCCCGTTAGGACCGCGGGCCCGGTCTGGTCCCAGCCCGCCCACCATACAACATTATGTATAACAACGGTATTTGGTTTAATTTGCGCACACCTTAATTATTTTTCGGGTACCTATTAACTTTAATTAGCACAAGTCGGGTAACTCTGTCCTCATGTTTTACATAGATGAAAACAAATCATTTAACATTTTTTGTCGATGTTGGAAATTGAACCATACTTGTTGCCTTATCTCCACTGCGCCTTGAGCCGAGGGTGTATCGGAAACAACCTCCCTATCTTTATAAGATAGGGATAAGGTTTGCGTACACACTACCCTCCCCAGACCTCATTTATGGGAATACACTTGGTTCGTTGTTGTTGTTGTTATTGTTGTTGGAAATTGAACCATAGTCTCCTATATTTTTCACTCACTTCATTGATCGTTAGGCCAGATTCCACCCTTAGATGTTCCTATGCTATTTCAGTTGAGTCCCAGCTTTTGCCTATCTTAAGCAGTTCATGCAGCATATCTTTGCAGTTGGGAGTTATTTTAAAAATATTTCATGAGTTTTTATTTATAAGACCTTCCTGTTGATATTCAAGCCTTCATGATGTCTTCTTTGAAACAAATCAAGAAGAGGCACACTCGTATAACAACATCAAAAGTTAAACACATAATCTGAAAAGGCTAAAGTATTATTTAGATCACCAAGAAAATGGAAAGATGGAGCTGCTTTCCAAGCTACTTTTGGCAATTACACATTTGACATCTGGTGCATCCAAATCTCTCTCTTTCCTTTTCTAATGGTCAGCTGTATAATGTTATATACATTGAAGAACACAAACCAAGTAAAACCAAGGTAGCTGCTCGCTCCTAGTGTTACAAAAGAAGGATACTTACTTCTGTCTATAATAGCTTCCGAAATCATTCCCTGCTTCTGTTGGAGGACTTGAAAAATATTAGCCTCTCTTAGTGATACGCGTATCGTGATTAAGCAACCATCAGGTAGGAAAACTAGCCGGCATCTTTCGGCAGGTGAACTGACTAAAAGCTGTATTTCACAGGGCTGCATAGCTTCTAACTCACTTTAGGCTTTTTCCTGGAAGCTGAGGGACCTAGATAAGGATGCAGGGTTAGCCTGCAACATTGGAGATGTTGTGGCAGTATGATCTTTTTTATCACTTTTCGGTTGCAAGGCCTTAAAAAGACCTCCCCTGCTAAGGGAGTCGTATTTAATTCCTAGAGTTGACCATATAGAACTCTTTGCAGCTTCATCAGGATCATCAATACGCAAAGTTTTTGGGACCAAAACAGACGTTTCTGAATTCTTTTGCTCCGATGGTTCTTTCTCGTTGGGACTGTTTGATTTAAGCAAGTCCCTTTTCCTTGAATGCTTCTCTAAAGGTGAATTAAGAGTAGATCCTGACCCTTTTGGGTTCTCGGTTGGCGAGGGTGGAGTCAACCAGGGAATATTCCATGGATCAAGCATATTGCAATTCCAGTAGGGTGGAGGACAGAATGGCAATGGATATCCGGGCGGGCAGATAGCTGGAAGAGGAACTGCAGCATTCCATGGGTAAGGCCAAGGAACGCCGGGTATGCAAGGAACTAGAGGTGCGAAGCCATTTACATTTGGAACGACTACCTCATTGCGCCTATGAGTGCCTCCATCGACCATTGAAGTTTATGTAGTGACTGAAGATCCACTACAACAGTCATCCCCATTTTCTCCACCTTTGCGAAAGGAGTTCTTGTTTTCAGGTCCGTAGAAACCGTTATGAATCCCATTTGCTACCTTTTTCTCTGTAAGGTTTAGAATAGAAGCCATAGATTCACAAAGAGGTGAGTCAGGCCCAAAGGATAGTACAGTACCATTTGGTTTGAACGTTGGATGATTAAATCCATTTGGAGGATCGATTCTTGCCACTTGGAGGGCTTCAGGGATTGTGATCTGACGACAATGCGGTGCAGAAATTTTATTCTTGCGACGACCAGCTCCCACAGGCACATTCCTCATGGTACCGCCAGCAGTCCAATATCTCTGGCAGCTCTTGCAGAAATGTCGAGGCTTGTTGACATTGTAATTGTTATAGTAGCAAACTTTGGTATCCATACTATTACAACGGGGGCATGGGAGAATTTTGTTTGGCTTCTTAAGAGGTTTCTGCTGAGAATTTGATGCATCGTTCGGATCATTTTCAGTCTTGGAGATTTTTAATGCAGGTGAATCTTCATCAATATTAGGAGTTTTTGGATTGTTGTCTGATTGACAGAATCAATACTATGTCAAAAAGAATAAAAGGCAAACAAAACAAGAGAGGAAAACAATAACACTGAAGAAGAAAAAGTCTTATTTTAAAAATTCTTAACCAAATTAAGCAAAAGAAATAAAAATCATAAAGTAAACATTGGACCATCAATTGCAAAATGGATTATTTGGAACTGTACCTTTTCAGCTTCTTGAATTTCTTCATCTTTCTCCTCACTGCTTGCTTTCTCATCCTCTAAACATCTATCACAGTCAGACCCAATAATCGTCTCGCTAATTGTAACACCATAGCTAGCATTTCCAGAGTTCCCGTCGCCGGAATCTTCGCCGGAGATAATCAAAGGCAGCACCTTTTCGTTCTCCGGCAAAGCAATCTTCTTGCCAAACAACTTACTCTCTGGATCCTTCAATTCCCACATATTTAAAAGTTAAAAAAAATAAAATAAAGTCTCTTTTCTAGTAGTATTTGAGTAGTCGTCGGAGAATCAGAGCTTCCAGTTAAAAAATAAAAGAAGAAACTTAAAGGGTCCTTCCGTAATAGTGGTGGATTAGTCATAGGAAAAGGTGTCACCGGCGAGTCGTCGGAAAATCAAGATCAGAGATTCGATGTGTGAAGTAAACTGTTTGAAAACTGAGAACTGTGAAAAGGTTTAAGGCCTTGTTGGCATGGTCGAGGACTGTGATTTTGATTAGGGGTTTAAAAAAAATGACAGCGTGGGGGGTTTTAGGATGCCACGTCATCACACAATTATTTTCTCAGCCACAAATTTTATATACTGACCTTTTTCTGAAAGTAATACTACAATCTTTCTTTAGATTCGGATAGCTGCACGAAAGTTGGGTTCACCCTTGGCTCAAGGGCGTTGGGTCAAAGGATTCTGTTTGAAACCCACTATTGATGATGTGGAAGGATATTATTGGCTACGGGATGGATAAGTTTGTACTTTTGGTGAGAAGTTTCATGCTGAGAGAACTGCAGCTGTGGAACTCATCATCAGTTAATAGAAGGGAGAAATTGAAGTTTTGTCTGAACCAATGGGATTTTTTTTTGTAAAAGTTGCACGGAGCGTCCTATTTGGTCGCCCACATTTAACCTATACTCAATTATTAAAATTTTTTAAACTTGTATCCACTTTTTAAACAAGTTCAGCCCTCTTTCTCCTCCTCATTCTCCTCCTTCGTTTTCTTCTTCTTCTTCTTCTTCTTCTACTACTACTACTACTGTTGGTGCTGCTATGAAACTTCAGTTCATATGGATGAACTTTCTGTTGCTGCTGTTGCTGCTGCTATGTCCAGTATTTAGCTTTCTCCCATTTTAGCTTTCTCCCAATGTTCAACAATTGAAAGCTGTTACTTTTACTAATGGTCTTGTTTTATAGGAGTATTGCTTTTGAAATTTCCTAATAATTCCATTATAGCAACTGGATCTTAATAACAACTTGTTATTGTTGTTTTAGAACTTCAGCTCTAAGAATGCTGAAGTTCGGCAAATATCAAACAAAACTTTAACTAAAACATGCTGAAGTTTAGCTAATAGAGAATAAAACTCCAGCTTCGAGAATGCTTAAGTTCAGCAATTACAAACAAAAATTTCAGCAAATAGAGAACAAAACTTCAGCTAATAGAATGCTAAGTTCAGCAATTACAAACAAAAACTTCAGCCAACACTTGGTTCAACAATTTTTGCTACTTCAGGCCCGTCTACTAGAATGCTGAAGTTTGCGTGATTGCCTTTGCTACTTCAGGCCCGTATGCCTGAAGTTACGCATAAAAAGGGTACATTTGCAATTTTTTTTGCAAAGCGGGTATAAGTTAAAATATGACCCAAAAAGCGGGTATCGATGCAAATGCCCTGATTTTTTTTTATTCTTTTGTCAAATCCTGGAAAGTGGCCATCATCTCTCCTTTAAGCAGATGATATAAAATATGCATATTAACGGATCCAATTGATATTGATTTTTTCAATTGCGGATAAACAAATTAACCTTTCGTCATTTTTTATCGGAGGGGAATTACATATCTATATTCACAATAAAAGAACTAGTGAGACTCCCTTTCTTTTGATATCCCCAAGCTTCGATCATAGGGATCAATTTCTAGTCGTATAACTTCATAATAATTCTGCAAAGCTTCCGCGTAATTTCCTTCGGATTGAGCCGACATCCATTACGATCGTCATTCAATTGAAAGAATCTCCATTCCAGAACTTTAAGTGAGATTTTTACCTCATGCGGCTCTTCCCTTATGTGCAAAAGTAAGGTAAACTGGACGGGTGATCCAGAGTTTGATCGAATCATACAACTTTATTAGAAGACTATATATAGAAGGTAAGTTAGAGTATTATTATTGGACCAATGAATTTCTTTGAAGATATTTGTTCTTTAGCTTGAAAAAATTTCAATTTTTATAGCAATATATATTTTAACCAACACATGAACGTTAGGTGTATATCAATATAATGTTTCCTTACATACGTTCGAAATTTAATTTTTTTTCCTCAGCTTTGTATATAGTTGAGTTAATGAATTTACATCACTATAAAATGATTCTACATTACACTTAATTATGAAATGACACTTGCTGCTATTTTTTTAAACTCAAACTAAGAAAAAGGGACCTCCTCTTTCTCTTACCAAATATATAGGTGAACTAATCATTTCAATTTTCATGTAAATAGTTCGACTTAAATCATTCGCAACTCAAATCAGTTTTTGCCCCGCATAAAAATAAGTGTCTATTTTGTTTCTCTTTATCCATTTTAAAATCAAAATCATTATATACTTATCCATATTTATTCGAGAAAAAACCGAATTGCTATCTATTGTATAAAGTTAGATTAGGTTAGTTTCTGATAACGATGTCAAAAACTTGTTAGTTATTAAAGCACACATAAAACATACATGGTCCACAAGTAGTAAAGTAACTCGAAGGATATCGAATCCATAGAGACTTATATTAATTGCTACCTAAGCAAACAAAAATTTATTATCTGTTTACTGTTGTCAAAGAGTAATGGTTATGACCAAACTAATATTGCAGAATTTAAACAACTACTTAGCCAAACTAATAAGAACGCAAGTGTCTGTAATTTTCTTAACCAATTGAGATGAAGATTCAAGGGTTGTGGTCGGGTTATCAATCTTATTGAGTCGTAATTACACCCGTTAATTCGAATAATCTATAGTTGCTAGTTGACCAGATCATGTATATGACTAGCATGCTCCCGCAATACTACTCATCTATTCACAATATATCAATCCTATGTCTCTATGGTATTGAATCTATAATGAACGAATATAATACATCATTCAATTGAGTGAGACTATCACGACCTAAACTCCCACCGGAACCGTGACGACGCCTAACACTTCTTGCTAGGCAAGCCATCCATTGCACAATAACAATAACTAAATTAACATAAGCTTAATAACCTCAACAACGGTAATATCATAAAATATCTGAGAAAAAAAATAATACAACTACAATCATCCCCATGATCTAATGTCAACGAGTACATGAGCACTACCGAATCTCAAAGAGTTTGCCATCACATCTTTGGTTGGACTCACCACCCAGTTTTCATAGTCATTGTCTGTTTTCTGGGATGCTGGTATTTCCAATACAAGGAGAAAGGATCCATACTCGCCTAGCTATGGTCACTAAGGCTTTAATAGAGGGGATTGAGGGGCAAACTTACACTATTGTCCCTATGATTCTGGTCGATATGTATCAGGCTTTAAACCGTTGCAAAAAGGGTATAGGCATTTCGAGGGTTGCAATCTGTTGCTGCAAGTATGGTTGTTAGAACACCTTCAGAGGGGAGAATACAGTCAAGAACTTCCGCGACGACCATGGAATGACCACATAGCCTATCACCATCCGAAGAGAATGACTTTTATCCCAAACAGGTTTGCGCAACTGAAAAATGCTGTGAGCTGGGCACACTTCTTCAGCAATCTGACTGATGACAAAGTACATTGGATGTTCGAGTGGTTCTCTAGCAGTGAATTCATCATTAGGTTGAGAGATGCTCCTCATCTAGTGTTAATCGGATTAAGGGGGATCTATCTTTATGCTCCTATCAGTGTTATGAGACAAGCTGGGAGAAAGCAGGTTATACCATAAGTTTCCAAAATGGTTCAGTACAAGACAGACTTCTAAGGGAACACCATTCCATTCAAGTTCGAGGCACAAGATATGTGGCATTAAAAGGTCATTGTGGAGAAAGATAACATCGAGCAAGATCGGTATCATGTCGGCCATGAGCATTTCTATCCATCATGGTTGGTAGATGATATAGCGGGGGATGTCAAGCCAGGGATTAATCTAAAGAATAGGGTTGTAGATGACGCTGCTGAAGCACAAGTCAAATACAGGATGCTGCACAAAAGGGTTTTCGAGTCCGAAGCCATGCATTTGGAATAACATAAAATGGATATGGAAGCACTTAATGAGTGGAGAAAAATTGCTACTAAGTCAACAGAGAGGTTGGAATATTTAGAACTGGGGTTGATGGAGCTTGAAGGAAAGATAAGAAACAATGTTACAGGCTGTCAAAACATGGATGGCAATGAAGGAGGGTTCCTAGAAAGGGCGTATTTGGTGTTGGACATGCGCGACCTGGGGAGTCTGATCGATGGAGCAAAGAAGGACAAGCATGGAGAAGGTCCATCTAGGACCTAATAGATTAGGAATGATATGTTTACTTGCTTTCTAGACTCGTTTTAGACTTTGGTTGTAATAAGGCAAATGCTATTAGTGACTCTTTATAATTATTGTCGTTCTAGTAGAGATTTGGTTTATTTATCATATTAATGAAATGACGTAGTTATTGGCATCGATTTTCTCCAAATTTATATGTCACTTAGGCCTACATCGGGCATAATGAGGTCCCCAAATTAGGACACGAATTTATAATTCTGCAATATGTGTTACCGCAAACATCCTTTTAATACTCCTCACTGACTTGTTTACCTTTTTTGTTTTCTTCTTTTATCTATTTTTGTTTATTTCCATCCCCTATTGGTTCGTGCATACTAGAATCATCAGCATATTATACCAGATCTAGAGGTCCTCCTCCTCTAAGTGATCCTAAAATCAAGGGAAAATCCAGAATGGATGATGCGAGTGGTATCAGGAAAGACAATGCTACGCATGCAGAGAATGTCGAGACTTCGGATGGTCAGAGTACTCCGACACAAAATGACTTGGTTTTTATAGTTGGAACAAAAGATACTGGAGCTAAAAGGGGAACTTGAGTAGATCCGGAACTTGACAAACCTTTCCCTTAACCTGAATGTCCCCGACGTCAACCAACAAAATGCCCAAAACCTTATACCTTCCCAGAACACATAAAACCAACAAAACCCTCTCACGCCTCATCAGTATGTCACGCCCTCTCAAAATACTAATCCTCTACCAGTAACTACCCCTCCACAACATCATCACCATCCAACCCAGTATCCATAACCCACCACCTACCACACTTCCCAAAATGCACCACAACCTACCCCTGATCCCAAAAACTCAACCAACGACCAACACTACACCCAAAATTTTGGAGTCCATCAAAGCAACCCCATATATGTGGAAAATCATAGCCCATACCCTATAACAAATCCTATAGATACCTGAATCCGCCGAGAAGGACCTACTCATTAAGAACATGGCAGAAGAACTCAAGAAACTTACTAGTCGAGTCCAAGGTGTTGAAGGTGGCAAAGGCATCGAAGGTTTGGATTATGAAGATTTGTGTATTCAGCCAAACGTAGAACTACCAGAGGGTTACAAACCTCCTAAGTTCGAAATGTTCGACGAAATAGGTGATCCGAAGGTATATTTGAGAACATATTGTGACAAGCTCGTAGGGGTTGGCAAAGACGAAAGAATTCGCATGAAGCTGTTCATGAGGAGCCTCACTGGAGATGCCTTGTCATGGTACGTCAGTCAAAACCCGAAGAAATGGGTTAACAGGGTAAGTATGGCGTCAGATTTTGTGGATCGGTTCAGGTTCAATACAGAAAATGCACTAGATGTCTTCTACATTCAGAATCTTAGAAGAAGCCAACAGAAACCTTCTATGAGTATGCTACTTAATGGAGGTCAGAAGCTGCAAAAGTGAGGCCAGCACTGGAAGAAGAACAGATAAATAAGTTCTTTGTCCGGGCCTAAGATCATCAATACTACGAAAGGTTAATGGTTATAAAACCATAAATTTTCCGATATCATCAAACTGAGAGAAAGAATAGAGGGTGGAATTAAAACCGGAATGGTGACAAATTTTGAGGCATTACAAGCTACAAACAAAATCTTCCAGACATAAGGTATCTCTAAAAAGAAAGAAGTTGGTGCAGTAATGGTAGCCCAAGGTCCGAAGTCTCCCCTCACATACCAAACACCACCACCCACATATCAGCATTCACCTCCCAAATACCAACAACCCGCCGCCACTTACCATACTTATAATACCTAACCTGCATATTACCACTCACCACCACTAGCTCGCCAAAACTACCAAAAACCCAGACCAAATTTCGACCGTAGACCACCCAGATAAGACACTCCTATTGCTGAACCCATCGATCAGTTGTATGAGAGACTGAAGGTTGTCGGTTATGTCACTCCTATTCCCGTCATTGCCATGGAAAACTCCTCTCAATGGGTTAATCCAAACAAGACATGTGACTATCACTCGGGCATGAAGGGTCATACTATTGATGAATTCGCACTTTGAAGGATAAGATCTAGACGCTAATTGAAACCAAGTTATACAAGCAAAAGAGGCCGCACCAAATGTCCGCAACAACCCCCTCCCGGATCACAGAGCGAAGGGGTAAATGTGATAGAAACCGATGAAGAATGGGATTCGGAAAGTTCAATCGAGCTCATTCGTAAAAGGGATGAACCTAAAATATCTCCAGTCATTCTCACACCTATTGTGGTGCAGATTCAGTCACCAATTGAGGTTGAAGTCGCTGCACCAACCCCATTTAAGGTTGGAGTAACAATGCCCTCAGCCGCGCCAACTCCGTTTGAGGTGGAAGTGACCACACCCTTAACTATGACGGTAGCACCTACACCGTCCTTTAATTCCAATGCTATACCATGGGACTATAGTGTAGAGGCGAGAAGGAAAGAAAAAGGGAAAATAGAAGAAATATGTGTAGCATAAGGTATGACTAGGATCGGTAGGGTTTACACACCCGAGCATTTGGGAGGAATAAGTAAAGAAGCCGCTCCCAAGAAGCCTATCATTGAAACTGGCCCGGATGATCTTTGGAGAAAGGTGCAAGCAAGAGAGATTCTGTGGTTGATCATCTGAACCCCTGCTCAGATATCCATTCTATCCTTCGTGAAAAGTGATCTTATGTCTTTTCGAGGCGCATAGGAATGCGTTGATAAAAGTGTTGAACGAAGTCTATGTACCCAACAATATCACTAGCGGAGAAATGGCCAACATGGTGGGACAGGTGTTGGAAAGATATAAGATTACTCTTCACGAAGAGAAACTGTCGCCCGATGGGCTGAGTCACAACAGGCCACTACATATCACGGTACAGTTTGAGGACAAATTCATTGCCAGAGTCCTAATAGATGGGGGTTCAAGTCTCAACATTTGTCCGTTGACTACTTTGAAGAGGTTGGGTATAGGTTTGCATGAGATACGAGCAGGAACTATGAACGTGAAAGCATTTGATAGGTCCCAAAGGGCCACAATCGGGGAAATCAACCTATGTTTGCAGATGGGCCCGACTTGGTTTGATGTTGAATTTCAAGTATTAGACATATCCGCCACATACAATTTGTTGTTGGGTCGATCGTGGATACATGCTGCTGCGGCCGTAGCCTCCACTTTACACCAGGCTGTAAAATTTGAATGGAATCATCAGGAAGTAATCATTCACGGGGATGGAAGTAATCCCATTTACACCAATAAAACTGTTCCGACTGTCGAGAACAGAAGGAAGTTAGGTGGAGAAACGTACCATCACACTGAGCGCGTCAATGCAATTGAGAAAGACAAATGGTGGAGTAAAAAGATTGAAAGCATATTGTTATGGATAGGGTACGAACCCGGTAAGGGTCTCGGCAAGAATCTCTAAGGGATCACCAAACTGATACAACTAACGCGCCATGGCAAAACTTTTGGGTTGGGGTATGAATACACATGGCATGAGTATTATAATTGGTAGCCGCCATGGCATTGTCCTTATTACCCACTTGAGCAGCCAATACCACATCTGTACTAGACATTTCAACAGACTGATGTGATATGGGGATCTGAAGAAGATGAGGCTTTAGCTGGCCTAAGAAATCTATTTCTGGACGATGAAGACATGGACTGCAATGCAATAGTTGAGGAGGAGAAAGAGGAAGACCTTACAATTCAGACTGTTGGAAAGGGAGTTGTTCTCAAGAACTGGACTTCTGCACCATCCCGGGCCCGTCGAGTTCCTAGGTAGCCTGACAATTATCATGATTTTTTTTATTTTAAAAAGAAGCAATTTTCAGCATTTAAGACATTTTCAGTATTTTGTTTTAGATGCATTTTGTTTTGAAAGAATTGCTCAAGTCATCGAGCCGTACTTGTTTTAATGTTTCATGATTTATCTAATGCATTTCTATTTTAGTATTTATTATTATCCTTTACATTTTTCTCTCCACATCATTATTATTACTTATCCTGATGAACCGATGACTGTGACATGTAATGAGACAACACAACATAAGGATAGTGATTCAGAGGAAATAGAAGAAGAAGAAGATATAATTCCTAAGGAAATTGTCAAAGAGGTGGAAAATTTTGAGAATAAGTCTAAGTCCAATTTGGACGAAAACGAGGTAGTCAATTTAGGAGATTATGAAATAGTCAAAGAAACTTGCATAAGTGTATACGGTAAAATCAGAGGGTCCAATTTTCCATCGTTATAATGCCTCGAAGGCTCAAAATCACGGTGGAGTTTCATCCCTCGAGGGCCATCGACGCTCGACCTCGGGACAGTATGAGGCCAACGGTTACAGGAAGAAAATGGGGAGTTCCCAAGGCGTGAAGCTAGAGCCGACAAAATCTGTCAGGCTAGTCTGAGCCCGTATCGTGACATTAGTTAGGTGTCCCATATTCATATCTTTGTAATAAATGCACTTGTACTATATTGGGATTCCCCTCTTATATAAAGGGGATCCTTGTCATTTTGTAAACATCTGTTGCTCCATACTAAATATACAAGAACATTCTCTCTGCTCTTTAACACATTCTCTTGGTTTTGTTATCTTATTTATCGCCCATATTTATTGGGTTCTACTTATTATTCATCATTTATTGCTTATTATTGGCCATAAGAGCTGCCTTTGATCTATTTATAACTGTTGATCACCATCGACCGCCTTTGATAGCTCCCAGCCGAGCTTCAGACTCGACCCCGAGGCCCTCGTATAGGCAAGCTTGAGGCCCCGATTGACAGCGATTCGGTTTGATTAACCCCTCGTCCTTAAGCTCTTATTTTGTTTCTTAGTCTTTCATATAGCATCAACTGCCTTACAACTAGCATAAAAATAGATCACGTATTATTAGAACCACTAAATCAAATTTAACTGTTTTTACCATTTTCACAGTAAACAGTTTGGCGCCCACCGCGGGGCTAAAAATAATAGTGATTATTTTCTTGCTAGTTTAGCTACATAACGCAAGTTATCTTTCACGCTTTTTCTTGCCCAAGGTGTAAGCACGTGATTTTTGCCCAATATGAGAATTACTCCCAAAAATCCAAAAATAAAATAATTTTTCTTTGGTGTGCAATTTTGTGATATTTTGTGATATTTTGAATAATTATTTGTATTTGTCTGTGCGTGTTTATTTGATAAATTAATAAAAAATACAAAAATATGTCGCATTTTGCATGTAGGATTTAATTCTACAGTTGTTATTAATTAAATTTGTTTTACAAAAATTAAAAATTACAAAAATAGGCATCGTTTGCATTTTTAGCATTTAATGTCCAAATATACAATTTTATGCTTAATTATTACTTAATTGTGCGTTAATTATTATTGGGAGTTAATTTGCGCTTTTATAACTTAATTTAGTTCTTAATAATAGTTTAAGTATTTTTTATAATTTAGTTTTAGAGAAATAAAAGAAGAAAAGAGAGCGAAAATATAAAGAAAGTCGGAATTGGGCCTCTTCTTCGATTTCAAGCCACCGACCCAAAAAATGGCCCAATCTTCCCTACGACCCAGTCCATTTCGAACTGGGTCGACCCAGTCCATAATCCAAAAGACCCAAACCCCTTTGTCTTACATTTTGCAACACAAAACAAAAGAAAAAAGAAGAAAAAACCCTAAAAAGACTAAGAAGTCATCCGCCCCCCCTCCTATCTTCTTCTTCTTCCTCAAGTTTCTCCAAGGTCATCCATGGCTTCCCCCTCAAAGCTCAACCATGGCTGCCCAACGTCACACTCACACACACACACGCACGTCACCCTCACGACCCCGGCTCAACCAAACGACCTCCAAACGCGACCGAACCAACAACCAATCCATCGAGCTCCACCATGAAAGCTCACAGTTGAGATTTCCGCGACTACTTCTGTCTCCGAGCTGCTGCATCGCGCTCATCATCTTCAACACCAAGCTCCCCGCGACTGCCCGTCACAGCTTCTGCCATCGTCATCCATGGTGGTTGCTTTCATCTTCTCCGTTCTTCGTCAAAGCTCGAGCTTCGACCTCCATCCATGGCTGCCGTAGATGTGTCTTTTTCGCTAATCGAGCTGTTGCTGCCTTCTGCTTGTGACGGGCTGCCATTTTTCGTTTTTAAATGATGCCAAACAACTACCTTCTTTGGTCGTCCGTTCGTGGTCGTCTTCGGCGTCAAGTTATCTTGGTGCGAGATTCGTTTCCGGACAGATTATTTCCATCCAAGTTCATCGTCATTCGCTCGATGCTTGGGTCGTCAAAACAGTCCGTATGTATGTCGTTCGATCCGGTTAGTAGATTTTGAGTTTTATGTTTGTCCGTATTTTGTTTTGATATTTTTCGAATCTAAAATCGGCGAATGTTTGTTTTGTTCATGTCTATGCTTAGATATTTGATTTTTGGTTTTGTTCATGTTCATGTTGTTTGTTAAATTAATTTTCAGATTTCAAAATAGAAGTTTAATTAGTTGTTTTCATATTCATTTCATGTTTGTATTATTGTTTAAGTGAATATTTGTTAGTTTGATGTTTGTTAGATTCAAATTGAAATTTAATTAATTATTTCTTCAATTTGTTTCATGTGTTTATGTATTGTTAGAAATTGTTAATATTGTTAAGTTCAAGTTTAAGTTCATAATTGTTTCTTCGTCGATCTTGTTATTTGTCTAAAGAATTTAGTTATAATAAGGGAAGTATGTTGGTTTTAATCATTTGAATCCATCGTTTTTATTTTTAGATTTAATTCATGTTCATATTATGTTTGTTTGTTCTTGAATCCGAAATTTGTATAACTTGATTTCTTGTTTACCATTTGTGATTATTTCTTGAATTTATCTCATAAAGTTTAATATAGGAATTGTTGGTTGTAATGTTGTTAGAATTGATTTTAAGTTCAATATGATTGAAGTTAGAAATCTAAATATACTTGTTTGTTGTAGTTGTTGAATCCGAAAATAGGATTGTTTGTTGCTAAAATATTGTTCAATCAAATTTTAGTTGTTCTTTGTTGTTCAATTTGTGTTCATGTGATTTGTTGTTGAAATATTGTTAAAATCATGTTCATGTGATATTGTTGTTATGATGTTCATCCGTGTTCATATTGTTGTTTGAACATTGTTAGAAATTGATCATATTGTCTATATTTTGGTTAAGTTTGATTAATTGATGTGTTATAGCTGATGGGTAGTTTGGTAAATTTGTAGTACGTTCAGGGGTAGTTTGGTAATTTCAGTAAGGTCGTGAGGGGTAGTTTAGGAATTGTACATTTTGAAATTGTTTATTTGAAGCATGGGGGACAAAATGAAATGGGGTGGGTTTTGATATAGTTGTTTAATATAAAGGGGGGACAAGATTTAATTTAAAGGGGGAATCTTGCATTATTTTAAATGAAGCATGGGGGACAAAATATAATGGGGTGGTGTGATATGTTTATTTAATGTAATGGGGATGAGTGGAAAGATAATGGGTTGGGTAGAGAAAAAGTATTGATTTAATTGATTAAAAGATTTATGGGATGAGATTATATATATGAAGTCTTGAACACAAGACAAGAACATAAGAGAACAGAAAAGATACGAGAAAAAATACACACACAGATAGAGAAAAAAAACGGACAGAGAATAGAAGAGAGAAAATTCCGAAAAATATTTAAGCTTTCAAAATAAAAATAAAAGCTAAAAAATCTACTACTTTCTTTCTTTGTTTGAAATTAGTATTAATGGTTGTTGTTTCATTTAAAGCTTAAAGCTTTTGTTTTTGGGATTACTACTCCACCGGTCTGTACTGGGTTGTTACTGTTGCTGGGCAGTTGTTGATGTTGTACTGTTATTACTGCCGCTGATTCTCATCTTCATTTTCTTGCTTCCAATATCAGGTACATATCTGTAAATTCATGTCATGAAAAGCTTCAACATGACATATTAATGAAGTTCGGGAATTATAATTATGTTTTCCATTCGTTCAAGTTCATTAGTTTAAAATTTGGTTTTGTTTCAGGTGATTAATATAGTAGTATGTTTGTCATGATGAATATAAGATAATTGTTACCTCTTAAAGTTCGTATAAGTGTTGTAATAATATCACCTATTTCGGAATTTTCATTAAGTGAAGTCATGATTGAATTATCAAGGTAGGGAACATGACATAATATGGGCCATTAATTACATCCCGTAATATTGTTAGCTAAATGTAAAGTAGAATGGAAGTATCAAGAAATTACATTATTAGTATATCTTGTAAAAAATCTGATTTTGGTTTAGATTGATATAAGTTGTATGTTCATATATGACATGATGATGAGTATATATATAATCATATATGGAAGGTGATTTGATATAGCTCGTTACGATGTTAGAGTGTTATGAATGTTTTAGACGGACAATTGTGTTGCATGTAAGATAATTTTATTCAATCGATTTGTATAATAATTCCCTTTCTTATCAACTTGATGCCTATCTACCATCATAAACAAATTAATCAAACGATTATAACTTTGGATTAAAAACAATTAATGTAGAAGGTGATTAGGTTTATAGATTATAACATTTTTTAGCATTCGCTTCAAATAGAACAATGAAAATTCTTCAAAAATATCACTTCCTTACATCCATTCTTTCCCAATTTTTATACGTAATTTGCATGTTGTCTATTTGGGTAGGCAAATATTGTATTCACTAAATGGTAGTATTAATCACACGTTTATTTTTACTCCACAAATTCGAATGGTTTGAGGAATATAATTCATGCGCGAAAAACATAAATTGCGATCAACGTCCAATAAATTGTAAATTCTTTTTAAGGAATTTAGAGACTAAAAGAATATTTATTTCTCATGATGTTCACATAAAAATACGTGGATATAATAAACAATTTGTAAACAAATTTATACTACCGTCAAGAATATTTTTGTGATTAAGGATACGTTCGCGTAACCTAATTATATTTCTAAAGGCAATTCGGATTATGCGTTCGCGCAACTTCGATCGAATATTTAATAAAAGGGATTTCTCGGAGAATATCATTATTAATTTCATAAAAACCCGAGATGTGAGGTTCACTACTTAATTATACCAAAAGGGCGAATGTTCTTGATTTTATTTAAAGCATAATTTCGAAAATAATTATTTTAATAAAAATATTATCTATATTATTGTGTACACGTGCGCGTGACACAACTTCGCATGTTTTAAAAAATATAATTTATAACACGAATATACGTACGCGTGATTCGATTCAAAGAAGGGACTTTAAATCTAAATAGAAGCGGTAACAATAAAATCATGCAATAAAAAATGTATTTAGCAAATCAAAATAATCAAGCCGAATATAACAGTTGAGCGACCGTGCTAGAACCACGGAACTCGGGAATGCCTAACACCTTCTCCCGGGTTAACAGAATTCCTTATCCAGATTTCTGGTGCGCAGACTGTTAAATAGACAGAGTCATATTCTCCTCGATTCAGGGATTAAAACCGGTGACTTGGGACGCCTTAAAATTCCCAGGTGGCGACTCTGAAACAAACAAACAAATCCCGTTTCGACTGTCCTTTAATTGGAGAAAAATCCCTACGCACCCTCGCGGGCGCGGAAAAAGGAGGTGTGACAGCTCTGGCGACTCTGCTGGGGATAAACCCAGAACCACTGGTTCAGGGTTTAAGAATTCGAGCTTAAAATAATTGTTATAGTTGGCTTTATTTATTATCTGATTTTTTTACATGATATATGCCCAATGTGCTAAATGACACTTTTACCGCTTTAATATTATTTGAATTATGAATATATACAACTGCTACGAAACCCCCTTCTTTCTGAGTGTTCTAAATTTATGGTGCACACGTGCGCGTGGCCCACCTTTCTGTTAAAGTCATACCAAATAAGACGAAGTTGGGACAAGTAACTAGGCCGGGTAGACTTTCGTGCTCCCGGTATGTTGCCCCCGCTTCGGCTCAAACTGTCCGTTTGGGTAAGCCAGGGCTAGATCAATATGCCTCAGGTTTTTTTTCACTTAGAATAACTCAGCTTCATGCCGGATCCCTAGTAGGAGCGATTGTTTGCATCACGTGCATTTGACTTTGGAGACTCAACACAGGGGTTGGGTCTGTCTAGGACAGGTGTACCAAAAAAAAATGACCATCCTGATGCATCTTACTTGCTGCTACTTGCGCATTTATTTGATCCGGATTTGTGTGTTGACTGACTTTTGAATATCATGAATAATATTTTAAAATTGAAAAAAAGAAATAGCGGTTAGGGAATTGACTGTTTATTTTTGAAAAAAAAACCAATGCCCAAATACTGTCAAAACTCTGCCGAAATTTTGAGAAAATGAAAAAAAAATGTCTTATTAGTTTGTTTTATTAAACCAAAGAAAAAATAGAAAGAAAAAAAAATCGTTGTTTTGTCTTATTTTTCAAAAAAATATATATATATATATATATATATATATATATATATATAAAGGAAAATAGTTTGTCTTCCCCTGAAAATGACAATGAAAAAGAGTCTTACTTTTAAAATAGTTTTTTTTTATTCGTTTCTGAAAAATTCAAAATAATAAAATAAAAAGAGTCGCGTTGAAAGTGGTTTTATTATTTGTTGCAAATATATATATATATATATATATATATATATATATATATATATATATATATATATATATATATATAAATCCAAAAAGTTTTTCTTTATTTCCAAAAATGTATATATATCTTTATTTGTTGCAAAAATATTTGTCCTGCCAAAAAGTCTAGAAAAGTTTTTTTTAGACTCCCAATTTTCAAAACAAAAAATCCAAAAATATTTTCCATTATTGACTTCTTTAAGAAAGTCTTTTTAATTATTAAAAAAAAAATATATAATATATATAATAAAATAAAACAATTTCGAAAATATTTTCCTTCTTCTTTAAAAATTGAAATAAAAATTCAAAATTCAAAAAAAAAATAATATTTTTTTTAGAAAGCATTTCATTTATTAAAGGTAAAATTCCAAAAAAATATTTTCTTTCTTCTTGGAATAAGAAAAAACCAAAAAAAAATCTTCCTTTTACTTTTGAAATTCTCAAAGTTCAAATCAAAAGAAAAGGAATTCTTAGAAGTCTTTCTTTCAAAAAGAAAATCAATCAAAAATTCAAAAAAAAATATATATACTTCATTTCTTCTTTCAAAGCAGTTCTTTTACAAATTCAAAATAATAATAATTTAAAATTAGTTTACTTACTTTATTCATGACCTGCCCGAACTACGCGGGTTTGATTCTCACCGGATGTGAGATACGTAGGCAACCCTCATCGGGTCCAACCCCACCTTTTTGCTAAAATATCCAAAAACCAATAAATAAATAAAAACGTGTCAAAATTTTAATTTTGTCATAAATAAGTCGGGTGGTGTCTAACCTCCCCTGTTGCTAAAAATAGCCGGAAAAAAATATGTAAATTTTAATTTAGTCATAAAGAAGTCGGGTGACGCTGTTTTATCAAGACATAGCCGAATGTTCCCGAAAGGGACGCCGGAAGGCTGACTTTGCATAAACAGCCACCTTTGGGTCATTTTTTTAAAATTTGGTTCAGTTGACCCACACGGCCTTAAAAAAATCTTCGTCCCCGAGGCGCTGAAGGGTCGTGTTGCAACACCTGGTTTTTATTGTAATTTGAAAAAAAAAACAAAGAGTCAGCGGTCAGGTGAATACCGTTTGAATTTTGTCATAATAAGCCGAGCCAGCTTCGGCCACGTCTTAAACCGTTCTTGCCGAAATAGCCTCAGAGTATCTTTCAGTTGTCGAAAGGCTATTTTCATAAAAGAACGGACAAGTGTGTAAAGTGTCATAAAATAATCCTCTCCGGCCTCAAAATTTGGAAGGGGCCACATTTGCAAAAATAACCGTTTGGTTGCATTTGTCAAATGGAGAAAGGAAGCTGGCCGTTTGTTTTGGAGTTTGTAAAACTTTTGATTATAATATGTGGGTCGTTTGATTTTCAAGTTTGCAGGTCATTTTTAAACCTTTGAAACCCAATATGAAAATTGAAAAAAATGATTAGTATTGCTTATCTTTTATTGGTCCGAACTACGCAAGGTCTGATTCATGCGGGGTCATGATACGTAGGCAATCTCCATACGATTCGACCACAACAAAAAATGAAAAAGAAAATGAAAAAAAGGGAAAAAGATGTTGCTAGTAATAAGAACCGACTGAGTCCATTCTAACATGTTTTGTTTTGAATTGTGAAGAAAGTTGAGTTGGTCGGTTTGTTCAGAGGGTTCAACAAGAGTCTACTGTGCCGGAAAAATAGAATACTGAAACAGCAAATGACCGGAGTGTGTCAAGCATGGGCCAGTGGGCAAGGACAGCCTTGTCATGAGTCACAATTTGCGTCACAACAAGAGCAGTACCACTCTCCTAAGTACCACCCGTACTCGTTTGATCTTCCTGCAAAGATTGAAGAGCCTGCCCGAAAGATGGTACAAGAAGAAATGACCCAAAGAGTGAAAAACTTAGAACAATGGTTGAAAAACAGGCAAGGGTTGTCTGGTCAAAAGAGTGTTGCCTTCAAAGATCTATGTATGTTCCCTGATGTCCACTTACCGCCTGGTTTCAAGACTCCCAAATTTGAAAAGTACGATGGACATGGAGATCCCATTGCCCACCTGAAAAGGTATTGCAATCAAATGAGAGGTGCGGGAAGAAATGAAGAATTGTTGATGGCTTATTTTGTGGAAAGCCTTACGGGAGTAGCTTCCGAATGGTTTATGGATCAAGACACGTCTCGCTGGTATGTCTGGGACGACATGGCACAAGCATTTGTCAAATAGTTCCAATACAACGTCGACATTGCCCCAGACCGCATTTCCCTTTCAAACCTGAAAAAGAAACCAAGTGAAAGTTTCAGGGAATATGCCATTAAATGGAGAGAGCAAGCAGCTCGAGTTAAGCCACCCATGGATGACCACGAGCTAATAACTGTCTTCCTTCAAGCGCAAGAGCCAGATTACTTTCAGAACATGATGTCCGCAGTTGGCAAATCCTTCTCGGAAGCAATCAAAATGGGAGAAATAATAGAGAATGGTCTTAAGACAGGAAAAATTATGAGTCAAGCAGTTTTTAAAGCTGCAACTCACGCTGTCCGGGTTGAGTCTGATAATTTTTACGACACAAATGAGAAGATTGAAGAAATCATGATGACATCAGGGTCAAGAAGAGGTCCTAGGAGAACATCTCGAAGGTATGAGCAGCCTCCTAAAGTTATCTATGAATCCCCTGAGCAATATTATCCCCCTCAGAACCTACAACACTCTATTGTTCCACCTCAGTATGTTTCCCGACCACCAAAACGCCCCAGAAGGCGAGCACGAGCGTCACAAAATCTCCAGAAGCCTCCACATAACTTTCAGGTGCCCTATAACCCCCATCCAAGCCAGAAGTATAAAGGGGAACGAAGGTTGAAAGATAATTTTACACTAATAGGAGAGTCCTATGAAAGCTTATTTGAGAGGTTAAAGCATCACGCCATGATTGCATCTATTCCTCCAAATCATCTGGACACACGTGCAAGAAGCTTTGACCCTTCTAAAAGGTGTGAATACCATTCCAATGCCCAGGGGCACAATGTTGAAAGTTGTCGGGATTTGAAAAAAGAAATAGAAAGGATGATCCAGGAAAATCTGATTGTGATCCAAGGTAATGACACCCAGAATATCGCGCAGAATCCTTTACCTGCACATCATGATGCACATTTTATGGGGAGGATGCCTGGTAACATGGGATTTTAGAGTCATCCCGGAAAGCCACTAACTGATGATAATGATATCGAAGTTGGAAATGGTCTGGACAATACTGCAAAGCTCAGTGGCTAAAGATGCCAACTTTGATAAAATGGGAGGACGCTCCGTTCCTTGGTTAGCAAGAGAGAAGCTTGTGGTGGCTTATTTTGTTGTCATTTATGTTGTACGGATTATTCTTAGGGTTGTAATCCGAATATTGTCTTGTGTCAAACCTTCTTATCTTTCCATTTTGTCATATCAGTTTGTTTGAGTTTTGTCAAGGCTGTGTTAGGATTTTATTCTGCTTGTTTTGTTTGTTTTATTATTCAAACCATTTCGCCAGTAGTCTAATACAAAAGCCGGTCTTTTATTATTTCCAGTTTTCTTTTGATTAGTCCTTTTATCATTTTTATTCAAGCGCCGATTCTAGTGACATGACATGCGCACACAGTTTGGGCCTAGTATATAAAGTTAATCATAAAACCCTGGGAAGGTGATCAAAGAATTTAAAGGAAATAAGAACGGTTTGAGATTATTTGAAGCCCGAGTCATGTGGAACTGGGGCAAGTAAAACATAAAGAAAACCGTTAAATGCAAGATTCGCCAAATTGGCATGAGGGTCGTGCATGAGAGTGAGAGTGTCGCCCAGCAGTGCTTTAGAAATGACAAATGAAAAAGCAAGTGTTTAACATAATTGTCAAGTCCAGCACCATCGGAAGAGACTATAAATCTATGTTCAATTGTGTTGTTTGCACTTGGCATGTTTTGAAGACTGGAATGACGAAGGCATTTTATTCTGCTACCTAAACACTTTATCCTTTGTTACCCCTTTTGAGCCTTATTTATTTTCTTTCATACCCCTCGTTCGGAATCAATAGCAACGACTAGGAAATACGAGCCTGGAAGGTAAAGAAAAAATCAAAAAAAAAAAAAATGAAAAAGAAAAAGAAAAATGAAAAAAAAAACAAAAGAAAGTCAAATGAAAAAAGAGGAATTGGGAACTACGTTTGACCTGATTCCTCAAAGAGGATACGTAGGCGCTTCACAGCTCGGTCATAGGGTGCATAGTGCGCATAATGTGCGTAATATGCATAGTGTAACAAAAAAATTTAAAAAATATATATAATAAATAAATAATCCCCAAGCAAGAAACTGGGGCAAGGGTTGCGCTTGTTATAAACAAATATGATTTCGAAGGTTGTAATTTTGAACCCCAAATTGATTTGTTTTTGAGCCTTTAATACCCTTTCTTTCTAAGTCTATCCAAAAAACCCACATTATGGTCCAAAGAAAGACCTTCTGATCAGTCTGCAAAAGATGCCAAGTTAGACAAATGAGAATCTTACCGACGAACATAACATTCTGTTCCACAGCAGAAAGGACTCTAATCTCCAGCAGAGAGAGTCATACCGGCAACACTCCAAATCCCCAGCTGGAAAGTGATATAAATGAGAGAGTCTTATCGGTGAAAATCTTCACGGACACCATAAGGCGATGAAAGTTGAGAGAAAAACCAAAATGAGAGAGACTTGATGGTGAAAACCTTTTGGGCACTACAAGTCGAATAAGATTGGGAATCAGATGGAGAATAGTCAAGGGAAGATCTTGAAAGACGATTGACGAAGGAGGATAGGCCACATATGCATGTCATGACCATTAGAGTCGGTGTCTGCGTTTGATAGGTTTTTATTTATAATTTCTTTTGTTAAAGAGTCATCTTTTTCCTTTGTCTTTTATTCTGTTCCTTTTTATCTTTCTCCTTTCATAGAAAATTCCCCAGTAGAGTCTGTTTGGTCAGAACCAGTGGGAAATGACTTCAAAATAGGCCATCAGCTTTCCAATTATGCAAGATGAGATCTGGCTAGTACATCCAAGTGGTATAGTCAGCAAGGAACGAGCACAAGGCCAGTGTCAAGAAAGATATCCCCAGCAAAAGGGAATTGACAAAAGGATTGACGAGTGTCAAGAGGGATATCCTTGCCAAAATCAGAGGTTATTAAAACCTCTAGGCCAAGGCCCGTGGACAAACAAGGAGAGCAATAAGCATGATTTGGGAAATTCATGCGAGACTAAAAGGTCGGGAAAATGCAAGTCTCCGAGCCATACCACGAAAGAAGAGGGATATCCCCAGCAGAAAAGGATTATCCCCAGCAAATAATATCATCCCCAACAAGTTGTGGGATGAAGAGCAAAAAAGGAGAAAGGGAAAAGCCGTCCCAGTGGAGTATCACAACCAACTACCACACTTTAAGCTAACAAATTTTGTTTTGAAACAGGTAAAAGAAATGGCATTGATGACAGAAATGCATGCCATAAAGGAGACTGTAAAACTGGGGCAGAAAATTTTCCTTTCATTTGGAAAATTTTCTGGAAGTCAGGTACCCATTTGAGGAAGAATAAAAAATAACACCAGTCTCAAGGGAAGTGGTCTTTGAACCAGTGTTGCCCCATTATAATAAGTTTCCAATGGAGGAAATTGATCCCCAGCAGACAGAACAAAGGGATGACATTTGTGCTCAGAAAAACAAAAGCCATTATCATCCCTAGGAGCTTCCAGAAGAATGAAGCATCGATTTGAAGGGATAAAATTTCCCAGCAACGTTATCCTCAACGACGTTATCCCAAGAAGATAACACTTTTATCCCCAGCAGTGTTGAGAGAAAATAAATTCTGACAAAAAAAAGAGAAAAAAAATTGAATTTGAAGGAGGGGAAGAAAGAAAACTACCGCAGTGGTATTATCCCCAGCAAGCAAGAACAAAGCAGCTCGAAGGAAGGAGAAAAGAAAAGAAGGAATTACGAAGGTAAGTTTCTCAAATCATTGATCTTTACATTTTTTTCCTAGGATAAAAAGTCCTAGTCTGATGAATTTCCCTCCCGATACAATCTTGGTCTGATGAAATTTTCTCCCAATATAAGATATCAAATCTTAGTCGGATGAATCTTTCTCCTAAGATCACAACAAAATGGACCTAGTCTGACGATTTATCTCCTAGAGTCAAAATCTTGGTCTGATGAAATTGTTCTCCCAAGATAAAATCTTAGTCGGATGAATCTTTCTCCTAAGATCACAACAAAATGGACCTAGTCTGACGATTTATCTCCTAGAGTCAAAATCTTGGTCTGATGAAATTGTTCTCCCAAGATAAAATCTTAGTCGGATGAATCTTTCTCCTAAGATCACAACAAATGGACCTAGTCTGACGATTTATCTCCTAGAGTCAAAATCTTGGTCTGATGAAATTGTTCTCCCAAGATAAGATATCAAATCTTAGTCGGATGAATCTTTCTCCTAAGATCACAACAAAATGGACCTAGTCTGACGATTTATCTCCTAGTGTCAAAATCTTGGTCTGATGAAATTGTTCTCCCAAGATAAAATCTTAGTCGGATGAATCTTTCTCCTAAGATCACAACAAATGGACCTAGTCTGACGATTTATCTCCTAGAGTCATAATCTTGGTCCGATGAAATTTTTCTCCCAAGATAAAATATCAAATCTTAGTCCGATGAATCTTTCTCCTAAGATAAGATATCAAATCCTAGTCTGATGAATTTTCTCCTAGGATAATTTGAAAAAAAAGAAGAAGTTTGAATTGAAAAAAAAATGGTTGAAGTCAGGAGCCCCCCCGAAGAATAGAATGGCGATTTATCGGTTGAAGTCAGGAGCCCGCCTGAAGAGAGGAATGACGATTTATTTTCAAAGTTGTTGTTGAAGTCAGGAGCCCGCCTGAAGAGAGGAAAGACGTTTTACAAAGTTGTTGAAATCTTGCCAACCTAAAGAAAGGAATGGCGATGTATGGTTTGAAGTCAGGAGCCCGCCTGAAGAAAGGAAAGGCGTTTTTAAAAATTGTTGAAATCTTGCCAACCTAAAGAAAGGAATGGCGATGTATTGGTTGAAGTCAGGAGCCCGCTTGAAGAGAGGAATGACGATTATTTTCAAAGTTATTGTTGAAGTCAGGAGCCCGCCTGAAGAGAGGAATGGCGTTTATTTCTAAAGTTGTTATTTATGTTGGGAGCCCGCCAGATAACAGAGGCATACATATCAGTCTTTACATTTCAGTTGTTGAAGTTGGGAGCCCGCCCATAGAACAGAGGCATACATTTTAGTCTTTACATTTCAGTTGTTGAAGTTGGGAGCCCGCCCAGATAACAGAGGCATACATTTCAGTCTTTACATTTCAAGCATAGAAGTTGGGAGCCCGCCCAGATAACAGAGGCATACATTTCAAGATCAAGTCAGAGGACAATAAAACAGCGGGTTACAATAGGAATCCCCAGCAGGAAACAATAAAAATCCCCAGCACCGGGAAATAGAAGGTTGCAACAAGAGGTCACAGTACAAACTCAAGTACATGTGTCAAAAGAAGAAAAGCACCGGAAGAAATGCAAGTAGACAAGGAAGCAAGGCAACAAAAAAAAAATTGTACTCTAGCCTAGCTTCTTGTTTTCTTTTAAGCATGGTGTAACAAGGAGATCGGTAAGCAGTGGTAATAGCATGCAACAACAGTAACAGTGCAGTCCAACGGTAGTCCCAGCTACCAAAACTTCCCGAACTACATTAACCTGATTCCTGTTTAGCCCAGGATATGTAGGAAACCTTTGAAGCAAAGGTTCGGTCAAATCTTTTTCAAAAAAATGCTTCACACAGAGTACTCGGATGGGCAAAAAATCGCTCGCTTTATCTTTGCACGAAAACCCTTCGTGTCTTCGGGCAAAGAGGGGCAGCTGTAAGCACGTGATTTTTGCCCAATATGAGAATTACTCCCAAAAAATCCAAAAATAAAATGATTTTTCTTTAGTGTGCAATTTTGTGATATTTTGTGATATTTTGAATAATTATTTGTATTTGTCTGTGCGTGTTTATTTGATAAATTAATAAAAAAATACAAAAATATGTCGCATTTTGCATGTAATAGGCATCGTTTGCATTTTTAGCATTTAATGTCCAAATATACAATTTTATGCTTAATTATTACTTAATTGTGCGTTAATTGTTATTGGGAGTTAATTTGCGCTTTTATAACTTAATTTAGTTCTTAATAATAGTTTAAGTATTTTTTATAATTTAGTTTTAGAGAAATAAAAGAAGAAAAGAGAGCGAAAATATAAAGAAAGTCGGAATTGGGCCTCTTCTTCGATTTCAAGCCACCGGCCCAAAAAATGGCCCAATCTTCCCTACGACCCAGTCCATTTCGAACTGGGTCAACCCAGTCCATAATCCAAAAGACCCAAACCCCTTTGTCTTACATTTTTCAACACAAAACAAAAGAAAAAAGAAGAAAAAACCCTAAAAAGACTAAGAAGTCATCCGCCCCCCTCCTATCTTCTTCTTCTTCCTCAAGTTTCTCCAAGGTCATCCATGGCTTCCCCCTCAAAGCTCAACCATGGCTGCCCAACGTCACACTCACACACACACACGCACGTCACCCTCACGACCCCGGCTCAACCAAACGACCTCCAAACGCGACCGAACCAACAACCAATCCATCGAGCTCCACCATGAAAGCTCACAGTTGAGATTTCCGCGACTACTTCTGTCTCCGAGCTGTTGCATCGCGCTCATCATCTTCAACACCAAGCTCCCCGCGACTGCCCGTCACAGCTTCTGCCATCGTCATCCATGGTGGTTGCTTTCATCTTCTCCGTTCTTCGTCAAAGCTCGAGCTTCGACCTCCATCCATGGCTGCCGTAGATGCGTCTTCTTCGCTAATCGAGCTGCTGCTGCCTTCTGCTTGTGACGGGCTGCCATTTTTCTTTTTTAAACGATGCCAAACAACCACCTTCTTTGGTCGTCCGTTCGTGGTCATCTTCGGCGTCAAGTTATCTTGGTGCGAGATTCGTTTCCGGACAGATTGTTTCCATCCAAGTTCATCGTCATTCGCTCGATGCTTGGGTCGTCAAAACAGTCCGTACGTATGTCGTTTGATCCGGTTAGTAGATTTTGAGTTTTATGTTTGTCCGTATTTTGTTTTAATATTTTTCGAATCTAAAATCGGCGAATGTTTGTTTTGTTCATGTCTATGCTTAGATATTTGATTTTTGGTTTTGTTCATGTTCATGTTGTTTGTTAAATTAATTTTCAGATTTCAAAATAGAAGTTTAATTAGTTGTTTTCATATTCATTTCATGTTTGTATTATTGTTTAAGTGAATATTTGTTAGTTTGATGTTTGTTAGATTCAAATTGAAATTTAATTAACTATTTCTTCAATTTGTTTCATGTGTTTATGTATTGTTAGAAATTATTAATATTGTTAAGTTCAAGTTTAAGTTCATAATTGTTTCTTCGTCGATCTTGTTATTTGTCTAAAGAATTTAGTTATAATAAGGGAAGTATGTTGGTTTTAATCATTTGAATCCATCTTTTTTATTTTTAGATTTAATTCATGTTCATATTATGTTTGTTTGTTCTTAAATCCGAAATTTGTATAGCTTGATTTCTTGTTTACCATTTGTGATTATTTCTTGAATTTATCTCATAAAGCTTAATATAAGAATTGTTGGTTGTAATGCTGTTATAATTGATTTTAAGTTCAATATGATTGAAGTTAGAAATCTAAATATACTTGTTTGTTGTAGTTGTTGAATCCGAAAATAGGATTGTTTGTTGCTAAAATATTGTTCAATCAAATTTTAGTTGTTCTTTGTTGTTCAATTTGTGTTCATGTGATTTGTTGTTGAAATATTGTTAAAATCGTGTTCATGTGATATTGTTGTTATGATGTTCATCCGTGTTCATATTGTTGTTTGAACATTGTTAGAAATTGATCATATTGTCTATATTTTGGTTAAGTTTGATTAATTGATGTGTTATAGCTGATGGGTAGTTTGGTAAATTTGTAGTACGTTCAGGGGTAGTTTGGTAATTTCAGTAAGGTCGTGAGGGGTAGTTTAGGAATTGTACATTTTGAAATTGTTTATTTGAAGCATGGGGGACAAAATGAAATGGGGTGGGTTGTGATATAGTTGTTTAATATAAAGGGGGGACAAAATTTAATTTAAAGGGGGAATCTTGCATTATTTTAAATGAAGCATGGGGGACAAAATATAATGGGGTGGTGTGATATGTTTATTTAATGTAATGGGGATGAGTGGAAAGATAATGGGTTGGGTAGAGAAAAAGTATTGATTTAATTGATTAAAAGATTTATGGGATGAGATTATATATATGAAGTCTTGAACACAAGACAAGAACATAATAGAACAGAAAAGATACGAGAAAAAATACACACACAGATAGAGAAAAAAAACGGACAGATATTAGAAGAGAGAAAAATTCCGAAAAATATTTAAGCTTTCAAAATAAAAATAAAAGCTAAAAATCTACTGCTTTCTTTCTTTGTTTGAAATTAGTATTAATGGTTGTTGTTTCATTTAAAGCTTAAAGCTTTTGTTTTTGGGATTACTACTCCACCGGTCTGTACTGGGTTGTTACTGTTGCTGGGCAGTTGTTGATGTTGTACTGTTATTACTGCCGCTGATTCTCATCTTCATTTTCTTGCTTCCAATATCAGGTACATATCTGTAAATTCATGTCATGAAAAGCTTCAACATGACATATTAATGAAGTTCGGGAATTATAATTCTGTTTTCCATTCGTTCAAGTTCATTAGTTTAAAATTTGGTTTTGTTTCAGTTGATTAATATAGTAGTATGTTTGTCGTGATGAATATAAGATAATTGTTATCTCTTAAAGTTCGTATAAGTGTTGTAATAATATCACCTATTTCGGAATTTTCATTAAGTGAAGTCATGATTGAATTATCAAGGTAGGGAACATGACATAAAATGGGCCATTAATTACATCCCGTAATATTGTTAGCTAAATGTAAAGTAGAATGGAAGTATCAAGAAATTACATTATTAGTATATCTTGTAAAAAATCTGATTTTGGTTTAGATTGATATAAGTTGTATGTTCATATATGGCATGATGATGAGTATATATATAATCATATATGGAAGGTGATTTGATATAGCTCGTTACGATGTTAGAGTGTTATGAATGTTTTAGACGGACAATTGTGTTGCATGTAAGACAATTTTATTCAATCGATTTGTATAATAATTCCCTTTCTTATCAACTTGATGCCTATCTACCATCATAAACAAATTAATCAAACGATTATAACTTTGGATTAAAAACAATTAATGTAGAAGGTGATTAGGTTTATAGATTATAACATTTTTTTTAGCATTCGCTTCAAATAGAACAATGAAAATTCTTCAAAAATATCACTTCCTTACATCCATTCTTTCCCAATTTTTATACGTAATTTGCATGTTGTCTATTTGGGTAGGCAAATATTGTATTCACTAAATGGTAGTATTAATCACACGTTTATTTTTACTCCACAAATTCGAATGGTTTGAGGAATATAATTCATGCGCGAAAAACATAAATTGCGATCAACGTCCAATAAATTGTAAATTCTTTTTAAGGAATTTAGAGGCTAAAAGAATATTTATTTCTCATGATGTTCACATAAAAATATGTGGATATAATAAACAATTTGTAAACAAATTTATACTACCGTCAAGAATATTTTTGTGATTAAGGATACGTTCGCGTAACCTAATTATATTTCTAAAGGCAATTCGGATTATGCGTTCGCGCAACTTCGATCGAATATTTAATAAAAGGGATTTCTCGGAGAATATCATTATTAATTTCATAAAAACCCGAGATGTGAGGTTCACTACTTAATTATACCAAAAGGGCGAATGTTCTTGATTTTATTTAAAGCATAATTTCGAAAATAATTATTTTAATAAAAATATTATCTATATTATTGTGTACACGTGCGCGTGACACAACTCCGCATGTTTTAAAAAATATAATTTATAACACGAATATACGTACGCGTGATTCGATTCAAAGAAGGGACTTTAAATCTAAATAGAAGCGGTAACAATAAAATCATGCAATAAAAAATGTATTTAGCAAATCAAAATAATCAAGCCGAATATAACAGTTGAGCGACCGTGCTAGAACCACGGAACTCGGGAATGCCTAACACCTTCTCCCGGGTTAACAGAATTCCTTATCCGGATTTCTGGTGCGCAGACTGTTAAATAGACAGAGTCATATTCTCCTCGATTCAGGGATTAAAACCGGTGACTTGGGACGCCTTAAAATTCCCAGGTGGCGACTCTGAAACAAACAAACAAATCCCGTTTCGACTGTCCTTTAATTGGAGAAAACTCCCTACGCACCCTCGCGGGCGCGGAAAAAGGAGGTGTGACACAAGGTCTTTGATTTCAGGTCAAAATGTCCGACTCAGTAATTAAAAATCTTGAGAACCACGGGAAAAATAGTGTAGATGTTCCAGGTGCTGGTGTACCACCGCGAAACCCTGAGAACGCACTAGAACCAATCTCCGTAGACGCGGTCTCACGCAATGCTCAACACGTCGATGTAAGCTCCCACAATAACAGGGGCGTGCACCAAGGAGACCAACAAAAATCCCAAGAAACACCGGCTAGGGAAGAACTGAAGGTTAGCCTTCACGTTATTTTTGAAATGTTGCAGGCACAACAACTAGCGATTGCTCAGTTGCAAAGTCACCAGAAAACTCCAGGCACTGTTCCACCGGGATGGCTTCCCTGGCCGAGCAAGTACCGGAGAGTCAAGCAACAACGGGTCGGTAGCCGACCCTGCCATCATAAAGATGCTCGAGGACCTCACAAAGAGGATCGAATCGGACGAGAAGAAGATAGAAGCCAACGACAAAAAGGTCGTGACCTACAACTCCAGGGTCGACCAGATTCCGGGCGCACCCCTGGTCCTGAAAGGTGTGGATTTGAATAAGTTCATACAAAGGCCGTACCCAGAGAAAGCGGCTCCAAAACCTATCCCAAAGAAGTTCAAAATGCCAGACCTTCCAAAATACAACGGGATCTCACACCCCAATGAGCACGTTATTGCTTACACTTGCGCAGTGAAGGGCAACGACCTAAAGGACAACAGGATTGAGTCTGTCTTACTAAAGAAGTTCAGGGAAATGCTCTCGAAGGGAGCCATTATATGGTATCACAACCTAGTTCCTAACTCCATAGACTCATTTGCCATGCTGGCAGATTCTTTCATAAATGCACATGTTGGTTCCATCAAAGTAGCGATAAGGAAGTCTGACGTCTTCAAGATCAAGCAGAGGGAGAGCGAGATGCTGCGAGAGTTCATATCCCACTTTCAAATGGAAGGAATGGAACTACCACCAGTCTCAGATGACTGGGCAGTACAGGCTTTCACTCAAGGCCTGAATGAACGAAGTTCAGTGGATTCAAGATAGCTGAAACAGAACTTGGCCGAGTATCCCGCTGTTACCTGGTCAGACATCCACAACTGATACCAGTCAAAGATCAGGGTCGAGGACAACCAACTAGGAGCTCCCTCGGGCTCGGTATACCCAAGCAGGCTTCTGGCAAAGGAGCCAAAGCCAAATAAAGAAAGATACCAGCCATACACCGAAGATAGAAAGAATGCCCCGAGGCGTAACATACCCCGTATTGATTGAAGGATGGACCAAGGCCAGAATCCTCGAGGACTCGTCAACAGAGCTAGTTTTGATAGGGGCCGAAGGAGGCACCTCGCTTGTCGGAATACAATTTTAACATCGACGTATCAGACATCATGTTCGCCATCAGTAAAATCAGAGACACCAGGTGGCCAAGGCCTGTACAATTGGATCCTTCACAAAGGAACCACAACATAATGTGTGAATTTCAAAACATGCACGGTCACAGGAACGAAGGTTGCCGACAACTCCGGGAAGAGGTGGACCGACTACTCAACAAAGGTAACCTCCGGGAATTCCTCAGCGATCGAGATAAAAATCAGTTCCGGGAAAGAGAGGCGACCAAAAAGAACGAACCAAATGAGCCGCAACATGTCACCTATACGATCTTTTAAGGTATCGGTGCCCTTCAGGAACCCGCGGTCAGGAGAATGAAAACATCCCCCGCCAGGAAGAAGCAAAATTGAGGCTCTATCTCATCCCCACAATGACGCACTGTTAATCTCTTTTCTTGTAAATACATTTTGGATTAAACGTGTACTTGTGGATCCATGCAGCTCGACCAGCATTATCAGGTCGATGGTGGTAGAGCAGCTCGGACTGCTCGACCAAATCGTACCTGTCTCTCGATTCCTCAACGGATTCAATATGGAGAGCAAAACAACAGAAGGGGAAATCACCCTTCGAGTCAGTGTGTTCGGCGCAACCGAAAATGACAACTTCCACGTCATCGAGGGAGACATAAGGTACGACGCCTTACTCGGGAGGCCATGGATACACTGCATGAGAGCAGTACCATCCACCCTCCATCAAATGATGAAACTTCCCACAAAGTATGGGATTAAGACCGTCTACAGGGAACAACATGCGGCGAAGGAAATGTTCGTCGTACACGATGTGGCCCGACACCGGCACCTTCACCTTCGAAAGAGCCAAAGGATAGACAAACAGTAAAATAGCAATAACGAACTACACTCCCGGTTAACCCCGACTAAGCAAAGTAGGGAACTGTACCACGTCCTCATCACAGGCGACTGAAACGTATCGGGGCCCGAAACATCGCCGACACAATCTACGCTAAGATATGACGGTATTCTCTCTCTTTCAATTATATTCTACACTGATCTGAGTGCAGGCATCTGATCGGAATGACCAAAGCACTTTCCAACTCGGAGACCTTAAGGTTTTAAAGCATCCGTTGCGTTTTTTTCCTTAGACCGAGTTTTTATCCCGAGAAGGGTTTTACCGGCAAGGTTTTTAACGAGGCAACACCTACATGCTACCTAAGGAAGATCCAACAAGTATTCAAGGCTTCTTTTGGAATCAACCTCAAATATTGGGGGGCATCCCCCCGTAAGGTCACCTACTCGAGGAAGCCAAGACACGCCAAACGGGGGCTCAATAGGAAAGTAATGTATTGGGCCAAACGATCGAACGAACCATGTTCGCATACAACAACCAATCCCACAGCGGCAAAAACATGTACACTTATACCAAGTAATCAAAGAATACTTCCCAAAAGCATTTTTGCATCTCAAAGAAGCTCTATATTTTTGCAAAAAATGGCCCCAGAGCCAAAAAAATGTCCCGAACACTTGGGGACTAGAGTCGACTATTTAAAACAATGTGACCTTCGGGTCGGAGCTCCTAACTTATAAGCCCTCGATGAGGCAACATCAATATCACAAAGTGACTCCATAGCCAAAAACGTCCCGAACACTCGGGGACTGGCGTCAAATGCTCAAGACCACATGACCTCCGGGTCGGAAACTCGAAATCGTAAGCCCTCACTAAGACAATACTGAGTCTACAAGTAATGTCACCCGATCCAAGAAACCCTTGATGACTCGGGGACTATCGTCAATCGCCATCTCCATCGACTTACCAAAACCCGAGGCCGTAAGGCCACATGTGGGCAGCCTCGATCTCGTAAGACCTACATAAGGAAAAAACAACATCTGTAAGACCTCAAGCAAGGCATGAACAATACTTGTACCAAGTATCCAAAATTGTAAAACCTCAAAGGCATGAAAAACTTGTAAGACCTTACTAAAGGCATAAACCCGACCTCAATGTTTTGGCTATATATCGAACTTGTAAGACCCCTAAAAAGGCATACCGTCAATATAGATGCCGAAACTACTTCACTCGGGACTTAAAGGCTCCGGCCAAACACAAATGACTCCTATCACAAGGCTATACCAGCTAAACTAACACGACTCGGGGATGCCCGACCGTCGCTATAAATCACAGGCCTTCAATTACTCTGAATGTACTTGGGAAAAAATTGGTTAAACAGGCTACCCTCGACATAGGCAAAAGAGCTTCGACCACATCAACTCCTAAACAACTGGCTTCGAGATACTCAACCTCTGAGCCAAACCTTTCGAGGTGCTCGATCATTGCCATATAACGACTCACAATCGAGGTTTTTTATTAAACCGTCGAAGAGTCAGGCAAACATTATTTCAAAAAGTACATAATGAGGGAAAATCAAAGCCTATATAAAAGGTCGCATCGACCCAAGGCATAAGAGCATTATCACCAGACCACACATATAAAAGGTTGTACCGAACCAACGCACAAGAGCCTAGGGCCAGCTTGCAATTCAAAGACTTGAGGGTCAAATGAGCTCGAGTCGTAACCCGATTCGGAGACTGAACCCAAAAAATTTAACTAAATATGCCTAAGGCCAAAAGTGTAAGAGCCAATATCGCCAACCTATATACACTAAAGGGTCGCATCGACCAAAAGCGTAAGAGCCATTGTTGCCAGCCCACTTACACTAAAAGGTCACATCGACCAAAAGCGTAAGAGCCATTGTCGCTAGCCTAAAATTCGACAACTTGAGGGTTGAATAAAGCTCGAGTCGATGCCTGACTTGGGGATTAAGCCCAAAATAGTTGGCCTAAATATGCCTAAGAGCAAAAGCGCGTAAGATCCTAAGCTCAAAGAGCCTTAAGGCTATACCATGAATCTAAGGATTCCCCTCAGCTCAAAAACCAGTTCATCTGGCTAAAATCAAGGCAAAAAAGAAATGAGGGAGAAATAAAACCGCAAGGTTTCTTCTTTATACACACATGCGGAAAAATACAAGCTTAATTTACAAACATGCTTTGAGAATGCTATATGGCCCATCGGCCTCACCTTCGCTTTCCTCGGCGTCGGACAGAAGCAACCGAGCACCACGCTCGTCCGCCCTCGCCTGCGCCAACTCTTCTGAGAGGTTAAATCCCCTAGCGCGGATCTCCTCGAGGGTTTTCCTCCGAGACTTACACCGAGCGTATTCTTTGCTCCTATATTCGTGGTAATGATCTTTCTCAGCTTAGCTTGAGCATCGGCAACATCATTCAAATAGACCGTCACTTCCTGATCAACCTTAGTTCAGCTCATGACAGCTTTAGCTCGGGCATCCACAATCTCGGCCCTTATCTTCGAGAGCTCGGTCTCATCTTCGCAATCGTATCTTTTTAAACCAAGCTATTATCACGAACTAAGCGAAGTTGGACCTCAAAAGCAGAAACCTTAGCCAGAGCACCCTCCTCCATCGAAGCCTGAGCATCTGCCTGAACCTTTAACTCATCATACTTGCGCTTGGCTCGGCCAACCTGGTCTCGAAGGTGCTCCAAGCGCTCTACCTTTTTCTGCAATAGAAATAAACAAAACATTAGCTTCAGGAGCTAGAAGTAGGAACGCCTGCTCGCTCGGAACAAAAAATACCTGCTCCTTCAAGTAGCTCTCATAATTCAAACTCCGACTCGCCTCATACCATAAGTATGCCAATTCGACTTCCCTTTTATCACAAAGGAGCCTCAGGGATTTCTCCTCATCCAGAGCTTTCCACAGCCTGGCCTCACAGTGAAGCAGCTCGGACTTAAACTTGTCGAAGGCCTGTAAAAGAAACCTCAGTAAGGAAGGGAAGGCGCGAAACTCGAAAGGCCTGTGCCAAAAACTCACCACAGAGTGAAGGTGCTGTGCTTCCTCGAAGGTTGAGTGCACATCTACTAACCTAGTTCCCTCAGCTCTGAAAAATTTGACCCCAACCTAGGCACGATCGCTTGGTGCATATGATCCCGGGTTTTGAGTATTCCTAGAAGTACCTCCAATGGAAAAAGAAGGCAACAACGGAGGATAAACCGCCTCTCCAAAACTAGAAATCACGGGCGCGACAGGCTCAATCAATACTTCCACTCTAGGCCCCCGGCCTAGGTTCGCCTTGCCCCGAGCGCCATCGCCCTGCAATAGTATCTCTTGCTTATTGTTAACATTCTTTAGCCCAGAAGCTAGCGATCCTTCCTACCCCCCAAGGGGACACGACCTCGCCTCAGAAGGCTCCCCGATTCCTATAATAATAGGGTTAACACGCTGAAAGAGAAAGTGTTTTTTCAACTAAAAGAAGGGAACAGATCGCACGACACATACCGGGGTATTTTGCCTTCCACCTGTCCTTAGATAAAGCTTGCCACTTACGCTCGTTGTAAGTCGAGTGGGTCGGCAACTTTCGAACCCAATCCGGCAGATCGGGAACCTTGCCCGACATCCACAAAATCTCTGTAGAAAAAGAAAAGAAGGCACACTTACGGAACACCTTCACCATAATTGAAGAACTGTGAAGGCACGAGTGTAGCACTTACGTGTATAATTCCATTCCTCAGGGAATGACATAAACTCCACGGGGATAATATCTGCAGTTCGTACTCAGACGAATCGACTCATCCACTCCCGACCCCCGTCTTCTTCATTATCGACAATGAAAGGCATGGCCGACTGGCATCGTAAGGTTTGTAGACCTCAATGATGAAAGGGCCGGTGTAGTCTGATAAGATGGCTAAGCGTAAATTCAAGCCCTGCCTTCTCCACAAAGAACCTCACCATCAACACTATCCACCAAAATGACGGGTGAATCTGGGCCAAGGTAACCTGATACTTTCGACAGAAGTCAAGCACAATCCTATCAAGGGGGCCCAGCATGAAGGGATACGTGAACACATTCAGAAACCCCTCGGCACAGTCTGTAATACTCTCATCCGGGGAAGGTACCTGCAGTACTACCTTTTCCCCTCATCCATAGTCTTTCCTCACCGACCCAAGGTGTTCCTCTCCTATCAAAGAAGTAAACTTCAAGGTATGCTCCCGTTGATCCTGAGCATTGGTGCACTTTTTTGACGAAAATTCCCCTTTCAAAGCAAAATGCCCCGAGCCAACAAGGTGAGAACCGGAGGCGGAACCCTCCCCTCCTTACCAAACGGGTCCTGATGTAGCAATCATGACTATAGCAAAATCGGAGAACTGGAGCGGGAATTTAGGCCAGAGCATCAATAACTGAAATAATGAAAAGCCTAACGCAGGAAAAAAAGGTAATTTCTCAGAATGGTGGAATCTCCAAAAGGGCGGAAACAGCCCTATATATGGAAAAAACGGCAACGATCTGCCTGCCCTAGAGGCCTATTAAAATGTTGGCCAAAACCACTTTGGGAAGATATGCCGGCGAAGTCGCCTCGGTCACTTTACAACCGTGTCACCTATTTGACAAGCGTCGTGTGATGTTTCGGGGTCGGAAACCCCAGCACCAAACAAGTGCCGAGGTGGTACCCGACCTCGAGGACCTCCATCAAAAGAAGAAAGGCTCCAAGAAGCCATTAATATCACTATCAGCCCCGAGGTGGTACCCGACCTCGAGGACCTCCATAAAAAAAAGTTAGGCTCCAGGAAGCCTTTGGCATCATCACCAGTCCCGAGATAGTACTCGATCTCGAGGACCCCTACCAAAAAAAGGAAAGGCTCAAAGAAGCCATTAATATCACTACAAGTCCCCAGATAGTACTCGATCTCGGGGACCTCCATCAAAAAGAAGTTAGGCTCTAGGAAGCCTCTAGCATCATCGCCAGACCCGAGATGGTACCCGATCTCGGGGATCTCTCCAAGGGGCCATCGATATCATTACAAGACTCGAGATGGTACCCGGTTTCGAAGGCTCCTCTCAAGGAGAAAAATAAACACTTAAAACTCTGTTCGTATGGGCTTGGCCTCGGGATACCATCTAAACCCGGGCAGTCCCTCATCTGGGATCTACCTATAACACTTTAAGCTATATACACTAAGTTCAAGACAAGTTTCCAGACGACCCGAGTTAACCCTCACTCGGGGACTGCTCTCAAAAGCCTAAAGGCAGTCTCCATTCTCGAGCTTCCGAGCGACTCCCCCCTTGAATATTATCGCCGGGTCTAAAGGCTAAATCTCGATTTGGGGGTCCGAAGCCCTACTCTCATTCAACTCGAAATCAGGGTCCTGACGACCCGAGTATATCAGTCCAACCCGGGCTCAATATTTGCACCAACCGATGGGGTCATTCACTTAGATTCTACATAAGCATAGATAAAGGTAAAATTGTATGCATCAAAGACAAATTAAAGAAACATTTTTCATTCATAAACATTCGATTACAAAAACCAACGAGGGATCCTTACATATTATTACAAAAGCCCACAAGGGGTCCTTACACAGAAACAAAGAAGCAAAAAGGTACACATATGGTAAAGGCCTAGAGCCTAGCCTATTCTCGAAGATGCATCCTCGACGGCAGTATCTTCGAGCGCCATCTCCCCGGGAGTCTCATCTTGGTCCTCCCGAATGATATCTCTAAGGGCGAAGATGAAGAAGAGGAAAGTGGTGGAGAAGAGCAAAGTGATGCAGAAGAAGTAGAAAGGAATGAAGAAGTGGCTGGGTGAAAATTCTGGCTAGTATGGATTTCGCCAGTACTACTATTGTAAAGCCACTTCTTGGGACGTTGCCCCGGTGCGGGATGCAACAGTTAGTAGATAGTACCACCTTACTCCACGGAAAGTAAAAGGAGTGAGGCGTTGCACTGGGTAATCGGGGGAGGTGAGCAGTGGTGTATAGTCCGAACTCCCTCATGAGCACCGGTATAAAGTCCAAATATTTCCCGAGTCGGGAGAAATCAGTCCCATATCTCCTCGCCTCGAACCAACGACGACAGCAGTAATAACAACAACAACAAGAAGAAGTTGGTATAGTATCACTCGATAGGGAAGGGCCCCAGGGAAAAACCATGGCATAACTGATGAGAACGCCACCAGACAGCCTCGAGGCCACGGGCCTCAGACATGGGAAATGAAAACGGATGAGGATGGAAAGAAGAAATGGGAGAAAGGTTGATTGAAGAACACTTGAACAAAAAGTTGGTTCCAGGAGGCCCCCATTTATAGGAGGGGCGGAAACATAACCAATGATGCCATTATTGTCATTGAAAGACGTAACAGCAGGCACATTTAATGCATCATTGGGAACTGAATGACGGCGACATTACCGCTTTGAAGAAGAAGAAACGGTAATGTTTTGAATGATTCTGGAAAGTTGAAATGATGGGACATCTCGGTTGTCACGGAGGCTTGCGCCATTAGTATGATGTCATCGCAGGAAATTCAGAAAGATGGTTATCAAGGTCATTTCTTATCATTCTACTCTAATAAACGCGGGGACTATATGTATACGGTAAAATATGAGGGTCCAATTTTCCATCGTTATAACGCCTCGAAGGATTGAAATCAGAGTCGAGTTTATCCCTTGAGGGCCATCGACACTCGACCTCGGGAGAGTATGAGGCCGACGGTTACGGGAAGAAAATGGGGAGTTCCCAAGGCATGAAACTAGAGTCGACAAAATCTGTCAGGCTAGTCTGAGCCCGTATCGTGACATTAGTTAGATGTCCCATCTCCATATCTTTGTAATAAATGTACTTGTACTATGTTGGGATTCCCCCTCTTATATAAAGGGGATCCTTGTTATTTTGTAAACATCTGTTGCTCCATACTAAATATACAAGAACATTCTCCCTGCTCTTTAACACATTCTCTCAGTTTTGTTATCTTATTTATCGCCCATATTTTGTTGGGTTCTACTTATTGTTCATCATTTATTACTTATTATTGGCCATAAAGAGCTGCCTTTGATCTATTTATAACTGTTATTCACCATCGACCACCTTCGATAGCTCCCAGCCGAGCTTCAGACTTGACCTTGAGGCCCTCGTATAGGCAAGCTTGAGGCCCCGAGTGACAACGATTCGGTTTGATTAACCCCTCGTCCTAAGTTCTTATTTCGTTTCTTAGTCTTTCACATAGCATCAACTGCCTTATAACTAGCATAAAAATATATCACGTATTTTTAGAACCACTAAATTAAATTTAATTGTTATTACCATTTTCACGGTAAACAATAAGCATTCATCTGTCACCATCAGAGAAAGAAGAGTACACCTGTTTTCTGAAAGAATACGAAGATATCTTTGCATGGTCTTATGATGATATGACCGATTTGAGCACATCTATTGTGGCTCATAAACTACCTACCAATCCGATATGTCTGCATGTAAAGCAGAAACTCAGAAAGTTCAAGCCGGATATGAGTCTAAAAATTAAAGAGGAAGTCACCAAGCAGATCAAAATTAAGGTTCTCAGAGTGGTAGAATACCCTAGTTGGTTGGATAACATCGTGCCAGTTCTGAAGAAGGATGGGAAGGTCAGAGTATGTGTTGACTATCGGGATTTAAACAAAGCAAGTCCCAAAGATGATTTTCCATTGTCCAATATACACATACTGATCGACAACTGTGCCAAGCATAAACTCCAATCCTTTGTGGATTGCTTCGCGGGATACCATCAGATCTGGATGGATGAAGAAGATGCAGAGAAAATAACCTTTATCACTCCCTAGGGGATGCATTGTTATAAAATGATATTAACCTGAAGAATGCTGGAGCCACTTATATGAGATCTATGACGACTATTTTCTATGACATGATTCACAAAGAAATAGAGGTGTGCGTGGGTGATGTCATCATCAAATCCAGAAGAAGCACATATCGCATAGCAGACTTAAGGAAATTGTTTAATCGGCTTCAAAGGTACAATCTAAAACTGAATCCTACAAAGTGTGCCTTTAGAGTCCCTGCTGGAAAATTGCTAGGTTTCATCGTCAGTCGCTGAGGGATTGAACTAGACTCTTGAATGATCAAATCTATCCAAGATTTGCCACTGCTAAAGCATAAGAAAGGTGTGATGAGCTTTTTGCGGCATCTCAATTACATCTGTCGCTTCATAGCACAATCGACCGTGATCTATGAGCCAATTTTCAAAATGCTGAAGAAATATGCTGCAACAAGTTGGACTGAAGAATATCAAAAAGCTTTTGACAGAATCAAGGAGTATTTGTCCACACTACCAGTCTTGGTCCCGCCGGAACCTGGTAGACCTCTGCTACTCTATCTGTCCATACTAGATGGAGCTTTCAGTTGTGTCTTGGGACAATACGACGAGACAGGAAGAAAAGAACATGCCATATATTATCTGAGTAAGAAGTTCACACCCTATGAAGCACGTTATTCTTTGCTGGAACGCACCTCCTGCGCCCTGAAGTGGATAACGCAGAAATTGAGGCACTACTTTTGTGCCTACACTACATATCTCATATCAAGGATGGATCCTCTAAAATACATTTTCCAGAAATCAATACTTACCAGGAAACTAGCAAAATGGAAGATATTGTTGAGTAAATTTGATATTGTCTATATGACTCAGAAGGCGTTCAAAGGACAGACATTAGTGGATCATCATGCGGAAAATCCTGTAGGAGGAGAATAAGAACAACTGAAAACATATTTTCCCAATGAAGAAGTATCATTTGTAGGAGAAGATATCACCGAAACCTACGACGGTTGGAGAATGTTCTTTGATGGTGCTGCAAATTTCAAAGGAGTGGGTATTGGAGTTGTTTTGGTGTCAAAGATAGGTTAACATTATCTGGTATCTACAAAACTCAGGTTTCCGTGCACCAACAATATGGCAGAATACGAGGCTTGCATCTTGGGGCTTAATTTGGTCATTGACATGAATATCCAAGAATTATTGGTAATGGTGATTCAGACCTTTTCAAAAGGTTCTAGGAGAGTAAGCTAAAAAGAATACCAAAATATTACCTTATTTATATCATGTGCAAGAGTTGATGAAGAGGTTCATAAAGATAGAGTTCAAACATGTTCCGAGAATTTAGAATGAGTTCGCCGATGCATTGGCTACTTTATCTTCCTTGATACAACACCTGGACAAGAATTTCATCGACCCTATTGTCACACCTCCTTTTTACCACCCCCCAGAAGAGGGTGTAAGGGAGTTTTTTCCAATTTAAGTGACAATCGAAACGAGATTATTTATATTAAATCAGAGTCGCCACTTGGGATAATTTATGGTGTCCCAAGTCATCATTTTAAATCCCGAATCGAGGAAAGATTGACTCTGTTTTACATTTTGCGAACACAGAAATCTAGGTAAGGAATTCTGTTAACCTGGAAGAAGGTGTTAGGCATTCTCGGGTTCCGTGGTTTTAGCATGGTCGCTCAACTATTATTATTGGCCTAACTATCTGATTTTTACATGTTTTAAAATGTTTTTTGAACTGATTTTGCTGGAACTTCCATCTCCGAGGCCAATTTGAACTGCCCATTTTTCTAGGAATAGAATCAAAGCAACCCATTCTGACATGTTTCCTTTCTACAATGCCCACTTCATCTTTACCTTCCAAAGTTCGCAGTTTTGGAGTTAAATCCGTTAATACAAACAAGAAGCTCAATAATTTATGCTAAGTCCAAAAAATTCTCAATCTCTCTTCTCAAGGCCATCTTAAACAAGCTTTCCATCACCTTAACATCCTAACTCGCAAAGGCATTCACTTAGAAAGTAAAACTCTAGCTTCTCTCATTCAACATTGTGCCAATTCAAAGTCATATAGAGAAGGAGAATGGATCTATTTCCATCTCAAAACCACTGGGTGGAAGCACCCCACTACTTTTCTTGCCAATCATTTGATTAACATGTATGACAAATGTGGTGATCATATTGAAACACGTAAAGTGTTTGATAAAATGACTACGAGAAATTTGTATTACTGGAATAATATGCTTTCTAGGTATGCTAAGTCAGGCATGGTAAAGGCTGCTAACAGACTGTTTGACAAAATACCATCGAAGAATAAAAAGTGATTATGAAAAGAAGTGTCTTCAAGTCTAAATGCACTATAATCACGCCAAACACCCTCAGAAGAAACTTGAAAGTACAACATCAAAGCAAGAGCAAAATTTATAATGTTTACATCAAGCAAATTTATTAACAGGAACACTAAGGGAACATTTAGAAATCATAGTAAGAAACAGACCTTCACGGGTGGAAAACAACCTTCAATGTATTAACAAAGAGAAATGTAAACCAGACTTTATACAATAGCAATGGCCGCTCAGTTAGGAAAACTGAAATTCAACAACAACATCGGAATCGGAAACGTGAATAGGACCTCGGCCGGAAACCTTCTAACTCGAACGGATTTTTGGAACTAGAACTTGACTATAGGAGCATCCTTTCAACTTCAATTGAGGAGCTCGTATTTACTGATTTTCTGTGACAGTTTTGAGGACTGTTCGGTACTTTTTCGCTGCTGTATTTTGGAGGTGAAGAGGAGGTGTGGTAGCCGGACATGGAGAAGGGAGATTGGTTTTTTTTTTTTGCGGCTGGTGGTCTTGTTTTTGAAGAAAAGAGTCGCTGGTCTTGTTCTCCTTATTTGTTAATGATTTTGGAAATACAGTGGGTCATGAAAATGGAAAACAAGGATCCCTTTACTATATTTTAACTTGGGGAAGATAAACTCATTTTTGGGAGTGTTTCAATTTTGAAAATTGGGTAGGCAGAGATTTATGCGGTTGCCTTCTCCAAGGGTAGTCATTCTTTTTGGTTTCTTGGTGTGTGTCTTGATATTAGGATTTTATGGAGTTGATTGAAAAGGGAGAAGCCATTTTTGTTTTGGAGTATTTTACATTCTTGAGATTGGCCATGGCTGCTATCTCTTAGGGTAGGGATCTAGGGCCTTGTTTGTTTTATAGGTTTTTTTAGGTTAGGGGTATGGGCCTAGGAATTATGGGCTAGGTCCGAAAATTAAGCCTAAAATGGATCGTTTGAGCACAAATTTTATTTTTTCCCCGCGAACGAGACTAAAAATACGATCTCATTTATTAATTAATCCTACTTAAGTAAAATAACTATTAAAATAAGACTGACCATTAAAACAAAACTATTTTTGGTATTTTTTCAAGATTAAAAATGACTACAAAACATTAATGAAATTAGTTTTCTTGTAATTTTTGTTTTTGTGAGAAAATAAAGAAAATGGGTCAAAACTAATTAAAATAGCTATGTTAGGCCTAAATTAAATATTTACGTGTATAAAAAATCTTGGGGAGGGTCAAAAAGTCACATGTCTACAGCTGCCCCTCTTTGACTGAAAATGCGAAGAGTTTTCAAACAAAGAACGACTAGACAGGTTTTTTGACCCGACCCTTGTTTAAAGAGACCAAAAAGCTAAAAGAAAAGAGAATGTGACCGAGCCCTGGTATCTGAGCTGCCTACATATACTTGGCTATAAAGGAATTAGGCCACATGTGGTTCAGAAGAGAGCGAGATGATGGAGTATACCGAGGTGGAGAGCTGATCAAGGTGTCATTCCGTCAAGGTTCTGGTCCGTGGTCCTGTTATTACATCCAAATCAAAAAATGAAAAAGACTAACTAAGCCTGTCAACTATGAGTTACAAGATTCCTATCTATAAATCTTATGAAGCTTGATCTTGAGTCTTGAATGGTTCTTCATGCAGACTCTGGATTTGAACTTTGACGCTTGCTAGTTGCAGGTGCTAGTTCACTTTTCTTCAACTTTTCAGAATAAAACCGAACATACCATGCTTGTGACTTCAGTCATGTCTTGAGCAGCTCATATATTTCATCAACTTCTGCATTTGGATTCACTTCTTACCTTTCTTTTTCTTTTATTCTAGATTGTGACTAACTTTTGTTGATCACCTCGGACTGTTGACTCGCATTCTTGCCGCGAGCTTCTTTTGTTGCTGACTTGAATTGCATTCTGAAGTGAATTCCCTTATTCTCCAGGTAGCGTCTGACTGCCAACATTTGAACTGTATTCCCTTGTTCTCCAATAAGGCGCCTGATTACCAAAACGTGAATTGTATTCCCTTTGTTACCTTAAACAGTTTTCCCTTAAAACCTGTGCTATCTTCTTTTGATACTTAAACTGCTTTCCTTATTCTCTAGGTAGGTGCCTGATTGCCAATACTTCAACTGTATTCTCTTGCTCTTCAGGTGGGCGCCTGATTGCCATAACTTTAACTGTATCCCCTTGCTCTCCAGGTGGGCGCCTGATTGCCAAAACTTCAACTGTATTCCCTTGCTCTCCAGGTGGGCACCTGATTGTCGAAACTTTAATTGTATTCCCTTGCTCTCCAGGTGGGCGCCTGATTGCCAATCCTCTCCAGGTGGGCGCCTGACTGCCAAAACTTTAACTGTATTCCATTGCTCTCCAGGTGGGTGCCTGATTGCCAAAACTTTAACTAGATTCCCTTGCTCTCCAGGTGGGCGCCTGATTGGCAAAACTTCAACTGTATTCCCTTGCTCTCTAGGTGGGCGCCTGACTACCAAAACCTTAACTGTATTCCCTTGCTCTCCAGGTAGCCGCTTGATTTCCAAAACTTGAATTGTATTCCCTTGCTCTCCAGGTGGGCGCCTGATTGCCAAAACTTGAACCGTCTTCTTTTGAACATTGCTGCTTTCCCTCTGATCTCCAGGTGGGTGCCTGATTACCAACATTTAAACTGCTTTTTCCTTGCAACTTGACTTGTTTTCCCTTGTTCTCCAGGTGGGCTCCTGATTGCAGACAGTCGAACCATCTTCTCTTGCTATTTGGAACTATTTTCCCTAGAAACTTGCACCATTTTCCCTTGCTCTCCAGGTGGGCACCTGATTGCTGAACTTGCACTATTTTCCTTTGAAACTTGAGCTATTTTTCCTTGTTCTCCAGGTAGACGCCTGATTGAGGAGCTTGACCCGCTTTCCTTTGAACTTGTTCCGTCTTCCCTTGTTCTACAGGTGGGCACCTGATTGCAACAAAACAGACAAAACAAAAGAAATTTTTCTGCTCCAGTTTGATATTGGGAACATCTGTGAGTGTTAACCAATTCTTGTTATCAAAATAAGTTCTAAGCTAAATTCCCTTATCCTGAAAAATTTCAAACCAAGTCTCATCTCAAAAGTGAAAAACTTAAATGCTAAATTATACTTCCCAAAAATAAAACTCTCGTCAGACCTTGTCACTTGCGAGGGTTTCAGAACTTACTAAATCCCGTTATCTAGAAAGGTACTAGAAACTTACTGCCGAGCCTGTCTGGCACCTGCTTTCCTCACGGAGGGTTTCTCCGGAACAAACAAAATTCCTGCCCCTGTTTCAATCAAAGAAAACTTGTGAGTTTAAACATGGTGGTTGGTTTGCGGTCTTGACTTTGAGGGAGATTGCTCCTTCACTTCCCATGATAACTACGATTTCAACTCGAAAGACCTTGTCTGTTTACTGACTGACCACTTTCTCTGTCACCCTTATCATAGAAAATACCTCTGATCCATTCAAACCCAATACCATTTATCTATTGCGTTGTGCTCATGCATTGACATATACCGAACCTTTGTGTTTCGCATGAATTCCAAAGCACGTCAATTGCCAACCACTCAGTGCGCATACTGTTCTTTCCTGACTTAAACCACTGGCCTTGGCCTTGAGGTCTATTGCTCCTTCACTTGCCATGATAACTTTGATTTCCACTTGGAAGACCTTGCTTGTAATTGGTTAACCACTTTCTCTGTCAACCTTATCACAGAAAATACATTTGATCCGTTCACCCAACACCCTCTATCGGTTGCATTGTTCATGAATTGACAAATACCGAACCTTCGTATTTCACATGAATCCCAAGCACGTTGATTGTTACCAACTCAGTGTGCATGCTGTTCTTTTCTGACTCATGCCACTTTGATGTGCTAGCCAGATCCCGTTTTGTGCAATTGGAAAGCTGGTGTCAAATTTTGAAATCATTTCTCACTTGTTCTGACCAAAAGACTCAGGATGAGGAAGTAAACAGGACAAAGGAACAGAGTAAAGGACAATAGAAAGAGATAATTCCTAATAAGAAAACTACAAAGTAGAAACTTATCAGATGTGGATATCAACTCTAATGACCATGACGTGCACCTTTGGATTAAGTGGCCTAATCTGTCAAGAAAGTCTAATGTTCAACTCTTGTTGTACCTTTTCGCCGTGAAACTGGGCTTCAATGCTCCGATTATTCTATCTGATTCACGATCCTTGTTCGACTTGTGGTGCCCGAAGGGTTTTCACCATCAAGCCTCTCTCATTTTTCTCTCTCTCAACTTACTATCGCCTTATAGTGCCTGTGAAGGTTTTCACCGATAAGACTCTCTCATTTTATTCTTTTCTTCTTATTTCCTCTGATTCTGCAGATGACAAGGCACTAAACATGGTAAAAACATCATATACCCTTGGCATGTCTAAACTCAGTACTCTCAAAGATTATCCGGGAGGTCTTTTTTATGGCTGTAATGTGGCTTTTGGACAGGGGTAGAAAGAAAAGATATCATAAAGGCTCAAAATAACTAAGACAACGGGGTTAATTTATTTACAACTTTTGGAATCCATTTCAAAACTTTGCCCCAATTTCTAAAACAAGAGAATTTGATTCTAAGAAAAACCACCCCTCTTAACTTCGTGGGATTATGAAATATTTTATTTGGTGCGACCGAACCGTAAGGCTGCCTACGTATCTTGTGGGGACAAGAATCAGGTCGAACGTAGTTCATAAAGATACGTTTTGTTGTTGCTATTTTTTTTTCTTTTTTTCTTTTTTTTTCTTTTCCTTTTTTTTCCTTTTTTTCCTTCTTTTTTCTTTTTTTTTGCTTTATCTCAATTTCTCTTCTTTCTTTTTTTGAATTTTCCTTTTGGAATGAACTTTCTAAAATAAACCTATGGGGAAATTTTTTTTTCTTTTTTTTTTGTATGACTCTAACTTGATTCCAAAAGAGGGGAGGTCAAAGAAATCAGTACAGGCTCAAAAGGGGATCGAATGGTATAAGTGTTTGGGTAGCTGAAAGAGGGCCTTCCAATCCCTGAAAATGCCAAGTACAACACATGCAAATTGAGGATGAAAATCGAAGATCATGCACAATATTTCTTTTGCGGCTTCGGCATTGATATCGCTGATATGCCTTCCACTTTTCTTTAGCTCATTGTCAAGTACAGAACCCTCGTTGGGTGATTCCATTTTCACAATGGATATCCTCCATCAATTCAGAGAAAACTTTCTTGATTTTATCTTGTAACTTGAGATGCATTTGAACTCAAAGTTGCTTACTTCAAATTGTCCGGGATGCACTCTCCTTTAAAAAATTCTTGTCACCCCATTAACTTACCAAGTTATCTGCCCTAGTTTCACACAATTCGAGCTTTAAGCGATCTCAGAATCTCTTTACTTACTTCCCTCAAATGTCCCTATCATCTTCAAAATTATTTCATTGCTTCATGATTAGGCTAACTTTTAAGACCAGGCCTAGAATTATGCGTGCATGTCATGTCACTAGAGTCAGCAGGAAAAGAACTATAAAAGGAAAAGAGAACTAAACAAAAATGACTAGAAATAACAGAAAATAGAAAATTGCATTAGTCAGACGGTGAAATGGTTTGGCCAACAAGACAAGCAAAATAAACTGGGGTACAACCCTGGAACAAAACCAGACAACACTAAACAAGATACTACGACTAAACAGAACTAGGGAAAATAAAAGGATAGAAGGGTTTGAGTCACAAGAAAATATCCGGATTAAAACCCTGAAAATAACTCAGACAACAGAAATGACAACAAAATAAATGACCACAACTCCTCCCGGAGCTAACCAAGTGATGGAGCATCTTTCCAATTACCAAGCATGACATCTTAGCCACTGAGTTCCACATCAATATTACTAGAACCTTCACAAGCCTCCATCATATTGACTTTAGCAAATTGTGTTTGGGTCTCTTTTGCCGGCTCGTTCTTAAGATCAACCTCTGATAGTGCTGAAAGCTTTGTAGCACGTGGACCTTCGAGGATCTCAGAAGAATTCTCACATTCCTTTTCAAAAAAAATCATACCCACCATATGCGTCTCATTATGAACAGGCAATGGACCTTGGCTAGTGTCTACTACATCTGCATTTTGCACGATAATGTCACCTGCATCAGTAAGCTTCTGAATTGCTTTTTTCAGATACCAACACTTTTTTGTGCTGTGACCCGGGGCATCAGATCAATATGCGCACCTTTTAGAATAATCAAAATATTTTGGAAGAGGGTTCGACATTTTTATCTGAATCGGCTTCAACATGTCCAATTGCCTCAACCTTTGGAACAAACTGGCATATGATTCTCCAATGGAAGTGAAAGTCTTTTCCTTTTGCTTTTGCCTTTTTATCTTGTACTCTGGCCTCAGTTGGAACCTTTTATAGGTAGGTGGTTGCTATGCTTGAGGGGGCGGGTAAGATATTTGTGGAAGTGGTGCAGGCTGTCGCGGGTCTTGTGGGTGTGGAGCATATGATGGTGCATTGTGGACGGAGTACTGGGAAGGTGATGTACGACTTTAAGGGTTTTATGGAGAGAAGTAGCGTTGAGGAGGATTATCTGGCGTACAAGGATATCCATGGGGTCGATATCAAGGCTGAAAGCGTTGAGCAGGAATGCCCACTGGATCCTGTCGTTGGCGCGCTCAATAACATCTTTTCTGTTTCTCCTACTTCCATCCAAACTTACTGAGATGTTCTGAATGTCTTTTGTAGTGTCTTTCAATGTAGAATAACTCATGATTTTGCCTGACTTGATTCCCTCTTCTACCATCTCCCCCATTTTTACCACATCATTGAAAGGTTTACCCAAGGCCGAGATCAAATGACTGAAGTAGGTGAGCCCCTGGCCTTGTAGGAAAAGCTCAACCATTTCTTCTTCACCAATTGGGGGGCTGACCCGAGCAGCTTGTTCCATCCATCTGAGCCCAAACTCCATAAAACTTTCCTCGGGTTTCTTTTCCATCTTATATAGGGAGGAGCGGTCTGGGATAATGTCTAGATTGTACTGAAAGTGTCGAACAAAATCCTGAGCCATGTCGTCCCATGCATGCCACTTATTGAAATCTTGACGAGTATACCATAGCAAGGCTACCCCAGTCAAGCTCTCACTGAAATACGCCATCAACAAATTATCTTTCCTGCCAACACTTCTCATTTCACTGCAGTAACCTCTTAGATGGGCCACTGGATCTCCACGTCCATCATATAAATTAAGCTTTGGCGTTTTCGACCCTTTCAACTTTCTGGATAGCTCATCTCGCCCTTATTTTCCTGTGAACTTTTCATTTTCAACATGAGGCTCATTCCGAAGGCTCTGATTGTATGAGTCAGGAACCTTGTGGGCAACCTCTGAAGGTAATATTGGGCATCATGGGCTTTGAGTGGATATTCATTGTCGGATCTATAAAGGGAAGATTATTGAGAAGTTGTGATGATGGGGATAATGGATATGACAGGACAACAATTTTGGGGAGAGGTAATTGAAGGATGAGTGATGGAGCTACTAGGGTGGTTGGGAGAGTATGGGGGATCATCTGGCACTATGGCGGAGTTTGGGCAAGGGTAGCATCTAAGAAGCTAGGTGGTGGCGGGGGTGATGCCTTCCCAGTCATCCAAGCCTGATACATGTCCGCAATGTGTTGTCTTAACATCCTTACCTCTTCAACCAACCCATTGCCCTGTTCAACCAATTGCTTTTGGGCACCAGTACCAACCAACTTAATTCCGTTGCCGTCTGCCATTGCCTTTCGACCTTATGTTGTAGAGAAGAGTTACCACTTTAAGAACCACAAACCAACCACCTTTCTGCTATGAAGATGAAGTCATCACGTTAGCGTTAGGGCATTTAACATAAGATACTATCACTTTATGTGCAATGCACCTAGCCACAATTATCGATTTTAAAATGACTTCGAGGGTACGAAGGTCAGTTGACATCATCCCAACTTGTTCATTTCTATCCTCTCTTTTCTTTGCCTTTCTAGCACTTGCTTGCTCAGTTTCCTCCCAAGAGAAAAATATTTGTTGATTCTTTTTTTAGGAAGGAAATCTAAAGAATAAACCAAAGAAAAGTATTTTGAATTTTCATTTGATATCCCTGAAGAAAGATTGCGAAACGGGAAATGAACAAGATAAAAAAAAATATTTTTGGATTTCAGTTTTTTATAACATAAGGAAGAAACTTTAAAGATAAACAAAGGATAAAGTATGTTTTTTTTTCTATGTACAATATCCTAAAGTTCTAATGAAAATATAAAGAATTTTTTTTTATTTTTCATTAATTTCCCAAAGAAGAACCTCAAAAGAAAATCTTTTTTGAATTAATATCTTAAAAGAAAACTTTTAAAGAGGCACTAAAAGAAAATTCTCCTTTTGTTTTGAATTCTTAGTCTTAATATACTAAAGGAAATATAAAAGCAATTTTTATTTTGAGTTCTAAATATTAATTTCTAAGGAAAAGCCACCTCAATTTTTTTTTAATTTCTAGGAGTAGTATTTCTGAAGAAAATTCTAACGGAAATATAAAAACGCAAAATATCTTTTTTTTGGATTTTTAATTTATAACACACTTTTTCAAATACAAAATATGAAATAATAACAAAAGACTCGACAAACTTAACTAGACTATGACAAACTCTAGCATCAACTAAATGACTGAATACTACTATACATGATTAGAAAGTAAAGCATAAACAATAGATTCAAAAACATAAAAAGGCTCCTCAGGCAGCTCCTGAATGTAGTGGTCCTAGGGTATCTGTCATGCTCAAACTCCGGTAAGTAGATCCACACCTGTATGAGAAAACTGAAACCAATACTATGTGAGATAATAACATTCCCTACTATACACATGGAAGACATGGTTGTGACTATTTTTCTAAAATTAACCTATGTGGCTAAACGTGGCTAAAAATGCAAGATTTGGCTAAGACCCCGCGAAGCCAAGAACCTAAATTCACTAGGAAGACCAGACCCTATGTGGGTTGCTTACGTATCACGCCCCGAAAGACGAGAATCAGGTATGCATAGTTCGGGCAGATTGGATACATGCGAGAATTAAAAAAAGAATTAATTTAGAGAAAATATGTTTTTTGTCCTTTTTTTTTAAAAAAAATGATGAAACATGTAAAATCTTTTAGGATTTTTTTTTTTGATTTTGTTGATTTTCGGAAAATGGTGAAAAGTGCAATTTTTTTTAAATTTTTTCATGTTTTTTTTCTTTGTCTTTTTCTTAACAAAAATGTGAAAGAAAACATAACTGGACCCTACTTGCTTTATTTTCACACTTCACCCTTTTTTTTCATTTGCCCTCAACTATTATTGGTCCGCCAAATGACCTTTTACCCTTGAGATTGTAACATGTAGCATATAGGATGTATCAGGATGGTCTTTTATTTTTTGGGTACACCTGTCCTAGACGGACCCAACCCCTGTGTTGAGTCCCCTAAGTCAAATGCACGTGATGCAACAAACGTTCCTACTAGGGATCCGACATGAGGCTATGTTATTCTAGATTTAAAAACCTGGGTTTATTTATTATAGACCTGGCTTACCCAAGCGGACAACTCAAGCCAATGGGGGGGGGGGGGGGCAGCGTACCGGGAATACAGAAGCTTTACCGGCTTTGCAACTTGTCCGAACCTCGTTCTAAAATTGGGATATGACTCTAACGGAAAAGAAGCTACACGAAGTGCACCCTTCTCAAATGATTTAGAAGACTCAGAGAGATGAGGGATTCACAACAATTTATATACAGTTCAACAATATCAAAGCGGTAAAAAGCAACATTTAGCACATTAGGCCCAATCATGTAAATAAAATCAGATAACAAATAAAGCCAAATATAACAATTATTCTAAGCTCGAATTCTGAACCCTGAACCAAAGGTTCTGGGTTCTTTTCCCCAGCAGAGTCGCCAGAGTTGTCACACCTCCTTTTTCCTACCCTCGGAAGGGTATGTAAGAGAGGTTTTCCAATTTAAGTGACAATCGAAACGAGATTATTTATATTAAATCAGAGTTGCCACTTGGGATAATTTATGGTATCCTAAGTCACTGGTTTTAAATCCTGAATCGAGGAAAGATTGAATCTGTTTTATAGCCCGCGAACACAGAAATCCGGATAGGGAATTCTGTTAACCCGAGAGAAGGTATTAGGCATTCTCGGATTTCGTGGTTTTAGCACGGTCGTTCAACTATTATTATTGGCCTAATTATCTGATTTTTTATACGTTTTAAACTTATTGTGCATTTTTAACTTTTTAGTTGCTTTTAACATTTCGAGAAAATTCAAGATTAAAAACACATCGTAAGCCACGCTATATGAAATGCACCCATGATTAACGACACGTTCTATTTAACCATGTTGGGAATTAGAATCGGGTCACATGAAATACACACCCGAATGGGATTTATGTATTGAACTAATTTTGCCGGAACTTCCATCTCCGAAGCCAATTTGAAGTGCCCATTTTTCTAGGAATAGAATCAAAGCAACCCATTCTGAAATGTTTCCTTTCTGCAATTCCCACTTCATCTTTACCTTCCAAAGTTCGCAGTTTTGGAGTTAAATTCGTTAATACAAACAAGAAGCTCAATAATTTATGCTCAGTCCAAAAAATTCTCAATCTCTCTTCTCAAGGCCATCTTAAACAAGCCTTCCATCACCTTAACATCCTAACTCACAAAGGCATTCTCTTAGACAGTAAAACTCTAGCTTCTCTCATTCAATATTGTGCCAATTCAAAGTCATATAGAGAAGGAGAATGGATCTATTTCCATCTCAAAACCACTGGGTGGAAGCACCCTACTACTTTTCTTGCCAATCAATTGATTAACATGTATGGCAAATGCGGTGATCATATTGAACCACGTAAAGTGTTTGATAAAATGATTACGAAAAATTTGTATCCCTGGAATAATATGCTTTTTGGGTATGCTAAGTCAGGCATGATAAAGGCTGCTAAAAGGCTGTTTGACAAAATGCCATCGAAGAATAAAAAGTGATTATGAAAAGAAGTGTCTTCAAGTCTAAATGCACTATAATCATGCCAAACACCCTCAGAAGAAACTTGAAAGTACAACATCAAAGCAAGAGCAATATTTATAAGGTTTACATAGAGCAAATTTATTAACAAGAACACTAAGGGAACATTTAGAAATCGTAGTAAGAAATGGACCTTCACTGGTGGAAAACAACCTTCAATGTATTAACAAAGAGAAATCCAAACCAGACTTTATACAATAGCAATGACCGCTCAGTTAGGAAAACTAAAATTCAACAACATCGGAATCGGAAACGCGAATAGGACCTCGACCGGAAACCTTCTAACTCGAACGAATTTTTGGAACTAGAACTTGACTATCGGAGTTGAGGAGCTCATTTTTTACTGATTTTTTGTGACATTTTTGAGGACTGTTCGGTACTTTTTCGCTGCTGTATTTTGGAGGTGAAGAGGAGGTGTGGTACCGGACATGGAGAATTGAGATTGGTTTTTTTTTTTTTGCGGCTGGCGGTCTTGTTTTTGAAGAAAAGAGTCGCTGGTCTTGTTCTCCTTATTTGTTAAGGATTTTGGAAATATAGTGGGTCATGAAAATGGAAAACAAGGATCCCTTTACTATATTTTAACTTGGGGAAGATAAACTCATTTTTGGGAGTGTTTCAATTTTGAAAATTGGGTATGCAGAGATTTATGCGGTTGCCTTCTCCAAGGGTAGTCATTCTTTTTGGTTTCTTGGTGTGTGTCTTGGTATTAGGATTTTATGGAGTTGATTGAAAAGGGAGAAGCCATTTTTGTGTTGGAGTATTTTACATTCTTGAGATTGGCCATGGCTGCTATCTCTTAGGGTAGGGATCTAGGGCCTTGTTTGTTTTATAGGTTTTTTTAGGTTAGGGGTATGGGCCTAGGAATTATGGGCTTTGTCCGAAAATTAAGCCTAAAATGGATCGTTTGAGCCCAAATTTTATTCTTTCCCCGCAAACGAGACTAAAAATACGATCTCATTTATTAATTAATCCTACTTAAGTAAAATAACTATTAAAATAAGACTGACCGTTAAATCAAAACTATTTTTGGTATTTTTTCAAGATTAAAAATGACTACAAAACATTAATGAAACTATTTTTTTTTAATTTTCATTTTTGTGAGAAAATAAAGAAAAAGGGTCAAAACGTATTAAAATAGCGATGTTAGGCCTAAATTAAATATTTATGTGCTAAAATAAAAAAATTCTTGGGGAGGGTCAAAAATCACATGTCTACACATATTCCAGTAAAGATCCATAATCAACCAGCTTATTGCGCTCATGTTGAAGAAGAAACATTTGGGAATCCGTGGTTCCATGATATCAGGGAATGCTTGGCAAAAGGAGAATACCAGGAGCATGCAAATCACACTCAGAAACGCACACTCCGAAGATTATCCAACCATTTCTTCCATAGCGGAGGAATTCTGTACAAAAGGACTCCAGACCTAGGATTATTGCGGTGCGTTGACGCCAAGGAATCTTCTAAACTACTCGAAGAGATACATACCGGAACTTGCGGACCACACATGAACAATTTCATTTTAGCTAAGAAGATATTGGGAGCATGATATTTTTGGATGACTATGGAAACGAACTGCATCAGGTATGTCCAAAAGTGTCACCAGTGTCAAATACATGCAGATATGATACGAGTACCACCAAATAAACTCAATGCAACAAGTGCACCTTGGTCTTTTGCTACTTGGGGAATGGATGTCATCGGTCCGATCGAGCCTACCTCTTTAAACGGGCACAGGTTCATTTTAGTGGCCATAGACTACTTCACAAAATTGGTTGAGGCTGCATCTTACAAGGCTGTAACCAGGAAAGTCGTCACAGATTTTGTTAGAGACCGTATTGTTTGCCAATTTGGGGTACCAGAATCCATCATCACTGACAATACCTCTAACCTCAACAGCGACTTAATGAAAGCTATATGTGAAACCTTCAAGATCAAGCATAATAATTCCACAGCATACAAACTTCAAGTGAATGGAGCCATGGAAGCCGCCAACAAGAACATCAAGAAAATTCTAAGGAAAATAACAGACAACCACAAGCAATGTCACAAGAAATTACCATTTGCCTTATTTGGATATCGTACCACAGTCCGTACATCAACCGGAGCAACTCCTTACATGTTGGTTTACGGTACTGAAGCTGTCATTCCCGCCGAAGTCGAAATTCCTTCTCTGAGAATTATACTAGAAGCAGAACTCAGTGAACGAACAATTAGCTCTTATTGACGGGAGTAGAATGAATGTGGTATGTCACAGTTAACTTTATCAAAACAGAATGTCCAGAGCTTTCAATAAAAGGGTCAGACCCAGACAGTTCGCACCGGGGCAGCTGGTGCTAAAGCGGATCTTCCCGCATGAAGATGAAGCCAAAGGGAAATTTTCAACTAATTAGAAAAGGCCCTACATAGTTCACGGGATACTAACAAGAGGCACACTCATACTTGTAGAAATGGATGAAGAGATTTGGCCAAAACCTATATATTCAGATGCAGTAAAAAGATACTATGTTTAGGATGTTTGCATTTTTTTTCATCTGATATAACTGAACTACGCTTGACCAGATTCCCATTTAAGAGGGGATACGTAGGCAGCCCTGTGGGTTTGGTCACACCCTAATAAAATCTTCATTTTCCCCATGGTCAGAAACTGAGGCAGAATTTTGAGGGAGGACCCTCAAAATTCAAGTGCAAAGAAGTCGAAATGTCTCTAAAGTGTCACAGTCATTGATTGATCTAATTTACTTGATATTGCATACCACTATTCTTTTAAATAACTATATTTATCAAAGTGCTTGCATATTCTTTCGAAAGCTTTATTTCTATGGCAGGCAGATGTTACACAGGGTAACTCGAACAGGATCTCTAGAGAAAAGCAAAGCAAAGCAAGCAGGCGAAGGCATGAACCAACCTTCCCCGCAAAACTCACGATTTTTCTTGGATGCAAGCACAATGAACATGATAGGAGTATTCGCAAGTATACACGTATCAAAATCACTATCTTCATAACGACAAGGCTGCCAAACGCAAACATCTTTCCAGATAAGAAAATACCCTGCTGTCACTGATTATCCTTCCCTTGCATGAGACTAAGCATTGTCTCCATTTTGCATGAGGCTAAGCCCTGCCTCCTTATCTGCATAAGGCTAAGTACTGCCTTTCCTTGCATGAGACTAAGAGGGTGTTTGGATTGACTTATTTTAATTGCTTATTGGCTTTTAAGCACTTTTTTAGTTTGTGAGGTGTTTGAAAATGATAAAAAGTGCTTAAAAGCACTTACTTTTAGGCATAAAAAGTACAAAAATAAGCCAAAAGCCAAAAGTTGGATATTACTAACTTATGGCTTTTAGCTTAAAAGCCATTTTTTATAAGCCAATCCAAATACCCTCTAAGCATTGTCTCCATTTTGCATGAGGTTAAGCCCTGCCTCCTTAACTATATAAGGCTAATCACTGCCTTCCCCTGCATGAGACTAAGCATTGTCTCCATTTTGTATGAGGCTAAGCCCTGCCCCCTTAACTGCATAAGGCTAAGCACTACCTTCCCCTACATGAGAATAAGCATTGTCTCTATCTTGCATGAGGCTAAGCCCTGCCTCCTTAACTGTATAAGGCTAAGCACTACCTTCCCCTGCATGAGACTTAAGTATTGTCTCCCTTTTGCACGAGGCTAAACCCTGCCTCCTTAATTGCATAAGGCTAAGCGCTGCCTTCCATTGCATGAGACTAAGCCATGTTTCCCCCTCTTGCACGAGGCTAAGCCCTGCCTCTCTAATTGCATAAGGCTAAGCACTGCCTTCCATTTCATGAGACTAAGCCCTATCCCCCCTTCTTGCATGAGGCTAAGCCTTGCCTCCTCAATTGCATAAGGCTAAGCATTGCCTTTCATTTCATGAGAATAAGCACTGTCTCCCTTTCTTGCATGAGGCTAAGCCTTGCCTCCCCAATTACATAAGGTTAAGCTCTGCCTTTCTTTGCCTAATGCCGAATGCTATGCTACTAGAAACCTAGCACTATTTTGCCTCCCCGGGGCTAAGCTCTGTCCCAATCTTATGCAAGACTAAGCTCTGTCTTATTTCTCTTATATGACCCAGCATCATGTCTTGCATCTCATGGGCTGAAATATCGTCATCCTGTCCAAAGGCGTCATAGTCCGAAGGCATCATCCTAATAGCCTGAAGACACCATGTCATGGCCTGAGGATCTCTCAATATTGCACATCATTAGTCAAGGGCGTCATGGTTCAGAGGCACCATTCTCATGGCCCGAGAAAATTATTTTATGGCCTGCGAATCCCTTATCACATGACTCATGGCCCGAGACGTCATGGTCTAAGGACATCATCCTCACCGTTCAAAGATAGTCTTTATGGTCCAAAGGGAATTTGCGTCAAGTTTAAATTATCGCAATAACCCATATATATATTTGCATGCATCGTGTTTTAAGTTTTGTAGGTAATCCAGGAATTAACCGTTCTTCAAACGGGAGCAATCTTCGCCGCGGTTTCTGTTTACAACGTTCACATTCTGCGAATATTTCAAATATAACTGACCATCATCAATTCCCGCTTCCTACATTATGGCTATTTAGATACTTTTTATATAATACATGTGTACCTTTCATATTCACATTTATAACTCTGCATAAATCCATTTGATACTACCCTTCCCAAAAGAACTCTCTCCGAAACACACGACCATTCCTATATCAACTCCATCGGTTTCGTTCATCGTTGGTTCCAGAACTACACATGGCCTGATTCCTATAAAACCAGGGATATGTAGGCAACTCAAAAACTGGAGTTCGGCCTTTATTTTTACAATCACCCCATTCGGTCAAAATCGGCCATCATTTCTTTACCCGATAACTCTTTCATCATTCCCAAGTAAAGAGGGGCAGTTGTTGATACCTAATTTTTCCTTTATATTCTTAAATTGTATATGTATACTTTCAAAATAGTATATTTGCATCATCATTTAGTTTATAAACCTATACATGCATTTTCTATAATTTTTCATAATTTTTAGAGCTTTAAATTGATTTTTCTACATTTAAATTACTTGAATAATTATTAGTTATTCCTTAAAATTATTTTGTGATGACTTAATCATCCAAATTACTATTTTGCATCCTCATATATGTTTCATAATATTTTTTACTTTATTTTGTATAATAATGTTTGTATTTTTTAATCTATTTACCTAATTTTGCAATAATAGCCTATATTCACATATAATTGCTTTTTATCTATACTATTTGTGTCAAAATAGTCTTTTATATTGTTATAATACTAAATTATTATTGTTAATCTTTTTATTTCATAAATAATATTTTATTTATTTATTAAGCATTTTTATAAATTATTTTTTGTTGAATTTTGGATATTTAAATAATAGCCCATTCTTAAAACAAAATTTGGACCCAAATTAGTCCAATTACCCCTGGACCAAGACAAATTAACCCAACCCCATACCCGGTCGTGACCCGTTTAACCCCTAACCCTAAATCATTTCTCGTCGCCCTTGAATCTTCTCATCTCTCAAACCCTAGCTGTCCCCCCCTCCCCAAACCCCTCTCTTAATCCCATCTAACATGGGATTCCATGGTCGTTTCTTGTCATATGTGACATCTCCCTGGTATTGGGTCATTCTCTATGCTGCTTTCCTAAACAAGGCAAGAAAATATTGTAAGAATTGAACCAAAATTGGTTAAAATCCTTGACTTTTCTAATTATTCTGTCTATGTTCATCATTTGCTCTTTGTAAGTACGAATATTCCTGTATCTTTTGTTGATTCTTACTTACCCTAAATTAGGGTTTTCAGATCTCTTTTAATCAAACCAAAATGGGTTCGATTCTATGATTTTAAGTGATATTCTATCTATATTCGTCCTATTTTGTGTGATGTTTGATTTTTATTTTCAGATTCTGCCGATTTTACACTTTCCCTAAAATTATGGTTTGAGATTTGTTCTCTTTTCCTTACTGATTTTTGATTGCATGTGATGATTCTTTCCTTTTTTGTGTTTGATTGATGATTTTCCTTGTTTGGATGTTAATTTCTACTACTATATAAACCCCTTCCCGTTCCCCTTTGAGACAGACTTGAATCGTTAAGAGATTTACTAAAAACTGAAGCTACTACTCTTTGTTCTCTCATACTCTTGTTCTATATTCTGGTTCTTGGCTGGCTAAAAGCCAAGGCCAGGAATTCTAGATTCTCGCCACTATGGACTTTGTTCTTTCTTGTTTTTCACTTAACTGGTGAGTTACTGAATCTCTGCAATTTCGTTCCTATGTATCTGCAACTTGCATATGTTTTTCACTTCTGAAGTTCATAGCTTAATGTGTTGTTGGGTTACCCTTGTGTGCAATTCTACTTGGTTTACCTCAGTTTTTGGTTTCTTTAGCATTTGACTTCATAATGTTGCTGGTTTGAAACATGCCTAAGCCTAATTCGAGTAATCAAGACTCTTTTAACTTCGTTTAGCCAATGTGTTATGAACTACTGTTGTATGTGACCTTTGTACTTGTTAGCATCTCTTTGGTGTTTAATTCTACTTAAGGTTGTCCATTCTATTATTTGAATATGCTCCATCTGCATAATTTTAACTTTCTTAAGTTAATTGGTCTATTAGATCAGACCTGAATGCTTACACTTACTATATGACATGAGTTTATCTTTCCTTTCTGTTCTGAATCTCTATAATGGCAATCTTGCATAGGTAGTATGTTTTAATTTTCTGTCAAGATCCTGTTTTATCAACCATGACTAGTTCTTAGTTAATATACCCCTCATCATGTTTTGGCTCACTTGATTCACCAGTATGTTGTCATAATTTGTGATTCCCTACTATTTCTAAATGTTGTTCTGCTACCTGATGTGAAGTTAACATGGCTATCTTGTGACACTAGCACCTATACTTAACATAATTTGAATCTTTTCTTTATTATGAGTCTGTGTATTCCAATCCTGCAAACCTATTTGTTAATGTGTGCTACTTATGCACTAGGTGTTGAACTTGTTATTCTAAATCTTTGCTAAATCTATTCTTAAAAACCTAAAGCCTGTTTGATTATTTACTCTATATGCCCAACTTGACTATGTTTGTGTCCCTCAGCTATTGCCCACTCTCCCTCATTATCACTTATGTTATTCTGAACTCCCTATTCTTAGTCGGGTGAAATCCAAGGCTATCAAGGCTCTTTCTACTGACTTCCCTAGTGTGAGCACTACTCGGGGTCAAATTGAGACCCTTGTGAACTCTGACACATTAGGACTTGGTCCTCAGTCATTCCCTGAATCTCCTCTATTAACCTCCCTAGTGTGAGCACTGCCCTAGGTTCTTGAAGCCCTTGGGAACTCTGAAGAACTAGGGTCCAAGGTTCCTTGCCATCTTTGTCCTAATTGCTCAGTTCTATCCTATTTCACTTGCTGAATAAGCCAATGGGATTGTGTACATGGTTGTTTTTGAATCTTTAATGGTCACTGGATTCTGGCTATGACTTATGGGCTGTTGTGAACTATGTGGACTTGAAATTGAAGGCCTTGCCTGGCAGGGTGTACTTTGGGCCTGTCTTAGGCCCACTATAGTTATTTTGTAACTTTGTAATTTATTTCATTCATTGGGAATGTAATAATGATGTAATAACAATTGGGGTATTAGTAAAATTGTGAAACTAGGCATATTTTAATATTGCATGAAACGGGTAGAAACCCTGCCTATAGGTGTTTAATTTTCTCGAAAATGTTCTGCTACTGTGTGTGCTAGATAACCTACTGATAGGTGTTTAACTCGTTTAATATATTCTGCCCCTACATGTTTGATAGATAACCTACCTATAGGTGTTCAATTCGTTTAACTTATTCTGCTTCTACATGTTTGTTAGAAATCATGCCTATAGGAAATAAAATGATCAATCCTTCAATTGCAGCATGTTCACATAGACATCATGCCTATAGGATTACATTGATTCACAAATACTTGCTCTTTACAATGTTCACGTAGATATCATGCCTATAGGAATATAATCAGATTAGATGTCATTTCTATTATTCTCATTATACAGTCACCCGCCTAGAATGCATGCCTATAAGGATAAAATCAAGTATAATTGCCAATTGCTATAAATCATGTCTATAGGGTGTTCTATTAATGTTGCTAACCTTATGTCTTCAAATAACTTTACTGCAAAATCACACGACTAGATATCTAATACGTCAAAATTACAATGTTACCTTTATAATGCTGGAATCCAGAATCATTTAGACTATAGGGTCAATAACTTATAATCTATAGTCTCAATAATCAGCATGCAATATAAGATTCCCTAAACTGTGCACCTGTTCAGAAATCACGTCTATAAGATTACATCTTACATCTGAAACTGTTGTATGTTTAAATTCCAAGATCACATAGAAATCATGTCTATAGGGCTTAATGGCTTTAACTCGTCTCAATTTTGAATTCTGAAAACTCCTAATTTGCATATGTGTTTGCGTGTATTTTTTGTCTAAGTGTAGAGGCTAACTTGAGCCCTTAACTTCTTTTATGTGAAGTACAATTTGTTTTTATATGTTGCCTAGTTTTCACATTTTGAGCAACCTAAGTTAGGTCTAAAACCACCCAAAAAATAGAGGTCTAAACGCCTCCTGGACCATAGGCATGGGACGGGTGGTGCACACATAAGGCACGATTTAGAATTAACTAGTGCGCTTTAGGTAACAACTCAAAGATAGTAATCGGGTAGCAGGAGATGATAGTCTGTGCCTGCTGGATAATACAATTAACACCCCATCTTGAGGGAGTTACAAAGTATTATTTATGTTGCATGGGGTGATCCTTTAAGCTAAAAAACTTAGGACCCCCCCCCTCCTATTTTCTTTCTTTTCCTATTAAAATCAAAACAGTTGTACCCTTGGTTCAGAATCTATTTATAATAAACTTCTTAAATTTTATACTCTCTCTTCATTTATTTGATCACATAGACTAATTCATGTAATTCGAGTTCGGCTAGGAACCATAGTTGGGGACCTCGAAGAGTGCCTAACACCTTCTCTTCGAGATAATTTTGAGCCCTTACCCGATCTTTGGTGACGCAAACTAGTCAAACAGAGTTATCTACAAAAAAGGTGCCCTAACGCACCTTAAACCCGTTAGGTGGCGACTCTCTCTTTTAATACCTTCCTTAAAAGAGTTGTCACGTGTTGAAACCCGAATTCGCGAGAAAAAAGGGCACGACACACCCACATTTAGATCCTTGAGAAAATCAACCCCGACTCATAGTTGGGTACTCTTCTTCCAACGACCTCTTCTATTCATTATTGAGTGTGGATTGGGAGTGGATAAAGAGGAAGAGGCAGAGGCCGAGGAGGAGCATGTGCTACAACTAGAGCAACATTTGAGGGTCCACGAGTAGCTCTGGCTTGGCGGACAGGTATTGGAGGCACCTGTTGCTACCCCGTTACTTCAGGAGACTTTAGCACAGTTCCTGAGCATGTTTGGTACATTGACTCAGGCACGATTGATTCCGGTTGCACCAACTACTTCACAGATCAGGGGAGGAGCTCAGACTCCTACCGACCGTACTCCAAAGCAGTGAGTCCATGTTGGTCAGGTTCTAGGTGTCATGCCAGCACATCCTATTTTTCCGGTTCAGCCCGCTGTTAGGGTAGCAACATCTAAGGATGAGCAATTTATACTTTTGAGGTTCAAGAAGTATCACCCTCCTACGTTTAGTGGTTTGAATTCAGAGTATGCACATGGTTATCCAGAGAAGTGCCACCGTACTTTCTACACGATGGGTATTGTGGAGATGAGTGGGGTTGATTTTACTACATTCTAGCTGTCAGGAACATCATATCGGTGGTTGCGGGTTTACGAGAAGGGTAGCCTAACCAGTGCAGCTTTACTTTCATGGACTCAGTTTTTAGAGATATTTTTGATAGAGCTTATCCCCTGGACCCTTCGGGATGCATGACGCACGGAGTTTGAGCAGCTGCGCTAGGGTATTATGTTAGTGTCAAAGTATGATGTTAGATTCAGTGATTTGTCCAGACACGCACCTGCTTTGGTTTCTACAGTTAGAGAGCGAGCCTTCAGGTTTATTGAGGGGCTCATTTATGGTATCCAATTTAGCATGGCTCGGGAGCCAGAGACAGATGTTCCGTTTCAATAGGTGGTATAGATCGCTCGTAGATTAGAGGGTATGCGGGGCTAGGAGAGAGATAACAACGAGGCTAACAGGCCTCATAGACCGAGAGGATCTACTAATCCCTATTTTAGAGGCAGGGTATGTCATGATAGAGGTTTTGTGGGTCAACCAGTTCAGTTTGCACTTTATACTTCAAATGATATTTCAGATATCCATGAGTCTTAGAATACCTGTACCGAACAGCTTCCACAGCCACATCAATGGAGAGGTTGCTTTGAGTATGGAGATACCAGCCACATAGTGAGAGATGTTCCCTGACTCCATACAGATGTGTCACAGCGGGGTATTCAGGCTGTCAGTTCTTCTCTAGTTGTTGCTATACCAGCATCGCCAGCTTGAGGTAGAGGTCAAATGTGTAGAGGTCGCCCTAGAGGGGGAGGCCAGGCCTATTTGCATGCCCTTTCTGGTTGGGCAGAGGCCGATGCACCAGATGATGTACTTATAGGTAAGGTTTCAGTTCAGTATAGATATGCATTTGTGTTACTTCGATCCGGTCCTATTTATTGGTAAGATATATTCTACCTTGCTTCAGATATGGTTGTGTTTTGTAATTCTTGTATTCTGTTCATGTGTTCATGCCAGTTGAGAATTTTAGAGTGATAGCCCGTGTCTATCGCTCTGGTTTGATTGTTATTATGGGTCATGAGACTTGGGTGTACTTTCTGTTAGCTAAATATGGTATGATTTGATGTGATCTTCAGATGGTTTGGCCCGACCTATGGTTTGGGTACTCTACAGGTATGGGGAGTTTTTTTTGTGTTGTGGTTTTGGTTCTACGGGGTTAGTTAATAGGATGCTTTAGTAGCTGAGATGTTGACCTTACTCGTGATTTCGAGGGGAGGATGGCCGCTTGGTGTTTTTGTGAATAGGTGAGTTGGTGCCAGGCTATGCGTTGCGGAGAGGTCATATTAAGGTAAGATTTTTTGTGGTAGTTTCGTGTATCTTGCTTCTTCCTTGAGGATTGGATCCATATTATGGTATCGGTAGGAGTTGTGCATGTTTGTCTTGTTTGACGGTTCTGTCATGTGTTACTTTTTTCATATTTAGTCATATACAAGTTGTGCTTGTTGGGTTTGGATTGTGATGTATGTGCCCAGGTGGCGCTTGAGGTAACTTGTTAATCGGATGAGTAGTTATGAGTTTTGCATATTTATTGCATTATTTTTGGCATTATGAAGGTTTGGAACAAGGTTGTAGTCGATATGAGTTTGTTTGCCGGTATTGGGTTTGGTAATGGGCTGCTATTGTGGTCAGAGTTATTGCTATGGACTTATAGATGATGTGTTATGTCGTGTGGTTATATTTTGAGGGTGTATGCATGAGCTGTTGTAGCTAGTTAAGGGTTTTTCAATGTGTTTATGTGTTAATAGGGCCCTTGGTAGATGTGGAAATTTGATTCGAAGGCTTATCGACATGAGTGGAAGGAATAATCTGCAATTGAGATGGTATTGTCGATTTCATATGGTTTGGGGTGATGTGGGATCACCCTGTGTATTTTCATGGTGAGTTTATAAAGTGATTTGATGGCTTAGGAAAGATTCTTGGCATGTTCGAGGATGAACGTTTATTTAAGAGAGGGAGAATGTAACGATCCAACCAGTCATTTTGAGTTTTAAGGTTCCGTTTGGTTGTTCGAGGTCTTGAATGACTTCTTATTGTATATTACGACTGCGTGCACTGTTGGATTTGAATTTTGGATGTTTCGGAATGAATTTAGATGAGTGGTTCTCACTTTAGAAGCTTAAGTTAAAAATATTAACCGAGGTTTGACTTTTGTGAAAACGACCCTGGAATGGTATTCTGATGGCTCCAATAGATTGTATCATGATCTTGGACTTGGGAATATGCCCGGAATCAATTTCGGAGATCCGTAGGTTGACTTGTGTTGTTTTGCCGATAGTTGGCAATTTAAAGGCTTAGAATTTTGATAAGTTTGACCGTAGGTTGACTTCATAGCTATCGTGTTTGGATTTCTGTTTTGGGACTTAGAATAAGTCTGTTTTATCATGTAACTTGCCCGTAAATTTTAGCGTCATTTCAAGTTGATTTGATAGGAATCAGATGCACGGTTGTATTTTTAGAAGTTCTTGCATTTCATGTTGAATTCATGTGTTTCTAGGTCCGATCCGTGGTATCGGATGTTATTTTGATGATTTGATCACACGGGTGGGTCCGTGTTATATATTTAGAGTTGTGATGATGTTTGGTTTGGAGCCCCAAGGGTTTGAGTGAGTTTCGGATGCATATCGGAGTGTTGATAGAGTTTAAGTCTGCTGGTTTTTGCACAGGTGCCTCAGATCTCACATTTGCGAGTTTTGGATTGCAATTACGATGTTAGGCCGACTTTACTGGATTCGCATTTGCGAACCTAGTGTTCGTATTTGCGATGGGCGCCTAGCGGGGAGCAGATTCACATTTGCAATCTTCTTGGTCGCATTCACAAAGGTCCCATGTTCGCATTTGGGAACTATTCATCGCATTTGTGATTACAACAGGAATGGGAGGGCTTCGCTTTTGCAATGGTTTCTTCGCATTTGCGGGATTCGCATTTGCGACACCTGCAACTGGACAAAAAGCTGAGGGACGGGAGTTTTAGTCTTATTTTCATATTTTGGAACCCTAGACTCGGTATGAGGCGATTTTGAAGAGGGATTTTCATCTACAAACTTTGGGTAAGTGATTCTAATCTATTTCTAATCATATTCCATCAATATATCTTAGATTTTAACATCAAAATCACATGAATCAAAGTGAATTTTGTGAAACTTTATCAAGTTTTTAAAAAATAAGAATTTGCATTTTTAGAGTCGATTTGAACTCGAATTTTTGAAACTAATCACATATATGAACTTGTGGGGTCATGGGTAGTCGACATTTACCATTGGACCTAGTTTGTGATCGAGCGGTCCCGGGATTGACTTTATTTGATTTTTTGAGCAATTGTGTAAAGATCATAGCTTTAATTATTGGAATTGATTTTTCTTGTATTATTTGATGTTATTAAGTCAATTTTGGTTAGATTGTGCCGAGCGGAGGTGAATTAAAGGAAAGGTATTTTTGAGAATTGATTGAAGGCTTTTGAGGTATGTTTCTTGTCTAACGTTGTGTGGGAGAACTATCCCGTAGGAGTTGATTTGTTTGTACTATTTGAACTATGTGAAAGACGTGTACACGAGGTGACGAGTGTAGAAATTTGACCGACTTTTCTCATGTTCATTAAAAATGAAGTTGTTTCATCATATTATATCCCCCATTGCTAGAGTTACCCTTACATGTCTTATTTGAAGTTGATTAGTTCATGTCCTACCTTTATTGCCAAATATACTCTTATATCCCTTAATTGAAGTTGTTACCTTTTTTTATTGTCATGTATCTCTTTTGTAGTTGATTATCCATAATTGAAGTTATTGCTATCTCTTCCATTGTTGACTTATCCTTATTTGGAATCATTGTTACATGTTATCTCTCTTATTGTTGGGTCATTATTATTTGGAGTTATTGTTACATGTTATCTCTCTTATCGTTGGGTCATTCTTATTTGGAAATCATTATTACATGTTGTCTCTCTTATCATTGGGTCATTCTTATTTGTAATTATTGTTACATGGTATCTCTCCTATTGTTGAGTTACTCCTAGTTGATATCATTATTACATACTATTTCTCTCATTGTTGAGTTATTCTTGTTGAAACTATTATTACTTGTTATGTCTTTCATTGTGATCTCGCTATTCCGTTTCTTTGTATTTTGTAATTCTTGTATTTATTTACTTGTTGTACTCTCGTGTTATTGTTGTTGTTATTATTGTACTTAATGTTGTTGAGTCGAAGGCTATGCGTGGTTGTGGTATTGAAATTATTTTGAGGGAACGTTGTGGAATATGGGCACATGTGGTGCAAGTCATTATATTGTGTTGTTATATTTTTGGCATGCATGATATTGTTGAGAGGATTGTCGGGGTGTATATATATATATATATATATATATATATATATATATATATATATATATATATATATATATATATATATGTGTGTGTGTGTGTGTGTGTGTGTGTGTGTGTGTGTGTGTGTGTGTGTGTGTGTGTGTGTGTGTGTGTGTGTGTGTGTGTATGGGGGGGGAGGTTTGCGCATGTGGCGAGATAAGGCGGGAATATTATGCGTGATTGCGGCAAGACAAGGCGGACATTTACTTTATTGTTGCGCACGTGGATAGACAAGGTGGGCTATGTCGGGGATGACTTGTGATGAATTGTAGGTTTGTTATTGATAATATTTGTGTAGTGATGTGCCTACCTTGTGTGAATTATGCATTTTACGTTTTGTTGTGTTGTTTCATATGTGCCATTTGTTGTCTCTTCTCTTACCTGTTGACTCGAGTTGTGATAGAACACTTGCACAAGTATACATGTAACTAATCACTCTAATCGGTTTAAGAAGAAGAATCCTGATGTTTATTGATCATTCACATGTATTCTCATTTACCTTCCTTCCGTGTGAGAGTTGTACTAGTGGCATATGAGTTGTCCGTGCGGTTATGAGTTATTGTTATATTACTGGCACGTGAGTTGTGCGGGCGGATACGAGTTATTGTCACTCCCTTAGCACATGAGTTATTCGTACGAATATGAGATATTTATGGTATTAGCACGTGAGTTGTCCATGAAGCATGTGACTTGTCCGTGCAACTCATAAGTTGTTCGTGAGATTGTGATTTGTAATATGGGCACAAGATGCCAAGTAATTAGGGTTCGTGAATTGGGACCCGTGATTTATGATTATAAGGTATGGTACCTTTGGGAAATTCTTGAATAAATCTTGTGTAAAAATAGTTGTTCTTATTTAGTTGTTACTTGTTTTCCTTTTCTTAGTGTCACCGAACTTAAACTGTGCGCAGCTTACTCTACGACGTTATTACCTGTTGTGCCTTGTTGCTAATTGTTGCTTCTAGTTTTCTATTGCAAGTATTGTTATTTTATTTTACCATGCTTAGCTTTATATTGATATTACTCCCTGTTAGTTTTGCATTCATACTTGTACAGATTATTAAATCTAGTAGGTGTCTTGACTATTCTCGTCACTATTACACCGAGGTTAGTCTTGATACTTACTGAGTAGTGCAGTGGTGTACTCATGCTACGCTTTCTGCACAATTTTGTGCAGAGATGTCAGAGATTGTTGATCGTTAGCTAGTTAATCGATAATTGCTGTGGAGACTCAAGGTATGCCTGACATCGCATTCGAGGGCCTCGAAGTCACCTCCTGAAGTTTATTTTGTACATTATGACTATTTCGGAGCAGTTGTACTTTGAAATTTCCTAAAGAACTCAGTAGTGGTTATGACTTGTACTACCGATTTTGGGATATTATATCATGCTGGGATTGTTGGCTTTATATAGCAATATATGGTTTATATTTAATAGTTATTTTGGTTAAATTCTGTCATTTAATTCAGTAAGTGTTAGGCTTACCTAATCTTAGTGACTATGTGTCATCACGACATTCTACGGAGGAAAATTGAGTCGTGACAAAAATGAAGCTCACAAGATGCATAAGTTTAAGCAGGGGTGGACTTAGGGGAGGAAGGGTTCAAATGAACCCAATTCGCCGAATTACACAGTATGTATATATATAAGGTAAAATCCGGTGAATACCTGTATATATTATTTTTTGAATTTCTTTAACAACCTAAAGGGTTAGCTTAATGGTTAAGGAGATTTAAAATCTTTGTAAAGCGGTATGTTCAATTCCTATTGGCCCAATCTCTTTAATTTTTTTAACTTTTTCTTTTTTAAAAAAAAAACAAAAAAAATTCGTAAATGAAAATCCTGCCCTCCGTCACTAAATTTAAGTGAATGTCATAGCCACGTAGTACTGACTCATCTGGCCATGGCTATGGAAATTGAATGAAGTGCTCACACAAGGATTAAGATATATAAGTCCTTTTGCCAAATTGTTCAAAAGCAAATGCAAATATTAGCCAACTAACGTAGAGAAATCTTAAAAGATTGCTCTCACATGCATTCAGTAGCAAAGTGTACAGTTGCATTCATTATTTTTCACATGAACATTTATATGTTCACCTATGGACTATGGTCTAATATTTCATATATATATATATTTGTATTTCATGTACAAGAAAATATTATGAATACATTTGTCGTTCGTACTCATTAAATAGAACTTTCAGATTCACCTACAGTGATTACTTACTATTACTAAATGCACGTGTACGTGTAGCATAAAGACTTGATGTCAGTTTTCAGTATTCTGTAACCTAAAGCAAAAACTTTAGTGGGTTGGGAGTAAAGCAGCCCCCTGATTAAGGGGAATTGAAAATCCATGTCATTCTTAATCAGTTGTTAGTGTCTTAATCGATGTCATTAGTGTCATTAACTTCATGACACACGTCTGTAAGTGGATGATACGTGTCAATCATATAAGAAAACTCATTTGACTTTGCTAATCCAACGTCATTAGTACTCCTAGCTGATGGTTCTAGTTAACTAATAGAGTAATCAAAAGACCAACATCTGGCCATTGGTTCCAATTTTTTAAAGGGCAATTCCAGGGTTAGATTTTTAAAAAAATGTCTGGCATATCTTTATTTTTCGGGGGTCGTTTGGTTAGGAAGGAGGTTATTGCATGATTAATTATCCAGAGATTAATTACTCTGGAATTAGTTATTGCACTCTTTTATAGAGATAAAAAAAATCTATACTTTCGAAATAACTAATCCCAGAATAAATTATATCACTGTTTTATTCCAACAAAATATAGAATAAACTCATCTCAAATTTATATCCGAGATTAATTAACCCTTATCCCTCGTACCAAACGAGCCCTTGCTGTGTAAAAGTTCTGCTGATTTGTCTAAATAAAACAGATTTTTTTTAAGATATAGTACTCCGTAGGCACTTAGGCTCGGATTTATATCATGATAGGTGGCATCTTTAGATGAAAAAAACCAGTTCTACATGATGAATAATTTAGTTTATTAGTCTTGCCGAAAAGGGACCTTTGTTTTAAATATTTTCATATAAATATGCTGGACGGTTATGTGCGGGGCATTTATATATTTTAGTAAATTGGTTATTAGTTAGGAGAAACTTTGACTTGGACAAGATCAGTGGAAATTTGGAAATGGTTACTTGTTTTCTGTTAGTTCTTAATTATTTAAGCTGAGTGACAGGATCATAATTGTCTTTATTATTGATATTTTAGCTGAGACATACGTACAAAGTTAGCAAAATGAATTACCTTTACCCCTATTTGGATGGTTGTTTCACGTGCTTCATTATTGTAATATATTTTATTAATACTGCCTTCAATCCAAAATAAGTGATTTTTTTACCTTTTTCTTGTGGTCCAAAATAAGTAATTTTTCCAGATTTCAAGAATGAATTAATTATTTTTTTCCTACATTGTCCTTGGAGTAACTAGTGTTGGAATATGTGTTAGGAGTATTTATGTGAGATAGTAAAGGTTAATATGGTCAATTCCATTGCTAATTAATGCTAAAAGGTAGATTTCTTAATCTATGTGAAAATATCCAAAAAATCACTTATTTTGGACAGGAGGGAGTACTAATTTTTTTAATTGTTCTTAAAATTATAATATATAATGGTGTAAATCCGGTATTACCAAAAAAAATATTGTAACTCTGTTATTACATAACCATGAAAAAGTTCAAATTTTATAACCATGGATTTGATGGTTTTTGTGTGGTTAAAAGGAGTATACATTGTCTATTAGTTAAGGTATATACATCGAATTTTACATTTTACTATTACTACTTAGCGAGTCATGTATTTTTTTTCAACCATATTATGGATACTTTAGTTGTGAAAGTAATGATTCCTAATACTTTTATATAGATTCTAACCATTTAAATTTTGTTTATCAGAAATATACTTGACTTTACACTAGAAAATATATATTCTCTGTTCGTGAACTTATTTTTTTTGATCCGTTCCAAAAAGGATGAACCCTTTCTAAATTTGGTAATAATTTAGCTTAAACTTACATTTCTACCCTTAATGAGAAGCTTTTATAACCACACAAATACTCTGGACCCTTTTTGACTTGTTTAGGACCACAAATTCCAAAAATCTTTATTTTTTCTTAAACTCCGTGCCCAATAAAACAAGTTCACATAAATTATAACGGAGGAATATATAGTTTTGACTCTTTCACTTCAAGCTATTGATTTATTTATTTTTTCAATTCAACCAACCACCCAGCAATTATTACTCTGCCCACTAAATAGGTTTTGTGGTCCGTTCAGTGATTAGTTTTTCTTTAAAGCAATACTACATTACAGATTAATATCACTACTTTTAAACTTTTCTATGACATAGGGTGAGTTGGGTACGAAAGGAAAATATTTTTCAATTTGCTCATACTTGGTTGGCTTAAATGTTTAGAAAAATATTTTCCTTACGAACTCGTTTTCTTCCAATTGGAGGAAAATGTTTTCCTTATCAAGAGAAAGAAAAACATTTTCCAAAACTCCTTCTCAATCTTCCCCACCCTATTCCCCACCTTCACCAACCTAGCCCATACCCCCCCTCTGGAAAAAAATTATTATTTTTATATATATTCAGTTTTAGTTTTTTTATCTTTCGGTTTACAGGTTCGAAATTTTACCAGTTCCAAAGTTATGAGTTCGGAGGTTTATGTCTTTAGAAGTTTACGAGTTTAGAGATTATAAAGTTTACGAGTTCGAAAGTTCACGGTTTCGAAAGTTTAGCGGTTTGGAAGTTTATGAAATATGTGGATTCAGAAGGTTGTTGGTTCGAAAGTTTATGACTTCATATTTGTTGTATCCAAATTATTTATGAATACTCTTGAGAAGTTATTTTCCTTAATTTGCATACCAAACACCAAAAAATGAGTAAGATTACTACTTGTTTTTCAAGAAAATATTTTCTTGGTGGAAAATATTTTCCGTTAGACCAAACACACCCATAGTCTTTTAAACAAAACTTGAGCAATAGTCTAATAGTTGTGACTTTGGTCCGACATCACCACCGAAGTGTAGCCCTCTCTTTGTTTTTATTCACAGGCCAACTGTATACGATGAAATCAGGTCCCCCGATTTCGTGGACTCAGAGGTTCATATCGAGGAACAGAAGGCTCGCGTCAAGGAATAGGCTCACTAAAGACCAAGCTCGGGCTTGAAGGTAGTATAAGAGGCTCGAAGACCTAAGTGCTCGAGGAATATCGGAGCCAAGTACGACCAACTCCGAGACAATGCCGTTATGAGTTTGCTACAAAAGGACAAGATTCTCGCCACGTCCCCAAGATCATGGCATATTCCGGAATAGATTTGTACGAATTAGTACAAATCCATACTAGACGGTTATACAGCTATCCCAATAAGATTCCTTACTATAAATAGAAATGTACCTTATTTAAGGTTCCCCTCTTATATAAAATGGGCCCCAATCATTTGTAAATATCATCTAATCATTGGCAAAAAATATACTCTCTTACTTTTTCACTCATTGTTCATGAGAATTTTCCTTTAGCTTTATCATTCTTGCTTTATTGTTTTTGATCCATCTCGAAGTCACTTTGGCTCGAGGTCGATACTTCCAAGCAACACTGGTTTGATTTACTCATTTCTTTCATTTATACGCTATACTTCTTGATTATTAATTAGTATTTAACTAAATCATGTATCTTTCACAAATCAAATTTAATTGTTACTCATATTTTCGAGGTAAAAACTTTGGCGCCCACCGTAGGGCTAAATATATTAGTGTTTATTTCGATACTGATACTAATAATGCACATTATTTTTATACTTGTTCTTGTCAAAGATTCTTTGATTTCAGGATAAACCATGTCAAACTCACATAATGCACTTGTACACGGTGATGACGGTCTTGGGTTTCATGGAGAAAATGACAACATAATTTCTCTAGGGGTCGATGTACTACCGATAAATCCTGGGGAAATGCCAAATGTGGAACCAATAGATGTTAGTTCACACATTGCTTTGAATGCGGATCTAGACGCAGACGACAGAGCAAGTGTACGCAGGGAAGTTAGATCTGGTGGACAAAGAACACAGGGTGTAGAAGATGGGGGAATCATACTCCAAGTGATATTCGAGATGCTGCAAGCTCAACAGATTGCAATTGCTCAACTTCAAAGTCAGAATAAAACTCCGAGTATAGCCGAACCAGAAGATACTCGATGTACTAAACCGGCACCAGAAATATCAAACAGTAATGGCTCGGGGACTGACCCTACAATTATGGCAATGCTTGAGGAAATCACCAAGAGAATCGAGTCTAGGGAGAAAAAGAATGAGGATAATGACAAGAAAATTGAGACATATAACTCCCATGTTGATCAAATACCGGGGGAACCTCCGGTCTTGAAAGGACTGGATGCCAAAAAATTCATACAAAAGTCGTCTTCCCCGAGTGCAGCTCCGATGCCCATCCCAAGAAGTTCTGTATGCCCGATATACCTAAATACAACAGAACAACTGATCCCAATGAACATATTACCTCGTATACTTGTGGGATGAAAGGAAATGACTTGAATGATGATGAGATCGAATCAGTATTGTTGAAAAAGTTTGGGGAAAACTTGTCTAAGGGAGCCATGATTTGGCATCACAACTTACCCCAGAACTCTATCAATTCGTTTGCTATGTTAGAAGACGCCTTCGTAAAAGCACACGCCGGGGCTATAAAGGTGGCGACAAGGAAATCAGATGTTTTTAAGATAAGTCAGAGGAACGATGAGATGCTAAGGGAGTTCGTATCCCAGTTTCAAATGGAGCGAATGGAATTACCACCAGTCTCAGATGATTGGGTAGTACAAGCTTTCATGCAGGGTTTGAACGAGCGGAGTTCGATCGTGTCTCGGCAATTAAAGTAGAATCTTATCGAGTATTTAGTTGTGACGTGGTCAGACGTGCATAATGGTTACCAATCAAAGATCAGGGTCGAGAACGACCAATTGGGAGCCCCCGGGTTTAGTTCATCCTAATAGATTGGCAGCTAAGTCCTCGAGGGATACAAACAGTCAATCAAGATCAAACAAGGAACGATATCAGCCATATGTAGATAGGAGAAATAACGATTTGGGGTGTAATGCTCCTTAGAATGATCGAAGAAATGATCAAGGTTAAAGCTCTCGGGGACTCATGAGTAAGAATGGGTTCGACAAATATATTGACCTCGCGGAAGCACCTCGATTGTCGGAGTATAACTTTAGTGTAGATGCATCGGGGATCGTGTCAGCTATTGGAAGGATCAAAGACACCAGGTGGCCCAGGTCTATACAAACCGATCCCACTCAAAGGAATCCAACTTGATGTGTAAGTATCATGGCGCAAATGGCCATAGAACCGAAGACTGCAGGCAACTAAGGGAGGAAGTGGCTCAGTTGTTCATCGAGGGTCATCTTTGAGAATTTCTCAGTGATCGAGCTAAGAACCACTTAAGGAAAGATATGCAAACAGAAAAATGAGCAGGAAGAACCGCAGCATATAATCCATATGATCGTTGGCGGTGTCGATGTTCCAGAAGGGTCTATATTCAAATGCACCAAGGTGTCGATCACTAGAGAAAAATGAACTTGGAGCTATATGCCCGAGGGCATCCTATCATCCAATGACGAGGAAGCGAAAGGCATATCTCAGCCACACAATGACGCCCTGGTAATTTCTATTTTGTTAAATAAAATTCAAGTTAAACATGTTCTAGTGGATCCAGGTAGCTCAGCAAACATAATCAGATCGAGGGTCGTAGAGCAGCTCGGCCTACAAGATCAAATTATACCTGCATCCCGAGTCCTAAATGGCTTCAACATGGCAAGCGAACAATGAAGGAGGAGATAATCCTACTAGTAAACATGGCCGAAACCATCCAAAATATGAAATTCCATGTCATCGAAGGCAACATAAAGTATAATATGCACTTTTCGGGAGGCCATAGATCCACAACATTAGGGTCATACCTTCGACTTTTCATCAAATGACAAAATTCCCAACATTGGATGGAGTGAAAACGGTTTACAAAGAACACACATGTTGCAAAGGAAATGTTTGCAGTCGAGGAGGTGACTCCGGCACCAGTGCTTTCGACCTCGGAAAAATCAAGAACCAAAGATAAGCAGATGGCCAAATAGCAATCACTGATCCCAGTCCCGATAGAGCCAGAGGAACAGGTAATCGAAGAAGAAAAAGAGGATTTCCTTACTCCTCGAACCTTCGTTGTTCCCGAAGAGTCGGACCCAACCAAATCAATGGTGAGGAACTGGAACAGGTCATACTGATCGAGTACATGCCCAAAAAAAGGTATACCTGGGAACAGGATTAACCCCCGAACTCAGGAAAAAACTTAATCAATTTCTTATCGATAATATGGATTGTGTTGCTTGGTCCCCTTTAGACATGACAGGGATCCCACCGGAAATAACAATGCACCGGCTAAGCATCGACCCCAGGTTCAAACCAATAAAGCAAAAAATGAGGCCTTAGTCTGAGGTGAAGCATGTATTCATAAAGGATGAGGTAACCAAACTTCTTAAAATAGGGTCTATTCGGGAGGTGAAATACCCCGAGTGGTTAGCCAACGTAGTTGTAGTTCCTAAAAAGGGAAACAAACTTAGAATGTGATTAGATTATAAGAGTTTAAACAAAGCATGCCCTAAAGACTCTTTTCCACTGCCTAACATCGATTGCATGATCGATGCCACGGTCGGCCACGAGATCATTACCTTTCTCGATGCCTACTCCGGGTATGAACCCGGGGGACTAGGAGAAGAGCTCATTTATCACTAAGTTTGGAACTTATTGTTATAATGTAATGCCCTTCGGGCTAAAAAATGCAGGAGCTACATATCAACGCCTAGTTAACAAAATGTTCGAGGAACATATAGGTAAATCAATGGAAGTTTACATTGACGATATGTTGGTTAAGTCCCTGCGTGCAGAGGAACGTTTTACTCATTTGCAGGAAACATTCAAAATCTTGAGGAAGTACAACATGAAGCTTAACCCAAAAAAATGTGCCTTCAGAGTCAGCTCGGGCAAGTTCCTTGGCTTCATGGTATCTAATCGGGGAATTGAAATCAACCCTGATAAGATCAAGGCCATCGAAGATATCACCATCGTGGATAGTGTGAAAGCCGTGCAAAGGCTAACAGGATGAATAGTCGCCTTGGGTTGATTCATTTTGAGGTCATCAGATCGAAATCATAGGTTATTTTCCTTGCTTAAAAAGAAAAAGGATTTCGCATGGACCTCGGAATGCCAGCAAGCCTTAAAAGAATTGAACCGATACTTATCGAGCCCACCGTTGCTTCATACCCCGAAGGTAGATGAAAAGCTTTACTTATATTTGGTAGTGTCCGAGATAGCGGTAAGTGGAGTACTAGTTCGAGAAAGCAAGGTACGCAATTCCCTGTTTATTATGTAAGTCGAACTCTGGGAGATGCTGAAACTAGATACCCTCACTTAGAAATATTAGCACTTGCATTAATAAGCGCATCTAGAAAATTAAAGCCATAATTTCAATGTCATCCCATATGTGTATTAACCTACTTATCTTCTCCGAAATGTTTTGCATAAGCCCAAACTATCAGGCCAATTGGCCAAATAGGCAGTCAAACTCGGCGGGTACGATATCGAATATCAACCCCGAACGGCCATCAAGTCTAAAATCTTCGCCGACTTCGTAGCCAATTTCACACCGACCCTCGCACCCGAAGTGGAAAAGGAACTTCTTCTAAAATTGGGTACATCATCGGGGGTATGGACCCGTTTTACAAATGGTGCATCGAATGTGAAAGGGTCCGGGCTCGACATTGTTTTGAAGCTACCAACAGGTAGTACTATTAGACAATCTATCAAAACTTCTAGGTTGACTAATAATGAGGCCGAGTATGAAGCCATAATTGCAGGTCTAGAGCTAGCTAAAAGCTTGGGGGAAGAAATCATCGAAGCTAAGTGCGATTCATTACTGGTGGTTAATCAAGTAAACAGAAGCTTTGAATTTCGAGAGGATAAGATGCAACGGTACTTGGATAAGCTGCAGGTAACTTTGCACCACTTCAAGGAGTGGACTCTAGATCATGTGCCTCGAGAACAAAATAGTGAGGCCGATGCACTTTCTAATTTGGGGTCATCGGTTGAAGAAGATGATATCATTCCCGGGACTGTCGTCCAATTATCGAAGTCTGTGATTGAAGAGGGTCATGCCGGGATAAATTCTACAAGTTTGACTTGGGATTGGAGGAATAAGTATATTGATTATTTGAAAAATGGAAAACTCCTATCGGACCACAAAGAATCGAGGGCCCTACAAACCAAGGTTGCTAGGTTCACACTAGATGAAGATGGAACATTGTACAGGAGGACGTTCGATGGACCATTAGGGGTATGTTTAGGGTCGGGGACACCAATTATATTCTATGAGAAATCCACGAAGGTACTTGTGGGAACCACTCCGGTGCCGAGTCTTTGGTCCACAAAATTATTAAAGTAGGGTATTACTGGGATAACATGGAAAAAGACACCAAGGAGTTTGTTAAAAAATGTGATAAATGTCAAAGGTTCGCACCAATGATTCACCAGCCCGTGGAGCAACTACACTCAGTCCTGTCCCCGTGACCTTTCATGAAATGGGGAATGGACATAGTCGACCCTCTACCAACGACACCAGGTAAAGCTAAATTCATTTTGTTTATGACTGACTACTTTTCTAAATGGGTGGAAGCACAGGCCTTCGAGAAGGTTAGAAAAAAAGAAGTTATAGACTTCATTTGGAATCACATCGTGTGTTGATTCGGGATACCCGCCGAAATCGTGTGCGACAATGGCAAGAAATTCATCGGCAACAAGGTCACGGAGTTCCTCGAAGCACATAAAATAAAAAGGATTTTATCAACACCATATCACCCAACCGGGAACAGACATGCCGAGTCAACAAACAGAACTATCATTCAAAACTTGAAGAAAATGTTGGACGATGCAAAAGGAAAATGGAGAGAAGTTCTACCCAAGGTCCTTTGGGTATATCGAATGACATCGAAGTCTAGTAGGGGGCTACTCCGTTCTCTTTATCATACGGCTCCGAGGCCTTAATCCCGATCGAAGTCAGAGAACCCAGCGCCAGGTTTCGACATGCATCGGAGGAGTCAAATCACGAGGCTTTGAATACTAACCTTGAGCTGTTGGATGAAAAACGAGAAGCAGCACTTGTTCGGATGGCCGTACAGAAGCAAAGAGTCGAGAGATACTATAATAGAAGGGCCAACCTTTGACACATCAAAATCGGGGACTTAGTTCTACAGAGAGTCACCCTTAATACTTGAGACCCAAATGAAGGGAAACTAGGCCCGAATTAGGAAGGACCGTACCAAGTCATCGGAGTTGTTAGCAAAGGATCTTACAAACTTGGCATGATGGAAGGCAAGCAATTGTAACAACTGGAATGTAACATTACTCAAGCGATATAACTGCTAAGGTATGACCTTTTCCTTTTTTCATTAAGATTTAAGGCTAACTCATTACAGGTGTTCGATCGATGCCGAGGGCACCTTTCCACTCGAAGACCTTAGGTTTTAAAGCACGCGTTGCACTCTTTTTCCCTTAGATCAGATTTTGTCCTAAATGGGTTTTACCGGCGAGATTTTTAACGAGGCAACAAATATGTGCTACCTAAGGATAACTCAACAGTATCCAAGGCTTCTTTTCAATCAACCTCGAATATTGTGGGGCATCACCTATATTTTCGAGGAAAATACTTCACGCCAAAGAGGGCCTCGATAGGAAAACTTTGTAATGGACCAAACGATCAGATAAACTGTATCCATATAGAATAGTCAAGCCCCGATGGCAAAACATGTACGCATGTATCAAATTATTCAAAGAAGCATTCTTTCTATATCCAAAAACACTTTGTGTCTCAAAGATATTTGCTACTATACGAACATCATACTTGTGATTTTGCAAGAAACGACTCAAGGGCCAAAACGCGAACACACCTCGAATACTCGGGGACTGTCATCGACAGTCAACGCATTCGAGTCATCTAAAATCGAATTCATAAGACCTTAAAGAGGCATCCCCTCGACATAAAGACCAAGGCCATCATACTCGGGGACTAACCTTTTGAACATGTTCAAAGGGTTATCGGGAAACAAGTCCAAGAGACATACCCAAAGGCTATGGCCATATTAAAGGCTACGACCATATTAAAGACTACGGTCATATAAAAAGGCTACTGCCAAAATAACGCGGCTCGTAGGCGTCCGACTTTAGCCATAAGTTAAAGGCCTTTAAATACTTTGAAAAACTGGTTAAACTAGGCTACCCTCGGCAAAATAAAAAAAGGCGTCGATAAAATCAGCCGTCGAATAATCTAAAGGCTTTGATAAAATCAGCCTTCGAAAAAAACCTCAGAGGTATTCAATTATCGTGACACAAACGGATTACAAATGAGGTTCCGATTGATTGAACCTTCGAAAAACCCAACAAGTACAAAAAACACATGTTAAGGCATAATGAAATTTCAACTAAGTATTTTAGCTGAAAAGAGGGAAATATTATAGCTGTCTTAGAGGCCGAAGTGGCCCAACCTAAAGAGCCTAAGGGCCGACCTAAAACAGCCTGAGGGCCGAAGCATGAGGAGTTCAAGATCTTACTCTCACTCAACTTGGACTCAACAGTCCCATCATCCCGAGCTCACTTCAAATCGACTTAAACATAGCTCGAGGATTAACAAAAACCTTAAGATGTGTTCTATTATAAGATCACCCATAGATTACTAAGAAACCTAAGGGTTATTATATTCAGATCCGAGCCAATGTTCACTTCATCATTAAGGTTGTCAATTTTTTTCCACAAAATAAAGACAATGCGTAATTCAATACAAATCAGAGATGAAGCAAATGAATTCTTTATATTTATAAAAGATATTTACAAGAGATATTTACAACACCCACGAGGGGCCTTACATAAAAAAAAAGAAACAAAAAAGAACCTAATCTATTTTGTGGCCACACCCTCGGGAACCATATCTTTGGAGGCATATCCTCAGGAGCTGCGTCCTCGGGGGTCGCATCTTTAGGAACCTCCTCCTCGAGGACTCCATCTTCATGTCCCCAGCCCTTAAAACCATTAGTAGAATCTTCATCATCGGAAGAAACAAGGAATCTGGAATCGGTTTCCATCACCCTTGCTTGAGCTATCTCTTCAGTAAGGTCAATACCTTGAGCGTGGATCTCTTCAAAGGTCTCCCTCCGATATTGTCACTTGGCCAGATCATTGCTCCATTTTTCCCGGTCGGAGGCCTCCCTCAGCTCTGCTGGATCAGCCTCGGCATCCCTCAAGTACACGGCAATGGTTTTATCGGGCATGGCCTTCGTCCTCTCCACTTTGGCCCTGGCTTCAGCAACCTCAGCCCCAGCTTCAGCGAGCTTGACCTCGAGCTCCTCGATCTTCTTGGACTGAGCCAGATTTTTCACTTTAATACCCTGGAGCTGGGTCTCAACCGAGGCCAGTTGGGCTAGAGCAGCCTTTTTTATCAGCAGCAAACCGATCCATGTTCTCCTTCCATCGGTTGTAGTCGGCCTTAACCTGATCAACCTTGCCCTGAAGCTGCCCGATCAACTCTAATTTCTGCTGCAGCTGAGACAGTTAAGTGTTAGCCTCCACAGTGAGGCCAAGAATATCATACTCTTTCAAAATGACGGTTACCTGCTTGTCTAGCTCGGCCTCGTTTTTATGGGTTTTGGCTAAATCAACCCGAAGGTCCTTCATCTCGTTCTCTTTTTGGCCGCAAAGGAGCCTTAGGGCCTTCTCTACTTTCGAAGATTTCTTGAGCTCGGCCTCACATTGGCTCAGCTCGGCCCTGAACTTGGTAATGGCCTACAAAAAAAAACAAAGAGATGTCAGTTAACACAGAAGGAAAAGAAAACAAAGAATTTTTTGCAACAACAAAAATTAGTTCTTACGCGAGAGAAGAGACGCTGAGCCTCTTCAAAGAGGGTAGATGCATCATTGAGGTCGGCGGTATCATCGACCCTAGTAAAAAAATCGTGAAAACGATCTTCTTAGAGGACCTTGCTCGGATCGGGCGTACGCAGAGCTTTAGCATCTTTTATTGCCTCCTCGGAATAAGATGGTAGAGAAGGGGAATGACTTATTGTCACGAACCCGAGATCCTCACTCAGGGCGTTCTGATTAGTTTTGAGGTTTTCAGCATATGTCCCCTCTGGTGTACTTGTCGAAGGCGTAAGAATAATCTCGATCTCAGGGGACTCGAGGGCTTTTCCTCAGTCTTTCTTCGGAGTTTCCTCACCACGAGGCAAGATCTCCGGTTCAGAGGGCTTGGCGGTTTCTATTAATTTCCTAGCTCGGGGCACCAACGTCGATTCTTTGCCTTCGTTTTCTTCATCATCCAGGAATTGTTGGGCCGAGTCTACGTCCACATGAATAAGTTTCTTCCTTAGCCTTCGAGCAGGGGCTTTCTTGTCTTGGGTATCTTTAGGGTTCGAAGCCCTTTTCCTTTTGTTGTCCTTCCCTATTTTTGGAACCGGGGACACAATCTCTTCCCTAGGCGGGGCTAGCCTCATTTCAGAGACATCTCTGATGCCTGCATAGATAAGCTTAAGTGTGGAAAACATCTCCAGTAAAGGAAAAGTATGAGAAAACCTGGGAAAGGAACTAACCGTGGTGCTTGGCCTCCCATTTTCCCCTCGATAAGTCATGCCATTTGCGCTCATCATATGATGAGGTTGCAGCTAATTTTCGGACCCAATCCTCGAGGTCGGGGACTGCTTGGGGCATCCAAGCCACATCTACAAAAATGTTAAAGGCATTACGAAACTCGGAAGCGGAATATCAGATGGTATTTGGAAAAGGACTTCGCTTAAGTTTGAAGTTCCATTTCTCCGGATTTTCATTTTTTCCCTAGGGATGATGTTCGAGGTCCTCACCCTGACGAACTGGCTCATCCAACCTCGATCTTTATCATCGTCATTACTATCCAAGAAGGCTTTGCTTGATCGATGTTGAAGCTTGATCAACCCTTGAAACAGCTGAGACTGATACAGCCGAATAAAATGGTTGAGGGTAAACTCTAACCCCTCAGCCTTGCTAGAGAAGTAGCACACCATAATCACGATGCATCAAAATGAGGGATGCATCTGGCTGAGAGTAACCTCGTACCTTTTGCAAAAGTCAATCACTACTAGATCAAGGGGACCCAGTGTGAAGGGGTAAGTGTAAACACTTAAGAACCCCTCCACGTGAGTATTGATGCTCTCCTTGGGGTCGGGGATCTACCTCGTATCCCCAACCACAGTCCTTCTTCATGGCCTTGAGATGCTTCTTCGATATCAATCTAATGTATCGGGATACATATTCGCATCGGCCTGGGATATTGGGGGGATTTTCAATGTTGAAATCTTTCTTTATCACACAAGGGCCAGGAATGATCTTGTGAAGCGCCGGCGCCGCAAGTTGGGCCGGCCAGGAAGAGGAAGAAGAGGCCTTCTCTTTTGGAGGAACTGTCTTAGAGAATTTTACCATGGTTTTGAGTTAAGAAATGCAGAAAGTGGTGGAGCCTGGCATTTTCCGGCACTTAAAGGGCGGTGGAAGCAGGTGAAGAGAGAAAGAGATGAAAAGAAGAAGGGACCAGAGAGAATGCGATGAAGAAGTAAAGTTCTTAATTCAAAGAAAAGCCCCGTATTTATAGATAAACGATGACGGTTTGGCGGTGCTAGTGGCCAACCATCACTGGCACACATTTAATATGTTGGGAAAGTGAACCGACGTTTCTATCAATTCGAGCGCCTATGTCATGGGAATGATGTCATCATCGGAGACTCCAGAAAATCGAGGTTTAAATTATTTCTTATCATTTTACTCTAAGAAATGCGGGGACTATCTATATACAGTGAAATCAGGTGCCCCCAATTTTGTGGACTCGGAGGTTCATATCGAGGAACAGAAGGCTCGCGTCAAGGAATAGGCTCACTAAAGACCAAGTTCGGGCTCGAAGGTAGAATAAGAGGCTAGAAGACCTAAGTGCTCGAGGAACATCAGAGCCAAGTACGACCGACTTCGAGACAGTGTCATTATAAGTTTGTTACAGAAGGACAATATTCCCGTCATATCCCCAAGATCATGGCGTAAATTCCGGAATAGATTTGTACGAATTAGTACAAATCCGTACTTGGCGGTTATACAACTATCCCAATAAGATTCCTTACTGTAAATAGAAATGTACCTTATTTAAGGTTCCCCTATTATATAAAGGGGACCACAATCATTTGTAAACATCATCTAATCATTGGCAAATAATATACACTATTACTTTTTCGCTCATTGTTCATCGGAATTGTCCTTTAGCTTTATCATTCTTGCTTTATTGTTATTGATCCATCTTGAGGTCAGTTTGGCTCGAGGTCGATACTGCCTAGCAACACTGGTTTGATTTACTCGTTTCTTTCATTTATACGCTATACTTCTTGATTATTAATTAGTATTGAACTAAATCACGTATCTTTACAATCACAAATTAAATTTAATTGTTACTCGTATTTTCAAGGTAAACACCAACTTTAATTTTAAACAATCTGAAAAAAGACAGTCGAAAACCTAATAATGCACATGTTTTCCATGCTTTTCTTTCAATTTTTTTTTCGCACTACGTTGTAGACTAGGGAGGAAAAATGGAAAGGGAATTAGGAAATAGTGAAAGTCAAACACAGACCAATTAATATGAAAATTTTTTATTACGCCTTGTCTATACTTGTATGTGTGAACCTCACATGAGTTGAAAACCTAGGCCCAGTTGGACCTCTATTGCTCAATGTACAAGCTTGTTGAAATTGAGTTGATATTGGGCCTAAATACGTTTTGGGCCAACCCGACAAAGCACTAAAATTTCTGGATGGGCCAGGTGTCGCGCCTTTTTTTTTTCCTAAGCGGAAATCGGGTTTATGACATTTGAAGGGACAAATCAGTCCTTTTGGGAATTGGGTTTGCGTTTGAAGAGTCACCACCTATTGATTAGGGTGTATTAGGACACCAAAAGAGTTTGATTTTGAATAATCAGAGATTAGGGTAAGGGCTTGAAATTATTCCAAGGGGAAGGTGTTAGGCACCTCTCAGAATCCACTAGTGTGGTTCTCGGCCAGACAATTATTGTGAATTTGGGTGCAATTAAAATGTAGACAAATAAGGTTCAAATAATAGGGTTTTCATATAATGGTTTGCAAACAAACAAAGTTTGGAAGAGCAAAGAAGGTTGATTTTTTAAAGAAGGAGTTGAAATGATAAAAGAAATAAAGAAATAAGGGAAAGGGGGTCCTAGGTTTATTAATAATATGGATCATCCCACACAATGCCCGGTAATCACTCCTCAATGAGGGGCTACACGTGACATTATCGTGTGGTCATCATATCCATATCTACTCTTCCCACCCCGTTAAGGTATTTAAAGAGCGGATTGGTCTTGTTTACTTATTGCATGCTATTACCCGCCCCAATCTTATCAGTGCCGGAGGCATTTAGGACTACTAATCCTAAAAGGGAGGGATATTAGGATTATTTGTAGCTTCAAAGGAAAAAACTCTAAGGCGACATACAAAACACGTATTGCAAATTGGGGAAAGCATATAACAAGTAGAGGCTCAGATATACCTTGTTAAACAAAGAAGCACGTAATTTAGCATGAGCTACACATACTGTTTAGGTATGATTTAAAAGGTATTAAAGACGAGTGAGAGGAAATTATTGAGACAGTTTCAGCTTATCACATAACTAAGATAAGAAGTCCGAATCAGGCCTGCTTGCTGGTTGTAATTATTAACAGAAGCAGATTCAGTTTATATTTATTACCCTAAGGCTTGCCTAAGTGTTGTACAATGATCCTATAAGCATGGTATCTACTGGATTCAGAAAGCAATGAAACAATAAGGCTTCAAAATAAACTGTTTGAATGCACACTCGTTGAACTTGATAAGTGATAGAATCAGATTATTAAAAGAGAGGCAGGATTTAAATGAATTGATTAAAAGTCCTACGGCTGATAGTAGCCATTATTACTGATTTATATCCAACACTGAGTGAGGCGAATCAGATTTTTTAGAAAATCCTATAGGCATGCTTTCTATACATTACTGATTTCAAGACCTTGTAGACGCAACGTCGAAATGCAGAAGCCTTATAGACATGATTTCTAAGTGAAGTTTGAATATGCAAAATCCTATAGACATGATTTCTAAGTTAAATATGCAGAATCTTATAGACATACTTTTTAAGTGAAGTTAAATATGCAGAATCCTATAGACATGATTTCTAAGTAAAGTTAAATATGCAGAATCTTATAGACATGATTTCTAAATGAAGTTTGAATATGCAAAATACTATAGACATAATTTCTAGGTGAAGTTAAATATGCAGAATCCTATAGACATGATTTCTATATGAGGTTGAATATGCAGGAATATAGTAGTCATATAGTCATGATTTCTACCCTTTGCATACATAGTTACCCAACCTTTTTCACTAACTAGCCCCAAATGTTTATTACAAATTATTAAAAACCAGAATAAATAAAATTACATCAGGAAAAGTAAAAAAGTACACCTAGAGGAAGCCTGATTCTGACTTCCTCTCTGACTTACAAGATAAACTCAACTCAAAGACCATTGATTTAAAGCCTTTCTCCAATTTGAGTGTATCAGAGTTCTCTAAGAGCCTCAATGGGACTCCGGGCAATGCTCACACTCAAATTGTATTATCAGAATAGGGGCAAGTGCAGTGTGGAAGTGTCAGCCCTCAAGTGTTCAAGTTCAGAGGGAGCTCAAGGGGTCCCAGGCAAGGCTCACAAGAGGGGGCAGAACTAAAAGTCTAAGAGAGAGTGCAAGTGAGGAACATAGTTCTAAAGGGGTGACAGAGAGGGAAACAACTACAAACAAGTACACAAAAGGGGTTCAGGGGAATAGGGAAGTTGCAAAGAGCCTATGTGCTTAGGCATTTAGCTAATTCTGGGCATGCACAACAATAGAGAGTGCTGTTATGCTTACAAATCAACAAGAATACACAACATATGATAGTGACATAGAGGTTATGATACCAGGGGAATCAAGTTTGAGCCATAGACAATAATACTTAATACTGTCATGTCTCAAACAAACCATTAGCATCAAACACATTTCGGTAGGGGGGTTTGGGATGAATACTGAATTAAACACAAGCAATAGATAGACAAGAAAGGCAGAAGAGTGTAAAGTAATACATTGTTGTGATGCTGAAATTTAATCAGAACATACCAGTTTCAAAGAGGCAAAGTATAATAAAACAAGTAGCATGACTTGAGAAACAGGCCACAGTGCAAGTAACAAGAGAGAATGCTTTTTGAGTGTAAGTTCAGAAAACTAAGAAGTGTTCGTGTGTGTTTGTGTCAATGAAAGAGCATGGTATTTATAGTTTGAAAACAGGCAGAGAATAAGGCAATAAAATAACCATGTACCAATTAAAATCAATCAGTAGAAGAACTTCTGTTAATTAAGGAGTTCAAACTTAAACGGTAATGAATAGAAATCATTTAAGGAAAGAGATCAAATAAGCATCTTGTGCAAAGTAGACAATTAGTGGTAAATACATAGGAGTTTAATTAAGGGAAGGATCTTTGAAATACACGGTTAAACAAATAAGGTAAGAATCAATCAGTACATAGTAAATCAAGGAGTCAGAGATTCAAAATTACTGGTTCATGAATAAACCAAGTCAGAAAGGCTAAGGAAAGTTTTCAAATCAAACCAAGAAACACGAATTTAGAACAGATCTAAAGAAATCATAAGAACCTCAAAAGTTAGGGTTTTAGAAGAACCTAGATGGTGAGAAAGGCTTGGAAAGTCATCGATGTAAGCAGGAGAAGTCGAGATCAGGCTCGAATAGCCATGGCTGGCTGGAGCAAAGTCGGAGACGGCCATAGAACTCGAATCGAACAAAGTCTGGGCCAAGCTTCTTTAGGGTCAGACCTTGAAACTATAGTAACCAGGCGTGTAGGAGTTATAGGAGGCCGATATAGGACTTCAATGGCCTTGGAAGCCATAGTTTCCGGTGATTTTAGGGTGGAAGCGGAGGGAGGCGGCTAGAGTTTGAGGGGAGCTTGAGAGAGAACTGGGAGAAAGGGGGGATTCAAGGGCGGCTACAGAAGGGAAATGATTAGGTTTATGGGTTAGGTCGGGTTAATAAAGGAAGGGGCAAATATAGGCCGTTGATCTAAGTGATCAACGGCTGGGATTAAAAGAGGGTTCGGGCGGGTTATTTTAAAGGGTCGCGGGTCGGGTAGATTTAGGATTTGGGCTGGATAATTGGATTTAAAATTGGGTTTACTTGGGGTGTCAAATCTGGCTAAAATTGAAATGCAAGTGGGCTAACTTTTAAATAGCCATTTTCCCTTATTTAATTTATAAAAATAGTAAAATAATTTCTGGAAATAAATTAAAGGTGCTAAAATGATTAATAATACATAATTATCAAATTAAAAATATTGGAGTCTATTTTATAAATATAATTACAATTAAATATTGAAAGAGGCCAATATTGCAATTATATGCAATTTAGCTTTAGAAATACTAAATAAATTTGTAAAAATATGCAAAAATTATGCTAGCTATTTTTAATATAAATATAAGAATCCAATAAATGAATCACCCAAAATGATAATTTTGGGGATAATTATTGGGGTTTTCTTGATAAAATAGGGCAATAAATTGATTTAAAAATCTTAAAAAAAATTAAGAGAAAAATAATAAAACCTTGGGACATACTTATTGTTACGCGGCGCCTTCCTGAGATTCCTTGGAAGAGCGACGTAAGGCTAAGCAACTGATGTCAGTGCAGTTGTTGTCCGCCAACTGAGGTCCCCTCCGTACGCTAGACTAGATTGTCAGTGTCGTACGGGAAAACCAATGCCAAGAGCAATTGAGAGAACAGGATTGAGAATTGAGAACGAAAGAAAGATTGATTGCATTAATGAAATCTATTACAGAAAGGCAACGCGGTGTCGAGGGGGAGAGACACCAGTACAGAGAATTGTTTGCTTGCTAGAAAGTTTGATTGCTTGATCCCCCCTAATAATGCTTAAAAAATATAATCCAAAGCTACAAGACTAGACTTGATTAAGCTAGAGAAACATAATGGAAGTAAATGGAATAAAACTACTCTATATTTACAATGAAAAAGACTTAGTTTGCTATAAGGCAAAAAAAATAGGTCCGTTGTCAGCAGCATAGTCTTTGGCATCTGGGTCTGCACGCGCGGCGCTGTTGGCATTTGCCTGCGGTTGGGCGCTGGTAAGGGATATCGGTGGGGCGACAGAGGAACATGCGCGCTTGTCACTTGGCGCGGCCAAGACCACGAGGCCGTCCATGACGCTAGGCATTGGAAGGCTTGCTAGGACGCCACGGGGCGCGCCCAAGGGGTCATGGGGCACGGCTGAAAAGCCGCCCATAACATTCTCCCCCACTTGAGTTGGCGATGTCCTCGGCTCCTTACTTGCAAGATAATTTTCAATTAGGCTCTTGTAGTCTTTGAGGTTTGTTCCCCTCTCCCAAGTGTTCTCCTCTGCATCACAGCCCTGCCATTTCACCAAGAACTCTTGGTAATCTTTCCTTGAGGCATGAATCACTCTATCATCAAGGATAGCTTCAACATGCCTTTTCCTGGTTTAATTGGGCCCTCGAATACTGGGTATTGTGAGCTGGCTCCTTGAAGGATCCTCCGTGTCTTCCCGAAAAGGTTTCAGGAGGCTGACATGGAAGACAGGATGAATTTTCCACCAAGCTGGGGTATCCACCCGGTATGCAACTTTCCCAATGCGCCTTTCAATGGACAAGGGTCCAATGTATTTTTGCAATAGGCGAGGGTCATGGACCCCCGCAAATAAGTAACGCTTTGGAATTTTGACCATCACTTTGTCTCCTACTTGGTATTCAACAAAGCGACAATTCTGATCAGCATGCCTCTTCATCCGCTTTTGAGCCTTGACAAGATAGTTCCGCACTATCTCCAAATTTTGCTTCCACTCTTTAGAGAAGCTAGCAGATCGAGGAGATTTAGACATATTTGGTGCATTGATTGTGTGTGGGAGTAGTGGTTGCTGTCTGGTAATAATTTCAAAAGCGTTTTTGTTTGTACTAGAGCTCTTTTGTGAATTGAAACACAGTTGAGCAGCATCCAGAAGCTTCCCCCAATTTTTCTGCGATACAGTTACAAAATGACAGAGATATTCCTCCAACATACCATTGAACCGCTCCGTCTGGCCATCAGATTGCGGATGAAAACTTGAGCTGTGACTCAGCTTCGGCCCAAGGCACTTAAAGAGTTGGGTCCAAAAGTTACTAGTGAAGCGTAAGTCACGATCACTAATAATGTCTTTGGGCAGGCCCCAATATTTGACGACATGAGAGAAGAAGAGTCGAGTTGTATCTTCTGCTGATATATATTGTGGGGCAGCAATAAAGGTAGCATACTTAGAAAACCGATCTACCACAACCAAGATAGTTGTTAAATCTCCGACCCTGGGCAATCCGGGGATGAAATACAGGGAAACACTTTCCTAAGGTCTCTTTGGGACAGCTAGTGGTTCCAAGAGCCCTGCCTGTGTTAAGCGGTCTGACTTGTCCTTCTGGCATACTAGACAAGTCTTCACATACTGAGCAACATCATCAGCCATTTGAGGCCAATAATATGCACGACGAAGTAACGCCATGGTGCGTTCTTCACCGGGATGGACGGCCCACAAAGTATCATGACATTCCGCCAGAAGAGTCCTTCGCAGATCTCCTCCTTTAGGAACATAAAGTTGGTTCCCTTTCACTTTCAGAAAACCATCTTCCATGTAGAACTGACGAGTCTTGCCCTGTCCTACCAAATCAACCAAATACTGTGCAGCAGGATCTTTGATGAGTAAATCCTGTATCTGATCCTTGATGGAGGTGGATACTTCGCTCCCCCTTAGGGTGGCGAGTAGGCACACTGATGCTAGATCAGCTCTCCGACTGAGCGCATCAACAACATGATTGGTCTTCCCACTTCAGTACTCCAGGTTGAAGTGGAATTCAGCTAGGAGTTCCTGCCACCTGGCCTATCGACCATTCAACTTCGGCTGGGTCATAAAATGGCTAACAGTTGTGTTGTCTGTCTTGACCATGAACGGGGTCCCCAACAGATAGTGCCTCCAGAGGCGCAAGCAGTGGACGACAGCCAATAATTCTTTCTCATGGGCGGCATAGCGCCGCTCAGCATCTTTCAGCTTCCGACTCTCGTACGCTATAGGATGCCCTTCTTGTAGCAGGACTCCACCAAGGGCATAGTCAGATGCATCTGTTTGTACTTCGAATGGCTTGGCCAGATCAGTAAGGGCCAAGACGGGGCTACTAGACATAGCCGCTTTCAATGCGTTGAAGGCCTCCGCTCGCTTGGGTCCCCATTCCGCTTTCAATGCATTGAAGGCCTCCGCTCGCTTGGGTCCCCATTCCCAAGGCGTGACCTTCTTGAGGAGTTCTGTCAATGGTACTACAATGAGGGAGTAGTTTTTCACAAATCGCCGATAGAAATTGCATAGACCAAGGAACGCCCTCAAGGCGTGGATATCCTTAGGCGGCGGCCAATCTGTGATTGCCTGAATCTTCTGCTGGTCTATCTTGATCCGCTCTTCCTCGATGACATGTCCGAGGAAGTCAATTTGCTTTTGAGCAAAGGAGCACTTAAATAGCTTCGCATATATTTCATGCTCCCACAATCGAGCTAGGACCTTCCGCAAGTGCATCAGGTGTTCCTCCAATGTTTGGCTATATACCACAATGTCATCCAAGTAGACCACCACGAATTCATCAATGTACTCTCGGAAGACTTGGTTCATCAAAGTGCAAAATGTAGCTGGGGCGTTAGTCAAGCCGAATGGCATAACCAGGAAATCGTATGACCCATATCTTGTCACACAGGTCGTTTTGTGCTCATCACTCTTTGCAATCCGAACTTGCCAATAACCTATCTTCAGGTCTATTTTGGTGAACACCGTTGCAACACCCAGTCTATCGAACAAGTCTGCCATTAGCGGAATAGGGTACTTGTTCTTTACAGTAATTTTGTTTGGAGCCTGATAGTCCACACAGAGTCGTAGACTACCATCATGTTTCTTTTGGAATAGCACAGGGACCCGTATGGGGATTTGGAGGGCACGATAATCCATGTGTCTAGCATTTCCGTCAATTGTCTCCAAAGCTCGATGAGTTCGGGTTGTGACATTCTGTAAGGCGCCCGGGCGGGTGGCTTCGCGCCCGGTACCAGCTCAATCTCATGGTCTGCAGTGCGCCTAGGCGGTAGTCGCTTTGGCATGTCTTGTGGCATGATATCTTCAAACTCTAGTAGTATCTCCTTCACGGGCTTAGGAATGGGGCCCGAGGAGCATTCTACATCTTCAATGCATAGGGTTTCCAGGAACGTGGGTTCATTTCTTTTGACCCCCTTCTTCAACTGCAAGGCCGAGATGTTTTCAACGGCCATCTTCATGGGTATGCACGGGATAATGCAGGGCTTGGTCCCGTTTGCTCCCATCATCAGTAACATGTCAGCATACGGTAAAGGCATGGTGTTGGTTTGCCTCAGGAATTCCAATCCAACTATCAACTCGAAGTCATCTATGATCACCATGCGCAGGTTGAATTTTCCTTCGTAAGGGCCAAGCTTCACCGGTACTTCTTTGGCTATTCCACCCACTGGCTGGGGAGGTAAGTTGATAGCCTTGACACGGCCTCTACCTTTCCCTACAATTAGACCAAGGCGCTCCACCTGAGTCGAAGCTAAGTAGTTGTGGGTAGCACCCGTGTCTACCATGGCCCGAATGGGGTTGCCATTCACCTTCATCTCAACGAACATTAAGGTCCTCTCGTGCTTAAGAGGAGTCTCATCGTCCGCCTTCTTTTTCCCTTTCTTGGTGACTGGACATGGGTCCTTCTTCTTATGGATACCAGCACTAGTCTCTGCTAATGCCTCAGAAATGGAGCCAACAATTGCATTGAAGGCACCTACTGGTTCAGTCTGATCCGCATCGTCTGAGTCGTCATCAGTCCCATCATCAAAAGTCTGATGGGCGTTCATCTGTGCATGTGGGCACTCATTGTTCCAATGTGGTCCGCCGCAATGACGGCATCCTGAAGGAGGCTTCCTCCCCCGATCATTGTTGTTAGACGCATCATTGTTGCTGCTTGTGGAGGGAGCCTTAGGTTTGGTTGAGCCCTGATCTCCCCCACTTCTGCTAGGGCCACCATTGCTAGACTGACCCCCTTTGAATCCCGCTCTGGCAGGCAGCTGAGGCCTATCCTTCCAAGCTTCCATTTGATAGTCCCCAAGGCATTCAGCTACTTGGATCTCCTTGGGCAGGGTATCTACCCGTTGTCTTTATAGCTCCATACGGGCATAAGGTTTCAGGGCTTCTAGGAAAGTGAAGAGCTTGTCTTTGTCCCCCATGTCGCGTATGCTTAGCATGAGCGCAGAGAATTCCCGCACATAGTCCCGCACAGATTTGGTCTGGCGGAGCTCCCGTAGCTTTCTCCTTGAATTGTATTCAACATTTTCAGGGAAGAACTGTAGGCGTATGGCTGCCTTCAGTTCTGCCCATGTTTCGAGAGCATCTTCACCGGCCTTGATGGCTTCGTATTTCACTTGCCACCAGAGTTTAGCATCACCCAGACAACAGTTGCTACCTTCTTAGCGTCTTCTAGGCCCCCAACAACATCAAAATATTGTTCGACATCAAAGATGAAGTTCTCCACTTCTTTGGCATTCCTAGCTCCACTGTATGGCTTTGGCTTAGGAATTTTCAGTTTTTGTGTCACGGAAATGGGGTTTGCAGTGCCCCCGATCTGGTTTCCACCGCCTCGCAGTAGGCCCTGTAAAGCAGCATTGACGACATTGAGCTTGTCTGTCAAGTCATCAATAGTTTGTTGCATGGCAGTCACCCTGTCTGCCTCTTGTCCCCTGTAAGCTAAATCCTCGGCACTCTCCTATTGGAGTCCCTCGAATTTGCCAAAAATTTCGGCTGCCTCTGTGGCTGCCGTTTGCCGGTCTCCGTCGAAGTCACGACTGATGTTTTCTATGTCAACTTCGGCCTGGAGCACCATGCGGTCCAGGTCATCCAACCTTTGCCCTAGGCTGATTCTTAGTTCAGGCACGGTATCCATGATGGGCAGTAATCCGTCAACCATTTGTTCAAGGGCCGCAATGCGGTCCCCATGATTCACCATGGTCAGAAATGGTGGTAATGGCAATGCGTTCCCTCGTCTGATGTCGAGCCTAGGCTCTGATACCAACTGTTACGCGGCTCCTTCCTGAGATTCCTTGGAAGGACGACGTAAGGCTAAGCAACTGATGTCAGTGCAGTTGTTGTCCGCCAACTGAGGTCCCCTCCGTACGCTAGACTAGATTGTCAGTGTCGTACGGGAAAACCAATGTCAAGAGCAATTGAGAGAACAGGAATGAGAATTGAGAATGAAAGAAAGCTTGATTGCATTAATGAAAGCTATTACAGAAAGGCAACGCGGTGTCGAGGGGGAGAGACACCAGTACAGAGAATTGTTTGCTTGCTAGAAAGTTTGATTGCTTGATCCCCCCTAATAATGCTTAAAAAAAATAATCCAAAGCTACAAGACTAGACTTGATTAAGCTAGAGAAACATAATGGAAGTACATGGAATAAAACTACTCTATATTTACAATGAAAAAGACTTAGTTTGCTATAAGGCAGAAACAGGTCCGTTGTCAGCAGCATAGTCTTTGGCATCAGGGTCTGCGCGCGTGGCGCTGTTGGCATCTGCCTGCGGTTGGGCATTGGCGAGGGATATCGGTGGGGCGACAGAGGCACATGCGCGCTTGTCACTTGGCGCGACCAAGACCACGGGGCCATCCGTGGCGCTAGGCATTGGAAGGCTTGCTAGGACGCCACGGGGCGCGTCCAAGGGGTCATGGGGCACGGCTGGAAAGCCGCCCATGACATTATATATGCAAATAAATACTATTTTGAGAGTATTTTGCATATTAAAAACATACAGGGAAAAATTGGGTATCAATAACTGCCCCTCTTTACCCAGGAAGGATGAAAGAGTTGTCGGGTAAAGATATGATGGCCAATTTTGACCGAACGAAATGATTCAAGGAGACTTAGGCCGCAATCTGGTTTCTGATCTGCCTATATATCCCTGGTTTTACAGGAATCAGGTCGTATGTAGTTCGAGATCCTTCGGCGGAATATGCCGATGGAGACTTTTCAAGAACGGGCGTAATATTCAGGTTGGGGTGAATGGTTTGAATCCTGATAGGGCTGCGGGAATTGGAGCGGGATCGCTCCTGACGAGATGGTCGTTTCTTGCTAGTTTACCTGCAAGTAAGTGATACAAGCATATATTTTGCGTAAATTTAAATATGATGCAAATTCCCATTGGACCATGAAAGTTGTCTTTGGACGGTTAGGATGACGTCCTTATACCATGACGTACTGGGCCATGAAGCGTATAATAAAGGATTCGAAGGCCATGAAATGATGCTCTCGGGCTATGAGAATGATGCCTCCAAACTATGATGCCTTTTAATAATGTTATGCAAAAGATAAAAGGGCTCCTCATGCCATGAAATGGTGTTCTCGGGCTATGAGAATGGTGCCTCCGAACAATGACGCCTTCGGATAATTTGGCGATATTTCATCCCATAAGATGCAGTGTCTAGCAATATTTTAGCATATTCAATGTAGTAGGTGGCGATCTTTCAGTCGTGCACATGTAAATAAGGTGGCGATCTTTCAGCCATGAAAGTGTAAATAAGGTGGCGATCTTTCAGCCAAGCAAATGTAAATAAGGTGGCGATCTTTCAGCCATGCAGATGTAAATAAGGTGGCGATCTTTCAGTCGTGCAAGTGTAAATAAGGTGGCGATCTTTCAGCCATACAAATGTAAATAAGGTGGCGATCTTTCAGCCATGCAGATGTAAATAAGGTGGTGATCTTTGAGCCGATGTGGATGTAAATAAGGTAGCGATCTTTCAGCCGATGCAAATGTAAATAAGGTGGCGATGTTTCAGCCGATGCAAATGTAAATATGGTGGCGATCTTTCAGCCAATGCAAATGTAAATAAGGTGGCGATCTTTCAGCCAATGCAAATGGAGGTAGAGCTTAACCTTGGAAGGCAGAATGGTAGCCTTATGCAATGCAGAAATGCAGATGGAGGTAGAGCTTAACTTCGGAAGGCAGAATAGTAGCCTTATGCAATGCAGAAATGCAGATGGAGGTAGAACTTAACCTTGGAAGGTAGAATGGTAGCCTTATGCAATGCATAAATGCAGATGGAGGTAGAGCTTAACCTTGGAAGGCAGAATGGTAGCCTTATGCAATGCAAAAATGCAGATAAAAGTAGAGCTTAATCTCGGAAGGCAGAATGGTAGCCTTATGCAAGAAGTAAAAGGGCAAATGATATAGAATATTCTTAGCTGATAGTGGATTGCGATATTGTGACTGCTGGGGATACTGTGTCTGTTGGGGACACTGCGTGCAGATAGCAGTTGTGAGTAAGCTCAACGATTCTCAGAGTTGTATTTATGAGCAATGTGAGTCTCGTGAGTGTATAGTATATTTGATGATTTTGCAACTCAAGTGCCTGCATCCAAAGAAAAATCGTGAGTTTTGTAAAGGGGGAAGGTTAGTTCGTATCCCCGCTGGCTCTGCTTGACCTGCTCGACTTTGATCTGGTGATATTGTACGTATCATTGGGGTACCGTTGCTAAACAAGGCAATTTTGGCAATAAACATGCATGATTTAATAAAGGCATACATAAATACATAATTAAGAATAGTTTTCTTTAAATGAACCAATGACTGCGACGTGGTTCAAGACATTGCAACCCTTCTTATTACGGAATTTTGAGGGTCCTCCTCAAAATTCTGCCCTTGTTTAATGGATTGATACTTCCAACTACTGCTAGCGTTGATTGGCTAAAATTAACTTCGGAATTTTGAGGGTCCCCCTCAAAATTTTGCCCCAGTTTCCAATTGCGGGGGGAAATAAAAGTTTTATTGAATTGTGACCGAACCCATAGGGCTGCCTACATATCCCCTCTTAAACGGGAATCAGGTCAGACGTTGTTCAAATTACATCATATGAGGAAAGCCTAAAGATTACACATAGTAACGCTTGACTGCATCTGAATTAATCAGCTTCGGCCAGACTTCTCCGTCCATTTCTGCAAGTATGAAGGCTCCTCCTGTCAAAACCCGGTGAACCATGTATAGACCCTGCCAGTTGGGAGAGAATTTCCCTTGGATTCATCTTGATGCGGAAAATTTTTCTTTAACACTAGCTGCCCCGGTGTGAACTGTCTCAGCTTGACCCTTTCGTTGAAGGCTCTGGCACTGTTCTGATAAAGTTGACCATGGCAAACTGCATTCATTCTCTTTCCATCGATAAGAGCCAGCTGCTCGTAACAACTCTTTACCCACTCTGCATCGTCAAGCTCAGCTTCCTGTATGATCCTTAGGGAGGGAATTTCCACTTCGGCGGAAATGACTGCCTCTATACCGTAAACCAGCATATAGGGGGTTGCCCTGGTTGATGTGCGGATTGTGGTGTGATATCCCAGTAAAGCAAACAATAACTTCTCGTGCCACTTTTTATGCTTCTCTATCATTTTCCTCAATATCTTCTTGATATTCTTATTGGCAGCTTCTACTGCTCCGTTCATCTGAGGTCTGTAGGCTATAGAATTCTTGTGTCTAATCTTGAAGGTTTCACACATGGCTTTCATCAAGTCACTGTTGAGGTTGAAACCATTATCAGTGATGATTGACTCCGGAACCCCAATCAACAAACGATGCGGTCGTGAACAAAGTCTACCACGACTTTCTTAGTTACTTCTCTGTAAGATGCTGCTTTGACCCATTTGGTGAAATAGTCAATTGCTACTAGGATAAACCTGTGCCCGTTGGAAGTGGCAGTTTCGATTGGTCCGATAACATCCATTCCCCAAGCGACGAAGGGCCATGGTGAGCTCGTTGCATTAAGCTTATTTGGAGGTACCTTTATCATGTCGGCATGTATCTGGTAGCGGTGACATTTCCGGACATACTGGATGCAGTCTGTCTCCATAGTCATCCAAAAGTAACCAGCTCGGAGTATCTTTTGCTAAGACAAAACCATTCATATGCGGACCGCAGGTCCCCGCGTGAATTTTCTCTAGTAGCCTAGATGCTTCCTTTGTGTTGACACACCTTGGCACTCCCAAATCAGGAGTCCTCCTATACAGGATTCCTCCGCTGTAAAAGAAATTGTTGGATAACCTCCGAAGTGTGTGCTTTTGAGTAGGATTTGCAAGCTCCGGGTATTCTCCTTTCACCAAGTATTCCTTGATATCATGAAACCAAGGTTTTCCATCTGCTTCTTCCTCAACATGAGCACAATAAGATGGCTGATCATGGATCTTTACCAGAATGGGGTCAATGAAGTTCTTGTCTGGATGTTGTATCATGGATGATAGGGTAGCCAATGCATCGGCGAATTCATTCTAGACCCTGGGAACATGTTGGAATTATATCTTTATGAACCTCTTTTTCAATTCTTGTACATAATGCAGATACGGGATTATCTTGGAGTTCTTGGTTGCCCATTCTTCTCGGACCTGATGTATAAGTAGGTCCGAATCTCCGATCACTAGCAACTCTTGAATGTTCATGTCAATAGCCATTTTGAGCCCTAAGATACAGGCTTCGTACTCTGCCATATTGTTGGTGCACGGAAACCTGAGTTTGGCGGACACCGGATAGTGCTGACCGGTTTCTGATACCATGACTGCTCCTATGCCAACTCCTTTGAAATTTGCTGCCCCATCAAAAAATAATCTCTAACCATCATAGGATTCTGCAATGTCTTCTCCTATGAATGACACCTCTTCGTCAGGAAAATACATTTTCAGAGGTTCGTATTCTCCATCTACGTGATTTTCAGCAAAGTGATCTGCCAATGCCTAACCCTTGATTGCTTTCTAAGTCACGTAGATAATGTCAAACTCACTCAACAGGATTTTCCACTTGGCTAGCTTACCAGTGGGCATGGGCTTCTGGAATATGTACTTTAAAGGATCCATTCTTGATATGAGATATGTAGTATATGCACAGAAGTAGTGCCCCAACTTCTGAGCTACCCAAGTCAAAGCACAACAGGTGCGCTCTAACATAAAATACCGGGCCTCGTACGGGGTGAACTTCTTACTGAGGTAATAAATGGCCTGCTCCTTCCTCCCTGTTTCATCATGCTGCCTCAGAACACAACCGAATGTTCCATCTAATACTGCAAGGTAGAGTAATAAGGGTCTACCTGGCTCAGACGGAACTAAGATTGGTGGTGTTGATAGGTATTCCTTGATTCTGCCGAAAGCTTTTTGGCAATCATCAGTCCATTTGGTAGCAGTGTCCTTCTTCAACATCTTAAAGATTGGCTCACAGATAATTGTAGATTGTGCTATGAACCGACTGATGTAGTTAAGTCTCCCTAATAAACTCATCACGTCCTTCTTATTCTTTGGGCGTGGAAATTCTTGGATAGCTTTGACCTTTGATGGATCCAGTTTTATTCCTCGGCGAGTCACAATAAACCCAAGTAGTTTTCCGGCAGGAACCCCAAATGCACACTTCGCGGGATTCAGTTTTAGGTTGTACCTCCGCAGTCTATTGAAGAATTTCCTCAAATCTTCCATGCGATCAGTGGCTTTCTTGGACTTGATGATAACATCATCAACGTACACCTCTATCTCCTTGTGTATCATATCGTGGAAAATGGTGGTCATGGCCCTCATGTAGGTGGCCCCTGCATTCTTCAGGCTGAACGACATAATCTTGTAATAGTACATTCCCCACGGCATAATGAAAGCCGTTTCCTCAGCATCTTCTTCATCTATCCAGATCTGATGATACCCAGCGAAACAATCCACAAATGACTGCAATTCATGCTTGGCACAATTGTCAATCAGGATGTGTATGTTTGGGAAGGGGAAGTTGTCTTTCGGACTGGCCCGGTTGAGATCCCGGTAGTCGACACAGACTCTGACCTTCCTTTCCTTCTTTGGTACTGGCACAATGTTGGCTAACCATGTTGGGTATTCTACTACCCTAAGAACTTTGGCTTTGACTTGCTTAGTGACTTATTCCTTGATTTTCAAACTCATGTCAGGCTTAAACATTCTGAGCTTTTGCTTTACTGGTAGACATATTAGATCGGTTGGCAGTTTATGAGCCATAATAGATGTACTTAGACCAGTCATGTCATCATACGACCAAGCGAATATGTCTTCATATTTCCTTACAAATTCTATGTATTCCTTCTTTTCTGATGGCGATAAGTGGACATTGATTCTCGTTTCTTTGACGTTCTCTGCATCTCCCATGTTAACAATCTCGGTCTCGTCCAGGTTGGACTTAGGTCTGTTCTCAAAATTCTCAACTTCCTTAACAACCTCTTCTGTTATTTCATCTTCCTCTGAATCTGTGTTCGTTTGTTGCGTTGTCTCGTTACATGTCACAGTCATTGGTTCATCAAGATAAGTAATAGTAATGCAGTATAAGTAAAGTAATGAGAGACAACAATAGTAATAAGTGTTGATTCATAAGAAAAGTCAGAATGCTTTGATAACAATCTTGAACGTTGAAGATCTTGTTGCGGGAATTGAAAACATGCGATAGAAAAATAACAATCTTTTAGTAAATCAAAACAGTGTTTGTTTTAGCCTTGCTACCCTGAGGCTCGTCAGGCTCTGGTTGTCCTGATGGTCCACTTATTGAGGTGGGCCCCTCTGCTTACGGCTTGTAAGGAAGAGACTTCGTCCCCCTCCTCCTCGAGAATGACACAACAGTCCATATCACTGTCTTCTAAGAACAAATTCTTCACCGCTGCCAATGGTTCCTATTCTTCTGACCTATAAATAATATCGGCCGGTTGGAATGTCCACTCCAAGTGTGGTATATATTGCTCCAGCGTATAGTAAGGACCATGCCATGGTGGCGACTGACTATTGAACTCCTCCCAGGTATACTCATATCCCAGAGCGAAAGTAGTGCCATGCTTCTTGAGTTTTATAGGCTTAGCGATTCTTTGGAGATTCTTGCCGAGCCCTTTGCCAGGTTCGTACCCACACCAATTCAGTATACTCTCGATCTTGTTGTCCCACCATTTGTCTTTGTCAATAACATTCACTCATTCAATGTGATGGTAAGTCTCTCCACCTAGCTTCTTTCTCCCTTCGATTGACGGAATGGTCTGGCATCTGTATATAGGGTTGCTACCGTCACCGTGAATGATCACTTCCTCGTGGTTCTATTCAAACTTTACTGCATGATGCAGTATTGATGCTACAGCCCCAACGACATGGATCTATGGCCGTCCCAACAGTAGATTGTAAGATACCGACACGTCTATCACTTAGAAATCGACATCGAACCAAGTTGGCCCCATTTGCAAACACAGACTAATTTCCCCAATAGTGGACCTCTGGGAACCGTCGAAGGCTTTCACGTTGATGGCTCCATCCTTTATCTCGTGTAGTTCCTTACCCAACTTCTTGAGCGTTACCAGTGGACAAATATTGAGGATGGAACCCCCGTCAATCATGATCCTGGTGATAAAGTAATCCTCGCATTGCACAATGATGTGTAGTGCTTTGTTGTGCCCCAACCCTTCAGGCGGTAGCTCGTCCTCATGAAAAGTAATTTTGTGACTCTCCAATACCCGTCCGACCATGTTAGCCATTTCTCCGCCATTAATGTTGTTGGGTACGTAGGCTTCACTCAGCACCCTCAACAGAGCATTCTTGTGTGCCTCTGAGTTTTGTAGCAAAGCAAGCATGGAGATTTGCGCTGGTGTTTTGTTCAACTGGTCGATGACCGAGTATTCCTTGGCATGTATCTTTCTCCAAAGATCATCTGGACTCATTTTAATGATGGGCGGCTGATTGGAGGCCTGCTTGCTTGATTCAGCTAGGTGTTCCGGGGTATAGACCCTACCGGTCCTCATCATACCCTGTGTGGCAATAGTTTCCTCGAACCTAACCTTTCCCTTCATCCTTGCCTCTACTGTATAGTCCCATGGTGTAGCCTTGGTATGGAATGGTGTCATGGTGGACATCGCCACTGGGATCAACATGGACATCTTCACTCCAAACGGAGCATGTGCTTTGGGAGGTAAAACTGAAACTTCAAATGGTGGAGGTGCATTTGCCGGAGTCACGAATTCGACCTCAATTGGTGTTAGTGTATTTGCAGTTGCTTTGAACTCAAGTGGCACAGACATATTTACCTCAACATCCCCAGATGGATGAATCTGGACTATGATTGGATTAAGAGTAACTATTGGTTTCTTTGGATCATCACCTTCTGTGATCAACCCAATCGACCCCTCGGGATCTTAATCATCCTCTATTTCAATCATGTGAACGCCTCCACCCTTTTGGTATGGAAAAGGGTTATTGCGGACATTTGGATCAGGTTCCTTTACCACAATAATTTTATTGTCAATTAGAGTCTAGATCTTGTCTTTCAGAGAACGACATTCGTCGATGGTGTGTCCCTTCATGCTAAAATGGTATGCACAGGATTTGTTTGGATTGACCCATTGAGAAGGGTCCTCAGGGGTTATAGCAGGGATAGGGGTGACATAACTAATAGCTTTGAGTCTCTTGTACAACTGGTCAATGGGTTCGGCAATGGTTGTATATTATTTAGGAGGTATGTGGTCAAAATTTGGTTGAGGTCTAAGGAAGTTTTGGCGTGTAGGGGGTGAATGACAGTGGGATGGTTGAGCAATTGTAGGCTTGGTAGACATGTGTAGGTTGGGAGTATCTGGGTGAAGTAGGCTGATATGTGGGAGGTGGAGGTGATTGATAAGTGGGTGGTGGAATTTTGTAGAAGGGTGAGGGTGCTTGGTAGTTTGGTGTAGGCTGATATGTGAGTGGAGGCATCAGGTAGGTTTGGTATTTGATGAGAGATTTGGTTCTCTATGCAACCATTACGGCCCCTACATCCCTTTTCTTGGACGCACTACCAGACTGTAAGGCCTTGTTTGTAGCTTGCAAGGCCTCGAAGTTTGTAACCATGCCGCTTTTGATGCCTTCTTCGATCCTTTCACCCAACTTGATAATGTCAAAAAATTTATGGCTCTCAATCAACATTAGTCATTCGTAATACTGCGGGTCCTGAACCCGGACGAAGAATTTGTTCATATGTTCCTCTTCTAAGGCATGCCTGACCTTAGTAGCTTCGGACCTCCAACGAGTAGCATATTCGCAGAATGTTTCTATAGGCTTCTTCATTAGATTCTGAATGTAGAACACATCCGGCGCATTCTCTATATTGAACCTGAACCTGTCCATAAAGTCGGACGCCATACTTACCTAATTTGACCATTTCTTCGGATCTTGGCTAATGTACCAAGATAGAGCATCTCCTTTCAGACTCCTCATGAACAACTTCATGAGGATTCTTTCGTCTTTCCCTACTCCAACCAACTTATCACAGTACATTCTCAAATGGACCCTCGGATCCCCTGTACCATCAAACATCTTGAACTTAGGAGGTTTGTACCCCTCGGGCAGTTCGACATCAGGCCGTATGCAAAGATCTTCATAGTTTAGCCCTTCAATTCCCTTGCTTCCTTCAACGCCTTGAATCCAGCTAGTCAATTTCTTAAGTTGTTCGGCTAGATTCCTGATGAGTGAGTCTTTATCATCAGACTTGGGTGTACTTGAGATTGGTTGGGTGGAGTGTGGCATGGTCTCCACAAAGATGGGAGTGTTATGATGGGTGTGGAAGTGGTCATTTATGGAGTTCAGGGGTTTTGGGATGAGTAGTGGGGTGTTGTTTGAGGTGTGACAGATGTTGCAATGGTGGTGCAGAGCGGGAGGGTTTTGTGGCTTTGGGATATTTTGTGGAGGTGTGGGGTTCTGAGCATTTGGGAAATTGACATCAGGAGTGGTGAGGGAAAATGACAGGTTTGCCAGAATCCGAAACTGGTCAAGTTCTTCTTGGAATTTTAGCAGCTTTTGTTCAAGTTGGGATGCATTTTCCTTAGGAACTAGAGTACCATGACCATGAGTGACATCTACCCATTCAGTTGAGTTCTCCTTTCTGGCGTTGTTCAAATCTTCCATTTTTCCTTTGTTTTTGTTTTTGACAGGACTAAGAGGAGGAGCAGGTGGAGGGCCCCTGGATCTCGTGAGATAAGATGATGTTGCCAGAATGCACGAACTAACCTTTGGGGAAGGGGAATAAATAAACAAAAAGTAAAAATAGAAAGGTAACAAGTTAGTGAGGATTATAAGAAAATGTTGCGATATTTAAACACATAGTGAAAGAATGTAAATCGTGTCCTATTTGGGAACCTCTTTGTGCTCGAGGTAGGCCTAGCGACAAGTTGATTTGGAGAACTTAGAATGCTAAATGCCTCATTTTATTGATAAAAAGTAGACGAATCCCAAATCGACACTAAATAGCAAGAAATAAAATATCACTAGTGGCTGTTGGCCTTATTACATTCATAAAACGAAAAAGTAAATTCCTATCTACTTGATCCCAGCAGGACCTTCCCCAGACTCGACATCTTTGGCTCCGTCGAACAGCTTTCCCAACTCGCGAAGTCCCAGTGATAGGTAGGCTCTGGCTAGATGTCCGCCCTCATTTCCCTCAGCATTCTGGCAATCCTCGATTCTTTTGAGAAATTTCCTTTCCATCTCTACTATGCCCCGCTCCAAGTACCCCAGTCGTATGTTGGCACTGACAGCTATGTCTTTCCACTCCTCGATCAGCTTTTGGTTGGCTTTTTGTATCTCAGGGTGCTTACTTTCACATTCCCGGACCCTCTTGCATAGTTGATTGTATTTGACCTGTGCCTCGGCCCTCTCATCTATGATCCTGTAGCCCCTAGCAAGTCTTGGCTGACCCAGACCATCGTGATTAGATTCTAACCAGTCTGAATAGTAGGGAGCGCAACCAGCGTGGTATCTATCTGGATCGATAGTATCTCTTCCCATGATGATCTTGCAATGCCACATATGCTGAGCTTGGCACTTATAAGGACTGTCATCAGCTTGGAATTCAGCCCGGAAGTGACTCATCTTGTCGACTCTTGGTATAACCTGCTAACTACCAGCCTGTCTCATAACTCGGAGAGGGACATAAGGGTAGGTTCCTCTCAGACCGATTAATATCAGAAACGGCGCATCCCTAGATCAGGTGATGAACTCCTAAGTAGGGAACCATTCGAACATCTATTGTACCCGGTCCTTGGTAAGGTTATCAAATAACTCTACCCATCCTCTGGAATCTTCTGGCTGGGCGAACATGTTGGGCATTTCACTTCGGATCATGGAAATCGATATGATCATCCCAGACTCTTCGCTGAATTTCCTGTCGGTATTCACCCCTTTGGAGATGCTCCATGATCCAGAGCTGAAGTAGCAAATTGCATCCCTCGAAGTGTTTGGCTCCTCGTTGACATTTCTCCAAGGCTCGGTATATCTCCGCAATAATCATGGGCACAATGCTGAAAGGTTGCGCACCAATGCCCTCCATCAAAGTTTTAGTTACCATGGCCAGTCTGGTATGGATCCTTGATTTCTTCATTGGAAACACTATCAACCTTAGGAAACAAAACATGAATACAAAGACCCTTCGATGAATATGCCCTAATGATGTAATGGCAAATTCGTTAGGATATGTACGGTAGGACTTGTTGTGACCATATCTCTCATACAAATAATCGAAGGGGATATAAGATTCCTTCAGACATGTCAGTTCTGGATTCTTCTTCAGACCCATGTTTGAGAAAGCCCCTGCCCTTGCGGTTCTCAGGCATTAACAATCCCGGTGTTTCCTATGGTATACCGGCCAATCCTTCTATTTCTTCTAGCAAGGGTGTCATTTCAATGTCCCCGAAGCGAAATAAGTGGCAGCTTCTATGATCTTGTTGTTGGGTTGGATTTCCAGGAGAGAAGGTAGGTTGCCCAGATATTTACGGACAAGGGTTTGATTACTAGAGTGAAGATCCTCCCACTAGCTTAGCAATTTTGGGTGGATGTTGGTGACCATGCCGAATTTGGGGACTTCGTGCCTCATATTTCTGCAAGACAAAAGGGTTAGGCCCTTACCTCCACCAGACTTAACTATTTAATATCAACAATTAGCATAAAAGCATTTAGTTCTCCAGATAATGCACAGAATGTGGTAACATCCATTTGGGTTTTAGGGAAACCCAGTGAACTTTGTACAGGGCTATCTTAAAGAGTCATTATGCGGACAACATAACTGACTTGGCTAGGTTTGACCATGATGCATGTACAGTTAAACAGAGTAAGGTTTCTATGGGGTTTTAGGCTGGTACCCTTGAGCGGACAACTCAAGAGGGAAAGACACGGAACCGTCGACTACACCATTGATCGACTGGTTTTACCGCAAACACGTCTTTTTCGGATTTAGGGGTGATAATATCGGAAGAGCGCAACCACTCATTATAAGCGTTGCTATGGTATTTTGTTTGGCACGAGTGGAATATGATGTTGAGCATGATTATGCAATAATTAAAGAAGGTTGTCACGTATTTGCACGTTAGGAAAGCAGTAAATACAACAGTTTTTCATAACTTAAAGCGGTAGTAAAGGAAAGTAGGAGTTTTTCATAACAGTTTTTAAAGAAGGAGTTGAAATGATAAAAGAAATAAAGGAAAAGGGGGTCCTAAGTTTATTAACAATATGGATCACCCCACACAATGCCCAGTAATCACTCCTCAATGAGGGGCTACACGTGATATTATCGCGTGGTCATCATATCCATATCTACCCTTCCCACCCCATTAAGGTATTTAAAGCGCAATGGTCTCATTTACATATTGCATACTATTACCCGCCCCAATCTTATCAGTCCCAGAGGCATTTAGGACTACTAATCCTAAAAGGGAGGGATATTAGGCTTATCTGTAGCTTCAAAGGAAAAAACTCTAAGGCGACATACAAAACACGTATTGCAAATTGGGGAAAACATATAACAAGCAGAGGCTCAGATATACCTCCTTAAACAAAGAAGCACGTAATTTAGCATGACCTACACATACTATTTAGGTCTGATTTAAAAGGTATTAAAGAGGAGTGAGAGGAAATTGTTGAGACAGTTTTAGCTTATCACATAACTCAGATAAGAAGTCCGAATCAGGCCTGCCTGCTGGTTGTAATTATTAACAGAAGCAGATCTAGTTTATATTTATTACCCTAAGGCTTGCCTAAGTGTTGGACAAGGATCCTATAAGCATGACATCTACTGGATTCAAAAATCAATGAAACAGTAAGGCTCGAAATAAATGCACACTCGTTGAACTTGCTAAGTGATAGAATCAGATTATTAAAAGAGAGGCAGGATTTAAATGAATTGATTGAAAGTCCTGCGACTGATAGTAGTCATTATTACTGATTTATATCTAACACTGAGTGAGGCGAATCAGATTTTTTAGAAAATCTTATAGGCATGCTTTCTATACATTACTGATTTCAAGACCTTGTAGATGCAGCGTCGAAATGCAGAAGCCTTACAGACATGATTTCTAAGTGAAGTATGAATATGCAAAATCCTATAGACATGATTTCTAAGTTAAATATGTAGAATCCTATAGACATGAGCTTTAAGTGAAGTTAAATATGCAGAATCCTATAGACATGATTTCTAAGTGAAGTTAAATATGCAGAATCCTATAGACATGATTTCTAAGCGAAGTTTGAATAAGCAAAATCCTATAGACATGATTTCTAAGTGAAGTTATATATGCAGAATCTTATAGACATGATTTCTATATGAGATTGAATATGCAGGAATATAGTAGTCCTATAGTCATGATTTCTACCCTTTGCATACATAGTTACCCATCCTTTTCACTAACCAGCCCCAAATATTTATTACAAATTATTACAAACCAGAATAAATAAAATTACATTAGGAAAAGTAAAAAAGTACAACTAGAGGAAGCCTGATTACAAGATAAACTCAACTCAAAGACCATTATCCAAAACCTTTCTCCAATTTGAATGTGTCAGAGTTCCCGAAGAGCCTCAATGGGACTCCAGGCAGTGCTCACACTCAAATTATATTATCAGAATAGGGGAAAGTGCAGCGTCGAAGTGTCAGCCCTCAAGTGTCCAAGTTCAGAGGGAGCTCAAGGGGTCCCAATGCAAGGCTCACAAGGGGGGGGGGGGGGCAGAACTTAAAGTCTAAGAGAGAATGCAAGTGAGGAACATAGTTCTAAAGGGGTGAAGGAGAGGTAAACACTTACAAATAAGTACACAAAAGGGGTTTAGGGGAATAGGGAAGTTGCAAAGAGCCTATGTGCTTAGGCATTTAGCTAATTCTGGGCCTGCACAACAATAGAGAGTGCTGTTATGCTTACAAATCAACGAAAATACACAACATATGATAGTGACATAGAGGTTATGATTCTAGGGGAATCAAGTTTGAGCCATAGACAATAATACCTTATACTGTCATGTCTCAAACAAACTATTAGCATCAAACACATTAGGGTAGGGGGTTTGGGATGAATACTGAATTAAACACAAGCAATAGATAGACAAGAAAGACAACAGAGTGTAAAGTAAACACATTATTGTAATGCTGAAATTTAATCAGAACATACCAGTTTCAAAGAGGCAAAGTACAATAAAACAAGTAGCAGGACTTAAGAAACAGGCCACAGTGCAAGTAACAAAAGTGAATGCTTTTTGAGTGTGAGTGTGAGTTCAGAAAACTAAGAAGTGTTCGTGTGTCTTTGTGTCAACGAAAGAGCATGGTATTTATAGTTTGAAAACAGGCAGAGAATAAGGCAAGAAAATAACCATGTACCAATTAAAATCAATCAGTAGAAGAACTTCCTTTAATTAAGGAGTTCAAACTTAAATGATAATGAACAGAAATCATTTAAGGAAAGAGATCAAATAAGCATCTTGTGCACAGTAGACAATTAGGGGTAAATACATAGGAGTTTAATTAAGGGAAGGATCTTTGAAATACACGGTTAAACAAATAAGGTAAGAATCAATCAGTACATAGTAAATCAAGAAGTCAGAGATTCAAAATTACTGGTTCATGAATAAACCAAGTCAGAAAGGCTAAGGAAAGTTTTCAAATCAAACCAAGAAACAGGGAAATTAGTAAAACAAGGAAAGAATCAATCAGACTTACACAAATAGGTCTGAAATCAGTCAAAAAATTGAAAGTCATTTTAGAGGATAATCTCAGCATATCTAAAGAGCACAAAAATATTAGGCATGCGAGGCTGAATTTAGGACAAAGAAAAGTGTCATGCAATTGCAAAATCAGTAAGTAGTGGACTATAGGAACATGGTAGTCACATAGGTCAGTTTCAGTAACTCAGCAATGGAAAAGGGAGAGAGTATCAAATAGCATGCAAAGGGTCCAGTAGAAAGACCTTAGAAGAGTTTATCGGGGATTTAGAATCATATAAAGAAACAAAAGAGTTTGAAATTCAGTCGAGCAACAGATGAAACAACTTCAGAAACTCAAATAGGTCCAAAGAAATTAGGGTTTTGAAACCAAACAAGTTCGGAGATGAGGAACAAACAAATCACATAGCAAATAATATTAGAAATCAAATGAACCCCAAATCTTAGGGTTTTTGCCATCATTCGAGTGTAGAGGTGAAAGACAAGAGAATCAAGCAAAAATATCAACAAAGAAAATAAAATCAGAAAACCTAAGAAAGAACTTAAGACTTTAACATAAAGAAACACAGTAGAAGAATCAACATAAGAAACATAGTAGAAGAACAACATAAGAAACACAATAGAACATACTAAAGATCAGAGAGACTTCTAATTATCTTGCCAAAACCCTAAATCGGAAAAGATAAAGGTTTTAAAAGCAGAGTTTTGAATGAAACTTTGAGAAAGCATTTGAAAGTTTAGGGAAAACACGGATTTAGAACAGATCTAAAGAAATCAGAAGAACCTCAAAAGTTAGGGTTTCAGAAGAACCCAGATGGTGAGAAAGACTTGGAAAGTCATCGATCTAAGCAGGAGAAGTCGAGATCAGGCTCGAATAACCATGGATGGCCGGAGCAAAGTCGGAGACAACCATAGAACTCGAATCGAGCAAAGTCTGGGCCAAGCTTCTTCAGGGTCAGGCCTTGAAACTATAGTAACCAGGCATGTAGGAGTTATAGGAGGCCGGTATAGGACTTCAATGGCCTTGGAAGTCATGGATTCTGGTGATTTTAGGGTGGAAGCGGAGGGAGACGGCTAGGGTTTGAGGGGAGCTTGAGAGAGAACTGGGAGAAAGAGGGGATTCAAGGGCGGCTACAGAAGGTAAATGATTAGGTTTAGGGGTTAGGTCGGGTTAAAAAGGGAAGGGGCAAATATGGGCTGTTGATCTAAGTGATCAACGACTGTGATTAAAATGGGGTCCGGGCGGGTTATTTTAAAGGGTCGTGGGTCGGGTAGATTTAGGATTTGGGATGGATAATTGGATTTGAAATTGGGTTTAATTGGGGTGTCAAATCTGGCTAAAATTAAAATGCAAATGGGCTAACTTTTAAATAGCCATTTTTTCCCTTATTTATTTTATAAAAATAGTAAAATAATTTCTGGAAATAAATTAAAGGTACTAAAATGATTAATAATACAAAATTATTAAATTAAAAATACTTTAGTAAATTTTATAAATATAATTACAATTAAATCTTGAAAGAGGCTAATATTGCAATCATATACAATTTAGCTTTAGAAATACTAAATAAATTTGTAAAAATATGCAAACATTATGCTAGCTATATTTTAATATAAATATGAGAATAAAATAAATGAATCACCCAAAATGATAATTTTGGGAATAACTATTGGGTTTTTCTTTATAAAATAGGGCAATAAATTGATTTAAAAATCTTTAAAAAAATTAAGAGAAAAATAATAAAACCTTGGGACATACTTATATATGCACATACATGCTATTTTGAGAGTATTTTGCATATTAAAAATATACTGGGAAAAATTGGGTATCAACACCAAACTTCGTCAGATGAATACTGCTCAAAATTTGGACTCTGCTCAAAACATTGGACTTGGGTCTTCTGGGAAGAGAATCAGTTTGTTGGAAGGTGCTGAGATAGTGGATAGGCTACTCTGGGAATTTTTTTTATGCTCCTTATCCCCATTCTATCTTTGTTATTCTCATTTCCTCTTCTGTTCTTTCATTTTCTTATTATAATCGCAGTTCATTATTTCTTTATATTCAAATTCGATCATCATAGTGTTTACCCGTTAAACAGTACAATTGAATTTATATGCAGTTTCTAGACAAGTAAATTAATTTGATCCTGAAATAATAAAAAAATTGAATAAATATGTAATACTTAGCCTTGAGATGAAGATGAAATAACATAAACAGTAGTTCCGAGAGCAAGCCTTCCGGGTACAATAGTAACGAAATCAAAAAATTAAGAAGGTAAAATTATATAAAGCTTTGAATATATTATAGCATAAGTCTGCCAGAAAATTGTTGTCCTTTACAATGATAATAACGTTCGCTATTTATAGTTGCATCTAGGGAACAAGGTCCTAGGATCATGCCCTTCTTTAATGTCAATTATGAGGGCCATTTAAGAATGTGTAACGGTGAGCACAAATGAAAAATTCTTTGTAACGGGAAATGTATTAATGTTGTAGAATATTTTTTATTAAATGCTACCGGATGGCAGATATTTATTGCATTTTTATGAGCATCATTCTTTCCGATAACAAATGGAACGGTTGTCTTCGGTCTTGACTATCCTTTGCCTTCGGTTCCACATGTCATCCTCTTATGCAATTACTAGACATAGCATATTTTACCCTATACGGACAGTCCCCATGCTTTTTAGTGACATAATTTTGGGTCACCGGAAAGTTGGTAGAAACATTCTTTTTGGCGGGAATTTTTCTGACCCCCTCTGAAAAGCTTCTGATGGTTGATTCTCCGCATTTGATTACCCGAACAAGCGTCATCCCATGATTCAGCGTAAGCTTTGCCGATTATCACGGTAACTATGGCCACGAGTTTAGCCGTCTAAACCTTTACTTATACGTGTCTACTTCCTTAATTTTACACTTCATAACTTTCTAAATTTTCTAAGGCTTTCTTTACTCAACTCGTATTTCGACTTCAACCTTTCTTCAACTTCCTTCTTTGAGAGAAAAAACTCTTTCACTAATAAGAAATGACCTCCTCTTTAAGAAAATCTAGTTCTTCAAAGAATAAAGGCAAAGCTAACGATATCTCTCCCCTACAGTGAGTACCATTGTCCCAAGGAGGGTTTTATATACTTTTACATGTATCCCTTTACTTTGGGAGAATTTTCTCTGAGTGGAGAGCTCGATTCGTTATTGCGGACTTCTGTTTCTGCTATCAGGTGTGTTTGGATCAAGTAAGTCCTTCCGTGTGGAGGACGATTGCTTTTTTTCTGCGCTTGTGCTTAAAAACGGGAGAGGAGCTTTCCCTAGATCACATGATGAACCTCTATTGCCCCAATATCTTCCCTAGGGGAATAATAAATTTCAGCAAACTCAACCACCATGCCCTGCTATCTAGCATGGATGGTGACAACGACCGTGGGTGGATGGAATGGTTCGTTGCAGTCACCACCAGTGATATCATTTCGGCAATGACTTCATCCTTTCCGTAATCATAGGATCACACTTGTAAGCTCCTTGTTTAATATTTCTTTCATTAGAAGCTTTTTCATATCCTTATCGACCCTTCTTTTTTTGCCTGTTTCAGCAACTCGATGGATTCCACCTAGGGTTAAAAGCTTGGACCAATGGGTCCAAAAAATCCTGGACGTTACTACGACCGAAACTCGTAGGTGGAAAAAATTGGACCTTAAATATGGGTGGAAGGCCAAAATTCATGCTAACTTAGACTTATATTGTCTTTATTTTTTGTGTGAGGAAATTAATTAATCCTTTCTCTTTTTGCTGAATTCAGGTCTACCCCCGGGCTCGATTATCGTCCCCAAGGAGGACGTTTTGGCTGATCCTGCTAATGTGACAAGGCTGCTTCAGGAGGCGCTTACTCGAACAGGTGTCTCCGGGCCTGCTTTGGGTGCGGGTATTTCTTCTCGGGGTCCTCTGTCGGAGAACAAGCAACCAAAAAGAAAGAGTTCCTCCGCGGCTGAGGGAAAGAATAAGAGGGCGAAGAATGTTGTCCCCGAGTCATCTCCGAAAATTGTGGTGATGATCCCTCCGCCTTGGCCAGCCATAGACATTGTGATGATCGATGATGATGGAGAAGCTAGTGATGAGGAAGCTTCTCTACATAGAAAACGACAATCCTCATTAACTCAACAGAATGCTCAACCTGTTGAGTTAGTTACACCAACCGAGGACGATATCTCTGCACTTTTGGGGAGTTTAAGATGGTAGAAAATGCCAACTCTCGTTGCCCAATCCCAGGTTTTGCGCCCGGCACCGTGAGTCTCGAGTAACGGGCCCTTGCGGTCTTCGATTGACGAGAAATCAACAACCAGCACTGCATTTACCGCAGATGCTTCGCACCCTTCAACACCATCAGCTTCATCACCTTCTTCACCCATTCTTCCATCAGCAACTGCTACATAATCTCCATCGGCCGCATCTATTCGAGGAGAGGATGTTCCTCTTCCCCAGTCCCCAGTTCATGGGAATTTGGTGCAAAATTATGTCGTTCCTCAGAAGATCCGCAAAGAAGGAAGAGCGTTACTCTCTTGATTCGCAAAGTTTTTTGCGCTTGGTTGTGTTTGATTATGTAAGGCCTTGGGTGTATTTTCCCTAAAAGAATTTGAATTTTGGGCACAAGTTCTTTCAAAATCAACCCTTTATAGTGAGGGTTTTTATAAGAGAGGGTCCTCTTATGTTTATGGTGCTCTTGAAGAGGACGTCTCCTATTCATTACAGCACTAACATTTGAAGTACTTGTTTAACTTTCAAATTATAAAATCAATTCATTGTTCAGACAAGAAACAAGATAGAAATAAAAGGACTTCACTTTATTCATTCCATTTTCAAAAAGTACATAAGCATTCAATATGCTAAAAAGAAACTGCCATTTCTTGTGGCTAACTTGTACAACTTGTTTCGACGGGGCTGGCTGCACAATCCCTTGTCCTGATGATATAACTATTTTTCCGGTTTTCATATTTCAATTGACGTGGAATTCATTGTTGTCGTATCCTCATATCATTACCCCCTCCCCCAGTATTCGAATGCGAAGAAAGCAAATTGAAACACTAGAAGATTTGCACCTTTGAGGATTCCACTAATGAATTGCTAGATAATTTTCAGTTCGGTAACAAACTTCACTTCCACTTAGGAATTTATGCTATCGAGCCAAAGACTATTTAAAAATCCCCTAGTGGTTTTCACCTGTGAACGGTCAGGTAACCTTTTCTTGATAGCAAACTTAATTTTCCAGTGGGAATTTTGCTACTGAGCCGAAGATTATCTAACTGCTCCGGAGTGGTTCTTCGCTTATGTGCCTTGTTATTAAAGGTCTAATTGCTGCCATTGAAACCTTTGTTGTAGTATGCTTTCTGTTGCTGTCTCGTTAACAACCTTACCAGAAAAACCCAATGGGGACAAAAACTAGACGAAGGGAAAAAGAGTGTAGCACATACTTTTAGTACATGTGATGTTCATTCGTAATAATATCTCTTGAGGTGTGCCACTAGTTGCTTGGCAACTTTTCTCCATCCTGATTCTCCAACTCATACGAACCTTTCCCGGTGACAGCTGAAACCCGGTAGGGGCATTCCAAGTTGGAACTAGCTTCCCTGTGTTGAGTTCCCTGGTGTTTTGAGTTACTCTCCTTAGAACTAAGTCTCATACTTTGAAATAACGGAGGTTGGCTCTTTGATTGCAATATCATTCCATTCTCTTCTTTTGGGCTACCATTCTTATATGCTCCAAGTCCCTACGCTCATCGAGTAGCTCCAAGTTTATTAACAATACTTTATTGTTTGTCTCTTCATTTGCTTGGAAATATCTCAAGGTGGGTTCCCCTACTTCCACCGAAATTAAGGCTTCTGCTCCGTATACAAGGGAAAAAGGAGTTTCTTCTATGTTTGATTTGGCAGTTGTTCGATACACCCATAACACTCTAGGTAGTTCCTCAGACCATTTACCTTTGGCCACTTCCAACCTCTTCTTGAGATTATCTATAATCACTTTGTTCGTTGATTCCACTTGACCATCTGCGCTCGGATGCAAGGGTGAAGATGTGATTCTTTTGATTTTCAGGTCTTCAAGAAACTTTGTGATCTTTGCACCTATAGACTGTGGCCCATTATCGTAAGATATCACTTTTGCTAATCCAAATATGCAAATTATGTTCTCCCACAAAAAATCCACCACACGTTCGTCGATCTTCTGATAAGGACCTGCTTCAACCCACTTAGAAAAATAGTCAGTTAAAATTAAAAGAAATTTTATGTTACTAGGGGCTGGAAGTAGTGGTCTGACGATATTCATTCCCCACGTCACGAACTGCAATGAAGATAAAACTAAGTGTAATAGTTCTGCTGGTTGATGTACCAGTGATGCGTAGCGTTGATGTTTATCGCATTTTTGCACGAAAGCTTTGGCATCTTGTTCCATTCGGGGCCAATAGTATCCTGCCTTTATCAGTTTTAGTACTAAGGAGTCTGCGCTTAAATGATTTCCACATATCCCTTCGTGGACCTCTCGCATAACATATTTAGCTTTGGAGGCTCCCAAGCATTGGGCCAACGGGCCTTGAAAACTTTAAAGCTATATCGCACGGCTTTGGCGCACAACGTCCGAGATGCCTTAGAGTCTTCGGGTAACTTCCCGTGTTCGAGATAATCAATGATCTCATTCCTTCAGTCTCAAACCAAATTAGTTGTATTCACCTCATTGTATCTATATGGGTCAAGAACCGAGTGCATGAGCTGCACTATCGTCCCACAATTCGATCCCTTCATTTTCGTTGATGAACTAAGGTTAGCTAGTGCATCCACTTCTAGTTTTCTTCCCTTTAGATATGTGTAATTGACCACTCCCTTAATCGAGAAAGCAGAGCCTGAACCTTCACCACGTATTGTTGCATGTGCTACTCTTTGGTTTCGAATATCCCGTAGACTTGATTTACCACTAGCAGGGAGTCGTATTTAACTTCTATGACCTCAGAATCTAGTCCCCTGGCCAATTCGAGTCTTACAATCATAGCTTCATACTCTACTTTGTTGTTATTCAAATGGACCGTTCTTATGGCCAGCCTTAGGGTTTCTCCCGAAGGTGTGGTTGATACTATCCCAAGCCCTGACCCCTTTATGTTGGAAGCTCCATCCATAAATAAGGTCCAAACTCCGGATGTCGATTCTGACACCATCACTAATTCTTTGGTTGCAAGAGGCAGCAATCCCGGACTGCAGTCCTATCTTTATACTCTATGCCAAATTCACTCATTTTGACAGTCAATTCGGCCAATCTCCCCAAGAGTTCGGGTTTGTGAAGGATATTCCGCAGGGGAAAGGTGGTTACGACAGCTATCGAGTGCCATTGGAAGTAAGGCTTCAACTTCCGAGCGATGACTACGAGAGCTAAGGCCAGCTTCTCCAAGTGCGGGTAGCGAGATTCTGCTTTTGTTAAAATTCTACTAACGTAATAAATGAGAGATTGCGTACATTCATCCTCACGTACTAAAATGACGCTTACCGCTACCTCCGAGACTGCTAGGTAGACTAAAAGGGTTTCAACTTCCTTCAATTTTGATAGTAACAGGGAGCTTGACAAGTACCTTTTCAAATCTCTCAAAGTCTGCTGGCATTACGGGGTCCATTCGAAGTTGTTTTTCTTTTTGAGTAGAGTGAAGAAATGGTGGCATTTCTTTGTTGATTGGAAAGTGAACCTGCACAAAATGGCTAATCTCCCTGTGATCCTTTGAACTTCTTTCATGCTTGATAGCTGGTTTGGGAAGTCTTCGATGGCTTTGATCTTATCGGGGTTTACCTCAATCCCCCTTTATGATACCAAAAATCATAGGAACTTGCTGGAGCTAACCCCGAACGTGCACTCCTCGGGGTTAAGCTTAATTTTATGCTTCCTTAGGATGTCAAAAGTTTCTTGCAAATTCCTAAGGTGATCACCTACGTTCAAAGACTTAACAAACATGTCGTCTATATAAACTTCCATGGTTTTCCCTATCTGTTTTTCAAACATCTTGATTACGAGCCATTGATAAGTGGCTCTGGCATTCTTTAGCCCGAAGGGCATCACATTATAGCAATATGTACCAAAATTCGTTATGAGCGAAGTTTTTTCCTAATCCTCCATGTTCATCTTAATTTGGTTGTACCCGGAATAAGCATCGAGGAAACTCATTAGCTTGTGTCTGGCTGTTGCATCAATATTTTGATCGATGTTTGGCAATAGGAACGAGTCCTTTGGGAAAGCCTTATTCAAGTCCTTATATCTACGCACATACGAAATTTATTGTTCTTCTGAGGCACTAATATTACATTAGCTAGCCAGTCTGGATACTTTACCTCTCGGATCGAACTGATATCAAGTAGGCGAGTTATCTCTTCTTTCATGAATTTATTCTTGTCCTCCGCAATAGGGTGTTTCTTTTGTCTTACTGAAAGGATGCAGGGATCCAAGCTTAACTTGTGTACGGCCACTTCCGTTGGGATACCTGTCATATCCGCATGTGACCATGCAAAACAATCAGCATTATACTTAAGAAATTCAATAAATCCATACCTGAGCTCGGGGTGCAATCCTGTCCCCAATTGGAATTTCCTCTCCAAGAACTTTTCAAACAATGCAACTTGCTCGAGCTCTTCTGTTGTGGACTTCGTTGCGTCCGTATCTTCTGGTACCTGAAAATATCTTGGCACCTGATAAGATCCTGTAATTGCTATGCCGCATGCTTCTTCCCTTTTCTACTGGAGACCAAAATCGCATCCATCTCCCTTGCGGCTGGTTGGTCGCCTTTTATCTATTTGATCCCTTCAGGAGTTGGGAATTTTAGCAAGTGATGATATGTTGATGGCATGACTCTTATCTCATGCAACCACGATCTTCCTAGAATAATGTTATAACCCATATCATTGTCCACAACCTCGAAAAAGGGTTGTCTTCATCACCCCCTCGGCATTTATGGTCAGAAGATCTCTCCTTGGGTTGTTACGCTTGCGAGGTTGAACCCGGCGAGGAGTTTTGTGACCGAGATGATGCTTCCGATAATTTTGGCTTGCTCCAATACCTTCCATTGTATGATATTTGCCGAACTTCCTAAATCCACCAGAACACGTTTGATTTTAAAATCTAATACATTTAGAAAAATTACCAATGCATCATTGTGTAGTAGCAATAGTCTGTCTGCGTCCTCTTCCGTGAAAGCGATGTCGTCTTCAATGTTTTCTCGAAGTCTCTTACTATGGGTTACTGATACCTTCATCCTTTTGCTCCCGAGAAGATAACCTCATTAATCTTGTTCCCCCGAAAATCATGTTGATTGTCTGGCGCGGAGGTATTCCCCTATTTTCGAGGGCTCCATGTTATAACGGTTGCAACCGTAATTGTTCTTGGCCCGGTCACTTAAGAATCCTTGAGATGGCCATTTTTCAGTGACGTCGGTACCTCTTCACGCAGATGCCAGCAGTCCGCAGTCTGATGGCCATTCATCTCTTGGTATTCGCACCACAAATTTAAGTCCTTCTGGCTAGGATCAGACCTCATCGACCTCGGGAACCGTGCTTCTTTAATGTTTCTCATAGTCTATACCAACTCTACCACACTGACATTAAAGTTGTATTCTGATAGCCTGGGATAGGAAGGATCCTAAGAACTTGATGTTTCTCTTTCCTGCAATGATATGTTGTTTCGACCGCAATCAATTCTTCTGTCAGTAACGAACCTGTATACTAACCAGAAACCTCGGTCATGTCCTTCGGCCCGTTCGTATGGAAAAAACTGACCCATCAAAGACTGTCTATGTATTCAAAATCGTCTTTTGATTTTTCTTTATTCTTCTCCTGACCTTTTGCCGACACCGGGAAGCCAGTCTGATCATCTTCAATCCTTATCTCAAACTCGTACCGGTTATGAACATCCGCCCAAATCGTCATTTGGAACTCAAGCAAGCTTTCCTTCAATTTCGGGGAAGCATCAGAACTTCTGGGATTCAGACCATTGGTGAATGTTTCAGCTGCCCATTCATCTAGAATGACAGGGAGCAACATTCTTTCCTTTTGGAACCGGGTGGCGAATTCCAGTAGCACCTCAGACTCTCCATATGCAATTCTGAATATGTCGGCCTTTCGGGATTGCACCTTTCTAGCCCCGGCATGGGCCTTAATAAAAGAATCTACGAGTATCTCAAAGGAATCTATGGAAAGCTTGGGCAATAGCGAATACCACGTCAAGGCTCCCCTCATGAGAGTCTCTCCAAATTTTTTCAGCAAAACAGATTTGATCTCGTATGGAGCTATATTGTTCCCATTTACCAACATTGTATAGGTGGTAATATACTCCTGAGGGTGTGAAGTCCTATCATATTTTGTCACGTCAGGCATTTTAAACCGCTTTGGGATCAATTCTGTTGTCACACTTGGTTTGTATGGAAAATGAGTGTACTTCTTTGAGTCTGGCCATTTCAACACTGGTGATGCGCCCGGGATTTGGTCCATACGGGCATTTACTTCCCTCATAAACCAAAAGAATTTGCTTTTGAAGGGATCGCTCTTGTTGTTGTGACTGTACCTGCTCCCCCCAATCCCATCGAAGCTGACCTCACCCATCGAAGTGTTGTTGTCAACTCTCTGCGTTGTTTGATTTACGGGAGAACCGGGAGGAACTAGACCTTATCCATTTGCATTGTTGGAAGCACCGATAATCCCTACTTTAGTTCTGTCATAACTTTATCCTGTCGTGTGAAGTGGCCTAAAATGACCTCTTGTTGTTCCTGTAGAACCCTTACCGCTTCAACAACATGCTCCTCTTCAGCATCATCGAGAGTCACCTCACGAACATATCGTGGGTACCGCTTGCTGTGGACTGACGTGGCATTATTTTCCTCATTGCAGGTATCACTAATTGAATCCTCATGCTGAGGCTGGTTTCCTTGGGTCACAAGATTGTGTGTGTTGTTAATACCATTATCTGCCATTTTCTATAATTTTCGCTAAGAACAGATAATCAAAACACGTTAGTAAAAGAGGCAAGGACCAACTCTATTACACGACTTTCTAGGACCCATTGTGGGCGCCAAACTGTTTACCCATAAAACGGTACAATTAAATTTATACGTAGTTTCTAGACAAGTGAATTAATTTGAAATTAAAATAATAAAAGAATTAAAGAAATATATAATACTTAGCCTTGAGATGAAGATGAAATAGAAGAAACAGTAGTTCAGGGAGCAAGGCTTCCGGGCCCAACAATAACGAAATCAAAAAGTAAGAAGGTAAAAATGTATAAAGCTTTGAATAGATTATAGCATAAGTTTACCAGAAAATTCTGGTCATTTACAATAATAACAAAGCTCACTATTTATAGCCGCACCTAGGGGACAAGGTCCTAGGATCATGCCCTTCTTTAATGTCAATTATGATGGCCATTGAAGAATGTGTAACGGTGAGCATGAATGGCAAATTCTTTGTAACGGGTAGTGTATTAAATGCTGTAGAATATTCCCCATTAAATGCTATCGGGTGACAGGCATTTATTGCATCTTTATGAGCATCATTCTTTTCGATAACAAATGAAACAGTTGTCTTCGGTTTTGGCTGTCCTCTGCCTTTGGTTCTACGTGTCACCCTCTTATGCAATTACTTAAAATAGCATATTTTACCTTATACACATAGTCTTTTACTGATTTCGCTTAATTGTTGAATGTTTGAGTACTGGTAGGCAGCTGTAAGCACGTGATTTTTGCCTCACGGGAATTACTCCGAAAATTTAAAAAAAAAAAATCAAAATATATGCATAAGTGTTTCTTGTCATTAGTTGATTTTTATTAAATATTAATTTGTGGGTGTATAATTTTATTTTTTGTTGCATTTAAGGGTTTTGTTTGAATTAAAGTGGAAAATAATGGAGGATACCCGGTTTTGGGCCAGAAAATCAAACAAAAATAGGCCCAAAATGAACTGGCCCAATGAGCAAAATGGTCCGCCCCCTTAAAGCGTCCAAACGACATCGTTTTGTCCCGGTCAAGCTGGGCCGTTGATCTCAAGTGGATCGACGGCCAGGATCACACCCCCAGATCCATTTAACATAACCCGACCCAATAACCGGTTCAGCCCAGCCCCTCACTTAAACCAAACGACCCCGATTAAATATCAAACGACCCTGTCTCATTTCTCACCATCAGATCCAAGCCGTTGAGATCATCTGATCTAACGGCTCAGATCCAATCCCCTACTCCGTATATAATCCTTCCCTCATACCCCACGCCTCCTATCCGAACCCCACCCTTCACTCGTCTCCTTCCCCAAGCCCTGAAACCCCCAAACCCTAGCAGCCGCCCTAGTTTCCCTTTCACCAGAACCCGGTGGCATGAACGCCGGTGACCACCTCCTGAACACCCTAAGACCCCCTCACTCTCCTGAGCATGGATCTGTTACCCTCTAGCCTCGAATCACCTTCCTTCGTCTCGAATCTTCATTTGAAGATTCGAGTCGAACCCGGACCTATACCCAAACCTCACCATCTTCATACCAGACACTCCCCTGACCCTCCTCGTGACCAAACCAAGCTTGGTTTGGTTCGAATCTACCCACAACTTCTAAAAAACCAGATCTGAAAATCCAGACCTTAGAACACATGCACCTGGGGATCCGGTTAGCCTTAACGGGGGTTTGAGGTCTAATAGACCTTAATCAAGGTGTTCTCATGTGAGAACACCCTGATTAAAGTTTGTTCGGCCTCAAAGGGTCAGAGTTGAGTCAGATTTGGATCAATTTTGTTTGGACATTTCTCGGTAAGTTTTTCTTTTCCTTTTTGTTTTATTCCACTGCTAATTAAGTTGTCAGCATGTTTCGTTGTGTTTGTTTGTTATTTTGTGATTTTTTCATTCTGATTTCTTCCATCTCTGTCAAGGACCTTTTATTTGGTCGATTGTTTTCTGTGTGTGATTTGAATGTATCCTATGATAAACATGTCCGATTAGGATAGTCGTCGCATAAATAATTCATATAGGTTCCCAATAATGGACCAAAGTTGTCCGAAGCCCTTTGGGTCCCTGTATGTATTTGTTTATATGAACGACTGATTGTTACCTGTTATAATTAGTATAGTCGACTTGATAAATGTCGTCGATTAACTTCCTACGACTGAATGTTCAAAATATTCTAATACGTACAACCTCACATGACTGAACAAACCTGTATTGTGATTTGAATGTTGGACATTATCTATGAATGCTAGTTTGTAACTGCATTGTAAACAATTAAAAGAACCAGGCTAGGGCAGTTCTGAAATTGAACTTTCAGAAGTTCAAAATGCCCTGAGGCTGCAGTGACGCAGGACAATAATAATCAAGGGCTAACAGGGGTGGTCTGGGGTTTGAAAAGAACAGAAAAAAATTAGTTTAAATGAGCTGACAAGTAGGGTACTAAATTAAGATTAAACTAATGCCAATGGGGAACAAGACACAAGAGTATGGGGTTTAAAATGAATACTAAAATGAGCCCATAACTCTTGATTAAAGAATAAGCCAGGCGTGGGGAACAAATGGCTGGCATAAAAAGATGCTTAGGCATGGGTTTAAAGGGTATGGGCAGTCTGCAAGTGGGAGGATCCAGGCAGCTTAGCTGCACTGGGTCGTTTGGCTTATAAATAGGCCATCTCAGAACTTAAAAGGTGGGTTTTTGGAGTCTTGAGAAAAAGAGAAAACAAAGTGAAAATTTTCAGAACATTTTAACTAAACACCGCCCAAAACTGCACAAGGAACTAAGTTGGTTGAGCTGTTCTGGCCAAGTCAGTTATTCTAACTAGGGTTATTACTGTTCCATTAAGAGAAGGCTGTGTGTTTTCTGCTGTGATTGTTACTACACTGAGTTTTCTGTGTGCTGTGGATTGAGTTTTAGTCTTCCTGATTGTCGGAACTGTACTGGGTATTTGCTGAGCTTTGTGGTTATTGGGTTTTCTGTTGCTGTTACATTTGGTATCTTGTGTTTTCTGCTGGTTCATTACTCTTTTTCTGGGATTGTTTGTTTGGGGCTCGACCATCTGTGGTTTCTTTTTGTTCTGGAAACTGTTGCTGTTTGTCTGTGGACTGTGGAGAACATTTGTGGTTGTTGGTTTGCTGCTGTGTTGTTGCTGTTTGGTTGTTGTTGCTGTTGCTTGTTGCATACTACTCAACTGATTACTCTCCTTCTTCCTTTCCTTTCCTTACCAGGTACACGATTAATACCACCAATGTAATTTGAAAGTTTGAGCATGAATGCAAAAGAGAAGACCTGCAGATTGTTTTTATATATACATGGACTGTTGTATTAAATGTCATGTAGTATATAATAGTTACATTTTCGTTTGGACAATAGAAGTAGCCTACATGCTTAGTATATCAATGTAGGTTAGTGAATGCTAGTTCATATATGTATGCTGTTAGATGAAAATATTCCCATTGCAATAAGTTGTATCTTAGACTTAGTTTGATGGTGTAGTATATTCTCTAATGTAGGCCAAGTATGAAAACTATCCACTGTTAGTTAAGTTCTTTCCCTTCTGTCAAATTGTCGCATATAAATTGATAAACTCATTTTTCAGAACAAAGAACTAGTTCAGGGCCTCAACCTCATGAAGGTCGAGCCCAGATCGAAACAGACCAAGTAGGCCCGTATCGGATAAACAGTGGCCCAAGTCTGGCCCATCTCGCATGAGCTAGGTTTGGGCCCATAATGTTCGATTAGTTGTCCATGGGCGTAATCACGTTTTTTTGATTATTCTGTAAAAGCATTTTGAATCCTGTTATAAATAAGCCTGCAAGCATGTAATCAACTAGGGCTATCTACTGCTTTCAATTAGTAGAGACAAACGCGACAAGAAACGTAGTTGCTATAGGATATCCTTTTAAAAATAGAACGAGATGAGGCTCGACAAACAAAATGTACAAAGCTGCGGGGCCCTCTAGAAATGTATATATTACAATACTTAGAATTCAGGAGGGCCGCTTAGCGAATTTCACGGTCTTCCCAAAATAATAACGCGATAGTCTCTTTAGGCGCGTGTTTAATATTTTACTTTCTTAAGCCTGGGTGTGCATTTCATGCGACCCGTATCCAAATCCCAAAACATCAAATAAAACGTGTTCCGGATTGTGGGTGCATTTCATGTGACGCAGTCCGAAGACATGTTTAAGCGATGTTCACATTCTTAATAATAATAATTATGAAAGCGGTAAAAAGTTAAAATTTGCACATAAGTTCATATTTGTACAAAAATCAGATAATCAAGCCGAATATAACAGTTGAGCGACCGTGCTAGAACCACGGAACTCGGGAATGCCTAACACCTTCTCCCGGGTTAACAGAATTCCTTATCCGGATTTCTGGTACGCAGACTGTAATATGGAGTCATTCTTTTCCTCGATTCGGGATTAAAATTGGTGACTTGGGACACCCTAAATCTCCCAAGTGGCGACTCTGAAATAAACACATAAATCCCGTTTCGATTGTCCTTTAATTGGAAAAAACTCCCTTGTACCCCCGCGGGTGCGTAAAAAGGAGGTGTGACAATCACTATACCATTTTTGTCATTTTCTCGATTGAGATTTGTATGGGGTAAAACTTGTTGATGACAACTAGGCGAATAAAGAGTGTGAAACGTGGCACTGAAAACAGGTGAGATACGAGTCAGCAAACAACTATCATCAGTTGCAAGCAGCGAGCGATCCGCGCCGAACAATCCCCGAAGATAGAACAACCGATAGCAAAGATTCGCAGCATTGTCATCGGGTAACATTCATTGGATAGACGTTACAGAGGATATCTGCATTTAAAGCCAACCTTTTTGCACCCATCAATTACGATTTTGTTCTCATTTAAGAGGAGCTTGATTTGAGGATCTTGGTCCCCCTACATAGGGCTATAAATAGCAGGATTAACAACCATTGTAAGGACATGAAACATTCTGCACACAAAAGCTATAATCTATTATCTTGTTAAGCTCAGTTTGAACACCTGAACATTGCTTTTACTTTTATCATCAGAAAGGCTAAGTTCTTAGTCATCAGGCTTGTTATCTCGTTTAATTTCAGTCGTTAATCTTATTTTCATTCTTATTTATTAATCGCTTTTGGATCAAATCGATTTGCTTGTCTATAAACCACGCAAGGGTAAACAAGATTCCCATCGTATCTCATGAGATGATCGAGTAGGGTACTTGCAAGGGTGGAGCTAGAATACCGAGAGCGCGTTCGGTCGAACCCAGTAGCTTTGGTTCAAATACAGTATTTTCCTTAAAAATATTCATTGAATTTATATAAGTTATTACTTTAGAACCCAATAATTCAAAATGATTAGAATCTCAAAATCATAAACTTAAAATTCTGGCTCCACCTCGGAGTATTTGTAGGAATAGAAGTTGTTGAGTGACCACGCCCAACTCAAGCTTTAGAAAGGATAAATTGTCGTTGTATGTATAACCTCGCTTATGAATCCAGAGTCAACCCCTCAGAGAACTAACCTTTATAAATATTGAATATCACTAAAAAAAAGTTCAAATAATTTTCCAGTTATAAAAGTTATAATTTTTATATTAAACTAATTATAATAAAAATATCAACTAAAGAGATAGTTTGTATTTAAGAGTAAAATGCCTAGAATAGTGATTTTCCTAATTATCGAAATGAGTGTCTTACGCTTTCACTATTATCCATGAGTTCTATTATTATGTCAATTAACTCCTTAACAAAAGTAGTAATTTTCTAGAATATTCTCTTGAATTAACTCCAACTAGCAATTTAAACGACTCACAAAAATCGTACTAAAACTTCATTATCTCTAACCCCATATTTAAATCATCAAAACTATTCTCTTAGTTACTCAGAGAAGTGATGCTATTCAACAATAAACTAAACCTATAATATTTTTCAAGAAAAATAAGATATAGTAATAGCATATTCAATGGAGGACCCTTCAATTATGGATAAACTCTGTCAAACAATTCACCCAATAACTGGTTTCGTTACAATCCTGGAGGAAAAATTTTGCTACTCATAATTATACTAAAAACACGTAAATATCAAATAATAATATCCAAAGTTTAAACGTAGAAAAGAAGAGAAAAATTCTTCGATTCGTATTGTGAAATAGACTTGAAAATCTTCCGATCAAGCTCAAATCTGCTTCAAAATGGTGTTAATTGCTTGCTTTCTGAGCTCAAGAATGTGACTAGAATTAGAGTTTAGAAGCTTTTATATCACATTCCAAGTCAAAAGACCGAAGAACCCTTAAAGCTGAAATTGCAGGAAGAATTGGACTGGAGCCTCCCTTGTGCAACGCACGAGAATTGGAGGAAATCCCAGATCTCGTTGTGCGACGCACAAGCTTCCTCCAGCTATCCAAACTTGGTTTCTGTTTTCTTCATGCTCTAGTTGTATATAATATGCGGCGCACAGCTTCAACTCATTTTTTTAGATCTCGTTTTAGATCAATTCTTTTTCAAATCGTCTCGTTTTTGCACAAATAACTTCTTACATATTAAAGTTACACAATTTAACTCAATTAACCATTTTTTACTATTTAAACACACCAAATTAATGGTCAATATAATAAAATATATGCATTTATAACCTAATATCCCAATCTCTATTGTTGTAATGGATTTGAACGTCTATGCGTTTGTTTCAATGTCAATTCACACATTATATGTTTATTGTGTGACTTGATCTCTTCTGTGGTCTTAAATTAATCTTATGGGACACACTCATATCATATAGCAATGTATTGTTACGACCATAAAGCATCTTGTAGTCTTCTAGATGCCCAATAATAAAAATGATCCAACATGAATCATTCTGAAGTCAAACTATTGGATGAGTTTTTTCTTTAATTTAAACAAGTAGATCCCCCCCCCCCCCCCTCTTTTTTTTTTTTTTACACAACTCAATTGTAGTCCACCTTAAATTGATAACCTTGTCTATCTTTTAAGAAAAAATTTCACCTTTTTCTCCTTTTAACTTTTGGTGGCAGACATAAAGTTGTTCAATTTCATTGTCGACGTACTTGTGTTGTGTGCCCATATTAATAAAACATTAATGTGGGAAATGGTGAAAAAAAACCACCTACAGTGGACTTACTCTTAATAGATTGTCATTAGAGCAGTCTTAGTCAAAATTAACAATATTTTTAATATTATATTTAAAGAAAAGTGGATCATGGACTTAAGTTGTATGAAGTGAAATTTCTATGTTGACGAAAGGCATACCGCCGGAACGAAAAGATATTGGGTGTAAAACGTTGTGAACACAGAGTAGGCTAATGCGTTTTATTTTATTTTATTTTTCCAAATAAATGTCTCTAGCTTTATAATATAAGAATGACTCGAGGAACGAGGAAAAAGAAGACTCGTATAATATAAGAACGACTCAAGAAATAGAGAAAAAAAAAAGAAGAAGAAAGAAAAGAGATGTCGTGTTGCGGACGTGTACCATTAGATCTTTTTACAATATCCAAACTTGTTTGTGTAGAGGACATTATCTATTAAATTACTGTTTTTGTCCCAATCCACTGTCCCATAGTTCACCACTTCTTCTACTCACTTTCTTTTAATTGTTTTACTTCTTTTATTCCCACTTAAAAGTGAATTTAAATTATTTACAATTACAATTGTAAAGATTTTCTGCAGTGTTAGTGTTACAGCAAGTTACCTACCCCTTTTAATTGATTAATTGAAAAACTCATTACGTTTCAAATGATCTGATTGTATAATTAATTTTTACATCAATAAATAGAATTTAAACTCTTTACAAATTTCTATATCCTTTTTATTCATTTAACTAGTCTAAACTCAAAACAGAAAGTTAAAGCCTCTTTCAACATTTTCTGAAACCGTGTCACATTGTATGAAAATATGAAAATATTTATAGGTTTTATGGAACGAATTCTTCGTAAAATATATGATAATCAATTTCAGTCTTCCAAAAGAACAACGGTTATGTGCAATAAATAAACGACTTGAAATGCTTGTAGACCATGTGTTAAAGATCAAAATAATCTAAGTGTTACGTGGAAGCTAATAAAGCTGTTACGATTCAAAATTCACTAGTCGTGATGACATCTAACTTGTCCCGTTAGTTCAACCAACTAACAATTAACACAATTCTAATAAAACAAAGGTTATCAACATATGATATATCTGAATTCCATACAATATCCCAAGGACTGGTAGTACAAGTCATGAGCTAGTAAGACTGGATTTTTGGAAAAACTGATATGAAATAAATACAACTTATATTTAAAATGTACATAAATAGAATTCAACTTTAAAACTACCCTGGGACAAGTGGTAGCCACGTCCAGAGGAATGAACATCTTCAGAGTCGGCTCCCGTCATCCACTGCATCTCCGCTCCAAGATCTACACGCAAGGTGCAGAAGTATAGTATGAGTATAACCGACCTCATATACTCAATAAGTATCTTGACTAACCCCGATGAAGTAGTAACGAGGCTTTTTAGTTAAAAGATACTCGTTGATATAATATGTGCAACATAATTGCAATTAGAACAATATTAGAACATAATAGAAAAGAGTACAAGAATAAATATGCGAAGCAGTAAATGATTACCGGAAGAAATCAATGTCAATATTTCTCAATATTACAAATATTCCTTTCCTTTAAGTGATAAACAACAAACCACAGTTGTAAATCCATAACTTTCATAGTGTGAGAAATGTACTCAAGATATCAAATAAAATGGCACACCAACACCCTTTGTGCATTTATCTTATCCTCATCAAATATACATATAACAGTATCAACCAGGTGAAAGAGATGCCCATAAAAGTAATGAAAAAGTGAGAAATACACAGGTAGCAATAACGAACAAGGCAATACATATGGACTATGGTAACAGACTAGGTAGAATGCATAGAAGTAATGACAACAATTAAGAAAGAAGAACATAAATTTCACTAACTAACATGGTAGAAGACTTAGGTGTAGATATAACAAACAAGAGGGAAAGCATGATCTTTATGAGCTAACAAATAGAAGGCATGAATAACTAATGTGGTAGAAGGCTTATATGAGAGTGCAACAAATGAGAAGCGGCATAGATGTAGGTATGACAAACAAGAAGGAAATCAGGATATTTGTAAGTTAAATAAATGGAAGGCATGGATAATACAACAACAATTGAGGTAGAGGATAAAGATAGAACAACATTGACATGTCACATAGAAAATATAGATGCAACAGTAACATCTCAAGATAAAGGCATAAATGTATATACAAGGAAAAGATATCATAACATAATGCATATCTCTCGTCCTCGCCTGCACAGAATCACCCTTCGTGCCATGAATGTATGATAATATAAAAATAATGGTCTCACAACATCCTTCGTGATTTTACTCTCATCCTCACATGATAATGCAAATAAAATGGCATGGCATCACCCTTCTTGCTTTTACTCTCATCCTCACATGATAATGTAAATGAAATGGCACGGTTTACCTCGAAAAATATGGGTAACAATTAAATATGATTTGTGGTTTTAAAGATATGTGATTTATTTCAATACTAGTGAATATACAAGTAATATTAGGTTTAAGTAAGAAGAATTGATGAACCAAACCAGTGTTGCTAGAACAATAAGAACCTCGAGCTCGATTTTCTCGGGGGGCATCGGGGTGAGCTAAGAGCAATGAAGTATGAACAATAAAGTAAAAGCAATAAAGCTGAAGAACAATTGTTGAGCACGGTAAACAAGAAAAGCAGAGTAGAATATTCTATTGCAGTGAATAATGTGTCCCTTCCAAAATGATTGGGGTCCCCTTTATATAGGAAGGGAAAACCCTAATATGGTACATTTCCAATTATGGCAAAGAATTTTGTTGGTACAGTTGTATAACAACCTAGTAAGGACTTGTACTATTTCGTACAGATCTTATCCTATAATTTATGCCCTGACCCACATATCCTTGAGAAATTTCACTCTTTCTTGAGTATCTTCGAGATTATATTGCCCTCGATGTAGGCCGTGCCGGGACTTCGATCTGCTTTCTCGAGGTGTGTTTCCTTCAGCCAGGTCTGACCCCTACTTCGAGTCACCCGTACTCGGACCCATAGCCCAATTTAAGACATCGAAATCGAGCTCATTGATTTTGACCGTATACAAATAGTCCCCGCGTTTCTTAGAATAAGATGATAAGAAACAATTTAAACCTCGATTTTCCCGATTCTCTTGTGATGATGCCATGCTTGTGACGTAGGCGCTTGAAGTGATCGGAAATATCATGTCAGCATGCTTCCCCAAAACATCAAATACATTTCAGTTTTTGTCGGCCACTTGCGCCGCCCGTCCCTTCGTCGTCTTTCTATAAATAAGGGGTTACTTGGCTGAACAAAAACTACACTTATTCCTTCTTCATCTACTTTTAGCCCTTTTCCTTCTTTATCTCTTCCTATAATCACCTATTTCTATGGTTCAAATCTGTGACCATAAGGTCACATGGCAGCAACTTTACCAGTTACGTCAAGGCTTCCTCTTTCAAATCTTTGGCTCAAGACAACGAGAGAAGGGCACTGAATCCTTCCCATATCAGAAGATATGCGAACTTTACATTGCTGATCATCTCTCTTTACTTCAACCTGGTATGGTGCTTCATTCCTTTTGCTTTACATGGAATGAGGTGGTACTATCATCTACTAACTTTTGTATCCCATACCGGAGCAGAGTTTCGAGGATGAACACTCTTGGATTGTTACTCGTGCATCTTGCAACCCCTTTTGTTTTTTTATCCTTTTGCTTGTTCTTTTTTATTGTATTATGGCCCAAAAATTCAACGGAATTCTCAATCTCGGCTGCTGGAGATATAATTATATTTATTGAGAGCCTTCTACCAAACATTTCCAAAGATCAGAAATGGTGCCCCCGAGAAGAGGATTTTCGGAGACGATGCTCTCGAGGTCGTGGTCTTAAAAGTGAATTAGGATCTTTGTTTTTTGTTTTTCTTCTTCTTTGTTCCTATGTAAGTATCCCTTGTGCGTGTCGTAGTTATACTTTGTAATCATTTCTTGGAAGTATAAAAGGATTCTTTTGTATCCCCTTCGACCCATACTGGATTTTATTCAACTTTTATTTGTAAAAGACTCGATCATATGATTTCAATGACTAGCCCAAATACCGAGCTTCAGACATAATAGACCCTTAGGTTTTTAATCGATCAATATAATGCCCCTCGAGGTTCTCGTTAATCCTTGAGCTGAGCTTAAATGAAAACTCGGTGCATCGTGATTCCCAAGCCCGAGTTAGGTGAGAGCAAGATCTCGGAACGAAGTTAATCCTTAGATTTCCTTGTAGTCCCCGGGTGGGAAACTTCTCCACCTCGGGTAGCCTTAGGCTTTTATAGTCGAGCGGGCATTTGCTCAAACTTGTAACAAGGATAGCCCTTAGGCCTTTTCACAGTCATAGAGTGAGTAATTCCTGAAACTCAGATAGCCCTTGGGCTTAGTAATCGAGTGGATACCCTGCTCAAACTCGACTTATAGGATACCATTTATGATTTTTGACGAATTAATCCTTGATGCCTTGGTTCTAACGCCAATATCGTAACATCAGTGGTTGAAGTGACTGAAAAGTTACTTTTTGTGCGATTCCCAAAATTATTAATTGGAGGCGGCTGACGGTCGGCCTTTTGGCTTCCTCAGAACACATAAATGACCTCTATAAATAGACATATTTCACAACTTTACAAACTTTATTCTCATATTGTTCTCATAGTCTTATTGGCCTTTTTCAATTTCCTTGAACTCTCCCTTCTCTCTACTATCAGCACTTTTTATTTTCTTGGAGCTTCCGCATTACGATGGCTAAAACCTCTAAACTGGTTTCCCAGAAAGAAAAAGCTTCTTCATCTTCTCGATCGACCAAGAGCAAACCGGTAGTGCCTCCTCGTATTGAGGAGTGCATTCCCCCGCGTGTGAAATAACATCTGATTTCAAAATTGAGAAACCTCTATAGACACCAGGCCGATGCGAGCCCATGTCTCGATATGTTTGTTTAGTGACCACAGCCGAGATCAGGAAGGTAAAGGAGGATTGCAAGTTGGATAACAAAGAAATAGTGATTCCTTCCTCCGAAGAGGACATCACTACATATAAAGAGGGGTACTTGAGTGTATATACCTACCCTTTTATGTTGGGTCCTGTAATTCTGGCCTAGGGTCCTATAGATCCAGTTATTATTGACTTTTGCCAATGATACCGAGTGACACTCGGTCATATTTACCCCTTATTCTAGAGAATCGTTTACTTAATCAGGTTCTTTTTTAGGTAAATCGAGGGGATGTCTTTTACCCTCAATCATCTGATCAGACTGTACAATCCCTGACTTTATCGTGGGGGCTTGATAAAATTGCAATGCCGATCCTTAAAATCTCTTTTCTCTAGTATCGATGAGGACAAAGACCTTGGGTGTATGAGCCAGTTCATCCGAGTCAGGACCTTCGATCTGATTCCTGCTGATTGGATGTCATTCCCCGAGGAGTGGAAAATGAAATGTGAGTACGCAGCAGGTTCATACCCTGCTTTTTTTTCTTTTTCTCGGTTTTATATTTTTCACTGGTCTAACCCCTTTACGATGGTGCAGCCGCTGCTTGGTTTCCTGGTGGGGTCCCGGACCTTGAGGGCTGGGTCCGAAAACTGGCCTCCGCCTTCTCTTACTCGGAGCGTTGCTGGCGAGATCTGGCCAAGGGTCGATGGGAGGCCAAAAGCCTTGGTGAGTTCTCTTATTTGTTTTCTTGTGCTTCTGTTATGGGATACTTACGTCGGTTTCATATAGGTCTTGGAGACGCCGTTGATTTGCAGCCGGCCCCGGTTGATAAAGTGGAGGTTCCGAAGCCTTTTAAAGAAAGAAAAAGAAGAAGAGAGTCATCTGAAAATCTCCCAAAGCCAAAGAAGAGCGTGGCTCGAAGGCCTAAAACCGATTTAGCGGCCTTATCTCCAGAAATGGCCCAACGCCTTCGGGATCAGGAGGAAGAAGAAGAGCATGACTGCCTGCTGGTAACCCGCAAAAGAAAAAATGCTGATGCTTCGAAGCCCATAGAGCCGGTGGAGGTGGATGTGCCAGAGCCGAAGAAATCTCCGAAGGGAGTTCAAATAAAATCCCCGAACCATCGTCCCGAAAGAAGGTACCTCGCCTACAAGATCATTTGGAGGGCGAGGCCGAACGACCTGACCCCGAGCCTCTTCAAATAAAAGAGAATGACCCGAGTGGATCACTTGGGGTAATCAACGTGGATGATTCACCTCCTGGCCTGAGTTCTCTAAGGGACAAATCCAAGAGGCTCAGAATTTGAGGTCTTCTGAAGTGGAAACAAGCTATGAGGGGCATGGCATCTTTCGAAAATATCTCGCAGGGCTTGAAGATGACCCTGACCCAGATGCTTTCTTCATTTTGAATAAGTGAGTTTTGTGTTTTTTATGCCTGCGCCTTTGTTTTAGTTGTTCTGAATATATCTTTACTCCCTTTTTATGAAGGCTGTGGTGCTCCATAAAAGGGCATTTTCCAAGTCCCGAACCGATCTTGATCGATGCGAGGCTGATCTTAAGAAGATTTTCGAGGAGAGGGACGTTGTCAAAAACATCTATGCTAAGAAAGAGATGGAGATCTACGATCTCTGAGTCGAGTTAATGCAGGCATGCCAAGGACGAGCCGAGTATCTTTAAAAGGTAACACAACTCTCGAGGGTTTGTTATGCACTAGTTTATTTTGACGACTGACACTTTTAACTTTGCATCAGAAGGCCGACTTGGAGGTGCAACTTCGGGAGGAGCTTAATATAAAAGAGGCTGAAACCCTGGGGTGGAGACAAGGTATGGACAATCTTGCTTCTGAAAAGGAAACTCTGAGAGAACAGCTAGCTTCACTTGAATGCCAGCTTTGAGATGTGAAGGAGGAGAGCCTAGCTCGGGGCCTCGAGATCGAAGAGCTTAAGGCCAGATCTGCTGCTGAACTGGCCAAGGCCAAATCTGATGCTACGACAATTATGACTTCGTATCGAGCCGATGCCGAAGCAGCTAATGCTCGGGAAAAGGAGATCTCTTATGTGGTGGAGGGTAAGTTATCAAGTACCATTGACCATGCAAGGCGACGATCCTAGAGGATGACCCTCGAAGAGGTACATGCTCGCGGCTTTGATCTTTTAGCTGATATTGAAGCGGCGAAGATTTTGGAAGAAGAGGTTGTCGCTCTACTTTTCGATGAGGATGATTCAGCCAGTGGCTCATAGAGTGGAGGAGACGGGGATGAAGTCCCCGAGGATGAGCTCTCGAAGATGCGACCCTGAAGATGTGGCTGCCAATGATGTGACCCCAAAATAGTTTTAGGTTACTTTATTTTGTTTCTTTGTAAGACTTATTTGTGTATAGATCTCTTGTAATCATCTTTTTGAAATACGAGGGGAACTTTTTATCTTGTCTTTGGTTTGCGCTGAATTTAACATTGCCTTTATTTATGGAAGACTTCATTTGAATGATTAGTCCGAGCATTGGTCTAGGGTTCGGGGTGTTATAAACCCTTAGATCTTTATCGATAGATACAATAATCTTCGAGCTAAGTTTAAATCGATCCGATGTGAGATCGGGATATGTGAACCTTGAGTCTAGATCGAAATAAGAGAGGAGTCTCGTACTATAAGTTTTTGGCCCTTAAGCCTTTCGAAGTTAGCCCTTGGGCTCTTGTATATCAGCCCTTAGGCTCTTTTTAAATTATCCCTTAGGCTTTTCGAGGTTGGCCCTTGGGCTCTTATATATCGGCCCTTGGATCTTTTTAAAATTGGCCCTTAGGCTCTTTAAGTTGGGCCGTTTTGGCCTTTAGAACGGCTATGCATTTTTTTCCTCATTTCGAAGGTTTGACGTATCGAAACCTTATTAGCTATTTGTTTGTGTAAACATAATTGAAAACCTCTTGAGGTATTTTCGAGGGCTGATTTTATCAAAGCCCTTGGATTAATCGAGGCTCTCAGATTTTTTGGGGGCAGAATTTGTCGAAGCCCTTCATATTTTGCTTTTGCCGAGGGCAGCCTGATTTAACCAGTTTTTCAATAGTTGAAGGTCTTTAATTTATAGCGGAAGTCGGACGTCTCCGAGCCGTGTTATTTTGGACGTAGCCTTTATATGACCGTAGTCTCTAGTATGGTTGTAGCCTTCGGGTACATCACTTGGACTTGCTTCCCGATAACTTTTCGAACTTGTTCGAAAAGTTAGTCCCTGAGTATATTGGCCTTGGCCTTTGTTTCGAGGGGGTGCCTCTTTGAGGTCACGTAAGTCCGAGTTTACAATGACTCGAATGTATTTGGCTGTTAGTGACATTACCCGAGTATTTCGGGGTGCTTCGGCCCTTGAGCCGCTTCCCGTAGGATTGTAAGTGTAGAGCTCATATGATAGTAAACTTCTTTGAGATACCAAGTGTTTTTTATATAACCAGAATGCTTCTTCAAATAGTCTATATATGCGTACATATTTTGCCGTCGAGGCTCGACTATTCTATATGTACATGATTCATATAACCATTTGGCCCATTACAATGTTCTCCTATCGAGGTCCTCTTAGGAGTGAAGTATTTTCCAAAAATATAGTCTTCGAGGGTGATGCCCCCCAGTATTTGAGGTTCATTGAAAAGCAGCCTTGGATACTGTTGAGTTTTCCTTAGGTAGCACATAATTGTTGCCTCATTAAAAACCTTGCCTGTAAAACCCATTTGGGACAAAATACGGTCTAAGGGAAAAAGAGTGCAATGCATGTTTTAAAACCTAGGGCCTTTGTGTAGGAATGATGCCTCCGAGGTTGTATGTCGTTGATCCAAATATCTGTAATGGGTTAGCTTCAAACTCAAATGGACAGAAGGATAAAATCGTACCTTAGCAGTGGTATCGAGGGTGACTTTTCGTAGAACTAAGTCCCCGACTCTGAATATCGGAGGTCGGTCCTCCTATTGTAGTGCTTTTTGATCCTTTGCTTTTGCGCTACCATTCGAACAAGTGTTGTTTCTCGTTTTTCATCTGTCAATAGGGTATGAAACAAAGGCGGGCTCGGCAGATATCGCTATAATTCTTCTAAGATTCGCTGACATCTCGGGGTTCACGTGAAGCCCTTTTCCCTTTTGAGTGAAGAGAAGAATTGACCCAAGGTAGCCGTTTGTCTTATTAGCCTTTGCACGGCCTCCACACAATCCTCGATTGTGATACCCCCGATAGCCTTGCTTTTAATACTTTGATTTTATGTCGCGGCGTTGAAGGACTTACTTGTGCCAACCCCGAAGGCACATTTCTTTATGTTGCATTTCCTCAAGATTGTAAACATTTCCTGTAAATGAACTAAATTGTCCACTGCGCACACGGACTTAGTCAACATATCATCACTATAAGCTTATATTGTTTTGCCTATTTGTTTTCAGATATTTTGTTAACTAGGCATGCAGCCTGCATATATATATATATATATATATATATATATATATATATATATATATATATATATATTAGCCCGTGGAGCGTTACATTGTAGGTATTCCGCAGAAGCAAAGTTGGGCAGTGGGGATGGGGATCAGAGAAGCGATGGATTTATTCGCAGATGCAGTCCTGCAGGTACGAAGAGGGGACCGTAGGTGTGCTAGGTTTGGGCTTTAGTGGACTTCGCGGAAGCGAAGATTTCTACGCAAAAACGAAATCGCATGTGCGACCCCTGACTCCGCAGATGCGAAAAGTCTGGTAGAAGGTATAGTGTCGAGGGTTAGAGTTATTTCTTAATTTTTTTGGACTTTGGGAGCTCGGTTTGAGGTGATATTTGAAGGGGTTTTCACTAGATTTCAAGAGGTAAGACACCTTTGATCATTTTTATTCATTAATATTGAATATCGGTGAAATTTGGGGAATTTTGGACTAGAGGTTGGAGAGTGAGATTTGGGGATTTAAGTGAGGATTTGATGTCGGAATTGAGTAATTTTGGTATGGTTGGACTTGTTAGTGAATGGGTGTTCGGATTTTGTAAATTTTGTTGGATTCCGAGACGTAGGCCCGGGGTTGACTTTCTGACTTTTGTTAAAGAACCTAGCTTTATCATATGGAATTGTTTCCTATAGCTTGTATTGATTGTGGCTAGATTCGAGTCGTTTGGAGGTCGATTTGCGAGGCAAGGGCTTATTGGAGTAGGGATTTGAGCGGTTTGAGGTAAGTAACACTTCTAAACTCAGTTCTGAGGGTATGAATCTCTGAATATATGTGTTATGTGGTTGGTGTTGAGGTGACGCACATTCTAGGTGATGGGCATGTGGGCATGCACCGTGAAAATTGTGACTCGGTTAATTCAGTGGTATTGTGTAGTTATGAAACCTGGTTGCTATTCATGAAACTCCTACTTTTTATAGTAATTGAGCTACAATCCACGTTAGAAATCATGCTTAGGTTATATGCTTATTCTGTTGGGATCCACGGAGCTCACTTCTACTGTTGAATTATTTGCTTAAATTGCAATTATATACTCAGTTACATCTATCATTTGCATATTATATCTCAGTCTCTATTGTCATTTATTGTTACATAATATTATCATTGTTTGGGCTGATCGTCATGAGATTGGTGAGCCCGAGAGACTGGAGAGATTGATGACTGAGTGAGGTCGAGGGCCTGAGTGTGAGTGATATTCATAGGATCGGGCTGCACGGGGTAGCATGCTTTATTGATTCATGCCATGATTGTCTTATATTAGCGCTTGGGTAGGATTCTCCCCTCTGGAGTCTGACATACCAGTAGTGAGCGCATGTAGAGACTGAGTGCGAGTGTCGAGTGATTGGGAGTACTGAGTGATTGAGAGTGCTGAGTAATTGGTGGTACTGAGTGATTGAGCGTGCTGTGAGGTTGGATACTCCGAGAGTATGACCATATGGATTTATCGCTGTATTGTATCACAGTTGACATACATATTTGACATGTATATATCGAGATATAACATACCTCATATTAGTCATACTTGGCATATTTTATCCATGTTGAACTCAAACTATTAAATACTTGAAAGCATGTCTACATTTCTAACTGTCTACAAACTGATTATGAGGCTTTCTCTAAGTTATTATTGTCATCTTCCTGGCATATCTACGTTGTTGGTATCTGGATTTGGACTGTACCATTTTAAGCTCGTCACTGCTTTCAGTCCAAGGTTAGTCATGTTACTTATTGAGTACATTGGGTCGGTTGTACTGATACTACACTCTGCACTTCGTGTGTAGATCCAGGTACTTCTAGACACGGTGGTTGCTAGATTTGGAGCTTCATTCGCTTAGAGACTTTTGAGGTAGCTACCTTGGCGTCCGCAGAACTTGACTCTCCTTCTTTTAATTTTATTTAGCACCGTTCTATCTTTCCAGATAGTTGTATTAGAAGTTTTGACTATGTTGATATTTAGTAGCTCATGTACTCAGTGACAACCGAATTTTTAGGGATATTGTATTGAGTCGCAATATTTTCCTTATAGGATATTTATGAGAATTTTTACTGTTAAACCTATTTCATTATGTTTTTAATAAAAAATGCGTAGTTAGTGGTGATTGTCGGCTTTCCTAGTATTGTGATAGGTTCCATCATGACATGTGATATTTTGGGTTGTGACACCAAAGTCCTTGTATCTCATCATCGAAATTAACTGACATTCCAAACAATTGATCAAGGACACACTGAAAGTTATTTATATGATCAAGAATATGGCTGCCCTCCTTGTATTTAAAGGTCATAAATTATTTCAGCAGGAACAACTTATTGTTCCCAGATTTTGAAGCATAAAGAGTCTATACCTTTTTTCACAATGATCTTGTTACAACCCATATCCACATGTGTTAGTTCATGCCATATTAGAGTTAACATAAATCCAAGAAGGAATTATCTTTGAGATGATAAGAAGTCAATCCTATTGGTCTTAAGTGATACATGAGTGTATAAGGGTGATTAACAAGTATTAGAAGTTAAATGAATCAAGGATGTTGTAACTCGTATTTTCAGGTAAATCTAGCGGTGCTTAATACAATCAAGAGGTCATGTATTAAGGTATTTTAATCATATAATATTTGTATCATAAGTCTTGAAGTCAAACGAGTTATGAAACAAAAGTCGACAAAAGTTGTCGCAACTTAGATTCATAATTTTTCTTAAACATTAGGTCAAATGTTTCTAATCTTTTCTCCTAATTTACAAGGAATTACGGGGTGATCTACCAACCAAATTAAAGATCTATGAGTATAATTTCCAACGCATTAAATCGTTCATCAATACGATCTCGGAGTAGAGAGATATTCACATTTTCGCGAGACTGCGCCAAGCACCTCTCTATGGGGCCCACTAAGGAGGTTTAAGATATTTGGACCTATATAGGATGCCTCCAACCCGTTTTAAGTTATTTCTTCTCACTATTTTCAGACCTTAGAACCCTAGGAACATCCTCTCAAGGTTCTCTCAGGATTCAAGACCCAAATAATGGCAAACAACACAAATCAAGTGTCGGGAATTCCGTGGCGCTAGTAAGTCTCTTGTTCTTCTTGTTGTTGCTCATTTTTGTGTTGTTCCAGCTCGTGTGGGGTTGTTTTAAAGGGTTTATGTTCTGCAAATACTCCCTCGTGTTCTTAATATCAATCCTAGGTGATTTCAAGACTTCTAAAGTGATTCTAGTGCCGAAAAACACTAATTGAACTCTAGTTTCGCTTTCTTGTTGTTGTGGCAGCATTGGAGGGATATTTCATGAAAATTTAAGGTCAAATTGGAGTTGTTCTTTCTGTATAAAGGTAAGGAACCTCTTACTCTATATGTATTTAAGATTATCCAAGTTGCGGCTAAGCCATTGAAGCTAGAACTTGTGAAATATATATCGAAAGGCTTGGTAGTAATGTTATTGTTTTGTGGACTGTTTTGCGTTGTTGTTGGGCTGCGTATTTTACTACTGTTTTGTGGAGTTTTGAAGGAGGAAGAGTGTGGAGAAACACCATATATATATATAGGGTTGTGGGCTGATAGTTATTCGTAACATTTCCGGGTCATTTGACACGACTACGGTGGTCGTCGTATGTATGAAGTGATTAGGCTGTGCGTGGACTATTTTGGGAAGCTCAATATGTTTATTATTGATGTTGTTTGGGCTGTTTGGTGATTGTTTTGAATGGTGTGAAGTCATATATATAGGGGAGGTGCTGTCCGTTTCATCGTAAAATAGGTTGTGGTCGATACATAATAGTTATGACGCTTAAATGATAACGATAGTATCGTTTCTCTTATTGTAGACTAAGGAGTTTTGACAATTGCATAGCTTGAGATTGGGGCAGTATATACAAGGTATGTGAGGCTATCCCTTTCCTTCTTTTGCACGACTCTGATTGTACATAATGTAATGAACGGGCTTCCAAGATACTCTACTCTTAGAAGCTAGCAGTACTTACATTATTTTCCCTCTTATGGAACGATTGATGTTAATGTTGCTTCTCTTATTCTTATGTTATCAATGTTGTTGGCACTTCCTGATTCTTATAAGGTTCATAGTGAAGAGTTAGTCCTAATAACGTGTACAAAGGATACTGACCTTACGTCACTCCGAAAAGTTTAGAATGTGATTCCATGAGACGAGCATGCATTATATATATGTATCTATTTTACTCTATCGAGCCACGCTATAGTTGGTTGGGTACGACACCTATTGTGCAACCACTGATCAGTTGGGTTTTACCGAGCTCCACGTGGCCGGGTACGATTCTACCGAGCCTTATGATGACCGGGTATGTTTTTACCGAGCCTATTATGGTAGGGTACGATATGATGATGATGATGCCCACAGAGGCGTATATTTTAAAAGTTTATGTATACATACATATGTATCATGCATTGCATGTTAGTAGCCCTCAGAGGTACTCAGATTTTCCAGGTTGTATATTATCTATCCCTGCTTACATTACTATTCATATTTATGGTTCCCTGCCTTACATACTCAGTACTTTATTCGTACTGACGTCCTTTTGTTTGTGGACGCTGCATGTCGTGCCGCAGGTCCTGATAGACAGGCAGGTGCAGCTCCCCTACCACAGTAGGCTGTCCAGTTCAACGGTGATTGGCGAGATCCTTTATCCGGACTTGCCGTGGTCTTGGTATGCATTTCTGTTATAAACATTATGGGTATGTTGGGGCCCTGTTCCGGCTATGTTGCAGCACTTATGTTCATTTAAAGGCTCATAGACAAGTGTAGACTCATGTATAGTTTGGTATGCCTTGTCGACTGGTTTATGTTGTATAGTCTTTCATGATAGCGTGGTAGCTCATACCTTATATGTAGTTTCTTGATTGTCTGGTCATCCCCTGCTATGTATGTTCATGCCGTCATATTTTATTGCTGGTTGTCCATGATCCAGGTCTACCATTTATATTGATCTCGTCAGCCCTAAAAGATAATAATGAAGGTTAGATGAAATGTACGTTGGTGCTCGGCAAGTATGGTCGGGTGCTAGTCATGGCCCTCTAGTTTGGGTCGTGACAAACTTGGTATCAGAGCAAGTCTGTCCTAGGGGTTGTCTATAAGCCGTGTCTAGTAGAGTCTTGATTATGGATGTGTAGCACGCCACATTTATAATCAGGAGGCTACATGACATCTAGGGTTGTTACCTTCTTCCTGAATCTAGATCGTGCGTAGAGTAGAGTCGTAAGTGTTTGTCTCTAATATTCACCTTGGGGTGCGCCAGTCCTATTCGTGCGGAAGAAAGACGGGTCGTTACGGATGTGTATCGACTATCGACAGTTGAATAAGTTTACTATAAAGAACAAGTATCCACTTCCAAGAATTGATGACCTGTTTGACCAACTCCAGGGTGCAAAGTATTTCTCCAAGATTGATTTATGTTCAAGGTATCATCATGTGAGGGTTAAGGAGAAGGATATTCCAAAGACGGCCTTCCGGACAAGATATGGGCACTTTGAGTTCTTGGTGATGTCGTTCGGGCTAACAAATGCCCCAGCAACTTTTTTCGATCTCATGAATACTATATTCAGGCCCTATCTTGATGTGTTCATGATTGTATTCATTGATGACATTCTAGTGTATTCTCGTTCGGAGGCGGAAACATGCGGGCCACTTGCGGATAGTATTACAGAAGCTTCAGGATCGTAAGTTATATGCTAAGCTCTCCAAATGTGAATTCTGGCTGAACTCAGTAGCATTCCTTGGCCATGTGATATCTGATGAGGTTATTAGTGTCGACACTCAAAAGATCGATGCAGTAAAGAATTGGCCGAGACCTACAACACCATCAGAAGTTCGCAGCTTCCTGGGGCTAGCAGGATATTATAGGCGGTTTGTAGAAGGGTTTTCCTCTATATCATCACCATTGACTAAGTTAACACAGAAAGCTACCAAATTCGAGTGGTCTGACACTTGTGAACGTAGTTTTCAGGAGCTGAAAAATGGATTGACATCCGCACCGGTGCTTGTCACACCTCCTTTTTCATCCGCGCCTCCGCAAAGGGGCTCGGAAGGGAGTTTTTTCCAATTAAAGGACAATCGAAACAGGATTTATTTATTTAATTCAGAGTCGCCACTTGGGAGATTTATGGTATCCCAAGTCACCGATTTAATCCCAAATCGAGGAAAAGAATGACTCAGTTAACAGTCCGCGAACCAGAAATCCGGATAAGGAATTTTGTTAACCTGGGAGAAGGGGTTAGGCATTCCCAAGTTCCGTGGTTCTAGTACGGTCGCTCCACTGTCATATTTAGCTTAAATATCTGGGGGGGTTTTATACGATTATGAACTTATGTGCAAATTTTAACTTTTATCCGCTTTTATTATTATTAATTTTTTATTTTTTTATTTTTAAGAATGTGAACATCGTTCAAAAACATGTCTTTGGATTGCGTCACATGAAATGCACTCGCGATCCGGAACACATTTTTATTCAATGTTTAGAATTTGGATTTGGGTCACATGAAATGCACACCCGGGTTTAAGAAGGTAAGATTAAAATGCGTACCTAAAACGACTAGCGCGTGGTTATTTTTGAAAAAAAAACCGTGAATTTCGCTAAGCAACTGATTCCGAGTTCTAAGTAATTAATACATACATTTGTGAGGGCCCCGCAATCTATACGTTTTACTAGGCAAAGCTCATCTCATTTTTATCTTTTTTAAATGGACAATCCTAAAATGACTACATTTTTTCTATTAAGAAAATCCTAATTAATTACGAGCTTAAAAAATAGGAAAAAACGTAACATACTACTTGCCAGATTAATACAAATATTAATGGAAAGGAATTTTATTTAAAAAAAAAACAAAAATTCGAAATTGTGAATAAAATACTAAATTCGCCAACTAATATTCAAAAGAAATCAATTATAGCTAGATTAAAAGCTCGCGTTGTTATAAATAAATAAAAACTATTGGAATTAATTATTCACAACCATTTGAAACTGGATTTAACCATAATTACTAAAGCTTATTAGATAGTTTATTAAACTTAAACGTTGATTCATCTTGCTCAAGCTCGCATCTAATGGATTAATGTTCTTAACCTTGCTACGTTGAGTCACGCATTAAAAGCATCAAGCCTGTTGATTCTACGAAATTATTGGCCTAATATTTGCGGATCTTAGTTATTAACAAGATTCAAAGATTAAAAGAAAAAAAAACTCAAATTGCTTTTATTCCAATATTTGCAAATTAAAATCTAGATTTTTACTAACCCTTCCCCCTCCAAAATTAAATAAATTTCCCATATTGACTATTTACCAATTTTGATTTGAATGTGATCTCAAACTAAAAAATTAACAAAAAGCTGAAAAATACTTATGGTGTTCATACCGACACCCATCCAATAGTTCCGCAATTTAACGCTTCACATTATACATAATTCTACCATTCATATAACATGCAACACATAATGTATATCTAACTAGAAATACGAATATTCTATAATTAGAAGCATAAATCTTCTGGCCATTTCATTTCAGCTTCAGTGCATATGTCAAAATGATTCAGAGTAGTGTACCTGGTGTTGGAATACAAGGAAAGGAAGAATAGGATCAGCAAAATAGTATGTAACACAGCAACAACAGCAAATAACCAGCAATATCCAACAAACGGAACACCCAGTGACAGATTTGAAAACCGAACAAAATCTAGCAATAACCAGTGAAGTAGTAGCAAATAACCAATTAAACTCGAGAAATAAACCACGTGAAAATCCAAAAAAAAAGCACCAATAATAATCAACGGGCAATAACAACGTGAACTTTTTTTTTTGAAGACCAATTAATGTTTAACCCTTAATTCTCTCTTTCAGAAAATTCTTTCTTTTAAACTCTCTTCAAATTTGAATCCCTCAAATCCTTTAATATTTTCAAATTTTTCTCTCTCTATTTTCAGTTCTTCTTTTTTTTTCTCTCTCCCCTTTAAAATCTGATCAAGTCCCTCTATTTATCCCCATCTTTCAGCATTTTTTAAACATAAAACCCACTATCTTCCCACTCAACCCCCCTTTTAATCCCACTACTTAATGTTTTGTCCCCCACTACATTAAACAAATACCCCATTATATCTTGTCTCCCATGCTTATATTAAACAATTTCATGTATTATTCCCACCATTATATCTTGTCCCCCCATTATTGATTATTTTAATATTATTTTAATCCTAATTAACAGAGCACTCAAAATAAATAATTGTTCAGAATTTTAATTCCAAAAATACCCCTCTGACCTTACTGAAATTAACATTTTACCCTTGAACGTACTGCAAATTACCAAACTACCCCCATCAGCTATAACTAATTCACCTAATCAATTTCAACCAAAATACAGCAAATATGACCAATTTTTAAACAATTTTCAACAACAAATTCAAACTAAATGATGAAAAACCAAGAAACAACTAAAATTATTTTAATTGAACAATATTTTTTAACAACAAACAAACCTACTTTCAGATTCAACAACAACAACAACAAACAAGTATATTCAGATTTCTAAATTCAATAATCATTTGAACTTAAAATTAAATCTAACAACATTACAACCAACAATTTCTATATTAAACTAAACAAGATCAAGAAACAAACTGAAGAAATAATCATAAATGATAAACAATAAACAAGAAAATCAAACTTATGCTAATTTCGGATTCAAGAACAATCAAACAAAGTATGGACATAAATGAAAAGATTCAACAACAATAACAAGCAGGTTTTATTCAAATTCGAATTAAGCTTAAACAAAACAAATAAACATATTCAAATTACTAAACTTCAAATAATCAATTGATCTTTTTAAATTAAATCCAACAAAATTATAACAAAGATACATTGAATCAAAAAATTAGAAACCAAAACATAGCTTCACATTAAATCATTGAATTAAAACGAACTTCAAACAAAATGAACACGAATTAAATCTATATTAAACAACAAACAAAGGATTCAAGCGATTTAAGCTAACACTCTTCTATATTAAAATTAAATTCTTTTAAATTAATAAAACAAACTGAAAAATAATTAATTGAATCTTCAACTTAAATCTAGCGACATTATAATTAAGCTAATCAATTTCTACCTAAAAATAAACAAGAAAAATGAATGAATGAAACAAACTGAAGAAAATAACAAACGATAAGCATGAAATTAATATCGACCATATCTAATTTTAGATCCGAAAATATCAAACAAAAATACGGAAGAAATAAAACTTAGAACAACTGACCGTAAATGACCAACGACGAACTCGAACGAACTTAAATGAAACCAACGAAGCTTTGACATAAACGTACTTGAAGACGACGAAGCAACAAGCTGCGATGGCAGCCATGGCGAAAGAAACGAAGATGACGGAGCAGTAGCAGTACAAAGCAGTTAGCAGCAGCACGAACTGGAAGTTCAGGTGGTCGTCCGACATGGAAGCAGTGGTACGTCGGAGCAGCAACAGGTGGACGTAGCGGGCAGCAGTGGTACGTCGGATGAAGAAGACGCAGCAATAGCACGAAGAAGAAGACGACGCAGCAGCAGGAAGAAGCTGCCATGGCCACGGCGACGGGCTGGCTTGGTTGCTGCTGGGTTGTCGTGAAGAAGAAGGAGACGCGCAGCCATGGAAGCTTGACGAGCTCGTCAATGGCGGAGCTTGGCAGGGTGGTCGACGGACTGCTGTGGTTGGGCGAGTGAGCTGGTGTTCAGAAGAAAAAGGAGGAGGGCAGTCCATGGACGAGCTTGAGCTCGCCATGGAAAAAACAAAGCAGCAAGGGGCAGCCATGAGAGCTTGACCTCGAGGGTGGTCGTTCATGGCGAAGCTTCGAGGGTGGTCGTCCATGGCTGGTCGTTCAGCTGAGGAAGACGGACGACGGGGCGGGTAAAGGCGATGGGGAAGGCAGCCATGGGAGTGTAGTTTGAAAGCTTGAAGAAGGAGAGCAAGAGAGGGGGCGGGTGGGTTTTTTTTTCAACAGTGAGTACTTTAGGGTTTTGTTAAATAAAAGATAGGGAAATAGGGGTGTTGGTCTTTGGGTTTATGGACTAGGTCGACCCGGTTTGAAATGGACCGGGTCGAAGAGGAAGGTTAGGTATATTTGGGCCTGTGGTTCAAAAATTGAAGAAGAGGCCTAATTCCGATTTTCTTTATTTTTTTTTTCTTTTACTTCCTAGTCAATAAAACTAAAATTCTAAATTAAATTATAAACTAAATTATCTTATAAAAAATACTAATTAATTCCACATAACTATTATCGCACATTTAAATAACAATTAACGATAAAATCGCACAATTTAGACGTTAAATGCTAAAAACGCAACGCACATTATTTTTTATGATTTTCTTATTTTTGTAAAACAAACTTAAATAAATACTAAATGAAAATGCGACATATTTTATATTTTTATTAATTTAAACAAATAAACATGCACAGACAAAAATACAAATAATTATACAAAAATACCACAAAAATACAAACATTGCACACAAAGGAAAATTGTTTTATTTTAAATTTTTGGGAGTGATTCTCATATAGGGCGAAAATCACGTGCTCACAGCTGCCCCTCTTTGTCCGAAAACATGAAGGGTTTTCGTGCAAAGATAAAGTGAGCAGATACGAGCGATTTTTGCCCGTTCAAGTACTCCGTGTGAAGCATTTTTTGAAAAGATTTGACCGAACCTCTGCTTCAGAAGTTTCCTACATATCCTGGGCTAAACAGGAATCAGGTCAATGTAGTTCGGGAAGTTTTGGTAGCTGGGACTACCATGGGACTGCAATGTTACTGCTGTTGCATGCTACTTTTACTGTTTGCTGACCTCCTTATTACCCCGTGCCAAAAGAAAATAAGAAGCTAGACTAAGCTAAGAATTACAAAATCTTATCTGTCTTCCCCTTGCTCTGGTTGCCTCGCTTTCTTGTCGGCTTGTGTTTCCGCTGGTGCCTTTCTTTCGAAAACTGCTGGGGATGACACTGGCCTTTTGCTCTTTTTTTGAACATAAGTTTTATTATTCCGTTCTGTCTGCTGGGGACACTGCTTCATACATTAAAGCTTGTTATGCTGGGGATCTTTGTTTGTACTCCCCCTTATTACTGACTTATGTTTGATCTTGAAATGTACTACTCTGTTCTGCAGGCGGGATCCTGACTTCAACAACTTCCTCAAACTTTTAACACCTCCATTCTCCAGGTGGGCTCCTTACTTCTTCAACTTAAAAATATAACGACCTCCGTTCTACAGGCGGGCTCCTGACTTCAATAACTTCTTAAATTTTAACACCTCCATTCTCTAGGCGGGCTCCTGTCTTCAACAACAACTTAAAATAATTTAGCCTCCATTCTCCAGGCAGGCCTCTGACTTCAACAACAACTTAAAATAATTTAGCCTCCATTCTCCAGGCGGGCTCCTGACTTCTCCAACTTTCAAAATAATTCAGCCTCCATTCTCTAGGCGGGCTCCTGACTTCAACAAATTTCTCAAAATAATTCAGCCTCCATTCTTCAGGCGGGCTCCTGACTTCAACAACTTAAAAATATAACGACCTCCGTTCTACAGGCGGGCTCCTGACTTCAACAACTTCTTAAATTTTAACACCTTCATTCTCCAGGCGGGCTCCTGACTTCAATAACTTCTAAAATTTTAACACCTCCATTCTCCAGGCGGGCTCCTGACTTCTTCAACTGCTTCCTTCAAAACTGGTGTTTTATTCCTCTGAAAATTGCTAGGGATAACACCGATATTTTATTTCACCAATATGTCATGTTCCTTCTTCAAAGACTATTTCCTTTAAAGCTGGTGCTTTCGCTTCCCTGAAACCTACCGGGAATAACACTGCTGGGGAATTATCTTCCTCCTTTTAACAATGGTGGGGATGATATTGATTCCAAGGCCTTTGCTTTTACAACTTTGGGTTATCTTGCTTCTTCCAAGATTGCTTTTCTTTTAAAACTTGTATCTCCCTTCTTGTATACTGCTGGGGATTTTATTTTCTTCAAAACTTGTGTTATCTTCTCTCTTTCCCAAATGGCTATCTGATTTTAAGAAAATTTTCATAATGAGAGAAAATTTTCTGCCCCAGTTTAATAATCCTCTTTGTGACCCTGTCTTCTTGTGGTCAATAATATTTCCTTTCCCTACTTTAAATCAAAGAAAAATTTGTTAGTTTAAAACGTGGTGAGTGATCGTGCCACTTCTGCTGGACATGGTTTTTCCCTTTTTCTTTTCCCTGCTTTACTACAAAACTTGTTGGGGATGATATTCCTACTGGGGATGGTTTTTTCTTTTCTCTTCCTTCCCCGCTTTGTGTTGTTCGACTATTGTGGAACCTGGTCGAGAATTTGTCGGAGTTGTTCCCGTATCTCGCACATCTGTTGGGGATCCTCTTGGAATTTGATCCATAACTTCCCTTGGAAATGTGGGCCTCTTAGGATCTAGACCCATTCATCATTTTGGTCTTGCGATAAACTTCTTTTCGCTTTGTCGCCTTATCTTTGGCTTGTCCTTTTCGCATTTTGCCTTGCACCATTTTGGCAACTGGTAGTAAGCTCTGAAAATCCTTTTCAAAAATAAACTGTTGGGGGAAATAAAATCTTTTAAACCAAGAAATGAAAGAGGGATAATTTTAAAGATAGAAAAAGAAGTCTTTCTGAACAAACGCTGGGGAAAAAGAAAAGAAAAGAACTTATCTAAATGATATAACCAATCCAACGATCATGTCGTGCATTCCGAATTGATCAACCCAGTCTATTTGTATCAATCAATCTTTCGGATGGCCTCATCTCGCTGGGGATAAATAAATACTCAACTTCTGCCAACAGTGGACCTTCTCCGCCAATCTCGCATTGTCGCCTCATAGTGCCCTTCGAGGGGTTTTCACTAATAAAACTCTCTCATTTCTCTCAACTCCCGTCGCTTCATGGTGCCTGTGAAGGTTTTCACCGATAAGACTCTCTCATTTTATTTTATTTTTCAGTTGGGGATTGGAGCATTGTCGATATGACGCTCTTTGTTGGGGATTCTTTCGGCTATCAATTCATTTCATTTATGATCCTCTTCTCTGCTGGGGATCAGAGTGTTGTTCCCGACTTCCACGTACATGAACTTGGCACTTCTCGGATACTGATCGGGAGGTCTTTTTTGGACATCAATATGGGGTTTTTTTTATGTATGGCTAAAAAGAAAAGGAGTATCAAAAGTTTAAAATAATTTGGAGGGGTGAAACAGTACAACTCTTGGAATCAAACTTTCTTTTCACAACTTCTGCCCCAGTTCTTCTTGCTTGGGGATTTTTATTTTTTGGTTACACTATGACCGAGCCGTGAGGCGCCTACGTATCCTTCTTTGAGGAATCAGGTCAAACGTAGTTCCCACTTCCTTTGTTTTCCTTATGATTTTTCTTTCGTCTTTATTATTGTTTTTCTCTTTTTTTTTCTTTTTTTTTAATTACTAACTCCAAAATAAGGATATGAAAGAATAAATAAGGCTCAAAAGGGTAAGAAAAGGTTAAAGTGTTTGGATAGAAGAAAGAATTGCCTCCGTCATTTCATTCTGTGATAAATGCCAACCACAAACAAATGACAATTACAATCAAAAGAGATCATACATAATATCTCTTAACTGCGTCGGAATTGATAGCCATGTCGACGCATTTTCCTTCGATATCTGTTAAACATAAAGCGCCATTGGACAATACTCTGGTTACAATGAATGGTCCTTGCCAATTCGGGGCGAACTTGCCCTTTGCTTCTGCTTGGTGTGGCAGGATTCGTTTCAACACTTGTTGCCCCACTTCAAATTTTCTGGGGCGCACCCTCTTGTTGTAGGCTCTTGCCATTCTCCTTTGATATAACTGGCCATGACACACAGCTGCCAATCTCTTTTCATCAATCAAGTTCAACTGCTCCAAACGAGTTTTGACCCATTCATCATCATCAATCTCAGCCTCAGCGATAATCCGAAGGGATGGAATTTCAATTTCCGCCGGTATTACTGCTTCAGTTCCATATACCAACAAAAAGGGGTTGCACCTACTGAAGTCCGGACGGTAGTGCGATAACCCAACAATGCAAATGGTAATTTTTCATGCCATTGCCTGGATCCTTCTACCATCTTCCTCAGTATCTTCTTGATGTTCTTGTTGGCTGCTTCAACAGCTCCATTCGCCTTGGGACGATATGGTGTGGAGTTACGGTGTATAATCTTAAATTGTTCACATACTTCTCTCATCAAATTGTTGTTAAGATTAACACCATTGTCCGTGATTATCACTTTCGGGATCCCAAATCTATAGATGATATGGGAATGGACAAAATCCACTACTGCCTTCTTGGTTACTGACTTGAAAGTTTTGGCTTCAACCCACTTAGTAAAATAGTCGATGGCCACCAGAATGAACCTGTGACCGTTCGAAGCTGCCGGCTCAATAGGCCCAATGACATCCATGCCCCATGCCACAAATGGCCATGGTGCTGACATTGTGTGCAATTCCGTTGGTGGAGAATGAATCAGATCTCCGTGTATCTGACACTGATGGCATTTTCGTACGAAACTGATACAATCATGCTCCATAGTAAGCCAATAATATCCTTCTCGAAGAATCTTCTTCGCTAATACATATCCGCTCAAATGTGGTCCACAAACTCCAGCATGTACCTCTGTCATAACTGTCGTGGCTTGACTGGCATCTATACATCTCAGCAATCCCAAATCTAGGGTTCTTTTGTATAACACTCCTCCACTGAGGAAGAAACCATTTGACAATCGCCGAATGGCTCTTTTTTTATCTCCGGTGGCCTGCTCCGGGTATATCCCCATCCTGAGGTACTCTTTGACGTCATAAAACCATGGCTCGCCATCCACTTCTTCCTCTATCATGTTGCAGTAGGCATGCTGATCACGAACCTGGATGTGCAATGGGTCAACATGAATTTTGTCTGGGTGGTGCAACATTGATGCTAAAGTGGCCAATGAATCGACAACCTCATTGTGAACTCTTGGGATGTGTCTTAACTCCACTGATCAAAATCGCTTGCTCAGATCGTGCAAACATTGTCGATATGGTATGAGCTTCAAATCCTGTGTTTCCCATTCACCCTGAATTTGATGCACCAGGAGGTCCGAGTCCCCCAAGACCAAGACGTCCTGGACATCCATGTCTGCAGCTAATTGCAAACCCAAAATGCATTCTTCATACTCAGCCATGTTGTTGGTACAATAGAACGTAGTTGAGTTGTAACAGGATAATGACGTCCTGTTTCAGAAATAAGCATTGCTCCTATTCCAACTCCCTTCGCATTTGCGGCTCCATCAAAGAAAAGCTTCCAACCGGGTTCCTCAGGTAACTCCAACTCATCTATATGCATTACTTCCTCGTCAGTAAAATACGTCCTCAACGGCTTGTATTCTTCATCAACAGGATTCTCATCCAAGTGATCTGCCAACGCTTGAGCCTTCATGGCTATCCTCGTCACATAGACAATGTCAAACTCCGTGAGTAATATTTGCCATCTTGCTAACCTTCCTGTGGGCATAGGTTTTTGGAAAATATACTTTAATGGATCCAAACGGGAAATGAGATAAGTAGTATATGAGGATAAATAATGTTTCAATTTCTGGGCCACCCAGGTTAGGACGCAACATGTCTTCTCGAGTTGAGTGTACTTAACCTCATATACTGTAAACTTCTTGCTGAGATAATAGATGGCTTGCTCTTTTCTTCCTGTAATGTCGTGTTGCCCCAACACGCAACAAACGAATTCTCCAAGACCGTTAGATAAAGAATTAACAGTCTCCCCGGCTCAGGTGGAACCAATACAGGTGAATTTGATAAATATTCTTTGATCTGGTCCAATGCCTCCTGGCATTTTGCCGTCTATCCTACCGCGGAATCCTTCTTCAACAGTCGAAAAATGGGTTCACGGGATGCTGTGAGTTGAGCAATAAATCTGCTGATGTAATTCAACCTTCCCAATAGACTCATTACTTCTGTCTTGTTCTTCGGCGGTGGCAAATCTTGGATAGATTTGATCTTTGACGGATCCAATTCAATACCTTGCCAACTGACGATGAATCCCAAAAGCTTCCCAGATGGAACACAAAATGCACATTTGGCCGGGTTGAGCTTAATATCATACCTTCGAAGTCTTTGAAAGAACTTCCTTAGGTCTGCTACGTGGTATTCCTGATACTTGGACTTTATGATCACATCGTCTACGTACACCTCAATTTCTTTGTGGATCATGTCATGAAACACAGTGGTCATTGCTCTCATGTACGTTGCCCCAGCATTCTTCAAACCAAATGGAATTACCCGGTAGCAATAATTTCCCCACGGCGTAATGAAGGCTATCTTTTCCGCATCTTCCTCATCCATCAGAATCTGATGATACCCAGCATAGCAATCCATAAAAGATCTGATCTCACGTCCGGCACAATTGTCGATCAAGATATGGATGTTGGGTAATGGAAAGTTGTCTTTAGGGCTTGCCCTATTCAGATTGCGGTAATCGACACACACCTTGATCTTTCCATCTTTCTTTGGTACCGGCACCACATTAGCCAACCAATCAGGATATCGAGTGACACGAATAACCTTTGCTTGCAGCTGCTTGGTTACTTCTTCTTTAATCTTCACACTCATATCAGTTTTGAACTTCCTCAATTTTTGCTTGACGGGAGGGCATGTCGGGTCAGTGGGCAATTTATGAACCACTAAACCTGTGCTTAACCCCGACATGTCATCATACGACCATGCAAAAACATCTTTGAACTCAATAAGTGTTTTGATCAATTCCTCCCTGATATTTGGTGCAATGTGGATGCTTATTTTAGTTTCTCTGATATCGCCGGCATCCTCTAAATTGATGGCTTCTGTGTCATTTAAGTTGGGTTTGTATTTTTCTTCAAACTGGCTTAACTCCCTGTTTATATCCTCGAATGCTTCATCCTCATCGTATTCTGATTCATTATCATAATCAACCTCTTGTATGGTTAGCTCGGAATCAGATTGATCTTTTAGACTAGGTTGAAGATCCGTTGTGTATGCCATGTCATTAGAACCAGTATGAAAAGAACTGTTCAGAAAAAGAAACGAAAGAAACAAAATTAAAAATAATAACTTATAAAATAAAAAATAAAGAATAAAAATAAAGAAGAAACTTTTCATTTTATTGAATTATGGGATAACAAGGTTTCACACTTTATTAAACACAATAAGAAGGAATCTGGATTACAACCCTGGAATAATCCAGAAAACAAACAAGGAAAATCAGAGCCAACTACCAGGACTCCCTCCAAGTAGGAAGAGGAGTAGCTATCCAATTGTTGACCTTGACCTTAGGACCCACAAACTGTATGTCTGCCTTACTGGAACCCTCTCCAGCTTCTATCATGTTGATATCGGCAAACACTCTTTCAAAGCTTTCATTCAAATCTCCATCTGGCCCCATCAGAGGTCCAAGAACTTTCGGGACCGACAACTTTCTGAACCCTGCTTTGACAAATGATCTGGACAGGCATGGGACTGGCTTAGGAAGGACCCAGACTCTTTTCTTCAATTTGTGAGCCCGTTTCACATCCGCTGCGGTAGGCTTGAATCCCAACCCAAAAGTTTCCAGGTTCTTGGGCAAAGAAACTGGCTGGATCATTCCCTGCAGATCAACCCCCAGACCTTTTCCTGGTAGAAACCTATTATTCAACATTTCTGATGCTATCATGAAGGTTGCAGCTGTGATTCTGGGAAGTGGAAGGCCCCCGCCCTCAGGAATTTTATCTACTGAGACTGCGTCGAAAATCTGATAAACCCATGGGCCCTTATCATCGTCGGTTTCTATGAAGGGCACAATAGCATCGCTGACGGCATGTGTGCCGTCATCCCCGTGTACCACAATCTCTTGTCTATCCCATTCAAACTTGACCATTTGATGCAGAGGTCCTCATACGGAGTCGCACACTTACTTGAGCAGTGCGGGAGATTGGGGAATGGGTCGAATAAACTCCCCTGGGGCCGGAAAAATAACAGACGAAACTTTACTTAGATAGGGCTTTGATTGGGATTTTTTTTTGTAGAAGGCACTTCTTTGGCTGCATGGATCTAGGGTCGTCCCAACAAAAGATTGTACGACACCGCCACATCTATTACTTGAAATTCCATGGTAAACTCGACCGGACCAATGGTTAATTCCAGTACGATATCACCCACTGTGTCAATGCCGCCCCCATCAAAACCTCGGACGCAGACACTGTTCTTGTGGATCCTATCATCAGCAACCTTTAGTTTGTTCAGAGTGGCCAGGACAGATATTGGCACTTGACCCATTATCAATTAGTGCTCGAGTGACCATCGATTCTTCGCATTTTACCGTCAGGTAGAGTGCTCTGTTGTGTTCAGTACCCTCTACCGGTAACTCATCGTCAGAGAATGTCACTCGGTTTACTTCGAAGATTTTGTGCGCTATTTTCTCCAAATGGTTCACTGAGAGCTTGTTCAGGACATAGTCTTCATTCATAATCTTCATTAAGGCCTGACAATGATCGCTTGAATGGATCAACAAAGATAGCAACGAAATCTGGGTCGGGGTCTTCCTCAACTGTTCTACAATTGAGTAGTCTTGCGCCTTCATCTTCTTCAAAAATTCCTCTGCTTCTTCCTCTGTTACTTGTTTCTTTATTGTTTTAGGATTGACCCTTCTCAACTCCGCGAGAGCAAAACACCTTCCCGATCGAGTTAACCCCTGTGCCTCCCATACGGCTTCCATAACCTTCTTCCCCTTATGCGTCACAGTCACTTGACTGTAGATCCACGGCACAGCTTTCTCACTTGTTATCGGAAACTGTATGACCGGCTTGATAACAACTGGTTCCACATGGACCCCTTTCACTACCAACATTGGTTTGTTTGCTACTCCCTACAACACTGCTCTGACCGACTCTGGCTTCTTCGCAGCAACAGATGATCTTTTCTCTGCTACCACAAATGGCTTGTCATATACCTTTCCCGACTGTACCACTGCCTTTCCACTGGTCGTCTCTTCATTAGAACTGGCACGAATCATCATTACCGTTTGTGAGGGTGTTTTTGGTTTCCCTCCTTTGTGCACTAGTTCGATCATGTGGGCTTCATGGTGCACCGGTAACGAATTTTCATTGATGTTGGGTGCCTCTGGTGCCTGAACCTCAATCCTATTTGTGTCAATAAGATCTTGTATGGCAGTTTTCAACTTCCAACATTTTTCAGTATCGTGCCCAGGAGCACCTGAACAATATTCGCAGCTTACTGAATGGTCCAGATTTCTGGGAAGGGGATTTGGCAATTTGGTTTCAACAGGACTTAGTAGGCCTATATGCTTCAACTTGTGAAATAGAGTAGTATAGGTTTCTCCCAACGGAGTAAATGTTCTTGGCTTCTGCATTCTTTCGTTCCTGAAAGCCTGATTTCCGCGGAAGTTTGGCCCTGAAGGATTCATGTAGGCCCTCGGTGGTGGATATGTGTTTTGTGGAGGTGGATATGTGTTTGGTGGAGGTAGATATGTATGTTGGGGAGCCAGTACACGCCATTGCGGACGAGCCGGAGGGTGGGTGTAAGTTTGGGCGTGATGGACGGAAAAATGTTGTTCTTGTGGTGGGTAGTTTAGATGATGGGGTCTGGGTTGGTAATGAGGGGAAGGACCCTTAGATCTGGACCAATTGTCTGTCTCTATTGTTGTGACCTCCTCTCTCCTTTTCTTTCCGAGTGCACCTCCTGTGCCGCTCTGAATGGCTTAAGTTGTTGCCTTAATTGCCGAGTAACTCAGGATCTTATTGGACTTAAGTCCCTCTTCTATCATACCTCCCATCTTCACCACTTCATTGAAGGATTTGCCAACTGACGTCACCAAGTGACCGAAGTAAGTCGGCTCTAGAGTTTGTAGAAAGTAATCTACCATTTCTCCCTCTCTCAGTAGAGGATCAACTCTGGCTGCCTGTTCTCTCCATCGGAACCCAAGTTCCCTGAAGCTCTCTCCGGGTTTCTTCTCAAGCTTTAGCAATGTGAGACGGTCTGGGACTATCTCAAGGTTATATTGGAAGTGTCCTGCGAAAGCCTATGCCAAGTCATCCCATGTGTACCACCTGCTCAGATCTTGTCTTGTATACCACTCCAGTGCCGACCCGCTCAAACTCTGGCCAAAATAAGCTATCAGTAGCTCATCTTTTCCCCCCTGCTCCCCTCATTTTGCTACAAACTCCCCGTAGATATGCCACAGGATCGCCATGCCCTTCGTACAAATCGAACTTGGGCATCTTGAACCCTGCTGGTAATTGAACGTCAGGGAAAGGGCATAGATCCTTATAGGCCACGCTGACCTGGTTGCCTAACCCGTGTATGTTCCTGAAGGACTGCTCCAGGCTTTTAAATTTCCGCATCACCTCATCCTGCTCTGGGATCTTAGCCGGATTTTCAATCTCTGTTGGGACCTCAAAGTGGGGATTATAGGTATGTGGTTCGGGTGCTTTGAATGTCAGTTCAGGGGGGTAATATTGTGTGTCGTGAGCCTGAAACAACGGCTCACTGGATGATCTGTGCAATGGGGCTGGGGGAGGTGCCACAAAGATGGGAACATTTGGTGGAGGAGGGTTTTGACTGGGTGGTGGAGCTTGGGGATCATAAGCCTCTCTTCCTTGATAGTAGTGATGGCTTGGGAAACTCGTTGAAGGACCGGGAGAGGGGTATTCTGACATGTGTCCTGGTTGGAGAGTAGGAGTAACAGGTAGTTCCTGCCCCTTTTGGGCTAGCTAAGGCTATCTACATTTCATTCATTTCCAGCTTCATCTTTCCCATTTTTTCCATGGCTTCCTTCAGCATCTGATTTGCCGTCTTTTCCGACTCAACACTGTTGTCTGAACCAGTCATGCTTTCTGGTATGGGCCCTTTTGATCTTCTTTGATAATGGTACGGTGCCAGTACGCTTTAACAAACTAACTGGTGTTGATTGGAAAAATAACAAACTTGTCAGTGTTAGAGTCTTAACAGATATTGTATTTGCACGTTGGGGGGGATGCAATGTTCTTAGGCAGTTAATCATTTCTAACATGCTTTTGCTCTGACCGCATGCATCATCCCGGCTTATTTTATTTGTGCCTCTTTCGAGCGTTTCAGGGACCTCTCTTTTTTTTCCTTCTCTCTTTTTCCTTTTTTTATAATTAATTACGGTCGAATCTTATAGAGATTGCCTACGTATCGTGACCCCGCACGAATCAGACCAAGCGTAGTTCGTGCCATAAGTAACATAAAGACCCAATTTTACTTTTTATTACCCCAATATGCTATTACAAGCTATTATTTTTAAAAAAAACAAACGAAATACAGACTCCATACTATTAGCAATGTTTGAAGAGAACATAAGGGTAGACAACAGACTCTGAAAAACAAACAAGTGCAAGATTGAACTAGGGATACATTAAAGCCTTGAATTTTGGTGCCCGCGAGGCATCGTTCGGCCTTTCCGCGGGCTTTGGTGCCAGGCCTCTTTGCAAGATTTTTAATTCCTCCATGATCCGGTGGACATAACCCATGACTGATGCAAAAAGGATATCACAGGGCATTTCTTCACATGTCATGCACTTTTTGGTGATGTAGCGCCCAATCTCATTGATCCTACCCCTGATTCTATCCCTTTTTATGCACAGCTGTTCTATTCGTTGATTCTTTAGTCCCAATATTCGAGTATTGTCAATGAGCTGATCTTGGAATCTCTCCATTTGTTCTTCCATTTGGGCTACTGACTCATAGCAGCGTTCCCTATCTGTTCTAGCATCCCGGGCTTGTTTAAGGGCCCGATCACTGAGAGTGGAATTTATTTCTCTCAATGTTGTAACACTCATTTCTTAATCCCTTTTCACTTGCCATAGGTGCTTTCTCCGTGCTGCTGTAACTTTTGCCCACCTGACCCGCATTCTTGCTATACAAGCCTCGGATCTCTCCAAGTCTTCTCCGCTTTTGCTGACTTGATTTCTCAATTCTGCTATCAACCTTTCATCAGAGCGACGTTTCTGTCGGTCGCTATTACTCTTACTGACTTGGCGAATTCGGGCTTTCAGTGCCTGGTTTTCTTTGGCTAATTTGTTCTTTTCACCCTGCTCCGAGGCTACTTGCACGTTGTTTTCAAACATAAGCCTTTCAACTTGTCGCTTCAGCTTTCCGATTTCAGTCCGGTAGCCTTCCTCTCTCACTAACCAGCCCCACTGTTCCTGCGAATCATCCATAAATTGTTGGATGTGAGCTCTTTTAGCAAGTCTCTGACGAATCTGGAACCTTTTCCCGAACCAAACATCGTACTTTGGGTCTACCTCACCCTTAGCCAGTTCTCGAACCATAGTCTTGGGCTCAAGGAATCTACATTCATGCCACAGCTTTCTAATTTTTCCTTCGGGGAACACGACTCCTAGACTCAACTCAATGGCGTGCTTGCTTAGATCCTCATCAGTGGGAATTACCTAAAATCTTCCTAGTTGGTGCAGTATCCGATGAGGAGCATATGGTTGGATACTGCGAACTCATATCAAAAGAATATGACATTCCTCGGCCACCATGTATATTACCTCAGTATCAGGCAACCACCCAAATGCCTATTCAATTTGGTCTGTTGTTGTTGTCCTTAATCGTGCAAGCCACACTTCGACACCTTCAGGGAATACAACGCCTGTCATCCGTTTCTCAAAACCACTAATACAATTTTGTTCGGTCAACCCGTGATTCATGTATCCTACTTGGTGACAAAGGTGTTCTTGCATCCACAACTGGAGTAAGAATTGCATCCTTGGAAGAAATTGCCTCCTTCTCGGCATATAGTTAAGGCTCGGTAGATTTCGTACAAAACCAAAGGGACCACAGTACTGTTAGTTTTCTTGATTGCAACATCAGCCATCCCTACAAGGCCTATCTCTATTTTCTTATCTTTGTGTGGACAAACCACGACCCCCAGAAATGCTGTTATAAATGCCAAAGTACGTCTCGCCTCCCACTTGTTCCTGTTTCCAGCATGAGTTAATCCGAGATTCAGCTCTTCAAAACCTCGAGGAACACCATACCGTTGATATAAGAATAGGAGAGCACAACACCCTTTCGACAAGTCATCATTTTGCACCTTCCAACTAATATTTAGCAAATCCAAAAACCCATGCGGAGATACCGGTCTTGGTGAAAGCAAATATTGCCCCCTTAATTTTCCATTCATTCCCGCAAATCCTGCGATTTCTTCTAGCGTAGGTGAAAGTTCAAAGTCGACAAAACGGAATACATTGCGGGTTGGGTCCCAGAATGGTATTAGAGCCTCGATGATATCTGTCCTTGGCTTGATATTCAACAGATCGACAAAACCTCCCAAAACTCTTTCCACTATCTTTTTACTATCATTTTCCATATCATTCCACCACATCTGGAGTTGCAAAGGGACCTCGCTACAGACTGAGAACGGTTCATTTTGACTTGTGCTCATCCTGCACATTTATTATAGTGATTAAAGAAGAAAAAACTTTTATTTGACTCAAAAACTATCTATATTCCAAATGACTCGGCTTTCAAATACGGCCTTTGAGGACGAAGATTTTTTTTTTTTTTTGAAAAGTAAGACGTCTGAAGAAATATTTTTGAATTTTAACTTCTTTTTCTTCTTTTTTTTTCTTCTTTTTTTGAAATTTCGAAAAAACTTTTAAAGAAGAAAGGAAATATTTTTGGACTATTATTCTGAATTTATGAAAGAAATACTACAAAAGAAAAAAAATATTTTTGAATTTGCTTTTGAATTTTTAAACAAATAATTTGGATTTTGAGAGAGATTAAAAGGAAATATTTTTGTATTATATATATTTTTTTTAAAAAAAATTGAGGTCTAAAAGAAAGACTTTCTAAAGAAGCGAGTAATGTTAAATATTTTTGGATTTTTTTTTGAATACGATGGGCCGAAACCAAAGAGGTTTGCCTACGTATCTCACATCCGGTGAGAATCAGACCTGCGTAGTTCGGGCTATAAACTAACTAATTTTTGAAAACAAACATATTTTTTCCCTTTTCTTTTATAGCAAAAAAACACTATTTTTCTTTTTCATTTTTTTTTTGAAAACAAAGCAAATTAAAATAAAAGACTCATTCCTACACACTTTCTGCTTTTTAGGCGAACAAACAATTTTAAAAGTAAAAATATATATATATTTTTTCAAAATTCGGCAATGTTCCGACAGTACTTGGACACTGGTTTTTTCTAAATTAATCATCTAACTCTCCACTTGCTATTTTTCTCTTCTTTTTTTTATTTTATTTTATTATTACTTCTTCTTTTTTTAATTTTTTTTAACATTCCCGAGATTCAGAAGCCGGTCAACATGCAAGACCGAGTAAATAAATGCACATAAAACAAATAAGATGCATCAGGATGGTCTTTATTTCAGGTTGCTAGCCCTAGACGGACCCAACCCCTGTGTTGAGTCCCCTAAGTCAAAATGCACATGATGCAAATAAGTGTTCCTATTAGGGATCCGGCATGAGGCTGAGTTATTTTAGGTTCAGAACTTGGGTGTTTATTCTAGACCTGGCTTACCCGAGCGGACAGCTCGAGCCGAGGGGGAGGCAGTGTACCGGGAATACAGAAGCTTCACCGGCTTTGCAACTTATCAAACCTCGTTCTAAATTGGGAATTAGACACTATACAGAAAAGAAGTCACACGAAGTGCACCATTCTTCGTGATTTAGAAGACTCAGAGAGGAGATGGGTTTCGGCACAGTTTATATACAGTTCACATAATATCAAAGCGGTAAAAGCAGATAATTAGCACATTAAGCACAGATCATGTAACAAAATCAAACAAAGCCAAATACAACAATTATTCCAAGCTCGAATTCTGAACCCTGAACCAGAGATTCTGGGTTCGGTTCCCCAGTAGAGTCGCCAGAGCTGTCACACCTCCTTTTTCATCCGCGCCACCGCAAAAGGGGCTCGGAAGGGAGTTTTTTCCAATTAAAGGACAATCGAAACGGGATTTATTTATTTAATTCAGAGTCACTACTGGGGAGATTTATGGTGTCCCAAGTCACCGATTTAATCCCGAATTGAGGAAAAGAATGACTCTGTTAACACTCCGCGAACCAGAAATCCGGATAAGGAATTCTGTTAACCTGGGAGAAGGGGTTAGGCATTCCCAAGTTCCGTGGTTCTAGTATGGTCGCTCCACTGTCATATTTAGCTTAAATATCTGGGTTTTTTATACGATTATGAACTTATGTGCAAATTTTAACTTTTAGCCGCTTTTATTATTATTAATTTTTTTATTTTTTTATTTTTAAGAATGTGAACATCGTTCAAAAACATGTCTTTGGATTGCGTCACATGAAATGCACTCGCGATCCGGAACACATTTTTATTCAATGTTTTAGAATTTGGATTTGGGTCACATGAAATGCACACCCAGGTTTAAGAAGGTAAGATTAAAATGCGTGCCTAAAACGACTAGCGCATGGTTATTTTTGAAAAAAAAACCGTGAATTTCGCGAAGCAACCGATTCCGAGTTCTAAGTAATTAATACATACATTTGTGAGGGGCCCGCAATCTATACATTTTACTAGGCGAAGCTCATCTCATTTTTATTTTTTTTAAATGGACAATCCTAAAATGACTACATTTTTTCTATTAAAATTAGTCTTCTAAAATAAAGAAAGAAAATCCTAATTAATTACGAGCTCAAAAAATAAGAAAAAACGTAACATACTACTTGCCAGATTAAAACAAATATTAATGGAAAGGAATTTTATTTAAAAAAAATCAAAATTGTGAATAAAATACTAAATTCGCCAACTAATATTCAAAAGAAATCAATTATAGCTAGATTAAAAGCTCGCGTTGTTATAAATAAATAAAAACTATAGGAATTAATTATTCACAACCATTTGAAACTAGATTTAACCATAATTACTAAAGCTTATTAGATAGTTTATTAAACTTAAACGTTGATTCATCTTGCTCAAGCTCGCATCTAATGGATTAATGTTCTTAACCTTGCTACGTTGAGTCACACATTAAAAGCATCAAGCCTGCTGATTCTACGAAATTATTGGCCTAATATTTGCGGATCTTAGTTATTAACAAGATTCAAAGATTAAAAGAAAAGAAAAACTCAAATTGCTTTTATTCCAATATTTGCAAATTAAAATCTTGAATTTTACTAACCCTTCCCCCTCCAAAATTAAATCAGTTTCCCATATTGACTATTTACCAATTTTGATTTGAATGTGATCTCAAACTAAAAAATTAACAAAAAGCTGAAAAATACTTATGGTGTTCATACCGACACCCATCCAATAGTTCCGCAATTTAACGCTTCACATTATACATAATTCTACCATTCATATAACATGCAACACATAATGTATATCTAACCAGAAATACGAATATTCTATAATTAGAAGCATAAATCTTCTGGCCATTTCATTTCAGCTTCAGTGCATATGTCAAAATGATTCAGAGTAGTGTACCTGGTGTTGGAATACAAGGAAAGGAAGAATAAGATCAGCAAAATAGTATGTAACACAGCAACAACAGCAAATAACCAGCAATATCCAACAAACGGAAAACCCAGTGACAGATTTGAAAACCGAACAAAATCCAACAATAACCAGTGAAGTAGTAGTAAATAACCAATTAAACTCGAGAAATAAACCACATGAAAATCCAAAAAAAAAGCACCAATAATAATCAACGGGCAATAACAAAGTGAACTTTTTTTTTGAAGACCAGTTAATGTTTAACCCTTAATTCTCTCTTTCAGAAAATTCTTTCTTTTAAACTCTCTTCAAATTTGAATCCCTAAAATCCTTTAATATTTTCGAATTTTCTCTCTCTATTTTCAGTTCTTTTTTTTCTCTCGCTCTCTCCTTTAAAATCTGATCAAGTCCCTCTATTTATCCCCATCTTTCAGCATTTTTTAAACATAAAACCCACTATCTTCCCACTCAACCCCCCTTTTAATCACATTACTTAATGTTTTGTCCCCCACTACATTAAACAAATACCCCATTATATCTTGTCCCTCATGCTTATATTAAACAATTTCATTATTCCCCACCATTATATCTTGTCCCCTATTATTGATTATTTTAATATTATTTTAATCCTAATTGACAGAGCACTCAAAATAAATAATTGTTTAGAATTTTAATTCTAAAAATACCCCTCCGACCTTACTGAAATTAACATTTTACCCCTGAACGTACTGCAAATTACCAAACTACCCCCATCAGTTATAACCAATTCACCTAATCAATTTCAACCAAAATACAGCAAATATGACCAATTTCTAAACAATTTTCAACAACAAATTCAAACTAAATGATGAACAACCAAGAAACAACTAAAATTATTTTAATTGAACAATATTTTTTAATTACAAACAAACCTACTTTCAGATTCAACAACAACAACAACAACAACAAACAAGTATATTCAGATTTCTAAATTCAATAATCATTTGAACTTAAAATTAAATATAACAACATTACAACCAACAATTTCTATATTAAACTAAACAAGATCATGAAACAAACTGAAGAAATAATCATAAATGATAAACAACAAACAAGAAAATCAAACTTATGCTAATTTCGGATTCAAGAACAATCAAACAAAGTATGGACATAAATGAAAAGATTCAACAACAATAACAAGCAGGTTTTATTCAAATTCGAATTAAACTCGAATTAAGCTTAAACAAAACAAATAAACATATTCAAATTACTAAACTTCAAATAATCAATTGATCTTTTTAAATTAAATCCAACAAAATTATAACAAAGATACATTGAATCAAAAAATTAAAAACCAAAACATAACTTCACATTAAATCACTGAATTAAAACGAACTTCAAACAAAATGAACACGAATTAAATCTATATTAAACAACAAACAAAACACTCTTATATATTAAAATTAAATTCGTTTAAATTAATAAAACAAACTGAAAAATAATTAATTGAATCTTCAACTTAAATCTAGCGACATTATAATTAAGCTAATCAATTTCTACCTAAAAATAAACAAGAAAAATGAATGAATGAAACAAACTGAAGAAAATAACAAACGATAAGCATGAAATTAATATCGACCATATCTAATTTTAGATCCGAAAATATCAAACAAAAATACGGAAGAAATAAAACTTAGAACAACTGACCGTAAATGACCAACGACGAATTCGAACGAACTTAAATGAAACCAACGAAGCTTTGACATAAACGGACTTGAAGACGACGAAGCAACAAGATGCGATGGCAGCCATGGCGAAAGAAACGAAGATGAAGGAGCAGCAGCAGTACGAAGCAGTTAGCAGCAGCACGAACTGGAAGTTCAGGTGGTCGTCCGACATGGAAGCAGTGGTACGTCGGAGCAGCAGCAAGTGGACGCAGCGGACAGCAGTGGTATGTCGGATGAAGAAGACGCAGCAGTAGCACGAAGAAGAAGACGACGCAGCAGCAGGAAGAAGCTGCCATGGCTGCGGCGACGGGCTGGCTTGGTTGCTGCTGGGTTGTCGTGAAGAAGAAGGAGACGCGCAGCCATGGGAGCTTGACGAGCTCGTCAATGGCGGAGCTTGGCAGGATGGTCGATGGACTGCTGTGGTTGGGCGAGTGAGTTGATGTTCGGAAGAAAAAGGAGGAGGGCAGTCCATGGACGAGCCTGAGCTCGTCATGGAGAAAACAAAGCAGCAAGTGGCAGCCATGGGAGCTTGACCTCGAGGGTGGTCGTTCATGGCGAAGCTTCGAGGGTGGTCGTCCATGGCTGGTCGTTCAGCTGAGGAAGACGGACGACGGGGCGGGTAAAGGCGATGGGGAAGGCAGCCATGGGAGTGTAGTTTGAAAGCTTGAAGAAGGAGAGCAAGAGAGGGGGCGGGTGGTTTTTTTTTTCAACAGTGAATACTTTAGGGTTTTGTTAAATGAAAGATAGGGAAATAGGGGTGTTGGTCTTTGGGTTTATGGACTGGGTCGACCCGGTTTGATATGGACCGGGTCGAAGAGGAAGGTTGGGTATATTTGGGCATGTGGTTCAAAAATTGAAGAAGAGGCCTAATTCCGATTTTCTTTGTTTTTTTTTCTTTTACTTCCTAGTCAATAAAACTAAAATTCTAAATTAAATTATAAACTAAATTATCCTATAAAAAAAATACTAATTAATTCCACATAACTATTATCGCACATTTAAATAACAATTAACGCATCGCACAATTTAGACGTTAAATGCTAAAAACGCAACGCACATTATTTTTTATGATTTTCTCATTTTTGTAAAACAAACTTAAATAAAACTAAATGAAAATACGACATATTTTATATTTTTATTAATTTAAACAAATAAACATGCACAGACAAAAATACAAATAATTATACAAAAATACCACAAAAATACAAACATTTGCACACAAAGGAAAATTGTTTTATTTTGAATTTTTGGGAGTGATTCTCATATAGGGCGAAAATCACGTGCTCACAGTGCTCACTCTCCCCGAAGGAATAGAAGGTTATGTGGTATATTGTGATGCCTCAGGTATAGGTTTGGGGTGCGTATTGATGCAGCGTGGGAAGGTGATTGCTTATGCATCAAGACAATTGAAGAAGCATAAAAAGAATTATCCAACCCATGATTTGGAATTGGCTGCAGTAATATATGCTTTGAAGATATGGAGGCACTACTTATACGACGTCCACGTTGACATCTACACAGATCACAAGAGTTTACAATACATCTTCAAGCAGAAAGAGTTGAATTTGAGGCAGCGTAGGTGGTTTGAATTACTGAAAGACTACGACGTTGAGATATTGTATCATCCCGATAAAGCCAATATTGTAGCAGATGCTCTCAGCCATAAATCAATGGGAAGCTTAGTACATATTGAGGCAGGTAGATGGGGGTTGACTAAAGAGCTTCATCAGCTAGCAAATATGAGAATCAGATTGTTAGACTCTGATGACGGAGGTGTTACTGTACAGAATACATCAGAATCATCTTTGGTAGCCGAGGTAAAAGCACGACAATATGAAGATCCTATCTTAGTACGATTAAGAGAGAGCATTCAACAGTGTAAAAGTATGGCTTTTGAGATCGGAAAAGATGGGGCACTGAGATACCAGAGCCGATTGTGTGTGCCTAATGTGGCAGGGTTGCGAGAGAAGATTATGAATGAGATTCATCAATCCCGATATTCCATCCATCCCGGCTCGACAAAGATGTATCATGATGTCAAGGAGCAGTATTGGTGGGATAATATGAAGACGTCTATTACAAAATTTATAGCCTAGTGTCCCAATTGTCAACAAGTAAAGATAGAACATCAGAAACCCGGTGGATTGCTTCAGAATATAGAGATTCCGACCTGGAAGTGGGAGGTGATTAATATGGACTTCATTATTGGATTACCTCGCTCTTATCATAAGTTTGACTCCATCTGGGTGATAATTGATCGACTTACAAAATGTGCCCATTTTCTGCCAGTTAAGACAACTTACACAGCTGAAGATTATGCGAAGTTGTATATCAAGGAGATTGTTAGGCTTCATGGTGTGCCGGTATCTATTATATCAGACCGAGGAGCTCAATTTACAGCTAACTTTTGGAGGAACAAAAATATGGAAGAAATGACATGGGAAGCAGAAGAGGAGATGAAGTCTAAATACCCTTACCTATTCCAGAATGAAGATAACAAGGATGCTGGTGGAAGACATGATACATTGGAAGGTGAAACGGCTCTATGAGGTAAGCAATAATTTGAGAATACTCCTCCTTAATACAAAATGGTAATATGTAGATAATGTAAATATGCATAATGCTTTGTGTAGCCTTGTGAAGCCATATGTTGGGCTTAATTGCTTGCAAGTTTTGCTAGTGACCATTTTATAGGGGAAAATTGATCGGAAATTTCCATTGTAATCCACGATGATTTAAACTCCCCATGAACCCTTACATTCGAGGACGAATGTTCCTAAGGGGGGAGGGTGTCACAACCCATTTCCATATGTGTTAATTCATGCCATATATTAGTTAACATAAATCCAAGAAGGAATTATCTTTGAGATGATAAGAAGTCAATCATATTGGTCTTAAGTGATACAGGAGTGTATAAGGGTGATTAACAAGTATTAGAAGTTAAATGAATCAAGGATGTTATAACTCATATTTTCAGGTAAATCTAGAGGTGCTTAATACAATCAAGAGGTCATGTATTAAGGTATTTTAATCATATAATATCTGTATCATAAGTCTTGAAGTCAAATGAGTTATGAAACAAAAGTCGACAAAAGTTGTCGCAACTTAGGTTCATAATTTTACTTAAACATTAGGTCAAATGTTTCTAATATTTTCTCCTAATTTACAAGGAATTACGGGGTGATCTACCAACCAAATTAAATATCTATGAGTATAATTTCCAACTCATTAAACCGTTCATCAACACGATCTCGGAGTAGAGAGATATTCGCATTTTCGCAAGACTGCGCCAAGCACCTCTCTATGGGGCCCACTAAGGCGGTTTAAGATATTTGGACCTATATAGGATGCCTCCAACCCATTTTAAGTCATTTATTCTCACTATTTTCAGACCTTAGAACCCTAGGAACATCCTCTCAAGGTTCTCTCAAGATTTAAGACCCAAAAAAAGGGCAAACAACACAAATCAAGTGTCGGGAATTCTGTGGCGCTAGTAAGTGTCTTGTTCTTCTTGTTGTTGCTCATTTTTGTGTTGTTCCAGCTCGTGTGGGAGGTTTTTTTAAAGGGTTTATGTTCTGTAAATACTCCCTCATGTTTTTAATATCAATCCTAGGTGATTTCAAGCCTTCTAAAGTGATTCTAGTGCCGAAAAACACTAATTGATCGCTAGTTTCGCTTTCTTGTTGTTGTGGCAGCATTGGAGGGATATTTCATTGAAATTTAAGGTCAAATTGGAGTTTTTCTTTCTGTATAAAGGTAAGGAACCTCTTACTCTATATGTATTTAAGATTATCCAAGTTGCGGCTAAGCCATTGAAGCTAGAACTTGTGAAATATATATCGAAAGGCTTGGTAGTAATGTTATTGTTTTGTGGACTGTTTTGCGTTGCTGTTGGGCTGCATATTTTACTACTGTTTTGTGGAGTTTTGGAGGAGGAAAGGTGTGAAGAAAAACCATATATATGTAGGGTTGTGGGCTGATAGTTATTCGTAACATTTTCGGGTCTTTTGACACGACTACGGTGGTCGTCGTATGTATGAAGTGATTAGGCTGTGCGTGGACTATTTTGGGAAGCTCAATATGTTTATTATTGATGTTGTTTGGTCTGTTTGGTGATTGTTTGAAGTCATATATATAGGGAAGGTGCTGTCCGTTTCATCGTAAAATAGGTTGTGGTCGATACATAATAGTTATGACGCTTAAATGATAACGATAGTATCGTTTCTCTTATTGTAGACTAAGGAGTTGTGACAATTGCATAGCTTAAGATTTGGGCAATATATACAAGGTATGTGAGGCTATCCCTTTCCTTCTTTTGCACGACTCTGATTGTACATAATGTAATGAACGAGCTTCCAAGATACTCTACTCTTAGAAGCTAGCAGTACTTACATTATTTTCCCTCTTATGGAACGATTGATGTTAATATTGCTTCTCTTATTCTTATGTTATCAATGTTGTTGGTACTTCCTGATTCTTATAAGGTTCATAGTGAAGAGTTAGTCCTAATAACGTGTACAGAGGATACCGACCTTACGTCACTCCGAAAGGTTTAGAATGTGATTCCATGAGTCGAGCATGCATTATATATATGTATCTATTTTACTCTACCGAGCCACGCTATAGTTGGCTGGGTACAGTACCTACTATGCAACCACTGATCAGTTGGGTTTTACCGAGCTCCATGTGGCCGGGTACGATTATACCGAGCCTTATGATGGCCGGGTATGTTTTTACCGAGCCTATTATGGTCGGGTACGATATGATGATGATGATGCCCACAGAGGCATATGTTTTAAAAGTTTATGTATACATACATATGTATCATGCATTGCATGTCAGTAGCCCTCAGAGGTACTCAGATTTTCCAGGTTGTATATTCTCTATCCCTGCTTACATTACTGTTCGTATTTATGGTTCCCTGCCTTACATACTCAGTACTTTATTCGTACTGACGTCCTTTTGTTTGTGGACGCTGCATGTCGTGCTGCAGGTCCTGATAGACAGGCAGGTGCAGCTCCCCCACCACAGTAGGCTGTCCAGTTCAGCGGTGATTGGTGAGATCCCTTATCCGGACTTGCCGTGGTCTTGGTATTTATTTCTGTTATAGACATTATGGGTATGTCGGGCCCAGTTCTGGCTACGTTGCAGCACTTATGTTCATTTAAAGGCTCATAGACAAGTGTCGACTCATGTATAGTTTGGTACGCCTTGTCGGCTGGTTTATGTTGTATAGTCTTTCATGATAGCGTGGTAGCTCATACCTTATATGTAGTTTCTTGATTGTCTGGTCATCCCCTGCTATGTATGTTCATGCCGTCATATTTTATTGCTGGTTGTTCATGATTCAGGTCTACTATTTATATTGATCTCGTTAGCCCTAAAAGATAATAATGAAGGTTAGATGTAATGTACGTTGGTGCTTGGCAAGTATGGTCGGGTGCTAGTCATGGCCCTCCAGTTTGGGTCGTGATAGTCACTTGCATCACACATCATTAACAATATGGTTGCAAAACATTGTCTTCAGCCCATTGTCGTATATACCCACAGACTCGCTGGGGCTTGAAATCCCAATCTTCATCAAATATAGTCTCGAATTTATGAGCTACAAAAATAAGTAGATGCATCTTCTTCATGAACAACAAATCTTTCATCATGCTTTTCCAAATATTATAATTTCTCACATTTAAAAATATTATCCTACTTATATTTTCCTTCATTTGTGAAAAAAATCCCGAATAGATAATCAAGGCTCTGATTAATGATGAATGAAATAAATTTCATATTGGACCGGGATGAGATCATTGATCTCAAAATAAGCCTTGGGCCTAACTCACTCCCTAAAATCTAGGTCGAAGGAAGGAGGATTGTCCAAGCCTTATAAGGAGACAAGGGATCTTATCCTGGTCCGATGTACGATTCATTCCATTCATCAATGCCTCTCACACCCAGATCTGAATATTCTTTATTTGAGGTTCCAATGTCCAGTCTGGACTATGCACAATCATAGATCAGAGGTATTTCACCACCCCTTTAATTGGCCAGGGGGGGTGTGGTCCCGCCTCTCTTCTAGGGGCCCACATCGACCGCGTTCTTGGCTCTGATACCTCTAACGACCCGGCCAGTCATTTTAAAAATTAACTCCATGATCCCCTATTAACTGCTTTTCCCTTATTTATTTCTGCTATTGTGAATTGCCGGGAGGATTCGTTTGGAGTTCGGAGTGTTTTGGGATACTTAGTCCCTAAATGAGAGTTTAAGCTTTAGAATTTAGACTGTAGTTGGAGCAGTGTAAAGACGGCCTCGTAATGGAATTCCGCTGGTTTCTTTAGCTCCGTTGGGTGATTTCAGGCTTAGGGGTGTGTTCGGATTGTGTTTTGGAGGTCCGTAGCTTAATTAGGCTTGAAACACCGAAAGTGAATTTTTTTTGAAGTTTCCGGTTCGATAGTGAGATTTTTATACAGGGGTCAAAATGGAATTTCCGGAAATTTGAGTAGGTCCGGGGTGTCATTTGTGACGTGTGTACAAAATTTTAGGTCATTCGGATGAGGTTTGATAGACTTTTTGATCGAAAGCGGAAATTGGAAGTTTTGGAATCCTTAGGTTTGAATCCGAGGGTGTTTTGATGATTCGATGTTGTTTCGAGTGTTCCGAAGATTGGTACAAGTTTGAATAGCAGTATATAACTAGTTCGTATTTTTGGTTGAGGTCTCGGGGGCATCGGGATAATTTCGAAAGTTTGTCGGAAGAATTGGGAGTTTGTTTGAAAAACTTCAGCTGCTAAACTTCTGTCATAACCGCACCTGCAGATTTGGGGACCGCAGGTGCGTGATCGTAGAAGCGTGGGACCAGCCGCAAATGCAGCCATGCGCTAGATGACCAAAAGTCGCAGGTGCAAGAGGTCTCGCAGGTGCGGTAAGTAAAGCGCAGGTGCGGCCCTAGTGTAATAAGTGAATTCCATAGATGCGCACTTGGGACCGCAGGTGCGGGTTCGCAGGTGCGAGGAAAAGGCCGCAGGTGCGGAAACCCTGGGCCAGAACCTATATAAAGGTCCTTTCGCGATTTCAGCTCTATCTTTCACCATTTTCACCCGGGATTGAAGCTTTTTAGGAGGTTTTTGAGTGAGAATTCAAGGGAGCTTCAAGGAGGTAAAATTTGTTGAACCAAAACTCATTTATATGGTATTATTCTACTGATTTGGCAAGAAATTTATGGCAAAAGAGGGTTAAATTGGGGGTTTAGGGTTTGAAATTGGAGACTTCGATTTAGGGATTTGAGGGATTGTTTGTGGTCCGATTTTAATGTATTTGGTATGGATGAACTCGTGAGAGTGTAAGGATTTTAGTTTTGTAAATTTTATCCAATTCCGAGATGTGGTCCCGAGGGACTTTTTGGGCGATTTTCCTAATTTCGCATGTTAGCTTCAAATTTATTAGTTGAATTAGCTACTAGAAGTTATATTTACATTATGCAATTACTTTGAATAGATTTGGGCCATTTGGAGTCGGGTACTCGTGACATGAATATGATTTCGAGTTGATTGAGCTGGTTCGAGGTAAATGGCTTGTCTAATCTTGTGTGGGGGAACTCCCCTTAAGATTTGGTATTGTTGTTATATGAGTGTCGTGTACGTGAGGTGATGAGTGCATACACGTGCTAATTGTTGAACATCCCGTTTTCATTAAGCTAATACTTATGTTTTCTTGTAATTTGGCAAATACTTGTACTTGAAGCCTCTTGTTTAGATTAGGAAAAACATGTTTACGTGACTTAATTGTCTTAACTGTCTAACTTGTCTACTTGTACTCTGTGCAGTATGTTAGAGTAGAAATTCTTGTTTAATTCTTGAATAGAACTGTATATTCTTCTGAAATGGTTGTGTGTTTACTTTAGGACTACGGGAAGATATCCCGGGAGATCCCCTGCTTGTTTACTTTGGGACTACGAATCGGTATTCTAGTAGATCCCCCTGCACATTTATGATTGGGACTACGGGATAGCACCCAGTAGATTCCCCGTACTGGATATTTACTTTGGGACTACGGATTGGTATTCCGGGAGTTTCCCTTGCACATTTATGATTCGGACTACGGGACGATATCCTGGGAGATCCTCTGGACATTTACGTTTGGGACTACAGGACGATATCCCGGGAGATTCTTTGTTGCTATTTTTGTGTACTGAGTTAGATTCTTTCTGTGATTTTATTCGTTATAGATTGTTAGAATTTGAATTATATTGTCGTATTCTTAACTGCTTTACCTTGTTTTTCATCTTTAATCAGTAGGGCCCTGACCTTCCTCATCACTACTCGACCGAGGTTAGGCTTGGCACTTATTGAGTACCACAGTGGTGTACTCATGCCCTTTCCTGCACATGTTTTTCGTGTGCAGATTCAGGTTCTTCGGCTCATCCCTATCCAGTGAGGCGAGGGGATCTTCAGAGACTTTGAGGTATATATGCCGCTCCTCAGACCGAGGAGTCCCTCTCCATTCTCTCTTCTAGCTTTAGCTCTCCTGTATTTTTTTGTTTAGACATTTTGGAGCTAGAACACTTTGTAGTTATTCCACGGCTTGTGATTTCATGAGATTCTCGATTTTGGGAGTTGATTCAGTTTGAGAGTTTATATTTGTGTATGCCGAGTGGCATCTTAAACGTTTTATTTATGTTTTATCCGCATTTTTTGGCTAGTTTTATCTTTCGTTTTCTTTTTCCGCAAATTGTTAGGCTTATCTAGTCGTAGAGACTAGGAGCCGTCACGACAATTCACGGAGGGCAAATTTGGGTTATGACAAGTTGGTATCATAGCTCTAGGTTTATAGGAGTCATGAATCACAAGACGGGTTATTAGAGTCTCGCGAATCAGTATGGAGATGTCTGTACTTATCTACGAGAGGCTATGTAACTATTAGGAAAATTCTACTTCATTTGATTTCATTATCGTGCGAGATTTTGATATCATAATTCTAAACTTCTGTCTTCTATTCTCTCATAGATGGTGAGGACGCGTGCTACCGAAGATGATCAGGCACCTGCACCCCCTACTAGAGCCGTTAGAGGTTAGGTCCGGGGCTGGGGTAAAGGCCTAGGATGCGCACGTGGTGCAGCTAGAGCACCCGCGCGAGCTGCCACAGAGGAGCCACCAGCATTTGCAGCCGGAGTCCATACACATGATACGCCTACTGCTACTACCATTCCAGCTCTTCAGGAGACTTTTGCATAGTTCGTGAGCATGTACACAACTCTAGCTCAGGCAGGGTTGATTCCCCTTACTGCAGCCACATCCCAGGCCGAGGGAGGAGCACAGACTCCCACCGCCCGCACTTCTGAGCAGCGGGTCTAGGTTGATTAGATCCTAGAGGTTATACCGGTACCGCCTGTAGCCCTAGCTCAGCCCGAGGACAGGGCAGTGACTTCCGAGGATGAGCAGCGGAGGCTTGAGAGGTTCAAGAAGTACAAGCCTCCTGTATTCAGTGGTCTAGCATCAGATGATGCCATGGGATTTCAAGAGGAATGCTACCGTATCCTCCACACTATGGGTATATCAGGATCGAGTGGGGGTTTTTTTCACTGCATTCTAGCTTCGAGGAGCAGCCTATCAGTGGTGGTGTACTTTTAAGTTGGACAGTCTAGCTGAGGCAACTTCCCTTACTTGGACTCAGTTTTTAGATATGTTCTTCAGAGAGTTTGTCCCTCAGAGCCTCAAGGATGCATGGCGCGCAGAGTTTGAGCATTTGCGCCAGGGCACTATGACTGTTTCAGAGTATGTTGTCCGTTTCACTGACTTGGCTAGGCATGCCCCAGCCTTGGTTTCTACAGTTCGTGAGAGAGTTCGCCATTTTTTAGAGGCTCATTCCCAGCATCAGGTCTAGCATGGCTCGGGAGTTGGAGATGGATATTTCTTATTAGCAGGTGGTGAGCATTGCTAGTAGAGTAGAGGGTATGCATGCTTGGGATAGAGAGGAGAGGGAGGCCAAGAAGTCTCGAGAGTCGGGCCATTATTTTGGTGCTCGTTGCTCCAACTACAGTTCGTCATGGTAGGGGTTATATGAGTCCCCCCGTTCATTTAGCTCTTCCAGCAGCCAGTGGTATTCTAGCTCCTCCTAGACCTTAAGAGCCTTATTATGCACCTCCAGTATCTAGTGGGCCTCCTACGCGGGGTGCTTTCTGTGGACAGTCCAGCAGACCTGGCCCGAGCTAGTCACAGCCACCACGTCCTCCTAGAGCTTGTTTTAAGTGTGGTGACACATGCTATATGGTAAGGGATTGCCCCAGACTTATGAGGGGTACACTTCCACAGACTTCTCAGCCACAGAGTGCCCCACAGAGTGCCCAGGCTATGATTACAGCACCAGTTGCTACCCCACCTGCTCAGTCAGCTAGAGGTGGAGGTCAGGGAGGTAGAGGTCGCCCTAGAGGGGGAGGCATGGCCAGATATTATGCATGTACCGAGACTTTTGCCTCTGATTCTGTCATCATAGGTATTGACCTGGTTTGTCATAGAGATGCATCGGTTCTATTCGATCCAGGATCCACTTATTCTTATGTGTCTTCTTATTTTGCCCCGCATTTGGGCGTATCTCGGGATTCTTTGAGTTCCCCTATTTTTTCTACTCATATGGGGGATTCTCTCATTGTGGACCGCGTTTATCACTCGTGTTTGGTTGCTCTTAGTGGTTTTGAGAACAAAGTCGATTTATAATTGGTCAGCATGGTAGATTTTGATGTTATCTTGGGTATGGACTAGTTGTTGCCCCATTATGGTATTCTTTATTGTCACGCCAAAATCGTGACGCTGGTTGTGCCAGGTGTATCGCGAGTAGAGTGGAGGGGTACTTTAGATCACACTCCAAGTAGAGTTATTTCTTTCCTTAAAGCTCAGCAAATGGTTGAGAAGGGGTGTGACGCGTATTTGGCCTATATGAGAGATGTTATAGTTGATAACCTCACAGTTGATTCAGTGCTAGTAGTACGGGATTTCTCTAATCTGTTTCCAGCTGATCTTCTAGGTAATCCGCCTAATAGAGATATTGATTTTGGCATTGATCTATTGCCGGGTATTCAGCCCATTGATTTTCGAAAATTTTAAAACAAACCATTTTATTCCTTGCTTCTTACCATGATTTTATTTAAGCTGGTCAACAAGCATGTTCGAGGCAAATGAATGCACAAGTAGCAAGTAGGATGCATCATGATGGTCTTTTAATTTTGGGTTCACCTGTCCTAGACAGACCCAACCCCTGTGTTGAGTCTCCAAGGGCAAATGCATATGATGCAAATATTCGTTCCTACTAGGGATCCGGTACATGGCTGAGTTATTCTAAGTGTAAAACCTTAGGTTGATTGTTCTAAACCTGGCTTACCCAAACGGACAGTTTGAGCCGAAGCGGGGGCAACGTACCGGGAGCACGAAAGTCTGCCCGGCCTAGTTACTTGTCCCAACTCCGTCTTATTTGGTATGACTTTAACAGAAAGGTGGGTCACGCGCACGTGTACACCATAAATTCAGAAGACTCAGAAAGAAGGGGGTTTCATAGCAGTTGTATATATGCACAATTCAAATAATATTAAAGCGGTAAAAAAAACATTTAGCATATTAGCATATAAACAGTTGAAAATTATATAGTAAGTAAAGCCAATAAAAACAGATACTTTAAGCTCGAATTCTTTAAACCCTGAACCAATGGTTCTGGGTTACAATAACACAGTGGTAAAGATCCCCAGCAGAGTCGCCAGAGCTGTCGCACCTCCTTTTTCCCGCGCCCGCGGGGCGCGTCGGGAGTTTTCTCCAATTAAAGGACAGTCGAAACGGGATTTGTTTATTTGTTTCAGAGTCGCCACCTGGGAATTTTGAGGCGTCCCAAGTCACCAATTATAATCCCTGAATCGAGGAGAATATGACTCTGTTTATTTTTCTGCGAACCAAAAATCCTGAGTAAGGAATTCTGTTAATCCGGAAGAAGGTGTTAGGCATTTCCGAATTCCGTGGTTCTAGCACGGTCGCTTAACTGTTTTTATTATTGGCTTAATCATCTTGATTTTATTAAATATATTGATGTTATCTGATTTTACTACCGCTTATACTTATCGTGATTAAGGACCCTTCTCCGAATCGAATTACGCGTACGTATATTCGTGTTACAAATTTAAAAATGCGGAATTGTGTCACGCGTACGTGTACACAATAATTTTTTGATAATATTTTAAGCAATCATTTTTCCGAGATTGTGTTGAATCAAGAATATTTATTTTTATTGAATAGTGAACCGTACATCTCGGGTTTTTATGAAATTGATTTAACGTCTTTGGAAAAATCCTTTTATTAAATATTTGTTCGAAATTGCGCGTACGCATAATCCGAATTTTTGCTTCTAAAATATAATCAAGGTACGCGAACGTATCCCTAATTGCGCAAAAATATTTGCAATGATATTAAGGATTTTTCCACAAATTATTCATACATTTTTATATGAAACTCATGACAAATTCCCATTTAAGGTTTCAAAGAACTTACAATATTAAATGTTGACCGTTGATTATATTTTCCGAATATAAATAATTTATTCCAACTGTTCAAATTCAAAGGACATAATAAAAATATGATTAATACTATCTTTTTAAAAAAAATATATGACATATATATATATACATGCCGAAGAATAAATGGCATATGGAACTAAAAATAAATAATTCATAAAGGGAAGGAAATATTTTCGAGAATTTTCATTGTTTACTTAATACAAATTCTATTTCTAATTATCAATGATGTAAAATGTGGCAATCTATGCTTGTACATCTCTTTTCATTCTCATACACTCACTTTTAATCTAATAGGCCTAATTACTTGTTCACTTTGTTTTATGAAAGTAGATAAGCATCGAATTTGTAGAAAGAGAATTATTATGCAAGTTAATTTAACAAAGTTACATTACATGCAACCCGACTATTTGGCGTAAGCATTCATAACGTTCTGTCATCATGACGAGCTATACCAACTTACTTTACTCATATGATTATACCTGTCATCATACCATATAATAACTTATACCAATCTAAACAAAATCATACTCATTACAAAATATTCTACTAATGTAACTTCTTTATCTTTGCATTTAGCTAATAGTATTAAGGGATGCAATCAATGGTCCATTTTTATGCCTTATTCCTTGTCTTGACAATTTATTAAACTAATGAGATAATGAACTAATATTATTACAAACCTTTATACAAACTTTTAAAATAAGACAAATAGCCCATAGCTATCAAATTGAATGTACTACTAATTAACTAACATGAAACAAAAAATGAAATTTAAATTGATGAACTTGGGCAAATAAAAATAGACTTTCAGTTCAAGCTTTATCGACAAGTCATGTTGAATCTCTTTTCAACTTAAAATTTAAAAGACATATACCTGAAAATGGAGGTAGAAGAAGTAAGTTTCAGCAGTTTCAGCAGTAACAAATTCAGTAGAATATACTGATAACACAGTAAATCTTATCAAGAATAGGATTCGAAGAGCCCAGATGCACAGTAAGATACTTTGAAAAGCTTCAGATTTTAACTGAACAGTGGAATCACACAAAATTGAACATATTCAACACAAGAACAATATTTCAGATTTCAGCCTTTCTTCAGTTACAAATTCAGTTTGTTTCTAATTTTCTGTTTCTGCTGCTGTATCTGTGTGTGAGTGTATATGTGAGTGTGCTATTTTCTGTTTTCTTTCTTTAAAATCTCAGCCCTCAAAATCTCTTAAAGATTCTCTCTTAAAAATTCTCTCTGCCTTTCTTTTTCTTTATTAAAATCTTCACTCTGAAAATTTCTGCCCTTAGAAATTCTCTTCTGAAAATTCTGTTTTTTCTTCAGAATTCTGTTTTTTTTCTCTCTTAAAATTCTCTCTTTCTCACTCAAAAATTCTCTTTTTCTCTTTTCTCTCTGTCTGTCCAGCTCCTGTATTTATACAGGGCTGGTCTTAGGCAATTTTAAGTGTTTCTTGGACCCCCTTCTTCTTTTTAAAAAACAGAAAATCCCATTATGTAAAACCTTTTCCCTGATTTTCAGCAGCCCATTATTCCTTGTTCCCCATTAGTATCATTAACTAATAGCCACTAACATTACATTATAATATACTAGTACTAACACCCTGTTTTTTACTGCTCATTCCCAGAAATGCCCCTGAAATCTTGATGTTATTACTGAAAAATCAGAACCTTCAGCAAAACATATTCTAAAATCTGTACAGACTCAGTTATCTTTCTGATTTACAGCTAAATCAATCCTATTAACCTCCTAAACACAATTGTATTTGACCAACTTTTGTAAACTGGAATTCAAACTGGACATTACAACACTGAATTCAGAACTAACATCATAACAGCATATTTCTGAAATTATCAAAACAATTCAGACTGGACTTAACATTAAACCAAAATCAAACACACACAGGATCATTGTCAATACTGACAATGCCCTGAAACTTTAATGTTCAGGCAATAACATATACAACATACATTTGAATTCACTGATTCACAGACAATCATGATTTAATTGACGAGCATTAATCAATTGACTATTTACAACATTTGTCAATAATTAGTCTAAAATAGAAGCAGACTGTTTTAGTCAACATTTTCAGAAATAAAAAAAATTCGTAATATAACTAATCGACGAACTTAATCGAGTCGATTACACACAATGTAAATAACCACAACCAACAGAAACAATTCACATTCGGATTAAATAGACAGAAGTGACAGAATTGATCAAAACAAATATGAAAAATTAACAAGCTATTAATACGGACAACAATACATGTAGAATACACAAAAAAATAAATAGAAAAATACCTCTGAACTTTAATTTTATTCTGACTCGAACTCAACTTGGATTTCGGATTTTTGTTTGAAATCAAACTGACCTTAGTCGAAGTATTTTCCAATGAAAATACTTCGACTAAGGTCGATTAAACCTCAATCTTCATCATAATCTGAACCGAATCCGGAAGTTCGGTATTTTTTAAGGTTCTTAAAAACTCGATTTGGGATTTAACCATTTCTGGTCAGATTCGAGAAGAACCAAAGATATTCTAGGCACGAGGGAGGCCAGGAGGGTAACTGGTGTGAGTTTGAAACAGATCTGGGTAAATTTTGTTTGGTCCGAATCTTCAAAAGAAGATTCGAGAAGTTCCGAACGGATTCGAACCTAACAACCAACAGATCCATACTCAGGATGACTAGGGGAAGCCATGGTGTTAATTTGGGGCTGATTGGTTTAGATCAAGTTTTCAGGCCAACCTTCGATTTAAAATTCGAAGAGTTGTGGCCTGATTCGAAGGAAACTAAGGTTGGATTTGTGTAGGGGAGGTTCAGGAGGTCCTAGGGTGTTAAGTTGGTGATCGGCGGCGTTGATGCCGCCGGGTTTCAGGCGAAGGGGAATAGGGGCGGCTAGGGTTAGGGGTCTGTTTAGAACGATGATGAACAGGAGCGGAGAGGGGGGTGTTCAGTTAGGGGCTGGGTAAGGTTTGGGATTTATATAGGGGTAGGGTGGATTGGTATCGTCCGTTGGATCCATTAGAATGGAGGGCTAGGATCTATTCACTTAACCAAACGATGTCGTTTGGTTTAAGTTGGGGGACTGGTTGAACCGGGTCAATGGATCGGGTAAGGGTCTTGGGTTCGGGTGATGAGATCTTGGCCGTAGGTTGGATTTAATCCAACGGCCCTTGATGAGAGATGACCAAACGACGTCGTTTGGTTCTGGCTTTGAATTGGACCGGACAGGGCTGTTGGGATTGGGCTTGTGAAGGGAATTAATTGATTTGGGCCTGGATTTTAATCCAGGTCCAATCTTTTACTAGTATGTTTTTTTTTGTTTTTTTTTTCAATTAATTCATTTTCTAATTTAAAAAAAATTATAAAACCATTTTAACTTCACAAAAATATATTAATTACTCTATAACCATTATTTAACACATAGACAAAAACATCAATCACACAGTGAAACATTTAAAATAGAACCAATGCGTATTTTTTGCGATTTTATTTAAATTATCTCTTAAATGCATAATTAAATCCTATATGCATGCAATATGTATTTTACTTTATTTTTTGATTTATTTTGACAAAAATAAACATTTACGGACATAACACAAACATTTAACACCACGCCAAATTCAAAAATTACACAGTAAAAGAAATTTATTTTATTTTTTGATTTATTTTGGAGTAGTTTTTCGTAAGGCAAAAATTACATGCTCACAGCTGCCCCTCTTTGTGCGGAAACTTGAAGAGTTTTCGTACAAAGATAAAGTGAGCGGACACGAGCGATTTCTTGCCCGTTCGAATACTCCGTGGGAAGCATTTTTTGAAAGATTTGACCGAACCTCTGCTTCAAAGGTTTCTTACATATCCTTGGCTATAAAGGAATCAGGTCAATGTAGTTCGGGAATTTTTGGTAGCTGGGACTACCATGGGACTGTGATGTTACTGCTGCTTTGTGCTGTTTTTACTGCTTGCTGACCTCCTTATTACACCTTACTTTAAAGGAAATACAAAAAGCTAAATTAGACTATGGTACATGAATTATAAAAATCTTATCTAGATCATGCCCTTGCGTTTCTTGTTGTCTTGATATCTTGGTGACTCTTGGGCATTTGGCTTATTCCGTATTCCTTTTGGAACTCTTGTTGTTTCTTGCTGGGGATTCTGTTGGACTTCTCTGCTTTATTGATTCTAAGTATGCTCCTTTATCATATGAGCGGGCTTTTGATTTCAACACTTCAATTGTATTCCCTCGTTCTTCAGGTGGGTGTCTTGACTGCTTTAATTCTTTGTCCTTATTCTCCAGGTGGACGCCTGACTTCTTCAATTCTTTGTCCTCATTCTCCAGGTGGACGCCTGACTTCTTTTTCTCATCCTCATTCTCCAGGTGGACGCCTGATTTCTTCAATTCTTTGTCCTCATTCTCCAGGTGGACGCCTGATTTCTTCAATTCTCATCCTCATTCTCCAGGTGGACGCCTGATTTCTTCTTTTTCTTTATCCTCATTCTCCAGGTGGACGCCTAATTTCTTCTTTTCTTTGTCCTCATTCTCCAGGTGGACGCCTGATTTCTTTAATTCTCATCCTCATTCTCCAGGTGGACGCCTGATTTCTTCAATTCTTTGTCCTCATTCTCCAGGTGGACGCCTGATTTCTTTTTCTCATCCTCATTCTCCAGGTGGACGCCTGATTTCTTCAATTCTCATCCTCATTCTCCAGGTGGACGCCTGATTTCTTTAATTCTCATCCTCATTCTCCAGGTGGACGCCTGACTTCTTCAATTCTCATCCTCATTCTCCAGGTGGACGCCTGATTTCTTCAATTCTTTGTCCTCATTCTCCAGGTGGACGCCTGACTTCTTCAATTCTTTGTCCTCATTCTCCAGGTGGACGCCTGACTTCTTCAATTCTTTGTCCTCATTCTCCAGGTGGACGCCTGACTTCTTCTTTTCTCATCCTCATTTTCCAGGTGGACGCCTGACTTCTTCAATTCTTTGTCCTCATTCTCCAGGTGGACGCCTGACTTCTTCTTTTTCTTTGTCCTCGTTCTCCAGGTGGACGCCTGATTTCTTCAATTCTTTGTCCTTATTCTCCAGGTGGACGCCTGACTTCTTCAATTCTTTGTCCTCATTCTCCAGGTGGACGCCTGACTTCTTCTTCTTTACCAGGTATTTCCAGACACAAATATTGTATTTGCCCCTGTTTTAAATCAAAGAAAACTTCGTTAGTTTAAAGCAGGGTGGCTGGTTGTAGTATTCTTGCCGATGGTGATGTTTCTCTTCGTCTTTCTTTATTGCCTTGGAATGATTGAAAAGACTGTTTTGTCTTTGTAATTGATCCTTGACTATAGGATTTCCCTCTGTGTGTTTTCCTTCAAAATCTTTCAACTGTAATCATGTGCTTCTTTTGACTTTGCTGATCCTCTTTTGATTTCATCCTTCTTACACCCGTACTTTTATCTCCCACCTTTCGTGGCTGTATTTTGTAACCTTGAATATTGGTAGTATACCTTGACATTCTTTCTTATTTGTTTAGAATAAAATTTATCTCAAAGCTTGGAGAAAGTAAGATTATTAGTAGCGAAATACGCTGATTTCGACAATTATAGAATGAAAAGAAAAATCCAATTTTTGGATGACTGTTGGAAAAGGAATAAAAGACTTATCTGATTGGAATTACTGGCACCAATGATCAGGGTATGCATTTCGGATTAATCAACCCAGTCTTTTAATCAATCTCCTTTCAATTGTCTCAAGGAGTTTTCATTGATCAATTTTCCTCATTTTTCACTTCTCTACTTCCCTTTCGCCTTATGGTGCCTGCGAAGGTTTTCACCAATAAGACTCTCTCATTTTACTTTTCTCTCAACTTCCGTCGCCTTATGGTGCCCGTGTGGGTTTTCACCTATAAGACTCTCTCATTTTTACTTTCTTTCCTTGTTTGTACCACTTCATTTGCTTGCATCAGCATTTTTCTAAGATTGATCGAAAGGTCTTTTTGGTATAAGGTTAGGAATGGAAAAGGTATTAAAAGCTAAATAGTTGTGGTATGGGTTTAAAATTACAACTCTTGGAATCTTTTCTTATTTCCAATACAATTCCTGCCCCAGTCTCTTGATTGGGGTCTCTTGATATTTCTTTTCCGTGCACATTGTGCATGTTGTGCACCCTATGACCGAGCCGTGAGGCGCCTACGTATCCTTCTTTGAGGAATCAGGTCAAACGTAGTTCACTACATAATAGTGAAGATTTTGATCTCTTTTTTTTTTATTTTTTATTTTATTGATTCCAAGAGAGGTTAGGAAAGAAACAAGTATGGCTCAAAGGGGAAGCAAATGGTATAGTGTTTGGACAGCAGAATAAATTGCCTTTGTCATTTCAATCTTTGAAATAGTGCTAAATACAAACATTCAAAAGTTATGCATAATATCTCTTTACCGCGTCAGAATTGATCGCCATATCTATGCATTTGCCTTCAATATCTGTTAAACATAGTGCACCATTCGATAATACTCTGGTCACAATGAATGGTCCTTGCCAATTCGGAGCAAATTTGCCTTTTGCTTCAACCTGATGTGGAAGAATGCGTTTCAGCACATGCTGGCCTACTTCGAACTTCCGGGGACGCACCTTTTTGTTGTATGCTCTTTCTATTCTTCTTTGATATAATTGACCATGGCATACTGCGGTCAATCGTTTTTCATCAATCAAATTTAACTGTTCTAGACGGGTTTTGACCCATTCATCATCATCAATCTTTGCTTCGGCAATGATCCGAAGGGAAGGAATCTCAATTTCTGCAGGAATTACTGCTTCAGTGCCGTATACCAACAAATAAGGGGTTGCTCCTACTGAAGTGCGAACGGTAGTGCGGTATCCCAATAATGCAAATGGTAATTTTTCATGCCATTGTTTTGAACCTTCTACCATTTTCCGCAGTATCTTCTTTATGTTTTTGTTGGCTGCTTCTACTGCTCCATTCGCCTTGGGCCGATATGGGGTAGAGTTAAGATGTGTAATCGTAAACTGTTGACATACTTCTTTCATTAAGTTGCTGTTAAGATTAGCACCGTTATCTGTGATGATCACCTTCGGGATTCCGAATCGACATATAATATTTGAGTGGACAAAATCGACCACAGCTTTCTTGGTCACTGATTTGAATGTCTTGGCCTCAACCCATTTGGTAAAATAATCAATAGCTACCAGAATGAATCTGTGTCCATTGGATGCTGCCGGTTCAATTGGTCCAATCACATCCATGCCCCAAGCAACGAAAGGCCATGGTGCCGACATTGTGTGCAACTCGGATGGTGGAGAATGAATCAAATCTCCGTGTATTTGGCATTGATGACATTTGCGTACAAAACTGATACAATCTCTCTCCATGGTAAGCCAATAGTAACCAGCCCGTAGGATCTTCTTTGCCAACACATATCCACTCATGTGGGGTCCGCAAACTCCTGAATGTATTTCAGACATGACAGTTGTAGCTTGTCTGGCATCTATGCATCTTAATAATCCAAGATCTGGTGTTCTTTTATACAGAACTCCTCCGCTTAAGAAGAATCCATTTGCTAATCGCCTGATGGTCCTCTTTTGATCTCCTGTGGCTTGTGCGGGATATATGCCCATCCTGATATATTCCTTGATGTCGTGGAACCATGGTTCTCCATCAAATTCTTCTTCAACCATATTGCAATAAGCGTGCTGATTGTGGATTTGAATATGTATTGGATCCACATAAGCTTTGTCTGGATGGTGCAACATTGATGCTAGGGTAGCCAATGCATCGGCAACTTCATTATGGATTCTTGGAATATGTTGGAATTCCACTGATTGAAACCACTGACAAAGATCATGCAGACATTGTCGGTGTGGTATGAGCTTCAAATCTCGGGTTTCCCATTCTCCTTGAATTTGATGTACCAAAAGATCTGAATCTCTCATGACTAAGATTTCTCGGATACCCATGTCTGCAGCTAGCCTTAACCCCAAAATGCAAGCTTCATATTCAGCCATATTATTGGTGCAATAAAATCGCAATTGAGCCGTAACAGGATAGTGATGCCCTGTTTCAGAAATGATTACAGCTCCTATTCCTACTCCTTTCATGTTGGCGGCTCCATCAAAGAAAAGTTTCCAGCCAGGTTTTTCGATTTGTTCCACCTCGTCGATATGCATTGTTTCTTCATCAGGAAAATAAGTCTTCAACGGCTCATATTCCTCATCGACCGGGTTTTCGGCTAAATGATCGGCCAGTGCTTGAGCCTTCATTGCAGTTCTAGTCACATAGATGATGTCGAATTCCGTGAGCAATATCTGCCACTTTGCAAGTCTTCCCGTTGGCATAGGCTTTTGAAAAATGTATTTCAAGGGATCCAAACGAGAAATGAGGTAAGTAGTGTAGGATGACAAATAGTGTTTCAATTTTTGAGCTACCCATGTTAGGGCGCAACATGTCTTTTCCAGATGAGTATACTTAACCTCATAAGTTGTGAACTTCTTGCTAAGGTAGTAGATGGCCTGTTCTTTTCTGCCAGTGAGGTCATGCTGCCCCAATACACAACCAAATGAATTTTCCAAAACCGTCAAGTAAAGAATCAAAGGTCTTACTGGCTCTGGCGGGACCAACACGGGTGGGTTTGATAAGTACCCTTTTATTTTATCGAATGCTTCCTGACACTCATCGGTCCATTTGACTGCAGCATCCTTTTTTAACAATTTGAAAATTGGCTCGCAGGTTGTTGTGAGCTGAGCAATAAACCTACTGATATAATTTAACCTTCCCAACAAACTCATTACTTCAGTTTTGTTTCTTGGGGGTGGCAGTTCTTGGATGGTTTTGATCTTTGATGGGTCTAGCTCGATGCCTCGTCGACTGACTATGAATCCCAGCAATTTTCCAGATGGAACTCCGAATGCGCACTTGGCAGGGTTAAGCTTGAGGTTGTACCTGCGAAGTCTTAAGAAGAACTTCCTCAAATCCCCAACGTGGTTGGTCTGATGCTTTGATTTTATGATTACATCATCCACGTATACCTCAATTTCCTTGTGTATCATATCATGAAACACTGTGGTCATTGCTCTCATATAGGTTGCTCCGGCGTTCTTCAAACCGAATGGCATTACCCTGTAGCAATAAGTTTCCCATGGTGTGATGAATGCCGTCTTTTCTGCATCTTCTTCATCCATTAGAATTTGATGATATCCGGCATAACAGTCCACGAAAGATCCTATATCATGCTTGGCACAATTGTCGATCAAGATATGGATATTTGGTAATGGGAAATTATCCTTTGGACTTGCTTTGTTGAGATTGCGATAGTCGACGCATACTCTAATTTTGCCGTCTTTCTTTGGCACAGGAACGATATTAGCTAACCAAACAGGATATCGAGTGACTCGAATGACCTTTGTTTCCAATTGTTTGGTGATTTCTTCTTTAATTCTCACACTCATATCAGGCTTGAATTTTCTCAGCCTCTGCTTGACAGGAGGCACCATTGGATCGGTGGGCAATTTGTGGACCACTAAATCAGTGCTCAAGCTCGGCATGTCGTCATACGACCATGCAAAAACATCTTTGAATTCTATGAGTGCTTTAATTAACTCCTCTCGGATTTTTGGCTCGAGATGGACACTTATTTTAGTTTCTCGGACATTACTCGTGTCCCCTATATTGACATCCTCGGTATCATTCAAGTTAGGTTTGATTTTTTCCTCAAAGTGAATTAACTCTTTACTAATCTCTTCAAAAACCTCATCTTCATCATATTCTGATTCATAATCACAATATGTTTCTTGAATTAATATTTCGGAATCAGATTGATTTTTAAGACTGGGCTGAAGATTCCTCATGCACGCCATATCACTAGAGCCAGCATAAAAAGAACTGTACAAAAAAAAGAAAAAGAAAAGAAAGCTATTAGGAATGATAATAAAAAGGAAACTGCTTTTTATTGGATAATGAAAGATAACAAGGTTTTGCACGCTTCAAACCAACTGTAAGATAAATTTTGGGATTACAACCTTGAAATATCCCAAACAAACTGAAAGAAAATCAAAATAAACTACCAAGACTCCTTTCGAATTGGGAGAGGAGTGGCTTTCCAATTATTGAGCTTTGTTTTTGGTCCAACGAATTGAACTTCTGCGTTGCTACACCCTTCTCCGTCTTCCAGCATATTTACATTACTAAACAATTTCTCGAACCTTTCAATTAATTCCTCCTCAGGATTGACCTGGGATTTAGGAATTGTTGTTATCGGGCGATTTTTAGCACCGGTCTTGACAAAAGATTTCAACAGCTGTGGTACTGGTTTTGGAAGAACCCATGCTTGGTGTTTCAACTTCCTGGCTCTCATCACATCATTGGCGGTCGGTGTGAATCCTAAATCGAATGTTCCCCAGTTCTCGGGGAGAGATACTGGTTGTACAATTCCTTGCAAAGATAAGCCCAGGCCTTTGCCGGGTATAAAGTCATTCTTCAGCATTTCATAAGCTACCATGACTGATGTAGAGGATACCTTTGGATTCGCAAGGTATTTTCCTTCTGGAACTTTCTCTACCGACACTGTGTCTGACACTTGGTATACCCATGGTCCTTGGTCAATTTCTGCCCCCTCGACTGGTACAATGGTGCTGTTGTGAGCATTTAAATTTTCTTCTCCATGCACGACTATTTCTTGATGGTCCCATTCAAACTTAACAACCTGATGTAATGTTGACGGGACTGCTTTAGCAGCATGGATCCATGGTCGACCCAACAACAAGTTGTAAGAAACAGTCATGTCCAAAACTTGGAATTCCATTATGAATTCAACTGGCCCTATAGTTAGTTCCAACACTATGTCGCCAAATGAATCTCTACTTCCACCGTCAAATCCTCGTACGCAGATACTGTTCTTTTGGATCCTCTCCTCTTTAATTTTTAATTTGTTTAAAAGTGGAGAGAGGGCATATGTTTGCACTGGACCCATTGTCGACCAATACCCGGGTTACTACGGAGTTTTCACATTTCACGGTGAGGTAAAGAGCTCTGTTGTGCTCGGTACCTTCCACAGGTAATTCATCATCAGCAAATGTAATCCTGTTCGTCTCAAAGATTCTGTTGGCTATTTTGCCCAAATGATTTACAGAGATCTTTTCAGGAACATGAGCTTCATTCAGGATTTTCATCAATGCCAGACGGTGTTCCTCTGAATGGATCAGTAATGACAACAATGAAATTTGAGCGGGGGTCTTCTTTAATTGATCCACAACAGAATAATCATGGAGCTTCATTTTTCTTAAAAACTCCTCCGCCTCTTCTTCCGTCACAGCTTTCTTCGTGGGCATTGGATTGTTTTTAGTTTTTCTCAGCTCTTCGGGAGTAAAACATCTTCCCGAACGAGTCAAGCCTTGTACCTCACACACTTCTTCCTTGATTTCTTTGCCTTTGTACATTACGGTCACCCGTTCATAGTTCCATGGGATGGCTTTGTTGTTGATGATTGGTAGCTGAATTACAGGTGCAATAATAACCCGATCTGTACGTGCTCCTTCCACAATTACGACGGGTTTGTTAGCAACCCCTGGTACTATCACCTTTGTCCTCTCTTGTTTTGCGGCAACTTTGTTCGATGATCCCTCATCGACTATCATAGACGGTTCACCACCATTCTTGTTATGCTTAGACACCGGCTTCTCCTCCATTAACTGCTTATCTGGCTTGGTTTCATGAGACTTGATCATCATGACAGTTTGTGACGGCTTCTTTGTCTCCCCATCAGATTGTATGATTTCTATCATATTAGCCTCTTGATGGGCTGGCATTGGATTTCTATTGATATTTGGAGCTTCGGGGGTTTGAACCTCGATTTTATTAGTATCAATCAGCTCTTCTATTGCATTTTTCAAATGCCAACATTTCTCCGTATCATGGCCTGGTGTACCGGAGCAATATTCACAGCTAATGGTGTAATCCAGATTCTTTGGTGGAGGATTGGGTAGCTTGGATTGTATTGGTCTCAACATGTCTAACTGTCTCAGCCTGTGGAACAGACTAGTGTAAGACTCTCCCAATGGAGTGTAAGTTTTCTTTTTCTGTTCCCTTTCTCCCCTGAATGCTGGTCTAGGCCTGAAACCTGGTCCGGGATAAGCTCGGGGGTAGGTATTTGGTGTGACAGGAGCACGCCAATTGGTGTGAACATGTGGCTGATTGTATGCTTGAGCATGGTTAATGGCGAAATGAGGCTCTGAAGGGTGATAGTAATGTTGGGATGAATCATGGTGGTAAGCTGATTGGCGAGGTCGTTGCTGATTATAGTAAAGCGGTGAACCCCTGGGTCCTGGCCAAATTCCTGAATCAACTACGGTTGCTTCCTCCCTCTTCTTTCTTCCGATTCCTCCTACCCCGCCTTGAATAGCTTGAGTAGTTGCCTTAATTGCTGAATAGCTCATGATTTTGTTTGTCTTGAGGCCTTCTTCCACCATACCTCCCATCTTCACTACCTCGTTGAATGATTTTCCAACCGCTGAAACCAAGTGGGCGTAGTAAGTTGGTTCCAAGCCTTGGAGGAAGTAGTCTACCATTTCGCTCTCCTTCATAGGAGGATCCACTCTTGCCGCCTGTTCTCTCCACCGAAAACCATACTCTCTGAAACTTTCATTGTGTTTCTTCTCAAATTTGTTCAAAGATAATCGATCTGGGATGATTTCCAGATTGTATTGGAAATGGTATGCGAATGCCTGTGCCAGGTCATCCCAGGTGTACCATCTTCCATGGTCTTGGCGTGTATACCACTCCAAAGCTGATCCGCTTAGACTTTGACTGAAGTAAGCCATCAATAATTCATCCTTTCCCCCAGCTCCTCGCATCTTGCTACAGAAACCCCTTAAGTGGGCTACTGGGTCGCCGTGCCCGCTGTATAGGTCAAATTTGGGCATCTTGAAGCCAAATGGCAATTGTACATTAGGGAATAAGCATAAATCTTTGTAGGCTACACTGACTTGCCCACCTAATCCTCGCATGTCTCGGAACGACTGTTCTAGACTTTTGACCTTCCTGAACATCTCTTCTTGTTCAGCATTTTTGGCTGGCTTGTCAATTTCGGTTGGGAGATCAAACCGAGGAGCAGGTGAATTGATTTCGGAGGCTTTGAAGGTGGGCTCCGGGGGTAATATTGGTTGTCTTGGGCCTGAAATGTAGGCTCACTAGGAGATTTGTGAAATGTAGCAGGGGGAGGTGCTACAAAAACAGGAGTCATAGGTGGAGGAAGGTACAGAACTGGTTTTGGAGGTGGAGACTGTGGTGTCTGAGAGGTGGTGCCTCGGTACTGCTGATAAATGGGGAAACTCGGGGATAATTCAGTGGTGATATTATCCTGAGTTTGGATTATTGATGGAGCAGGGTTATTTGGGTAAGATGGGGGCAACTGTCCTGTAGACCAAGCTTGGTACATTTCTGCCATTTGCTGCTTGAGCTTAAGCATTTCTTCTTTCATTTTCCCGACACCCATCTCTTCTATCTCCATACTTGTGTCAACATCTGGGATAGACATACTTTCGGGTATTGGTCCTTTTGATCTTGTGTGATAGTGATAATATGCCAGTATACTCTTTAGAGAAACTAACTGGTTGAATTCTGAAAATGGACAAATTTGTTAGTTTTGAGAGTTTAACACATATATAATCACACGTTGAGATGCAATGCTCCTAGACAAATAATCCCTTTCTATTATGCATTTGCTCGGCTGCTTGTGTCGTCCCAGCCTTTTGAAATTTTTTATTGTTATTCATTTTTATTTATTATATATATCTTTTATCGTGGTGGTCGAATCTGAGAGATTGCCTACGTATCATGCTCTTACATGAATAAGACCTTGTGTAGTTTGGACCAAAGTCAATCATGTTTATTTATTACACAAAGATGGAATTATATTCGAAAACTTTAAGAAAATAGCTTGAAATACACACACTTAAATCAAAATAAAAGATACAATTCATAACATCTCACAAAATGCCCCACTTTCTACTTTTGTTCTCTAATATTGGATTATCTGCTCAATGTGGGGCTTGACCTGGATGGCCTCCCAGCGTACGATACATCCTTTCCAACTCTATTGCTAGATGACGAGCAAAAGTGGGCGCATGCTCTGTAAACCTTTCATAATCCATTCCTTGGCAGTTTACATAACTTTGAGATGTGAAGACTGCCAAGTCGTGGACTTGTGCCCTGAAACCTTGGAGACGTTGGTCTTGGTCTTGCAATTGCTGCTGACGAGTGGTGGCTATGTCTCTGACACGGTTTTCACGATCTAAAGCTGATTCTAATAGAGCTCGGAGTCTGGCCTGCTCTAATCTTGCTTGTGATCTTTCCCTGTCGAGGTCTGCTTGTTGGTATTCTCTGTTGCATCTTCTTGCCTCTTCTAGTTGTGCACGAAGCTGGTCTTCTGATCGCATCCAATAGTCTTTTTCCTTCTTGAATTGAGCCTTGTCTTTTTCGGATTGCCTATCCTGGCGTTCCTTGTTAGATCTGGCTTCTTCATTTAATTGTTGGATCCTTTCTTTTGCTTTGCTCAATGCCCTTTCGTTTTCTGCAAGAATGGAGTCAAAATCTTGCATTTTTTCGAAGAGATTGGCGATGGTTTTTTGGTCTTTCCAGCTTCTCTTTGGCGTTTCAGAGACTCTTTTCATTTTTTGGAATCGAGCATGAAGATTTTCATTCTCACAAGCTAGACTCTTTTTCTCGCCTTTGGCTTCTTGTTCTTACAAATCTTTCTCCAAACTGAGGCTTCTTAGATTTTCTTTTAGGGCATGGATAGTGGCTTTGTACCCTTTTTCTTTTTCTCCCCAGATTAACCGCTCTTGGATTTTATCATTGAAATTTTGAACATGGGGTCTTTTTGTTGGCCTTTTTAGCTCAGGTTCCGGTGCATCATCCACGCGGGACCGCTTTTCGAACCACCTTGCATATCCAGGATTTATCTCACCCTTGGTAGCGTCTAGGACTTGAGTATGACTTTTCAAGTATCGGCACCCATTCCACATCTGCTGAAGTAGAGCTTCGGGAATAGTGGCTTCTGGGTGTAATTCGATTACTTGCATACTCAAATCTTCCTCATCAGGAACTATTTGATATCTCCCTAGTTGCCTTAGGACTCTTAGTGGTGCATATGGCTGAATGCTTCTTAATCCCAATAGTAGTAGATAACTATTTGAGGTTGACATATGTATTACTTCTCTCATCGGGAGCCATCCCAGAGTCCATTCAATTTGATTTGCCGTTAAAGCCTTTAGATGAGATACCCATGCTTCTATCCCTTCTGGAGCTTGGTAATTTTTTGTTCTTTCCTCATAGCTCTCGATGCAATTAGCTCTGTTCGACCCATACTGTATGATCTTGGGTTGTTGTTGGAGATGTTCAATCACCCACATTAGCAACAAAATTTTGCATCCTTCGAAAACCTTCGCCCCTGATTTGCATAAAGTCAAAGCCCGATAAATATCTGACAGAATGATGGGGACAAGGGTGTGATTTTCTTTAGTGGTGAGGATTTGCACAATTTTTGCGGTGCGAATATCAATTGTTCGCTCTTTATTTGGGAAGACCATGACTCCTAGAAAAGCCACCATGAAAGCAAATCGTCGGTGTATCTGCCAAGTGTCTTTGTTTTGCTTATTAGTAAGGCCTTTCTCATGAATTTCGAACCCATCTGACTTTCCAAATCTGGAATACAAAAAGTTGAAGGAACAACATCTATTGATGACATTGCTTTTCCTGATTTGACTGCTGATGTTCAGAAGACCGAAGAATCGATGTATTGAAGGAGCCTTTGTGAATATCAAGCTTTGATTTCTTAAACTTCCGTCAAAACCAACATAGCCAGCTACCTCCTCTAATGTAGGAGTAAGCTCAAAGTCAGAGAAACGAAAAACATTGTGTACAGGGTCCCAGAAAGTTACTAATGTCGTAATCAGATCATCCCGAGGCTCAACTTTCATAATGTCCGTGAGATTTACCAAATGCTTGACGACCCATTTTTGACCGTCTTCGCCCAAATCATACCACCACATTTGAAGCTGACATAGAAATTCCTCCGTACTTGTGGATGAGGGGCTTTGTGTGGTGCTCATTTTGTATCTGAAATTTAATTTTAATAAAGTCAAAATTTATTTTGGGAAAATTTATACTAAAAATTATTTTCGAATTTTTTTTTTTTTTTTCGAAATTTTTAAAACAAACCATTTTATTCCTTGCTTCTTACCATGATTTTATTTAAGCTGGTCAACAAGCATGTTCGAGGCAAATGAATGCACAAGTAGCAAGTAGGATGCATCATGATGGTCTTTTAATTTTGGGTTCACCTGTCCTAGACAGACCCAACCCCTGTGTTGAGTCTCCAAGGGCAAATGCATATGATGCAAATATTCGTTCCTACTAGGGATCCGGTACATGGCTGAGTTATTCTAAGTGTAAAACCTTAGGTTAATTGTTCTAAACTTGGCTTACCCAAACGGACAGTTTGAGCCGAAGCGGGGGCAACGTACCGGGAGCACGAAAGTCTGCCCGGCCTAGTTACTTGTCCCAACTCCGTCTTATTTGGTATGACTTTAATAGAAAGGTGGGTCACGCGCACGTGTACACCATAAATTCAGAAGACTCAGAAAGAAGGGGGTTTCGTAGCAGTTGTATATATGCACAATTCAAATAATATTAAAGCGGTAAAAAAAATATTTAGCATATTAGCATATAAACAGTTGAAAATTATATAGTAAGTAAAGCCAATAAAAACAGATACTTTAAGCTCGAATTCTTTAAACCCTGAACCAATGGTTCTGGGTTACAATAACACAGTGGTAAAGATCCCCAGCAGAGTCGCCAGAGCTGTCGCACCTCCTTTTTCCCGCGCCCGCGGGGCGCGTCGGGAGTTTTCTCCAATTAAAGGACAGTCGAAACGGGATTTGTTTATTTGTTTCAGAGTCGCCACCTGGGAATTTTGAGGCGTCCCAAGTCACCAATTATAATCCCTGAATCGAGGAGAATATGACTCTGTTTATTTTTCTGCGAACCAAAAATCCTGAGTAAGGAATTCTGTTAATCCGGAAGAAGGTGTTAGGCATTTCCGAATTCCGTGGTTCTAGCACGGTCGCTTAACTGTTTTTATTATTGGCTTAATCATCTTGATTTTATTAAATATATTGATGTTATCTGATTTTACTACCGCTTATACTTATCGTGATTAAGGACCCTTCTCCGAATCGAATTACGCGTACGTATATTCGTGTTACAAATTTAAAAATGCGGAATTGTGTCACGCGTACGTGTACACAATAATTTTTTGATAATATTTTAAGCAATCATTTTTCCGAGATTGTGTTGAATCAAGAATATTTATTTTTATTGAATAGTGAACCGTACATCTCGGGTTTTTATGAAATTGATTTAACATCTTTGGAAAAATCCTTTTATTAAATATTTGTTCGAAATTGCGCTTACGCATAATCCGAATTTTTGCTTCTAAAATATAATCAAGGTACGCGAACGTATCCCTAATTGCGCAAAAATATTTGCAATGATATTAAGGATTTTTCCACAAATTATTCATACATTTTTATATGAAACTCATGACAAATTCCCATTTAAGGTTTCAAAGAACTTACAATATTAAATGTTGACCGTTGATTATATTTTCCGAATATAAATAATTTATTCCAACTGTTCAAATTCAAAGGACATAATAAAAATATGATTAATACTATCTTTTTAAAAAAAATATATGACATATATATATATATACATGCCGAAGAATAAATGGCATATGGAACTAAAAATAAATAATTCATAAAGGGAAGGAAATATTTTCGAGAATTTTCATTGTTTACTTAATACAAATTCTATTTCTAATTATCAATGATGTAAAATGTGGCAATCTATGCTTGTACATCTCTTTTCATTCTCATACACTCACTTTTAATCTAATAGGCCTAATTACTTGTTCACTTTGTTTTATGAAAGTAGATAAGCATCGAATTTGTAGAAAGAGAATTATTATGCAAGTTAATTTAACAAAGTTACATTACATGCAACCCGACTATTTGGCGTAAGCATTCATAACGTTCTGTCATCATGACGAGCTATACCAACTTACTTTACTCATATGATTATACCTGTCATCATACCATATAATAATTATACCAATCTAAACAAAATCATACTCATTACAAAATATTCTACTAATGTAACTTCTTTATCTTTGCATTTAGCTAATAGTATTAAGGGATGCAATCAATGGTCCATTTTTATGCCTTATTCCTTGTCTTGACAATTTATTAAACTAATGAGATAATGAACTAATATTATTACAAACCTTTATACAAACTTTTAAAATAAGACAAATAGCCCATAGCTATCAAATTGAATGTACTACTAATTAACTAACATGAAACAAAAAATGAAATTTAAATTGATGAACTTGGACAAATAAAAATAGACTTTCAGTTCAAGCTTTATCGACAAGTCATGTTGAATCTCTTTTCAACTTAAAATTTAAAAGACATATACCTGAAAATGGAGGTAGAAGAAGTAAGTTTCAGCAGTTTCAGCAGTAACAAATTCAGTAGAATATACTGATAACACAGTAAATCTTATCAAGAATAGGATTCGAAGAGCCCAGATGCACAGTAAGATACTTTGAAAAGCTTCAGATTTTAACTGAACAGTGGAATCACACAAAATTGAACATATTCAACACAAGAACAATATTTCAGATTTCAGCCTTTCTTCAGTTACAAATTCAGTTTGTTTCTAATTTTCTGTTTCTGCTGCTGTATCTGTGTGTGAGTGTATATGTGAGTGTGCTATTTTCTGTTTTCTTTCTTTAAAATCTCAGCCCTCAAAATCTCTTAAAGATTCTCTCTTAAAAATTCTCTCTGCCTTTCTTTTTCTTTATTAAAATCTTCACTCTGAAAATTTCTGCCCTTAGAAATTCTCTTCTGAAAATTCTGTTTTTTCTTCAGAATTCTGTTTTTTTTCTCTCTTAAAATTCTCTCTTTCTCACTCAAAAATTCTCTTTTTCTCTTTTCTCTCTGTCTGTCCAGCTCCTGTATTTATACAGGGCTGGTCTTAGGCAATTTTAAGTGTTTCTTGGACCCCCTTCTTCTTTTTAAAAAACAGAAAATCCCATTATGTAAAACCTTTTCCCTGATTTTCAGCAGCCCATTATTCCTTGTTCCCCATTAGTATCATTAACTAATAGCCACTAACATTACATTATAATATACTAGTACTAACACCCTGTTTTTTACTGCTCATTCCCAGAAATGCCCCTGAAATCTTGATGTTATTACTGAAAAATCAGAACCTTCAGCAAAACATATTCTAAAATCTGTACAGACTCAGTTATCTTTCTGATTTACAGCTAAATCAATCCTATTAACCTCCTAAACACAATTGTATTTGACCAACTTTTGTAAACTGGAATTCAAACTGGACATTACAACACTGAATTCAGAACTAACATCATAACAGCATATTTCTGAAATTATCAAAACAATTCAGACTGGACTTAACATTAAACCAAAATCAAACACACACAGGATCATTGTCAATACTGACAATGCCCTGAAACTTTAATGTTCAGGCAATAACATATACAACATACATTTGAATTCACTGATTCACAGACAATCATGATTTAATTGACGAGCATTAATCAATTGACTATTTACAACATTTGTCAATAATTAGTCTAAAATAGAAGCAGACTGTTTTAGTCAACATTTTCAGAAATAAAAAAAATTCGTAATATAACTAATCGACGAACTTAATCGAGTCGATTACACACAATGTAAATAACCACAACCAACAGAAACAATTCACATTCGGATTAAATAGACAGAAGTGACAGAATTGATCAAAACAAATATGAAAAATTAACAAGCTATTAATACGGACAACAATACATGTAGAATACACAAAAAAAATAAATAGAAAAATACCTCTGAACTTTAATTTTATTCTGACTCGAACTCAACTTGGATTTCGGATTTTTGTTTGAAATCAAACTGACCTTAGTCGAAGTATTTTCCAATGAAAATACTTCGACTAAGGTCGATTAAACCTCAATCTTCATCATAATCTGAACCGAATCCGGAAGTTCGGTATTTTTTAAGGTTCTTAAAAACTCGATTTGGGATTTAACCATTTCTGCTCAGATTCGAGAAGAACCAAAGATATTCTAGGCACGAGGGAGGCCAGGAGGGTAACTGGTGTGAGTTTGAAACAGATCTGGGTAAATTTTTGTTTGGTCCGAATCTTCAAAAGAAGATTCGAGAAGTTCCGAACGGATTCGAACCTAACAACCAACAGATCCATACTCAGGATGACTAGGGGAAGCCATGGTGTTAATTTGGGGCTGATTGGTTTAGATCAAGTTTTCAGGCCAACCTTCGATTTAAGATTCGAAGAGTTGTGGCCTGATTCGAAGGAAACTAAGGTTGGATTTGTGTAGGGGAGGTTCAGGAGGTCCTAGGGTGTTAAGTTGGTGATCGGCGGCGTTGATGCCGCCGGGTTTCAGGCGAAGGGGAATAGGGGCGGCTAGGGTTAGGGGTCTGTTTAGAACGATGATGAACAGGAGCGGAGAGGGGGGGGGGGTGTTCAGTTAGGGGCTGGGTAAGGTTTGGGATTTATATAGGGGTAGGGTGGATTGGTATCGTCCGTTGGATCCATTAGAATGGAGGGCTAGGATCTATTCACTTAACCAAACGATGTCATTTGGTTTAAGTTGGGGGACTGGTTGAACCGGGTCAATAGATCGGGTAAGGGTCTTGGGTTCGGGTGATGAGATCTTGGCCGTAGGTTGGATTTAATCCAACGGCCCTTGATGAGAGATGACCAAACGACGTCGTTTGGTTCTGGCTTTGAATTGGACCGGACAGGGCTGTTGGGATTGGGCTTGTGAAGGGAATTAATTGATTTGGGCCTGGATTTTAATCCAGGTCCAATCTTTTACTAATATGTTTTTTTTTATTTTTTTTTTCAATTAATTCATTTTCTAATTTAAAAAAAATTATAAAACCATTTTAACTTCACAAAAATATATTAATTACTCTATAACCATTATTTAACACATAGACAAAAACATCAATCACACAGTGAAACATTTAAAATAGAACCAATGCGTATTTTTTGCGATTTTATTTAAATTATCTCTTAAATGCATAATTAAATCCTATATGCATGCAATATGTATTTTACTTTATTTTTTGATTTATTTTGACAAAAATAAACATTTACGGACATAACACAAACATTTAACACCACGCCAAATTCAAAAATTACACAGTAAAAGAAATTTATTTTATTTTTTGATTTATTTTGGAGTAGTTTTTCGTAAGGCAAAAATTACGTGCTCACACGCACCTGGGACCGCAGGTACGAGGAAAAGGCCGTAGGTGCGGAAACCCTCGGCCATAACCTATATAAAGGTCCCTTTGCGATTTCAGCTCTATCTTTCACCATTTTCACCCGGGATTGAAGCTGTTTGGGAGGTTTTTGAGAGAGAATTCAAGGGAGCTTCGAGGAGGTAAAATTTTTGGAACCAAAACTTGTTTATATGGTATTATTTTACTGATTTGGCAAGAAATTTATGGAAAATGAGGGTTAAATTGAGGATTTAGGGTTTGAAATTGGAGACTTCGATTTAGGGATTTGAGGGATTTTTTGTGGTCCGATTTTGATGTATTCGGTATGTATGAACTCGTGAGAGTATAAGGATTCTAGTTTTACAAATTTTATCTGATTTCGAGATGTGGGCCCGAGGGACTTTTTGGGCAATTTTCCTAATTTCGCGTGTTAGCTTCGAATTTATTAGTTGAATTAGCTACTTGAAGTTATATTTACATTATGCAATTACTTTGAATAGATTTGGGACATTTGGAGTCGGGTACTCGTGGCAAGAACGTGATTTCGAGTTGATTAAGCTGGTTCGAGGTAAGTGGCTTGTCTAACCTTGTGTGGGGGAACTCCCCTTAGGATTTGGTATTGTTGTTACATGAGTGTCGTGTACGTGAGGTGACGAGTGCGTACACGTGCTAATTGTTGAACATCCCATTTTCATTAAGCTAATACCTATGTTTTCTTGTAATTTGTCAAATACTTGTACTTGAAGCCTCTTGTTTAAATTAGGAAAAGCATGCTTGTGTGACTTAATTGTCTTACTTGTTTAAATTGTCTACTTGTACTCTGTGCAACATTTTAGAGTAGAAATTCCTGTTTAATTCTTGAATAGAACTGTACATTCTTCTGAGTTGGTTGTGTGTTTACTTTGGGACTACAAGATGATATCCCGGGAGATCCCCCTGCTTGTTTACTTTGGGCTACGGATCGGTATTCCGGTAGATCCCCCTGCACATTTATGATTGGGACTACATGACAACACCCGGTAGATTCCTCGTACTGGATATTTACTTTGGGACTACGGATTGGTATTCTGGGAGTTTCTCCTGCACATTTATGATTCAGACTACGTGACGATATCCCGGGAGATCCTCTGGACATTTACGTTTGGGACTACGGGACGATATCCCGGGAGATCCCTTGTTGCTATTTCTGTGTACTAAGTTAGATTCTTTCTGTGATTTTGTTCGATATTGACTGTTAGCATTTTAATTATATTGTCGTATTCTGTACTGCTTTACCTTGCTTTTCATTTATAATCAGTAGGGCCCTGACCTTTCTCATCACTATTTGATCGATATTAGGCTTGGCACTTACTGAGTACCGCTGTGGTATACTCATGCCCTTTCCTGCACATGTTTTTCGTGTGCAGATGCAGGTACTAGCTATCAGCCTCGAGTCCATCTGTGTGGTGGATCTTCAGAGACTTTGAGGTATATCTGTCGCGTCCGCAGACCGAGGAGTCCCTCTCCGTTCTCTCTTCTAGCTTTAGCTCTCATGTATTTACTTTTGTTTAGACATTCTGGAGTTAGAACACTTTGTAGTTATTCCACAGCTTGTGATTTTATGAGATTCTGGGTTTTGGGAGTTGATTCAGTTTGAGAGTTTATATTTGTATATGCCGAGCGGCATCTTAAACGTTTTATTTATGTTTTATCCGCAGATTTTGGCTAGTTTTATCTTTTATTTTCTTTTTTCTCAAATTGTTAGGCTTACCTAGTCGTAGAGACTAGGTACCGTCACGACAGTTCACGGAGGGCAAACTTGGGTCGTGACAATACTATATCAAAATAAGCCTTGGGCCTAACTCACACCCCAAAAAACTGTAAAAATAGCACGATATAGCCAGTTTTCGGACTGGTCATTCAAAAATAGCCAGCGTTTACCAAGTCAATAAAAAATAGCCACTATTTTGCTGCAACAGAGACCGATCCAACATAATATACTGGAGTTCGGTGCACTTGTGTATGAACTCTAGCATATTATGCTGGACCGGTATACTTTGCTGGCTCTAGTATAGTATACTGGAGACTGGAGCACCTGTGCTCCAAACTCCAGTATATTATGCTGGAGTTCTAGTGTACTTGTGCTGGAACTCCAGCATACTTATCCTAAAACTCCAGTATAATATGCTGGAGTTCAAGTATACTTATGCTGGAACTCCAGCATAATATACTGGTGTATTTTCCGGGTTTTGAACAGTGTTTTCGTTCAGATTTATTTTTACATAAAAAGTGGCTAAATTTTGATTACTTTTGAAACTGGGTTGTTTTTGAATGACCAGTTGTAAATCTAGCTATTTTTGAATTTCTCCCCAAAACACTAGCTCGAAGGGAGGAGGATTGTCCAAGCTTTATAAGGAGACAAGTGACCTTATCTCGGTCCGATGTGAGATTCATTCCATTCATCACCATAAAGGTGTAGCGTCTGTAGAAGTAAAATTATAGTAACTGATTTTTTTTCTGACTCGGTGTTTGGCATATGCATCTATTTAATTCGGATTCGTATCGTATAAGGTCTATTAAAGGAGAAATGTTCCTTGTCAATTTATTTTTCATAGGACTCAAATCTGAAACCTTTGATTAAAGGTGAAGGGGTTCTATTTATTCCATCACTTACCGTTGATGATCGTAATTGATTGAGAATGAAATAATAATGATCCTCAAAATTTTTGGTGATAAACAATGAACGGAAAGGGATTAAGTAAGTACCTAGTAGATTCTTGCCCGAAAAAAGATATATCATCTCCAAAAGCAAAATGACAAATATTAGAAGTGATAACCCTAGCATCTAGCTAGTCACAAAACTTCTGATATGGAAAGAATAATTAGAAATAGAGGTGTTCATAAAAATCCGAAAAAACACCAATACTTTTTTGTTTGGTTTGGTTTGGTTTTGGTTTTGAAATTTAAAAACCAATCAAATTTGGTTTGGTTTTGGTTTAAAAGAAAAATCGAACCAAACCGAATATAGGAATAGCTATTTTAAATTTAGAATTACACACACACATATATATACTTTTATACAAAGTTTCAAAAGTTTTATAGTAAATGTTAATCGTTTGCACTTTTAGTACAACTCTTTACCTTTACATTCTAGTTTGATTGGTAGTTTTCTTTTGTTAAGTGTAAGAATCAATTTCATGTTAAAAATAATATATTTTTAATTGAGTCCTTAAATTATTCATCACTATTTTGATTCAATTATCATCAATATATCTTGGTAAATAATAGATTTCTCAAAGGACAACTGATTTGATCGTGTTACGTTAAAAATGTGGTCGCCGAAATATGTGTTTGGTAGTGTATATCTTATGTTTAAGAAAAAAACCGACAAATAACCGAAAAAACCGAAAAAACCAAAAAACCGATATAAATCGAATCGAGAAAAAACTGAGTTAATTGGTTTGGTTTGGTTCTAATATTTGAAAAATTGACTTACTTGGTTTGATTTCTTTTTAGGAAACAACCGATCCAAACCGAACCATGAACACCCCTGATCAGAAGTGACTATTTGGAAAGTTCCACTTGTAATTAGATAATGTACATCATTTTCATATATAATTGATGTAGTTTCCACCATTCATGTCAAAGTTCATGCATCAGTATTAAAATGGAAGTTCCATGTAATTATAACAAGTTATATTAATGATGCGGATCTTTATCTGTGATTCTGTCTCAAGAAAACTCTATTGAATACATCGATGAAATCATTCATGATATGTTCCACTAAGGCTTGACTTCTATTTAGTACTACTAGTACTATTGAGACACATCATTATCTGGTCATCTTCCACTTGCACAGTGTGCTCATCCTTGTTCCCCATTTTGACTTAATAAATTTCCTCATCATACCTACCACTTAAACCTAAAGTCCATTGTCCCCCCTCTCCCCTAGCTTTACGTTTCATGTCAATGGTTCACACCCACATTAAATTTATATATAAAGTGATAATGTAAAAATTATTTTATAAAAATTATATCTTATTACATGTAACTTTTTTTGATAAAAAAATAATTGATAATCTAACAAAAGTGATAACAACATGCTATAATAGGTTAAAATGCACTGAAAACGTAAATAATTTTTCACATTGTTGATATGTGCAAACAAGGTGGAACAAGTGTATTATCTATAGATTTGGACGCAGGGGCGAAGCTAGGTGGGTGAAATGGGGTTCAGCCGGACCTCCTTCGTTCCAAAATTACAGTACGTATATAAGGTCAATTTTTCCCCATATACATATACATGTTATAAATTACATGTTAAATTCCCCCTTAGCTTCTTTGCATGTTTACTTTTTTTGTTTTTTTGAATCCTCGGCTTGGACATATCCAGTATCTTTTAATTATATCTTGTATTTGTATTAGAAAATCGATTGCATATGTATAAATATTTAATTGTGAACTCAATAATTACTAAAATAAGAAATGAACTCTGTGATAATTAAATTCGAAACTCATAAACTTCAAATTTTGGCACTGTCTTCGTAAATCCTCAATTATATGTACCTAATGCTGCACGTCTTTCATAACGCGGATATAAGTAACCTTTTTGACTTTGTGATTTGATTGCCGCAACCAATAGGTACACACAAAGTGCTTTCTTTTCATATTGTGCTAGCTAGTGCGGATATGTCCATAATATGAATGTATAAAATGGGGCACTGGCTAGTCCTTGTTGCATTAAAAGGCTAGCTCATCAATACTGATCAGAACAAAAGATTAGGAAAAGATTTATATGTTCTAGCCATGGCTGCCACTTCTCTTACTTTATTTCTAGCTTTCCTTTGTTTCTCTCAAGTTGTCTACTTGAATGCCGTCCCAATTACAAGTAAGTAATCTTTTGGTTTTCTTACTTAACATTAATTTCTCTTCTTCTGGTCTCATTAAATGATTCTTTGATGATTGATTGTGTGTACATTCTGATTTTTATTTGTAGGAAGCGCAAGTCTGGTATACAAATCTCAAGAACACAAGGTTTTAAAGAATATGAAGGAGAGTATGGAAATAGCTGATCATGCCATCATAAGAAGAATGGACGCTGAGCTCAATGATTATCCAGGTGCCGGTGCGAATAATCACCACACTCCCGGCCACCCTTAGAAAAAGGATGACATGCACAAATCGAGAAATGATCCTCAGAGAAAGGTTGTGTTGGCTGCTAGCTAGTAATAGATATATATATGCTCCAAATGTTTAGTAGTACTATTGTGTTAGGTAAAGTCACTAAAGTTCTCGTTTAATCCTAGTTATGATCGAAAAGCTAATAAGAGGGTTTATCTCTTTTGTTATATACGTAGTAGTACTAGTAATTTTATGTTAGAAGAGGAGAGAGGGATATCTGAGAATTATTGAGGATTAACTACGTACGTTTGATCATAAGCTTTCTTTGGATGTTAATGATGTGATGAAATGAGAGTTGTGGTCATCATATGTACAGTTTAAAATTGTTATCCCTTTGATGAACTGACTTTCTAATTAAAAGATTGAAGTTCTTTTCTCTAGTTTTTGTCTCCCAACATTTAACTTTTCCTTCTGTGTTTAACATTGCTTTGACATGCCCATCAGAAACAAACTTTGCTTCAGCTCTCCTTATGGCTACATTAGGAAAAGGGAAGAATAGTAAGAATATGGAAATTAATGAGAAAGTTTTAAAAATTTCCATAGTTAAATAGGGTTGAGATGAAAATTTTAATTTGGATCTTAGTTTCAACCCGACACACACACACACACATATATATATATATATATATATATATATATATATATATATATATTGCGGGGGGGGGGGGGGTAAATAGATTAGCCACAGTCATGTATTTCATTCATAATTTTTTTTTTTTACGTTTACCTACTTCAAAATCTACTTCAGACTTCATTAAATTTTGGACACATATATCACAAGTTTGGGGTTGTCATCTCTGAAGTTAATCTTGGCATTCCACAAACTTCAGAAATTGAAGTGAACATATAATGCTATTACACTAAATCTTTGTATTTAGAACGTAAAAATATTTGGTACAATATTCATTTAGTCGCTATATTTCATTTTCACAAGTTTCAGCATATATAATAATAATTAATTAATTTAATGCTTACCTCCAAAGACGTCATTTATATACTCCCTCTGTTTTATATTATGGGTCGTGTTTTTCTTTTACATGCCTCTTAAGAAATATTAATTAGAAAAAAGATTACATTATTATACCCTTATTTATGTCTTAAGAAAAAATCTCTCTTCATTGAATATTTATTCTCTATTTGTAGTATTTTCATCTTCAAGAACAATTATTACTAAAGGTAAAAACGAAAAAGAAAAAGAAAAATTTATTTATTTATTCTATTTATGTAGTATCTCCATTTTCAAGAACAATTATTACTAAGGGTAAAAAAGGAAAAGAAAAATCAATTTTTTCTTGAACTTCTAAAATGACACATAATTTGAGATAATTATTTTTTAATAACCACGACTGTTAATATGAGACGAAGAGAGTAATAACTATGTACACTTAGAAACGAGAAAGTTATTCATTTTAAATTGGATTAAAATAGTAACTTTGTGCACATTTACAAATGAAGTGAGTGGATTTTTTTTTTAAAACTTTCCCATCTTAGGCTGTGTTTGATATGAAGAAAAATGTTTTCTAATTTTTTCATATTTGGTTGGTTTGAATATTTTGGATTTTTTTTCCTCATAATCGGAGGAAAATATTTTCCCTATCAATAGAAGAGAAAACATTTTCCAAAATTCTTCTCAACCTTCCCACCCTGTTCCCCACCCCCACCCTAACCCGCGCCCACCTATTAACCTACCACGCCCCTGCCCCCACTCTAAATAAAAATATTATTAATAGCACTTTCTTTTTATGTTATAGATTAAAAAAAAATTCAATTCAAACAAATGAGTGTTTTTTTTCATGATACAAAAAGGTTTTTTTTATTTTAACAAAAAAAAAATACTTTCTTTTTATGATATAGAAAAAATATTTTCATTCATTTCAACAAAAAAAAGTGTTTTCTTTTTATGATGTAAAAAAAATATTTTTTTCCTTTTTAACAAAATAAGTCTTTTCTTTTCATGATGTAAAAAACATTTTCTTTTATTTCAATAAAATGAATACTTTATTTTCATGTTGTAGAAAGAATACTTTCTTTTTCAACCCAAAAAAAATATTTTCTTTTTAGTTATGGAACACGAAGTTCAACGTTATTCTTTTAGTTTCTTTAATGAATTTTTAGAAGAATAATTAAATGCTTCAAGAAAATAGAATCCTGAAAACGTTGGGTATTGGAGGGAGAGAGAAGGGGGAGGGGGAGCAAGGAAATATGGGGACTTGAGGGAGTGGAGAGGTGAAGAGAGTAGCACAAAAAATATTTTTTACTCTATAAAATATTAAAAAGAAATTTCCAAAAAATTTTTTGCACTCAACAGCTAACATAAAGGAAAAAAAGTAATAAAACCACTCATTTTTATGAAATTCATACCAAACACACACTTAATGTCACCCTTTTGTGGACTTCCAAGAATGTCGTGACAATGTAAAGTTATCTTTACAACCAGAAAGTTAATGATATTAAATATGCACGCTAAATTAGCTAATTAAACATCTTCTAAATATCTGTGAGCAACTTGGCACAACAACACTTTTTTTTTTAAACGGTGAAGTGGTACTTTGAGTTGGTAACCATACACTCCTTTGCCACTAGTGGCTTTGCTTGGATGGTCCCGCGAAACTTATATTATCTCTTAAATATTACTCTCCCCGATCCACAATAAGTAATCATTTTAATTTTTATTTTGGTTCAAAATAAGTGTACATTTATATAATCAAGAAAAAATTCAATTTGTTTTTACAAAATTACCCTTATATACATATCCCTAAAAAGTTTTCTTACTTCTCATATTAAATATTTAATTAAGGATAGTTTAGTAATACTAGATATTTTTGTATAGAATTTAGTATTTTCTTAATGGGCGTGCCAAAAATAAATTGGTCACTTATTGTCGATCGGAGGGAGTACTCCCTCCGTTCCAATTTATGTGAACATGTTTGAGTGGACACGAAGTTTTTTGGGATTTGTGGTCCTAAACAAGTCAAATGGGGGGAGGGGGGCACAGTATTTGTGTGGTTATAAAAGCTTCTCATTAATGGTAGAATTGTAAGTTTAAGCTAAATTATTATCAAATTTAAAAAAGAGTCATTCATTTTGAAACAGACCAAAAAAAAAATAGATTCATATAAATGGGAACGTTGGGAGTACCATTGCACATATAAATTGATACACCTAAATAGTACCTAAATCGATAACCACCTTCCAGGAAGGATAATATGACTTCTTAAGCTTCGGACAAACACAAAATCTAATTACATAATCTTTGAATCAAAAAATTGCAACTTCGAGTTTCTTTTGGAGTCCTTCGTTAATTTTATCCTCTCTGTGACCACTTTCTTAGCTAGCGTTTGGCCATAGATTTTAAATTTGTTTTGAAAAAGCTGATTTGGGTGAAGTTTGATTTGAAGATAAAAATATATTTGAATATACATTTTCAAAACATATTTCCCAACTTTATTTTGGAAAAACATGTATATAATTCCCAAGTTTTGAGATTTTGACCCAAAATCAGCAACTGGGGTGATTTTGGGATTTGAAATTTTGCCAAAATGTGACCAAAATTTATAGCCAAACATGAGTTTTGAAAATAAATCCCAAATTTATTTTGGCAAAACTCATGGCCAAACGAGGCCTTAATTTGTATCACTGCTATTTACATTAACCCCTCTAAACAACTTTTAGTTTCTAGCTTTCCAATTATGTTTTTGGCTAAAGTTATCCCTTATCTTTAAAGGTAAGTTTAACTTTGTCCTCCAAATATAACCTTGAACACCAATTGTCCTCTAAGTTTACAAAAGTTAAAAAGTTGAGTGCCTTTAGTCCAAGTAATAAAAGCACAACATCCGTTAGAAAACTAACAGCAACATGTGATCTGCACGTAATGCTTTTCACATCCAAATCAGTTCATAGTCCCTTTCTTTCAAGAATTGTTCGGCTGAAAATTACAACTTCCACAGTTTCGCTGGATTCAAACAAGCCCCAGATTGCGGGCAAGACCTAGATAGCGTAATAGCTTCAATAGAACAATTCTTTAAAGTTCAAACTCAAAACAACATGATGCTCGCACCCATCTATACCCCTACTTGGGAAGGTCAACAACGAGTATGTATAATGGTAGTCAACGCATCAAAAAAGCTTTATATCTTCGATTGCTACATTTAAGTGTTAGTATATAAACTTCCTATATTTTGATTTTCTCTCACCTGCTTGCATTTTGAAAAGCGCTACTATATTCACTTGAAAAAGAAAACAACAATTATTAGAAAAAATAATCGAAAAATTTTGCCCATGCAATAAAGAAAATATCGATGCCGGAGGCAGGGGACCTTGTTGTGAATAGCTCCGACGACAGGATTAAAATCACTTTTGAATCTGAGAGTTACAACAATGTCGTTCTTAACCATTCCTTCCTATTCTACGCTCAACCAATAAACCACCACTCCACCCAGTGTAATCAACAACTTTCAAGCTTAAATCGGCCATAGTGACACTCTAAGTTCACCGGCTATCTAGGTTGTTTGAATCTGGTGGAAGTAATAATTTTCTCCGAGAGAAAGTTGGCAATCGACTGATTTGGGGTAAAAGAGAGCTAGGTTTAAAATTAATAAAAGTTTCACATCCAGTTAAGTTATAGCTCGGTTAGTTTTCTAATGGATGTTGTGTTATCTTTTACTTGGACTAAATGGGCTCAACTTTTGCAAATTTAGAGGATAATTGGCACTCAAGGTTATATTTAAAGGATAAAGTTAAACTTACTGTCACGACCCAAACCGAAGGGCCACGACGGGCACCCGGTGCTTTACTCAACCCAGTACCAACGTAACATATCTTTCTTATCATATTATCATGAGTAAATGATCCAGAAAACCCGTCATGAGATAACAAGAATAAAACATAAGGGAATACTCAACATATGAATACCCAATATGATATACAAACTTATATATGTGACATACGGGCCTATAAGGCCGATATGACCATTAGTAAACTCGAAACATAGGCCGACAAGGCCATACAAGTATCCATACACCTGACATCTATCTATCTACAAGCCTCTAAGAGTACATAAAATCATAAAGGTCGGGACAGGGCCCCGCCATACTAATCAATATATATCCAAAGCATACTGACCAAATAGGCAACTCCGGAGCAAGTGGAGTGCACCAACACCTTCGCTGAGCTGATAGCCTACTAGGAGGACTGTCAACCTATCAATCGGGATCTGCGGGCATGAAACGCAGCGTCCCCAGGCAAAAGGGACGTCAGTACGAATAAAGTACCGAGTATATTAGGCAGGAAAGCATAAACAAGAACAGTAATGTAAAGAGAGAGATAGAGGAGATACAACCTGTAACATCTGAGTGCCTCTGGGGGTTACTGATATGAAATGCATAATACATATATATACATAAACTTTTTAAAACATTCGCCTCTATGGGCATCATCATCATCATATTGTACCCGGCCTCAAAGAGGACTCGGTAAAAGCGTACCCGACCATCATAAGGTTCGGTAGAATCGTACCCGGCCACATGGAGCTCGGTAAACCAACTGATCAGTGGTTGCACAATAGGTGTCAAACCCGGCCGACTATAGCACGGCTCGGTAGAGTAAAATAGATACATATACATAATGCATGCTCGACTCATGGAATCACATTCTAAACATTTTGGAGTGACTTAAGAACATTATGGACATCCCTACCATCAATATAAACCTTAGTAGGATTTAAGGATCTTACACACTTGTTTAGAATAATTTTATAAGGAAAGAACAACATGGACAACCTTAGTTGCTAGGAGCAGAGTCATTATGAAATAGTGTATCGTTTATGTTCATTTCATTTTAGATCATGCCAAAAGAAAGAAGAAAGTGCTTTAACATACCTTAAACCCGTTGAGTCCCTAATCCCTTCCAAGCAACTCTTCAAACAAGTCAACTCAATCTATCATAGTATAAGGAGATTCAAAATCAGTGCTGAGCAAAGGCTAAGTCTATAACTTAAGCTAGTAGCTCGTTTACGTAAATTTTTGCAGCATCTCCCTTGTAACAAGGGCCTCCTCTAATACCATATACCAACAACAATTACCAGAGCAATCCATCAATACATAATTATCAATATCAAGACACCATATAACAACAACAAGTCACAACTACATTACGACGAGCGGAAAACTCCGATTAGAATTCGTATACCCCTTATCAATCCTTATAGACTTCTTACTTCAACATAAAAGTATCATTAACATGATAATGAAGTTCCAGCCTTATACCATATATTTATAACAACGAAAATAATCCACAACTTCAACTATCCTCAATTAGCAACTTTATTCACTAGTTCATGTCTAGCCCATCCATTTAACTTAATCAACATCAAGATAACCTTAGGCACAAGCAAGATCATAATATACATACCTTATACAGTAGCTTCAAGTCAAAATCCAAGTTATATTCAGTTTACAACAACCCTTAATAGCAATACAACACCATAGAAGTGACTTAAGCTAATCCAAGTATTATCTTGTATTTTATCATCCTAACAACTTAACCAACATACAAGCAAGATTAAGCACAATTAGTAGGCTGTTATACTCACCTTAGACAGCAGCAACAACTTGGAATTTCATCCAAATACAACCCACAACAATCCTCAATGACAACACAACCTCAAAGAGGTGTTGTTCTTCACTAGAACTAAGTTTTGATGTTGAAATATGGTGTAATCACTTTGGAATCACTTCAAACCCTTGTGGTATATGTTTAGGAGGGTTAGGAGAAGTTTGGAGACGAATTTTAGTTGAAAAATGAGCAAAAATAGGCGTCCAAATCGTTTATAAATTGAAGTAGGTCAACCACCGCCTAAGTGGGTCCCATTGGGAGCTGCTTGCGCGGTCTCGCGAAAACGCAAATATCTCTCTACTCCGATGTCGTATTGATGAACGGTTTAATGCATTAGAAACTAGACTTGTAGACCTTAAATTTGGTAGGTAGAACACCCCATGATTCCAAGTATATTTGGAGAAATTCTCAGATACATTTTACCTAAATTTCAGCAAATTTATGAATGTAACTTGTGATGACCTTTGCCAACTCTTGTTCCACAACTTGCTTGCCTTCAAAATGTAGAAAATGAATATCATACGACTAAAATAACTCATAGAATAACCTCCTTATCATGTTAATAACCCTAGTCTCACCCCAAAGTACATGTTATAACATTCGAAACTTGTCGACTTTCGACGAAACTTATTTTCTTCAATTGGTTTAGCTTCTAAGATTTCCAACCCTCTTGGTACTCGTTATTCATGATCTTAAATATTTGTAACCTACAAGGTAACATGATTAACTTACTTTATTTTCTTCCAAATAGAATCTCATTTCCGAGCTTACATCAATGACTTACGACGTACTCTCACGTATGAAAACTTGGGGTGTAACACTTACTCTTAAAGATAAGGGATAATTTAGGCCAAAATTCTTATATCATCACACGCCACACTGCAACTATGATTTCATTCTTAAACTGCCTCCAATGTTCTTTTGATCTATTTGAGAGTCTGCAACACCCCTTGTCGTTGAATAGATTAGAAAATAAGTGTTTATGTGTTTCAGATACTACGTCATCACAGAGACAATATATGTTATCCTCCACTAGAATTTGCATCTTTACTAGCCTCTCTTTCATAGGAAGTTTACCCTGAGCTGCTAACCACACAATAACTCTATGTTTTAGTTGCATCACTGAGTTCCAAATCAACTCTGCTGTCTTTAGTCTAGTTAGGCTACCCAGCATAGCATCATAGCTTCTACTAACGGAATATGTACTCTTAGAAGTCAGTAAATGCTTTCCATTCAGATACCATTGCACTATACCGGTTTTGATATCATTGAGCTTCCTCTAATACTATCAAGATCTAAAATTCCACTATGGCTATGTTTACACCTAATCCAATCCACTAGGTGAACCAACACACATAAATACCTATAATGAATGATATAAAGGATGTTCAACTGTCATAATATAGATAAGTACAAGAATAAGTCTGAAATCAACATTAAAGTATGAAAGTACTACATCAACCCTCAAGAATCGGTAGTGCAAGTAGTGATCCACTAAATAAAATACAACATAGTCTTAAAGTACAAAAATACTATATGAAAAAAGAACAACATCACACCAGGAAGTCTCCGACATACTCCTAAGCTCGCTCCTGAGCATAACAAGGATCAATACTAGGATCTGCACAAAAATATACAGAAGTATATTATGAGTAAAAAAAATATGTAATGGTAAGTATCAAGTATAATCCAAACGAAGTAGTAGTAATATTTAATAAAAGATACTCATTTTTCATAACCTGTACAGTTCATAGTTAAAGCAGAAGATAATAAGAATACCTTTTAGATAAAATGATCAAAAACATAAATCAAGACACTAAATCTGTATATAAAGATGATATGCAACAGTTAGCATTTGTATGAATATCACTACATGAGTCTAAAATGTCTATGCATGATAAAGACTCAAACTTTACAACAACCGCACTCTTCATGCCCCGACACTCCTTGTGTCGAACTGCTTGTATGCCACCAAGAGAGAAACATAGAAGGGCAACTCATGAGGGATAGATCCATATCCTCACACTATATCCAAGAATAATATCTCAATAATTAATCATCAATAAGCATTTCAATCCGTACGGACAACTCACGTGCTATAATCATCTCAATATGCATGGATAACTCACGTGCTATAATTAACCGCAATTTATATAAGAGAATCATGCACGAATGTATGCATCTATACAAGAGATAAGAGTGTGTGTGTGTATATATATATATATGTATGTATGTATGTATGTATGTATGTATATGTGTGTGTGTGTTGCATATGGACAAGAGAGATAAACATGTAGAGGTGTATGCATGTGTATAATGTATAAATATGCATATGATATAATTCAACATAAAATTAGCCCATCATGTCCAAATAAGGTATCAAACGCCTAGACATGATCTCTAGCATGGATAAGTCATACAAACTAATAAAACTTGCTACAAGTAGAATATGTATCAAAACAAGGCATAAAGAAACCTAAAATCTGCCTCAAGCATGAGACAACGTCTATAACCATATATACACTCGTGACCTCGCATATATGTTACCCCCAAATACGTATGATACAACACATAAGTCTATTTTTGAATAAAATTCCTTAAGTCAAGGTTAGCCAGGATACGTACTTTTTTCGAAGTAGGCTTCAACCTCCCGAAATATCTTTCCTCTATCCTCGGCCTCTAAACGTCTAAAACTTTGCCAAAGAATACTCAACGAGGTCAATAATTCTATAGGAATCAATCTCATATAAAAAGATTCAATCTTTATCAAAATTTCAAAAGTCAACCGAGGCCCACATTATCAAAACCCGATACCAAGTCCAAATATATTATTTTCTTCTAAATTCGAGTCCAAATCAATGTTTAAAATCATAAAATCCACTATCTTAAATCTAATTGAAAACCTACTTTCTCTTGCTCAAATTCATATTTCGATATTAGATCTAGTGATAGATTTATGCTATAATTATAGATTCGAGTTAGAATTACATAGCCCAATGAAGTAGATAAAAAATTCCCATAAAAGTCACCTCATTCTATGCTCTCAAGCTCCCAAAATAATAAAATAAACTCTACGTATGATATATGGCTATTTATTAGTGTCGAATAATGGGTGAAATTACAAAAGTTGCCGAAGTGGTTACCAGTGCAATTATTGCCGATTTTGCTAGTTTTTTTCTCTTGAAAACCCTTCCAGGCACCACAAGACTAACCCGAGTCCCCCGACACCCTTCCATTCCATTTTGGAAAGTCCAAATATCCTATATGAACATGTCCAAGGTCTCAAACACATATAAAAATATCACAATTAAAAATGAATGTTCAAATTAAACTTATAAACGCTTAAGTATCCAACTTTCATACAATAGTGCTGAATCACACTCGACCCCATCGGATCCTAATCCAAACATTCACCCAAGTCTAAAATCATCATACGAACCTGTAGGAACTTTTAAATCATGATTCTAAGTCCATTTACTCAAAATATTGACTTGGTCAACTCTCTTAACTTAAGGCTTCAAGTTCAAGTGTTCCAAAGCACTCCTAAATCTTTCGAGAACCAAACTACACATACTCACAACTCTAAGCATATTCATAGTGCCTGGAACAAGTACCCCTCAATCATACTCTCAGCACATTTACGGTGCCTGGTAAAATGCCCCTGAATCATCACACATACACTTACCAATGTACGGGTATTTGGCATAAGCCCCTCATTAAACACATGTCAAGTGTCTGTACTCACAAAGTTATTACCTGACTCTAGAGGGGTGGATCCTAGTCCAACCGCTGATCAGATCAAAATTCAACGATCAATACCACTCAGCCTATTATGGGGTTTTGGTGCAAGCGTCACTTCACAACTAGTATCAACACGACTTTATGGCCCAAGATCAGTCATCAATCACCTTAAGTCTTAATATTCTCACATCTCATAGTACCATGATCAAAATATTGCACAAAATATACCAATATGCCATAACTTAGTTAAAACATTCGGGGCAGCTGTGGGGTCAGATGCTGGCACTATGGAAGCTGTAGGGTCAGATGCTAGCACTGTGGAAGCAACAGGTGGAACCTCGAACTATGTGGTGGTATCTGAGGCTAGAATGGAAAGATCCACTAGCTGTGGAGCTAGGTCTGGGACTTGTGAGCTGCTAGCCCCTCTCATTGATGGCTACATGGTTGATGGATTGGCCTTTGCAACCATGTCCACAATAGAGTGTGAAATTGATGTCTGCACATCTGCTTCCTCTTCATCCTCTGTATCTATAGAGACAACAACTTGTTTGCCTCTATTGTCGCGTTGATCCTCAGTCTCTTCAACCAATGCCTCCTCATCAGTATTCTCCTCATTATTGTCGTTCTCATCAGTCTCCCCCTCAGACTCTTCGGATCCCTCCTCTGAAGGAGTGTCAATGTGTACAACGCAATCCGGAGCCTTTGAAGCCTTAGTACCCTGGTCTTTCGGAGCTATCATAAGGGTTATGAAATCCAGGTTCACGCTCGAAATGTGGGAAGTGCCAGTGCCCTGCTCACCTTCTTGCAAGAGAAAGGAGGTCAAGTCAAGCTCCAAATTCTGCATCTTATGCAGCTCTGATTTCATCTCAACAACATCTTTATGGAGTTGAGTCATATATCCAACTTCGCCTCTTTCGACCCTCTCAAGTCGCACTTCAAAGTTCTTGAGTCGATCTTCATAGGATTGATGTTTTTGTTGAAGAACGCTTACTAAGGCTTGGATAGGGGCCAGTGCTTGCCTGATGATGGCTGGGAGTTCCTTTGTCAGTCTTTCTACCTTGGAATTGGCATGTTGGTCTAGTAAACCCAGCTTTGATAGAGCTGGTAAAGCAGCAGATGGTTGTGTAATGGTTTGCTTAGGAGTGGATGTGGAGGTAACTCGTGCGGAGGGAGTGTCAGGTAATGAGGGAGTAGCAGGTGCTGCTAAGTCTGGAGGAGGAGTGAGTGATGGCTCTGTTGGACCATCGATCACTGTATCTGCAGTAGTCTTTATCCGGGTGATGTTGATATCCTGAAGAGCTTTTCCTATGAGATCATTTTTGGGGATAGGAGGAACCGTTACAACATTACATAAGACATAGAAAAGGGAGTGAAGTTGCTGTCTGGTTCGCCCGGATCCCAATCTCACGGTATATAATCTCTCCCACATCAACCTTGATGCCCGTCATGATGCATTAAATGAGTATTGCCTTCTCGATGCTTATATCTGTTTCATTTATTGAGGTCATTAGTCAGAAACAGACAAAACTCAGCCAGTACCGACATTATTAGGTAAAATCCCTCTTGTAGATCTTTTGTTTAGGTGCAATCCAGGGCGGAATTCCCTTGGCTATGATAGAAGCTACCCAAGCACGCTCAGATTCCTTGTTTTTAATCTTTTTGTCATATTCTGCAGTGCATGGCTCCCACTCCTCAAAGTATACATCATTGATTGATCCTGCATCACAAAGGACTTCAACTCCATGGACTAAAATAGAGTCCAGGAACCTATGGTTTCTCTTTTGTTTAGCGTTCCTGGATGCAGCATAGGCAGCTTAGAATTCCCGCATGAGTGTCTCATTGTACTCTCCCGGGACCTAACTAAATGACTCCCACCCTCTTTTTGATATTTTCTAGTACATGAGGGTAATGTTCTTTTAAACCGTTCAAGTTGAGCTGCTTTTCTTCCAGGATTTTTCTCTTTTCTAAGCTCTCCCTGTACAGGGTCCGAGAGCTAGAAACCCCAAACCTGAGAACTTCCATATTTTTCCGGCGTGCTTCAGTATGGAGATCAACAGGTGGCACAAGATCGGTTTGTGCTTCCTCCTCTTCTGACTGGGAGGAATACTCCGTTGTCCTTATGGCTGTGTCGGGTCGGGAGCATTTGGATTGCTGTGTTTGTTGGCTTAGAGCAGCAGCTCGTTTGTTTCCCCGAGCGGGAGGTGATCTCAATGAGAGAGACTTCTTTGGTGCCATTTAGGTCAATGAAATAGTGGGCGAGTGGTTGATACAGCATGGGAAACATATTGAGAGAGTTTGAAAAAACCAAGAGCCTTTTGCGATGAGTTATGCGATCGCATAATAGGTATGTGAACCACAAACCCATCGTACAATAAAATCGTTTAGAAGCCAAAGCAAGTATGCGATTGTGAAAAGGACCGCAACACAGGCTATGCAACCGCAGAGTGGTCACATTTTTGCTCACCAGATGGGGACTATTTCTGCCTCAGTACGCGACAATTCTGCGGTCCACAAAATAAGTTTGCGATCGCAAACTCGTCTGCAAAAGTCCTTCTCAACAGGCCACCTAGGGCACCAATATATGACGATTCTGCGGACTGCGAACCCGTTATGTGGACCACAGATATAGTCTCCCTCAATCAAAAGATAGACCCTTTACATACAGATTCTCTACACTCAATCTCAGATCTTGCACAGGTCATGCCATGGAAAAATTACCCAACCCCCTGGTCTGCACTCCTACCATGAATATTAGGTCTCTCAACCTAGTTTACCCCTAGCATTAGTGTGCCCCCAAACAAAAAAATTTTGAGTCATTTGGGCACACATCGATCCCCACGGCAAATCATTGAGAAGAAGGGGAAAGAAAGGGGTGCAAACACATGACCTTATTCAACGCATTTAGAAAGAGAGGGAGGAAAATTACATACCAGATGTCTAAGAAAGTGAAGAAATTGTTCTGAGATGTGAACTAGGTGAGTGCTTCTGCAACTCCGATCCCCCCCCCCCTTCTGATTTTGTGTGTTTAAACTTTTCTTGTTCTTCTCTATTTTTTTGTGTTTTTGGATTTTGTTAGTATTGTGCGGTGCTTGTGTGTGAGTGAGAGTGAGGATGTGTGAATGACATGCGAAAGGATTAGGGTTTAGGTTTTGCGGCGGACAGGTGGACCGCATAATACATTATGTAGTCACATATGTGTTATGCGATGAGTTAGTGGCTGGGTCGCTCAACTTCATTTCGCAATGCATTCTGCGGTCACATAACTATTATGCAGGCCGTAGAAATATAAATCCCACCACATTTTTAAATAGCAAATTTGCATTTTTTTCTGACTGTGTCTGCGACCACTATGCAGTCTGCATAGCCATTATGCAACCGCATAGTTTCCGTAGACCACGAGTCCTTCTTTTCTTTATTCTCCTCGGTCCTTGCACCCTGTTTCATTGTATTTTGAACTACCTGCATTCTAACACACAAGTCAAACTCTCAACACTAACAACTAAACCTACAGAAATTAAAAATCTAACAAAAGATTGTTACAACACATGGGTTGCCTCCCAAAAAGCGCTTGATTTAACATCGCGACATGACGATGTTGACCCTATTTTGGGCTACTCAGTGGTGGGTGCTGGTGTAGGACTATCCTTGAGAGTAATTGTTCTGTCAAATGACTTTCTCCAGTGGTACCGAGGTAATGCTTGACCCGTTGGCCCTTTACTTTGAAAGTTCGAGTTCCATCCTCTGACTCCAATTCAATAGCACCATAGGGGGACACATTCACAACTTTGAACGGGCTAGACCATGTGGAATTGAGCTTGTCCGAAAATAACTTGAGTTTTGGGTTGAAGAGTAAGACCAAGTCTCCGGATTTGAATTCCTGCTTCAAAATCTTCTTGTCACGAACAAATTTCATTCTCTCCTTATACATGGCTGCACTATCATAGGCATGAAGATGGAATTCTTCCATCTAATTGAGTTGTGTCATTCTTAGGTTAGTAGCTTCGGCCCAATCAAGATTTAACTTTTTCAATGCCCACATGGCTTTGTGTTCAAGCTCCACTGGCAAGTGACACGCCTTACCAAAAACCAACCAGTACGGTGAGGTGCCAATAGGAGTCTTAAATGGTGTGCGATATGCCCATAACACATCATCTAGCTTCCTTGACCAGGAAGTCCTGTTTGCATTAACTGTTTTTGCTAGGATATTTTTGATCTTCCTGTTGGAAACTTCAACTTGGCCACTCGACTGAGGATGATAAGGTGTGACCACTTTGTGCTTGACTTCGTACTTTTCAAGCAGCCCGGTGAAGGACTTGTTGCAAAAGTGAGAACCACCATCGCTAAGGATGGCCCTGGGGGTACCAAATCGCGTGAATATGTTCTTTTTCAAGAAAGTGGTCACACTCCTTGCCTCATTGTTGGGCAAGGAGATTGCCTTGACCCATTTGGAGACATAGTCCATAGCCACCAAGATATATGTTATGCCATAAGATCTCACGAAGGAACCCATGAAATCTACCCCCCCACACATCAAAGATCTTGACCCCCATTACAAAGTTCATAGGCATCTCATGTCTTTTAGAAATTGACCGTTATCTTTGACATTAATCACATGCCTTGACCATTTGATTTGAGTCTTGGTAGATCAATGGCCAATAATAGCCACATTCAAGCACTTTTGTCGTAGTACGATTTCCTCCATGATGGCCCCCAATCGGGGAGTCATGGCATGCCTTAAGAATTGACATTACCTCATCTTCCGGAACACATCGCCGAATGATGTTGTCGGCACAAATAGTGAACAGAAAGGGTTCCTCCCAATAGTATTTCCTACACTCCCACAAGAACTTTTTCTTTTGATAAGATTTCAATCCATTGGGAACAAGGTCACTAACCAAGAAGTTAGCGATGTCGGCATACCAAGGAGCAAATGTGTTAGACAATGCCAATATGTGTTCATTTGGAAATACATCATTGATTTCAAGGTCTTTTTTTGGTCTCCCTGCCTCTTCAAGCCTAGATAGGTGATCCGCAACTTGATTTTCTGTCCCTTTCTGATCCTTGACTTCAAAGTCAAACTCTTGCAACAAATGGACCCGCCTAATCAATCTTGGTTTAGCATCTTTCTTTGCCATAAGATAGCGGAGAGAAGCATGATCGGTGTAAACTATCACTTTGGATCCCAACAAATAGGCCCAGAATTTTTCAAAAGCATAGACAATGGCAAACAACTCTTGCTCAGTCATAGCGTAATTCATTTGTGATCCATTTGAGTGTCTTACTTGAATAGTAGACAGGATGAAGGATCTTGTTATACCGTTGACCAAATACCACCCCAATAGCTACACCACTGGCGTCACACATGAGTTCAAATGGAAGGGACCAATCAGGTGTGACAATAATAGGTTCCGTGGTGAGATTTTCTTTCAATTCCTCAAAAGCTTTGAGACACTTCTCATCAAACACAAACTTTGCATCTTTTTCATGGATCTTGCATATGGGATTTGCAATTTTGGAGAAGTCCTTGATAAAATGCCTATAGAAATTGTCATGCCCCAAAAAGCTTCGAACACCTTTTATTGAAGTGGGTGGAGGAAGCTTGGAAATGATTTCAATCTTTGCCCGATCAACCTCTATGCCTTGTTTGGAAATTTTGTGGCCCAAAACAATGCCCTCGTCCACCATGAAGTGGCACTTTTCCTAGTTTAGCAAAAGGTTGGTTTTTTCACATCTTTTGAGCACTTGTCTCAGGTTGTCAAGGCAATGCTCAAAGGAGTCACCCACTATAGAGAAGTCACCCATAAACACCTCTAGGAAATCTTCCACCATGTTTGAGAATATTGACATCATGCACCGTTGAAAGGTAGTCGGGGCATTGCATAGCCCAAATGGCATACGACTAAAGGCAATGGTCCCATACGGGCATATGAATGTTGTTTTATCTTGATCTTCTAAGGCGATGTTGATTTGGTTATAGCCGGAATACCCATCCAAGAAGCAATAGAATGACCTTCCCGCTAGCCGATCAAGCATTTGATCAATAAAAGGCATAGGGAAATGGTCCTTGCAAGTAGCACTATTTAGCTTTCGGTAGTCCATGCAAACTATCCACCCGGTCACTGTTCTCATTGGGATGAGCTCATTTTTGTCGTTTTGAATCATGGTCATGCCTTCTTTCTTTGGCACACATTGCATCAGACTCACCTAAGAACTATCGGCAATGGGGTAGACTACTCTGGCATCTAACCATTTGATGATTTCTTTCTTTACCACCTCTTGCATGGAAGGGTTTAACCTTCTTTGATGCTCCATGCTTGGTTTGCTCTCTTGCTATAATTGTGTCTTGTGCTCACAAATTCCAGTGGGAATACCTCGGATGTCCGCAATTGTCCACCAAATGGCTTGTATGTGCTTCCTCAGGACATTCAACAAGTGTTCTACCTACACATCATTCAACAAAGACGAAACAATTACTGGTAGAGTTTCATTAGAGCAAAGGAATTTATACCTTAAGTGCGGTGGAAGTGGCTTGAGCTCAAGTTGTGGCCTCTCAATAATTGAAGGCTTGGGGGAGGAATGTCTCTATTCTCTAAGTCAAGAGAAAGTTTCTTTGGTGCATAAGTGTAGGACCTAAGTCCTTCTAATGCATTCACCGATTCCATGTACCCCTCCATCTCTTCACCATCAAAGTTCACCAAAATAGCCGCCAACGCCTCACCAAGGCATTTTTCTTCCATCTTCATCTCGATTGCATCTTCTACCTCATCGACAACATTAATGAACAAGATGCTTTCATATGCATGTGGCAACTTCATACCCTTACTCGCTTGAAAGGTAACCTCTTCGTCATTGACTCGGAACTTGATCTCGTTTCATTTCGAATCCATAAGTTCTCTTCCGGTAGCAAGGAATGGTCTTCCTAAGATGATAGGGATTTCTTTATCAACAGCACAATCGAGGATCACAAAATCGGTGGAAAGGAGGAACTTCCCCACTTTCACAAAAACATCATCAACAATACCCACCGGTCTCTCTATTGAATGATCGGTCATTTGCAACCTCATACTTATAGGCCTCGGCATACCTAACCCTGTTGCTTGTAAATAGCAAGAGGCATTAAGTTTATTCTAGCCCCATTATCACAAAGAGCTCTTGTAAAATTACACAACCCAATAGTGCATGGAATGGTGAAAGCTCCCGGGCCTTCTTTCTTTTGCACGGTGGTCGTTGCAATGATGTAACTAAACTGGCGAGTCACATTCACCACTTCATTCTTGGTGGTTTTCTTCTTGATGATCAAGTCTTTCAAATACTTAGCAAAACCCGACATCTCTTGAAATGCTTCCACAAATGGACTATTCACCAATAATTGCTTGAGAATGTCATAGAACTTCTCGAGTTTGCTATCATCAACCTTCCTAGCAAGTATTTGAGGAAAAGGAAGAGGAGGTCTAGGAATTGGTGCTAGAGTTTTTGGTATCTCTTCCACCTTTTCCTTAACCTCTTCCCGATTCACTTCTTGAATTTTCACCTCCTATGGGAATTTTTCAGCTTCAACAACAATTGGAACCTCAACTCATACCTCAACTTCTTGTTCAAAATCTTCCACTTCGACTGCTTGTTCATTCTCTCCTTGAAGTATTTTCCCACTCCGAGTTATGATTGACATACAATGAGAAGTTGGACCGCTCCCACTACCTTTTGGGTTTAAAATTGTTTCACTTGGGGGTGTGCCTTTTTGCTTCGGATTTTTCTCTCTTGAGAGATCCCTCATTTGCATTTCCAACTTTTGAATAGATGCGGTATGAGAACCTACAAGCTCTGTCATATTCTTCATTGAAGTGTTGGATCTTTCTTGATTTTGCAATACTTGTTCAAGCATATTTTCCAACATGGAATCACTTGAAGAACTTTCCTTCCAATGCGGAGAGTTGGAATATTGCCCCTTTGGTGAAACATAGGGGTTTGAACCCCTCGATTTGAAAAGTTGTTGTTACTCCAATTCCCTTGATTTGAACTACTTTGGTCATTTCGCCACTGTTTGTTGCCTTGCCCTTGCGGGTTAGGCCTCCATTGGTTTTGTTGTCCTGAACCTTGGTAGGGTTGCCTTTGATAACCTCATTGAGAGTTGTTGACATAATTTGCTTCCGCATAATCCTCATTTGATGTGGGTTGAACATCTTCCACTACGTTCACCTTTTTTGTTTGGCTTTCAGTGAACACCTTCGTCAACACATTGACGTTGGTGGAAAGCCCGACAATTACTTGTTCTCTTTCATGGTTCTCCTTAATCATGTTGATCAAGGAAGGAGTACCATATGCAATTCCACCCGTGGTGTTCTCTGAGTGCCAAGCTTGGTTATGTTTTGCCATTTTGTCAAGGATTTGTATGATCCTCGCAAATGTTTTATCCATAAAAGATCCATCAACTGCATTTTTGGCTATATATTGATTCATAGGATCCAAGATCATGTAAAATTTCTCCAACAAGATAGTATCCGAAAAACCATAATTCGGCGACATCACTAAATATAGCTTGAATCGATCCCATGCCTCATGTAGGCGTTCTCCCAGTAATTGCTTGAATTTTTTTTATCCCGGAGCTCAGACTTCTTGCTTTGGGGGAACCATTTAGCTAGGAAAGCTCGAACGAGTTCAGGCCAAGAATGAATGGAATTAGGTTGTAGATTTTGGATCCATTTCCTTACCTCCCCAGCAACGACGCCAAAATTTGATACGCTTAAATTACACTTAAACAAATAGTGTAAGGTGGTCGATGTTAAATATAATAACCCAACAAGGTTGGGGTTGAATCCCATAGGGAATAGGTGTGAAAAGGTTACTTGAATAGTGTGAAACTTCACTTAAGTCGTAATTCTGCTCCTTTAGCTTAAAAAGAGAATACTGTAATTGTGAATTAACAATATAAATATTTTGTTGTGAGAATGTAAGTAATTTGATTGACGAAACCAAGGTTGTGTCCCTATTAATAAAATGTAATGAGATCGGTGTTAATATGATATATTTCTATTGGAAGGTCATTTGATATGCAAATAGTTTCGAAATGACAACCAAATACTTTCCAATAGTTGGGTAGTATTTTCTCTTTATGATTTTCCCAAATATAAAAGAGTTGCAATTAAGAATAACCAATTTATGCTAAGTAGAACCCACTTATTTCTAAGCGATTCTATTAAACAAGGTTTAAAGCCTTGAGTTCTTGATATTCAATTCTACCAAAACCTAACCCACTTTTCCAAGTAAAGAAAGAGTCAAATGGAATTAGTTAATGTTTGCAACCACCAACAATAAATGAAGCATAAGAAATGAATAAATATCAACCAACCATTATATATATATTTAATGTTAAACATCCATTAACATTACACCCATTTAGGGTCCACAACCTTAGTATTTAAAACTAGCTACTCATACTAGAATCCAAAAACAAAGCAATAAATAAAATCATAAAGCTTACAAAGATACAAGATTCTCTCTTAAAAAGCTTCCAAAATAATAGTGTAATCAATGCCTTTAACGTAGCCTCTTTTTCAGACAAGATGTCCCACAAAAACCCTAGTAAATCTATTTATGGTGGACCAAAAGTCGGGGTCAAAGTTGGACAAAAATACCCTTGTAGAACCCATATGCGACCGCAGAATGGTCGCAGACCAAGTTTGTAGTACGTATATTTACAAGGTTCACTGCATGATCGCACGCTCAGTTGCCCAGTTCTCTATCACGTTTCCATTATGCGGTCTGCATAGTGATTATGTGACCACAGACTTCATCGCAAAGTGCTCAAGCAATATCCCCAATTGCAATTGTCCGGTCATTATGCGGTCCGAAGAAGCGTTATCTGACCGCATAATGGACCGCATATTCTTCCCTTCAATAGATGAAAAACCTGCTTCAGTCTGTGGTAGGTTTGCGGTCTGAATATCACTTTCGCGGTCGCAAACTTGCCGCATTTCTGCCCTTTATGGGTTTTTGACTTTTTTTTCGTGTTTTTGGTTCTTCAAGTCTCGTACACTACAAAACACCAAAAAACATAAGGAATAACTAAAAATTCTTTAAAAGACGAGCTAAAGCCTACGTAATTAGTATCAAAAGTGTCAAAATTCTACGGCACATCACTACCCTGTGTGATTTATATCGTATACATTTTGTGGTGATCGTTTCTTATGTGTCATTGACTATCTCTACTCTTACTTGTTGACTGGAACTATGATAGAACACTGGCACCAGCATACACGTAGTATATCACCCCTAACGATTCAAGAAGACGGATCCTGATGTTATTGATCATTTCTATACACCCTTGTCAATTTGCCTCTATGTGAGAAGGGTTCATTTGGCACGTGCTTCGTCCGTGCGGTTACTAGTTGTAACGAGTATACAAGATGAAAAATGTTTAGTGTTCGCGAATTGGGACCTGTAAATCATGAATATTTTGAGGTTCGATATCTCGTGGAAATTATTTGCTAAAACCTGGTGTGAAAGCGGTTGTTTTTATTGAGTTACTACTTGCCTTTCCTTCATCTGTGTTCATTGGATTTTAACTGTGTTCAACTTACTTTACTGTGTTATTACTTGTGGGGTTCCGCTGCTAATGGTAGTTTCTATTTCCTATGGTAAGCATTGTATTATTATTCTCATTATGCGTAGTTTTGTTGTACTCTGTTAGTTCTCTACTTATACTCGTCCAGGTTATCGAGTCTAGAGGGTGTCTTGACTATCCCTCGTCACTACTCCACCAAGGTTCGTCTTGATACTTACTAGGTACCATTATGGTATACTCATACTACGCTTTTGCATAATTTTTATGCAGATCCAGATATTTCGGAGTCAGTCGATCGTTAGCTAGCTGTACGGATTTTTGATGTGGAGGCTCAAGGTAAACCTGCTATTGCGTTCGTAGGCTTCAGAGTCATCTTCTGATATTATGTTTACACTGTTTGTCCTTATTTCAAAACACTTGTATTTGTATACCTCCTAGTGACTCAGTAGAGCTTATGACTTGTACTATTGGTTTTGGGATTGTAAATTGTATAGATATTCTTATTCCTTATTGTCAGATGTTAGTTAAATACTGTCATTATTTCAATGAATGTTAGGCTTACCTACTCCCTAAGACTAGTTGCCATCACAACCTCTTACGGAGGGAGATTTGGGTCGTGACAAGTTGGTTCCGAACTTGCCTATCCAAAATGGCCACAGGCTCTTATTCATTAGCCAAATTCTCATCCAACTACACAGAACTGAAATCCAATACATGTGATCGATCCTCATAATACTTCCGAAGCATGAAAACTTGAAATATCAGATGAACTTCTAACAAGCTGGGTGGCAAAGCAATTCTGTAAGCTATCTTGCCAACTCTCACTAACACCTCGAATGGACCAATATATCAAGGGCTTAACTTGCCTTTTTTTCCAAATCTCATCATGCCCTTTATAGGCGAAACTCGAAAAAGAAATTTCTCACCCTCCCTGAAAGTCACATCATGAACCTTCCTATTGACATAACTCTTTTGATTGGACTGTGTTTTATGAAGCCGCTCTTGAATCAATTTCACCTTCTCCAGAGCATCACGAACAAAATCTATGCCTAACAGCCTAGCCTCACCAAGCTCAAACCAACCAATTGGAGAACGACATCTCCTCCCTTATAAAGCCTCATACGGAGCCATCTAGATACTAGAGTGATAGTTGTTATTGTATACAAACTCCTCTAATAGTAGAAACCAATCTCATTCGCCTCCGAAATCAATAACACATGCACTCAATATATCCTCTAAAATATGAACACTCCGCTTTGACTGCACATCCGTCTGAGGGTAAAATGCAATGCTCAACTTAAGTTGCATGCTGAACTCATGCTGAACAAATCTCTAGAAGTGTGATGTAAATTGAGTGTCGCGATCCGAGATGATAGAAATAGGTACACCATGCAAGTAAATAATCTCTCTGATGTAGATCTTAACTAACTTCTCTGAAGTGTAGGAAGTCATAACTCGAATGAAATGTGCATACTTGGTTAGTTTGTCCATAATTACCCAAATAATGCCAAATCTCCTCAAGTCCATGGTAATCCTATCACAAAGTCCATAGTAATGCGCTCCCACTTCCATTCTGGTATATCTAACCTTTTAAGCAAATCATCCGATCTCTATTGCTCATACCTGACCTGTTAACAATTTAAACACCGTGCAACATATCCAGCGATGTCTTTTTTCATCCTCCGCCACCAATAATATTGCTTCAAATCACGGTACATTGTAGTAGCACCTGGATGGATAGAATACCAAGAACTATGATCCTGCTCAAGAATTAAATCCTGCAAACCATCCACATTAGGGACACAAATCTGACCCTGAAGTTGCTACATGCCATCATCACCAATAGCTACCTCCTTAGCTCCACCTCGAGACACCGTGTACTTAAGGATAATCAAATAAGGATCATTATATTGACGAGCCTCGATGCGCTCAAACAAGTATGATTACTCAACAACACAAGCGAAAACTCTACTAGGATCAGAAATATCCAATCTTACAAATTTGTTTTCCAAAGCCTGAATCTCCACAGTCAACGGTAACTCTATAGCTAGAATAAATGCCAAACTCCTCATACTCTTCGCCTTTATAATCAAGGCATCTGCTACCACATTCATATTCCCTGGGTGATATAAAATAGTGATATCATAATCCTTCAATAACTCCAGCCACCTCTTCTACCTCAAGTTCATATCTTTTTACTTGAATAGATGCTGAAGACTTTGATGATCCATATCCACCTCACAAGACATGCCATATAAGTAATGCCTTCGAATCTTGAGCACGTGCACAATAGCTGCTAAGTCTAAATCATGTATTGGATAGTTCTTCTCATGGGACTTTAACTGGATACGCATAAGAAATTACCCTATTGTCCTGCATCAACACACACCCAAGGCCCACGCACAAAACATCATAATAGACAGTATACATCCCAATCCCGAGGGTAACACTAAAACTGGAGTTGTAGTCAAAGAAATCTTGAGTTTTTGAAAGCTCTCTTCACACTCATCAGACCATTTGAATAAAGCACATTTCTAAGTCAACTTGGTCAATGGAGCTGCTATAGATGAAAATCCTTTGACAAGGCAGCGATAGTATCCAGCCAAACCTAAGAAACACTTAATCTATGTAGCAGTAAAAGGTCTGGGCCAACTCTGATCTACCTCAATCTTCTTCGGATCCACCTTGATCCTAACACTAGACACCATGTGGCACAAAAATGCCACCGAGTCTAACCAAAACTCACACTTGGAGTACATAGCATACAACTTCTTCCCCCTCGAAGTCTAAAGCACAATCCTCAAATATTGCTCATTTCCCTCCTTACTACGAAAATATACAAAGATATCATCAATGAACATAATAACGAAAGAATCCAAATAAGGCCGGAACACAATATTCATCAAATTTATGAAAGTTGTTGGGGCGTTAGTCAACCCAAAAGACATCATCAAAAACTCATAATGCCCATAATGAGTCTTGAAAGCCATCTTAGGGATGTCTGAAGCTTTAATCTTCAACTTGCGATACCCCAACCTCAAGTCAATCTTTGAGAACACCTAGCACTCTTAAGTTGATCGAATAAATCATCAATGTGTGGCAGTGGATACTTATTCTTGATTGTAACCTTGTTCAACTGCCTGTAATTATATTTTTTCTTAATAAACAACATCGGCACTCCCCAAGGTGAAACTCTAGACGTGACAAACCCTTATCCACCAACTCTTGTAACTGCTTCTTCAATTTCTTCAACTCAACAGGAGCCATGCAATATGGTGGAATAGATATGGGATGAGTGACCGATGCCAAAATAATACCGAAATTAATATCCCTATCGGATGGCATGCCCGGTAGGTCTGCGGGAAACACATCCAAAAACTCCCTCACTACTAGAACTGACTCAACAATAGGAGTATCAGTACTAACATCTCTGACAAAAGCTAGATACGCCAAACACCCTTTCTCAACCATCTGTTGAGCCTTTAAAAATGAGATCACTCTACTAGGAGTATTCCAAGAGAACCTCTCCATTCCATCCTCGGCAAACCTGGCATATCCAACGTCACGTCTTAGCATGACAATCAATATAGTATGGTACACTGACTCTAATCTATACCTAAGATCATGTCAAAGCCCATCATATCTAACAATAGAAAGTCTGCTCTTGTCTAAAATCCACATATAGTGATCACACATGACCGATAAACTCGATCCACCATAATGGAATCTCCAACCGATATAGATACATGAACAAGAGTAACAAGCTAATCACGTGGCATATTCAAACAAGGAGCAAAGTATGATGACACATATGAATAAGTAGAGCCAAGATCAAATAATACTAAAGCATCTCTATGGAATACAGAAACAATACATGTAATAACTACGTCAGAAGAGACGGCCTCAGTCCTCCCTGAGAACACATAACATCTAGTCTGACCTCTACTAGTTTGAGCTCCACCTCTTGGATGACCACGTCCTGAATGACCTCTACCGAGCTAGTTGAGCAGGTAGTATAGCAACTAGAGGAGGAATCATAGTCAAACCTCCCTACTGCCCTGAACCTTTGTGAAAATAGGGGAAGTATTTCCTATAACATACCCCATGTCTCCACATTCATAGAAACCCCTGACAGGAACAGACTGTGAACCGGAATATCCACCAGAAGTATAGCAAGGTGAATACTTTCGTGATGACCATCAATAAATCTCATCGCTCTCTCTTTCTCAGAGGGAATCAAAATAGTAGCATAATAGGACAACCTTGTAAATCTTATCTCATAATCAGTAACTACCATCTGACCCTGCTGAAGATGCTCGAACTGCCTCCTCAACTCTTCTCTCATGGTGCGGGGCACAAACTTTCCAAAAGACCTTGGAGAACTGAGCCTAATAAGATGAGGGGAACAAAACTGCACAATAGAGAATGAAAGAAAGAGAAATTTTTCTAACATCCTTGTAGCCTCTCGAAGATAAGTATAAACGTCTTTGTATTGATCAATAAGTCTCTACTAGGCCTACTCATGAATCGTGAGACCTAAGCAACCTAGCGCTCTAATACTAAATTGTCAAGACCTAAAATTCCACTGGGGCTGTGATGTCCCTTAACACCGCTTACTAGGCAAGACAATAAAAAATATGCAGAAATAAGCTTCAACAATAGTAAGATATAGTTACAATAGCAGAATAACATAAATAACTGGAGTCAAAATAATAATACAACTAAAAGCCATCCAAAATCTGGTGTCATCGAGTGCTGAGCTCTATAGAGTACAAAATATATAGTTTGAACAAAATACAATAATGTCTGAAATACTAAACATTAATAAAAGATAGGAAGAGACGCTGGGGACTGCGATCGGGAAGTAGCTCTACCTTGGTCTCAACAGTGCAACATAGATCTTCTCACAATGATCAACTAGGTCCAATTGTGCACATAAAGTGCAGAGTGTTGTATGAGTATAACCGACCCCATGTACTTAGTAAGTAGCAAGCTTAACCTTGGTCTGAAAGTAGTGACGATGTTAGAAAGGTCCAATACTCATTTTCAACAGCCAATAAGAACAATAGTAGCATAATAATGGCGAAATGAAAAACCAGCTCAAATAATATCATGTTCAATTATGTCGCAATAAGAGGAGAATAAGCATGCTTTTCAAGTATATCACTCAAAGCATCAACGTTCACATAGAAATCACCTAAACACATGCTTATCAAAGTAAACTGCAATTTCAAACTCTACACATCAAATAGAGACATCAAATTGTAATTAGCATGAGACAAATACAACTCTATGCATGCATGATAAGTATACATGCCAAAATTAACATCACATTTTAATCATCACATATACACAATCTCAGCACATTCATAATGTCTGGCACAAGTACCCCTCCCATACTCTCAGCACACTCACGATGCCTGCAAAAGCCTCTGAATCATTATCCATACACACACACTTACACACTCTGCATTATACGGGTGCATGGAATAATCCCCTCACTAAGCACATATCAAGTATTTTCACTCACGGGTTTATACCTGCCTTCAGAGGGGCGGATCCTAGCTCAAGTGGTGAGTCAACGATCAATATCACTCAACCCACTATGGGACATTGACGCAAGCATCACGTCACAACCTATATCAACATAGCTCTAAGTTTTAAGATCAGTCATCAATTTCCTCAAGTCTCAATATGCTCACATCTTACAGTACCATGATCAAAATATCGTATGGAATATACCAATATGCTACAACACAGCTCAAACACATGTCACACACACAAAGACACTAACAAATAACATATAAAAAACGCACAGAGACATAGATATAATATTATGATAGAAAAGTATGTTTATGGCTATGGCAAATAACTTAACATGGAAAGATAGCCCTTTATGTCTCAAACAGATAACAAATAACCTAGACATGATTTCTAGCATGAACAATAGCTAACATAGTCAATAAAATGGAGAAAATATGGTATCAACAAAGCACAATAACAAAAAATAAGGAATATAATATCTTATAGTCTATCCAGATCATAAATAATCATGGCGCACGCATATGTGTTCATCACCTCGCATTTGCGTCACCCTCAATATGCCTACCGGGTTACACCCTCAAGCAAGCTTAGACAAGATATTTACCTCGTATGTGCGAGAATCAATACTCCAAAAATCTTTTGCCGCTCGAATCGACCTCCGAATGGGTCAAATCTAGTCAATACAACTCAATAACATCAAATAATGCCATAGGAATCAATTCCAAGCAATAAAACTCCAGTCTTTAATTAATCTCAATCCGAGCCCGCTTCTCAGGACCCGACAAAACTCACAAATGCCGACTATCCATTTGAATATGATTCAAAATATATTAGTTTCATCCAAATTTGACTGCAAATTTAGGTTCAAATTTTAAGTTTTCACTTTCCAAAATCTACCATACACCCTCCCCCCTAAATTTCACTTTTAAATCCTAATAGGTTTTAAAATTTCTTGTCTTATGTTTTGATGATCTAACAAACTTACTGTTAAGAACCAGATAGGGAATCTGACCAACTCGGACTATACTGCAAGCTTAACGAATTCCAGGTAAAGGTGAACTACTACAGCTTCAGGAGCTAGGAACAAAAATAAGAATCTGATACCCTTGTGGTTTCCGAATCACAGTACAAAGTCAATTGGACACAGCTGGAAACAAAGTGACTGACTGCACTCTTTTTGCAGCACTGCACTATTTCCAGTGCCCACTCATTCTCTGGCCAACTAAAGTGCTCACATCATTTCAAGTGATGTGATCAAAGTGTACCTACAATGAGTTTATACAAAACATCACTTGAATGTTTCAGTTTCTCATTCAAGCTTCTTGCAAAAAACAGAGAAATCAATCCTCACAAGCTTGAAGAACAAAGTTGAACGCAACTACGGAACAATTCCTAAAGATAGCTTATTGGTGTCCTAGTTGAGTTGTAACTTTGTGATTGTACTTATTGTATCTCCTAAACTGCTTAGCTAGAAGCGTTTGATTAGGAATCCTCTTGTAAATTCGTAAACTCCTTGAGTTTATGCTGTGACTAGGTTTAGTCATAAGCAAAAGTCTTTGTAATCGTAGAGTTACAAAGTGGCTTGTGGTGAGAGCATCACAAGTTAGTAAAAGTCTTTGTAACTAGGAAGTCACAAAGTGGCTTGTGGTAAGAGTACCACAAGTTAGTTGAGTAAATTCTTTGTAATGAAGTCATTGCAAAGTGGCTTGTAATATGTTTTTACAAGTTAGTGAAGTTGAAAGCCTATAGGTGTAGGTCGGGATTTTTTTATCCCCTTGTGTGGGATTTTTCCACGTAAAAATACTCTGCCTTATTTACGTACTGTTTTATAAACATTCTCAGCAAAATCTCGTAGAGGACAAGGTACTCTACTGATTGATGGACTTACACAAATTAACAATTGGTATCAAAGCAGGTTCCTCCTTTAAGGCTAACACCTAGGAAGGATCTTCATGGCTGCTCCACCAAATTTTGAAGAAGGTCAATCTACATACCGACCACCCAAGTTCAATGGACAATACTATGGTTGGTGGAAAACAAGAATGCACAATTTCATCATGGCTAAGGACTGTGAATTATGGGATATCATATGCGATGGTTCTTATGTTCCAACCAAGGTACTAGAGGAACTTCCATTTTCAATGGCAAAAACCAGCAAAGAGTACACTAAAGCAGACAAGAAAGCTATGGAGAAGAATTTTTGTGCCAAGAAAATTCTAGAGTGTGGAATAGGACCTGAAGAGTACAATAAAATCTCCACCTGCGACACTGCCAAGGAGATATGGGAAGCCTTACAAACAGCTCATGAGGGAACTACACAAGTAAAACAGTCTAAGATTGATATGCTCACTACCGAGTATGAACTCTTTAAAATGAGGGACGATAAATCCATTCAAGATATGCACAAAAGATTCACTTCCATCATAAATGAGTTACACTCACTTGGTGAAACTATTCCCAGAAACAAGCTAGTGAGGAAAATCCTCAGCTTTCTGCCTAGCTCTTGGGAAAGCAAAGTGAATGCTATTACTAAATCAAAGGACTTACAGGAGCTGACCATAGAAGAGCTGATCGGAAACTTGAAGATCTATGAGTTGAAGAGAAAGATAGACAGTGAATGAAGAGAACCAAAAAGGGAAAAGAACCTGGTACTTAAAGTTGATAACAATGATTCAAGTGAGGAAGACAATGACATGGCTTACTTAACCAAAAGATTTCAGAAGATAGTCAGAAGAAATGGAGAAATGCTAAAAAGGGACAGCTCTAACAAACCAAAAAATGTGATCTTTGTTACAAGTGTGGAAAACCTGGACACTTCATGAAAGACTGTCCTCTCTTGAAATAAGAATTCTCTAAGAACTACCATGAGAAAATAGCTAAGACGAACCTGGTTCCCTTCAAGGACTTCAAGAGAAAAAGATCCACGGACAATATGATGAGACAGACTCTTGCAACATGGGGGGATTCCTCTAGTGAGTCTGAAGGCGATGAACCTGATACTGGTGATAGTTCCATGATGGCAGTTGAAGGCGAGGAGCTTGGATATGACTCAACTTTTGCTTTGATGGCTCAATCAGATTATGATGAAGACAATGGCAACAAAGAAGTAAACTTTAGGGATGTTCATAGAAATCTAAAATCCTATTCTCCAATAAAACTCATGTCTTTAGCTGATGTATTAATCATTGCTTTTCATAGTCTTGTGGAGAATAGGGATTCTTTGACCTTAGAATTAGGAGAATCTAAACAAAGTAGAGACAACTTAGTGGCTGTAGTTATTGACCATAAGAAAACCATTGAAATTCTCAAAAAAGAAAAGGATGATCTGTTGCCAGAAATTACAAACCTAAGGGAAACAATAGTGAAACCATGGACTAAGTCAAAACCTAAAAATTCTGGAAAGGGAAAGGAGATAGCCAGTGAGGAACACATTAGGCTTGAAAATGTGGTAAAAGCTATGAGATCTAGGATGTATGCTGAAATTGAGAAAAACGAGCAACTCCAAACTAATCTGGAAAGAGTAAAGAATGATCTTGAAAAGTCCCTAAAGTGGACCTGATCCTCAGAAGCTACCACTGCCTTGCATACTAATGATTGTGAAAACAGGTAGGGAATAGGGTTCCAAAGGGAGAAAACTCCTCATAACCCTCACAGCAAGTACATCACTGCCTCTAATAACTGGCCTTGTACCCAATGTGGGAACACTGGGCACTTCAAGGAAGATGTCCAGGCCAAGAATCAATCGATTCAGAAAAACAAAGTGTTTGCTGAAAAGGTGACTACAAAAGAGGAACCAGGTTCCACTCACAAAAATTGCACATTACCTGCATGGACTAAGAGAACTCTTATTCATCCTCTTGTCTACTACAAGGGACCCAAATTTTCTTGGGTTCCTAAAACTAACTCTTAATCCCTTGTGCAGGGAACAATGAAAGAAAGTTGTCAACAATAGTTCATGGATAGTGGGTGTTCAAAGCACATGACTGGGAACACCACGGACTTTCTTACACTAAAATCCCTACAATGAGGGAGTGTATCCTTTGGCAATAGAAAAAAGGGGTACATTCTTAGAGTTGGAAAAGTCGGGAAGTCACTCACTCATTCTATTGAAAATGTGTACTATGTCAATGGCCTTAAGTACAGTCTCTTGAGTGTCTCTCAAATCTGTGATAAAGGAAACAAGGTGGAATTCTTGTCCAAAATATGTAGAGTCACTGATCTTGTGACCGGTGAAATAGTACTTGTGGCCAAAAGATACAAGAACATCTATGTTGCTTATTTCGAGTCCTTACAGAGTTGTAATCTGAGTTGTCTGAAAGTTGTTGATGATGATGCTGAACTATGGCATAGAAGACTGGGCCGTGCAAGTTTTTCCCTTCTGAACAAACTAATTCAAAAGGACCTGGTCCATAGTCTGCCAATGTCACAATTCAAGATGCAAAAAGTCTGTGATGCTTGTGCTAGAGGAAAACATGTGAAGTCCTCTTTTAAGTATAAAAGCAATGTAAGCACCCCAAAGCCACTAGAGCTTCTGCATATGGATCTATGTGGACCTATGAGAGTGCAAAGCAGAGGAGGAAAAAGATATATTTTTGTGACAGTAGATGACTACTCCAGATTCATATGGACTCTGTTTCTCAGAACCGAAGATGAAACTATTGAGGTGTTTGTGGCCTTTCTGAAGAAAATCCAGGTGAAGATGGAGTCTAGAGTCGCATGTATTAGATCAGATCATGGGAAGAATTTGACAATGTCAAATTTGATGAATTCTGCAATGAAAATGGCATCACTCACAACTTCTCAGCTCCTAGAACTCCCCAGCAAAATGGAGTAGTAGAAAAGAAGAACAGAACTCTGGAAGAAACGGCAAGAACAATGTTGATCGACAGTGGAATTGCAAAGAACTTCTGGGTTGAAGCTGTCAACACTGCCTGCTACTTGGTGAACAGGTGCATGATCAAATCACTTCTGAACAAAACCCCGTATGAATTGTTGAATGGAAGGAAACCCAAACTGACTCACCTAAGAACATTTGGGTGCAAATGTTATATTCTCAATAATGGAAATGATGAGCTTGGTAAATTCGATGCCAAAAGTGATGAAGGAATATTTTTAGGCTACTCTTCTCAAAGCAAGGCTTACAAGATATATAATAAGCGGACTCAATGTGTTAAGGAAAGAGTCCATGTTATTTTTTATGAGTCTTATCCATCATGTGAGAAGAGTGCTGAAGAAGATCAAGATGGAGAACCCTTACTAGTCCCTGGAGAAGTCATTAACATGACAAACGGAAAGGCAGATATGATGAGTCAAGTAAAGGAGCTAAATGAAGACAACGATGCCTCATCTTCAATAGAACCAAGCACCTCAATCACAATCACTGAAGCTGAAGAAAGAGTGGTTGATGCAGCTCAGGGAACTCCACTAGCACCTGAGAGAAGGACAAAGGAAAATCAGCCAAACATACCCTCTTCCTCTCAGAATGAACCTCAGGCGTCTAACTGGAGACACCAAAGCTCTCATCCAATAGATAACATTATTACTCCTCTAGATTCCGGAGTACAAACCAAGTCGAGAGCCAGAAATTCACTTGCCTTCTCAACCTTTCTCTCCCAGATAGAACCCAAAAATATCAAGGAAGCCTTGAAAGATGCAGATTCGATTAAAGCCATGCAAGATGAGCTACATTAGTCTGAGAGAAACAATGTGTGGCACTTGGTACCTAGACCCCCAAATCAAACCATTATAAGAACCAAGTGGGTATTCAGAAACAAGCTCGATGAACATAGAATTACCATAAGGAACAAGGCCAGGCTAGTGGTCCAAGGCTACAATCAGGAGGAAGGGATTGACTATGATGAAACGTTTGCTCCAGTGGCTCGCATGGAAGCTATTAGAATTCTAATCGATTTTGCATCTCATATGGAATTCACCTTGTTCCAAATGGAAATCAAGAGTGCATTTTTGAATGGACTCCTTAAGGAAGAAGTCTATGTGAAGCAACCTCCAGGGTTTGAATGTCATGAGCACCCTGAATATGTGTTGGACAAAGCTCTGTACGGGCTAAAGCAAGCTCCTCGAGCTTGGTATGAAAGGTTGTCAAAGTTCCTTCTGGAAATGGCTTTAAAAGAGGGAAAATTGACAACACTCTTTTCTTAAAGAAACAAGGAAGGAACCTACTCATTATTTAGGTCTATGTTGATGATATCATTTTTTGAGCAACAGCTGATTCTCTGTGTGAAGAATTTGCAAAACACATGGGAAGTGAATTTGAAATGAGCATGATGGGGGAACTGAACTTCTTCTTGGGTCTTCAAGTAAAACAGTCCTCAAAGGGTATATTTATTTGTTAGCAAAAATACATCAGGGAGCTCTTGAAGAGGTTTGACATGGAAGAATCAAAGGTGATAGACACTCCCATTGCTACTGCCACTCGACTAGACATGGATGAAACTGGATCTCCTGTGAATCAAACCATGTATAGAGGCATTATTGGGTCTCTCCTCTATCTCACTGCCAGCAGACTTGATATTGCTTTTATTGTGGGGTTGTGTGCAAGGTTTCAATCAAATCCCAATGAATCTCACTTAAAGGCTGCCAAAAGAATACTGAGATATCTCAAAAGAATACAAGACCTGGTGCTGTATTATCCGTCATGTGACAATTTTAATTTGATTGGGTATGCTGATGCAGATTATGTAGGTTATCTTGTGGATAAGAAAAGCACTTCTGGAATGGCTCACTTCTTAGGTTCATGTCTTATCTTTTGGGCACAAGGAAGCAAAATTCAGTGGCTCTTTCAATAGCTGAAGCTGAATATGTAGCCGCAGCATCCTGCTGTGCTCAACTTTTATGGATCAAGCAGCAACTGGAGGACTTTGGGGTACTCACTGAGAGTGTGCCCCTTCTATGTGACAACACCAGTGCACTCAACATGGCCAAGAATCTAGTTCAACACAAAACGACAAAACATATTGATGTGTGGGATCATTTTCTGAGGGACAATGTGGAGAAAGGGTTGATATGTATGAAGTTCTACAGCATAGAGGATCAAATTGCAGACATTTTCACCAAGGCGCTAAATAGGGAACAATTTGAAAGAAACAGAGTGAAGTTGGGGCTTTTAAAGCCCAATTGAGAACCTGATTCATCTTTATCTAACTATGAAAATCACCTTCAAGAAATAACTGGCTAAAAGTGTTTTCTGGCCATGTCTAACTCACTTCAATACCATTGCAGGTAAACATGCATGATGAGTATAGAAGCTGTAGATGCAGTGCATGAATGATAAAAGAGGATTGATTCTTTCAAATAAAGGGTAAAGAATCTAGTTCTTGTATCAAAGGTTAGTAGTTCTGTGCATCCTTTAATACACGTCTTAAAAAGGGTACAAAACATAACTGCCATGTCATTAAACTTTTCAGATCCTTCAGTCACGTCTCTTCATTTCAAATCGTTCCATCTCCTTCTGAAACATTGCAATTCTCCACACTTAACCGCCGTTTTAGATCCGGTGCCTATTCCTCTCTCTTCATAATTATCCTCTCCTCTTAAAAACCCTCTTTCCTGCTCTTCCTAACCATAAGTCTTACATTAAAATTTCCCAAAAGCATCGTCGTACCACTTTTCTCAATGGCTGAGACAACTTCCGATCACTCTACCTCAGTCGTAACTACTACTAATCAATCTATGGAGCCTTCTGATCCTACTGAGCCTTCCTCACCCACTATTACTCTGGTCGCTATAGTCACACCTCACCCAATTTCCCAGTCTCTTCCTAATTCAGAAACCCTTAAAACTGCTGTTCCGTTCTCCCCATCGTCTGAGGCTCTCACCAGTCAAAGACCAAGTAAAGAACAAGGTCAAAACCCCAAGGTCACAAAGAGTTCTTCCATCATTGCTACCGATTCCATGGTGGTAGTAGAACTATTTGAATAAGAGAAAAATGTTGTAACCATGTTTGTGGTGTCTGCTAATGGTGTACTGCATGAGACCACCTCTCATAAAAATGAGGCACAAAGTATAGGGGAAGAAGGGGCCATTGTAATTGTTGAAGGGGATGCACTAGCAGATACTACTGGGGCATCACATGAGGAACCTGATCCCTCTCCGGAGGATAGGTTAGGTCCCTTGTTCCCAGGACAGTGTTGTTCCTGCATTCGATGTTGTGCCCTTGGAAATTCAAGCACCTGAAATGAGATCCAGTGATGAAGAAGACCTAGATAATGTGGCTCTTGATGCATTCATAAGTAAGCGAAGGGTTGTGTCCACCCCTGAGTCTGAAATCAAACGACCTACTACCAGGCTTCAAGTTAAGGTGGCCTACAATTCTGCCCTTCAAAAGAGCAAGAAGAGTAGTAAGAAGAAAAGGAGAAAGTTGGTGAAAGACGGTGTACCTGTAAGCGATGAGGCGATCCCTGTAGTCGAGGTGGAAGAGGAAACCCCAGATGAACCTAGTTCACTTGTTAGACGGTCTTTGAAAAAGATGAAGCCTGCTTCAATAGAGAAGGGGTCAACATCTAGGTCCAAGATGAAGGAGGTGGTGAGTGAGTTTTCTATGTCTGATGAGGATGTGTTAGTCAAATCCAAGGGAAAAGGAAAATTCAGTAGAGAGAAGTCCGGCAAACGCAAGTCTGAAACTTTTGACGAACATGGTTCTGTGTAGAGAATGAGAAGTGAAGTCAGCCTTAGCTCTGAATGCCTGAGGCATCAAAAAGTTCTGATGGGTCGTATGTTTGACCCAGCAATCTCTGAGATGGCTGGAATGCACCAAATTCTGGAAATGGTCGAGTTTCAACGCTGGGGGCATCTATTTCAAATTGATGCACCTAAGTATATGAGGATGAGGTACAAAGCTTCTTTGCTAGCCTCTTTCCCGTTGAGACTGGACGCATTTGTGCCTTGGTCAATGGGGTGGACATCTTGTTCGATGTAAAGTTGCTTGGAGATATTCTTAAGGTTCCTACAGCTGGTGTGTCCAGTGTAAAAGATGTATGTCAGTTTAACTTCAGAAATGCCATGTTAAAAGATAATGCAAACCAGAAGGGGGACCAGATCCATAAGAAAGCGCTACTCCCTATCTATCAGCTGCTGTTTGAATTGGTTAACAAAGTTCTATTGCCTCGAGCTGAGATGAGGTCAGTGACTTCTAAGTCTGACCTATTCTTGATGGTGCAACTGGATAGTTTTACTCTTGTGAGTCTGCCTACTATTATGATTGAACACATGCAAAAGTTTGCCACCTTCAAAGATGGTAATCATGGACTTCCCTATGGGTTCCTGCTTACTTAAATATTCAAATTCTTTGAATTCCATTGGGGATAGGCAAAGTGGGGACTAGGAAACAGACTTTCTCACAGACAACTTTGGGAGAGTGTGAGTACATAGAAAAGAATGGAGGGTAAAAAGTACATCAACCGTCTCACAACTTAGTAATGCTTAGAACAGTACAGTTGAGAAAATTCGTCGGTTGAAGGCCAGGAATGCTATCCTGGAAGGTCAGCAAGCCCAAGGGGTTCCGGTGTCAAATAATGAAGTAGCTTGTTTGACAAAGGAGAATGTTGATCTCAGCGCGCAAGTAGAGAACCTGAAAGCAGAACTGCTCAATGAGCAAAAGTCGGAAAATGCCCGAATAGACCTCGTTTTCCAAATACCCTTTACTCCTAGTGTCCCCTAAGTACCCCTTCAGTGACCAGTTTTTGGAAATGTTTGTTAAGTTTTCTTTTATGTTTTGGCAGATGTTTTTGTTTTCCTTTTTTTACGTGGTTGGGATGAAACACTACTGCTCCCGTTTTAACAAGTCCAATGTTGCCTTTCGCTTTTTCAAAGCAAAGGCATATTAAAGTTTTATTAATATCAATCCTTGTTTTATTATGTCAGTACTCTCCTTCTGTGTTTCTATTCTCTATCATGATTGTGTGCACATATGTGGCATGAGTTAGCTTAGCTGGACTTCTTTGTGTTGTTATTCTGTCTGTATTTTTTTTTAATGATGCCAAAAGGGGAAAAATAATATGGCCATCAACTCAGGGGGAACACATGTGTTACGAAAGGCATAGAGTCAGGGGGGACATGTGTTCCCCTGTTACTTAATCCGGTTCTTACTACTCTAAATCCACTCTATAAATGTTAAATTTGTCATCATCAAAAAGGGGGAAATTGATAGGTTTTAAATGTTCTTGCCTTATGTTTTGATGATCTAACAAACTTACTGTTAAGAACCAGATAGGGAACCTGACCTACTCGGACTATACTGCAAGCTTAACTAATTCCATCTAAATGGAAACTGCTACAGCTTCAGGAGCTAGGAATCCAAACAAGGGATCTGATACCCTTGTGGTTTCCGCATCACAGTACAAAGTCAATTGGACACACCTGGAAATGAAGTGACTGACTGCACTGCACTGTTTCTGCCACATTGCACTATTTCCAGCGCTCACTCATTCTTTGACCAACTAAAGTGCTCACATCATTTCAAGTGATGTGATCAAAGTGTACCTACAATGATTTTATACAAAATATCACCTGAATGTTTCAGTTTCTCATTCAAGCTTCTTGCCAAAAACAGAGAAATCAATCCTCACAAGCTTGAAGAACAAAGTTAAACGCAACTACGGACCAATTCTTAAAGATAGCTTGTTGTTGTCCTAGTTGAGTTGTAACTTTGTGATTGTACTTATTGTATCTCCTAAACTGCTTAGCTAGAAGAGTTTGATTAGGAATCCTCTTGTAAATCCATAAACTCCTTGAGTTTATGTTGTGACTAGGTTTAGTCATAAGCAAAAGCCTTTGTAACTATAGAGTCACAAAGTGGCTTGTGGTGAGAGCATCACAAATTAGTAAAAGTCTTTGTAACAAGGAAGTCACAAAGTGGCTTGTGGTAAGAGTACCACAAGTTAGTTGAGTAAATTCTTTGTAATGGAGTCATTGCAAAGTGACTTGTAATAGGCTTTTACAAGTTAGTGAAGTTGAAAGCCTACACGTGTAGGTCATGGTTTTTTGATCCCCTTGTGTGGGTTTTTTTCCACTCTGCCTTATTTACATATTGCTTTATTAGTATTCTTAGCAGAATCTCGTAGAGGACTAGGTACTCTACTGATTGGCGGACTCACACAAATTAACAAATCTAATAATCTATGTGCAATAATCCATGGGAAAACAAGATATAATATCAAAATAAAGTAGAAATCACTTATCCTCAAAGTGGTGAAGAAATTCTCTCAAAAATTCGCCTCTAGCCAAGCTCCAAAACTCAAGATAATGAAAATAAGCCAAACTCTCGAAATATAATCTCCCGCCAATGACTTCCGTATCTGCGGACAAAACAATCGCTTCTGCATGGCACAATCCTCGCAGATATGCAAATCACTTAACTAGCCAACCAGTCGCTTCTGCGCACTCCATCCGCTCCTGTGGAGCCTTTGGTGCGCTTCCAACACACATCTGCGCATGTGCTTCCGCGCAGACAAGTCCACATTTGCGGACTCCCAAGCTCAAGCCAAGCTCCACTTCTGCGACCTCCTCTCCGCCTCTACGACCTCGCACTTGCGCCAAAAGTTGCGCATGTTGATGCACCAGAACCAATTCTGCCAACATGCAACAACATTATCCGAAATCAATCTGAAATACACCTGAGTCCCCCTCCCTGGGACCCCATCCAAACATACCAACAAGTCTGAAAGCATTATCCAAACCTATCCAAATGCTCAAAACACTATGAATAATATCAAAATCAAGAATCGACGATCAAAATCAATCTCTTAAGTTTCAAACTTTCTAATTTCTGCAAACATGTCCGAACCAAGCCTAAACATTCTGAATTCCTACCAAACTTCACACACAAGTCCCAAACCACTAAACGAACCTATTTCAAGTTTCGGAACAACAATTCGAATTCGATATCATCAAAGTCGACTCGCGGTCAAACTTATGACTCTCCAAATCTTCAAGTAGCCAACTTTCGGCAAATAAAGCCAAAACATGTTAGGAACCTCCAAATCTGAACATACACTAAGCCCAAAATTATTATACGAACCTACTGGAACAATCAAATCACTAATCTGAGGTCGTCTACACAAAAGTCAAACCTTGATCAATTCTTATTACTTAAGCTTCCAACAATAGAACTAAGTATTTCAATTCACTCCCAAACCTTCCCGAAACCAAAACAACCATCCTCACAAGTTACAAAACAACAAACAAGCATACATGAAGCATTAGATAGGAAAATGGAGTTCAAATGCACAGAATAAGTCGTTACGTTATTCTATGGTCACCCGTGTGTTGTTAAAGCCTTAAATATTGTGGATGCCAACGTCGCCGCTAAAAATAATTTCAACTCAAAGAAAAATGTTTTTACTTTGAGGTTTCCATTGACCTCCTAAACCCATTCTAATGTACTAACAGATAATGAGAGATCTCCAACTTCCAAGAATTCCTTTTTTGGTTCGCATCTAAAATTCTCGGCTCCGAATCCAACGGCTAAATTCTCACTGTTCATACCTAGAGAAGAGCTATTCCAACTGATCATCCAGTCAAGATTAGAACAAATTAAACTGCCCTGAGATTAACAGAATGTAAGCACATTACGTACCTTGTTGAAGTTTTGTTCATAGTGTTTCTCTATTCTCATTGAGTTCTTCTTAATGCCATTAACTGCTACAAAGACATAAAATAATCAGCGAGTACATGCATGTGAAAGCTCAGTTACTGAAAAGCCAAAGGCTCAGGAAATACTATAATAGCCTTCAGTAAATTCTTTGTTTTTTTTTTCCCTATGGGAGTCAGTAGTGATGAAGGACCAAGGAGAAGAGGGCAAAATTGGAGAATATCTTCACATTTGTTAGTCAATAAGAACTGAAAAAACTAGTACAAAAGTGTGGAGAGTATAACTTGCAGTTCAGACTAGTTTCGAGCAGAAGAATCAAAATGCTAGATTCAATATTGTAACAAAGGAAGAACTGTACAAAGTATAACCAATGTACAGGATGAATCAAAAAACAGGCCTTTAAACCAGCTTAAAAGTCTCCTCATATCCCTACAGCATCAAGAAGCTGTGAATGTTCTGCCACAGAAACCAGCGAATTCGCAACAATGGCACCACTAGCAGCAACTGCAGGCACTCCAATGCCAGGAAAAGTAGAGTCTCCACAGCACAAGAGTTGTGGAATTGGTGTTGAATGTCCAGGAAATGTGCCTTTACCTGCAGAGGAGAATCCAAGATAAGGTCAGTGGGTTCAGAATGAGTGTGATTTTATTATCAATTTAACTTTAATTCTTTTTGCATATATATACATAGTTAATAAAATCGAGAGCAATGAGTTCAAATGAACACACTGAAGCCGACCTAGATCCACCTATGTTTACCTGCTAATATAGCTGGCCCATAAGTCCCTCTGTTTCTTCTAAGAAATCTTTTATGTGTTAATGGAGTTCCAACTAATTTCACCTCACACTTCTCGCAATTAAACCCTGGACCAAGTGCTTTCTCCACAGCCCTCCACAATACCTGCCATGTAAACAGAAAATCAGGTTAAAAGGGACCTCAATATGCACACCTATTTACAGCTACCTGAAGTGAAAAGTTCAACAAGTTCTTGACTGAAGGTCACAAATTGCAAAGATAAACACAGAGAAGGAAAAGAAAAGTCAATGAGAATAAACTTAACAGGAAATATCTATAGCATAAATAGGCTATGCACAATCGCTTGAGCATTGTGGCTTAACTTCTGAATCAAGATAAAAGACGCAGCATCTAACAATGTGATAGCTAACATCATACTAATGAGACATAAATAATGCAAATTGATCAGTAATACTATCATCTCAAGATTTTGTAGATAATGAAGCCGGACCACTGTTTATCATCAATAAATAAGAGAACAAGGAGTACCTCAGATCTTTCAGCCTTGAGGTTTTTGTACTCATTGCTTCGGCGATCAAGACCTTCCCAAATTTCAAATGGCTCAGTTCCAGGGGTATAGGCATGCAAAATATGCTTTCCAGGTGGAGCAAGATTTGGACTGAGCACACTAGGCACGGATATCAGCACAACATTCTGATCAGCATCAACCCCTCTGTCCCAGTCATTTACTACTATATGATGGATTCCCAGGTCATCAGGTATACCCTAAACATCCATTTCAATGGACATAAAAGAATTCATGAAACGCGACACCCAGAGACATGTTTTAATGGCTATGAAGCAATGTCAATCAGAAAAAAAGGAAATATCTCCACAACCCACCCACAAGAGGAAGAGCATAAAAGAATGGAACAAGCAGAATAGTACTAACATAATTACCTCGAAAATGACCTTTCTAATCATTATATCATATGATTGGATAGTCCAGTTTATGTGGTCTTTTACTGTCAATCCATGAAGATCATATTGCATTGCCACAGCCTACTAATAGAATTCTCAACAATGCATCGTTATGCTATAGCTTACCTCTGCATCAAAACCCAAATGCAGATGCATGAACGATTCACACTGTGGGGTCGATTTGATGTTGTCTCGGTATGATTTTGGGACAACTTCTGGAGGCAATAAGCTCAAGGTATCCCACATAGATGCATTGCTAACCACAGCCTTCTTGGCACGAACAAACTGCAGCATCAAATATTTTGGTTTATGTTTTTGACAAGGAAAAAGCACAACCTTAATCAAAATGTCGTGTATCATTTCACTATGCATCATAGTTTTTATTTACTCACTTGGCCACCTCTTAATTTGACTCCAGCAGCTCGGCCATTTTCAACAACTATGTTTTCTACGTGACTCTTGAGAGAAATCCTCCCACCAAATTTTTGTAATCCTCGAACAAGAGCATCAACAATTGCTCCACTTCCTTGAAGTGGATATTCTAGAGTGCAACCCGGCTTATACCATTCTGAAAACATGTACACCTATGAAGCATAAAGGATGACATTGATCTACATTAATGAATAAGAAAAATAAATAGAAGAAGGTTAAACATAAAATCAAATAAAGAATTTGTGAGACATGAAGATGAGATTAATACAAGATCGGCTTAATCCCAATGCATGCCAACCAAGTGAAAACCATTAAATTCATTCAGCAAAAGTAGGTTGTTGCAGCCATCACATTTGTCAATAGTGATGCAAAATGAGAAGTGTAAACGGGGAAAGATTCCCATGCTTTGGACTTTGACATTAGGTATGAACATATTTCATGTTTAGCAAACAAGTTAAGTTTAAACTGAATCACCTCTAGTACGAATTGAGCTCTCACATAGTGTGAACCACAAATACAAACTCGGTATTGAAATCCATAAAAGGGATAAACTTACTGGGATATGCTCAAAATTTCTGGTACTCACTGGAAAATAAGTAGGCAATATGCTCAAATTTGACAGTAATCTACAAGACCACCTTTTGGATTTCAATCATAGGATGGAACTGAGGTCCTATTATAAAAGTGAACTTTAAGAAACTCTTAATTTCTGCGGCAAAACCAACAAAATCTTAAGCAAGAGAAAAGTAGACAATTGCAGTGTGCGCAAAACCAAAATTAGCATATTAATCTAGAAGGTAATTTCCAGATTCCAATATTACTGTGTGAGGTCCTACTGTAGAAGTAGAATGCAGTATTTAATGTCTATAGTGCAACTGATGAATTATAAAATCCTAAGAGAAAAAACAGCTAGCTTGTCACCATATTTTTACAAATAACATCATGGAGGAAGCAACACGCATGATTTAGAGACAATTGAGCAAAGATCAATCAATTTTTTTTTCTGATAGATGCAAACAACATTAACTTCCAAGAAATATCTCTAAAGGTAATATGCATGTCCCATAATTACCATTTCTGCTGAGAGTATGCCGTTAGTTTTGACCCCGGCAAGCAAGAAGGCTAGGAGATCCAGCCAATTTCGTATAAAAGGTTCTTTTATCCCCAAAGAATCAATGATTTCCGAAAAGGGTCTGAGAAGCTTGGTAGCACCAAGGGCTCCTTGAGGTCCCATTTGAGCAAAAGTTTTTAAGAGAGAAGGTGCATATCTAGCAGCAGCAGTTGAAATAACACCCAAGTCACCTCGGATGGATAAAGGAGGTAGAGCCATTGCAGCTGCTGAGATTGGAAGTATTGCGTCCTGTAAAAACAACACTCTATGCAAATGAGATAAGATTCGATAACAGAGAACAGTAAAGAGCTCTTACAAAAGTTGGAGAGAAAGGGACTGCCGAGAGATGTCAGCTAAATTGTAAAAATGTGTCTCTCAGTCTCTGAGTATTCGAGCAATAAATCATGTAAGAAAACATGTAAGGAAAGTATCCAATACTCACGAGAAGTTTCCTCCACTCTCTCGCTGAATCTGGTCCTGCATACTTCTCCAGATCCTGAATGGTGAGAAAGATTATCATGAAGCATGTTAAAGGAAATACAATGTGAAGCTTGCAAACAATGAAAACACACAGGATAAATTTTTACTGATGTCCATGAAACATGTTACCAAAAGCAACCAGCAGGTCAGACCTTGAAAAATTCCGTTGGGCCAATGCGTGACAAGAATTCACCTTCAGGTACATATACCATCCATGAGTCATAATTTGCACAGGGAATTGATTCACCTAATGCATCAAGAACCTGAGAAACATATCAATAAGTTGAGTTGCATTTTCTAACAAGAAGACAGACTAAATGTCCAATAAATTGCAGTAAAGAATTACTAGTTAATTAGGCCAAGCAAAGAATGGTTTTAAAAAAATGGAGCCGCAAGTCACTTATTTCTCACTGAACAAAGGCATGAAGGATCAAGAACATATTGTCGTCAAGCCATCTGTTCTACCAGATTTGCAGTGCAACAGGACACGTCAACTTTTCTAGAAATAAGAATGAAATGAAAATTGGTGACCTGAACTTATTGAAGCTATTGTCCTAAAACTTCAAATCCCGCTTGCTACCCTCCCACCCCGAAACAAAATCTACAGAATACAACGCATAGAGTAGTTTTACATAAAGAGTAGCACATATTGTCAATAAAAGCATGTTGCACTAATAAATGCATATCTGGCTATCCAAGGGAAAGGAAGCTAGTAGGTTCTTCAAATTGTATCTCAAAGCCGGTTTCTAAGACCATCCAACTTAAAGGTGATGAAACACATTGACTGACAAATAAAAAATAAATTCAAAGAGTTCATTCAAAGGCAATTAAACCAGAATTCAGCATAAAAAGTGTTTGAAAGCAATTAAAAAAACTGGCCCGTTGATTGTAGCAGCTTGGCCTCTCATGGTTTACATCCACCATAACCTTTCACATTAACATACATGTTTTCTTATATATATTAGTGAAACTGATCCCATTAAAACGTTTGTCAGCTCCAGCACTATTCTTCATTCTCACAGTTAGATAGTGAATGGACAGGATTTCACAATCAGCCATTCCAGGAGATTAAGTTCAGTGTTATACGTACTGTTGAATTTTGTAACTCACGCACATCCTAAATATTTAACTATTAAGAGGAAGACCATAATTATGTTCCGTCCTCAACGTATGCATAAAACGTCAATAGCTAGCTCTTCAAAGTTTCACAGTACTGATTTGCTGCAATTTTTGTGGTCATTGCTATTCATGATTGATCAGTCGCTTCTTAGGTGCTCAACAACACGTTAGGATGAACTTCTAGGTAGAGAAAAAGCCAGTAAACTGTCTTCAGCTTCTCCGCGGATGTTTAATTTGTTAACATCTGATACATTTTATTTCATGAGTGGTAGCATAAGAATGTCGATGCGACAAAGAAAATGCTAATATCGGATGCCCTAAAGAGGAGTTCTATCCACATAAGACGAATGCTACATTTGGAAGGAAGGTCTAGGAATGAAAAGGGGAAATAATGCTAGTATCTTTGTCTCAAATACACCAACTGCTGAACCTCTTTTCCTTATCTTTGAATTCATTTACATTCTAAGTAAACAAAGCAAAATTGTAAGCAGATAGAGTGTAACCTGTGCTAATGGATTTGCCTGAGGACCTCTTGATTGAAAACCGGAGAACAATGATGGACCAGAGTCAAATTTGTACCCTTTAATATCAAAAGAGTGAGCTGCACCCCCAGCTACATCATGGCTTTCGAGTACTAAAACATCTTGGCCATACCTAGCAAGAAGTCCACCACAGCATAGCCCACCTATACCGCTTCCAATAACAATGATATCTGCTTCTGGCTTGCCTGCACATAATTCTTGCAGTCAAAAAAACATGTTCCTGTAGAGAGAGACAACTTATCTGCATTAGAAGTCTACACAAGCTGATCCTCTCATAGTATTACTTCAGAAGTACATGTTTTTCCTTCGCTGGAATGTCAGTTTACGCTGAGGTCCATATTTCATGGATTAACAATGAGATACATCACCAGTTATCATGAAGAGAACAATTTTAACAGACATTAGAAACCAGGAATTTTTAATAGGCAGACATATCGTGCATAGATTTGTTCTTTTTTTTTATAAGGAAAAAGTACTCCATTTGTCCCATGTAATTTGATGGAACACAGAATGGTAATGTGACTTGTAAAAGACAGCTACAAGAAACTGAGACCCCCTCCTTTTCAAAAAGAAAAACTTTTAAGATATGTAGTCTTAATTAAGCCATAACATTTATGTGGCTTATAAAACTACTAAGCTTGGGATCTGAAGCCTGTCATGTCACTTGTGTGGCTATAAATACTTTTTATTAAGTAAATATTGAAAAGTATCAATTTTTTTTAAACTAAGAAAATATTGTCAATCTTTTTCAAAGAGATAGGAATTATACATTTTAGAATATCCAAAATTGAGAAGCATGTAAGCACATTCTCTCCCATCCCAATTTGTTTGGCACTTTTGGCTTGTTGAATAGTGTTATTTTGACCAATTTTCGGAGCTATCATTTTCCCTAAATTGAAGTTTACATATTCAGAAACTACACTAAAATTACTACTAAAAGTTTTTGTTACACCAAAGTACCAAGCATATGTTAAAAAACCGTAGTCAATATGTAGTTAATTTGACTCTCGGTTAGCTAAAACAATGACACAATACTTAAAACACACACACAGAGAAAGTGCCCAACCTTGTTTTGAGGTAAGAGTGGAGGAAGGATAGCCGTTAGAAGTGGCAGAGACTTCGTTGCGCGCCAAAACTGTGCGACTTCGTTTAGTGGAGCGGAAGTTGAGAAGGGGAGAAAAAGGTTGAAACCTCAACGCCATTGATTCTTGATTCTCAAATCTCAATGCAGCTAATAGGCTAGCACAAATTAATGTGTCACTATATTTTTCTCCATGTACACGTGTTAATTTTTGTTGTATAGCAGTCGTTGATATTGCATTTGGAAGTGGCCACGTTCTAAGTTTCTGCACCAGAGAAACCAAAGAAGAAAAGATCATAAAAGGTCCACTGTTATAAAATAAAGATTATAAAGTAAAACAAGTATAGAAAAAAACGGATATATTATTCGAATTCAAACTGATGTACATAATGAACTGAAATCTCTTCTATTTATAGAAGAAAGTAAGTTGTTGTGTAAGCTGTTATGCAAGCTGCTGTGTAAGCTGCTACTACAAGTTGTTGTGTAAACTGCTACTACAAGCTGCTGCGTAAGATACTACTATACCAGATATGGATAATCTTCTACTAAGAGCAATGTTTATCCATAACGGAGTACTGAATGGATAAGCTTATTATACCCGGTATGGATAATCTTCTACCGAGGGTAATGTTTATCCATAACCGGGTACCGAAGTGATAAGCTTCTTCAGGAAGCATATTTCCAATAGAGTACTAAATGGATAAACATATTTATGGTGGAGTCCCATATGGATAAGCTTCTTCAGGAAGATTATTTACAACGGAGTACTAAATGAACATCCATAATATAATATATTTATAACACTCCCCCTTAGATGTTCATTAAAAGATAATGTGTCTCATTAAAACCTCACTAAGAAAAAACACGTGGGAAAAAATTCTAGTGAAGGAAAAAGAGTACACATATTTAGTAATACGCATTGCTAGGTGCCTCATTAAAAACCTTATAAGGAAAACCCCATGGGAAAAAACCTTAGTAAGGGAAAAAGAGTGCATCGCCTATTTTACTCCCCCTGATGAAAACCTTGTTTCAAATATTTGAGTCTCCGCATTCCAATCTTGTATACCATCTTCTCAAAAGTTGAAGTTGGCAAAGATTTAGTGAATAAATCTGCTGGATTATCACTTGAACGGATTTGTTGCACATCAATGTCACCACTTTTCTGAAGATCGTGTGTGTAGAATAATTTTGGTGAAATGTGCTTCGTTCTATCTCCTTTTATAAATCCTCCCTTCAATTGGGCTATGCATGCAGCATTGTCTTCGTATAAAATTGTGGGTCTTTTCTCACATTCCAAACCACATTTTTCTCGAATAAAATGAATTATTGATCTCAACCATACGCATTCCCTACTTGCTTCATGAATAGCTATTATCCCAGCGTGATTTGAAGAAGTAGCAACAATAGATTGCTTTGTGGAGCGCCATGATATGATAGTACTTCCATATGTAAAGACGTAGCCGGTTTGAGATCGAGCTTTATGGGGATCAGATAAATAACCTGCATCTGCATAACCAACAAGGTCTGCACTATCTTTGTTAGCATAAAACAAACTCATATCAAGAGTTCCCTTTAAATATCGCAATATATGCTTAATCCCGTTCCAATGTCTCCGTGTAGGAGAAGAACTATATCTTGCTAGTAAATTAACAGAAAATGCTATGTCAGGCCTTGTAGCATTAGCAAGATACATTAGTGCACCAATTGCACTGAGATAGGGTACTTCGGGACCAAGGAGTTCCCCGTCCTCTTCTGGAGGTTGGAACAAATCCTTATTCACTTCAAGTGATCGAACAACCATTGGTGTACTCAATGGGTGCGCCTTTGTCCATGTAAAAGCGTTTTAAGACCCTTTATGTATAGGCTGATTGATGGATAAAGATCACGTCTGCTAAATGTTCAATTTGCAGACCAAGACAAAGTTTTGTCTTTCCAAGATCTTTCATCTCAAATTCTTTCTTAAGATATTCAATTGCCTTTTGGAGCTCTTTTGGAGTTCCAACAAGATTTATGTCATCAACATAAACAGCAAGTATAACAAATTCTGATGCCATTTTCTTTATAAAAATACATGGACAAATAACATCATTTATGTAACCTTCTTTCAGCAAATATTCACTAAGGCGATTATACCACATGCGCCCAGATTGCTTTAAACCGTACAAAGATCTTTGTAATCTGATTGAATACATTTCCTGAGATTTTGCTTCAGGCATTTTAAATCCTTCAGGGATTTTCATATAAATTTCATTATCAAGTGAACCGTACAGATAAGCTGTAACTACATCCATTAGATGTATTTCAAGTTTTTCATGTAGTGCTAAACTGATGAGATATCGAAATGTTATGGCATCCATAACAGGTGAATATGTTTCATCAAAATCGATTCCAGGTCGTTGTGAGAATCCTTGTGCAACAAGGCGAGCTTTGTATCTTTCAACTTCATTTTTATCATTCCTTTTTCGCACAAAAACCCATTTATGACCAACTGATTTTATACCAGCAGGTGTTTGGACTACTGGTCCAAAGACCTCTCTTTTAGCAAGTGGCTTCAATTCCGATTGAATTGCCTCTTGCCATTTTGGCCAATCAGATCCTTGTCGACATTCTTCGACAGATCGAGGTTCAAGATCCTCACTATCTTGCATAATATTAAGTGCAACATTATATGCAAAAATATTATCTACCACTATTTCAGATCAATTTAAATTAATCCCATCACTGATCGAACTTATTAAAATTTCCTCACTCACATGAGCTTCGGGTTCATTAATTTCTTCAGGAATCTCAGAACTAATCAGATTTTGGGTCTCTTCAGGAGATCCCTTCATAGTATCGTTTTGATCATTTGTCGATTTTCTTTTTCGAGGATTTCGATCCTTAGAACCCAAAGGCCTACCATGCTTCAGGCGTGCTTTAGGTTCACTATCTCTCATGCTAGTAGATGGTCCTACTGGGACATCAATTCAGATAGGCACATTCTCTGCTGGGATATGTGACTTAGTTATCCTTTTCAAATCAGTAAATGCGGCTGGCATTTGATTTGCTATATTCTGTAAATAGATGATCTTCTGGACCTCCTGATTACATATAGGGGTACGAGGATCAAAGTGAGATAATGATAAAATTTTCCACACAATTTCTCTTTTGATTTCCTTTTTCTCTCCCCCTAATTGTGGAAACTTTATTTCATCAAACCGACAATCTGCAAATCGAGCAGTAAATAAATCTCCTGTTAATGATTCAAGATAGCGAATAATAGAGGGTGATTCAAACCCAACATATATTCCTATCCTTCTTTGTGGTCCCATCTTACTACGTTGTGGTGGTGCTACTAGCACATATACAGCACATCCGAAAATTCGTAGATGGGCAATGTTTGGTTCATGACCAAAAACTAATTGTGACGGAGAATATTTATTATAATGTGTCGGTCTGAGATGGATAAGTGATGCTGCATGCAAGATAGCATGGCCCTAAGCAGTAGTGGGCAATTTTGTTTTTCATAAGTAGTGGTCTTGCTATCAATTGCAGGCGTTTAATAAATGACTCTGCAAGGCCATTTTGAGTATGAACATAAGCTACAGGATGTTCAACTTTTATCCCAACGGATAGACAATAATCATCAAAAGCTTGAGATGAGAATTCTCCAGCATTATCAAGGCGAATAGCCTTTATAGGATAATCTGGGAATTGTGCCCTTAATCGAATTATTTGGGCTAATAGCTTTGCAAATGCCAGGTTGCGAGATGATAGTAGGCACACATGAGACCATCTTGAAGATGCATCTATTAGGACCATAAAATATCTAAACAACCCACTTGGTGGGTGAATAGGTCCACATATATCCCCATGTATACGCTCTAAAAAGGCAGGGGATTCAATACCAACCTTCATTGGTGATGGTCTAGTGATCATTTTTCCTTGATAACAAGCATCACAAGAAAATTCGTCATTTGTAAGAATCTTCAAGTTCTTTAATGGATGCCCACTCGAATTTTCAGTAATTCATCTCATCATTATTGATCTGGGATGGCCCAAAAGGCCATGCCAAAGCACAAAAGTATTTGAATCCGTAAACTTCTGGGTTACGATAGAGTGTGCTTCAATTGTACTAATTTTTGAATAGTATAAGCCAGAAGATAAAGTTGGTAACTTTTCTACAATGCATTTCTGGCCAGAAATATTCTTTGTAATACAAAGATATTCCCTATTCATTTCATTTATTGTCTCAACATGATACCCATTTCGGCGGATATCTATAAAACTCAACAAGTTTCTTCGGGACTTGGAGGAGAACAATGCATTATCTATAATAAGTTTTGTTCCCTTAGACAGAAATATTATAGCTCTTTCGGAGCCTTCAATCAAAGTTATATTACCAGAAATTGTTGAAAGATTTGCTTTTTCCTTATGCAAATAAGAAAAGTATTTCTGATCGTTGAATATGGCATGAGTTGTTCCACTATCAATAACACAAATATCTTCATGATTTGTCTTTGATCCAAACATAATTTGAGGGTTATCCATATTCTTCAAAATAACATAAATAAAATATATTATAGTAAACATCATTATCAAAGCATAACTTTTATTTATGTACAACAATTACATAACCATACTATCTATTACAAACAACAAAAATTAAAATATTTACATTTCTACAGATTCACTACCGATTACATGACTTGTTTCTCCTTCTGGGAGTGCAAAGTAATCAGCTACATCCAAATGCATGAAGTCTAAATTATCTTCAGAAATAAAATTTGCTTCAGCATTTTTCTCTGTCTTCTTCAGGGAGGCTTGATAAAGCTCAACCAGGTGCTTTGGCGTACGGCAGGTACGTGACCAGTGCCCTTTTCCTCCACATCTATAGCATGCATTTTCTACATTTGGCGCTTGCACCGCTTCATACTTTTGTTCCTTCCTTTTCAACTGTTGGTGGCGAGGAGGCTTCTTTGGTGCATTATTATTACCATGATTGGGGTTTCTTCCCCGACCACGGCCATGACCACGACTGGGGCCACGACCTCTTCCACGTTTAGCTTGGTGGAAGTTCGTCTCATTCACTTCAAGGAATGGACAAGAACCAATAGGTCGGCTTTCATGATTTTTCATTAATAGCCCATTATGTTGCTCTGCTATAAGAAGATGTGAGATAAGTTCAGAATACTTTTTAAATCTCATCTCTCGATATTGCTGCTGCAGGAGCATATTCGAGGCATGAAAAGTGGTGAAAGTTTTCTCCAACATATCATGATCAGTAATATTATCACCACATAATTTCAATTGGGAAATAATTCTGAATATAGCAGAATTATACTCACTGATAGATTTAAAATCTTGTAGCCTTAGATGAGTCCAATCATAACGTGCATGTGGAAGAGCGACCATCTTCAGGTGGTCATATCTATCTTTCAAATTATTCCATAGTATGACTGGATCTTTAATAGTGAGATATTCCATTTTCAGGCCCTCATCAAGGTGATGGCGTAAGAATATCATTGCTTTGGCACAGTCTTGGTTTGATGCCTGATTTTTATCCTTGATGGTGTCTGCCAGATCCATCGCATCAAGATGAATTTCAGCATCAAGCACCCAAGACATGTAGCTTTTGCCTGATATATCCAGGGCTACAAATTCAAGTTTAGAAAGATTTAACATTATTTAGGAAAAGAAAGTTCTTACCTCTAATACTTTTAAAGTATTTGCTCGAGATGTCAGAGTTTTGTGCTGATAACGTGTTATAAAATAAAGACTATAAAGTAAAGACAAGTATAGAGAGAAACTGATATATTATTCGAATTCAAACTGATGTACATAATGAACTAAAATCTCTTCTATTTATAGAAGAAAGGAAGTTGTTGTGTAAGCTGCTACTACAAGCTGCTGTGTAAGCTGCTGTGTAAGTTGCTACTATACCAGGTATGGATAATCTTCTACTGAGAGCAATGTTTATCCATAACGGAGTACTGAATGGATAAGCTTATTATACCCGGTATGGATAATCTTCTACCGAGGGTAATGTTTATCCATAACCGGGTACCGAAGTGATAAGCTTCTTCAGGAAGCTTATTTCCAATAGAGTACGAAATGGATAAACATATTTACGGTGGAGTCCCATATGGATAAGCTTCTTCAGGAAGATTATTTACAACGGAGTACTAAATGAACATCCATAATATAATATATTTATAACATCCACAACTTAAAAAGCCTCGAACAATAAATTTACCTTCAACCGTAGGAAAAAATAACTATGCAAAATGACCTAATAGCCCCCTAAACTTGCATCGATTTTTGAATGGAAAAAGGGCCAAATATACCCCTTTATTTTCTGATATTGTCTACATTTAACCTCGTTTATACTATCCGACCAAATTTACATCTACCATTATATTATCCGGCCAAATTTACCCCTACCATCAGTAAACTTTTAAAAATTACCCCTCAGCCCGTCATGTGACCTAGAATCTCCCAAACCATTTTAATTAAGTCACGTATTCTTCTTCTTGATCCACTATTTTCGAAATAAATTGCATTTACCTACTTTCTTAGTTAGAAAAAAATAAGAGAAATAAATATTAAAATAATACAACGGTTAGTAAACAAAGTATAGTAAATTGAAGAATCTAAATTAGGTAGCTTATCTAAATTTTAAAAGTATTTACAACATCCCAACTTTAATAGATTCATCGGAAAAGGGTCATATTTGTCCCTGTACTCTTTAAAAAAGGTTTATATTTGCCATTCGTTATACTTTTTTGATATATGTATCCTTACCGTTATACTTTAGTATCATATTTGCCCTTGTACTCTTCAAAAAGGATTACATTTGCCCTTCGTTATACTTTTTGATATATTTATCCTTACAGTTATACTTTAGGATCATATTTGCCCCTCATCTATTAAATCTCCATGTCCCACCTTTGTTTTCCTACATGGCGCCTATGTGGATTTCTTTTTCTTCCAATTTAAATATGGTCACCTATTTAAGATAATTTAACCTACCCACCCAATTTAAATATGGTCACATATTTAAGATAAAATTCTTTTTCAGCTCCATGTTTTTCGGATAACACCGGCAACATATTGGCAAACAAGAACTTTGAACTCAAAATCACTAATATGATACAACTCACTATTATTGCAGTAGCCAAAGTAAATTACGAGAAGTTGCACAATAATGGAGTTAATGACAAAGGTCAGTGCTTAGAATAGAGCACTGACAGAAGCCTAAAACTCGAAGAAAACATTCAAGTTTATTTAAGAAAATGTCAAGATGAGTGAAGTTTTGAATAGCCTCTATAAGCGAGACTGAACCGAGTTGTCGTTGTCGGATGAATTAGAGGTAACACTATAGTTTCATTCACTCACTGTCCAAAATTTTCTCGCTTGGACTTGATTTGATAGGTTGCCGCTGCTATCCAAAAAATATGGAGTTGATCCGGAGAAGAGAGATGGATGAGTGGGGGGGTTGGGAATTAGGATTTCAGTTTATTTTAGTTAGTGGGTCTGGTTTAATTGGGTGGTCAGGTTAAATTATCTTAAATAGGTGACCATATTCAAATTGAAGGGGAAAAAATCCACATAGGCGCCATGTAGGAAAACAAATGTAGGACATGGGGATTTAATTGATGAGGGAAAAATATGATCCTAAAGTATCATTGTAAGGATAAATATGTCAAAAAAGTATAACGAAGGGAAAATGTAACCCTTTTTGAAGAGTACGAGGACAAATATGATCCTAAAGTATAACGATAAGGATAAATATATCAAAAACGTATAACGAAGGATAAATATAACCCCTTTTAAAGAGTACACGGACAAATATGACCCTTTTCCGTAGATTTATTGCATTAAAGGTATGAAGACTTTGCAAGTATTAGTGATAGAAGTTGAAGTTCTTTGGAGACTTTACATTGTCGAATTTAACTTTACTTTAATCAAATGCTTACGCATTGTGCACTCTTAAGTTAGTCGATCGAACTCAATACTAACCAGACAATAACAAAATATATTCGAATATACATGTATATACATGATGATCAACTGCCTATAATATACAATAAGTAGACCCACTGAATTCTACGGTATGTATATGATTAAAAAGTAAATTAAATTTTAAACCAATTCTAAATCCATTATCACAAGAGAAGTGAGTGCATTGATAATTAAAAATACAATGAATAATTTGTATAGCCTATTACCTTAGCATTCATAACAATAGCAATTTCTGAAAATAGTGGAGCAAGAAGAATAACAAGTGATTTAAATAAAAGAAAATTGGGAGATCTTGGATTACTTAACAGATTAAGGAGTAATTTTTAAAAGTTTGCTGATGGTATGGCTAACTTGGCCGGATAGTATAACAATAGAGGTAAATTTGTTTACATAGTATAATAGAGGTTAAATATAAAATATCCAAAAGTAGAAGGATATATTTGGTCATTTTTCCTTTTTAAATTTAGTAGATGAACTTTTGTTTGTCATATTTTTACACCTTCACTTGATGTGTTGAGTATAACAACTAACAAACACTTTTGATCATGCGCGTGTCTCAGGTGCACTTACTTAAATGATAAGTCAAATACTTAGCCTTACATCTAATTGTGAGTCCACCTTTAAAAAATAATTTTATCAAATTGCTAATTTTAAATTGAATTATGTGCTTTCATCTTATTCCACTATCTCTACCTCCACCACAACTCCGTCAATTGCCTCATCTCCACCATCTCCGCCTCTTTCACCAATTTTATCATAACTATCACCCTCAAGCCATTATGCCCTACTTTTTCTCTATCTAGATGAATAAAATTAGAAAATAAACTAATAAATTATTGGCCGATATGTAATGATCAAAAATCCAATCAAGGGATCGTGATGGAATCTAACATCTCTTACTAGGCAAGCCAACATTAACAACAATAACATAAGCATAATTAAACATCTAATAATAGAATATTCTAAATAAAAGTATAAAAGCTACGAAAATAACATAAAAAGTCCAAAACCACCACAACCATCATACACACCTCCTAAGACTGGTGTCATAGAGTACATGAGCTTCTAAAGAGTGCTAAATACTGTAACAGCTCGACCGATCATTTTGTGTATTTGAGCCCTATTTTTCCTTTTGATGCTTCATACATATGTATTTGGGGTTTAATAACTTGCGTGATTGGTTAGTTTCGTTCTCGAAAGGTTTTGAGTTGATTTGGACCCATTGGTTCTTGTTTTAGAAACCTAAGTTTAGAATGTTGACCAAAGTTTGACTTTTTTTAAAAACGACCCCGAAATAATATTTTGATGGATCTGATAAGTTCGTATCGTAATTTTGGACTTGGACGTATGTCCGGAATTGAATTTGGAGGTCCCTAGGTTGATTCGGCTTATTTTGCCGAAAATAGGCAATTTGAACGTTAGAAGTTTTCCCAAGTTTGATCGTAGGTTGACTTTTTGGCTATAGCAGTTTGGAATTTGATTTTGGGATTTGAAATAGATCCATTTTGCTATTTGGAACTTGATTGGTGGAGTTGATTTGATAGGATTCAGACGCTTGGTTGCAATTCTAAAGGTTCTTGAACTTTTCTTTAAAATTCATGCATTTGATGTCCGATTCGTAGTTCTATATTTTATTTTTATATTTGATCACGCAAGCGAGTTCGTATTTTTTTTAAGAATTGTGTGGATGTTTGGTTTGGAGCCCCGAGGGGTTGAGTGAGTTTCAGACGTGTTCCGAAAAGATTAGGACTCAAATACAGGCTGTTGGTGTGATGGTGTTGCAGTTATCGCAATTGCGAGCACCAGCATCACAATTGCGATCATCACAGGGGAATTGTGATACCTGGTTTGCATTTGCGAAGGTTAGGCTTAGGTGGGTTAGTTTGCATTTGCGATAATTTGGTCGCATTTGCGAAGCATGTGTCGCAATTGCGAGACTTTCTTCGCAATTGTGAGGGTTCACAATTTCAAACCCAGTGTTGCAATTGCGACATATGCAACTGAACATAAGTTTAGAAAGGCGAGATTTCATCTCATTTTCTCTCATTTTAGAACCCTAGACCCGGTAGGAGGCAATTTGGAGAGGGAATTTTCATCTACGAACATTGGGTAAGTGATTCTAATCAATTTTCAGCTATATTTCATGATTATATCTTAGATTTAAAATCAAATTTAAGATAATCAAGAGAAAAATTGGGAATTTTTGTCAAATTTTTGAAAAATGAAATTTTGGGTTTTGAAAGTCGATTTAGACTCGGATTTGAAAATATAATACATATATGGACTCGTGGAGTTATGCATAGTCGAAATCTACCTTTGAACCCGGGTTTTGATCAGATGGGCCCAGGATTGACTTTTGTTGACTTTTGGGGAATTGTGTAAAGATCATAGTTTTATCTATCATAATTGATTTTTCTTGCATTATTTGATAATATTAAGTCATTTTTATTAGATTTGAGCTTTGTGGAGGGGAATTTTAGGGGGAAAAGATATTTCGAGGGTTGATTTCGCCTTGTTGAGGTAAGTATCTCGTCTAACTTTTTGTGGGGGAAGTACCCATTAGGATTTGTATTGTTTGCATTATTTGTATTATGTAGAGATCGTGTACACGAGCTATGTGTGGTACTTTGAACGATTTAGACTTTTAGACTGCTTTCATGCATTTAATTGAATTATTCATAACATGTTGTATCTTTCATTGTTTAATTTACTCATGCTCTATTTGTCGTTATTAGCACTTACTCTATCTTTTATTTTTATATTTGCTCTTACATGCTTTAATTGAAGTTGTTACCTCTCTTATTGTTGAATTACTCTTACTTGAAGGTGTTATTTCGTGGGAATATCTTCTTGTTGGGTTATTGATGTTGAAGTTATGAAAGCTATTATCCCCTTTGAGGTTGAAGTTGTTGATTTTTGAGATAACATTCCTTGTTGAGTATTTCTCATTCATTTTGCTATCATTGATATTCTTATTCACATTGTTGTTGAGTCGTGGGGTATATATTTTGGTAACATTGGTATTGTTGATTTTGGCAAGTTGTGGCATATGGGCACATTTAGTGCGAGTTGTTATTGTGTTGTGATATTGATACGCATACAGCGGTATAAGGATAGGGGTTGATGTGCATGTGGCAACATAAGGTAGGATTTATGCACGTGTTGCTAGTAAGGGAATTACTTGAAACCATGCAGCGAGATAAGGGGGATAAAGTATGTGTATCTATTTCGGAAAAAAAATTCAAAAGATTCTAAATGAAATACTCACACGGCGATATAAGGAAAGATTATGATTTTGACTTGTGAAATGAGATTATGGGGTGTGGTACCTCGGTTGTGATTCTTGTTGTACTTTCTATGTTAAAAGGGATTAATAATTGAACAATTATTGTGATTCTTCTTTTGTCTTACTTGTATTTGTCCATATTTGTTTACTTGTTGTTTTATTCATATGATCACTTCTTGTTGCCTTTACCGCCTTAAGTTTTCATTGTTAGCTTCCATTATTCTACTGCGTTATTGTCATTCATTTCCTCGCTTTCTATTTATTAGAATACACTATACTTTGTTTAGTTTTTCTTGTCCTAGTAGGTGTCTTGACCTGTCCTTGTCACTACTCTATTGAGGTTAGGCTTGATACTTACTGAGTACCATGGCGGTATACTCATAATACGCTTCTAGCACATTTACAGATCCATGTACATCTGCTCATGCCGGACGTCAGTGATCAATTAGTTATTTTTGGAGACTTCAGGGTATACCTGATCAACGCCCGCAGGCCTCGGAGTCACCTTCTGTTATTATATCATTACTGTTTATCCTATTATAGGACAATGTTGTGTTAAAGATGTTAGAATATTCAGTAGAGCTTATGGCTCAGTTACACCGATTTTGGGGGATTTTGTTGTTGATGTTCCATTTTGGAGTTATTATGAGCTTTATCGGTTTATCTTATTATCTTAGTTTTGTTATTTCTATTAAGCTATTAATGAATGTTAGGCTTACCTAGTCTTAGATACTAGGTGCCATCACAATATCCTAAGGTGGGAGTTTGGGAGCATGACAAATTAGTATCAGAGCTCTAGGTTCATAGGTGTTACGAGTCATAAGCAAGTTGAGTAGAGTCTTGCAGATCCGTACAATGACGTCTATATTTATCTTCGAGAGGCTAGGGAACTTTTTGGAAATTCTACCTTGATTCCTTATCGTGCGAATTTGTTGATTTCAAAATCTGAGTTTTTGTATTTCTATTCTCTCACAGATGGTGAAGACACGCACTGCTAGAACCGCGTGAGGCCGGGGCCGGGGCAAAGGCCGATGAGGAGCACGTTCTGCAGCCAGAGCACCTGCCCGACCAGCGATTGAGTAGCCACTAGTAGCTCCGAGTAGGCACCCCTGATTCTTGTTGTTGCCCCTGGACTTCAGGATACCCTAGCATAGTTTTTGAGCATGTTCAGCATTGTATCTTAGGCAAGATTGATTCCCCTTGCACCAGCAACATCAAAGGCTGGGAGAGGAGCTAAGACCCCCGCGGCCCGTATCCTAGAGCAGCGGGTCCACATTGATCAGTTCCCAGGTATCATGCCAACATATCCCGTTATACCAGTTCAGCCTGAAGTCATGCCAGAGGCATCTGAGGAGGAGGAACGGAGACTTGAGAGGTTCAAGAAGTATGATCCTTCTACTTTCAGCGGCATAACTACCGAGGATGCACAAGGCTTTTTGGAGAAGTGTCGTTGTATTCTCCGCACCATGATATTGTGGAGGTGAGCGAAGTTTCTTTTACTACATTTCAATAGTTAGGAGCAGTGTATCGGTGGTGGCAGGCTTATCAGAAGGGTAGGCCTGCTGATGTAGCCCCACTCACTTGGGCTAAGTTTTCAGAGATGTTATTGAGAGGTTTGTGCCCCAGACCCTATGGTACGTATGACACACAGAGTTTGAGTAGCTGAGTTAAGGGACTATGTCAGTGTCATAGTATGCAATCAGATTCAGTGAGTTGTCCTGACATGCACCTACCTTGGTTTCTACAATTAGAGAGCAACTTCGTAGATTCATCGAGGGGCTTAGTTATGGTTTTATGTTCAGTATGGCTCAGGAGTTGGAGACGGATACTCCATTTCAACAGGTGGTAGAGATTTCTCAGAGGTTGGAGGGTATGTGGGGCCGAAGGAGAGAGGACATAGAGGCCAAGAGGTATTAGAGGATTTAGTAGTAGCCACGCTGCAATTTTAGCTCAACATGGCAGGGGATATGTGAGTTGGCTAGTTCATTCAGCACTTCCACCTTCTAGTAGTGCTTTGACTATTCTGAGGTCTTAGGTTGCCCATTTTGCTCATCCGCTTTCCTGTATACCTCCTACATGGGGTGCCTTCAGCATTCAATCTAGCCGACCATGCTAGAGCAGATTCAACAGCCACGCTGACCTAGTGCTTATTTTGAGTGTGGTGATACCAGACATATGGTGAGGGACTTCCCCAGACTCAAGAGGGGTGCACCTCCACAGACTACACAGGCTTCACATATTCCACAGGGGCCACAAGGTTCACATGCCATAGTTGTTGCTCTAGTTGCCGCTCCACCTGTCCACCAGCTATGGGTGGAGGTCAGGCGGGTAGAGGTCACCCTAGAAGGGAGGCTAGGCTCATTTCTATGCTTTTCCTGGTAGGACGAAGGCAATTGCAATGAATGGTGTCATCACATGTATGGTTCTGGTTTGTCATATGGATGCATCATTCTTATTTGATCTAGGACCCACTTATTCATATGTATCATCTTACTTTGCTCCATATTTGGATATATCTCATATTTCTTTGAGTGCTCCTGTATACGTGTCTTGAGAATATCTGTTGTTGTGGACTGCATTTATGGGTCGTGTTTAGTCGTTATTGGTGGTTATAAGACCATAGTTGATCTAGTATTGCTTAATATGGTAGACTTTGATGTGATTTTGGGCACGGATTAGTTGTCACCCTATCACGCTATTCTAGATTGTTATGCCAAGACTGTGACATTGGATATTTAAGGTTTGTTACGATTAGAGTACATGGGTACATTGGATTATATTCCTAGAAGAGTTGTGTCTTTTCTTAAGGCACATCGGATGGTTGAGAAGGGTGTGAAACATGTCTAGCCTTTGTGAGAGATGTCAATGCTGATAATCCTACCGTCGTATCAGTTCCGGTAGTAAGAGATTTCACAAATGTGTTCCCAGCAGACCTATCGGGCATGCTGCCTAATAAGGATATCGATTTTGGTATTGACCAGGTGTCGGGCACTCAGCTCATTTCCATTCCACCATATCGTATGACACCAGTGGAGTTGAAGGAGTTAAAGGAAAAACTTCAGGAATTTCTCTTTAAAGGTTTCATCCGGCTGAGTGTTTCACCTTGGGGTGCTCCGGTTCTGTTTGTGAAGAAGAATAAGGATGGTACTATATCGATATGGATTGATTATATGCAGTTAAACAAGGTTACAATGAAGAACATGTACCCATTACCACACATTGATGACTTATTTGACCAGTTTCAGTGTGCTAGAGTGTTCTCGAAGATTGATTTGAGGTTAGGGTATCATCAGCTGAAGATTCAAGATTCAGACATTCCAAAGACAACTTTCATGACTCGATATGGTCACTACGAGTTTCTAGTGATGTCATTTGGGTTGACCAACGCCCTAGAAACGTTTATCCACTTGATGAATAGTGTACTCCAGCCATATCTTGACTCATTCGTCATCATTTTTATTGATGACATCTTGGTATATTCTCACAACTGGGAGGATCATAAGCAACATTTGAGGATCGTGCTCCAAACCTTGAGGGAGAAGAAGTTATATACAAAATTCTCCAAGTGTGAATTCTGGCTTGATTCGGTGGCATTTTTGGTTCACGTGCTATCTATTAAGGGGATCAAGGTAGATCTGAAAAAGATTGAGGCAGTTTAGAGTTGGCCCAAACCTTCTTCAACTACTGAGATCAAGAGTTTTCTTGGTTTGGCCAGGTATTATCGTCATTTGTTAGAGGATTTCTTATCCATTGCTGCACCTTTGACTAGATTGACCTAGAAAGGTGCTTCTTTAAGATGGTCTGAGGAGTGTGAGGCGAGCTTTCAAAAGCTCAAGTCTGTATTGACTACTGCCCTAATATTGGTGTTGGCTATGGCTTTGTGGTTTTACACTATGTATTGTGATACGTCGCGTATTGGTCTTGGCGCAGTATTGATGCAAGATGGTTGGGTGATTCCCTACGCATCTCGGGGGTTGAAGGTTCATGAGGAGAATTACCTAGTTCATAACTTGGAATTGGAAGCTATTATTCGTGCATTGAAGATATATAGGTAGTATCTGTACAGTGTTCCATGCGAGGTCCATACTGACCACCAGAGCCTCCAGCATCTACTCAAGCAGAGGGCCCTTAACTTGCAGAAGCAAAGATGGTTAGAGTTACTAAAAGACTATGATATCACTATTCTGCATTATTCCGGGAAGGCCAATGTGGTGGCCGATGCCTTGAGTAGAAAGGCGAATAGTATGGACAGTTTGACATACTTAACGACAGCAGAGAGGCCACTAGCCATGGATGTTCATGCTTTGGCCAATCAGTTTGTGAGACTAGATGTTTCGGATCCCAGTCGGGTTTTTGCTTATGTGGTTTCTCGATCTTCTTTTTATGAGCGCATTAGAGAGCGTCAGTACCCCATTTTCTTGTCCTTAAGACCACAATATAGCACGGTGATGGCAAGGCGATTTATTTTGGAGATGATAGGGTGTTGCAGATGCAGGGTCGAATATGTGTGCCTAATGTATATGGGCTGCATGAGTTGATTCTTGATGAGGCCCACAAATTGCGATATTCGATTCATCCGGGTGCCGTCAAGATGTATCACGATTTGAGGTAACACTATTGATGGAGAAGAATGAAGAAAGATATAATGGAGTATGTGGCTCGGTGCTTGAACTGTCAGTAGGTGAAGTACGAGCATCAAAGGCTGGGCGATTTACTTCAGAGACTTGAGATTTCCGAGTGAAAAGGGGAGTGTATTACCATGGATTTCGTTGTTGGGCTCCCACGGACTTTGAAGAAATTTGATGCAGTATGGGTTATTGTGGATAGGCTGACCAAGTCAGCACATTTCATTTGGTGGTGACTACATATTCTTAGGAGCAGCTGGCTTAGATCTATATCTGTAAGATTGTTCATTTCCATAGTGTGTTGATGTCCATTATCTCCGATCGAGGCATGCAGTTCACATCATATTTTTAGAGAGCTGTGCAGTGTGGGTTAAGAACTCAAGTTGAGTTGAGTGCATCATTTCACCCCCAGACAGATGGATAGTTCGAGCGCACCATTCAGATCTGAGAGGATATGTGACGTGCCTGTGTTATGGAGTTCTAGGGTTCTTGGGATCAGTTCTTGTCTCTTGTAGAGTTTTCGTACAACAAGAGCTACCAATCGAGTATTCAGATGGCTTCTTATGAGGACTTATATGGGAGACAATGATGTTCTCCAGTTGATTGGTTTGAGCCGGGAGAGGCTAGGTTGTTGGGCACTGATTTGGTTTGGGATAATTTGGAGAAAGTCAAGTTGGTTCGAGATCGGCTTCGTACAACACAGTCTAGGCAGAATAGTTATGCTAATGAAAGGTCCAGTTATGTAGCATTTATGGTATGAGAGAGGGTTTTGCTACGGGATTCACCTATGAAGTGTGTGATGAGGTTCGGGAAGAAGGGAAAGTTGAGCCCTCGGTATATTGGTCCTTTTGAGATGATTGAGAGAGTTGTTGAGGTAGACTACAAGCTTGCATTTCCACTCATCCTATTGGCAGTCCACCCGGTGTTCCATGTTTCCAAGCTTCAGAAGTATTATGATGATCCGTCCCATGTATTAGATTTTAGTTCAATCCAATTGGATAAGTATTTGACTTATGTTGAGGAGTCGGTGGCTATATTGGACAGACATGTACCGAAAGTTGAGGTCGAAGAACATTGCTTTAGTGAAAGTTCAATGGAGGGGTCATCCGATTGAGGAGGCGACCTGGGAGACCGAGTATGACATGCAGAGTCATTATCCTCACCTTTTCGTCAATTCAAGTATGTCTCTATGCATGTTCGAGGACGAACGTTTGTTTTAAGAGGGGGAGAATGTAACGACCCGACCGGTCGTTTTGTGTATTTGAGCCCCATTTCCCTATTTGATGCTTCACACATGTGTATTTGGGGTTTTATGACTTGCAGGGTTGGTTCGTTTTGTTTCGGTAAGGTTTTCGGTTGATTTGGATAGAAGTCTAAGTTGAGAATATTGACCAAAGTTTGACTTTTGTTAAAATGACCCTAGAACGATGTTTTTATGGCTCCGATAGGTTCATATCGTGATATTGGACTTGGACGTATTCTCGGAATTGAATTCAGAGGTCCCTAGTTGATTCAACTTGTTTTGCCGAAAGTTGGAAATTTGAACTTTAGAAGTTTTCCCAAGTTTGACTGTAGGTTGACTTATTTGGCTATCGGGTTCGGAATTTTGTTTTGAGACTTAGAATAGGTCTGTTTTTCTATTTGGAACTTTCCTACAATGTTTAGTATCATTTGGAGTTGATTTGATAGGATCCGGACGCTTGGTTGCAATTCTAGAGGTTCTTAAACTTTCTTTGAAATTTCATGCATTTTGATGTCAGATTCGTAGTTCTATATATTATTATTGTATTTTTATCCTGCGAGCGAGTTTGTATGATATTTTTAAAATTGTGTAGATATTTGGTTTGGATCCCCGAGGGCTCGGGTGAGTTTCAGATGTGTTCCGAAAAGCTTTGGACTCAAATATCGGTTGCTAGTGTGTTGGTGCTACAGTTATCGTAATTGCAAGCACCAACACTGCAATTGCGAACATGACACGGGGGTGGACTCAGGTATTGCAATTGCGATGCCTGGTTCACATTTGCGAAGGTTAGGCTTAGGTGGGTTAGTTCGTATTTGCGATAAATTGGTCGCATTTGCAAGGAGGGCAGACTTTGCATTTGCAAAGTCTGTGTGGAAATTGCGACATCTCCTGGGCTTGTAATTAGCCGCAATTGCGAGACTTTCTTCGCAATTTCGAACCCATTTTCATAATTGCGACATCTGCAACTGAACATAATGTTGGAAAGTCGGGATTTCATCTCATTTTCTCTTATTTTAGAACCCTAGACTCGGTAGGAGGCAATTTAGATAGGGGATTTTCATATACTTGGAATAGGTCCGTTATGGTATTTAGAACTTGTCTGCAAAATTTGGTGTCGTTTGGAGTTGATTTGATAGGATTTGGATGCTTAGTTGTAATTCTAGAAGTTCTTGAAAATTTCCTTGAATTTCATGAGTTTTAGAGTTCAATTCATAGTTTTAGATGTTTTTTTGTATTTTGATCGTGCGAGCACGTTTGTATGATATTTTTAGACTTGTGTAGATATTTTGTTTGGAGCCCTGAGGGCTCAGATGAGTTTCAAACACGTTCCGGAGTGTGTTGGACTAAATTATGTCAAAACTGGTGTCAGGTGCCCTCTGGTGTCACATTACGAATACCAGGGTCGCATTTGGGACTATATCCCTTTAGGTATTGCAAATGAATACCTTGGTCGCATTTGCGAAAAAATTCTTGACTAGGCTAGGTTCGCATTTGCGATGATTTTGTCGCAATTGCGAAGGCAGTAGGGTCCGCAATTGTGAGCCCATCTTTGCATTTGCGAAGAGCTTCCCAGGCCTTCAGTGTCACAATTGAGAGATTTTTGTCGCAATTTAAAGGGTTAACAATTGCGAACCCATATCTCATTGCGATAGTTGCAACTGAAATAAGGGCTGAAAGTCGGGATTTTATCTCTCATTCTCTCATTTTTGAATTCTAAACTCGGTAGGAGACGATTTGGAGAGGTGGTTTTCACCTACAAAACTTGGGTAAGTGATTCTATTATCATATTCCATCAACATATCTTAGATTTTAACATCAAAATTATGTTAATCAAAGTGAAAATTTGTGAAACTTTGTCAAGTTTTAGAAAAATAAGAAATTGATGTTTTGAGAATTGATTTGGACTTGGATTTTGAAACTAATCACATATATGAACTCGTAGGGTCATGGGTAGACGAAATCTACTATTGGACCCGGGTTTTGACTGGGCAGTCCCCGCTTGACTTTTTGTTGACTTTTTGGAAAAAGTGTAAAGATCTTAGCTTTATCTATTGCAATTGAATTTCCTAGCATTGTTTGATGATATTAAGTCGATTTTGCTTAGATTTGAGCCATGTGGAGGTGAATTTTAAGGGAAAAGCTATTTCCAAGTGTTGAATTGTCCTAGTTGAGGTAAGTGTCTTGCCTAACTTCGTGTGGGAGAACTACTCTTTAGGATTGGTATTGTTTGACTCAATTGTGCTAAGTTAAATCCATGTACTCAAGGTGATGAGTGGTTACACGGGTTGTACATGGTATTTGACCAGTTTAGGCTACCTAGACTATTTTCATGCTTTTGTTGAATACCATATCATGTTCTAGTTCTCTTAGTCAATCTATCCGTATTTGTGTTAGTCTATGCTTACATGCCTTAAATAATTTCGATAATACTTGTTCTACCTCCTAATTGATCATTTGCTCTCATGCTTTAGTTGAATTTGTTGCCTCTTTTATTGTTACATGATATCTCTTCATTGTTAATTATCATTATTTGAAGTTGTTGATCGTGTTATCTCTTTCCTTATTGATTATCATTTACTGGAAGTAATCGTTCATGTTATCCTTTTCCTTGCTGATTTCCATTATCTGAAATTCATTGCTAAATGTTATCTCTTTTATTGTAAGTTAGTATTATGTAATATCATGGTTATACATTATTTCCCTCTTTGTTGAGTTAATTGATATTGAAGTTGTGAAAGTCATTAACACGTTGAGGCAAAGTTAGTTATTGTTGAGACATCTATCTTATTGAGAATTTTACATTCATTGTTGTTGGTGATAGTCTTGTATATGTTTTGTGGTGCCGTAGGCTATTGTTGTGAAAATATTGGTATTGTTGTTGTTGTTGTTGGAAAGTTGTGATATATGGGCACTTATGGTGCGAATTGTTATTGTGATATGATATTGACGCGCATGCTATGGTAAAAGGCTTGGGGTTGAGGTGCATGCGATGGTATAAGGTGGGACTTATGTGCGTGTTGCTTGTAGGGGAACTACGTGAAGCCATGCGGCGTCATAAGGTAGGCTAAAGTACGTGTAGCTATTTCGCAAAAACTGTTTTCAAAACCTATTTCAAATGTAAGGCTCACGCAGCAGTATAAGAAAAGTTTGTGATTGAAATTGAAAAATGTGAATACGAGGTGGTACCTCGTTTTGATTCTTGATTATACAAGGTGGTACCTTGGTTTTGATTTCATTATACATGAGGCAATACCCCGTTGTAATTCTTGCTGTTTATTTCATATTGCAAAGTGTTTTGGTGGGAATATTTCTTGTTGTTTTATTCTTTATTGTTCTAGCAGTTGTTGTCCGTACATGATTATTGTAGCCCCTTTAGTTGCTTCTTTTTGTTATTTCCATTGTTGATTTCCGGTACTAGTTCATGCTATCATCTTGTTTCGTATCAGTTGTTTCTTCACTTTCCATTATAGATTCGTATTACATTTTCATACTGTTTATTTATATCCTAGTAGGTATCTTGACCTATCCTCATCACTACTCTACTGAGTTTAGGCTCAATACTTACTGGGTACCGTAGTGGTATACTCATACTATGCTTTTACACATTTTTGTGCAGATCCAGGTATGTCTGGTCATGCCAGTCGTTAGAATTACCTGCTAGTTGCCTTTATCGGAGACTTCAAGGTATGCCTGCTTGGCTTTCGTAGGCCTTGGAGTCACCTTCCCTTATTCTCATTTACTATTGTATTTTCTTTCAAACAGTGATGTATAAGATATTTTAATTTATTCAATAGAGCTTATAACTCCGTTCCTTAGTTCTTGGGGATTGTATGGTTGGATTTTTGCTTTTCAGAAGTTATATGAATTTATCAGACTGGTTTTAAGTATTTTGTTAATTACATCTGTTCAATTATTATCAAATATTAGACTTACCTAGTCGTAGAAACTAGGTATCATCACGACATCCTATGGAGGAAAATTGGGGACATGACAGCGTGTTAATTTCCAGAAATATTATATGTGATATTTTAAAAAAATGAAATTTTTGATTTTAAATGTGGCTAGGGTTGACCACGTCAATGTTTTTGGTAAATGACCTCGGATCAGTATTTTGACAATTCGGATAGGTTCGTATGAGGATTTTGAATTGTATGCATGTTTGATTAGGGTCCCGAGAGACCCGAGGTTGTTTCAATGTATTATGTACAAAATTAAAAAAATGAGTTTTGACCTTGAAAATCTTAAGTTTTGATGATCAACTCTTGATATTTGATGTTTTTAAGTGATTTGAGCTTGGGAGCGAGTTTGTATGATGTTATTATACTTGTGTAAATGTTCGAATTGGAGTCTGAGGCGCTCGAGCGAGTTTCGGATATGTTTTGTATTGTTTTGGAACAACTGAAGGAGACCTGGTGTTAGTACCTTGCAGATCTCGCATTTGCGAGATTATGCTCACAAATGCGAGCATCACTTTTGCAAGGGATGTCTCGCATTTGCGAAGATGGGATGGGGATGGGCACTTCGCTTTGGCAAAGTTTGTGTCACATTTGTGAATGGGGGATCATCGCATTTGTGATTGTGGTGTCATATTTGTGACGCTGGGCATTTTTTAGCAGCTTCGCACATGTGAACCTTTGCATTTGCGAGGGAGGGGATCTTTGCAAATGCGAAGATTTGTCGCATTTGCGATAACTGAAGGGCTCAAAAGTTGTTCGCTTTTGCAAATATCGGAATTATGAACAAGAGTTTGCAATTGCGATATCTGTAATTGGGTAAAATGCGGGGGATTTCGGGACTTAGCTCATTTTATACTATTTTTGAACCCTAGACTCCATAAAAATAATTTTTAGAGAGCAATTTCTTCCTAAATTTATAGGTTAGTAATCTTAACTCATTTTTGTTCAATTTACATTAATTTTCATGGATTTTATCATAAAGTCTAAGAATTTTAAAGTAGAAATTGGGGGGTTTGAGTAGAATTTAGGGATTTCATAAAACTAAGATTTAGACTTCAAATTGAGGTTAGATTTCGAAACAAAATACATATCCGTGCTTGGGGTTGAATGGGTAATCGGAATTAGGTCTTAATTTCGGATTTCGACCACATGGGCTTGGGTCGACTTTTTGTTGACTTTTTTCAATTATGTTAAAGATTGAACATTTTTCATTCAAGGGTAGTTTCTAAAGCTTGTTTTGACTTGTTTGAACAATATTTGACTAGATTTGATTGGTTTGGAGGCTTGTTCTAAAGGAAAAGTCGTATTGGGTTGTTGACTGTGTTGTAAAAAGAGGTAAGTGTCTAGGTTAAGGAAAATAAGGTAGAATCAAGTCTATTGTTATGTGATCTATTAGGGAGGGGGGGGAGTGTTTATGCTAGGTGGCGAGTGTATATACATTGGCCATGGGATAAGCATGCAGATAGAATTAGCCTTACTTGTGCCATGCTATTTTGTGTATTATGTCTTCCTTAATTTAGATAGATTGTTTAATTCTTTAATTACTCATATTTATATTATTTCTTATGTTAAGATTATTGTGATATTGGGTATTGATATCGTTGAACTGTTGATTGGTTGTTGGTACTAATTATTGAACGATTCTCACATGATGAGTTATGTTCAAATACTATTATTGATATTAAATTTGCTTCTCACCTTGTTTGATAATGTATTGTATGTGATTGTTTGGTGAGGAAGAGTGAAATGCACGAAGGGTATTTCCGTTCTTGTTATTATTTTATAATGTGAGGATGAGAGAAAAGAACGGAGGGTGATGTTGTCCCGTTATTTTTACATTAAAACGTGAGGATGAGAATAAAAGCATGAAGATTGATACCATACAATTGTTTTCATTTTATAATGTGAGGATGAGAGTAAAAGCACGAAGGGTAATGCCGTGCAATTTTGTTGATTCATTTCTCTTTACTTTGATATGCGGAATATGGACTTGGCTTTGTAGTCTCGTTATTTACTTTTGAAAGAGGATTACTCAGTGACACTTTACTTTATGTTTCTGTTTTATGCCTACTTGCTTGTGTACTTGTTATCCCGTTCAATTGTCATTATCTCGTGGTTGTATTTGATACTTTATTTGTTATTTCATTACTTCTTGATATATAACTGCACAGATTCATTGTAGGTATCTTGTCTTAATCTCGTCACTACTTTGTTAGGGTTAGGCTTGGTACTTACTGAGTATATTGGGTCGGTTGTACTCATACTACACTTATGTACTTCTCGTGCAGATCTGGATATCGGTACCAGCGGAGTTCTGAGAGGTGCTTAGCATACACCGAGAAGGTGATTCGAGGTAGAGTTGCATTTCGTTCGCAGGCTTTGAGTCATCTTCTTATTCCTATTGTATTGTTTCTATTTTTCATACAGTGTTGTATTTTTTTTAAAGCAGTATGTAGTAAACTCTAAAAGCTCATGTACTTGTGACTCTGCATCTTGGAATAGTTTGCATTACATGTTGGTTTTAGACTTATTATGTATATCTGTGAGTTAATTTATGCTATGTTATTATTTCGTTGTTAGTCATTTGTTTTAGTTTTTTCATATTTATCTATTGTGTCTTGACTTTTCTAGCAAGCGGGATTAGGCGCCATCACGACCCTGATTGGTTGAGATTTTCGGTCATGACACCATTGTCAAAGGGGGCTGCTTGATCTACATCATGAAGTAAAAGTTGTGAGCCAATATATTTGAAAAGCACTTCTGTGGTTATTAAAGAAATAGTTTGCATTTCATCAATATTTTGAAAAAGTCATTTTAAAATGTCAAAATAAAGGACATATAAAGATTCACTTTAAAGTTAGTATTATCTAAATCGATAAATGAATTCACTTTTATCAAAGACTTCAATTAAGTTCTACAACTTCGCTTAATTAAGAGAATCATAGTAATAAATGAGTTACATTAAGGAGAAACATATTTCATAAGCATAGATTTTGATAGCGTAATTTTGTCATAAAATAAATTTTCTGCTCCGGCTTTCGAGGAAAATTTACAAATTTATAAGTTCTTCCAATAACAGGGAAACTTCTTCTATTACTATTTAAAATCTCATATTTTTCCTCATAAGTTTGTGCAAACACCTTAATTCTTTAAAATAATTATTTTCTTTTTTAAAATTGAGTCGTTCTAAATTTTCAGAAGTTTGTCCATATTGAGGGAAACTTAAACAAATATGACTTTCTTTGCGAATTTTAGATGGCTGGCTGGCCATCAATTAATCCATCCAGTAAATAACAATTACTCAATCATCCATGAGAAAATTGTGACCAAGAAGAGCTTGGCTGATATTGTTTTCTCCCATCAAACGATTAAAAAAATAAAAATAAAATTAAAAGAATATAAAAACTAAGCACATGCATTTTTTTCTCCTTTTTATTATTCTACTGAATATTTTATGTTCATCTCTTCTATGATCTCCCAAAAAGTCAAAGCACACGACTAGAAGGCACATGATGTATTCATTTGTTAATCTTATGGTCAAAGATATTGCACTTACCTTGTCGAATCATTAATAGCACTCATCTCTTTCTATTAACTCATCTTATTATTTCATGTTTTTAAAAGCACAAAGCAATCAAAATTTTCCGTTGTTCCCCTTGACCAAAGTTCTTATTTCACTCTCCATATAGACGGTATCAACGGGAAACAAGTAGGAGGAAGGCGTGGAAAAAGAAAATAGTAAACAAAATTACGATATTTTTTTAATTACATTTTTATTAGTTTCCCATGCACGCAGTGTCCCAAATTCACATGGACTCTATTAGATCTGAATAGGGCCGAAAAGCCCCATATTGGAGGTAAAGTGTGAGAAAATAATAGAAATAGTCACAAATTGATAATATTTACCAACAATTAGCCATTAACTCTTGGTACTAAAAATAGCTATAAAAGTTATCTATTGTCACGATTCCAAATCCACAAGTCGTAATGACATCTAATTCAACCCACCAGGTAGCTAACAGTCATATGATAACAATGAAAACGAAATAACATGGTCTAATAAATCAACGGCGGAAAAATATCATAAAATATATGAGAATAAAACCATAACACTGCTACAACTATCCCCAATATCTGGTATCAACGAGTATACGAGCACTACTGAATAACCAGATACAAGCAATATCCTCTAATACGGTTGTCTGGAAAAAAAAAAGAGTAAAGATAGAGATAACAAAAAGAGAACTTCAAGGACAGCGGACGACATGACAGCTACCTCATAGTCTTCCAAAAGCTGGCAACAACTCAAGTGTGAAAATCACCTCTACCGGATGTACCTAGATCTCCGTATGAAGTGCAAAGTGTAGTATGAGTACAATCGACTCCTTGTACTCAATAAGTAACAACATTAACCTTGGGCTGCAAGTAGTGACGAGCTTAGAACATTAGTCAGATCCCAATACCAATAACCGGTAACATTTTAGAATATAAAGGATAAACCGTAGAAAGAGTAGCTCAATGATATCATGTTCATCTTGTTCACATTTTTGAAATTTAGACATGATTTCAAGTGTAACAGTTAAAGCTCAACACAGATAAAGCAGGTCAATTATCAATTAGCATGAGGAAGGTACATCTCTATGCCTACATATCAAGTATACATGTCGATCAACAGTATCACAGTGGATCCATAAAAATATTTACACTTTAGCACTGTACGGATTCCTGGCATAGCTGCCCATCATCAAGCACGAATATAAAATAATGTGTTTGCGCCTACTGCTGGCATGTCAGACTCCGGAGGGACGGATCCTGCCCAAGCGCTAATCATAATCATTTAACCTAGTAGTAAGGCTTGGTGCACGCGTCGCCCCAAACAATAACACTTAGCCCAATATGAGTCTGGCGTACACATCACCTCAAAATCAATACCAAACCGAATCTATGGCCCAAAATTAGCCATTTACCATTCATATCTCAGATAAACACATCTCAAAATGCTCAATTTAACACTGTTACGCATAAGAGGGATCAACAACATGTGAGGAATCAAAGAATAAATACAGAGACAGAGATATCATACACGAATAAAGCATCATGACTGAGAACATGTGTACAATAAAGCATAGAACTATGAGACAACAAAGAATAGCCCTATCCAATCTCCAACAAATAACACTTAGCCTAGATAAAATGTTTAACATGAATCATAGTTCAAATGATCAAACGAGTAGGGGAAACACGGGGATAGTAAGATATGATAACAGAACTAACCCGTAATAGCATAAAAGCCTCCCCAAACCATGAACATACCGGTGCACATACACACTCCCGTCACCTAGCGTGAACGTCACTCCAATATCTTTCACATAACGTAGTTCATAGGGTTAAGTACCCTCAAATCCAAGTTTAGATGTATTACTTACCTCAAAATGCGCAAATCAATACTCCAGCAAGCCCTTCCTACACGTATCGGCCTCCAAACGACTCAAATCTAGTCACAAACAACTCAATATCAACAAATATTGTCGTAAGAAATAACTTCAAACAATAAAGTTTTAATCTTTATCAAAATCAAAAAGTCAACTTCGAACCCACACCTCAGAACCCGACAAAATTCATAAATTTCGAACAACTAATATATTACGAGTCCAACCATATCAAAATCATCAAATTCTGACCTCTAATCGATCTTCAAATCTCCATTTTCATTGTTGAAAAGTTGCTACAAAATCCACAATTTCTCTACTCCAAATCATCAAATAAATGATACAAACAAGGATGAAATCATGATAAATGAACAAATCTGAGTAAAAAATACTTACTACGATCCAAGACGTAAAAATCCCTAATCGCCCAAAATTGAGCTCTACAACTCAAACTTTGTTATAATTACTCTAACCCTTGAAATGACTTTTTAACATTCTACCCAGGTGTTTAGCCTTCGCGAACGTGACAGAACCCTCGCGTTTGCGAAGCACAACTTTGTCTTCAGCCAAAAACCCTCATATGCGAATGCGAAGAACTAGTCGTGAACACGAAGACCAATGAGTCCATACCTACGCAAATGCGGGACCTCCCTCGCGAATGCTTAAGCCCTAGTGCCCCTCATCCGACCTCTCTTCTACGCGAATGTGTACTCCATCTCGCGTTCGCGAAAGGCACTGACCTCTAAAGCTCCGCGAACATGTTCCCCTTGTTGCGAATGTGAAGAGCATTCTGCCTGCTGACCATAAGCCTTCTTGAACGTGACCCCATTGTCGCGAACGTGAAGAAGCACACAACAGACACCATACCAGCTAACCAATCATAATGAAAAGGTCTGAATATCATGTGTAACACACACGAGGCCCTCGGGACCTCAACCAATTAGACCAACAAGTCCTAAAACACAACACAAACTTAGTCGAAGCTTCAAATTATATCAAAAAATAACAAATCACGAATCGCACCCCAATTCAAGCCTAATGAAACTAATAAACTTCCAACATCTAAAACTAATGCTGAATCATATCAAATCAACTCCGAATGACCTCAACTTTTGCACACTAGTCCCAAATGAAAAAACGGATATATTCCAACTTCCGAAATAAAAATCCGAACGTGGTATCAACAAAGTCAACTCTAGGTCAAACTTTATAACCTTTTGAACCTTCAACTTTTCAACTTTCGCCAAAAGCCTCAAATTAACCTACAGACCTCCAAATCAATATCCAGGTAGACGCCTAAGTCCAAAAGCACCATAAATGCTGTCGAAGCTATCAAAATTCTTTTCTGGCATCATCTATACAAAAGTCAAACTCCAGCCAACTCTTTCAACTTAAGCTTCCAACCTGGGGACTAAGTGTCCTATTTCACTTCGAAACCTCCCTGAAACCAATCTAATCACCCCGACAAGTCACATAGCCACAAATAAATATAGAAAGAGTGATAAATAGGGGAACAGGGCTATAATACACAAAACGACCGGTCGAGTCATTACATTGTCCCCTTTTTAAACAAACGTCCATCCTTGAACGGGTCTAGAATTATACCTGAAGTCTCAAATAGGTATGGATAACTTCTTCACATCTCCTACTCTTCCTCCCAAGTAGCCTCCTCAATCGGTTGACCTCTTCAACAAACTTTTACTGATGCTATATTCTTCGATCTCAACTTTAGAACCTTCCAGTCCAAAATGGCCACCGGCTCTACATCATAAGTCAACTCTCTATGTAACTTAACCGTGCTGAAATCCAAAACATGTGACAGATCACCATAATACTTCTGGAGCATGAAACATGAAACAGGAAACACTAAACACTAGGTGAACACCCGATAGTCTAGGTGGAAATGCAAGTCTGTAGGCCACCTCTCTAATATAACAAGGGCTCAACTTGCCTTTCTTCACAATCCTCATCACACCCTTAATGGGAGAAACTCTGAGTAACACCTTCTCAACCACCATATATGTAACATCACGAACCTTCCTATAAGCATAACTGTTCTTCCTAGACAGTGTTGTATGAAGTCGATCCTGAATCAACTTGTCTTTCTCCAAGGCATCCCGAACTAAATTAGTACCCAACAACCTAGCCTCTCCTTGCTCAAACCAACCAACTGGAGAACAACACCGCCTCTCATATAATGCCTCATAAGGAGCTATCTGAATATCCGATTGTAGTTGTTATTGTAGGCAAACTATGCAAGTTGTAAGAAATGATCCCATGAACCCCCGAAATCCATAACACATGTACATAGCATATCCTCCAAGATCTGAATGGTGCGCTTGGACTGTCCAGTCGTCTAGGGGTAGAATTTTGTATTCAACTCAACCCGTGTACCTAACTCTCGCTACACTGGTCTCCAAAAGTGTAATGTGAACTGCATGCCTTGATTTGAGATAATGGACACCAACACACCATAAAGACGGACAATCTCACGGCTATAGATCTGTGCCAGCTTCTCTAAAGAATAAGTAGTCACAACCAGAATGAAGTGTGCAAACTTGGTCAGTCTATCCACAATAACCCACACTGTGTCAAATTTCTTCAAAGTCTGTGGGATACAACAAAATCCATGGTAATACACTCCCACTTCCACTTGGGAATCTCAAGTCTCTGAAGTAAACCGCCCAGCCTCTAATGCTCGTACTTCACCTACTAGCAATTCAAACACCACGCCACAAACCCCACTATATCTTTCTTTATTATTCTCCACCAGTAGTGTTGTCTCAAATTCTGATACATCTTAGCAGCACCCCGATGAATGGAATACCGCAAAGTGTGGGGTTCTTCAAGAATTAACTCACGCAACCCATCCACATTGGGCACACAAATTCAACCCTGCATCCGCAACACCTCATCATCTCTAATGGAAACCTCTTTGGCATCAATGTGCTGCACCGTGTCCTTAAGGACAAGCAAATGGGGGTCGTCATACTGACGCACTCTGATGCGTTCATGCAAATATGACCGAGAAACCATGTAGGCAAGAACCTGTGTAGGCTCCAAAACATCTAACCTCACGAACTGATTGGACAAAGCCTGAAAATCTAATGCTAGCAGTTTCTCACAAACTAGAATATATGCAAGGCTACCCATATTCATAGCCTTTCTACTCAAGGCATCGGCCACCATATTGGCCTTCCTAAGATGATATAAAATGGTGATATCATAGTCTGTTAATAGCTCTAACCACCTTCTCTGCCTCAAGTTTAGATCCTTTTGCATAAACAAGTGCTGCAAACTCCGATGATTTATGAATACCTCACACGACACGCCGTAGAGATAGTGCCTCCAAATCTTCAATGCATGAGCAATGGCTACCAACTCTAAATCATGAACGAGGTAGTTCTTCTCGTGGGGCTTCAGCTGACGCAAAGAATAAGCAATCATCCTACCTTATTGCATCAAGACGTACTCGATGCCAATCTACGAAGCATCACAATAAATTGTATATGAACCCGATGTTGATGGCAAAACTAGAACTAGAGCTGTGGTCAATGAAGCCTTATGTTTCTGAAAGCTCTCCTCACACTTATCAGACCACCTGAATGGGGCACCCTTCTGGGTCAATTTAGTCAAAGGTTCATTAATGGACGAGAAACTCTCCACAAAATAACAATAATATCCGGCCAAATCCAAGAAACTTCGAATTTCTATAGCTGATGATGGTCTAGGCCAACTGAACTGCCTTAATATTTTACTGGATTTACCTTCACACTTGGAGAATTTAACATACAACTTCTTCTCCCTCAAAGTTTGGAGTACAACCCACAAATACTGCTCATGATCCTCCTGGCTGTGAGAGTACACCAAGATGTCATCAATGAACACAATAACGAACAATTCAAGATATGGCTGGAATACAATGTTCATCAAATGCATGAAGGCTACTGGGCATTGGTTAACCCAAAAGACATTACAAGAAACCGTAGTACCCATAGCGGGTCCTGAATGTCGTCTTCAAAATATCAGAATCCTAAATCTTCAATTGATGATACCCTGACCTCAAATCTATCTTCAAGAACACTCTAGCACCATCAAGCTGGTCAAATAAGTCATCAATGCGCGGTAATGGGTACTTGTTCTTAATTGTAACTTTGTTCAACAGCCTGTAATCAACGCACATCCGTATAGTACCTTCCTTCTTCTTCACAAATAGAATCGGCGCACCCCAAGGAGACACATTGGACCTGATGAAGCCCTTATCAAGCAACTCTTGAAGTTGTTCCTTTAACTCTTTCAACTTCGCTAGTGCCATGCAATATGGTGGAATTGTGATAAGCTGAGTCTCCGACACTAGATCAATACCAAAATCAATGTCCCTATCGGGTGGCATGCCAGGAAGGTTTGCAGGAAATACATCTGGAACGTCTCTCACTACTGAAACAGACTCAATGGTAAGAGTATCATCACCAACATCCCTCACAAAGGCCAAATCTACCAGACATTCCTTCTCAACCATCTCTTAGGCCTTCAAATATGAAATCACTCTACTGGGAACATATTCCTGGGAACCTCTCTACTCAACCCTAGGAAACCCCAGAATCGCCAAGGCCACAGTATTGGCATGATAATCCAGAATAGCGTGACATGGTGATAACCAATCCATGCCTAAAATCACGTCAAAATCAACCATGTTAAGCAGTAAAAAGATCAACTCTCGTCTCTAATCCCCCAATAGCCACCACACTCGACTGATATACATGGTCCACAATAATAGAATCACCTACCAGCATAGATACATGAACAAACATAACTAAAGAATCACGGGGCGTATCCAAATAATGAGCAAAGTACGATGAAACATATGAATAAGTGGAACCGAGATCAAATAATATTAAAGCATCCCTGTAGCATATTAAAACAATACATGTTATCATAGCGTCAGAAGAAACTGCCTCTGGCCTAGAGGGAAAAGCATAACATCAAGCCTGACCACCACCTGTCTGACCTCCCCCTCTATGGCTGACCTCGACTTGCACGACCTCCTCCCCGAGCTGGCTAAGCTGGTGGTGTAACAACTGGTGAAGGGGTAATAGACTGGCCTCCCTATTGTACTGGACCTTTGTAGTGTCAGGGCAAATACTTGCTCACATGCCCCAACTATTCACTGTTGTAACAACCTCGAGTAGGAAATGACGGTGGGGCCTAAATCGGAATCCGAGAACTGGAATAGCCACTACAAGAATGCGGTACTGATGAACCCTAAACTGATAAGCACGGTACAAGATCTGATATAGAAGTGCACTGAAAGATGACTGACCCAAACAAGTATTGTATAAACCATGGCTAACTGATGCACAACAATAAATCGGATGAGCCATCTAAGCGGTCCTATAAAGACGACCTCTACTGTGATGTGAATGACCTCCAAATGAGGTGCCATTGAAATTACCAAATCCATGGGGCCTCTTTCCCTCCTGATTCTCGCGCTCAAGCTTGAAAACCAACTCCAAGTGCCTAGAAATCTCGACCACTTGGTCAAATCTAGCGTCCATCTTAGCATTTTCGGGCCAAACGGTAACATATGCCATAGTTGAGACCATTAATGAACCTTTTGATCCCCTCTCTCTATGGGAACCAACCATATAGCATGACGGGCCAAATTTGCAAATATCATCTCATACTGAGTTACAGTCATATCTCCCTGGTGCAACTGCTCAAAATCTCTATGCAGCTCCTCAGTTTGTGGAACAAACTTCTCTAAGAAGAGAATTGAGAACTCATTCCATGTAAGTAGTCGTGCCAACTGGAATGCATAACTCATTGGTCTGCCACCATCTATAGGCTGCCCTAGTCAGCTGAAAAGTAGTAAATGCAACTTCATTGGTCTCCAAAATACCCATTGTGCGAAGAATCCACTGACACATGTCTAGAAAATCATGAGCATCCTCTGACTCCTCCGCACTAAAATCTGGAGGCTTAAGCCTTCCGAACTGCTCCAATCTATTCTGCTCTCATCACTCATAGGTTGGCCAACCTCAGCCCAAGAAACAGCAACCCGCTGGGCTGATAGTACCCCCAGTGTCTAAAGTCCTTGAACTAGCTGCTTAGGAGTATGGGCACCTCCCCCGACCTGTAAAGTGGCTGGTGAAACTGAAACCGAAATCACCAGAGCCAGACTCATATACACAGTCAAAATATGGGCTAAGGCCTCCAAAAGTCTAGGAACAATTATGGGCATTGCTGGTGCCTGAGCTGGCCCCGCCTGCTGAACAACATTTGGTACCTACTCCTCAGCTGGAGCGACTAGTGGCTCCATATGTGCTGCTCTGGTTGTAGTACGAGCCACACCTCAACCTTTACCAAGACCCCGACCTTTCGCGGCCCTAACTATGGTCGTCCGCCTGATCCGGTCGCACGTGTCCTCACCGTCTATGAGAGAATAAAAGAGTCAAGGTTCAAACTTCAGAAATAACAAATCCGCACGATAAGAATACAAGAATGTGAAGTTTTCTATTTGTTTGGTAGCCTCTCAAATATAAGTACAGCCGTTTTCGTACCAATCTGCAAGAGTCTATTAAACTTGCTCATGACTTGTGAGACCTAAGAAACTTAGTGCTTTAATACCAACTTGTCACGACCCCAAATTCACAAGTTGTGATGGCACCTAATCCAACCTACTAGGTAAGCCAACAATCACATGATAACAATGAAAACAAAATAATATGGTCTAATAAATCAACAACGGAAAAATATCATAAAATATATGAGAATAAAACCATAATACTGCTACAACCATCCCCAAAATATGGTATCAACGAGTACACAAGCACTATTGAATAACACGATACAAGAAAAATCCTCTAATACAACTATCTGAACAAAAGAACAATAAAGATAGAGATAATAGAAAGAGAACTTCAGGGACTGTGGACGATATGACATCTACCTCGTAGTCTCCCAAAAGCTGGCAACAACTCAAGCCTGAAAAATCACCTCGACCGGATGTACCTGGATCTGCACAAGAAGTGCAGAGTGTAGTATGAGTACAACCCACCCCATATACTCAATAAGTAACTATACTAACCTTAGGCTGAAAGCAATGGCGAGCTCAGAATATTAGTCAAATGCCAATACCAATAACCGATAACAATACAGAATATAAAGGATAAACCATAGAAATAGTAGATCAGTGAGATCATGTTCATCTTGTTCGAATTTTTGAAATTTAGACATCCTTTCAAGTATAACAAATAAAGCTCAACACAGATAAAGTAGGTCAATTATCAGTCAGCATAAGGAAGGTACATCTATATGCCTACATGTAGAGTATACATGTCAATCAACAACATCACAATGGATCCATAAAAATATTTACTCTTTAGCACTGTACGGGTGCCTAGCATAACTGTCAATCATCAAGCGCGAATATAAATACTTTTCCTGCGCCCGGTACTTGCATGTCAGACTCCGGAGAGGCGGATCCTTCCCAAGCGCTAATGATAATCATTTAGACCATTAGTGAGGCCTGGTGCACGCGTCGCCCCAAATAATAACACTTAGCCTAATATGAACCTGGCGTACGTGTCACCTAAAAATCTATACCAACGCGGCTCTATGGCCCAAACTCAGTCATTTACTATTTATGTCTCAGATAAACACATCTCAAAATGCTCAGTCTAACAGTGTTACGCATAAGAGAGATCAAAAACATGTGAGGAATCAAATAAGAACTACTAAGACATAGATATCATACAGGAATATAGTATCATGACTGAGAACATTTGTACAAATAAAGCATACAGCTCTGAGACAACAAGAATAGCCCTATCAAGTCTTCAACAAATAGCACTTAGCCTAAAGATGATGTCTAACTTGAATGACAGTTCAAATGATCAAACAAATAGGGGAAAATAAGGGGATATCAAGATATGATAGCAAAACAAACTCGTACTAACCTAAAGGCCTCCCCAAACCATGAGCACACCCATTCGATTACGAGTTGAACCATGCCAAAATCATCTAATTCCGACTTCAAATCTCCATTTTTTATTGTTGAAAAGTTTCTACAAAATCCCCAATTTCTCTACAACAAATCACCATTTAAATGATACAAACAAGGATGGAATCATGATAAATGAACAAATCTGAGTCAAAAATACTTACCCCGATCTAATACATGAAAATTTCCTCCAAAATCGCTCAAAATCGAGCTCTACAACTAAAAACATGTTATAATAACTCTAACCTCCAAAATGGCTTTTTAACATTCTGCCCACATGCTTACCCTTTGCGAACGCGGAAGAACCTCGCTTTCACGAAGCACAACTTCCTTCAGCCAAAAATCCTCCTACATGAATGCGAAAAACCAGTCGCGAACGAGATAACCAAAGAGTCCATACCCACGCGAGAGTGAAGGCTTAAGCCCCACTGCCCCTCAGCCGACCTACCTTCTACGCGAATGTGTTATCTATCTCGCGTTAGCGAAAGTCACTAACCTCCAAAGCTCCACGAATGCGAAGAGCATTCTGCCTGCCAACCCATAAGCCTTCACGAACGCGACCCCATTGTCGCTAACGCGAATAAGCACACACCAGACACCATATTAGCTAACCAAACATGAAGAAAAAGGTCTGAAAATCATCTGTAGCACACCCGAGGCCCCAGGACCTCTTCCAATCATACCAACAAGTCCTAATATACAATAAGAACTTAGTCGAAGCTTCAAATTACATTAAACAACATCAAAATTATGAATCGCACCCCCATTCAAGCCTAATGAAACTAATAAACTTCCAACCTCGAATACCAATGTCGCCAGAGCTGTCACACCTCCTTTTTACCTACACCCCACAAAGGGGCGTAAAGGGAGTTTTTCCAATTAAAGGGTAATCGAAACGGGATTTTATTTAAAGATTCAGAGTCGCCACTTAGGAGATTTATGGTGTCCCAAGTCACCGGTTGAATCCCGAATCGAGGAAAAGATTGACTCTGTATTACAGTCCGCGAACCAAAAATCCGGATACGGAATTTTGTTAACTCGAGAGAAGGTGTTAGGCATTCCCGAATTTCGTGGTTCTAGCATGGTCGCTCAACTGTCATATTTGGCTTATTTATCTGATTTTAATACATTTTGAACCTATGTACCAATTTTAACCTTGAAACGCTTTTATCATTTATTATTTAAAGAATTGCAACGTCGTGAGAATGCATCTCGAATTGCGCCACATAAATGTACCCGCAATTCTCGATACGTTTCAACTTCATTGAGATTTGGATTTGGGTCACATAAATGGGCACCCGAGTTTAGGAAGATAACATTATTAAATACGTGCCTAAATATACTAACGCGTTGTTATTTTGAGAAAAGCCGTAAAGTTCGCTATACGGCCTGTCTCGAAATCTAAGCATTTGAAATAACTATCCGTTGAGGACCCCGCAATTTGTAATTTATTCGGCAAGGCACGCCTCACTTATTTTTTTAAAAGGGCTAATCAGCCACTTCTATTATTTATTATTTTTAAAGAGATTGCAACGTCGTGAGAATGCATCTCGAACTGCGCCACATAAATTTACCTGCAATTTTGATACGTTCCAACTTCGTTGAGATTTGAATTTGAGTCACATAAATGTGCACTCGAGTTTAGGGAGGTAACATTATTAAATATGCGCCTAAAGATGCTAACGCGTTATTATTTTGAGAATGCCGCGAAATTTGCTAAGACGGCATATCCCGAAACCTATGTGTTTATCATAAGCACCTATTGAGGGCCCCGCAGTTTGCAACTTATTAGGCGAGGCACGCCTCGTTTATTTTAAGGATATCCTAAAGCGACTATGGTTCTCTATTTACTTTTGTCTCTAAAGATAGAGAAAAGGACTAATTAATTACAAGCGTGCAATGTCCCAGCTTTTGTTGTTCGGACCAACAACTTAACGATGACGCACCTCAACGACAATGCATACCTTCATTTTAATTGACAGACATGAACTCCAAAATTCCTAAACCAATTTATCATACCCATTATCTATTACGAATTATGGGTTTTAATGAATCGATTTAATGTAAATGAGCCTTTCTTTTCCTGACTTTTAACTAATTTCAACACTAATCTACTAACAACAATTCAGGTTTTGCTTACTATCGAATTCAGAAACTGTTATTCAAACGAAGACATCCTAATACACTAGCATGATTAATGATAAAATTACTAGCGAGTAGGATGAATATTACTAGATCAACTTATGAATTGAAATCCTATTATAAGTTCATTACCCTTTTAACCTGACATTAATCTAAATCCACCTATTACTGATGACAATCGAGTTCCTCCAAACTGATTCAACAATCCCATTTCACAAACCTATTGAACTGACTACACTATATGCCATTCCAAGGGTTCAATTTAACAGTTCAATGTTATACAATATTTAACAAATAACCCACCTTAAGAAACAGTTTTGATTATACACATAACTACCATCTATATAGCAGGAAAATATCTAAACTACTATCAATTAAAATGCAGGCAGTCCTTAGTTGAACAATAAATGTGTTCGAACATTTCATTTCAAACTTCAACGAGCTTACATCAATGTGGTTCAGGGTGGTGTACATGGTATTGGAATACAAGAAGAAGAAGATCAGCAGAGTAGTATGTAACCCCGCAACAGCAATAACAAACAACAACAACCAGTAAACAGAACACCCAGTGACAGATTTGCAAACCAACAGGATCCCATCACACTCAATGAAACAGTACCAACATAAACCAATGCAGACCAGAAATAACAACTCAAGAAACCACTTAAAACCTCAGTGAAATCCCAGAAATAACCAGCAATCAGAACAGAACTAGAATGTATTCAGAAGTGCAAAAGATGCAATGGACAGTTCTGATTTTTTTTAACACTCAAAATAGAACACTCTCAAAAAACAACTCTCAAACTACTTGTCTCAGGACAAAGACAACCTGTGTTCACTCTCTAAAACTGAACTTTTTTTTTTGATTTTAAGACTAGCCTGTTCTTTGCTTTTTTAATTCTGAATTCTTAGTGTCAAAAATCCAGTCTAACCTTACTCTATCTCTCTAACCTTTTTTTCAGATTCAACCTCTAATTCTGTCCAGACCCCTATTTATATCCAACACTTGACCTTGCCCCCCCCTCTCAAAAACACTCAGGCAGAAATTTTTTTAAACTAATTCTGCCCATGATCTCTTTTTCAATTCCACTAGAATATGTTTTGTTCCCCACTAAACTTCTTTTTATTTATTAATCCCACGCGGGTATGGGCAACCTATTTTTCTATTCAAATCCCTTAAACTTTGAGAAATAGTGCCCATGATCCCTTACACAGTCATCAACCCCCCACTACTGTTTTAAACTATTTCATTAGTTTAATGGTACTTTAATGTTACTAACAGAACACTAAGTCATTTTCAGGTTTCAAGCCCAAATTACCCCCTTGGGAATATGAAGTACTGCCCTGTCCTAAACCTCATAATCTGATTTCTAAGTTATAAACCTAATAACTGATTTCTAACTGATCACTAAAGTACTACAACTATAATCAATTCACAACTAAATTCAAACAATGACTCAATCAAAATTTAAGCAGTATGAATCAAATTATTATTAGGTTATTCTAACATTCAAGACTGTAAAACTAATCGGCGACACTTATCGAATCGACTACACGAACACATACAATTAATAGCAAATAATCAGAATCAAACAGGCACAGAGGTGATTCGAGTCATATTGATAGAAACATGGATTTATAATGAAACTTAACTAGTCGACGGAGCTCATTCGAATCGATTATATAGTTTATTATATACTCGACCATGACCAGAAAAAGTTCGACCAAATAAAAGGTCTTTGAAGAAGGACAGAATCAATCGACAAAAACTTGAAAAATTAATAAAACTACACTAAACAAATAAACAGATATAAACAAACACAAAATGGAACAAACAGGAAAGGAAAATACCTCAAGAACTCGGAAACTGGACGACCCTAATTCGAACGCAGAATCGAACTCTTTGAGGTCGAACGGACCTTAATCGAGTGTTATCAACTGAGAACACTTCGATTAAGGTCGATTAGACCCTAAATCATCCTTCAATTTGAACAGATTTCAACCTTTGGTTTTCTAGGGTTCTTGGTTCCATTTGGGGTTCGAATGGTTCTGGTCTGATTCGAACCAGGCCAAAGGTATTTTGGGCACGAGGGAGGTCAGGGGGTGCCTGGGTCGGCCCGGGGTGAAATGGACCGGGTTATGGGGGAAGCCTGGGATCGTTAGATCAAAAGGGACGGATGGTTCAGATTTTGCGCATCAAAACGTCGTCGTTTGGGTGGTCTTGGAGACAGACCAAATTGGACCGGGTGAGGGGTGTTGAATTGGGCCTGGTTTTGGGTTGTTTTGGATGGCCCAGTTCCGATTTTGTAGGTATTTCCACCTTGTTTTTGTTTTTTTTTCTTTTAATTTCTAATTAGCAAAAAATTCTACAATAAATTGTAAAACCAAAATTAACCTACCAAAATATTAATTAACACTTAACTACAATTAACACACAAAATTTAACACCAATTAGAAACAAAAATCACACAATTGTACACTAATTGACAAAAATAGAACAAATACATATTTTTGTGATTTTCTTTCTTTTAAAACCAAACTATGGTTTAATTAATTCCAAAATGCACAATTAAATCCTAAATGTGCATGCAACATGTATTTTTGTATTTTTTAATTAATTAAACAAAATAAACACTCACAGACAAAATAATTACGAAAATGTCACGCGAAATTCTTAAATTTGTACCCAAATGACATTTGTTTTATTTTTCGATTTCTTTTGGAGTAGTTTACGTGAAGCAAAAATCACGTGCTCACAACCATAACAGATCAACTCCGAATGACCTTAAATTTGGCACACTAGTCTCAAAAGACACATCGAACCTATTCCAACTTCCGAAACCAAAATCCAAACACGATATCAACAAAGTCAACTCTTGGTCAAACTTCTCAACCTTCCAAACCTAAAACTTTCCAACTTTTGCCAAAAGCCTCAAACCAACCTACGGACCTCCAAATTAATATTCGAACATACGCCTATTTCCAAAATCATCATACGAAACTATCGGAACTATCAAAACTCCATTTGGGAGTCGTCTACACAAAAGTCAAAGTCTAATCAACTCTTTTAACTTAAGCTTTCAACCTTGGTACTAAGTGTCCTAATTCACTCCGAAACCTTCTTGAACCAATCCACTACCCCGACAAGTCACATAACTACAAATAAACATAGAAGGAGTGATAAATAGAGGAATGGAGCTACAATATACAAAATGATCGGCCAGATCGTTACATTAATGATATTCCACATTCAAAGAACTTAGGCAAAACAAGATTTTTTTAATGACATGATCGAGATTTGTCGAGTGAACATATATAAGGCAGTATAAAAAAGTTTTTAGAGATTAAAGGTGACTTGGACCGGATTGGAGTCAAATTCGTTATTAATGATACAACATTATAAAAAATGAGGGGCAAAAAGTTTTTCGAAATGGGTATTATTGAAATTCGTTAAAAATGCATAGACGATGCAATATACAAATTAGAGGAAGACTAGATGTGATTTGGACTGATTTTCCATCAAAATTCATAGTTAATAATTGAGTTTTAAAATTTCTCTCTAATATATGTATCTCATATGTGTCTCACACATGTGTATACACGGATACACTGAGGATACACATTTAATACATATGGGAATAGACAAATAATACACACGAGATACACATATCATCTTCTTTCATGTTCATCTTGAACTTAAAATTTGACTAAAATTTCAATTCAAACCACCTCAAATCTCCACCAAATCTTTCTAAACTTGAGATTCAAACTCCTTGAGATGTAAGCAATCTACTCCAATAACACTCAGTCGAAATAAATCCTAGTTTCAGAAACCCAAATTTTTGAACTCAAGCTTAAGCAAGCTTCAATAATTATCCATGGCGTTTTCAGTTTAATCATTCGATCCAACCAAATAAACTAACGTTTAATAGTGATTTTTAAATCGAATCAAGCACAAGAAAAATAATTAAATAGCACATGTTCCCCAAATATAACAGACTAATGCAACCAAAATAAAAGCAAAAAGCAAGACAACTTATAAATTTAGAAAACATGCAGATTAATTATCTTCTCAATAACATAAGACAAAACTAGAAAGCTAATCTAATTTTACATGTGAGTCAAATGCAGAAGATGCCCTTATGACAAAAGTTAGATTACATCTTCAAGAAATATGTCCAATAGAGGTCAAGAATTATCAATCATGATTAAGCAACAAACACTCACTTCCAAACTAAAGAAGTTGTGGTTGTATATGTGCTTTTAGAATAAGCGAAGCAAAAGTAAAGAAACAGACTAAGCCACTTTATAAAAATAGGATTTAAGGCTACATTTGATTGCATTTGGCTAATATTGATAGTATTTTTGAGTTAGCTAACTGTGATAGCTTTTTTTGGCTCTGAAAGGCCTAACTAGTAGTTTTCTCATAAAGTGATCAATAACAAAGATGATTTTACAGCCACGACTCGAATCTGAATATTCATTAATTCACAAACCAGAAAAAGAAAAGGTGGACCATGGGAATTGGACTCACCTATATTTGTGGGAATATTAAATTATAAGCTTAATAAATTATGGAGTTTATTCTGTCGTTTTGAGAAGTTTTACAAAAGTTATTTAAGAGATTGTTTTTGCTAAGAAACTAGATTGTGCAAAGGAGAGTCGAGAGGAATAGTTGAAGAACTTACCTCTACTTTGTAGAGGTAGAGATGCTATTTCCAAAAGAGCTTCGGCTCAAGAAATATAATTTTAAGTAGGTTTACAACAACAACAAGAAATCTAGTTTGATCCCAACAAGTGGGGTTTGAGGAGGGTAGTCTGTACGCAGACTTTACCCCTACCTAATGTAGGTAGAGAGGCTGTTTCTAATAGACCATCGGCTCAGGAAGGGCAAGAAGAAGAAAATAGTAATAAAGATGCCATGTTGAAAATACGAAAGATAAGAACATTAACAACAAATTAACAAAGAAATAAGAAAATCCAAGAATAACACGAAAATGATAATACTAATACTAATATGGAAAAAAATGGAGCAGATGCGGTGTCTCAAACTCGAAAGTCTATCTTTTATCATAATCTTTTACCTCCATATCTTCCTATATAGGGTTGTATCCTTGGTAAGCTAGAAACATACCATATCCTGTCTAATCGCTTCTCCCTAATACTTCTTCAGCCTATCCCTACCTCTGCTCAGACCCACAATAGACAATCGTTCGTACTTTCTCACTTGGTATTTGTGTATCTTCTTTTCACATGTCCGTACCATCTCAACCTCTCTTCCCTCATTTTTTTGTCCACAAAGGGCACTCCCACCTTGTCTTGAATAAATTCGTTACTAATCATATCTCTCTTAGTATTCCTATACATTCACCTCAGCATCCTCATTTTTGCTGCTTTTATTTTCTGAGCGTGAGAGTTCTTGACAAACTAATATTCCTCCCATACAAATGATCTAATAACTATGTTGACAAAATGTTAAGTAGGGGGTCAAGTGTGACTTTAAGAAATACCACTACCAAGATATTTGGATATTGAGAAGCTTTAATTGTAGTAGGCAAAATATAGACAGTCGAACTTGGCCTTAACTGCCAGTTGAACACTTAAACTTACCCAATAACTATTTAGACACTTTAACTTGATACAAGTGTGTCTCATGGACACTCGAATCTGACTTGGGACTATGCATGTATTGTCTTCACATTCGAGCACTAAGTGTTATTCCAACCCATTTTCAGCTGAAAAAGTAATACAACATTCTATTTTTACTCTTATAATCTATTTATATTTCATTTCCAATGCCCCTCTTCCATCATTCTCCATTTTTATTCTTTTTTCTTGACACCCATCATGACAAACTCTTTCTACAAATAACCCACCCCTAAATTTGGCAGTTAGAAGCCTTTTGATCATCGATGACCCCTCATATGTGATTTCATTTGTTTTTTATTTTCTCTAAATTCTTCTTCTCAGACCTTAGTTGTCTGACATACTATTTTGCCCAGAAATCATTGTGGACCAAAAACGATATTAGCCTCTTGTATTTATTCCCTTTTTAAAAACTTAAAATAACACAAGAAATAAAGACATTGATTCTATGAAATTAAACTAATAAATCAAATTCGTTTTCCAAATTTGCAATTTTAATCATAAGAAAGATATTGAAGGAACAATTGAATAGAAAAGCGGGTGGAGATTGAGATAGAGAAGGTAGAATCGATTAATGGGTAGTCAATAATGATGACTTGAGGGTGAAAATGTCAGGAAAAAGTGAGTCGATCCAAAATTATACTTCGAGGTCGTGATGGCGCTTAGCCGAACTTGCTAAGCAAGTCAACTCATAATCAACCATTCAAATTCTATTTTCTTTAATTAACAATATATTTCATAAATTAAGACAATAATGGTCCACGATAGTAATAATTTCTGATAAAATCTCAAATATGTCCTAAACACGGCCAATACAACACGCCCCCAAGACTAGGTGGTACAAGTACACGAGCAAACTACGAAATAGAGAACAAGTTTGTATACATAATGACTGTCTGAAATACTTATACAATAGATGAAAATAAAAGAAAAGAACATGGACTCAGGAACTACGAAGTAAAACCATGAAGTACAACTGACCCTAAGTCTTTGTATGGTCTCCTAGATCAAATTAGGAAGCTCTGCTAGTACCCACCCAAGGATCTACACAAAAAGATATGCAGAAGTGTAGTATGAGTACACCACAATCAGTACCTAGTGAGTAACAAGTCTAACCTCAAAGAAATAGTAAAGATGCTAGATGTTTCTGAATACTTACCACACAAGTATAATACTGAATTTAACAACTGAACAATAAAGAATATCATGAATCACAAGAATCACATATATCAATAGATAAGCATGCTTTTCTAGCACAGAAACCTATCATTGCTTAGATATTTTAATATAAGACAACATGCTTAAATAACAGAGTCGAGACTCCTAATTAGCATATACCAATGCCAAGTAACAGTTTACGATGAAATAAATACTCCAAAACGAGTCAATAATAAGAATGCCTGCTCAACAAATACAAGATTCATGTACCGTGATACACAATTCATATGTCACATTACACGATACAAAATTCATGTATTGACCCGATACAAAATTCATGTATAAAGTAATATGGGTTATTAGCTGACTCCCAAGGGATAGATCTAAATCCAAGGACAAAAAGGGGCATAATAATCCCTCATAAATCAATATTCGGTCATCAATGTGCCATAATTATATTTCATACACACGCTTACCCTATCCTCAATCCAAATCACGTATCCAATATTCAAAATGTATGAATATGCTCGAGAATTATAGCTAAAACGTAAACAAGGACTTAATAAATACGGCAAAGGGCAAAATATACCCATGTAATTTTGGAAAAGGTTTAAATATGCCCATTATTATATTTGAGTTCAAATATACCTCTATGTTATACTTTGGGCTCAAATATACCCCTTATTTAAATGGAAGGACACATGTCATCGTCTTGTTCGTCGATTTTATATATCTCCTAATTAATTAAAAGGACTAATACCCGTACCCATTACCCATACCCGAAAAACAAGCTTTAAAAGCTTCTTCATCAATGGCTGCTACTACACTAAAGCATAGGTTCCGTACAAAGATGCAATTATCGACGGAACTTCCTCTTTAGTTGACGAAAGGCATAAAAACGTGAATGGAGAAAGAAAAATGCCTTGTTACTCTATTGAAATAGCAATCTATAGTTAATCCATAGACAATGGTTTTTTCTAATATTTGTAGAAGATGGAAGTGAGAGGCAAGTGATTGATGGTTCTATTGTTGCTACTGTTGTTGTTGCATCTGTTGTTGCTGCTGTTGGATTTGCCGCTATTGTTGCTCCATTTGTTATTGTTACATCTGATGTTGTTGTTGTTGTTGTTGTTGTTGTTGTTGCTGCTGATAGAGCTGGTGTAGTTGATTGAACTGTTGCTGATGAAATTGTTGTTGCTGCAGAAACAATAGGTTTTGATTTGAGGGTGTGGAAGAATTTAGCTTTAAACGTACTGATCAATTTAATGTAACATGGGCTTGAATATTATTTCTCCATTCACGTTTTTATTGCTTTTCATCAACCAAAGAGGAAGTTCCTTTGATAATTGAATCTTTGTGGGAAATCTATGCTTTAGAGTAGCAGCAGCCATTGATGAAGAAGTTTTTGAAGCTTTCTTTTTGGGCATGGGTAATGGGTATGGAAAGTAGTCATTTTAATTAATTAGGAGATATTTAAAATTGACCAACAGGACGATGACACATGTCATTCCGTTTAAATTAGGGATATATTTGAGCCTAAAGTATAACAGCAGCGATATATTTGGACTCAAAGTATAACAAGGGGTATATTTAAACCTTTTCCAAAAGTACAAGGTATATTTGGACCTTTGTTGTAATAAATATCAAACATGTCACGCCCCGAACCTGGGGGTGAGACCAACACCAGGTGCCTCACCTATCTTTGCTTACCAACTTGCGACTAAGGGACTCTGAACATATAATGTCATACTTTGGCCATGTGCCACATTGAAAGACAATTTGCGAATGCTGACTAAACATCAATATAAAGCTGGGCCGACAAGGCCAACATAACTACTACAGCTGGCAAACCAACAAAATATACATACAAGACTTACAAGCCCCACATACTGCACTAACTGACAGGATATGTCTACAAGTCTCTAGTGATGGATGTACTGTGATCGGAACAGGGCCCGACCTATCCATAACATGTATATACATATATACACAAGATGTACATAAAACTCTAGACTCAGCAACTCCGAAGGATGCGGAGCTTACTGATCAAGCTGAACTCGGGCAACATCTACTGAGGAGGTCTACTTGTCTGTCTGTCTGAACCTGCACGCATGAAATGCAACATCCCCGGCAAAAGGGACGTCAATACGAAATAATGTACCGAGTATGCAAGGCAATAAAATAACTGAAAATTGAAACTGAACTGATAATATAATAACTGAAGTAAATGGGATTCAAAGATAATCTGAAGATATGCTTACCTGTTGATACTAACTCAACTCTCTCAATATAGTAAGTAAAATAGCTGCCCGGCCCAATAAGGATCTGTATATATAACTGCTCAGCCGTAGTAGGCTCGCTCATAGGCGCTCGACCATTCTAGGCTCTGTATCTCGGCCAACTGGACTCGCATAGGCGCTCGACCATAGTAGGCTCGGTATATAACTTACTATATGATCAAAGATTGCCCAATAGGGGCCTGCCCGTCGATTATAGCTCGATGGTAGTGAAAATACTGTAATACTGTATATATGGACTCTCTACTCTTTTGAATGGAAGAAGACAACACTCAATTGAATATGAAGTCCCGATAAAAGAGAATACTGTAACTTATGAGACTGTGATAATGTGTATAAATTCGGGAGTATGAACTTCTCTTTATGCCTCGTTATCAAACACATGTAATTACGAGATCATGCCAAAATGAAGGAAGGGTTTAGCGTTAACATACCTGAGCTGGTTCTCTGGACAACCCTTCTAGCACACGACAATTGTGACAAAATTTGTGACGACAAGATCGAAGTAGGGAAAAATTCATATGATATTCTTGAGAAAGATTATACGGGGCTTCTTTAGAATTGCAAAAATGCCACATTGCTATGAGCTTGAATTTTTGAATTCTTGATATAATTCTTGTTGAATTAGAAAATGTCACATTACTAAGCTTCATTTGAAATTGTTGAGAATCCAAATCCCATTCTTTACTGAATATCTTAATCCATCTCCTTAAGTGATTTTTGGAGACATTTTTGTTATAGGGGTGGACCCAACTTTGGCAAGGTGACTAAAGCCATTAGTTCACAACATTTTGCCACCTTGAAGTGTGGCTTAAGAGTCACTAAATTGGGAAAGGTGGGCTGCCAAGTTGGGGCCTCTTTTAGGATTTATCCAAATCTTAATTAATCAGTCACAACTCCTTAATTAACTAGGTAATGTCTCATTACCCAATGATTAACTAATTACTCACATAATTAAGAATTATCCCAACTTACTTAAAATACTACTCACTTTTAACATACCTTATACACCTTACTATCATGATCATGTAGTACCTTGTACGACACTAGTCTATGAATAACGGGTATTACAACTCGGACCGTATTTTATCCCCAAGTTGCCAAACTTTGATGGAATTCATTTTCTTTGATTTACTTACCCTCTCACATTCACGAATTTATTCATCACTTGTTTGGAATATCATAATGCTTATAATCTCATTCCTAAATTTATATCGATTAAGTTACGATAAAACTTTAACATACTAAAATGCGGGATGTAACATCTCATTTCCGAGATTCCATCAATTTATTTATGGCATACTTTTACGTACGAAAATATGGGGCGTAACATCATTTACCCCTTTGGAACATTCGTCCTTGAATGTTGACTGATGCATTTATCATTTTCATAATTATGTCTTCTGAATACTTTAGTACTCTCCTTGCCATCTATGCAACTGCTTTGTGGATAATTCCAAAGTCCAGGTCGTTCCCCCCTTTAGGCCTCTTTCTCACACCACGACTTGTGGTTCGAATCCTTCCAATCTCGTAGTTGTTGCTACCTTCCATCATGCAGCCTGTACGACTTTGACCTTGTAAATGCACTTATGCGACTCTTCTCTCCTTTTTCGTCCAGCTTTTAACCAATCTCTAGGCCTTACTTTGTAAACATATACAGAGCTTGAAAAGTTATCCCTCTGGACATCTATAGGTATACCGAAGTTCTTCGCTCGGTGCTTTGTTGAACTTACGAATATTTCTATATCTTACTTCATATACCCAGTTATCCATCTGTTGTTAATTCACCTCAATGTTGATCTACAATCTACCACTGATAACTTGAAACTTCTTACATAATACATTGCCATTAGTGCTTACGTTGCATCGAGGAACATTTGAAGTGATTTTCCTGATCTATTTAGGGGTGATACTGTACTTCAATAGACGTATTTCATGGCATCCTTACGTGGTTCATCTTATGGGGGTATTTTAATCCTATATAACTAATGAAATGCCTTTTCTCTTCAAATCGTTATTCAATCGAAGTCCCAAACGTCATCCTTTATCTATTACAATTATACCCTTATTCTATTACCGGGGTAACATTCCATCCCTTCTAAATGCTATTAGTCTCAGACTCCTTTGAGTTCCTTCAGGCTATACTGAGCTTTATATATCTTAGAGAAACCGTTATCTCTTCTTGTTTACATGGGCTTAATCCTAAGGACTTATCCATTTTTGTCACCTCCTTACTCGCCTTTTCTTATCCTTACTCCTATCTTCCTAAAACCTTATCACTTTAGAATACTTTAGCTTGCGACCGATACATGTCTATTTATACTACTCGCAACATTCCTTCAACTTGCTTGGGCCATAGATTTCCTTAGTTATTCTGGAACATCAGGCGGGACATCGCATCGTCTCTAACTCTTCTTTACTTTCTTAACTAGACCTCTTAGTATCTAGAAACCATAGGCTGGAAGATATGCCACTAATGATACCGCTATCATTCCTGGATACTGAATCCCAATGCTTCTAGCCCACTATCTCAAGTATGGATTATTCACCACCTTCTACACATGAGCATCTCCTATGTTGTTCACTTTTACCTTACTTACCTTAAAATCTCGCATCGTATCTTCTATCTCTTTCATAACCCCCCCCCCTTCCACAAAGGTATGATTCACATCCACAACTTGAATCTCTATTATAATACTTGCACTTCTGGAGCATACACAATCTGGTGGGAGCTTCATACTGACTTCTTATAAAGCTGGTACACTTCTAACTGGCTTTATCATAGGGCCGTTATAAAATATGGCTACTTTATTGTCTCTCTTGTACCTTTGATATTAAGAGTGATCCTACAATGTTCTCAATCACTATGTCCATAATTTTCTAGGTTCAATAATCAAACTCCTGATTTACTTAGTTGATGTAACTCCTTAGTTTCCTCTTTTCTCTGATCAACCTTTATGTAGGCTTAATCTACCTTCCAATCTACGGCTCATAGTATTAGTTATTATTTCTAGCCTTTCATGGGCACTATGGAATATCTATGATACAATTCTTTAACAATTCAATCCTTTGTCTATGACCCGGGCTCAATTCTTCCTTCTAACTTATACGAGAACCTTTTACGACTGTATGATTGTCAACATATATGTTTCATGGATAATACTCTAAACTCTTAAGTGTGTTCATAACATAACCCAACTCTGGATCATTGATCGAATAATTTCTTTTGTTCCTTCTCAGCTTTCTTTAAACGTAAGCTATTACTTTTCCTGGTCTTTCTGCCCCTTGTTGCATGCATACTTAGCTTATCTTAGTGCCCACAGATATTGGAATTCCATACAACTCATATGATCTTGAATATCACTTCTTATTTTACTCTTCATTAACCATGGTAGGTGCCACTTCTTATGGAAGGCATATAATGTTGTTGTAATACTGTTGTTGTATGACCATTTCCTCTTTAGGTCACTGTGCTTAGGTTGAAGCCTTCTTCTTTATTTCCTGAGCAAGTCTTTCATTGTAGTACTTAGGGAGGACCCTCTGATTCTTGCAATGTTGTGAGCTTATTACATGATACAACTTTTGTCACACCCCGAACCTGGGGGGTGAGGCCGACACCCGATGTCTCACCTATACTTGCGTACCAAATTGCGACTAAGGGACTCAAAACATATAATGCCATACTTTGTCCATGGGCCACATTGCAAGATAATTTGCGAACGCTAACTAAACATCAATATAAAGCTGGGCCGATAAGGCTGACATAATTACTACAGCTGGAAAACCAACAAAATATACATACAAGGCTTACAAGCCCAACATACTGCACTAACTGACATGATATGTCTACAAGTCTCTAGTAATGGATGTACTGTGATCAGAACAGGACCCCGACCTATCCATAACATATATATACATATATACACAAGATGTACATGAAACTCTAGACCAAACATCTCCGAAGGACGCGGAGCTTACCGGTAAAGCAGAACTCGGGCAACACCTACTAAAGAGGTCTACTTGTCAGTGTGTATGAACCTGCACGCATGAAATGTAGTGTCTCCGGCAAAAGGGACGTCAGTATAAAATAATATACCGAGTATATAAGGCAAAAAATAACTGAAAGCTGAAAATGAACTAATAATATAATAACTGAAGTAAATGGGAGTGAAAGATAGTCTGAAGATATGCTTACCTGTTGAAACTGACTCAACTCTCTCAATTTAGTAAGTAAAATAGCTTCCCGGCCCTATAAGGCTTGGTATATATATAATAGGGGTCTGCCCATTGATTATAGATCGATGGTAGTGAAAATACTGTAATACTGTATATATAGACTCTCTACTCTCTTGACTGGAAGAAGGCAATACTCAATTGAATATGAAGTCCCGATAAGGGAGGATACTGTAACTTATGAGACTAGAATAATGTATATAAATTTGGGAGTATGAACTTCTCTTTATGCCTCATTATCAAACACATGTAATTACGAGATCATGCCAAAATGAAGAAAGGGTTTAGCCTTAATATACCTGAGCCGATTCTCTAGACAAGCCTTCTAGCACACGACAATTGTGACAAAATTCGCGATGGCAAGATCGAAGTAGGGAAAAATTCATATGATATTGTATGTGGCGAAATCAGAGGGTCTAATTTCTTGCTATCGAGTCACTTCGGAAGAACACCTCGAGACCCCGAGGACGCGAAGCTGTGACCGAGTTCCCCCTCCCCCCTGGAGCTCGTCGAGGTCTGACTTAAGGAGGATGCAGATCAAGGCTAGAGTAAAATAGGGGGTTCCCGTGGCATACGACTAAGTCTGACAAAGCCGACATACCTGGAAGCTGCATCAAGATGTCGTGTCTAGTTGTCCCATCTCCATGCTTTTACAATTAATGTATTTTGTACTATCGCGGGATTCCCCTCCTATATAAAGGGGATCCTCACCACTTTGTAAGGGTTGGCTCCAACTATTATACATAAAATCAATAATATCTCTCTCTCTCTCTCTCTCTCTCTCTCTCTCTCTCTCTTTTCTTTCTAACTTACTCGCTCGAAACTACCTCTTTCATTTGTTGCTTTTACATGTGTTCTTCATTTATTGCTTGATATTGGCCATAACGAGCCTCCTTTAATTATATTCTAACTGTTATCCCCTTTCCGGTTATCCTCGATAGCTCGAGGCCGAGTCCAGGCATTAACCTTGAGGCCCTTCATCGGCTAGGCCGAGGCCCGAATAGCTAGACCCTCGGTTTGATTATAACTCTGCTTTAGTTCGTATTCCGCCGTTAAACTTCACATATCTAGCATCAACCGCTCTAACAACTAGCATAAAAATAGATCAGAGTCCCATTAACAAATTTAATTTTTATTACCATTTTTACAGTAAACAGTTTGGCGCCCACCGTGGAGCTAAAAATAATAGTGATAATTTTCATGCTAGTTTCATTACATAACGCAAGTTATCTTTCACACTTTTTCTTATCCAAGATCTTCGATTTCAGGTCCAAATGTCTTGCTCAGTAAAAAGAGTCGAGAATGACAACCTCAAAAACCACGGAGAAAACGGTGTGGTTGTTCCAGTTGTTGGCGCACTACCGCAGAACCCCGATAACGCACCTGGACCGATTCCAGCGGATGCGGATTCGCAAGACGCGTAGCAGGTCGATGAAACCTCACACACCGACCGGAGTATACGACATGGCGACCAACACGGTAGCACCGGGGACAGCACCCCTAGCCGAACAAGTACCTAGAGATTGGGCAATAACGGATCAATAGCCAGCCCTACCATCGTAAAAATGCTTGAGGACCTCACCAAAAGGATCGAATTGGGCGAGAAAATGATAGTAGCTAATGACAAGGAGGTCGAGACCTATAACTCCAGGGTCGACTAGATCCCGGGCACACCCCTAGTCCTCAAGGGTGTGGATTCGAAGAAGTTCATACAAAGGTCGTTCCCTGAAGAAGCGGCTCCGAAACCCATTCCAAAGAAGTTCAGAATGCCAGAACTCCCAAAATACAACGGGACCTCAGATCTTAATAAACATGTCACTGCCTATACGTGCGCGGTGAAGGGCAATGACATAAAAGATGACGAGATCGGGTCCGTCTTAATGAAGAAGTTTGGAGAAATGATCTCGAGGGGAGCCATGATGTGGTATCACAACATAGCTCCCAACTTCATAGATTCATTTTCCATGCTAGCAGATTCCTTCATAAAGGCACACGCCGACACCATCAAGGTAGCAACAGGAAAGTCCGACGTATTCAATATTAAGCAGAGGGAGAATGAAATGTTGCAAGAATTCGTATCTCGTTTCTAAATGGAATGAATGCAACTACCCCCGATCTCCGATGACTGGGCAGTGCATGCCTTCACTCAAGGTCTGAACGAATAAAGCTCGGTGGCTTCGAAATAGTTCAAATAGAACTTGATCGAGTATCCAGCTACGACCTGGTCGGACGCCCACAACTGGTACCAGTCACAAATCAGGGTTGAGTATGACCAGCTGGGAGCCCCCTCGGGCTCAGTATACCCAAGCAGGTTCCCGGCAAAGAAACTAAAACCAAACAAAGAAAGATGCCAGCCATATGCCGAAGATAGGAGGAATGCCCCGAGACGCAACTTACCTCGAAATGGTCGGAGAATGGATCGAGGACAATATCCTCGAGGGCTCATCAATAGATCCAGGTTTGACGGAGACACGAGGCCAACGGGGGCACCTCGCCTACCAGAATATAACTTCAATGTCACTGTATTGGACAGTGTGTTCATGATCAGTAAAACCCGGGACACCAAATGGCCCAGGCCTATCCAGTCGGATCCTTCCCGGAGGAATCACAACTTGGTATGTGAACTTCATAATATGCACAGCCATATGACCAAATATTTCCACCAACTCCACAAGGAAACAGCCAAGCTGCCCAATAAAAGTCACCGCTGAGGATTTTTTAGCAATCGAGCTCAAGTTCAATTCCATGAAAGAAAGGCGTCCAAGAAGAACGAATCAAATGGGCCGCGGCATATTACCATGATATTGGAGAAGCATCGACACTAACCAGGAACTTATGAAGAGGAGGACAAAAATATCCATCACCAGAGAAAAGCGGATGCGGGGATACGTACCCGAAGATGCCCTCGCATTCAGCAGGGAAGGCTCCGAAACCTCGCCTCAACTTCATAACAATGCGCTGGTAACCTCTTTCTTCATTCAAATATTTTGAATAAAATGTGCCCTCACATTCAGCAGGTAGATCGACCTACACTATCAGGTCGAGAATGATAGAGTAGCTGAGACTGCTAGACCAAATCATGCCCGCCTCTCGAATCCTTGACGGATTCAACACGGCGATCAACACAACGAAAAGAGAGGTAAATGAGCCTTTCTTTTCCTGACTTTTAACTGATTTCAACACTAATCTACCAACAACAATTCAGGTTTTGCTTAATATCGAATTCATAAACTGTTATTCAAACGAAGACATCCTAATACACTAGCATGATAAATGATAAAATTACTAGTGAGTAGGATGAATATTACTAGATCAGCTCATGAATTAAAATCCTATTATAAGTTCATTACCCTTTTATCCTGACATTAATCTAGATCCACCTATTACTGATGACAATCGAGTTCCTCCAAACTGATTCAACAATCCCATTTCACAAACCTATTGAACTGACTACACTACATGCCATTCCAAGGGTTCAATTTAACAGTTCAATGTTATACAATATTTAACAGATAACACACCTTAAGAAATAGTTTTGATTATACACATAACTACCATCTATATAGAAGGAAAACATCTAAACTACTATCAATTAAAATGCAGGCAGTCCTCAGTTGAACAATAAATGTGTTCGAACATTTCATTTCAAACTTCAACGAGCTTACATCAATGTGGTTCAGGGTGGTGTACCTGGTATTGGAATACAAGAAGAAGAAGATCAACAGAGTAGTATGTAACCCAGCAACAACAACAACAACAACCTGCAACAAGTAAACGGAACACCCAGTGAAAAATTTGCAAACCAATAGGATCCCAGCACACTCAATGAAACAGTACCAACACAAACCAATGCAGACCAGAAATAACAACTCAAGAAACCACTTAAAACCTCAGTGAAATCCCAGAAATAACCAGCAATCAGAACAGAACCAGAATGTATTCAGAAGTGCAAAAGATGCAATGGACAGTTCTGATTTTTTTTAACCCTCAAAATAGAACACTCTCAAAAAAACTCTCAAACTACTAGTCTCAGGACAAAGACAGCCTGTGTTCACTCTCTAAAACTAAACTTTTTTTTTTATTTTAAGACCAGCCTGCTCTTTGCTTTTTTAATTCTGAATTCTTAGTGTCAAAAATCCAAGTCTAACCTTACTCTATCTCTCTGACCTTTTTTTCAGATTCAAAAAGCCCCCTCTAATTCTGTCCAGACCCCTATTTATATCCAACACTTGACCTTGCCCCCCCTCTCAAAAGCACTCAGGCAGAATTTTTTTTTAAACTAATTCTGCCCATGATCTCTTTTTCAATTTCAATAGAATATGTTTTGTTCCCCACTAAACTTCTTTTTAGTTATTAATCCCACGCGGGTATGGGCAGCCTATTTTTCTATTCAAATTCCTTAAACCTTGTGAAATGGTGCCCATGATCCCTTACACAGTCATCAACCCCCCACTACTGTTTTAAACTATTTCATTAGTTTAATGGTACTTTAATGTTACTGACAGAACACTAAGTCATTTTCAGGTTTCAAGCCCAAATTACCCCCTGGGAATATGAACTATGCCCCGTCCTAAACCTCCTAATCTGATTTCTAAGTTATAAACCTAATAACTGATTTCTAACTGATCACTAAAGTACTACAACTATAACCAATTCACAACTAAATTCAAACAATGACTCAATCAAAATTTAAGCAGTATGAATCAAATTATTATCAGGTTATTCTAACATTCAAGACTGCAAAACTAATCGGCGACACTTATCGAATCGACTACACGAATACATACAATTAATAGCAAATAATCAGAATCGAACAGGCACAGAGGTGATTCGAGTCATATTGATAGAAACATGGATTTATAATGAAACTTAACTAGTCGACGGAGCTCATTCGAATCGATTATATAGTTTATTTTATACTCGACCATGACCAGAAAAAGTTCGACCAAATAAAAGGTCTTTGAAGAAGGACAGAACCAATCGACAAAAAATTGAAAAATCAATAAAACTACTCTAAACAAATAAAAAGATATAAACAAACACAAAATGGAACAAATAGGAAAGGAAAAATACCTCAAGAACTCGGAAACTTGATGACCCTGATTCGAACTCAGACTCAAACTCTTTGAGGTCGAACGGACCTTAATCGAGTGTTCTCAACTGAGAACACTTCGACTAAGGTCGATTAGACCCCAAATCATCCTTTATTTTGGACAGATTTCAACCTTTGGTTTTCTAGGGTTCTTGGTTCCATTTGGGGTTCGAATGGTTCTAGTCTGATTCGAACCAGGCCAAAGGTATTTTGGGCACGAGGGAGGTCAGGGGGTGTTGTGGTGTGAGTTTGGGACTGGTTGGGGTAGGTTTAGGTTCTACTCGAATCTTCAATTGAAGATTCGAGAAGCTGGAGGCTGATTCGAGGCAAACGGTTAACGGATCCGTAACGAGGGTGGTCAGATGGCTTAGGGTTTTAATTTGGTAACCGGCGGCGTTGTTGCCGCCGGGTTTCAGGCGGAGGTGTAACAATGGCGGCTAGGGTTTGGGTCTGGTCCGGCTCTGAGCTTGAGAGAGACGATGGGGTGAGGGGGGGTTTGGTTTGGGGCGTGGGGTAAAGGATTAGGGTTATATACGGGAGGGGCGTTTGATCTTGGCCGTTGGATCAATCACGATCAATGGCCTGGATCATTTTACTAATAGGGAACGACATCGTTTGGCCTGCTACGAGACTGGGTCGGCCCGGGGTGAAATGGACCGGGTTATGGGGGAAGCCTGGGATCGTTAGATCAAAAGGGACGGACGGTTCAGATTTTGTGCATCAAAACGACGTCGTTTGGGTGGTCTTGGAGACAGACCAAATTGGACCGGGTGAAGGGTATTGAATTGGGCCTGGTTTTGGGTTGTTTTGGACGGCCCAGTTCCGATTTTGTAGGTATTTCCACTTGTTTTTGTTTTCTTTTCTTTTAATTTCTAATTAGCAAAAAATTCTACAATAAATTGTAAAACCAAAATTAACCTACCAAAATATTAATTAACACTTAACTACAATTAACACACAAAATTTAACACCAATTAGAAACAAAAATCACACAATTGTACACTAATTGACAAAAATTGAACAAATACATATTTTTGTGATTTTCTTTCTTTTAAAACCAAACTATGATTTAATTAATTCCAAAATGCACAATTAAATCCTAAATGTGCATGCAACATGTATTTTTGTATTTTTTAATTAATTAAACAAAATAAACACTCACAGACAAAAGAATTACGAAAATGTCATGCGACATTCTTAAACTTGTACCCAAATGACATATGTTTTATTTTTCGATTTCTTTTGGAGTAGTTTTCGTGAAGCAAAAATCACGTTCTCACAGCTGCCCCTCTTTGTCCGAAAACACAAAGAGTTTTCGTGCAAAGATAAAGTGAGCTGATACGAGCGATTTTTGCCCGTTGGAATACTCCGTGTGAAGCATTTTTGAAAAGATTTAACCGAACCTTTGCTTCACAGGTTTCCTACATATCCCTGGCTAAAAAGGAATCGGGTTAATGTAGTTCGGGAAGTTTTGGTAGCTGGGACTATTATGGGACTACAATTTTGCTGTTACTACTGCTGCATGCTGTTACTACTGCTTTTCGACCTCCTTATTACACTGTGCTAAAAAGAAAACAAGAAGCTAGACTAAACTGGGGATTACAATATCTTATCTATCTTCAAACTTGCTCTTGTAGTCTTCCTTCTGATTTCTGCAGCGGAATTTATGCTGGGGTTATTTTGTTGTAACCCTCCGCTTTACTGACTTCTGACTTGAAATTGAGTGTAGTCCTCTGTTCTACAGGAGGTCTCCTGACTTCGAACTTGAAATTTACTGTAGTCCTCTGTTCTATAGGCGGGCTCCTGACTTCGAACTTGAAATTTATTGTAGTCCTCTGTTCTACAGGCGGGATCTTGACTTCGAACTTGAAATTTATTCCTCTGTTCTACAGGTGGGCTCCTGACTTGTTTTGAAATGTACTCCTCTGTTCTACAGGCGGGCTCCTGACCTCAACAATTTCTTGAAAATATAACTCCTCCATTCTCCAGGCGGGCTCCTGACTTCAACAACTTCCTAAAAATATAACACCTCTATTCTCCAGGCGGGCTCCTGACTTTAACAACTTCTAAAAAATATAACACCTCTATTCTCCAGGCGGGATCCTGACTTCAACAACTTACTAAAAATACAACACCTCTATTCTCCAGGCGGGCTCCTGACTTTAACAACTTCTTAAAAATATAACACCTCTATTCTCCAGGCGGGCTCCTGACTTCAACTACTTCTTAAAAATGCGTTTTATTGCTGTTGTTCCTTCCTGCCTCCTGAACCATTTTCCTTCTAACTTGAAATTATCTTCTTTCAGAACTACTTCCCTCAAAACTGGTGTTTCATGCCACTGCTGAGGATAACACCGATGTTTCATTAAAAATACGTTATTTTCCTCCTTCGAAGACTACTTCCCTTAAAGTTGGTGCTTTCCTTCCACTGGAACTACTTCCCTTAAGCCTCGCGTTATCTTCCTTCCAAAATTGCTTCCTTTTAAACTTGTTTGGTCTTCTTCCGAAAACTGCTGGGGATACCATTTTTCCCCAAACTTGTGTTATCTTGCTTCTTCCCCAAGTGGGTACCGGACTTCCAGAAAATTTTCTGCCCCAGTTTATTAATCTTTCTTGTATCATGATGTCTTTTCATCATCTATAACATTTCCTGTCCCTGCTTCAAATCAAAGAAAAAATTTTGTTAGTTTAAAACGTGGTGAATGGTCGTGCCACTCCTGCTGGGGATGATTTTCTCTTTCTCCTTTCCCAGCTTTGTGTTCCATTACATCACCAAAGCTTGCTGGGGATGAGATTATTTGTTGGGGATGATATTTCTGTTGGCGCTCATATTCCTGCTGGGGATGGTTTTCCCCCTCTTCTTTCCCTGTTCCGTGTTGTCCGACCCTCTTAGGACTTGGTCGATAATCTGCCAGGGATGCTCTTGTTTCTTGACGATTCTTTATTCACCAATTGTGCTTCCCACTTTTCTCCATAATCTCCCCGAAATCCTAGACCAATCCATCATTTGGTCTTGCAACAAACGTCTTTCTCGTTCCATTGCATTATCTTTGGCCCGTCATATCCACATTGTGTTTTTGCACCATCTTGGCAACTGGTAATAAGCTCTGAAAATCCTTTTCAAAAACAAACTGCTGGAGATAAAGTCTTTAAAAATAAAAAATGATGAATTCAAGAAAATAAGAGAAGAATAGTTTTATGAATGGTACAACTGACCCCAATGATCACGTCGTGCATTTTGGATTAACCAACCCTGTCTATTTATATCAATCAATCTTTCTGATGGCCTTACTTTGTTGGGGATATGTAAGCGCCCAATTCTTTTGTCGACTCAAAATCTTTGCACTGCTTCATGCCTCGACAGATCCTTTCCATCAATCTTATCTTGTTTTCCTCTTTTGACCCCTTGTCGCCTCATAGTGCCCTTCGAGGGGTTTTTACTAATAAGACTCTCTCATTTCTCTCAACTCCTGTCGCCTTATGGTGCCTGTGAAGGTTTTCACCGATAAGACTCTCTCGTTTTATTTCTCTCAACTTTCGTTACCTTATGGTGCCTGTGGAGGTTTTCACAGATAAGACTCTCTCATTTTATTTTTTCAACTGGGGATTGGAGTGTTACCGATATGACTCTCTCTGCTGGGGATTCTTTCGGCTATCAATTCATTTCCAGCTTATGATCCTCTTCTCTACTGGGGATCAAAGTGTTATTCCTGACTTCCATTTGCATGACTTGGCACTTCTCGGATAATGATCGGGAGGTCTTTTTTGGACATCAATATGAGTTTTTGTGTATGGCTAAAAGAAAAGAGGTATCAAAAGGTTAAAAATAATTTTGATGAGTAAAACATTACAACTCTTGGAATTAAACTTCCTTCCCAAAATTACAAACACAACTTCTGCCCCAGTTTCTTGCTAGGGGATTTTTATTTTTGTTACACTATGACCGAGCCATGAGACATCTACGTATCCTTTTTGAGGAATCAGGTCAAACGTAGTTCCCAATTCCTTTATTTTTCTTGTGACTTTTCTTTTGTCTTTTTTCTCTTCTCTTTTTCTTTCATTTTCATTACTGATTCCAAAAGAGGAGTATGAAAGAATAAATAAGGCTCAAAAGGGGAAGCAAAGGTTGAAGTGTTTGGATGGAAGAATAAATTGCCTCCGTCATTTCATTCTCCGATACCATGCCAAATGCAAACGATCAACAATTACAATTAAAAGAAATCACACATAATATCTCTTAACTGCGTCAGAATTGATAGCCATGTCGATGCATTTCCCTTCGATATCTGTTAAACATAAAGCGCCATTGGACAAGACTCTGGTTACAATGAATGGCCCTTGCCAATTCGGGGCGAACTTGCCCTTTGCCTCAGCCTGATGTGGGAGGATGCGTTTCAGCACTTGCTGGCCCACTTCAAACTTTCGGGGATGCACCTTTTTGTTGTATGCTCTTGTCATTCTCTTTTGATATAACTGGCCATGACACACAACTGCCAATCTTTTTTCATGAATCAAGTTCAACTGCTCCAGATGAGTTTTGACCCACTCATCATCATCAATCTCAGCTTCAGCGACAATCCGAAGGGACGGGATTTCAAATTCCGCCGGTATTACTGCTTCAGTTCCATATACCAACAAATAAGGAGTTGCCCCTACTGAAGTACGGACAGTAGTGCGATAACCCAACAATGCAAATGGTAATTTTTCATGCCATTGCCTCGAACCTTCTACCATCTTCTAAAGTATCTTCTTTATGTTTTTGTTGGCTGCCTCAACTGCTCCATTCGCCTTGGGACGATATAGTGTGGAATTGCGGTGTGTAATCTTAAACTATTGACATACCTCTTTCATCAAATTGCTGTTAAGATTAGCACCATTATCCGTGATGATTACCTTTGGGATTCCAAATCGACAGATGACATTTGAGTGAACAAAATCGACCACTGCTTTCTTGGTCACAGACTTGAAAGTTTTGGCCTCAACCCATTTGGTGAAATAATCAATGGCTACCAGGATGAACCTATGCCCGTTGGATGCTGCTGGCTCAATTGGTCCAATGATATCCATTCCCCAGGCAACAAACGGACAAGGTGCTGACATTGTATGCAATTCTGTCGGCGGAGAATGAATCAGATCTCCGTGTATTTGACACTGATGGCATTTCCACACGAAACTGATACAATCACGCTCCATAGTGAGCCAATAGTACCCTGTTCGAAGAATCTTCTTCGCCAATACATATTCGCTCATATGTGGCCCACAAACTCCAGCATGTACCTCTGTCATAACTGTCATGGCTTGACTAGCATCTATACATCTCAGCAATCCCAAATCTGGTGTTCTTTTGTACAACACTCCTCCACTGAGGAAAAATCCATTTGCCAGTCGCCGAATGGCTCTCTTTTAATCTCCGGTGGCCTGCTCCGGGTATATCCCTATCCTGAGGTATTCCTTGACATCATAGAACCATGGTTCGCCATCCAGTTCTTCCTCTAACATGTTGCAATAAGCAAGCTAATCACGAACCTGAATATGCAACGGGTTAACATGAATTTTGTCTGGGTGGTGCAACATTGATGCTAAGGTGGCCAAAGCCACAACAATCTCATTATGAACTCTTGGGATGTGTCTGAACTCCACTGATCGAAATCGCTTGCTCAGATCATGCAAACATTGTCGATATGGTATGAGCTTCAAATCCCTCGTTTCCCATTCACTCTGAATCTGATGCACCAGGAGATCCGAGTCTCCCAAGACCAAGACATCCTGGACATCCATGTCTGCAGCTAGCCTTAGACCCAAAATGCATGCCTCATACTCAGCCATGTTGTTGGTACAATAGAAACGCAGCTGATCCGTAACAGGATAATGATGTCCTATTTCAGAAATAAGTACCGCTCCTATTCCAACTCCCTTCGCATTTGCGGCTCCATCGAAAAAAGTTTCCATCCTGGTTCCTTGGTCATTTCCAACTCATCTATATGTATCACTTCTTCATTAGGAAAATACATTCCCAAGGGCTCGTATTCTTCATCAACAGGATTCTCAGCCAAGTGATCAGCCAATGTTTGGGCCTTCATGGCCGTCCTCGTCACATAGACGATCAAATTCTGTGAGTAATATCTGCCATTTCGCCAATCTCCCTGTGGGCATAGGCTTCTGGAAAATATACTTCAGTGGATCCAAGCGTGAAATGAGATAAGTAGTATATGATGACAGATAATGCTTCAATTTCTGGGCCACCCAAGTTAGGGCGCAACATGTCTTCTCGAGTTGAGTGTACTTAACTTCATAGCCTGTAAACTTCTTGCTGAGATAATAGATGGCTTGCTCCTTCCTTCTTGTAATGTCATGTTGCCCCAGTACACAGCCAAACGAATTCTCCAGGACCGTTAGATAAAGAATTAATGGTCTTCCCGGCTCAGGTGGAACCAACACAGGTGGATTTGATAAATATCCTTTGATTTCATTCTGCCATCCATTCTACCGCAACGTCTTTCTTCAGTAGCCGAAAAATGGGTTCACAAGTTGTTGTGAGTTGAGCAATAAACCTGCTGATATAATTCAACCTTCCCAAAAGACTCATTACTTCTGTCTTATTCTTCGACGGTGGCAAATCTTGGATGGATTTGATCTTTGACGGGTCCAACTCAATGCCTCGCCGACTGACGATGAATCCCAATAGCTTTCTAGATGGAACACCAAATGCACATTTGGCTGGGTTGAGCTTAATATCGTACCTTCGAAGTCTTTGGAAAAACTTCCTTAGGTCTGCTACGTGGTCTTCCTGATGTTTGGATTTTATGATCACATCGTCCACGTATACCTCAATCTCTTTGTGTATCATGTCATGAAACACAGTAGTCATTGCTCTCATGTACGTTGCCCCAGCATTCTTCAAACCAAATGGCATTACCCGATAGCAATAAGTCCCCCACGGAGTAATGAAAGCCGTCTTTTCTGCATCTTCTTCATCCATCAGAATCTGATGATACCCAGCATAGCAATCCACAAAAGACCCGATCTCACGTCTGGCACAATTATCGATCAAGATATGGATGTTGGGTAATGGAAAGTTATCCTTTGGGCTTGCCCTGTTCAGATTGCAGTAATCGACACAAACCCTGATCTTCCCATCTTTCTTCGGCACTGGCACCACATTAGCCAACTAATCAGGATATCGAGTGACCCGAATAACCTTTGCTTGCAGCTGCTTGGTTACTTCCTCTTTAATCTTCACACTCATGTCTATTTTGACCTTCCTCAATTTCTGCTTGACGGGAGGGCATGCCCGGTTAATGGGCAATTTGTGAACCACTAAATCCGTGCTTAACCCCGACATGTCATCATACGACCATGCAAAAACGTCTTTGAACTCAATAAGTGCTTTGATTAGTTCTTCCCTGATATTTGGTGCAATGTGGATGCTTATTTTAGTTTCCCTGATATCATCTGCATCCCCTAAATTGATGGCTTCTGTGTCATTTAAGTTGGGCTTGGATTTCTCTTCAAACTGGCTTAACTCTCTGTTTATCTCTTAGAAGGCTTCATCCTCATCGTATTCCGATTCATCATCATAATCGACCTCTTGCACAATTAGTTCGGAATCAGATTGATTTTTTAGACTAGGTTGAAAATCCGTTGTGCATGCCATGTCATTAGAACCAATATAAAGAGAACTGTTCAGAAAGAGAAAAGAAGAAAACAAAGTTAAAACAAAAATAAGAAGAGAAAAGCTTTCACTTTTTTTTTTATAATATGGGATAACAGAGTTTCACACTTTGCCGAATACAAAACAAAACTGGATTACAACCCTGGAATAATCCAAAAAAACAAGAAAGAAAAATCAGAGCCCACTACCAAGACTCCCTCCGGGTAGGAAGGGGAGTAGCCATCCAATTGTTGATATTTGCCCTAGGCCCCACAAACTGTACATCTAACCTACTGGACCCTTCTCCAACTTCTATCATGTTGACATCGGCGAACAGCCTTTCAAAACCCTCATTCAAATCTCCATCCGGCCCAATCAGTGGTCCGAGAACTTTCGGGACCGACAACATTCTGATACCTGCTCTGACAAATGATCTGGATAGGCGCGGGATTGGCTTGGGAAGGACCCAGACTATTTTCTTCAACTTGAGGGCCCGTCTCACATCCGTCGTTGTAGGCTTGAACCCCATCCCAAAGGTATCCAGATTTTTGGGCAAAGAAACCGGCTGAATAATACCCTGAAGATCAGCCCCTAAACCTTTGCCTGGCACAAACCCGTTCTTCAACATCTCTGAGGCTACCATGACAGTTGCATCTGCTCTTTTGGGAAGTGGGATGCTTTCACCTTCGAGAACTTTGTCCACTAAAACCGTATCGAAAACCTGGTAAACCCACGGTCCCTTATCATCATCAGTCTCTATGAAGGGTACGATGGCATCACTTATGGCGCTTGTATTGTCTTCCCTATGTACTACGATCTCTTTCCTATCCCACTCAAATTTGACCATCTGATGTAATGTAGAAGGCACTGCTTTGGCGGCATGGATCCAGGGTCACCCCAATAGAAGATTATATGAAACTGCCACGTCTAACACTTGAAACTCCATGGTGAACTCGACTGGACCAATTGTTAATTCAAGTATGATGTCACCCACTGTGTCTGTACCACCACCATCAAACCCTCAAACATAGATGTTGTTCTTGTGAATCCTGTCACCATTGACCTTCAGTTTGTTCAATGTGGTCAAGGGACAGATATTGGCACTGGACCCATTATCAATTAGTACTCGAGTGACTACCGAGTCTTCGTACTTCACGATCAAATAAAGGGCTCTATTATGTTCTGTACCCTCCACGAGCAACTCGTCGTCTGAAAAAGTGACCCTATTGACCTCGAAAATCTTGTTTTCTATTTTCTCCAGATGGTTCACAGACATCTTATCCGGAACATGGGTTTCGTTCAGAATTTTCATCAGTGCCTGGCAATGATCACTGGAATGGATCAGCAAGGATAGCAACGAAATCTGTGCCGGGGTCTTTCTTAACTTCTCCACAATGGAGTAGTCTTGGGCCTTCATTTTCTTCAGAAACTCCTCTGCCTCTTCCTCCGTCACGGGTTTCTTTATCACTGCCGGGTTGGACCTTCTTAACTCTATGAGAGCAAAACACCTCCCTGAACGAGTTAACCCTTGGGCCTCACATACTTCTTCCACAACTTCCTTCACCCTGTGCATTACCATTACTTGATTGTAGCTCCATGGCACAGCTTTCTCGCTGATTATCGGCAACTGCACTACTGGCTTGATAACAACTGGTCCTGTGCATGCCCCCTTTACGGCTACTGGCTTGCTTGATATCCCTTGCACCGTTACTTTGGCCGGCTCTAGATTCTTGGCAACATCAGACAAACTCTTCCCCATCACCACCACTTGCTTGCCTTCTAAGCTTTTCGCCTGTACTACCGCTTTTCCACTGATCAACTTTTCTTTCGGACTGGCACGGATCATCATTACCGTATGTGAGGGCTTCTTGAGCTTCCCTCCTTCGTGCACTAGTTCGATCATGTGGGCTTCATGGTGTACCGGCAACGGGTTCTGATTGATGTTAGGTGCCACTGGCTCCTGGACCTCGATCCTATTTGTGTCAATAAGATCTTGTACGACAGTCTTCAACTTCCAACACTTCTCAGTATCATGCTTGGGAGCCCCCGAACAATATTCACAACTTACCGAGTGGTCCAGATTTTTGGGAAGAGGATTTGGCAATTTGGGCTCCACAGAACTCAATAGGCCTAACTGCCTCAATTTGTGGAATAGAGTAGTATAGGTTTCTCCCAGCGGAGTGAATGCTCTCTGCCTCTGCACCCTTTCATTCCTGAAAGTCTGATTCCCATGAAAACCTGGTCCCGAAGGATTCCTGTAGGCCCTTGGTGGTGGATATGTGTTTTGTGGAGGTGGATATGTGTTTTGGGGAGGTGGATATGTATTTTGTGGAGGTGGATATGTAATCTAGGGAGCCAGCGCACGCCATTGCGGGCGAGCCGGAGGCTGGGTGTAAGTTTGGGCGTGATGGACAGAGAAATGTGGCTCTTGTGGTGGGTAGTAGGGCTGTGGAGGGCCGTATAGAATGTGTGGGTAATTTGAGTGATGGGGTCTAGGTTGGTAGTGAGGGGGGACCTCTGGATCTGGACCAAGTACCTGCCTCGACTGTTGCGACATCTTCCCTTTTCTTCTTTCCGAGCGCACCTCCCGTGCCGCTCTGGATGGCCTGAGTGGTTGCTTTAATCGCCGAATAGCTCAGGATTTTGTTGGACTTAAGTCCCTCTTCAATCATACCGCCCATTTTTACTACTTCGTTGAAATATTTGCCAACTGATGTCACCAGGTGACCGAAGTAAGTTGGCTCCAGAGTCTACAGAAAGTAGTCCACCATTTCCCCCTCTCTCATCGGAGGATCAACTCTTGCCGCCTGCTCTCTCCAGCGGAACCCAAATTCTCGGAAGCTTTCCCCGGGCTTCTTCTCAAGTTTCAGCAATGTGAGACGGTCAGGGACGATCTCAAGGTTGTACTGGAAGTGGCCTGCAAAGGCTTGTGCCAGATCGTCCCAGGTGTACCACCTGCTAGGATCCTGTCTTATGTACCATTCCAGTGCAGACCCGCTTAGACTTTGACCAAAATGAGCTATCAACAGCTCATCTTTTCCCCCGACCTCTCTCATCTTACTGCAAAAACCTCACAGATGTGCCATTAGATCACCGTGCCCCTCGTATAGATCAAACTTTGTCATCTTGAACCCTGTCGGCAATTGAATATCGGGGAATGGGCACAGATCTTTGTAGGCAATACTGACTTGGGTGCCTAACCCATGAATATTCCTGAAGGACTGCTCCAGGCTTTTAAACTTTCGAAGCACTTCATCTTGCTCTGGGCTCTTAGCCGGCTTTTCAGTCTCTACCGGTATCTCGAAGTGAGTATTATAAGTATGAGGCTCGGGTGCTTTGAAGGTTGGTTCAGAGGGGTAATATTGGTAATCGTGAGCCTGAAACAACGGCTCGCTAGATGATCTTTGCAGCATGCTGGTGGGGGTGCCACGAAAACAGGAACATTTGGTGGAGGAGGGTTCTGATTGGGTTGTGAAGCTTGGGGATCATAGGCATTCCTTCCCTGATAGTATTGGTGACTAGGAAAGCTTGTCGAAGGGCCGGGGGGAGGGTATTCCGGCGTGTGTCCTGGAGGGAGAGTGGGAGTAACGGGAGGGTCAGGCACTTTTTGTACCCTAGCTAAGGCCAGCTGCATTTCTTTCATCTCCTGTCTCATCTTATCCATTTCCTCCTTCAGCATTTGATTCTTCGTCCTTTCATCCTCAACACTTTGGTCTGAACTAGTCATGCATTTTAGTACAAGCCCTTTGGATCTTGTTTGGTAATGGTAATCTGCCAGAACGTTCTGACAAACTAACTGGTTCGAAATCTCTAGAAAAATAACAAACTTGTTTGCGTTAGAGTTTAACACATATTGCAATTTCACGTTGGGGGATGCAATGTTCCTAGGCAGTTTAACCATTTCTAACATGTCCTTGCTTCGACCGCATGCGTCATTCCGGCTTACTTTGTTTGTGCCTCATTTAAGTGTTTCTGAAACTTTCTTTATCTCTCTTTTTATTTCCTTCTTTTCCTTTATTTTATTCACTTTGCCTTTTCTCTTTTTCTTTTTAGTGGTGGTCGAATCTTACGTGGATTTCCTACATATCATGTCCCCGCATGAATCAGAGCACGCGTAGTTCTGCCCTATAAGTGCGAAAAGCAAAAAGATAATTTTTGGAAATTTGCGATTTTTCATTAATAAACATTCTATTACAAACCAGATGCTTTTTGGAAAGGAAAATAACAGACTCGAAACCAAACCAAGTACGAACTTAATAACTACCGAAATACTCTGATGCGAAATAAAGACAGACTCTAACAGGCAACAGACTCTAAGAAAAAGAAAATGCAGATTCAAACTATGAACACATTAAAGTTTTAAATTTGGGTGCCCGCGGGGCGTCATTCGGCCTCGCCGCGGGTTTAGGTGTAAGGTTCCTTTCCAGCTGTTCCAATTCATACATGATTTGCTTCACAAATATCATCACCTCCGAGAAGAAGGTAGTACGGGTCATGTTTTCACACTCCCGACATTTCCTGGTAATAGCACGAGCAATAGTCAGAATCTTGTTCCTGATTCGGTCTTTCCCTAGGAGTAGGCGTTCTATCTGATCCCCTCTAGCCTTCAAAACCCGAGAATCATGCAGATGTTGTTTCCGTAACTGCTGTATTTCATCTTCCATCGAGGCCATCGGATTATAGCAGTGTTTACTCTCGGTTTCAAAAGCCTTGGCTTGTTTAGCCGCCTCGCTCTCTAGGGTGGTCACCTTCCTTTTTAGACTGACAATGGTCTTTTCATGATCTTTCCTTGCCTACTGTAAGTACTGTGTGCGCTCTTTCGTTCTCTTTGCCCATTGTGCCCGGAGTTGTGCTATGGTATCCTCAGATTTCTTCAAATCATCCCGGCGCTCACCGATTTCCTTTTTCAACTCTTTTATTAACTGCTCATCCGACCGACTCCTTTGTTGTTTGTCAGCATCTCTCCTCATTTGTCGGATTTGGGTTCACAGCCTCATTTTCTTGGGCCAATTAGCTCTTTTCTCCCCGATCAGCATCAACTTGCAGACTATTTTCAAATTCCAGGTCTCTAATCTGTTGCCTCAGCTTGCCTACTTCGGTCTGGTATTCGTGCTCTTTGGCCAACCAGTCCCACGGTTCTTGTGATGCCTCAACGAACTCTTGAATGTGAGGTTTTTTAGTTGGCCGTTCTGGTTCATCTCTTATAATGCCCTTCTTTCTGTACCAGGCGAGATAAACCGGTGAGACTTCGCCTCTGGATAGGTCGTGCACTCGAGTGTTTACCGTCAAATACTGGTATTCATTCCATATATAACAGACGGTTTCTTTATAAAATTGGTCGTCGGTGCTTATCTCGACTATATAAACACTGAGATCTTCATCTGGGTGTACCACCTGACACCTTCCTAACTGTCTCATCACCCGGTAGGGCGCATAAGGTTGAATACCTCGGAGTCCCATTAAGAGGAAGTAAGGCCCTGTGGCGGGCATATACACAATTTCTTCAACAGGAAGCCAACCCAAGGTCCACCCTATTTGTGCTGCAGTGATGGCGCGAAGGCAAGATACCCAGTCTTCAGACCCTTCTGGCAATTTGAGCCCTGAAACCCTCGTGTTATATCCTTCAATGCAGCCTTCGTTTGTAGATATATAGATCATATACTGAGGATGATGACACAAGTGCTCGATCATCCACATCTGCAATAACAAATTGCATCCTTCAAAAAAATCTGCCCCGTCTTTACAGGCTGTGAGAGCTCGGTATATCTCGGACACTATCATAGGGGCAAGCGTGCTTTTGTTGTTGGTAATCAGGACCTTGACGACTCCAGCCACATTCAAATCAATATTTCTGTCTTTCCGAGGAAACACCACAATGCCCAAGAACGCTACCATGAAGGCGAACCGCCTATGTTCATCCCATTTTGTCCAATTCCCTCTGCCGCAAACCCCGCTTTCCAGATCGTCGAACCCTCCTATGTGCCCATACCTCTGGTATATGAACTGCAGAGTAGAAAAACCCCTATCCAACTTAGAGTACGGACTCCCTTGCTTATCTTCAATAGAACCATGAACTTGTGCGAATTGACGGCTCTTGGAGCAATCAGATATTTGTGCCTTAGCCCCTCAGTAAGGTCCTTATAACCTGCTACCTCTTCTAAGGTTGGGGTGAGTTCAAAATCTGAGAAGTGGAATACGCTGTGGGCCGGGTCCCAAAATATAACCAAAGCTTTTATGATGTCACATATGGGTCTGACGTTCAACAAACTGGTGAGACCTCCCAGATGTGGTTTGATCTTATCTCGCTCTGACTTTTCCAAATCCTCCCACCACAAGCGCAACTCCAAAGGGATCTTGCTCCTAACTGTTACCGGCAAACTTGGACTCGTGCTCATTCTGCATGTTTGTTTGGGGTGATTAAGACTAATTGGACTCAAAGAAAGAATAAACTAAAATTGACACACATTTAAATAAAACTCCGGTCTTGTCAATATGGCCTTTCAGCACTTCGAAGAAGATTTAAAGGCTGTGTTTTACCAACCGGACAAAAACCTTGAAAATGACCAACAATGGTTGTTCTCGCAAAAATAGCCTTCCGGCATCTTTTCAGGGACATTCGACTATTTTTTACAAGAATGGAATCACCCAACTTATTTATGACGAAAGATTTGAAATTTTGACATTTTTGGCTATTTTTGCAAAAAGGGAGATTGGACCCGATGAGAGCTGCCTACGTATCTCACATCCGGTGAGAATCAAACTAGCGCAATTCGGACAACGATAATAACCTAATTCTGAAAACAAGACTTGTTTAAATAAATTACACTAAAAAAAATTTTCATTTTTTTTTCATTTTTTTTCTTTTTTTTCCTTTTTCCGATATTCCAGTATTTTCAGAAGCCGGTCAGCATGCAAGTCTGCAACAAATAAATGCGTAAAACAAACAGGATACATCAGGATGGTCTTTTTCATTTCAGGTCGCTTGTCCTAGACGGACCCAACCCCTGTGTTGAGTCCCCTAAGTCAAGTGCACATGATACAAATAAGCATTCCTACTAGGGATTCGGCATGAGGTTTTGTTATACTAGGTTTATCCTGAGTGTTTGTTTTAGACCTGGCTTACCCGAGCGGACCACTCGAGCCGAGGATGGGAACTGCGTACCGGTAACCAAAAGATCATCCGTTTTGGGATATGACACTAACAGAAAGAAGTCACGACCAGCGTGCACTCCTCAAGAGAGAGAAGAGAGGGATTTCGTAGCAGTTTATATATACAGTTCAGATAATATCAAAGCGGTAAAAGCAACATTTTAGCACATTAGGACAAAACATGTAATAAAATCAGATAATAAATAAAGCCAAATATAACAACTCATCTAAGCTCGAATCTGAACCCTGAACCAGAGATTCTGGTTCGCTCCCCAGCAGAGTCGCCAGAGCCGTCACACCTCCTTTTTACCTACACCACGCAAAGGGGCGTAAAGGGAGTTTTTCCAATTAAAGGGCAATCGAAACGGGATTTTATTTAAAGATTTAAAGTCGCCACTTAGGAGATTTATGGTGTACCAAGTCACCGGTTGAATCCCGAATCGAGGAAAAGATTGACTCTGTATTACAGTCCACGAACCAGAAATCCGGATAAGAATTATGTTAACTCGAGAGAAGGTGTTAGGCATTTCCGAATTCCGTGGTTCTAGCACGGTCGCGCAACTATCATATTTGGGTTATTTACCTGATTTTAATACATTTTGAACCTATGTACCAATTTTAACCTTGAACCGCTTTTATCATTTATTATTTAAAGAATTTCAACGTCGTGAGAATGCATCTCGAATTGCGCCACATATATGTACCCGCAATTCTCGATACGTTCCAATTTCGTTGAGATTTGGATTTGAGTCACATAAATGTGCACCCGAGTTTAGGAAGATAACATTATTAAATACGCGGCTAAAGATACTAACGCGTTGTTATTTTGAGAAAAGTCGTAAAGTTCCCTATGCGGCCTGTCTTGAAATCTAAGCATTTGAAATAACTATCCGTTGAGGGCCCCGCAATTTGTAATTTATTCGGCGAGGCACGCCTTACTTATTTTTTTAAAAGGGCTAATCAGGCACTTCTATTATTTATTATTTTTAAAGAGATTGCAACGTCGTGAGAATGTATCTCGAACTGCGCCACATAAATGTACCCGTAATTTTTATACGTTCCAACTTCGTTGAGATTTGGATTTGAGTCAAATAAATGTACACTCGAGTTTAGGGAGGTAACATTATTAAATATGTGCCTAAAGATGCTAACGCATTATTATTTTGAGAATGCCGCGAAATTGGCTAAGACGGCATATCCCGAAACCTAAGTGTTTATCATAAGCACCTATTGAGGGCCCCGTAGTTTGTAACTTATTAGGCAAGACACGTCTCATTTATTTTAAGGATATCCTAAAGCGAATATGGTTCTCTATTTACTTTTGTCTCTAAAGATAGAGAAAAAGGCCTAATTAATTACAAGCGTGCAATGTCCCAGCTTTTGTTGTTTGGACCAACAACTTAACGATGACGCACCTCAACGACAATGCATACCTTCATTTTAATTGACAGACATGAACTCCAAAATTCCTAAACCAATTTATCATACCCATTATCTATTACGAACTATGGGTTTTAATGAATCGATTTAATGTAAATGAGCCTTTCTTTTCCTGACTTTTAACTGATTTCAACACTAATCTACCAACAACAATTCAGGTTTTGCTTACTACCGAATTCAGAAACTGTTATTCAAACGAAGACATCCTAATACACTAGCATGATAAATGATAAAATTACTAGTGAGTAGGATGAATATTACTAGATCAGCTCATGAATTAAAATCCTATTATAAGTTCATTACCCTTTTATCCTGACATTAATCTAGATCCACCTATTACTAATGACAATCGAGTTCCTCCAAACTGATTCAACAATCCCATTTCACAAACCTATTGAACTGACTACACTTCATGCCATTCCAAGGGTTCAATTTAACAGTTCAATGTTATACAATGTTTAACAGATAACCCACCTTAAGAAACAGTTTTGATTATACACATAACTACCATCTATATAGCAGGAAAACATCTAAACTACTATCAATTAAAATGCAGGCAGTCCTCAGTTGAACAATAAATGTGTTCGAACATTTCATTTCAAACTTCAACGAGCTTACATCAATGTGGTTCAGGGTGGTGTACCTGGTATTGGAATACAAGAAGAAGAAGATCGGCAGAGTAGTATGTAACTGAGCAACATCAACAACAAACAGCAACAACCAGTAAACAGAACACCTAGTGACAGATTTGTAAACCAATAGGATCCCAGCACACTCAATGAAACAGTACCAACACAAACTAATGCAGACCAGAAATAACAACTCAAGAAACCACTTAAAACCTCAGTGAAATCCCAGAAATAACCAGCAATGAGAACATAACCAGATTGTATTCAGAAGTGCAAAAGATGCAATGGACAGTTCTGATTTTTTTTAACACTCAAAATAGAACACTCTAAAAAAAACTCTCAAACTACTGGTCTCAGGACAAAGACAGCCTGTGTTCACTCTCTAAAACTAAACTTTTTTTTTGATTTTAAGACCAGCCTGCTCTTTGCTTTTTTAATTCTGAATTCTTAGTGTCAAAAATCCAGTCTAACCTTACTCTATCTCTCTGACCTTTTTTTCAGATTCAAACCCCCCCCCTCTAATTCTGTCCAGACCCCTATTTATATCAAACACTTGACCTTGCCCTCCCCCCCCTCAAAAGCACTCAGGCAGAATTTTTTTTTAAACTAATTCTGCCCATGATCTCTTTTTCAATTCCAATAGAATATGTTTTGTTCCCCACTAAACTTCTTTTTATTTATTAATCCCACACGGGTATGGGCAGCCTATTTTTCTATTCAAATTCCTTAAACCTTGTGAAATGGTACCCATGATCCCTTACACAGTCATCAACCCCCCACTACTGTTTTAAACTATTTCATTAGTTTAATGGTACTTTAATGTTACTGACAGAACACTAAGTCATTTTCAGGGTTCAAGCCCAAATTACCCCCCCCCGGGAATATGAACTACTGCCCCGTCCTAAACCTCCTAATCTGATTTCTAAGTTATTAACCTAATAATTGATTTCTAACTGATCACTAAAGTACTACAGCTATAACCAATTCACAACTAAATTCAAACAATGACTCAATCAAAATTTAAGCAGTATGAATCAAATTATTATCAGGTTATTCTAACATTCAAGACTGCAAAACTAATCGGCGACACTTATCGAATCGACTACACGAACACATACAATTAATAGAAAATAATCAGAATCAAATAGGCACAGAGGTGATTCGAGTCATATTGATAGAAACATGGATTTATAATGAAACTTAACTAGTCAACGGAGCTCATTCGAATCGATTATATAGTTTATTATATACTCGACCATGACCAGAAAAAGTTCGACCAAATAAAAGGTCTTTGAAGAAGGACAGAACTAATCGACAAAAAATTGAAAAATCAATAAAACTACACTAAACAAATAAACAGATATAAACAAACACAAAATGGAACAAACAGGAAAGGAAAAATACCTCAAGAACTCGGAAACTGGATGACCCTGATTCGAACTCAGACTCGAACTCTTTGAGGTCGAACGGACCTTAATCGAGTGTTCTCAACTGAGAACACTTCGACTAAAGTCGATTAGACCCCAAATCATCCTTTAATTTGGACAGATTTCAACCATTGGTTTTCTAGGGTTCTTGGTTCCATTTGGGGTTCGAATGGTTCTGGTCTGATTCGAACTAGGCCAAAGGTATTTTGGGCACGAGGGAGGTCAGAGGGTGCCGTGGTGTGAGTTTGGGACTGGTTAGGGTAGGTTTAGGTTCTGCTCGAATCTTCGATTGAAGATTCGAGAAGTTGGAGGTTGATTCGAGGCAAATGGTTAACGGATCCGTAACGAGGGTGGTCAGATGGCTTAGGGGTGTTAATTTGGTGACCAGCGGCGTTGTTGCCGCTGGATTTCAGGCGTAGGTGTAACAATGGCGGCTAGGGTTTGGGTCTGGTCCATCTCTGAGCTTGAGAGAGACGATGGGGTGAGGGGGGGTTTGGTTTGGGGCGTGGGGTAAAGGATTATTGTTATATACGGGAGGGGCATTTGATCTTGGCCGTTGGATCAATCACGATCAACGGCCTGGATCATTTTACTAATAGGGAACGACATCGTTTGGCCTGCTACGAGACTAGGTCAGCCCGGGGTGAAATGGATCGGGTTATGGAGGAAGCCTGGGATTGTTAGATCAAAAGGGACGGATGGTTCAGATTTTGCGCATCAAAACGACGTCGTTTGGGTGGTCTTGGAGACAGACCAAATTGGACCGGGTGAGGGGTGCTGAATTGGGCCTGGTTTTGGTTTGTTTTGGACGGCCTAGTTCCGATTTTGTAGGTATTTCCACTTGTTTTTGTTTTCTTTTCTTTTAATTTCTAATTAGCAAAAAATTCTACAATAAATTGTAAAATCAAAATTAACCTACCAAAATATTAATTAACACTTAACTACAATTAACACACAAAATTTAACACCAATTAGAAACAAAAATCACACAATTGTACACTAATTGACAAAAATAGAACAAATACATATTTTTGTGATTTTCTTTCTTTTAAAACCAAACTATAGTTTAATTAATTCCAAAATGCACAATTAAATCCTAAATGTGCATGCAACATGTATTTTTGTATTTTTTAATTAATTAAACAAAATAAACACTCACAGACAAAATAATTACGAAAATGTCACGCGAAATTCTTAAACTTGTACCCAAATGACATTTGTTTTATTTTTCGATTTCTTTTGGAGTAGTTTTCGTGAAGCATAAATCATGTGCTCACAACCATAACAGATCAACTCCGAATGACCTTAAATTTGGCACACTAGTCTCAAAAGACACATCGAACCTATTCCAACTTCCGAAACCAAAATCCAAACACGATATCAACAAAGTCAACTCTTGGTCAAACTTCTCAACCTTCCAAACCTAAAACTTTCCAACTTTTGCCAAAAGCCTCAAACCAACCTACGGACCTCCAAATTAATATTCGAACATACTCCTATTACCAAAATCATCATACGAAACTATCGAAACTATCAAAACTCCATTTGGGAGTCGTCTACACAAAAGTCAAAGTCCAATCCACTCTTTTAACTTAAGCTTTCAACCTTGGTACTAAGTGTCCTAATTCACTCCGAAACCTTCTTGAACCAATCCACTACCCCGACAAGTCACATAACCACAAATAAACATAGAAGTAGTGATAAATAGAGGAATGGAGCTACAATATACAAAATGATCGGTCAGATCGTTACATTAATGATATTCCACATTCAAAGAACTTAGGCAAAACAAGATTTTTTTAATGACATGATCGAGATTTGTTGAGTGAACATATATAAGGCAGTATAAAAAAGTTTTGAGAGATTAAAGGTGACTTGGACCGGATTGGAGTCAAATTCGTTATTAATGATACAACATTATAAAAAATGAGGCGCAAAAAGTTTTTCAAAATGGGTATTATTGAAATTCGTTAAAAATGCATAGACGATGCAATATACAAATTAGAGGAAGACTAGAGGTGATTTGGACTGATTTTCCATCAAAATTCATAGTTAATAATTGAGTTTTAAAATTTCTCTCTAATATATGTATCTCATATGTGTCTCACACACATGTATACACGGATACACTGAGGACACATATTTAATACATATGGGAATAGACAAATAATACACACGAGATACACATATCATCTTCTTTCATGTTCATCTTGTACTTAAAATTTGACTAAAATTTCAATTCAAACCACCTCAAATCTCCACCAAATCTTTCTAAACCTGAGATTCAAACTCCTTGAGATGTAACCAATCTACTCCAATAACACTCAGTCGAAATAAATCCTAGTTTCAAAAATCCAAATTTTTGAACTCAAGCTTAAGCAAGCTTCAATAATTATCCATGGCATTTTCAGTTTAATCATTCGATCCAACCAAATAAACTAACGTTTAATAGTGATTTTTAAATCGAATTAAGCACAAGAAAAATAATTAAATGGCACATGTTCCCCAAATATAATAGATTAATGCAACCAAAATAAAAGCAAAAAGCAAGACAACTTATAAATTTAGAAAACATGCAGATTAATTATCTTCCCAATAACATAAGTCAAAACTAGAAAGCTAATCTAATTTTACATGTGAGTCAAATGCAGAAGATGCCCTTATGACAAAAGTTAGATTACATCTTCAAGAAATATGTCCAATAAAGTTCAAGAATTATCAATCATGATTAAGCAACGAACACTCACTTCCAAACTAAAGAAGTTGTGGTTGCATATGTGCTTTTAGAATAAGCGAAGCAAAAGTAAAGAAAGAGACTAGCCACTTTATAAAAATAGGATTTAAGGCTACATTTGATATTATTTGGCTAATATTGATAGTATTTTTGTGTTAGCTAATTGAGCTAGCTAATATTGAAAGGCCTAACTAGTAGTTTTCTCATAAAGTGATCAATAACAAAGATGATTTTACAGCCACGACTCGAATATGAATATTCATTAATTCACAAACCAGAAAAGGAAAAGGTGGACCATGGGAATTGGACTCACCTATATTTGTGGGAATATTAAATTATAAGCTTAATAAATTATGGAGTTTATTCTGTCGTTTTGAGACGTTTTACAAAAGTTATTTAAGAGATTGTTTTTGCTAAGAAACTAGATTGTGCAAAGGAGAATCGAGAGGAATAGTTGAAGAACTTACCTCTACTTTGTAGAGATAGAGATGCTATTTCTAAAAGAGCTTCGGCTCAAGAAACATAATTTTAAGTAGGTTTACAACAACAACAACAAGAAATATAGTTTGATCCTAACAAGTGGGGTCTGAGGAGGATAGTCTGTACGCAGACCTTACCCCTACCAAATGTAGGTAGAGAGACTGTTTCCAATAGACCATCGGCTCAGGAAGGGTAAGAAGAACAAAATAGTAATAAAGATGCCATGTTGAAAATACGAAAGATAAGAACATTAACAACAAATTAACAAAGAAATAAGAAAATCCAAGAATAACACGAAAATGATAATACTAATACTAATATGGAAAAAAATGGAGCAGATGCGGTGTCTCAAACTCGAAAGTCTATCTTTTATCATAATCTTTTACCTCCATATCTTCCTATATAGGATTATATCCTTGGTAAGCTAGAAACATACCATATCCTGTTTAATCACTTCTCCCTAATACTTCTTCAGCCTATCCCTACCTCTGCTCAGACCCACAATAGACAATCGTTCGTACCTTCTCACTTGGTATTTGTGTATCTTCTTTTCACATGTACGTACCATATCAACCTCTCTTCCCTCATCTTTTTGTCCACAAAGGGCACTCCCACCTTGTCTTGAATAACTTCGTTACTAATCATATCTCTCTTAGTATTCCTATACATTCACCTCAGCATCCTCATTTTTTGCTACTTTTATTTTCTGAGCGTGAGTTCTTGACAAACTAATATTCCTCCCATACAAATGATCTAATAACTATGTTGACAAAATGTTAAGTAGGGGGTCAAGTGTGACTTTAAGAAATACCACTACCAAGATATTTGGATATTGAGAAGCTTTAATTGTAGTAGGCAAAATATAGACAGTCGAACTTGGCCTTAACTGCCAGTTGAACACTTAAACTTACCCAATAACTATTTAGACACTTTAACTTGATACAAGTGTGTCTCATGGACACTCGAATCTGACTTGGGACTATGCATGTATTGTCTTCACATTCGAGCGCTAAGTGTTATTCCAACCCATTTTCATCTGAAAAAGTAATACAACATTCTATTTTTACTCTTATAATCTATTTCTATTTCATTTCTAATGCCCCTCTTCCATCCTTCTCCATTTTTATTCTTTTTTCTTGACACCCATCATGACAAACTCTTTCTACAAATAACCCACCCCTAAATTTGGCAGTTAGAAGCCTTTCGATCATCGATGACCCCTCATATGTGATTTCATTTGTTTTTTATTTTCTCTAAATTCTTCTTCTCAGACCTTAGTTGTCTGACATACTATTTTGCCCAGAAATCATTGTGGACCAAAAACGATATTAGCCTCTTGTATTTATTCCCTTTTTAAAAACTTAAAATAACACAAGAAATAAAGACATTGATTCTATGAAATTAAACTAATAAATCAAATTCCTTTTCCACATAATTTGCAATTTTAATCATAAGAAAGATATTGAAGGAACAATTGAATAGAAAAGCGGGTGGAGATTGAGATAGAGAAGGTAGAATCGATTAATGGGTAGTCAATAATGATGACTTGAGGGTGAAAATGTCTAAGGAAAAAGTGAGTCGATCCAAAATTATACTTCGAGGTCGTGATGGCGCTTAGCCGAACTTGCTAAGCAAGTCAACTCATAATCAACCATTCAAATTCTATTTTCTTTAATTAACAATATATTTCATAAATTAAGACAATAATGGTCCATGATAGTAAGAATTTCTGATAAAATCTCAAATATGTCCTAAACACGGCCAATACAACACGCCCCCAAGACTAGGTGGTACAAGTACACGAGCAAACTACGAAATAGAGAAAAAGTTTGTATACATAATGTCTGTCTTAAATACTTATACAATAGATGAAAATAAAAGAAAAGAACATGGACTCAGGAACTACGAAGTAAAACCATGAAGTACAACTGACCCTAAGTCTCTGTATGGTGTCCTAGCTCAAATTAGGAAGCTCTGCTAGTACCTACCCAAGGATCTACACAAAAAGATATGCAGAAGTGTAGTATGAGTACACCACAATCAGTACCTAGTGAGTAACAAGTCTAACCTCAAAGAAATAGTAAAGAGGCTAGATGTTTCTGAATACTTACCACACAAGTATAATACTGAATTTAACAGCTGAACAATAAAGAATATCATGAATCACAAGAGTCACATATATCAACAGATAAGCATGCTTTTCTAGCACAGAACCCTATCACTGCTTAGATATTTTAATATAAGACAACATGCTTAAATAACAGAGTCGAGACTCCCAATTAGCATATAAGAATGCCAAGTAACAGTTTACGATGAAATAAATACTCCAAAACGAGTCAATAATAAGTATGCCTGCTCAACAAATACAAGATACATGTACCGTGATACACAATTCATATGTCACATTACACGATACAAAATTCATGTATTGAACCGATACAAAATTCATGTATAAAGTAATATGGGTTATTAGCTGACTCCCAAGGGATAGATCTAAATCCAAGGACAAAAAGGGGCATAATAATCCCTCATAAATCAATATTCGGTCATCAATGTGCCATAATTATATTTCATACACACGCTTACCCTTAGTGCCAAATCCTCAATCCAAATCACGTATCTAATATTCAAAATGTATGAATATGCTCGAGAATTATAGCTAAAACGTAAACAAGGACTTAATAAATACGGCAAAGGGCCAAATATACCCATGTAATTTTGAAAAAGGTTTAAATATGCCCATTGTTATATTTGAGTCCAAATATACCTCTAATGTTATACTTTGGGCTCAAATATACCCCTTATTTAAATGGAAGGACACGTGTCATCGTCCTGTTCGTCGATTTTAAATATCTCCTAATTAATTAAAAGGACTAATACCCGTACCCATTACCCATACCCGAAAAACAAGCTTCAAAAGCTTCTTCATCAATGGCTGCTACTACACTAAAGCATAGGTTCCCTACAAAGATGCAATTATCAACGGAACTTCCTCTTTAGTTGATGAAAGGCATAAAAAACGTGAATGGAGAAAGAAAAATGCCTTGTTACTCTATTGAAATAGCAATCTATAGTTAATCCATAGACAATGGTTTTTTCTAGTACTTGTAGAAGATGGAAGTGAGAGGCAAGTGATTGATGGTGTTATTGTTGTTGTTGTTGTTGTTGCATCTGTTGTTGCTGCTGCTGGATTTGCCGCTATTGTTGCTCCATTTGTTATTGTTGCATCTGATGTTGTTGTTGTTGTTGTTGCTTCTGCTGCTGATAGAGCTGGTGTAGTTGATTGAGCTGTTGCTGATGAAATTGTTGTTGCTGCAGAAACAATAGGTCTTGATTTGAGGGTGTGGAAGAATTTAGCTTTAAACGTACTGATCAATTTAATGCAACATGGGCTTGAATATTATTTCTCCATTCACGTTTTTATTGCTTTTCATCAACCAAAGAGGAAGTTCCTTTGATAATTGAATCTTTGTGGGGAATCTATGCTTTAGAGTAGCAGTAGCCATTGATGAAGAAGTTTTTGAAGCTTTCTTTTAGGCATGTGTAATGGGTATGGATAGTAGTCCTTTTAATTAATTAGGAGATATTTAAAATTGACCAACAGGACGATGACACATGTCATTCCATTTAAATTAGGGATATATTTGAGCCTAAAGTATAACAACAGGAATATATTTGGACTCAAAGTATAACAAGGGGTATATTTAAACCTTTTCCAAAAGTACAAGGTATATTTGGACCTTTGTTGTAATAAATATCAAACATGTCACGCCCCAAACCTGGGGGTGAGACCAGCACCAGGTGCCTCACCTATCTTTGCTTACCAACTTGCGACTAAGGGACTCTGAACATATAATGTCATACTTTGGTCATGTGCCACATTGCAAGACAATTTGCGAACGCTGAATAAACATCAGTATAAAGCTGGGCCGACAAGGCCAACATAACTACTACAGCTAGCAAACCAACAAAATATACATACAAGACTTACAAGCCCCACATACTGCACTAACTGACAGGATATGTCTACAAGTCTCTAGTGATGGATGTACTGTAATCGGAACAGGGCCCGACCTATCCATAACATGTATATACATATATACACAAGATGTACATAAAACTCTAGACTCAGCAACTCCGAAGCATGCAGAGCTTACTGATCAAGCTGAACTCGGGCAACATCTACTGAGGAGGTCTACTTGTCTGTCTGTCTGAACCTGCACGCATGAAATGCAGCATCCCCGGCAAAAGGGACGTCAATACGAAATAATGTACCGAGTATGCAAGGCAATAAAATAACTGAAAATTGAAACTGAACTGATAATATAATAACTGAAGTAAATGGGATTCAAAGATAATCTGAAGATATGCTTACATGTTGATACTGACTCAACTCTCTCAATATAGTAAGTAAAATAGCTGCCCGGCCCAATAAGGCTCGGTATATATATAACTGCTCAGCCATAGTAGGCTCGCTCATAGGCGCTCGACCATTATAGGCTCTGTATCTCGGGCAACTGGACTCGCATAGGCGCTCGACCACAGTAGGCTCGGTATATAACTTACCATATGATCAAAGATTGCCCAATAGGGGCCTGCCCGTCGATTATAGCTCGATGGTAGTGAAAATACTATAATACTGTATATATGGACTCTCTACTCTTTTGAATGGAAGAATACAACACTCAATTGAATATGAAGTCCCGATAAGAGAGAATAATGTAACTTATGAGACTGTGATAATGTGTATAAATTCGGGAGTATGAACTTCTCTTTATGCCTCGTTATCAAACACATGTAATTACGAGATCATGCCAAAATGAAGGAAGGGTTTAGCGTTAACATACCTGAGCTGGTTCTCTGGACAACCCTTCTAGCACACGACAATTGTGACAAAATTTGTGACGGCAAGATCGAAGTAGGGAAAAATTCATATGATATTCTTGAGAAAGATTATACGGGGGCTTCTTTAGAATTGCAAAAATGTCACATTGCTATGAGCTTGAATTTTTGAATTCTTGATTTAATTCTTGTTGAATTAGAAAATGTCACATTACTAAGCTTCATTTGAAATTGTTGAGAATCCAAATCCCATTCTTTACTGAATATCTTAATCCATCTCCTTAAGTGATTTTTGGAGACATTTTTGTTATAGGGGTGGACTTAACGTTGGCAAGGTGACTAAAGCCATTAGTTCACAACATTTTGCCACCTTGAAGTGTGGCTTAAGAGTCACTAAATTGGGAAAGGTGGGCTGCCAAGTTGGGGCCTCTTTTAGGATTTATCCAAATCTTAATTAATCAGTCACAACTCCTTAATTAACTAGGTAATGTCTCATTACCCAATGATTAACTAATTACTCACATAATTAAGAATTATCCCAACTTACTTAAAATACTACTCACTTTTAACATACCTTATACACCTTACTATCATGATCATGTAGTACCTTGTACGGCACTAGTCTATGAATAACGGGTATTACAACTCAGACCGTATTTTATCCCCAAATTGCCAAACTTTGATGGAATTCATTTTCTTTGATTTGCTTACCCTCTCACATTCACGAATTTATTCATCACTTGTTTGGAATATCATAATGCTTATAATCTCATTCCCAAATTTATATCGATTAAGTTACGATAAAACTTTAACATACTAAAATGCGGGATGTAACATCTCATTTCCGAGATTCCATCAATTTATTTATGGCATACTTTTACGTACGAAAATATAGGGAGTAACATCATTTCCCCTTTGGAACATTCGTCCTCGAATGTTGACTAATGCATTTATCATTTTCATAATTATGTCTTCTGAATACTTTAGTACTCTCCTTGCCATCTATGCAACTGCTTTGTGGATAATTCCAATGTCCAGGGCATTCCCCCCTTTAGGCCTCTTTCTCACACCACGACTTGTGGTTCGAATCCTTCCAATCTCGTAGTTGTTGCTACCTTCCTTCATGCAGCCTGTACGACTTTGACCTTGTAAATGCGCTTATGCGACTCTTCTCTCCTTTTTCGTCCAGCTTTTAACCAATCTCTAGGCCTTACTTAGTAAACATATACAGAGCTTGAAAAGTTATCCCTCTGGACATCTATAGGTATACCGAAGTTCTTCGCTCGGTGCTTTGTTGAACTTACGAATATTTCTATATCTTACTTCATATACCCAGTTATCCATCTGTTGTTAATTCACCTCAATGTTGATCTACAATCTACCACTGATAACTTGAAACTTCTTACATAATACATTGCCATTAGTGCTTACGTTGCATCGAGGAACATTTGAAGTGATTTTCCTGATCTATTTAGGGGTGATACTGTACTTCAATAGACGTATTTCATGGCATCCTTACGTGGTTCATCTTATGGGGGTATTTTAATCCAATACAACTAATGAAATGCCTTTTTTCTTCAAATCGTTACTCAATCGAAGTCCCAAACGTCATCCTTTATCTATTACAATTAAACCCTTATTCTATTACCGAGGTAACATTCCATCCCTTCTAAATGCTATTAGTCTCAGACTCCTTTGAGTTCCTTCAGGCTATACTGAGCTTTATATATCTTAGAGAAACTGTTAGGTCTTCTTGTTTCCATGGGCTTAATCCTAAGGACTTATCCATTTTTGTCACCTCCTTACTCGCCTTTTCTTATCCTTACTCCTATCTTCCTAAAACCCTATCACTTTAGAATACTTTAGCTTGCGACCGATACATATCTATTTATACTACTCGCAACATTCCTTCAACTTGCTTGGGCCATAGATTTCCTTAGTTATTCTGGAACATCAGGCGGGACATCGCATCGTCTCTAACTCTTATTTACTTTCTTAACTAGACCTCTTAGTATCTAGAAACCATAGGCTGGAAGATATGCCACTAATGATACCGCTCATTCCTGGATACTGAATCCCAATGCTTCTAGCCCACTATCTGAAGTATGGATTATTCACCACCTTCTACACATGAGCATCTCCTATGTTGTTCACTTTTACCTTACTTACCTTAAAATCTCGCATCGTATCTTCTATCTCTTTCATAACCCCCCCTTCCACAAAGGTATGATTCACATCCACAACTTGAAGCTCTATTATAATACTTGCACTTCTGGAGCATACACAATCTGGTGGGAGCTTCATACTGACTTCTTATAAAGCTGGTACACTTCTAACTGGCTTTATCATAGAGCCGTTATAAAATATGTCTACTTTATTGTCTCTCTTGTACCTTTGATATTAAGAGTGATCCTACAATGTTCTCAATCACTATGTCCATGATTTTCTAGGTTCAATAATCAAACTCCTGATTTACTTAGTTGATGTAACTCCTTAGTTTCCTCTTTCCTCTGATCAACCCTTATGTAGGCTTAATCTACCTTCCGATCTGTGGCTCATGGTATTAGTTATTATTTCTAGCCTTTCATGGGCACTATAGAATATCTATGATACAATTCTTTAACAATTCAATCCTTTGTCTATGACCCGGGCTCAATTCTTCCTTCTAACTTATACCAGAACCTTTTACGACTGTATGATTGTCAACATATATGTTTCATGGATAATACTCTGAACTCTTAAGTGTGTTCATAACATAACCCAACTCTAGATCATTGATCGAATAATTTCTTTTGTTCCTTCTCAGCTTTCTTTAAATGTAAGCTATTACTTTTTCTGGTCTTTCTGCCCCTTGTTGCATGCATACTTAGCTTATCTTAGTGCCCACACATATTGGAATTCCATACAACTCATATGATCTTGAATGTCACTTCTTATTTTACTCCTCGTTCATTAACCATGGTAGGTGCCACCTTCTTATGGAAGGCATATAATGTTGTTGTAATACTGTTGTTGTATGACCATTTCCTCTTTAGGTCACTGTGCTTAGGTTGAAGCCTTCTTCTTTATTTCCTGAGCAAGTCTTTCATTGTAGTACTTAGAGAGGACCCTCTGATTCTTGCAATGTTGTGAGCTTATTACATGATACAACTTTTGTCACGCCCCGAACCTGGGGGGTGAGGCCGACACCCGATGTCTCACCTATACTTGCGTACCAAATTGCGACTAAGGGACTCAAAACATATAATGTCATACTTTGTCCATGGGCCACATTGCAAGATAATTTGCGAACGCTAACTAAACATCAATATAAAGCTGGGCCGATAAGGCTGACATAATTACTACAGCTGGAAAACCAACAAAATATACATACAAGGCTTACAAGCCCAACATACTGCACTAACTGACATGATATGTCTACAAGTCTCTAGTAATGGATGTACTGTGATCAGAACAGGACCCCGACCTATCCATAACATATATATACATATATACACAAGATGTACATGAAACTTTACACCCAACATCTCCGAAGGACGCGGAGCTTACCGGTAAAGCAGAACTCAGGCAACACCTACTAAAGAGGTCTACTTGTCAGTGTGTCTGAACCTTCACGCATGAAATGTAGTGTCTCCGGCAAAAGGGACGTCAATATAAAATAATATACCGAGTATATAAGGCAAAAAAATAACTGAAAGCTGAAACTGAACTAATAATATAATAACTGAAGTAAATAGGAGTGAAAGATAGTCTGAAGATATGCTTACCTGTTGAAACTGACTCAACTCTCTCAATTTAGTAAGTAAAATAGCTGCCCGGCCCTATAAGGCTTGGTATATATATAATAGGGGTCTGCCCATTGATTATAGCTCGATGGTAGTGAAAATACTGTAATACTGTATATATAGACTTTCTACTCTCTTGACTGGAAGAAGACAATACTCAATTGAATATGAAGTCCCGATAAGGGAGGATACTGTAACTTATGAGACTAGAATAATGTATATAAATTTGGGAGTATGAACTTCTCTTTATGCCTCATTATCAAACACATGTAATTACGAGATCATGCCAAAATGAAGGAAGGGTTTAGCCTTAATATACCTGAGCCGGTTCTCTAGACAAGCCTTTTAGCACACGACAATTGTGACAAAATTTGCGATGGCAAGATCGAAGTAGGGAAAAATCCATATGATATTGTATGTGGCGAAATCAGAGGGTCTAATTTCTTGCTATCGAGTCACTTCGGAAGAACACCTCGAGACCCCGAGGACGCGAAGCTGTGACCGAGTTCCCCCTCCCCCCTGGAGCTCGTCGAGGTCTGACTTAAGGAGGATGCAGATCAAGGCTAGTGTAAAATAGGGGGTTCTCGTGGCATACGGCTAAGTCTGACAAAGCCGACCTACCCGGAGGCTATATCAAGATGTCATGTCTAGCTGTCCCATCTCCATACTTTTACAATTAATGTATTTTGTACTATCGCGGGATTCCCCTCCTATATAAAGGGGATCCTCACCACTTTGTAAGGGGTGGCTCCAACTATTATACATAAAATCAATAATATTTCTCTCTCTCTCTCTCTCTTTTCTTTCTAACTTACTCGCTCGAAACTACCTCTTTCATTTGTTGCTTTCACATGTGTTCTTCATTTATTGCTTGATATTGGCCATAACGAGACTCCTTTAATTATATTCTAACTGTTATCCCCTTTCCGGTTATCCTCAATAGCTCGAGGCCGAGTCCAGGCATCAACCTCGAGGCCCTTCATCGGCTAGGCCGAGGCTCGAATAGCTAGACCCTCGGTTTGATTATAACTCTGCTTTAGTTCGTATTCCGCCGTTAAACTTCACATATCTAGCATCAACCGCTCTAACAACTAGCATAAAAATATATCAGAGTCCCATTAACAAATTTAATTTTTACTACCTTTTGTACGGTAAACAGTTTGGCGCCCACTGTGGGGCTAAAAATAATAATGATTATTTTCTTGCTAGTTTCATTAAATAACACAAGTTATCTTTCACACTTTTTCTTATCCAAGATCTTCGATTTCAGGTCCAAATGTCTTGCTCAGTAAAAAGAGTCGAAAATGACAACCTCAAAAACCACGGAGAAAACGGTGTGGTTGTTCTAGTTGTTGGCGCACTACCGCAGAACCCCGATAATGCACCTGGACCGATTCTAGCGGATGCGGATTCGCAAGACGCGTAGCAAGTCAATGAAACCTCACACACCGACCGGAGTATACGACATGGCGACCAACAGGAATCCCAAAAAACCCCAGCCCTGGAAGAATAGGGAGTTAGTCTTCACGTTATTTTTGAATTTTTGTAGGCACAATAGCTGGCTATCGCTCAGCTACAAAGGCACCCGAAAACTCCCAACACGGTAGCACCGGGGACAGCTCCCCCAGCCGAACAGGTACCTAGAGATTGGGCAATAACGGATCAATAGCCAGCCCTACCATCGTAAAAATGCTCGAGGACCTCACCAAAAGGATCGAATTGAGCGAGAAAATGATAGTAGCTAATGACAAGAAGGTCGAGACCTATAACTCCAGGGTCGACTAGATCCCGGGCACACCCCCGGTCCTCAAGGGTGTGGATTCGAAGAAGTTCATACAAAGGTCGTTCCCTGAAGAAGCGGCTCCAAAACCCATTCCAAAGAAGTTCAGAATGCCAGAACTCCCAAAATACAACGGGACCTCAGATCTTAATAAACATGTCACTGCCTATACGTGCGCAGTGAAGGGCAATGACATGAAAGATGACGATATCGGGTCCGTCTTAATGAAGAAGTTTGGAGAAATGATCTCGAAGGGGGCCATGATGTAGTATCACAACATAGCTCCCAACTTCATAGATTCATTTTCCATGCTAGCAGATTCCTTCATAAAGGCACATGCCGGTACCATCAAGGTAGCAACAGGAAAGTCCGACGTATTCAATATTAAGCAGAGGGAGAATGAAATGTTGCAAGAATTCGTTTCTCGTTTCTAAATGGAATGAATGCAACTACCCCCGATCTCCGATGGCTGGGCAGTGCAGGCCTTCACTCAAGGTCTGAATGAATAAAGCTCGGTGGCTTCGGAATAGTTCAAACAGAACTTGATCGAGTATCCAGTTACGACCTGGTCGAACGCCCACGACCGGTACCAGTCGCAAATCAGGGTTGAGTATGACCAGCTGGGAGCCCCCTCAGGCTCAGTATACCCAAGCAGGTTCCCGGC